>NC_054398.1:14783267-16243551 GCF_017976425.1 Toxotes jaculatrix
CCCATTCTCTGTGCATCGATGTGAGAGTTGAGGGTCTCCCTCTCCCCTGTTGCCTTACGGATTATCAAGTACACTTCAATTACTGCCGATCGATACACTTCTGGCTGCAAAAGGGAGTGTGAGGGAAATTAGACAGACTTTGGGTATGGCCGTGACTACAAAGCAATGGATTAACACTGATATGCATCTCTTCATTTACATCAGGAATGGGCCCATTCTCCATCAGCATACTGCACTCTCCTCTGAACGGACGCACATTCACATAGGCTTTAAGGGGACTTTTTGAAAGATTGCTTCTTTAAGTGCTGGGCAAGGTGAGGGCAAACCTGTCATATACTGTGGGAGGATTAAAACCTACTGTAGTCACTACGGGAAAAGAGCCACTGTCACCAGGTTTTCAAACTGAATACATGAAAAGAGGTCTTGTGTAGAACCATTAATGTCATCACGATAATACTATGCCTTTGTAGGGCTGTCTTTTGTGTGTACGTGTGCATGTGTTGTGCTCCAAATTGGCCAGCACTCATTAAATGATTAAAGACATACTAATCCCAGAGTGCATCAACACTAAGATTTATAATCCAGCCAGGTTCAACTGTTTGCTGTAAAGGAGAAGAAAGGAGCATTTCCAGTCTTTAGAACATGCGTGTCAGCAGATAATACAATGGGTGGCGCTGGTAGGAAATAACGCCGGCGTACTCGTCCTCCTAAACTGAGAGGAAAGGGAAATGAAAGCAGTACTGTGGAAGAGGATAAAAAAGAAGTAAAAGTGTAGGAAGAGATAAGCAGTGGCTGTATCCCCCTGAGGCAGGCTGTGAAGGTCTCCCAAGCACGGCCCCTGCCTCTGAACCCCCTCCAGGTCATCTGCCCCCGCTCTCCCACCCTTCCTCTCTACGGAGGCAGTAAAAACACTCCAACACCTGGGTTCCCCCTCTGCTCTGCACAAGCTACAGTACAACACACCTCCGACTACATTTTTCATCCGCAGACAACCCGAGCTCACACACAGAAAGAAAGAGAGCTTTGTGATTAGGTCCTGACATAAAAACAAAATCTCATCTCTAATAGGTTATGGTGAAGGCCAAGTCATAATGACTGCCATTACAACATCTGTAAAGAGATTATTATTGACTGACCTTCAAACATTCCTAAAACATAATGTCATTGATGGTTTTTTATTTGAAGACTAAAAAGGCTAAAGGGGTTTTATCTCAACTTTTAGAAATCACCCATGTGTTTTCATCTATCTCAAATTAATTAGTGCTACAAATATCACCATGTGCCCTCCAAAGCTTATGAATCAAACAGTTTGTTTTGGTCATGATAATTTAGACGTGTCTGTCACCAAAGCTTGCGTTTACAAGGCCCGCTGAACCATATCCACTTCTCTCATCTCAGGGTCAGAGTCACATTACACATTACTACCCAGAGTGGGAGTTCAGTTTTGCGTCTAAAATGGCCTCCCTCTCCAAATAAAGATGCCTCTCTATTGAAAGCTCCTCACTCCACCATGAATTTGGTTCCCCCTCCCTCCCTCCTTCCCTCCCACTGCAATCTGTCCTGCCAGCTCCCACGGTTTGTCTTTGGAAGTGATCCGTCCCTGAGCGTTGAGCAGAGCCACTTCATGTTCACATCGGCCCCAGAGGCATTCCTGCCTGCCCACTACTCTTGCTTTCTTTTGTCAGACAAATGGATACCAATTAAATCAACTGTTCTCCAATTTGAATTTGGAAGAATCTATCTTGTTCAGTGTTCTAAATCCCACTGCTTGACTTCTTCCTCTCATGTAGCTGCTTTCCTGGAATCAGTTACAGAGAAAATGAGACTAGTTATTTCCTGCAATAGGATACTCCTGGGTTTCTTTGTTTTTTCTGTTTGCTCAATATGTTAATAGTGCATTTAGTCAAATGTTTATAGGACTGTACGCAAGGGACATTATTAATGTGAAAGTCGGGCTGAGGGCAATGGTCACTTCTGGAATAACGAATCAGTTATTAAAAAATCCCCAAAACACGGCAATCATTAACAGCAACCATTAACATTACAAACCGGAGCTTCTATCTTTTAATTTTATGATTCAAAAGCAGAATTTTCTTTTTTAATTTTTTTTTCTTCACCAGTGAAAATAAGGTACAATAATAAATTTCTGCCTCTGGAAACGTGCGCAGACACTTCAAAAGCATGTACTCACACACTGCCCTCAGACAAAGGCCACTATTTGATTAATACAAGGAGGGGCATATCTTAATCTGCAGACACAGACAGCAAATGGTTTGGACTTGAGCCACGTCATTATTGCCTAATAGTCGTGTTCAGAAAGTATGCCCCATTGTGTTTCATACGACCAGGCAACACCCCCTCCTGCCACTCGAAATCACATCCAGCTAAACAAGCCACCCGGCCTGCTTCCTGTGGAGCAGCGATTCAAATCCCAGGCGCTAGTTTAGACCTCTGCAGCCTGCAGCATGCCGCCATCCACATGTGGACCGCTCACCTCTTCTCCTACTCCTCCACATCACATACAAATTAATGTTACTTATGAGATTTGTTATACAGGAATAGGTTTTGATTTTCAAATCCTACCTCAGTTTACATCACCTGCCTTGGTTTACATTAGCCAGTTATTAGCTTTAGAGTACTGTTAAGTAATCAGCACCCTGTAGCGATTCAGTTGAAATACTAATCAAGTCTTCTTGCAATGTAAAGACAATAAAGTGAGTTACTAAATGAGGCCAATGTGTTCTCCCTAATTTGCCTGTGATTTACTGAAGCATAAATAGTCCTGAAGGAACAACATGGATGTGTATGAACAAGTAGCAAAGACAACAATGGTAACTTAATACTTTCATATTAAAATAGGTAGATGGGCACTTCAGTTTACACATTCAATTATTATTATTGTTATTGTTATTATCATTTTAACTGGGAAAAATATCAAATCACAAAAGGGTAAATGTGAGTGACTGTCAGAAGACTGTTTTAATCAATACAACTTATTCAGCTATTCCCTCCATAAGAATGGCTAATATGTAAATAGTGTTGCTTGGACACTTCTAGTTTTGGATGTTTGACGGCCCCCTACTTTTACTTTGTTATGCTTATCTGCTTTAAGAAAGGAGGCTTATTGTGTCTGAACAATGGAAGCCTTTTTATGTCCATCACTGAACAAAGATGGTAACTGACATTGTGTGACAACACAGTGAACTATTTCAAACTGCGACTTGAGACTTTCTCTCTGGAGTTAAACAGCATTTGTGATTTCTGTGTCTACCTCTCAAAACTTCTACAACTACATCCAGCCCACAATGGTTTATCACTCTGCAAGATCTTTGTAGTAAGACATCAAAAATGTACACTTTGTTTAGTAACAAAATATAGTAGTAGTCTTATTGCCACTCCATAAATAAACTAGAAAGATTCAGATTTGTACATTTTTAATAAATAAATATTTTTACACTATTGATTACAACAATTGTTTGGCAGGAAAATAAAATGAGAGGTCTTGTCCTTATCTAAGTGAGACATGTATGGTCTTGATTTCACTGTGTTGCAGTATCATTTATCCTGTTGTTCTGTTCTCACATCTGGCACAAACCACTTTGAGAGTGTTTTTTTTTCATAAGGTATTTTGTTACAGAGATGATAAAAGAAGTTGTGTTAAAACATTAACTGATGGAGTGAAGTAAAATATTAGTTGTATGGAAATACAAATGAAGAGTCCTGAGTTTTACTTTGAAACATGACTATTTCTAATGACAAAACATTACATTTTTCGTGGGTCAGTTCTTAACCCCTAAATATTACATCAAATATATGATGTACTAACTAAAATGAACTGAAATCCAAATAAAAACATTCAAGCTGTAGTGCAGAAAAAACAGCAGCAGTGGAATATTGAATCAGACTAAAATAACACTTACTGTAGAAAACTGACCATAACCTCATCTGTAACTTAATATAATTTTGTTCGGTCCTTCCACATTATTGTATTGTTTTACGTTGGTGTCAGCCTGTCGCTGCATTTTCAGACAATCCCCCGAATGTTCTGTTGTTGAGAAACCCTATTCTGATAAACATTGCCGATTGGTTAATAGATGTACTCGCTCCTTTTTTCAGCACTTTCCGACCCTCAACCTCAGAGCTGAACTTCCAAATCCCTCCAGCCGGGAAACCATCTGAGTGAGCTCTTAATGAACGCCAAAATACAGCACTTGTTATTCCAGCTGTTGATACAGGCAGGTTACTGAGTGTATAAACACAGAGTACATAATTTTCACTCTTCAAAGTAGCTTGATTTATATCATACAAAACAGAATTAATATGCATAATTTGTATCACATGGAGAACATTTCCAAACATTAATGCTAGAGTTACATTACAATGCTGTGCTATTGAGTCTCCTATATAAGCAGTCACTGCCACCCACAGTTTAAAACCTTACTCACTGTAGGGTAAATAAAGGAACAATCACAGATTTTTTTTTTCCACTGACTAATTCCAGAAGAAGAAAAAAAGAAAAACAATTAAAAGTCCCTTCCCCTTCCCATCCAGACTATTCCCACGCATTTTTTGGCAGAGCTCTGCTGATGATCTCCAGAGGCTTTGCTTCTTGAGGAACTTGTCAGGAAAAGATCTACATTTCCCAGGGATGAGTGTGGGTGAAAGTGAGAAGGAAACTGCGAGACAGAGCAGAAGTTTGAGCACAAGCCAAAAAGCGAGAATTAAAAGTGCAAAGAAGAGTTCATGTATTGACAGGGGGGAGACATGGGGTTAAGAATCTGAGGACTGGGCTCAGGGTGCAGGGGATTTGTGATATCCACAGAGAAAGGAAAGAAAAGGATAAACTGAAAAGAAAAAAAAATGGCACCTATCTGTCAGGGATCTCAAGCTGACTTTTGTATGTTAAAAGACCTGATGGTATTAAGGAACCGAGGGAGAAATATAGATCCTTTAATATCACTTTTGTTCTTCAAACTGTGACCCACTGAACACAAGTGCATTGCTAATCAGTTTAACCCTGTTAAACTGGTTCAGCTCTGCAGTTTCACATGATGTGCGGCTGACAGCAGTGCCAGGCCCACTCTAGAGACAGTGTGGCCTGGAGCCCAGGCCGGGGCAAAAGCCCCGACCTCAGTGGCATACTGACCTGGCAAGGGGACACCTCTCATGGCATTTTGACATCAGGTTCAGAGACAATAGAAATCTTTCCAACAGCATCTTATAGACTCCTCAACCTGCCACTATTATGACATTATCCTCATTCAAATGAAGGTTCATTTCTTTTGTTTTTTGATTTGTCTTCGGTGACATTTTGTTGATGGACTGGGTCAGTCCTATGAGTAGTGGGTCACAAGCTGACAAAAATGTCAAAATTGGTTTCCTTGGCTTTTCAAACACAAAACACACACACACCATGCCTGTTTGCTTTATCTCTTGAAATAATGCAGCAAAGACAGATGAGTGACTGATACAGATACGCAACTAAAATAGAGGACTCACATTTTATATGGCTTTATTCCTCAGTAACATTGCTCACACAAATATACAAACCTGCTACAATCATATAGGTAGCATGCATACAGATTTTTAGCTAAATCAGACATATATACTTCATATATGCTGTATATGAGTTTAGATCTACTATGGTTGAATTAAAAAAAAACCCAGAAAAGATCATTTTAATACAAAGTTAAATACTGTTTTAGTCCTTCCCTTATGACTAATAGTCCAAGTAAAGGATTACTATCTTGTTTTCTTTTCGTCAGTCCAGGACATGTTCATCTCAGGGGACCTAGAAACTTCACAAGCCCAACAGGAAGTTACCACCGTCACACCCGTTAGGTCAATAAGCATTTGTGTATCAGAGGAGGCCCTACTCTCAGCTGTGTATATATTTATATAATGAAGACATGATTATTCTCTTTACTTCTTGTGCTCCATATCTTATTTAATGGTTTGATACAGCAACGTTTTCAATATTTTTGTGAGAATATTAAGCAGGGCTTTGCTGGGAAGAATGAATTGTTTTTGTTTGTTTTTCAGCTCGTTGTGCTTGGGAATATGGCAAACGACTTGGATGCAATGTTAGCGTCACATTTCCCAGCAAGAACAAACCTGTGTAGGGAAACCGTATCTGAGCTGGGAAAAACCTTCACCACGTGATTCTTAACTTCCTGCACCACTAGATCATTAGATTACCTTTATCCCAAATATATACAAATGGGAGGCATACACAGCCTTACTAATTCATCCTGTTCTTTCAAAACCTTGTTCCAACCTCGTTCCTGTATTTTTAACTGTCCAGACACAAGCACAATAGTACTCACTGAATATGTTCTTGGTACAGCCCCTCTCCTCCAAAATGTGGATATTTGATGAGCTACACTTCATGCTGACAGTGTCTGAGCCTCATTACAAAGCAGTACACCCCCATCATTACATTGCTGTTGTCAACTGAATGACTCAGGACATTAGTGAAGAGACAAATAGCTGGATTTCGCAGACAGCCAACGCCTGGAATACCTACACAATATTATAGATCCCATTGGATTGGTAGAGTCTTGGGTCAGTCATGGCCAAGTTTCTAAGATGGGAAACTGGAGGATCTTGAGCTAACCCTGAAGCCAAGTAGTCAGTGCTCAGTACATGGGCCACTAGTACTACTGCCACCATAAGATAATGAGAGGTCTACATACCAGACAGCATAAACTAATAGCCAAGGTCTGTGAGGCTCTACTCAGGCACAGTAGGGCAATGTTGCAATGCTAACCTGCTTATATTTGCTAATTTGCACTAAACACAGTGAGGCTGCTGTTATTTGGTTACTGGCCTTAAACCAAAGTATTAGACAAAGTCAAAGTTTCGACCAGATGATAGTGAAAGATAAGAAGTACAAGATCAAGTAAGTTATTAAAAGTCATCCTGAGGGGAACATGAACATTACACAATTCCATGACAACCCATCCAAGTGTTGTTGAGACATTTAATTTAAAACTATAAACGTCATGGTGGCACTGGAGCATACGTCGGGGATCACCAAATTCACTCAGATTCATCCTCTGGACGCCAGGGATATCTGTAGTTTAGACAGCTCACTTAAAAGCAAAACTGTCAACCTAATGGGGTACAACATTTCATGGCAATCTATCCAGAAGTTGTTGAGATATTTCAGTTACAACCAAAGTGTTGGACAGACCGAGTGAAAAGACTGAAAGACCAATGTTGCAATACCTAGGATTTTGGGATCTACAAGTTACTCTCAAGTCTTCATACTGTGACCTTAAAAAATCCACACTTACTGTATAACCCAGTGCTCATATTCTGAAATATTTACTTGTGCTTGTGTTAAAATGCTTCTGATTTGTGATGCCAGATAGGAGATATCAGAAAATCTATCATTTATCAGAACCTGAGAAGTAGAACACATTCTACTTGTAATTATGACCAGGATATCAGTACCGGATGTTGTACATGAGTGAGTGTTGGACAGCAGTTTTTTTCCAAATAGAATTTAAATGGATACAATTTTAAACTGAGTCTAGCTCAGTTGTATCAAAAACTATGAAATGCTCCAGGTTCAAGGTAGTTTAGTGAGAACTAAATGTTCAAACGTTTTAGAATTGGTCCCATTTAATTTTGATTGTACTATGGCTTATTGACTGACTTCTTGGGCTTTAATATCTGCCTGCTTAGACAATCCTTTTAAATACAGTACATTTAAGTCAGTTTTGATAATGCTTAAGTCAGAGATTTGCCCATGAAGGAAGTCTCGTGGGAAAGTCTGTACAAGAAGAAAAACCACAATAAAATTCCAGATCAAATTTTGAACCTTTTTTTTTTTTTTTTAAACCCCCGAAGGAACGAAAAATCACTGCATTTCAAGCTGCAATGGAATCACCATCTGAGGAACCAATGCTATTTTACATGATACTGGTCTTATGTCTGTACTCGGTCACAGGCTACCAAAGAGTAGTGCATGTCAGTTTGTCTTTATTTAGCAACAAGCAAGTTTAATCAATGTTGGGCAAACTGTATGCTTTCTTCTCTCTAATGTGCCATTAAGAGCCATTCAGAGTGACTGAACAGTTGTCACAGAAAGTGGAGAAACACTGAGTAATCAATGATAGTTAAGAACTGTAATTTATCACCTTGCCACAACTGAGGGTTTGCAAAATGAGCCCTCCTGCTTGTAGGAGAGAATGTGCTGGGGGAAGCTTGGGTGATATGGTGGCTGAGGCACACAAGGGTCAGGGCCCAATTACTCTTCATCTACTGCTCCTCATCACCACTGGCAGAAGCACAGTTCAATTGCTGCATTATCTAAGCATATCAATAGTGCGGAATTAAAAGTCATTGATTTTTTTACAAGTATTTTTTTCTCTCTCTCTTTGGTCAAAAGAAGGGAGTCGGGGGCTTTAACACTGAACTGATGTCTTTTAATGAGTAAACGCTAGGTGAGATTGAAAATTGAAAAGAAGGAAAAGCAAATTCTGTTGCTCTTTGTGATATACTATTTAAAATAAGTGCATAGTCAGCTTTATCAAAAGGACAAAAGATAAAAAAGATAGCTTTATCATGAACTTTCTGGCAATACTTTAATGTGAAAATTACATTTACAAAGTGATTTCAGTAAGGTCATACAAACAGAGAAAGAAAGTGAGATGCTCCTTTTTACTTTTGTTATTTGTTACACGGGTCTGACTATGAAGTAAGTATGAGTATGAGTTCACTGTATGCTGGAGTCTCTATCATGGCCAGAGTAGACCTTTCTGTAAAAATGAATCAACAGACATAAATAAAGACGCTAGCAATCACACATCAATCACGCTGTGCATGAACAGTCACAATGACCACAGCAGGAAAGGGTTGAAAGGGCCAAAAAAAAAAAAGAAAAATTTCAATTTCAAGAGCATTATTATTTTCATTAATCATAGCCCTGCCATCAACCTATCCTTATGCCTTAGCGAGAGATCTATTATACGCTCCATTTAGCCTAAGCCATATTACCTCATATGTTTTCCTGGCTGACCAAATAAGACTTAAGAGATAAAACAATTTACTGTTCATTATGAGCCATGTCACTGGAATCAATCTATTAACCTGTGTTAACTGGGATGGCTGGCAAGATCTCATGGACTGTATTGAAGTAAAGAAAATGGATATTTATGTTTTGTATGTCCACGGTCATAAAATGACTGGGCATTTAATTTGCCCCCTCCAACTCAGTGGATGGCTTTATTTTTTCCGGTGGCCAAGGCGCCCTCTTCGCCTTTAAGCAGCCCCTGACCTGTGAAAGATTCTAACAAATTAGCTTCTATTGTGAAGCCAAAGGTGCCATCAATGAGGAGACGCTCCACTGCGCCTAAAGTATGATGGTAGAGGCAAGCAACAGAGCAGAGAACCTTGACATGATTGAATTAACCCTTTGTAGGAAACGTGCTGATAAGGATGGTGGTGGAGGGAGGGTTAAAGGGCTATACTGTTTGCCTCGTCTGACAAGAAACAGGTGCCACGCCTGAATCTTACTTCCTGAACACAATTACTTTGCAGGAACCCTGTAATTAATATGAAGTGATATCCCCAGTATGATAAAATTACAATAATTTCTGTTTAAGTTGTCATTAATGACTGATCTGTGTTAAGGCCAGTTTATGCTTCGGCGTAGAGTTGGCGCCATAGGTATGGCAGAGTCCAGTACCCTAAGCCATAGCCTGACATGGACCTCCCTAGAAATGCAATGCACACATGGCGGTGACGCAGACCATAGTTGTGATTGGTCCAGTCTTTTTTCTGTGTTGTGTTGATTTCAGTAAAAGTAACTGTTGTTCCACTTTTATTAGTTCGAACTCCAACGTGGTCCACTAAGTTTCACTCGCCATTGTTTGCACACGAAGAAACTCAACAGTGGTACAGAAACCCCACGGCCAACTAGATCTTTAGCGGTGTCATTGCAGAGCGACTCAAGACACATCAGAGCAAGTATAAATGCTTGCAACAGTGTAGGCCGGCCTTTACATTTGAGGAAAAATACCTGCAGTATATGGTATAACGTGCTAAATCATTCACAAATGTGAACAGCGTACTGACATATCAAAGTACAGTGGTAGTTAAACCTTCAAACCTATATGTGCCTGGATTTGTATAAAGGGATGGGCTTATGTGCATCACATTTGTGTGGTCTGTTTTACAGTGGTTTTGCACTGTCAGGCAGTTCTTGCCCAATAAATCAGGAAAGGCTCATTCAACCAAAAAAGAAGCAGCAACATCACTCCTTATACACTTTTCGTTAGCTCCAGATGTGGCAACATAGGTAGGGATGACTGCCTCACACATAGTCCATCCAGCTCCCCTTTGGTCACTGTTGTCAGTCTTCACTAGTTCTGCTGAATGTGCTATTAAGCTGAGTATACCATCACAGGGATCACAGACCAGTCAGTTTGCAGCGATTGCCAGGTTTTATCAGTGACACTAAAAAAGTACTTTCAAGTTTCCTTTGCGAGACTGTGTTGGCATTTCTCCCATGCCCAGCCTCTGTTCAGAATCCTCCACGGCTGCTCAATTTTCCTGATGAGTGGTTCAGTGCTGCTAGGGGATCCAAACACGATGTTTTTTCATCCACCTCTACGGCAGCAGGGTAACATGTCATTCAGTCTCGTACCTTCATTTACCATAATTTAGTGGTCACAGCATAAACCACAGTTACACTTCTTCAACAGTGATTTGTAACAGTTTTGAAAGGCTCCTGTGTGACGTTCTAAAGGACATGGACATGTGACATATTTTGTTGTTTAATTTGGAGAACTCACTGAACTTCTGGGTTTAATGTCTACTGCTCATCAACTAGTTTCACTGAAACTGCTGCACAAGAGTGTTATTTTATTGTGCTATTTTAAGATTTTTAAATTGCAACTGATATAATAATAATAATAATAATAATAATAATAATAATAATTATTATTATTATTATTATTATTATAAAGACTGATGATAGGTATTGTTGGTGTATTGTCAGGTAGTTATGGAAGCCAAGGTGCCTTGCACAAAGCCATTTGTAATCAAAGTTGAGACAGCTACATAAAAGTGTCAACACACACAACATAGTGTTATTTGTGAAAAAAAAATAAAGATATTGGACTGAAATATGTTCATAAAATTGGTCCTAAAATATGTGAGATTCTGTTTGGATTCCAGTGTTCATTTCATGGCATTGTAAAAGAGCTCTTCAACAAGGATACTGACATTATCATATTTTAATCAGACTTCAACACCTGTGACACTTTCCATCACGGAAAAAGAGGGTGCCACCTATGAATATATGTTTGGATAGAAAATTAAGTTCATAGGTCACTGGCATGATCTGCGGGCTAACAGGGGGTGAAGTGTGCTTATTTGTTTTTAAGTCAAGGCTGATTTCATTAAGACTGGGAAAGGTCAGCATGACATGAAAAAGAGATTCAGCCTCTGTGGTGGGATCAACCTGCACACCAGTAAGTGAACCCCTGTGTCTGAGGATGCTGGGTTGTCGAGGAATCTGGGTATACTGGTTTACATAAGGTCATTATTCACTCACTATGAACCGTTTATGAGTATACACAATGTAAGGGCAGTTAGGCCGCTACAATTAAAGAGTAGAATTAAAGAGGAAACATCTCAGAACAAAACATTGCGTCTGATTACAAATCAAAATAATCATACATTTATATGGAAACTCAGCCAAAGAACCTGTCTGACTGATTATTAAGCTATCAGGATAGGTAAACACCATTTAAAATCAAAATGTTAGCTGTCTCAGGGCCTGAATGTCAAATGGTTTACCCAAGGAAATGTATGTACCTTATGCCTTTAGCAGCAGCTATACAAAGGGAAAAAAATAAATAAAGGGAAGAAAGGATCCCATACCACAGCATTGCCTTTAGGGGACTAGGAGTGTGGAGAGGACAATGGGGTCAAAGCAACTTGATTTGTATCTTATGTCCTGTGGGACAAGAGAATACACCAGTCAAATCCAAGTTACCTGGCCTTTAGCTACCCCTCTGCTCCTAAACAATAAGCTGGGATACTACTAGATGTCTACCCCAGAGGTGGAGGAAAGGAAGGGAATAAAATTGTGTGTGTAGGAGAGAGAGGAGAGGCGAAAGAGAGAAGGGCAGAATAAGGGTTATAACAGGTATGATTACAGACAATTGCAAAGCTACATGGGAAATTCAAAAAAAAAAAAAAAAAAAAAATCAGTAAGACAAAATTCAAAGTGAAGTCAAAACAAACCAAAGAGCACCTGTAATGTTCTGTAACTGAGTGCAGGATGTGCTTTTATCTACCATCATTTTTTTTCCTTTTTTTGAGAATGTCTGGTAGAGTGGGGACAGACAGTGGGTGGAAATAATACAGTTTACAGATCCTGCCTCTGCACTACTGGAAGAGAAGCAGAAGCAGATCCTGAAATGTCATCATATATTTGAAAAGTTTATGTCCATCACCTTTTAGTGCTGTTTTCCCAAGCAGAGGGTTTTTCTTTTTTTTGCAATTTTTATTCAGGTATTTAAACGAACAAATACAAAATGTGAAGAAATATAAAATGTTAAAAAAAAAAAAAAAATAAGCCCATGGCATCTTACTTACTGTCATGCGGATGTGCTCTGTGAAGAGAGTAATGATGTCAAACTGTGAGGCTGCCATCATCTTGAGCACTTTACTCATCCGCATTGTGAGCACTGAAGGGTTTTTAGTAATCTTAACATTTCACTTGTCCACACTGTGTTTCATAGTCTTCAGAACAACAATATTCTACCATTGTACTGATAATTGTAGATCAAATTCACTGTCCTACAGCTTTTGTGTCATTATATACTTGCATATGCGGTGCAGAATGAGCGAGAGTCAGAGCAAGAGAGAGAAATGTGCATCCCTCTGTTTTATTTTAAGTATTCCAAGCATGAATGACCTGATAAAAATCCACTGTATATCTTTTTTCTCCCTTATAATCCATGTTCAACAGACAAATAAAAAAATAAACCAATGAACCAATTTGTCTTAAAACACAGAAAGTGAATCTAGGCCAGGCTTGGTGAGGAGTGATTTGGCACATAAGCTCCTTGTAAGATATGCTCTGAATTATGCAGCTAAACATTTCATTCTTCCTGTTCCATCATCATTATCAGCTACAGTGATCAGATGCTGTTTAGCACAATGCTGACCATCACCCATCTGCATCCCCATCCTTGAAACAACAGCAAACATCTTTAATATTATGATTGCATTTAAGGGAGTAATTAACGGAATAGAGAGGAATTTGGTAATTTCATACAGCAGGGTTTGCATCATATTATGTCCAGAAAACCACCAGACGGAGTGTATCTGCAAGAATAACAAACACATACATGACTTTCATTACTGGGTGTCTGATTTTGGGTTGGGGATTTTCTGGCCCTGATAACAAAAATTTCACTTCCCCCTTCCAGCACACATATTTTTGATAAATGCTTCGATATAATATGTCTGCTTAAATATGGGAGCAAAGAAGATAGAAGTAATTTAAATGAAAACTGTCCAGACTGGCTTGTTGTCTTCTCTTGTACTAACAACCAGTGCAACCCTCATCCTAAAAAACAAAAAAAAAACAATCTGTTTATATGTTACTAATGTGTACAGGAAAATATGTTCTTTAAACTATGAAATTTATTTTTTTATTAAGTGATAAAATACCTTTAAACGCAGAGTCTGAAAATGTACATACTGAATATCTGCAATGTGTTTCAGTGTTTGTCCTAGATCTGTAAGCCCAGTTGATGGCTTCATGGGGAAGGGAGGGAGGGAAAGACCGTGGTCTTGGCTGATAGTCCAGCGATGACCATGAAACATGAAACTAACTTTCCTTTCTTTTGGAGTAGCTGATTATCTGAAGGAAACTTAATGAACTGTTGAACAATGTGGGGTCTAAAGTGGGCATTTATGGTTTTATAGATAACTCTGCTGTGATACAGACAGCTGGGATATTCCAGGTTCATCAACACTGCATGGCTGCAATCTCTAGTGGCCAAGTACCACAGAGTTGTGCAAACCTTGATTTTCAGGCATATTGGATTGTTTCCGTTTACTGGTGAAGTAACTAAATCTCTTATTAACTCTGGCACCACCAAATATCCTTGTGATTGATTTGATTGATCACTGATGTGATGAGATGCATTACAAGAAACAAACAACTGATAATGATTAGGTCCTGGTGACCCAAGGCATTTTGGGACTGCCCTTAAAGATTTCAGTTCAGTGGTAAAATACTTTGTGAATTACTGAACACAGTATTTAGTCTTAAAACTGCTGTTACCAACGTTTTTGTATGAACAATGGGTAAATTGATTATGTGTAATATGAGAGGAGTCCCTCAATTTTCCCCCAACTGTGCAGCTCCCCTCAGCTCTGTGGAGAGTTTTAATGTCTTTCAGCTAATTGTTTTGGTTGAGTGTAAAACTCTAATAAAGCCACTGTACACTACCTGATCAGTACTAAAAAACAACTAGCAGGTGAGCAAAGTGGAACATTTAGCTTCTTAAGAGCCAGATATTTCCCTCAGGAAGTAGTGGGAATCAATACAAAGCTAAAAGGAGAATACAAACTGGACTTGAACTGCTAACATGTTTGACATTACAACAATATAAGGTGTTAATTTGTCAGTGTAGTGTTTACAGTTTGCTGCTCTGTCTGAAATTAACAAAAAACAATAATATTGCAAGTTTAAGATGTTTAAGATAGCAATAAAAAACAAAAGAAAAACATCCAAATAATTAAACAAAATTTCTTTATGACCAAGAGTGTATTGCAGCACTCCACTGTTATATCTTCCTTTTTAAACAAATTTTCAGTGGGCACAGGTGTAACAATAAAATGGTAACACTGCTGGATGCACAGCTGAACCCCAGAGGTAATTAAGTGTCGAGGTTCTCTCCTCACTCCTCCAACCCGTACAGAGGAAATGGCTTTGGTAACCAATTATCAAGCTATGATATGACATGTCTCACATAAATAACAACCACAACTTGTGTTTCTCTTTGCTTCGCTCAGCCGTAAGAGTTCATCAGCTGTGTATTGATATGATTTGGCTTCCAATGAAAGCATTGTTGCATGAATGGAGGAAAATCAATACAGAAATTATTACCTAGTTTAGATGAGGTTGTGAGGTTACTGTGGTAAGATTGCATAGCAACAAAACAACACCTTGGTTCGTATCACCTATAACGTTTGGGAAAGGGTAAAGAAAGACAGAATTGGAGGACAGCATGTACAAGGTATTCCTGACAATATAGTGTTTAATGCTACAAAGCAATACATGTTTGAATGATCAAAATATATGTTAATAAGTTTGCTGCATCCAAAAAGAGCCTGTTCACGATTCTACAGTTAATCATATCACTTTGAATATTAACATATTTGAACAAAGCATCCTTCTGTTTCTTCACTGTGACAGTTCTCTCCAACCAACCAGTTTCACTTGAACAGGAACTTATTTACTCATGTCAAATTAAATTACAGACAAATTAGCTCCCACGTCTATCCTATTATTATTCATTTTGCTCTTCACTTGATATTATTTTTCTAAGAGCACCAAATTGTGACATCATGTTTCCTTGGATATCGACTAAATTGCTGGGACAGTGCATTATCCTCTATATCTGCTTGCTAGTCTTCCTTCTACTTCAACTGGTCAATCCATGGCTGACTTTCTATTTTTGCTTGGGTTTATTCAAAAGTAAATTACTAGGGCAGTAACCAGTGCTGGACTCACCTATTTGTGTGTTTAATTGGCCATGTTGTCGCTGGAGTTAATTGGTTCTCTGAGTCCAGGTAGTTACTAAATGTTTGGCAGCATTAGAACCTCAGCACTTTTCCATTAATGGTGCGTGAAATGAAATGTTTGATACTGCAAATAAAATCAGTGATATTCAAGGATGTTATGGTTGGTAATGTGTTGAAACTGCCATTTAATGGGTCCTAGAAGATTGGGGTAGTGTCAGCCGGAACCGCCTGGGCCCTCTCCTGACATTGCTAGTTGCCTCTCCATTCCCTTAACGACTGTCTACACTGATTACACAGACCCCCCAAAAGCTTAAAGCTAGGGAAACAGTCTCTATTAGTAGTCCAATTAGAGTCATTAGCATATTCTACTTCATTTTGATACAATGATTATGCTGCACAAAATATAAACCTTATATGGAGGAAAATTACAGTCGGTAAGAGCATCTAAAAAGAAAAAATTAGCAGGGGAAATGGAAAACTCTGCAGCAGTAACAAAATTACGTTATCTTACATACTGTAATAAAAGTTAAGTTGAAAAGAAACTTTTTTTTTTTAACTGAAAAGTACTGTTGTGAAAGACTGGTAAGTGTACCTGTTATGGTGACATGCAAGAAATTGTGTTTCCAAAGGTCTAGTATGAGCAATACTGCCCTGTGAATTTTAGGAACAGTCGTTCCTTTTATTAAATAAAAGAAGTCTTTATCACATCTGGAGATTGAGAACGAATATGAAAAAGAACACGAAGGAGCTTAACTAAGATAATTACAACTGTGAACCGCCACATAGGTCTTTCCTTTCATTTAGTGTTGCCCTTTAACAATGTGTGTTTAACAAAGTGTGTGTCAATTAAGTGAACAACAAGAAATGTTTAAACCACATATGCACAACACACTCTCTGTGCACATGTGGTTTAAAATCTTGCTTTTTTTTTCTGGTCGGCATAATGACAATATGTTCCTTTTAGAGCCTGGACATGAAGTAATGAAAATATGATATGATTAACACTGTCTAAGTTATCATTCGGTCTCTATTAGCACTTCACTATCACTAAACTTTGAGGGAGCTGCAAAAAATAGTTGAGGTCAGAAGACAATAGGTGCTGATGCACACATACACATTGTTCTATTATTTTGTATGAACATTTACTAAATTATGCCATCAAGCTTATTTGCCCAACATGTAAATATGAGAACTCTGCACTGCAATTCTCAGTACAACCACTGGTAAGAGAATACTGGATGACCACAGGTGGCTACATGGGCATTACTTGCAACCTGCATGTCAATAGGTCAAATTCATACTGTTCTCTGAGAAATGGTGAAAGGTATCTTTGGAAATATAGCAACTGTATATATTCACCAAGATAAAAGTGTGAGGAGCAAACAATATCTCCAGGAAAGTAACTAAGGACAGAGGTTCCCTCTTAAGGCAAAGCGATGCAATTTTAACATATCAAAATTTGCTCCATTGCAGTCTTTGTCAATATTGCTTGAATTGAGTTAGTGTCATCAATCAATAGCATATTGATTTCTCCTCCCAAATCATGAACAATTATGGAGATTTAATCTGACTGTTAATTGCAGCGGCTACAAGAACTGAGTCGTTTACAGATGTGAGTAATTCTGATTCTCATGGCAACTCTGACAGTGATAAATGGTGAAAACAAAGGCGAGCTGTTTGTGAGAGAGAAGGGTGACAGACAGGTTTTAATGAGCACAGCGGTGTGACAGTATCAGGTGAGAATGGAAATGAGGCCTCAATCTATCTTTGCAAAGGTTATGTCCCTATTTCATAAGAACATACAACCAGACCGTCTTTTGCAATGTAATTGATTTCCTATTCTTGTGCCACTAAATGGACACTTTAATATGGCAAATCAGCCATTATCAGCTTAAATAAATTTCATATCAGCACCTAAAAATGGCATGTACTTTTAATATATTATTTATTTTTTTAAAAATATTTTAGAACAGCAAAATGGAAATTACACTTGTTTTGTTTACACCTGACGTAGCTGATTATTGAGAATTTTTACTTTTTAACCCCAAGGATGAAGAACTCATGATAACTACATCATTCATAATTAAATTGATTGCTATTGATAAGACAATTCAGAATGCCTCCCGTTGAAAAACCATAAATTAGTTGACCTACGTGAAATCAAACTCATACACATATAGAACTTAGGTTGAACTGCTGCTCACAGAATATAAACTGAGAGAAAAAGCAAAAACCTTTGTAAAATCCAGCATATGTACAATTACTGGCATTATTAACTTACTAAGTGCCAGTTAATCAAGAATACGGCTGAAACAATTTTTTGATTAGTCACAAAAGTAACTATTTTCATAATCAAGCAAAAGTCCCAAACATTTCCTACTTCTAGTTTCAGGGGGGGGAAAAAAGCAAGCAATTTGAAACAAAATGAACAAATAAATAAATAAATGAGTCACTGGTAGTAAAATATTCAACCTTTGGGTTGTCGATCACGTAAAGAGAAGGAACGCTAAGGAACAAGGTGAAAACAAAAAATACAACACAATACCATAAAGATATCACCATCTACATATACTGAATAAGACTTCTGAAACCGAAACCGAAAAATAACAAATAAACAAAACAAAACAATGTTCCATTAGTCAAACTGTTTTCACATCTACCTTATTTATTTGTGTATTAGGAGGTGAGGGGTTCGCATGCTTCTGGTCAAAATATCAGCCGCTATTTCTTGAGGAAAAAAAGACCTTTAACTTGTGTGTAAACTGGTAAACATGCAGGCAGGAACACGAGTCTGCTCTTTGCGATAAATATTCAGTTCCTGATGACTGGACAAGATAACCAATGTGTCTTCAGAGGTTATCAGAGAGGCTGCCACATTTGGATATATTTTATCAGAGTTTATCTGTTATCTGTTTAGCTAGTGGCTACCGCACAAATCAAAACGGGGGAGATTTTGAATCAAAATGAGATTGTACTTAGTGAAATCAATATATCTCTCTACATAACCTTTTGTGCATTGTATGGACAATGATGCTACATTTTCTTCTGCTTTTAAATGTTAATAGAGCATTTTGTAAATGGCTTAAAGCAGTAATCAGTGTTCATCTCACTAAAATGTCTGGCTTATTTGTATTAAAGAAATGTCAATTATGCTATACCAAACAGTGTCATCAACATTAATATATTGTATTATATATCAATAAAATACATAGACAAGGACCAAAAGGTTGAAAGCTAAGGAATATGAGATTACCAACATCATATTTAATAAATGCCATTTGTATATCCCCGCCAATTTGCTTGATGAAAAAACACAGTGGATCTGTTTCCAGTAAATGAAGTAGATACAAATTCTATTTTCTATCACCTACACTTTGTGAGAGAATAAAATTGTAATTAATAAAACAGCCAACAGCCAGCATCTCAGATTTATTCTATACCTTTTTGCCAATTAGGCCTTTGAAGGTGGGACCTCCTTTGAAAGAGGCTTTTAGATTAATCATATTATCTGCAGGTTCTGAAACAAGAATGGTTCTTGACCTCCTCTTCCATAAGAATCCATTATCTTAAACTATCACAGTAATCCTGGCTTTGGGAGGGGAGAGAAGGAAGCAAGAATCAAGCCTAATAGATAGCAAATAAGATTAATCTATGATCTAAGTGCCGATTACACTTGGACCTGCCCTTGAACACTCAGGTGTAACCTTGAGATCTGCATCCACTCTTAGCCAGCAATTGGATTGAAAGTCCCTTAAGGGCCTCGGGTGGTGGAGGGGCACTTTGCCAAGACCTTACCCCTGAGAGATCAAAGGCCAAGCAGCTTAACCCTTACAAAACCAAAGGTGTTAAATATCATAGGTAATGGCTAGTTATTATAACAAATCTATGGAAAGCATTTATTGGTGTACGCCCCCTCCACATTATTGAGTGCAGGTTAAAGCATATTTTGAATTCCATTATGTATCTATATAGATTGAGTGGGATATATAAAAGAAAGAAAAAAAAATATATATATATACACACACACACCTACACACACACCACTGGTAATTTTAGAGGATTTGTGTTTTTGTAAACAGGAATATGGGAATTAAAAAACATTAAATTGAAATTAACTGCTTTAACTATATTTTGATAAATCTTAAACATGCTGCCTGAATATTTTCTCTATCGTTCATAAAAACAGGTAGCAGCAGGCAGGCATTTGCCTCTACTCTGAATAATTGTTTTGTGATGGACTGTACATGTTTAACATATGGAGATCAATATATAAGACTTTCACTCAAGGTTCAGATCAGCAACATGAACGAACTGTAGACAAACACAGACTTGTGGATCGATGCTCCCCTCAGTTTGACTCTGAGGCTGACTATTTGATTAATCTGCCGGGGCAGCCAGGGAAGAGAGACCAGGCATACAATAGCTGATAGTTTCATGCCATTAGGATGGCTAGAGTAATGAAATTTCATTTAATTTGTCAGGAAGAGAGTGCTAATGTTAAAAAGCTTTTGGGTAATAAAAAAAAAGTCTTGAGAGATGTGAAGGAAAGCCTTAAGTAATTACTCTGTGTATCTTGGGTCCTCATGATGGAATATTTACATTACTGTCATGGAGGTCCTAAGAGTAATTAAATTAGTGAGGTGGGTAAGCTCTTTATTCCCACATTTTTCTAGCCTTTTTGTAAAAGAAAAGACTAATATGTGGACAAAGCCACTTTTCCTCATGATGGAATTGCTTTGCAGTCAAGCCACAGCATGCAGGCTTAGTGAATGACTGTTATTTTATAGCATATTAAGTGTATGCCACCTTTAGCCTTTAGCCTCTTGAGTGTGTGCAGTACTCCAAACCTGTGACTGTGCAGAACAAGCTTCAGCAAACCTATCAGGGCTTTCCTGAAAGATATGGCAAAGGTGGGGTATTGTTTTGTGTGCAACGTTTCCATTTCTGTTATTGTGATTTGGTCAGACACTGTCAAATTAGCACATAACGCTCATCCGTTAAAACCTCAGGTTTGGAGGCAGAAGATAAAACCGTTGTCAATGCGCGAGGTGGCAAGTTGCGGCTGACAACTGCAGAAGTTAAGAAAATAGATTGTAAAATGAAATAATGAATGATATGTGTTACAGCGGGAACAAGGTTAAGTGTAATGCTATTCCAGTTTACATTCCAAGGGTACAGGCTCCATGATGGTGTTAAAAAAGGTCTTCAGAACAAAATAATCATAAATCCAGCAAGCTGTGTGTTGCATCTGACATCTCTATCAGGGTGTATCAGCATCCTTTCTCACTCTATTCGAGTCTTACCAAGACAGATGTGTGAAAGGGCCTGGAAATGTATCTGACCGCTGGCTTACTCTAATGAATAACTTCCACTTTAGGTCTTGCAATGTAAGCAGAAAATCCACCTTGCAGACGCTGGAGCCCCGTCATGAATCTAACCCGACAGCCGACATAATATAAAGGCGACAACACTTGTATGACTTCCATTTTCTTTGCTTTCTATTGATTTTCAGTTAATAACGGAGGGAAATACTAAACGTCCATGCTGAGTACCTAATAAATCCTGTCTGAGCTTTTTTATTGAGGCGAATTTAATAAAAGCAGTGGGCTAGGCATGGGGATTTGTCTCAGAGAGAGCAGACAAAAAATAGGGATGAGTGGGGAAGGGTAAATCCAGATGCTAAACTGAACTTCAAGTGTGATAACCATGGCAATCTATCCATCCATTTTATGACTCTATGTTCTCCTTTCACATTTACGAAAATTCTATCAGTTATCAAATGTATATTTATATACATACATACATACATACACACACACACACACACACACACACACACACACACACACACACAGATATATATATATATATATATATATATATATATTTTTTTTTTTTTTTTTTTTTTTTTTTTATATCCGGATCAGGCATGTTTATATTGCTTTGGTGACACTGAAAAGGTAGTTCATGTTAAGTTTAAAAGCTGTGGCCTGATAGTCACAAATATATCCAGCTGCAAACAACATGATGTCTCGTCAAATTCCTGGAGGCCTGAGTGATAGCGGATAAGTTATTAACAATAAGTAACTAATGACATGACTGCAAATAGTAACAAAGTGATGAAGAACATCTCCCCTCGGGGTGAAACACATCAACCAATGCATAATTTGTCCTTCACAAACATCAAAACATTTCATTAACTCAGATATCCGCATGTTTAAAATGAAAACTAAAGAGAATATGTCCATTTAATTTACATCAAGGTAAGAGGACAACACCACTACCTCTTTATTCACCCTCAGGTAAAAAGAAATAGACAGCGCAGATAGGTCGTATGAAGGTAAAACATCAAGCCATGATGTCAATCGGTTAAGGCAGGGGTTTGTTGAGTCAAATGTTTCTATGAGGGCTAATTATGTGCCTTTGAGGAATAATTTAGGGTACAGCATATCAAAGCTCCAATACGTACCACAGAGCAAAAATAACATATCAAGCCGAGGTTGATAAAATTTTGCAGTTTCACATTGAGGTTCATTACTAGTGCTTACATCAATGTCCATGACTTCATGACCATTTAATGTCTCCCTATTACAGTTATGAATGCAATAACCGCTCATGTACGCAATCTCATTATCTAATCTAAAACACAGATTTTCAGGGCAGTTCAAACAGTGAAATAAGCTAATCATTAAGTCAATATTTAATCTATATTGGGTATAATTATTAAATTTGGGGAGGGGAGCAGGGGATAAAGCCACAAATGAAGGCCTTTAAAACAATCAGCAGTCACATTACTACTGATAAAGACAACTCTACTGTGGACGCCATTGCATCAACACTTAAAAGGTGCTATTACACAGGACTTAATGTAGATACTTAATTATAAGGATTTTAGTACGCCATTAGGCCAGCACCCAAAAAGCATCATCATGAACAGTACCATCACCAATCACATAATTGTTTACCCAAATTGAAAAACAGCATTACAACACATTCACCTGTAACAATGGTAATGCTACCGCTTTACACCGTTTGGTCTGAGATTAAGAGGAGAGCCAGAGTAGCATACTCAGTTTCCACTGTGGATCTACTGTGGTACAGCCATTTAAGTCCTACATCCATACAAGATATCTAGCAAATAAGATATCTAGCAGAAAAAAACTTCCTGAAACCCTCTTTCCATTTTTCTCTCATAGACGGCAGAGGCAACTGGTTTTGTTACTTCTATGCCTTCTTTGAGGTTTTTTGGCGGTTGGCTAAAAACTGCAACCTCTACTTCTTCTATTCTTCTACTCTACACTTATTACATCCATGTGTAGTGTGGAAACAAGGTTAATTTGCGTTTTCTTTTAGCAACACTTGACAAACTCAGAATATGACAACCATGCATTGCAGGTCACAAAATAGCAGTGATATTGTTCTTTTCTAGCTGTTGCACCAGAGAGTTCTCAACATTTACTGTACCACTCTTTGATTTCCTTAACTGCCTTTTGTCTGTATGAGAAAAAGCCACTCAGGGTCAAGCCATTAAAGCACTACCCTTGCAGTGGCTACATTTTCTCACAATTGAAAGCTAGAGCAAGAGATTAACAGACAATTGATTCAGGGGAAGAGGGAAACCAGGTATACAGACACGATAACCTGCACAGGTCAAGTATCAACATCAATGACGATACGATTATCTGCAATTACAATTCTATGCCAAGTGCAAAAGAATGAATAAGTAGTGTTTAGACAAGTAGTTTAGACTAAAACAATTACAAACCAATGCGAATGGTTAAATACTATGTGCTCTTTGACTTTTTATCTAAATACTTTTCATGCAGAGTGATAACATTGTCTTCATCAGTGGTTCTCAACCCCCTGGGTTAAGGAACTGGAGGACACTTTCGGGAAGAAAAAAAAAAAGAAAGAAAGAAATCCAGGACACACCAATTTACTGCCAGCTAAAAAAACAATGCAAAGTCATACATATTTAAGAAGGGCAAAAAACCTATATAAACTATTGCATCTGGCTAACACTGCATATGTTTGCACCCATCTATTATTTTCCTAACTGGAGGAACCCAAATCTGACACAGGGAGAACATGCAAACTCAACATAAAAAAAAGGAAACAATAGGTCAAGTCCTGATCTGAACACAGAGCAGAGTCTCAAGTAATTGAGTGGAGACATTTTCATAATTTAAGTTATAAACATCAAGTACATCAGCTTACAGGACTGACAAACATATGGTAATTAACTTTTATAACACAATATAATATATGAACCCCACTCCTGAACACACACATAGGCGCACATTTACACCCCCCCACACACACAGACATTATCATATTGCATGAGAGGAATCATTTGCTTGATTGAACATAGCTTTTAAATACCACAGAGGTCCGAGAATCTCACAGAGGTCTTTTAATTTCCTCCATCATGAAAACCCTACAAATTAGTGTCTATGAAAGGTTCACAACATGCCTTCCACCAAAGCAGCGGAATTGTAATCCAATAACACAAATTGTATGATACAATACAATAATACAAGGTGTTTTTGAGGTGGCCATATCTCACTGACTGAAAAATGAAAAGACATTTGAAAATTTCTTAAAATGCAACACATTTAACTTAAGAAGAAAGAAAGTAAGTTTTGTTTGTTTTAAATTAAATTTTGACTTTTCTCAGCCTTTGTTTTTTTTAAACAATGAAATGGCAGATTAAATTCAGAGAACTACTGTCCTTCACTAAAAATAACACCATAACTTTGACTTAAATATGTAAAAGAAGACTTTGATATACACTGTATTCTTCTCACACTTTAAAAAGAGTCAGTCATGTGTATTAGTCCAACTTTAAATTTATTAATACATATATATTTCATGATTCTCCACAAAAATATGCTTAGAGAAAACAACCTCTTGATTTAGTGTAAAACCCTGCTGATCATAGCAGTCCTTTGCACAGGACCTTGCATTAGTTTTGGGGAGTGCGTCTGTTCTCTTTTAATAAGGCGAGCAGGCGGCACAACAGTTTCCTGTGTTTTTGAGCTAGTTGTACCAGACCTTCTCCATCTACTCAGCTGCTATTATTCTGTCAAGAGTTGCTGTGTTTTCCTGATGAAAGGAAGTTATTTCATTTCCACCTTTTGTCTGCATCTGAATGCGAGCGACGCTCTTTCAGCAATATTCACTTGTTTCAACTCCCCTCTCCATCCTAACTAAAATATACAACCTTTCGTTGCCCTATAACTCTTGTTGGTCCCAGAAAAATAGGAATTTCCTCAATTGGTGTAATTCCCCACACCAGATTTCAGCTGTTTTTTCTCCTAGCTTCAGCAAATTCCTGTCTTTCCCTCAGCTGTACCGACAGACTGTCTGTAGAATGATTGCAAGATGAGAGGATAGACAACAAAGCAGATGCCAACAAAATATCTGCAGTGTTTAATTGTTATAAACACCTGTTGATTTTATAAGAAGTGACTTTAAAATGTTTAAAATACACTTCGTAGATGTGTATGCCTTTAAGATGTGTCCTGAACACCAACGTTAATTAAAGCATACTGAATGGTACATTTGTGTAGTATTCGCTCCTCTACAGTCATAATCAAAACTGTTTACAGTAGCATTTGCATAGGTATTGTGTTATCCTTAGCCCTCTACAAAACAGTCGGTTTGTTGGTTAAAATGCTTTACTGTCCTCTGATGAAGCAAGTCCATAAATTTGTTTTTGACCTCGGTTTACTGAAAATATCAGTTTGAGTAAGAAGCTGGTCTGATTTTCATAAAATTAAGCCCAAATGCAAACAGAGTGCAAGCACAGGGTTAAAGTGCAACTTTTTAGTTTTGGTAACCACAAGTTCAAACACAGCCTGGTTTATACAGCGAACTCCTGAGAAGAGGTTAGGAGAAGGATGAGTATATTATTAGTAGAATAAAACTACAGGTACAGTTCCTGTACTGTAAAAGCTATGCTTTGCAAAGATGAACAAATTTCTAGTGAGCAAAAGTCCAGCCAGGCGTCACCTAAGAAAGAATCTGTCCTTGTTAAGAAAGTGCAGAGTCCCAAGGCACAATTATCATATGCCCACATTCTGTGATTATAATGTGCTGCAAGTATGCTTCCAAGGACAAACAATGCCCCTTTCTGAGTTGAATTCAAGATTCAGGACACAGAAATAATGGTGTTATTTTGGATATTTGTGCTGTTAGAAGCTTGTAGTACACTGACATCAGCTCTCATCACAGTCATCTAGTCTAAAGCAAAGATGGCAGACTTGTTGCAGAAGGTTGTGTGAAAACCTATCATAAATTTGAAACCGCTTTGGGAAAATGGGCCAGGAACCAATGTGCAATACTACTGAGATCTGTTTTGTTTTGTCTTTCCTTTATTGCAGCGTGTAAAAATATAAATATGCTGTGAGAAGCATGTGTGTACCTCCACTGAGCAGCAGCCACCAAGGCTGAGTGACGCCAACACAGAGGTGTCTAAAGTTGCAGCTCATCAAAAGGCTGCGGGATATTGGCACCAAGACAACATTTCTTGTCTTAAAGTCAGCAAAAAAAAACAAAAAAAACTCCCAAACACATGAAACAAGTAAACTACTGTAAGTCTACATTTTTAGCTGCTATGCAGATGATGATTAAATGTCATAATTCAATTTTGCACAGAGCTATTTTTTCAAGTAACCCTACAAATGTGATTTCACATTATGAAATAGTCATCAAGTCATTTTTATACAAATGCTCTTTATCAGCAGTTGAGCCACAATATGTTAGCTTCGGCTACTACTAAGCTAACAATACTGCAGAATGATTTCTAAGTTAACTGATTTTGGAGGCACTTTAGACCAGCCTACTACAAATGACAAAAATACAGGCTATAATTCAAGTGAGGCCAGATGATGTAAAATGTGTCACCCAACAGCAGAGAGACTTGGTGACAAGCTTTGGTGAAACAGACCACAATGGCAAAGCCAACTTTATGACAAACCGATTCAGGCTGAAAATTGATGACGTGACCTTTATATGAAAAAATTAGCTCCCAAGCCTTGATAGTTTCATGGTTTGGACATGGTCTGATCAGACAGGTTGCTTACAGGCAAAAACTGCCAACATCACATTTGGTAAGTGCCAGGGACACTCCCAGTACTACACCTTTCCTCCCAACAGCTTTGCGCCAATAAAATTACTGGCGCAAAGCTGCATCTTGCACTATGCGTCTCCATGATGTAGAACTAGTATTCCATGCTCCAAAGATTCATAATCTAAAAGTCAAGGGTGTCCTTCACATCCCACCACTCCTGTTATTGTTGCTGCCTGACCTTGATGGCCTCTCCAAAAGAGACACTTTGCAGGACTGCTGTTAATCCTTTAAGAGAGGTATGAGCTTACCCATCTGCTCCTGAATAACCTGCAATAAAAACTGCATTCTATTTCACAAAACAGTGCTTAATATTTGATCATCTAAACGGTTATCTTAGCTAACTCTCTTGTATCTTAGCTGGCTACACAACTGTTTTGAGATCAAATTATGTTTACTTCCGATGAATCACACTTTTCTCTTTTCCTAGTGAGAGCGTTTATCCAGTAATCTCTCGCTTTTGGCTTTTGTCCACTGATGTGCACAATATATGACCTGTCCTCCTGCTGAGGGGAGCAGACACATTAGGAGCAATGAAGCTAATGATATCAGAGCACTCTATAGAGCACATCAGTGCACAGCGATGACAAACCTGTCAGAAGGCATAATCTAGGAGAAGGTCGTAACATCCTCAGAAAACCGTAGCGATTTGCACTTCTTTCTCTGCCATCCCCTAATAATGGAGCACCAATAAATTCCCCACCTGTCAGGAGACAGGGAGTTCACATGTAATAGCCAATGGCATTATGGGATGAAACATATCAAGGAAAATGGTTGTCTTGCTAGGTGCCTGGGTCTTAGTTAGAGTCCTAATTTTTCAAAATGCGGAAAATCATGGAATAGCTTTGTTAAATAAAAAAAAAAGTTATGATTTAGAAAAAGAAATATCTCCACACATAATGTTTAGGAAGATAACAGCTGCTTTAGCAAAATAAAAACATGTCCAGGTGTCAGGGATCTTGAGTCTCTTTAATGTCACAATGGCAATACCAGCTACAACAAGCCAACACCACAGATACCTTTAATAACGCGAGAGTTGCAATTGAGAGTGAGAGTAAAGTAGTTAGCAGGCAAAAAGGAATGTCCAAATGGATAGGTAGAGGAGTACTTTGGCTCATCAGATGGAACTGTGGGGGTATGTTATCAAAAAAGGTTGGTAAGCACTGTATTGGACCATTCTATAATGATATGAACTGTGCTTTGTTGCATCATATTCACATTACAAATGACGGTTTCTCCCAAAAATTGTGTGCAGTAAATATCCACATTGAGCTATTGGGTGAAAAATTATATTTCTTGTGTTAACATCTCCCAACATTAACTGCTTACTTAAGATTCTAACAATAGCTCTTTGTTTATTAACAAAACACAAGATAAATCTTTTGTATCCTTCATCTTGTTCATGTTTGTAAGGAGCGTGTTACGACAAGATGTATGTATTTGGATCAGGAGAAAGGAAAGGGATGTTTTGTATCTCCGACATAGGTTGGGTGTCAGAGATAATAGAAAAGATTGGTGAATAGGTCTGAATTTTGAAGCATACATGTGTTAATCCTGCTCTAGATTGCTGTGCTGAGACTGCTTGTATTTACATATGCAGAGGATCCCGCTGTTTTGAGCACACCATTGACAAGACAGAGCAATTAATCATCCCCAAATACTCCCGCCGTGCAACAGACGACCCTTGCAGAACATGCTGCCACAGAGGGTGTGCAGGTGTGAATCAAGCTGCAAGAAAAATTTCCAGAGCCAGTCTCTTCCTCAATCTTCCTTGTTTGTTACACCTATCTCTATATTCAACAGAAATCATACATCTAATGTTTGCTCCTGCCCTGTTTGTGAGAGAAAGACATTTTCTAGTGTTAAATCAATTTAAATTACATTGTGACAAAAAAATATAAAAAAATATATATATCATCTTTGATACGAGGTGATCAAAGTATAAGGTAAAAATGTAAATGTCTTGCTTCAGGCATAAGCGACAAACTGCAGCAGAAACTTAAGTCTGATCACCTGACAAATTTATACATTTTAATTGAGTCTAATATGCAATGGTTAGATTTGAGTCTTTAGGTTTAACTAGGCCTTTACCACATGTTGCTGTGGTCCAATTTTATTTAGTGCTTCTTTGATTACCTTTTTGCCATTTTATCCTTAAATAAGGTTGAGTGAATGAATGGATACATTGTTCCTAAAATGTTTCAGTGTCACTCTATCAAAAACTCAAAATTTCTATTTTCATCATTTAATATTTTAATCTACAATGATTTCTTTTCGGCCACTAGGGGGCACGAGAACCCGAAGCAAGACCCACATCCCTGACATATCATCACCTAAAAAAGCTGTAGCGGCTAACGCGTTAGCAAACGTCCACCCTTTTACACGTCCAGCAAACATGGAGCAACATTATCATCTAACTGGAATCAGGTTTCTCGCCAAACTTCACTAACTCCTGAAAAAAAATGTTTGGCTCTTTAGCTTGCTAGCTTGTTTGTCTTTCTTTAACTAGTCACCAAGTTTGTCTGCCTGCGGATCGGTGCTGGGCAGGTAACATACAAAGGGTTAACAACATTTTATAAACCCAAGAATTGTTATATCCATAAAAAAACGCTACACTAAAATATCTGAAAAGGAATACTGTCTTAATATGTAGCTATGCTGCTCGAAGGATGGCTTATTCTAATATGGGTAATGACTCTTTTTAAATCCTGGGGAAAAAAAAGTTAAATGAATGAGAAATATTTCTACTTTCCATTGTGCATTTGTAAATCAATAAATCACCTCATCTTCAATCCCTGCATACAGTATCTCTTCTATGACTTTATCCATTCTGCCATTCTTTACACTGTAAATCACACAGTAAAACTGAAAATACAAGAAAAAAAAAAACTTAAATGGGTCTGCAGCTTCCAAGTGTCCATGCCAATGTTCAGATAGTAGGTTGTCTTATTTTATATACAAGAGATACTGACTCCCAATCGTTTTCAAACCCCCGGAGCAAGAAAAGATTGTTGAATTTCGCTGAAAACCATCTGCTTGTTCTGAACAACAGGGGATAAGAACATGCTGAGAAGTAAGCTCTCCGGATAGCTTGCATTGGCTTCTGATTCTTTTGCCTTTAACGTTCCTTATGGCATCCTGTCTTTGGAGATAGCACATCCACAGGCCTCTGGGAGGTTCGACTTGTTGATGAGTTGATATATAATCTGTCCATACTTTGTGTATAAGTGTAACATATAATCTAAACCATTTGCATGTTTCTCATCTTCCACAAAGACAGCTCTTAGGCCTTTCATTGTGATGAATACTTCCTTTTAAATAAAAAAAACTGAAGAAGTGTCCTGCACAGTTTAGACCAGGCCAGGTTAGACAAATGACACACCTTTATTTAAACACTGCCCCTACAGCCAAGGGCAATTTGAAGTACAGAAAATAACACCATTGGCTGTATGAACATCTGCTCCCTGGGTATTTGATTTCCCAGGCAGATGTTAGACCCCAGCTGCTATCACAAGATAATTTGTATGTTTGTGGAGAGAGCTCCCATTTGGCTGTTCTGTTGATGGTTATGTCTTCCTTTTGTGAATCAGCTAGCTTCATTGTTAAGTATGTTTTACTGTCGCTCCCACCCTGATGCCCTCAATGCCCCTGACTGTACAAATCCACTTTTAAATATTTAATTATTTCACTTGATCTTTACCAGACTAAAGATCAAGTGAAATAATTCCATCCTGTATAATGTATGTGCACACCATATACTGTATGTGTGTGTTTGTGCGCTTAATGCATACTGTACTGTAAGGTTTTCTCCTTATGATATCTACAGAATAAATATCAATTAAAATGTCTATCTGCCTGGGAATTACTTTACAGATGTACTGTACTGTGAGACAAAATTAATCAAAATTCACTCCAAAATTTCACATCTCTGCAAGAGGCAGTAATTGAGAGGCTAAAATTACTTACTTAGTTTGATGCTGCAACATTATGACAATGGAATTATTACAAATGTATGGTTGCATCATTCAAACAGAGTCGGCACCTTAGCCTCACACTCTGACCAGTTCAGGTGCAGGTAATGTCATCATCCGTGACATGTGATCAACGAAAAGATAACTCAAAAGAGATTAGTCCCACACCTGAACCAGGAAAAAAAAAAACTGTAGCACTATCTGCTAGAAGAGAAGCATGTCAGAGTCTCACAGGTCTTAACTGACCCCACCACTGCCCACTTTTGTTGAAGGCTTTAAATTCTCCCCTCCCAAGTTCAGAGTCGATTTGTTATCAAATCAAGCGTCGAGCGCCTGATTCATTGCTATTCAGCACTCTGGCTGATTTATATGCAGAATGTAAAACAGATGCCTTGTGCGATACATATTTATGGTGAGCCCTGCTCTCACAAGATTTATTATAGGTTCTTTCATCGGGGTGTGCATGAGCTGTGCTATGATGACTTGTATTTCCTCTCAGCTGCCAATGCCAAACTCATTAAAAAGAGGTGTGACTATTAATATACATTGTAATACTGACAGCTCCTAATTTATAACCCAAGTATATGTTTGGGGTTGCTTCTTCCTTTCCTCTCATTGTTGGGGTGGGGGTAGTGATCTTTTTGTATCTTTGAATGCGTGTACATCCTCATCTGTGCACATTTGTGTGTGCTCGTACGGCTCATGTGTGCATGTCTAGCACATGAACCATGCAAATGCACACACCACTTTTCAAATGCCTTTTTTTGTTCTCTTATTATATCTCATATTGATTTATAGGGTATAGTCCCTTGACCCTTATATACTCTGCTCCAGGCAATATGAAGACGAAACTATATCATGCTAAATTCCAGTTCTCTGTGAGTGTCTACTAACCAATATTATGTGTAAGCAAACGCATCAGTGTAAACAGATTCTTTATTCAATTATAAATACTGGTCAACCTTTGATACAGATCTAGTGAAGAGAGCAACATAGATGTGTTTCCTAACTCTTTGACAACGTGTAATGTTTTTTGTTTTTAATTATCTTTTTTTTTTTTTTTTTTAAAGAAGCAGGTCCAAATTGTTTTTAGCTAACCTAGAATGATAAAGCCTAAAATAATAATACTTCTATACAAACAGTGTCATAAATAGTCATGCATCACGATACAGGCACACAGTCATACCTGTGCACGCATACACACACGCACACACAATATGAGTCAGTTAGCTGATTATTAGTCATCTCACTTGTGATTACTACTCGTTTCTGGTTATGTGCAAAGCATAAGGGCGTATCACCAACATGCTGTTGTAGTCACAGTAAAACCGGGTCAAGGAAAGTTAAAGAGCCATTCCTGTTGGCACTAGTTCATCACTGCCAGGAATTTTCCACTTTATTTGATCTCTTCCCTTTCAAATGGAAAGAAAATGTAATCACACTCTGCTGTGACTTTCCCAAAAGTTAATTGTTATTTTCTGTTGTACTATGAGCAAGGCGAACAACAATCTGACCAGGTGAAGGCATTTCATTGAGAAGAATAAAAGATGAAGGAGGGGACTGACAAATCAGAGTACAAATGAGTCAGTAAGAATACCGAACTTGAAAGAACGCTGTTTTCCAGCTTAGTACAGCATAAATATTTTTTTAAGAAAACTATTTCTTTGATGAGCTTTCCTAAATGCTGTTGCAAAAAGATTTTTGTAATTGGAACAATCGTTTTGACAAACCAACCTTGGCCGTTGCCAGTGCCTTTGTGCATGTGTACACGAGTCCAAACACTGAATATTATTAAGGCTTTTTAATTATTTTTAAAAGATATAAGAATGAAAATATCCAAACAGAATAATCAGGTTCTTGTGAAATAGCGGCATACAGCACTGTAACATACTGCAAACTCCTGTTATACTGTATTATGTATATGTAACCCTCTAAAGCAGAACAAGTTGTTAATGTTCAGAACAAGCAAGTAAATTAGTAAGTTTTCCTGTGTGCTCTTATATTTTTGTAGCATTGTTCTAATGCCACGTTCACATCATGTGGAAGTTGCTGTAATTACCAGTTTGTAAATAGCAGTCACGTCAACATCGAAGTCATAATTACGACTGCGGAACTCTTATTTTTCTGAAAGCTCCAGTATATCATAGTTGGCACTAAATAATGTGAAGGTGCTTGATAAAGCAAACAAACTTGGATGTCTCACATCAGTCTGTTGTTCAATGAGAAAAGCTAATGGCTACATGGACCAAGTCAGGCATTTTTAAACCATCATACTAGTCTGCAAACATTCAACTGCCCTGAGCTGTCCAATGACAAGCTCACAAGACAGGACTTACTCCAAACACAAGATGTAAAACATGCTATATTGTTCTTTCATTTCAAAAACGCAAATTACAGTAACTACTGCTATACTGAAGCACAGCAGGGGAACGGGCACAGAGCTCCAGCAACACACTGCACTGACCGACCCAAATGCATAATATAACAGTGCAGATTCCTGGAAGATTATGTAACATGAACTGTGAATTATACTGATAACCTAAGTCTTCAAACTCATGGATGCATGATTCTAACTGGACCGTCTAGATCACATTTCATTGTCACTCTGGTACCTGTAAAAAAACAACCACACCAATGCATCACCCAGATTTTCCAGTATGAATAACTTCTGCTTACTTTTTTTTTTTTTTGAGGGAGGGTCCACGGACATACCACTCTAATTGTGCCACCCCTAACTGTGTTCTCGCACGACAGCACTGCACCGGGTAAGTTCAGCATATTAATTAGCAAATCAAAGGATCTCCTCAATCTAAACAGCTAAATCACTGTGCGGAATATAGTATAGCTTATATACAAGTACTAATGCCACTAACAACAACAATAACAATCACCACCAAGTGTTCTTTACAGAATGAAACACTACTCTCTCTCATTTTGGTATTTCAAATGAAACCTAGTGTCTTTTTGCTGTCTACAAGGAACAACAGAATGGTGAGTCTTTGTTCAGGATACAATCAGAGCTGTCCCCTACGAGTCAATGCCTCGATACATCAGTCAATTAGGCCCTGAGTTGTCTGGCATTTGGTCAGTCAAATCACTGCACATTTGTTGTCTTGTCTCAAAACGACCGAACCACAGAGCTAACTGTGGTGGAAGTAGAGGAGGGCAATGGAACGATGGAGGGCTGCACAGCCAGTGTCTGTTGGCCGCTCTGATGCTCTCAACTCCAACACTGACTTTCAATGAAGTCAGCTAAACAACTTTTCAACCTTCAACCTTCTCTGCTGCCGTTCAGAGAGGCTGAGCCTCTGGCTGAGAGCGCTGTCAGCAGACCAAGAGGAGAGAGGTACACTAGGATTTTAAAACTGAGCTATGGCCACATTGCACACTTTTACTTTCTATGACTGTGTGGAAATCTGATGTTTTCACAAGACAGATTTCGAACAAAAATATTAAAATGTCTTACAGGTAAAATATGAGACAGTTGGGGTTGCTCTGCAGGTGAGCTGAATTCAAGCAAACTGAAGGGAGTGAATAATCTATTTCTCATATTTGTAGAAAATATGAAAGTAGGCGGTTAGCTTAGCTTAGCATAAAGACTGGAAACAGTGGGAAACGGCTAGCCTGCCTCCGTCCAAGTATAACACAATCTGCCTACAGTACCAGCGCCTCTAATGCTCACTAATTAACACATTAGATCTTGTTAGTTTACTCTGAACAAAAACGGAAGTGCAAAAAAAGTTGTGGTTTTATGGTTGGCCATGTGCTGTACCATTTCTTGGCCAGGACAGTCTGACAGTCAGACTTCCTGGAGTCTCAGCAATTGCCTGGCAATCTCACAGTAATGACAAGACTCCAGGAAGTCATTGTATCCAAGCAAGAAATAGTCTATGCATGGCAAGCATTATACAGTTATGGATCATGTAAGGCAGCTAAAATTTAAAAATATAAAAAGACCAGATGTCATGCTGAATGCCACCATAAGTCAATGCTTACTTGAAACATAAAATGGGCTTGACCACTCTTAGAGATATAACTTTCTTGTCTATATGCGCTGCACATGCTGGTGTACAAGAGTTTCTTGGTAATATATGGATTAAAAAAAAAAAACTAAAGGCATTCATTGTGTCTTTAATGTGATATGATCGGGAAAAAAAACGTGATTAGCTTTGAATTAGCTCATCTTTGAGCACAACCCTTAAAGAAGCCATAACACTGCATCAATTACTCTTAATATTTCACAGCCAAAAACAGTGGTCACAAACTAACTCAAAGGCTAACGGAAAGACTTGGTGACCAGATGTTTCGGAAGACCTTCTTTTAAGTGAAGGGGCAATTGAGAAATCACTTTGAAAATATTAACATGGCAAATATTAGCCCTTAAAGAAAGAGAAAGAGATTACATAGAAGGCCATGCTTTAACAAGCAGCAAATGCAAAGTAATAGGGTCCATGAGAATGGATGGGAATCCTTTAAGGATCACTGAACACAACAAACACATCCATTTACTAAATAGATAAGAACAACCAATTTTCTTTACCAAGAACTCGTTGTAATCGTACTTGTGGAAAGTTCTTTATGGAAATGCAACATTCCTTAAAACAGCAGGAGTCATTTTAGTATTTGTAAACATTTTAGCAAAATATTCACAGATGTAAATGTTGACATTGACACAGAATCGGCTAAAGATTGATTCAATTTACTACCTGTCAATGAAGACAAACATTTTTTGTTTAAAAAAACCCTGTTGGAGTTTATGTTAACGTTAAATTTTAAAATGCTACTCTTCCTTAAAAACAAAAAGTATATAAATGTTTTGTGTGTTTTGCTTTCATAAACGATATCTCTCCGGGCGAGACAAAACAAACTCGAGCAGAAAAGAGTAAAATGATTTTGTACTCTTATCCCTTCTCATTCTAAATGCATCCCAGTCATCTATCCCCATTTCTGGCTCTTTGCGTCTCTCCCTCAGCCCACACTTGAGGTGCTTTTATGTTACACGACCACTCAAATTTGAGCCCAGGGGGACTCTGTGGGTCCCCGAGCGAGACAGCCCCAAAAAATCTATAGACCAGATGTATGATGTTATATGGTTAAACTGGCAAACACAAAAGGTCTAAAAACAAAAGCCATGAATTAACCGAGAGGCTTTCAACAGTGTGTTTTCAAAACAGCCCAGCTGAGAGCTCAGATGCCTCTCCTCCCTCTCAGTCACTCCCTCGCTCCAGCCTTGCTCTCAGCAATACCCCATCTCTCCTTTCTCCCTCACTCACCATCTTCCCCCTTTCTCCGTCTCCTCCTCTCTGTCTTATTCCCTCTCTGCCACCCCCCGAGACTAAATGCTTAAAAAGAAAAGAAAGGACACCATTTTTGCTAATTAGTTGAGGACTTAACAGGCGCAGGATATGCTGCCTTAGTTTTTCATCTGCTGTCCACGGGCTGTCGACTGTCCTGTAAAGTTGAGCCTGTGTGGCTAAAAGTAGAAGAAAGGAGCAGGGTAGACACACACAAAATGCCTCAGTGGAGATCCTGAACAGGCCTCCAGTGGGGGTTGAGCTCAAAATGGGGGCCAATCATTAGTATTTAACATTTGGGAATAAAGAAGCCTTAAATTAGAAGTGTAAATGGCTCTGCGCCCCACCTCCATCCTTAGAAATGTTCACAGGCTTTTTTTTAAATCAGAGTTTTTTGTTGTTTTTTTTTTCCTTCTTGTTATGTTTGTATGTGTATGTGTGGTAACAATAAACTTAAAAAGAGAAAGAAATCAACCTAAACACAAAGTATTTAGCAACAAATTTATTGTAGAATTATGGCTCATACTACTCTTTTCACTTAATCACAGCATTTTGCTTCTAAACCGAGAGATTTAAAATGCATATTGCACTTTTAGTTTTTTTTAGTTGACAATGTTGTTAACAGTGTTCCTTCTAATCTAAAAGAGATTTCTATAAAGATCTTTTGAAAATGGAAGTTTGGCAATTTAGCTCTGAATTAAAAAGACTTAAAATGTTTAAATGTAAATGTAAGTTTTTTTCTTGGTGGAATTTGACCAGTGGTAAATCAAAAACATACAGCAGTAACACTGACACACTCTGGAGACACTGCAGGATGTTATCAGTAGACAGTGATCTATGTTGTTCATTGTTAAATGTTACATAACCAGTGTTTATGTAAATGACATTTACTGGATTGAGCTCTCAGGCTAAGTGCAGTGTGTAAAAAAAAAGTTTCATGTATTTTATATGAAATATTTTGCTTTTAGTTGAGGAAAAATACTCAACATCAGCACCATGTTCCCATCTACTCAATGCAGCAGTCAACACTTTTTCTAGCAACCAAAACCACGTCCAGCAAGTGAAGTAGAAAAAAACAACACACACACAGACAAGAAAAAGCCAAGTTCAAGGCATTCGCTTCATTTACATTTCAGAAATCAGCAGGTCAGTTACAAGGTTATTCTAAAAATATTAATATATTAATATTATTAATATTAAGCAGACAGCTTTCAAGTGTAAACCCCCTTAATACCCATAACGTATTTCATGTCATTGAGTCTGGGGGGGAAGGAAACTGACATGGTAAGCCAGAGCGTCCGAGGTTTAGAGAAGCACAACAAAGTGGAAAATTAACAGAGTGGAAACTTAATAAACAGTTGCTTCACTGCAGCTCAACGTAGGGTAATTCCCGCAGGAAGAGAAAGGCCAAGAGCAGAGGAATGGCAATGAGACTCGCAGCAGAGTCCTCTGCTGTGTTAAGACAGGAAGTCAGGGGTGAGGAGAGGGAATCTGAGAGTCAGAGTTCAGCAATCACTATTAAAAAGGGGCAGAGTGGCTCTGGCTTGTAACAGCCTTTCAGTATTTCTGCCTTAAAAGTGATGTTACAAACTGCTGTCCTTTCCCCGATTACTGAATCAGATAAAGCATCTGTGAATTGGTAGTTTTGTTGTCACGTCCTAAAACACTTGTACTGAGATCTCTAAGCGGCTGTTATATTGCACGCTAAAAGGAACAGGATAAAACGGCGTAGGCTGCTAGCATTCTCAGCTACTTTGCTCAAATGGGTGTATTTATCAGAGATGTAAGACACACATCCTATTAAACCAAGGGCACAAGAGAAATTCCTCACATGATCACCACAGCCCCATAACTGTCTGGGACAAAAATGGAGGCTGCGCCGTATGTCAGTTATATGGAGCAATAACCAACTTAAAGAAGTGTGGTAATAGAGCCATTTACCTGATCCTGAAAAATGAGGAGAGAGAACCCACCCACCCCCACTCCCACCCACCACCACCACCCCACACACAAATAGCTGCACAAGCACACAAACACGTTTAAAGTTCTTAAATGTGTCTGTTTGCACATTTAAGGTTGAATTTTTCTGTATTTTATCAATTTGATAAAAAAAATCCCTAAAATGGGATAAACACTGTATTTTAAGGTTCACAGAATACAATCCAAAATATGGGAATAAAAAAATACTGGACAGGAAATGCAAAATAGGGAATTTTTTATCATTATGGCTATTTAGGGACATTTTTTGGCAGTCATTCAGGGTGTCTCAAAGTGTTTGTAATTTGACTCCTATTTAATGTTGTTGCAGCTTGTGGCCTCAGTATAAAGACGTTGCTGTTTCATAATGTGAGTTTGATGCCTGAAAAAGGTCTATGACCAAAACTTTTATTTTTCTACACATCCATCTATAACATAATACTTAAAATGAATATTTCTGACAAGAAAGTGACACAAAACATAAAAGGTGTCAGAAATACACATAACACGGACAATTACATATAACATGCTGTTAAATAAATGTTAAATACAGAGCAAGGTGAAATTTACTGGCAGAAAATGAAACCAATTAAAGCCGTGCCAAGAATACTAACTTAAATGATTAATTGCTTTTATATTTCTTACATATACTGCAATCTGCTTGTTTTAATATATAGAAAATCAACAAGTCATCTCATATTTGCATACTGTTGAATGTGGTATATGTGCAGCAAAGTAGAATAAGATGTTGTATCTCCAACCATTGATAAAACTGCTTGTCATGATGCATTACCAGTGTGTGAATAAATGTTTTGCTGTTGATGCTGTGGTTTGTCTTGTTATTGCTGTTGTCACTGTGTTGGCTGGTCCTGTTACACACAAATGCCTATCAGCTCTCCACACTGACTTGCGTTATTGAAATTGTTAAAGATTGCTGATGCAAGGAGGTGAACATACAGCAGTTTAGCTCATTGTGCTTTTGTGGTTTTCTGACAGGCAGCGCGGAAGTGCTGAGTAATCTAACTGCATGGGATATACAGTACAACAAATCACAGCTCGCTGAAGAGTGGAGTAAAAAAAAATACTAAAACGACTACTGCTGTTACCAGCCAACGCTAAATCTGTGGTGGAAAGAGCCTATCATCAATGGCAGCTTAATAATTATTGTGTACAAGGGAGCAGAATTAACAAATAAACTTCCTTACAATTTCTGCATCCCGCCAACGCTATTTTGTCTTTATTATTTTTGATTGTAGCCACAGACACAGAGCACAACTTCATAATAAATACAGGCAGGGAGAGTGTGTGAATGAGCATGTTGTTCAGGAGTCAGGCAGGATTATGCTCTGAAATCCTCTGAAACAGGAGCAGCAGGGGCCACTTGAGGCAGGGCAATTGGGCAGACTGCGAAGCAGGTCTCCAGTAGAAATGTGCTTATTTATGTAATCATGCAAGAAATATCTATTCTATTTCTTGTGAAAGCATCTAAGATGGGAACTCCAAGCTCCTCTTTCCTCTGATTCAGGATCAAAATAACAGTATAACTGCTCCCCCTGGTGTGCTTATCACTGTATTGCCTGGGAGAATAATCTGTAGTGTAATTAGTATGCACCCTTAGGTCAAAGTACTGACTTGGTAGGAGTGCGTTTTCACATAATGCCCTAGCTCAGTAGCCTTTCATTCACCTTTCCTGGCAGCCGGAGTTCCTCGCACCGTAATTCCAGCACTTCTTTGAATAAAAATGAGAAAAGACATTCTCCCCCCCCCCCCCCCCCCCCCCCGCAAAAAAAAAAAAAAAAAAAAAAAAAAAAAAAACATAACTTGCACTGCTCAATTAAAACATTTGATATCACAGTCAAAATGTCATAGTATTGTTTCTTAAGCTAAGTATTGGGTGTTAAACTTGATGTTAAGAATTAAGACCTATATCTGTCAGGGTTTCCTAAATGGGGGGGGGGGGGGGGAAGAGATGGAGTGACTCACGTTTTTTTTTTTTTTTTTTTTGCTCCCCCCCCCACATACACACACACACACACACACACAAACTCATGTAAAGACAAAATGTACTCCTCATAATTCAGTAAGCTCATAAATCACAGCAGGTTAATGCTCCACAAAACCCCTTCAACATCCTTTAAGTGTTAAATCATCACTTTGTGGAGAGAGCGGGAGAAAAGACAGGAAAAGGGGCAGGCGAGCAAAAGAGATAATGCTGTACTTTTTCAAGTATGAAGTCTGGGAGTGTGTAAGTCTGGCCCTTCAGTCAAATATGTTGCCATGCAAGGGATTAGAGGTCTGTGAAGCACTAGGTCTTGACCTGCAAGCCTTGGAGCCTGGCTGTAACCTGACCCAATACCAGGTGTATGCCTGTGGGTCAAAGGGTTGGGAAAGCATGCAACAAAAGACAGCTCCTCAATAAAAGCCTCACTCCTCCAATTAACCATTTTAAACCTTGTTTTCAAGGCCCGCAAATAGCTCCTGCAGAGTACACGCATGGGTTTGCAATGTGTGGTGAAAAGCCTCATATTTCCTTAATTGTAGAAGCCCACACAAATGTCAACTAAATGAAATGTGTAGTGTGTATATCCTAATAGAGAGAATGTTAATGGCATGCTTACTCCCTGCACCCGCCCGGCTTTGCTTTTACTTTCAAAATAATTTACTGCGCCTTTAAAGCACCCCGTCATCTGCAGCCAGAGACCCATAACTGTCATGTGAGTCGATCATTTACCCGGCGATCTCCTAAGTGTTACGTGTTAATGGGTGGAAGCTGTAGAAAACATAGGGAAATAACTAACACCTACAGAACCAACAGATCATCTCTGTAGAACGGAAAGCTGTATCATTTCATAACACATTCAGGACTGCAGCGGTTAATCAAGCTACCTGCCAAAAGGACTGCCATATCTCAAGAGCATGTCAGAGGAAAAGTCTTTAAGTATGCTCATATGGGACTGAATAACTGAGTGGGATTCTTCTTTCACTTACATTAGTTGTTGACACTAGGGAATTGGGAACATTATATTTTGCGGTGACAAGGTTAATGTCACATAATGTAAGCCTCTAATATTTGGTGCTTATTTCTGGCCATAAAGGACACCTGATTTTGTATTTATTTATGTCTAATTGTTGAAATTGAGGATTCAAAGATTAAATGATAATATACATGTATACGCACACAGGTCCATACTGAACCGTTTCCAGACATAAACATGATGAATTTTCTGCATAAGTTCAGAGATCTACAATAACAAAAATACCTCTGTAATTATAGCCCTGATTACTTCAGTATTTATTAGACATTCCAGGCTGGGGTGACCTGCCGGCTGAAATTGACTACACTTGAACAAGTCTACGACTGGCTGGCCTCAGAGGGTTATTAATTGCTCCAGCATGCCCTTGCACAATGTGTTTGGATAGGTGTTTCTTGTAGCTAACAAAAAAGCCTTTGTAGTGCTTCACTTTAGTCTGTGACTCAATTAGGGAAGGAAATGAGAGTAAATACAAAAAGCCATTGTCTTTCCTCAAGCAATGGCTTGAGCTGAAGATGTTACATAACTTTACAGTATCTTGTCTATATTATGGATTATAATTTTTAGCTGTAGTATGTACTATGTGACGGATCGGAAAGCGAGTCAAGGTGATGATGGGATATAGGTGATACCAGCAGCACTGCTGATACAATATACACTCATGCTGCATTAAATTAACTTCCTTTCTTAGTGTAGATTCCTCGTCCAGAATCATTACAAACGTCTTAAAATGCAGCTCAACATTAAGTGGAACAGTGTGTGAACAAGAATAAATACAAAATAATGATCCAGAAAAAAATTAAACTAATGAGTATTTTCATTTTCTTTAAATCTATTTTTTTTTTATGAATTAACAAAAAAAAATTTGTATGACATTTTGCTTGAAAAGTATCCAAATAAATGTTAATCTTTTGTTAATCCATTAATCAAATGATCGCTTCAGCTCTAGACGACCTCAGTTAGTTCAGATTTCTATTTCAATTTCCAGAAAACCGTATGAAACAATGTGAAATAATAAAAAAAAAAACATTTTAAATCACATACAGTACAGACAATGTCACAAAGGGTGTAGCTCTGTCAACACAGAATCCATCACTACACCGTGAAAATCCTAAAAACATACAAGCCTTTCAGACAGTTTCCTTTCTAACACTGTCTGCACAGTCTGCTTTGTCTGTCTCTTTCACCTCTGTGTGTCTCTCCCTGCCCAGCTCCTCTCATTCACTCTACTAGCCTTGGAAAGGGGTTTCCTAGTGAGGCGAATTCCAGCGTGCACTTGCCAAGTGACCCATGACCATGGGCGGACAAGGTTACCAGTCCTGACTTTTACAGCCGTTTCTGCCTCTATACGAGTCTCTGTGTCTCCCTGCCTGAAATAGTAAGTCAGATACCTTCATAATGAAAAGCGCAGAGCTGAGAGGCTCAGGACAAACCTGCTGCTCTGATGCCCTCCAGGCTCAAGCTGACAAAAACATCAAGACAATGACAGCAAAGTATGAGAGGTGAACAAAACCCCAAAGGATGTTAGAGAGCAGGGGGAGCAAAAGGTGACAGAGCACTAGAATCTACTCGCTAAATAAAAGCACAATTTAGCACCTTTATGGGTTCTTTGTCTTGTACAGTGCACCTGTGAGGTAGAACTAATAGGTCCAGGGTAGAACATTTTTTGATGTGGACCTTTTTACATGGGTATACAATAGAAATAAAACACTGTACACTGCTGTAGATCTTAACTGTACAGAAGCAGTTTTATACTTCAGCTCTTCAGCTGCTCTGTGTTAAATCTGTGAGCTGTGACATATAAAATATGTGATAGATAGATAGATAGATAGATAGATAGATAGATAGATAGATAGATAGATAGATAGATAGATAGATAGATAGATAGATAGATAGATAGAGTTATTCCTTTTTTTTCAAGCTAACTTCTCAGTGCTACCACACACAAGAGACAACAAGCCTTGTCCATTGTTTACAACAAGAAAAATAATCCAGCACTACAAAGAGATGTCCCCTGTTGACTGTTCAACAGGGGACTGTTCAAAATCTTTCTGTGAGTAACACAGTGTGACAGCATGGTCAGTAAAGGCTGATGTGAACTTCAGTCATGCAGAGCATGGACACTACTACTACAAACTGTGCTAGAGACAGAGTAGTAAAATAATCCCATATATAATGCAGTAAATTCTGGTTTAAAACATTATGGCTAGTATGGGTGTATCAAGTGTGTAAGAAATACTGAACATAAGCTGCATAAAAGGTTTATGGCAAGATTATGACTATTTAAATCTCATGTCAGCAGTATCAATAAACAGTGGTCTAACTCAGTCATCCTCCTGATGCAGTAGGTTTCTAAAATGGTAAATAGATTTCACTTATATAGCACTATTCTAGTCTATTCAACCCCTCAAAATGCTTTATATTACATGCCATTTACCTATTCACACACACTCATGGTACAACCATCAGGGGCAATCTGGGGTTCAGTATATTGCCTAAGGACGCAGCGACATGCAGACTGGAGGAACTGAGGATCAAACCATTGACATTCTGATTAACGGACAATCTGCGCTACCTCCTAAGCCACAGCTGCCCCTAGTCTAGATACTTTACTGCAGACCACTGCAAAGTTTTTCAAGGTACGTCATCACACCTTGATATCATACTAAACATGAGACTGATATTGTTACAGTAGCCTGGTCAGTGTTAGCTTAGCCGTAGAGACAGAGAGGAATTATTGTCTGCCATGCTTTTCCGTGTGCCACCACCAGAGACGCCAAAGTCAGAAACACTCATTCTCCCCCGAGCCATTAATTAACTAACAATTCAACTTTCAAGTAAATGGGCAAAGGTGACTAAAGAAGAAGAGCAAAGAAAAAAACTGGGCAGTATGTTTACTAACCACCTTTCAGGCAGAGGCAAGAAGTCCTGAAAATGAAGTGTAGCATAGACAGAAAGTTGCAATTATCACGTTTGGGTCTGAAAATACAAAATAGAGAATACACCAAAAGTGTAGTGTTCAAAATACATATCTCACACTATGAAATTAAAGACACCAAATTAACTACTTTGAACTGATTATTGCTTTTTCAGTGTGAAAAACTGAGCCAATGATCATCAGACCAGATGGCACACATTCACCTCCTCATTCATACCCATAACATGCTGCAAGAGAATGGCTGTAAAATGGTAACAGAGACGGGACTAAATCATTTTCTCTCTCCTCTATTATTAGCTGTAACGTTGGTTTGGGGTCACAGTGAGTCCACTGGCCTTTTGAACTGGGGCGCATGGTTTATCTACTCTGGTTAAAGGTGTGCTCTGATGAAGGCACTGTAGAATTTCATCGTATGGAAAACGTGAACGCCTGAGTCACGTTATCAGCTTACTACTTAGGTCTTTATTCACAGCAGTGTGTCAGTGGTTTCAAAACTCTGTGTCACACTAGGCAAGGCAGCAAATGAGACAGAGAATAAGACCATCTAAGGGCAGTAGTACTCTTCTTACCCTCAACACCATGGTCCCTCCAAGTCAAGTTAATATGTTCATTTTTGTCCATCAACTTCTTTTATCATTTTAGAGTCTATCTTGAATTGTTGGGTAAAGCCTGGTGGGCACAGAAATAGTAAAATACACAAACATAAGGGAGCAAAACAACACACCTGTCTGTGGTACAGTGCTTGATAATGACCCTCAGTATAACTTATTATTAGCTTTGAATCTGTACCACAAACATTAAGAATCATAAAATAAGAATCAGTGAATGAGAAAGACAATCAAATATTGGCCTATCAAGCTCTATTTTATAGTACCACTTGCTATATTTCTGTGTGTGTTTTCTTTTCTTGTCTACAGAGATTTCACCAAGGGGGAGACGGAGGACCCCAAAAGGGAACAGGATTTTTTTTTTTTTAAGAATCAGATGAGGAGTGAACAAGGAAATGTGAAAGAGAAAAGCATGCATGAAAGGCAGCCGGTGGAGGGATGGCACAGCCAGTGTGTGTGTGTGTTCATAGGAGTATGAGCTCCTAGTCCCCCAGGGTGTACACCCTGTCAGAGAGATCATAATAAACTGTCATCTGTACAGCCAGGGGTAAAGTTCCATGCTGGCACTGAGACCACAGGAAGACTGAAACACTAACTGATGCCGTGCTTTACAAGGTTTCTGTACTGGGAACACACAGTATATCTATCAGTATGTGTGTGTATATTATATTACATTATTATTTATTTACTTTCTTATTTATTTATTTATGTATATGAAACCATGAGGGTCACTAGTAAATTCTAAACTCTTCTGGGTTTTGACCTTTCAGTCCCAGTCAGTCATTCCTCTATTGTGTGGTGATGAGTACTGTAAGTAGCACCACAGACATATCTGGTTTGAAATAATACAGATAACGTTTACATGGATTTAGTGTGGCTGACATCTGAGCTCTCGTGGCCCACCCACTCTCATTCTTTAACAAAAACTAGGAATGTCACTTGCAGACTTGGGGGTCAATTGTACATGCTCAGTCGCTGCAGTGTGAGGAATTCTTCACCAGCCAAGTCCCAATTTCATGGCAAATTTCCACCCAGGACTACATCTGTTTGGGGAATGTAAAGCGAAGCGGCAGGGGGCAGTTCTCCTGGATTAAGTCTGCTCATCAGTTTATCATTCATCAGACAGTGGGAGTTTCAGTGCAGATGATAAAGGGAGAGGGAAAAATCCCTAATTTTCTACAGCCATACCTTCCTTTGTACTCCAGGATTAACGACAGGGCTGAGAGAACCTGATGAGTTTAAAGCTTCAGAGGAGAGCAGGGTGAAAGAAAGTCAGATCAGAACAGAGATACCATTAGAGAATCTCATAAATCAAAAGTGCTTATGGCGGGGGAATACAGTCTTAAAAACCATCTGGACTCTCCAACCTCAACATTTATTTTGAGCTGCCTCCACTGGGAATAAGCTTTTAAGAACAGGATTTTCTTCAGTATCACTACACTTGATGTTGTCTCCACATAGTCCATTTTCTGTCATTGATTAATAAAGAATGGTCTTGTTTTAGAGTATCCAAAAAAAAAAAAATCAATGTAATTGCAAGAACCAGGGCCTAGGCAACAGCACTGATGTTCAAATGTAAAAAAAAAATAAGTCTTAGAGTAGCTTAACAGTGTACTGTCCACAGTTACTGTGATGGCTACCAGTAAACACCCTGTGTGTCACCCACTCTCCATGATCATCATGTCAGAGTCAGGGTGACACCCAGGCTTCTCAGAAAGATAAGTGTGATTCTCTCCTAGGCCTTCATAGGTCTGCCAACTTCCTGCAGACACCTCTTCCTTTCTGCGCTTCCTGATGTTATCATAATCCGGGACCCAGAGCGGACCTTTGTGGCTCATGGCCTCGTCTTCCGTTAGCACACGTGTGCGTCACATTATCTGCTGAGAGGCCAGACTCTGCATCCTTTCAGGAGGGGGACGGGTTGTACAGCAATGTCGGGAACAGGAAAAGGAAGTGGACACAACCAGGATTAGGTGAGAGAATAGAAGGAACAGAGTACAATATCTATCTCCCGTCTCCCTTCAGTAATTTGTAAACAACCGTGTCATATTTTCAAAACTGTAAAGAAAAAAAAAAAGAAAAAAGAAAAAAAGAAAAAAGGTTTTGTACTGTGTCAGCATGGTTAAAAGAATCTATCGGGAATCAAACTGACTGACCCCATGGCGAACAATTTCAGCACTCATTGGATACGACTGGCAATCGGCTACAGTCTGACTTAGCTAGTCCTTTAGTGCAATAGGCCAAACAGTTATAAAATTAAAAGATAAAAAAAAAACTGTCAGTGTGTGGTTGTGTGTGTGTGTGCTTGCACATGTGTGGATGTTGGCTCACCACTTGGATGTAGTGTGAGTGAAAGTCAAGCCATGAGCTTGGTCTGGCTTTGCACACTTAACTGGGCTTGGAGCTCTTATTTCAGTAGATGCCTAAGTACAGTTTGACTTTGAAGGCTTTGATCAGGAAGCAATGCTATGGCATTTGACTTCTAGCTAAAAAAAAAAAAAAAAAAAAAGCAGTGTGTCAGACCTCTGGGGTCACTGGGATCACTTATCGCGGCTGAAAATAACCAGTGGCAAGCCACGATTTGGGGAATCTAAAAGAGGGCTGACATTAGCAGGTGCCCTGAGGTGGAATAGAGACAGCTACAGAGCAGGTCACTGACCTTGGACCACAGAGAACTTCTTTTTCTTTTTCTATTTTTTGTTTTTTAAACCCGAGGGCCTGGTTTCACTTAGCGAGAAGGTTCTTCAGCTGAAACTGGTGAACAACAGTACAACTTCACCAAGTGCATAAAACACTGTAAAATGGAGTACCGATTACTAAAACACAATGAGGTCACCCTTTTGTTAAGTATTTCTTATAAAGACATTGGAATTACTAATTTTAAAAAGAAATTTATAGCAAAACAAAGTATGAAATGGTTTAATTTGATGATGAGCAGTACTAATAATTAAAAAGAGCTATCAATTGAAAAATCTGTAATATAAAGAGCAAGCAAACTTTTCAGGAGAGATGAGATGTAACTTTGGCAATTCTTAAACTTCAAATCACTCTATGATATGTGTCCTCGGGTTATTCGTTCCTAAGGCTTTAGCAATCTAATCTATATACAGTCCATATGACAATGTCTTTGTGTAGAGATATTCAGAGCACCACTAATTTAAACCACACTGTGTTTAACTTCCCAGTTTGTGGCAGCTATCAGTTTAAAGAGATTACATTCAACATTACAGGACCTTTTTTAATCTGATGTGCAGCGGTATAATTCACACTGAGATAAATGTGTATCAGATGTTCAATCATATGTTGGCTTGTCGTGTTTTTGACAAAAGGGTTCATGGGTGTAACAAATTCAAGAGTCTGAGTCATATTTGATCAGATAAACACAACCATGTGGCCTGCACGCAAATATAAAGCTTTTAGTGCTACATTTGCTGATTCAGAGAAAGCAGTCTATGTAAATTAAGTGCTTATTGATTTTTTACTTTACCACATTAACATGAAAGAGACAGACAATGTGTTGCTAAGGAAACCCAGGAGAAAAGAAGAGAAAGGTTGGCTACTGCCAAGAAAGTTTTACTTCTGTGAAAAATAACAAAACTTTGGAAGGAAATTACTGCAGCATTTAACCCCACGCGTATTTTCCCATTAACTGTTCTTCAAATCCTATTTGCATCAAGGAAGACTAGTTTCAGAAAAATACAAAAAGCATGTGATAGGAACTTTCCTGATCAGTAACAACTTTTTGTGAATGAGTAGGGCCAACTTTTCTACATGAAACAACACCACAAGATAACAAAAAGCACATCGAGATGTCTTGAAATGCTTCTTGAGTCACGTTCAAAATGTGTTTTGATCGTGGGTCGTGAGCATGACAGAATAACAAACCTTAAAACATTGTGCCATTAAGAGTCAGTGACAACTTGTGTTTCACTGTAAAGAATGGCAACATTGGTGGTCTCTGTGATATATTATGTCACAAGGATCATATAGCGTTACTGAAGTAACTCATACAGCTCAACACCAGTAATGTCCTGAGCTTTGTGTGACACCAGCAGGTGCTCTTTATTACTGGACCTTTCATACTCAATCTCAACTACTGAGAGTTTTTTAATCTTAGTTGACAATCACTGCTTGAGTACCAGCTAACACTGGTAGTAAATATGGAGAGCTTGTTTTGTAAGGACTGCATCCAAGTCTTGTTCTCACAAAAAACAGACATGCTGGACAGTGTGGTTGTCTCCAAGGTTGTAAGTGGATTGAGTGATGCCAGAGTGATGATCTGGACTACAAAAGCATTCATAGAGGTTATGGGTTTTTGTTCCCAATGGGCAATCTAGAGCTTTTTGTAGCACAAGGGCAAGAACATGCATACTGTTGTTCAACCTCTATCTCACCGCTTTCTCTGTCCCCTGTTGTTGCGTGTAAAAAAAAAAATCAATGGGGCACAGATGTACACAACTGTGTTTACAAGTTCATCTGAAGACGTAATACCACAGAGGATTAACCCACAGCCAAGTGGAAGTGTGGTTTTCAAGCTACTGTACTCATAAATTTAAAACATTTCTAAACACTGTCTTCAAAAAACGCCAAAATAAAATTAAAAAAATAAGGCTTAGCATAGAGGTTGTGGTGTGTGCAGTGTGTGTTATTTGCCATAATTCCTTTTGTCATTGAAACTAAAATGTGATTCCACACTAGAAGACCATTTAACATTTGAACTGTGTACTTGGAAAACTGTTTGGAAACTTGGTAAAGATGCTACTAAGATTTTCTCTTGATCAACACTTTGGTTCATGAAAAGGTTTCTCAAAAACTAACAATCAAATTTCTTTTTAATCTGGATGTTTATGGTCCCAAGACGATGAATCGTCCTTTTTTGTTTTATTTTTTTTGTTGACTTCTGGGCTTAATCTATAAAATCACCATCAGTCCAGAAATGTACAATCGCAACATGTAAATGCAGCATTCTGGTGCAATCTGAGATGAAAATAAAAGGGACAAAAATTTTCTGAGCACATACAGGCCTCCAGGAGAACAAACCCCTTTCATATTAATGACCCTACGGCCTTTTCCCTTTAGCCACCATCAGGATAATCAATGGCAAAGCTCTAAAAACTGCAAAATTGCCAGTACGTTGTTTGTTTAGCAGAACGCTTTTGTGTTGCAAGGTGTAATGAACACAGCAGGCTGCTAGAAAGGTTTTATACTTTTAGTGTTGGTAATCCCTAAAACACACACCACCCCTGACTCAGCTGCTGCTCGCCCAAATAAGAATGGTATTCTAATAATGGCAATAATGGTGCCAGTGGAGCCCTTGGAGCTCCAGTACAAAGACTCTCTCTCCTACTAGCTTTGCGGTCAAAAAAGGGAGAGGTTTGTGTGAATCTGACTGAAGTTTAAATACTGAACACCACTTTTTTTTCTGTTTTTTCATTCATTAAGTATCAAGAAATAATTTTTAAAAAATCCAATCACCCCTGGTCAAATCTTTAAATGTCTTGTTTTGTCCTATAAAAAAAGAAGTAAAAACCCAAAGGTGTTCAACTTGTACTTATGTCAAAGCAGCAAATCTTAAGATAAACCAACCATCTATCATACAATAGACTACTGAAACAATTAGATGATGATTAAAATGCAGTTTTTGATTAATTTGCAGTGAATGATTAATCAACTAATCATTTCGGTACTATTACTAGAGGTATTAAAAAAAAAAAGAAATGTTTTGATTTCTGGACAGGCCATGCAAAATGTTTCTTATCAAGCTTTCAGATTTAAATTAAGTTAACCTGTTGATTAAGTGCTCTTAATCAAAAGCCTTTTTCTTTGTGTGGTCAGCAAAGACACAGAAATGTTATGGAAAAAAATTAAACAAAGCTGAAAAATTCTCCTTTACAATGTTAACAATATGTTAAAAGTCTAAAAAATATGGCAGAGTAGAAGAGACATGAAGGGGAGAGTGAGGTGGCATGTGAAGGAACAGAGTGCAGAAGGCAGACGGGGAAAGTAGACAGATCAATACGAGTCAGGAAATAAGGTAGAAAAGGTTATTTACTTGACATTGATCTGTTGTAGCAGCAACAGAGCTTGCCCTGTTTCTCTTTTGTTAACCTTTAAGCCCGAGTATACTCACAAATGACGGGGGAGTCAACTAACAGGTGTAAATTATGGATCGAAGGAGGTCGCACTACCTCTGTCACTGACTGGTGCCGATACAGATACAGCCATGAAAAAATTTTAACATGGATAAGGCCTATTTTACTGTGGACTGAGTTTCCTTCTACAAAGCATGGCTAGCAGCAGCACATAATATTTACTTACTAATCCATTATTAATGTGCATCTTGTTCAGGAAACATAAACTACTTCCTTAGACTAGTATGTTCACATTAGGCAATTTTGTCTTACATGATTTACATATTCAGTGCAGAATGACAGAGGCAGTGTGCCAAGATGAAACCTAAGTATGTGGAGGTCAGGGTGGTGGATGGACTTGTCTAGGCTAGCGAGAACTGTCAACACTTCCTGTGGACATTTCACAACGAAGGCTTACCAATGCGATCGCATTAAAATGCCTTTCTTATTAAAGACATGAACAGGAAGTGATGTGGTCACATCAACATCACATTTAGGCATCAATATTACCAGACTTAATGAAAAGAAAAAAAAAAGTGAAAACTGGCAAATAGTGTTCAGTAAGCATTATACACAAAGGTTTGTTGATGCATCAAGTCTGAATGAACGTTGTTCAAACAATGTGTATCTGGTGATTCTGGATAAAATATTAGTATTCACAACTAGTTAACTAGTGATTAGTAGCATTAGCAATAGAACTGTTCCATTTAAAATTATTGTTTAAGTTATTTGAAATAGGGTTGCACTGCAAAATGAAGAGCACAACTGAGGCTGAGGGCAGCAGCATCATGGAAAAGGGCTATATACGCACGAGTGCAATATCTAACAGCTAATTAAAGGCAAACACCAGCCCCTTTTTCAAAACACGGATTTTGTAATGTGAATATGGAAATTGGCATACTCAAAGGCCAAGTAAGCAAAAACGCATAAACTACTGATGATATAGTTAGAGGGACATTCACTACAAACAGAGGGGTCATGCAGTGAGCTTCACATCAGCAGTTCCTGGCCCCAGCCCAGTGAGCACCTCTAGACATCCATCATGTCTCTTTTTTTAGTCCACGAAGATGGCACAGACCTGATGCACTGAATGAGGAACTATTTGTTCTTCCATATGCCAGTACTTGTAATCGGTTTCTCAGGATGCTGCCAAAATTTGCCCTTTGCCAACAAGGGCCACATGTTTCCACAAAGGGAAGTTTGGCAAATGGTACGCTGATGATTTTGTAATTTGGGCTTTGGTAGAAAAAAATCCTGATACCACCCAAGCCGGAACAACACTACTATTGTTTCATCTGTTCTTCCTATATTTCTTATATTTAGCGTTCATTTGCACGAATTGAAACCATAAGAAAGGATGAGTAGAGGTTTGACAGCCTCTAGCTAAACACTGTAAAACAATGTTCCCAATATCAAAAATTCATGTAAATAAAGTAAGATATTTTCATTCATTTCTTCTTTCTTTTCTTACACACATAATTATTTTTTACACTTTTGTTTTCTATAGGGTTACATGACCCTTGCGTGTATTTACTCAAGTGTTCATAGTTTAGCATAAGTGTTTACCTACATTTAGTTTCTTTCTTTCTTTTTTCGCCCCCAACCTTAGGGCATGTTGTGTCTGAATGCTGACACCAACAACCTCGCACGTCCCACTAGTTACACTCTTAAGGCATTGTAATTTCAAGATGTGGGCTATTTTCATTGGCCACACTAACTGACTGAAACTTAGCCAGTCTCAGTGAGTTGGCAGGCCTGCTAAATAAACATGCATTGGTTGTTCAGGTTCACAACCTTTTCACGAGGCACAACCATGTTGCTCTAATGGAAACATTCAATGTTGCGCTAAGGGCTGTTTTTTCTTTTTTTTTTTGTCCCACTCCTGAATTTCATTTAGTTAGACAAAAATGGCTACATACAGAAACTAAACGTAGGTAAACATTTATGCTAAACAATGAATACTTGAGTAAATACACGCCCTGCCTTGTCACAAGGGTCATGTAACCCTATAAAAAAACAAACAAAAAAATGTATATACATATTTTAATGGCCTTATACAGGTGCATGTGGAGGCACTTCTCAGAAATCAGTCCATTGTGTATTCTGGTGACTCATTTTCAGAGAGGAAGTAGACCCATGGGGTGAGTTGACCCTAAAAGAGCCAGGAAATTTGTTTTTTCCTCCTGAACTTGGCTATATCTCACTTTCTAGAGGTGCCTGTCCCACTCACTCACTCTCAAGGACCAAGCCAATCTCCCTTTGTAAATAGAACTATGTTTTATAATTCCCCCTCTCTCTCTCAGATGACCGTATCAATAATGCAGAGGAACCACATCTGTCCAGAGCCATGAGATTATTTCTCTGATTTGGGCTGACAGTTATGGTAATAGTTTGGCAAACAATCTACTCTAGCAACAATGACCACAGATTACAGCTGTTTTCAGATCAAAGAGACTGCAGAGAGGCCCATGATTGATTGCTCACCATGAGACAGAGTCAGGCAGTTCAGCCCCCCCACACCTCACTTTTGCCTCTCTACTCTGATAATGGAAAAATTCCTTTATTTCTAATCCTCCTGGGAATTTTGTTATATTTTAAATAACAGGAGGCCCGCCTAATATTTTTTTTAACAATTAAAAAAATATTCTTAACACTTTGACAGCAGCACTTTGAAACACTGCTTTTGTTTATGGGTAAATTTATAGTCGATGTCAAAAAAAAGTCTATAGCTTTTACATATTGTGTTATTATTGCATAGTATGTCATTCATTTTATGTAAATAAAACTCTTTTTCAACAAAGAGAAGAGCTAACACTCTCATTTTTGTAAACTGCACTCATTATTTTTGTAATTAGAAAGAATTTCACTCACATTTAAGTATACATTTAAGTATATTTGTGGGATGCACCAAAGGGTATTTTTTTGGTCACAGTTACCAACCTTCCCTGACATGGAACATGGCAGATAACAATTTCCGTTCCTCTGATGTCATACCATTTTTATGGTACCTAACTACCCACATATTGTATGTTGAACCAAATGTTTACTACTCCATTTAATGCTAAACCAAAAATAACTGCATTGTCGTCAATAAACTTGGTTTTTGGTTACAATGTCTGTGAACAACCGTGAGCTTGTGCTTACACATAACTTCAGATACCTTCTCATGTGTACAGCCTAGTCCAAAATACGATGCTAAAACTGACTCACACACACTCGCATGCTGCGCATCGTTTGCTAGTGTGAAGACCTTGTATCTAAATACCTTAGATATCCAACAAAGAAGCTCATTATTTATTAATGACACAAAAGCTGTAACAGCATTTGGCTAATATACATTTGCATATTTATTAAAAAGGAGACATTTGTGATTAATGGCATCCAGCCATGTCACATGTGGATGAGGAGAAAAATCATGGATCCATGATCATATAGAGCCCCTGATCAGTACACTAGTGTTCCAACACTTTCTCTACCAAGAATGCAACTATGCAGCACTACACAATACAGTTTTGGTATACTGTTTAATATATAAATATGGCACATTACTTGCACAAAACACTTCACAACATCGCATTACCTGAGATGGCTGTGTCAACACACTAATTGCAAGGCTCTACACTGTATTGAACTGTAAAATACTGGGTAGGAATACTGGCTTGTCTACCCTTGATTCACATGTAACCTATAAAAAATGGGAAAAATAAAAAAAAAAGAGAGAATTAAAAATTGTCTTGACGACAAGGACATTGTCAGATAAGTGGAGAAGGGCAGTCAGAGAGCTATTCAGAGTGACGGTAAATGGCCTTTTTACCATTCCAGCTACCCCTGCCCCCCTTTCCCCGTTTAGGGATGGCATTAGAGACTGCAGACTGACATACATTTTTTATAGCTTCATAAAGTCATCCAATGACCAGGTCACCCTTCTCATAACTAGGGAGCAGAACGCTTGAAAAAAACCATTCATCACTATGAAAGGGCCTGCTTGTCCAAGCGCCTTCAAACATGCACACAGTCTGGCAAGAGACGCTCAGCACAAATGCTAACGTACTTCTGCCACTAATGCCAGATGACCTTCTCACATCTATTAGCGGGCTGGCTGACGCAGAGGGCAGACACGAGCCCCTCTTGTCTCCTGCAAAGATTTCAATGACAAGGAATAGAAAATATCATGCATGATAATGGCTGTTGCCACCAACAAAGCAATCTTTGCCATTTTTTTTAACAATACAAGGTAATGTCAGGTGAATATTAAATAATCTGTGATTAATTACACACGCAAGAAATCTTTGTCTCCAAATATATTGCCCTGTAAATTAGTCGTTATTGTAGAGGTGCAGCTAGAGGTAATATAACAGAATAACATGACATGCTTTTTTAAATGTGTCCCCTTTGATTTGGCAAGCCAGAAGGACCTCCGATGTAGAATTGGAACGCCCCTCACAGACAAACCATCAGACCACCAAACCCCATTAGTGGGCAATTAGTGACAGCTGGTGGGTTGTCAGCTTGGTAATGGCCTCAAAAGGAGTACCCATGGAATACAAAAACTACCAGCAATGCAATGGTTTAAACCTTGGCGATAAAAGTCAAAACAGAAAGCCTGAAGAATGGAAAATCACGCTTGTTGATGCCCATTTGTAGATCTAAAAAAATGTACAAAACCATGTTAGTGAAGACTATCAATCTAAGTTACTGCCGTTTTCAAATGCATGGCATTGTTGCGAGAAAAAACATACATGGTGACAGCCTTGAATGTTGAGCCTTGTGAAAACATAGATATATTCAGCTAATCTCATTTCAGCCAAAGGTGTGCTATTTTAGTGCTCTACCAGTTCCTCCTCTTGCTGGCCTTTCATTTCAAAAGCAAGGGCTAAGCTATGAGAGGCACAAGAGGTGGACGGGCAGAGGAGGAGGAGGAGAGGGGGGGGTTGAAGTAGTTTAATAATTTATTTAAGAGGGAAAGAAGGCAGCCAAGGGGAACAAATAGTGTTTCTCCCAGAACCAAGCCCCTCTGACCCCAGCCCTGCGTACCTGAAGCCCAAGCCCCATCGCATTAGTGAAATTCTTATTTGATGGCATTTTAATATTCTGCCTTGATGACTTTTTAGCAACATTTACTTTCGGAGGTCTCGAGCGCTTCCCCCAGAGGAAATGAAACATGTCAAAACCCATTACGAAAAAATCAAAATTTAAATACCTCAGCCGTGTTAGCGGTAATACACACAATCCCCACCGCTCAGAGGCAAGGCTCACAAACACTCATCTGCTTGCCGGTTCGTAATGAGTCTGTTTGATGGGTAAGCGATTTGTGGGTCACCGAGCATACGTTACAGATCCAATTTAACCCTTGATTGCTTGTACTCTGGAGGACCTGGGAAAACGTGTTATTGAAATTTAATACCAGATCATTTCTTCTTCCTCCCATGCAGGGACAAAGGTATGCTTACATGACTCCTGCGATGGCCTGTGCAGCTGGGGGAGGCAGTGGGAAAAAGCGACCAAGGAAGGAAGGGAGAGACAAGACAACAGAGAAAAACAAAGACAATTTTATGCATGAAGGTAATCTTTGCCTCATCTGCAGGTCTTGCTAAACACCAATCCAATTAGCCCCTGAAGGCACTACACTAAACACCAACTCAATTGAGTATGGGTTTTCCTGTGATATATCACTTTTATAGTAATGTTTGTAGCAGTTTGCTATCAATTGTAAGTGTTGATAGTGGTGGATTAAAGAAAAAGGAATTCATTCTCTTCTTTTTGCTGACATGATTTTGGGAAAAATAAACTAAAAACAGCACAGAGTAGCTTTAAAACATACTGAAAACTAAAATGGGTGTTGAAAAAAGAAGTTTGAAATGAAAAGGAATAAGAAAATCAAGGCAGTGTTCCTCAAAATCAGTGCAGCTGCACTATAAAAGTTTCAGAGGCTGCATGTGTGTACATGTCTATATAGCTGTTTGTATCTGAATTTGTCACCCAAGTTCCACAACTGTGGTGAATGACCCAATTAATTAACACCCAACAACAGTGTGCCAGAGTGAATGTTATGTATTAATACACTTTAATTCAGTTTATAAAAGATTGCTTAAGCTTTTATGGTTGATTTAACAATTTTATTTATCTAAATTAAGATGGGGAAAGCCCATTAATAGCAGAAAACACGTTTTAGGTTTTTTGACAAGCAACAGCATTTAAAGTTCATGACAATTAACACTTTGTCATTTTTTATTTCTTCATACTTGCAGTAAGAGAGAGGACTTGCGTGTGCCGCTCAAGTACCCTTGAGCAATACACTAAGCTTGTACATAATGAGTCATTATTAGTCACTCTAAATAACAGCTTCCGTCAACAGCTTCAAAAGTAAACTGACCTAAATGGACCCAGACTCTCTTGATGTTGAGTTGTGGTTTAGGTGGCTTAGGAAACTCTTACCTGTTTTAAAATGAAAACTACCGTGGAGAGGACTTGAATTATACCTTTAGTTATTATTCGGTGTGGGTCTGTATCCTTTATGTTACATTTCATTTTAGAAAATCTGAATAGTATTAGAGCTCTGAATGGACTGGTAGAGGAGACTTACTGGTAAGGGGACTAATTGAGAGCTCAAGTGAGTAGTCGGCAGGCTGGCATGGCTCATTCACAGTATTTGTCATTAGACTCGACTGCAGGGAGAGAATAGAGTGCACTGCGCCATTCGTGTGTAACCAAGATTTATGCTAATGTCCCCCTGCATATGCTTATTCTACATATCTACATTAAACTTAATAGACTGTTACATTGCTTTTTAACCTCGGCTTCCATACATGATTACCTTTTCTGATTTCTTTGCAAAATGGCATATAAACACGGGGCAGGGATTTTATCAGCGTGTCAGTGAGTTTGTTTCCAGTGGCAGCCCATGGCTCTCATAATCGTTTAGATACTTCAGGGACTCTATCAAGAATGCTTGCCTAAGAGGCTACAGTTAACATGTCACTATGTAGATTTCCCAGAAAGCGGAGCAGACCCCTGGACTTCTTACTTAGTGTTTGCCCAGGAGGTCTGCATTCTTACCTTCAGTGATGACATTAATTTGATGCAAATGTTGTTCTTCAAGTAATTCTGAAACATTATTACAGCCTATTTTACTTGTATAACGTGTGTCATGTATTTAGCACTTTGCACAACAATGCCAATTTATTTGGTTTAAAATGTTATTCAGCTGATAAGGAGGGTCACTGAGACAACCCCCCCACAAATTTTCAATTTGAAATGTAATTCAGTTAAAGCTGCTCTAATCAATATTTTTATATGAACACCCAATCAAATGATTATGTGCAATGTGAAAAGGTGTCGCTCACGGTGACAAAACCCATAGATAAATGTCACCAACTTTGTAATTCCTCCCTGTTCTATGGAGCATTTTAGTTCAGTTCATTATTTTGGTTTTATGGCGCGCAGCTTTTGTTAGTTCACTCTCACAACTCTCATCAGCATCGTTTCCGGCAACAACATGCAACTATTAGAGCAAAAAAGCTCTAATAAACCCACTGTGCTAACATTCACCAACACCTCTCCTAATGAATGCTAATGTTATTCCATGTCTACTGGACATGCAAATGGCCAACTGTTAAAAGTTTGCCATATCAGCTTTATAAGGTGATAATATATATGATGATGTGTACAGCTTTTTGTGCTGCACCAGAATGGCCAAAGACCATATAGGTTGTTTGTCCCTAGCCTCAGATGTGACCTATACCAGCCTACCAGTGGTAAGCGTTCCTCAGTCCTTCATAGCGGTAGCATAGCATTTGTCATCATGGAAACATAATAATAGACATGCAGTTAACATTATGGAACTGTCACGGTTTGGTTTAGCCACAACAAAAAAAGTTGGTTAGATTTAGGAAAAGATCTTTGTTTGGGTTAAAATAAATACTTTGTTAGAGGACCTTTGTCATAGTTACAATTAAAAACATGTTGGCAAGGTTGTGAAATGGTTATGAATAAAAGATATCAGTAACTATCTGTCTCCCATGGTAAATCCATCCACTCTGACCCCCTCCCAGCGCAGGCTTTGTTGCTCTGTATACTACATCACCTGACTTCCTCCTTTGCTTCATTCATGCTTACTACAGCCACTAGAGGTCACCTAACAAACCTAACCATGGATTGTAATAAGATGTTAGCACAGTTGACATTTATACATTTTTTTGGACGGCAATGTAACTGAAAAAAGTAAATAAAATAAAAAAAAAATGTATCTTTTATGTTGTTTGGTGTGGTTAAAAGCATTCCAGTGCATGTTTTAAAGTTGTTTTGTTTGTTTTGCAATGGTTCTCATTTGTCCCAGATATCCACTATAAATTTTGTGAACATAAGCTGACTACAGTTGCTGTCTTTGATAGTGGAGCAAGCTACAAACTTTTAGACCCTTCTTTCAAGTCTACCAAATCTTATAATGCTTCCACATCTAGGACTAAAAGCCATGATATATGTCAGACTGTTGTGAAATGTGAAACTGTCAGACTAAGGGCCAACAAGACCAATTTTCATGTAGGCGTATTGGGGGAGCATCGTGCTGGTGAAATGACATTTTCCAGAAGTGCAGAGAGGGGTATTCATCACCTGCAGTCGTTTGGCATTTTGGTGACTCGCCCTGTGCCGAAGTTGGAGGAGACCCGCAGTAGGAGTGTGCCATTGCCGAGCCCGCACTGCAATTTTGGTGTCAAGGATGACGATGTTTAACACTGTTGCAATCTGCCAGTTAGACAAGCTCAGCGGTACTGCATTTTCAGCAGAAAATACATTTTTAATCAGGATATTGCTATAATATGGACTGAGGAACAATACGTACTGATGGGTGACTCATAACACAGAGAGAACATGGCTTATTCCAAAAATGCCTCGCCACTTTCTCTACACACAGTAAAGATGACTGTCCATTAAGATTTTTTAAGAAAGATGTATTAATTACTTGAGCAATTTTTGAACTAGTTCAGCAACTGAAGCACAAACTAAACACAACCTAAAACTTAAGTCGATGCAGAAGAGAAGAGAAGAGAAGAGGAGACTGGAGTTCAGTTCCTTATTTATTCCACCAAGTCCTGTTTTTCTTTAATTGAAATTTGGCGTGCATGTTAAAAACTGTGAAAATATTATGTGTTCATTTTGTATACGTCTTTGCCAACCAGCGGAAAACAAAAATTGATCATCTAACCACTATGGTATGACTGGAAAATTATTTTGCAAAAAGATGTGCAAAAACAAATTGCCATTTTAGCATTTTACTAAAGAGGGTCACCTTTTGTTCTGACATAACTTGCAGTATCTTGCAACAGTCTGTAACTGTGATATATCTATGGATAAATAAAAGGGCTTCAACACAGTGTTGGTGGTGTCTTTATAGCAAGCTGCAGGAAGCCACTTAAGTGGCATGCAAAGCTGACTAGAGCTCCACTTGCCCTAAACAGACCCTAGGCTCTCACTTTACACACCATACACTTTCAACTCCCTTTTTCCCCCCACACTACCCATTTTGCCAGGCTCTTGACTTACAAATTGCTGCTTTAGACTTGGTTTCATTGTAAAGGCTTTCTAGGGAGAAGGAAAGAAACATCTGAAAAAAGCCCACTCAGGACACTTATGTCTCCCATGCAATACAGCAGAGCCAGTCCTTGGCTAACAGTCAGCACATTGTTTCCGCTTGTCCCTCAAAGTACTAACCTCAGCGCTGTCAATAACCTCTCTATCCATTCTCTAACCTTCCAATCTTTTCAATTTGCCTGGACAACTTCCAAGAATCATGAAAAAAAAAGTTAAAATGCCCTGGACATAAGCCCTCAATGGCTCAGCGTAATTCCCTCTTTAAATGTAAGACAAAAATATCAGGGCTCTTTAGCATGCCAAAGAGACTGCACAGAGAGCAGTGTTCCCAGTGGACGGGTGACAGGAAGAAGGGCAAGTCCTTCCTTGCCATAAAGAGGCACTGTGTAGAGGAAAGACACGGAGAAAAGGAAGGTGATACACATGCGCACAATTACTTACACTGTATGCTGATATGCAGATACTGAAATGCAACTAAACACAAACATTCGCTGAAAGCTTCACGTGTTCTTTGTGCAAAATGTCCAGCAGGAAATAATATGCTTTATCATATAACATATCTCAGCACCAAGAGTCAAGGTCGCATCTTGTAATTGTTTTAATCACCTGCAGAACATTTACCCTTTGGTTCAGATCTACTATCATAACAGCCGGCTTTTGAGCTCCAATCTCACTGAAAGCAGTGCAAGCCTTTTTTTTTGGGGGGGGGGGGGGGGGTTCTACCTAAAACCTAAAATACCACTCCACTCAACAGTCTTGTACATTCCATCACACTCACCATGGCTAAGAATTAAAAGAGTAATCCAATGAAATATTAATTAAATTATTGTGGGGTTTTCACTTAAGCGCACCATTTTCATAATTGTTCCATAAATTATATTTTCCAGTACATTTGCTTTAGATGGATAATTAATTCCTGGCTTTACCCTTTCCAATTTGATTTTGTTTATGCAGAATGCAAATGTTTGTGTGTGTGTGTGTGTGTATTTTTACACAAAAGGTTTAGCAGAGCTTTTAGCCATGCCTAAATGTGGCAGTTATTTGCTCAACTGTATATATGACAATTTCACACAGACGTTTCAAAAACCAAGAGGGTCATGGCCAAACATATGCATATTAAAGAGGTAAAGAGGATTTTATCAAATGATGAACATGTGGTGCAGAACATGAGAGCTGTAGCTGCATATTTCAAGAAGAACAATAGGATTTTGTGCCTCCATAAAGCTACTGACCAATGTGGGTCCTTATATAGTAACAATATAACAATATGCAGTAACAATATAAACACTAATCACATTATTTTAAAGCACTGTATTTACTAAAAGTATGTACAGGAGGGGTTAGGCCTGCAGAAGACACATTTGCGTAACTGCATCCTCATAACGTCATAACTAGGTTGGCAGAAAGCAAAAAAAAAAAAAACAAACAGCAAAGGTTTTGAAAACTGGGGAGAAGTTAAAGTTGCACCCGCCAATATTATACACACAAAAAGACATTTCAAGGTAAGTGAAACACAAACAAGTCCTCTGCACTCAACCATCACATACTGTATGTGTTCAACAGTTACGACAAGCTGCCAGTCGACAATACGACAGTGAAACAACCGACATCAAACAGAAATACAGATACACGAACATACACATTCATCTACACATGTGCAGTCGGTTTCTCCATATTTGTCCCATGATATTTTTTGATGCTAAAAATGGCAGCTCAGTGGCTTCAGAATCTTGTTTAAGTGAGGCCACATTATCATAGGGTTGCCCAGCACTGTCCTTTGGTCCCTCTGACTCAAAGTATTCATCAAAAAGCTGTGCTCTCCCATGAGCTTGCAGCCATATGCCGCTGGAAAATGTCACCAGTAAAAGTCATAATAATTCACCGGTTTCAAAACTGCATTTGATATTCCTGTTTTTCAAATACAGGGACCCGCATCTCATACTTTGGAGCTGTTGCCCAGCAGTGAACATAAGACAACTGTAACCGCTGGCCTTTACATCTAGCAGCAACAGTATTGGTGCGTCCATGGGACTTTACTCTGTAAACCTGGATTGACATGCATCATCTGACCTGAGTTAAGCTCTAACAATATTGCGATTTTGTATTAAAGCTAAAGCTACATTCCAAAAAAAAACTGCTTCTGTTAAACCAGCCCTGTTTTGCACTAAATTATAAAATCATGTCATATTTCACATTAATGTGCATTCAACCACATAAAGCACTCTTGGCTTGACCGAACTGCCCACATGACTACTACTATCTCTTTGCCTCTGACTAAGGTCTAGGGTTTACTGCTTGTGTGTTCAGCCTGTGCTGGACACATTCATAAGACACTGCTGCTATAGGTAAACCTTTGGATGTCATGATTAGCACGAACTCTATCACACTGGATTACACTGCATGAGTGCTATATGAGTAAAGCTTCTAGTTCGCTGTCTCGTGCTAACCCACACTTGCATGCATCATATGCGCATTCCCTTCCTTTGGCTCTACATACAGCAAAGTAAACAAGGTTTAACCGACACTACCACTATGAAATTATACTGTACATTTGTCTGGTGGTCACATCATTATTACATAATCAGAATCATCATCATGATGTTATCCTATAAGGTAATAGAAAACTCCACAAGGCTGTTGGTGGTAAGCGACAGAAGTACCAAAAAGCACTAAAAGTTAGTTGTTAAACTGTAATTCACCACAAGAGTGAAAGAACTGGAAATGAACTTAAAATGAGGGATGGCAACTAAATGTACTTGCATTGTGGATACAGGCACACTGACATTACTTTACAGCACTTAAACTGGGGAATATAAGAACAATAAAATACCATCTAAATAAAGGTGGACTGACAAGGACATGATAAAATCAGAATTTCATGTCACCAGTAAGATATCTGCTATACTCTACAGTGTCCTTGAAAAATCCTCCCATCCGGAGATGCTCGAATGACGGGAAAATTTAAATAGAAGTGACACCTACAGATTATTATTCTATAATTGGTTTTGAATACCAGAACATGGGTCCTTTGCGACCACTCTTCTCTGATAGCACTAAAATCCGCTTACATTTGAAAAGAGGGCTACAGTTTGCACGATGGCCCACTGTGGAGAACAAAAATCAGGTGGGAGGGATAATAGTCTGTTTTAATTACAAAATTGGCAAACCAGAACAGACGGTGTAATGCAAAAAGGGAGAGCAATGTACATGTTTGTTGGATAGTATTTTCTGAGTTAATTCTATGTGGTAAAGGTTGTTTTACTCAAGCCCAGTTTGGAAGTTTGTGTTTTTATACACGCACCTGAAAAGTTTAAAAGGAAATTATGGGGTTTTCCAAAGGAGATTGTTTGGCAGGTTGGAGATCTGAATAATGGAATTTTTTTAAATGGTTAAAATTGGTGTTTTCCTTATTCATGCAAGGACAGAAAGACAGAGAGAGGCAACACTATTCTGCGTGTTAGATGAGGGAGCTGTGCTGTTATCTGCTGATCCCAGAACTTCCCTTGGAGCACCGGAATGGGTCTGTATCACGTAGTGCACCCTGCACTGGGACCGTGCAGCCTGCTGACAGGAAAGCTCGATTAGCGAGCCACAAAGAGGCCAATATAGAAGAGCACTTCCTCAGCCAAAGGGGTTTTGTCCGGAGAACACGCTCCAACCCTCTTTCCTGACAGGGGACAGTGACAAACACACACACACACACACACACACACTGGCTGGCCCACCTTGGGGAATGTATGATGGATGGGGATTTGGTTTCTCCAACACACGCGCATTCATGAATCCCTAACACACAACATGACACATACAAACATACAAGAAGGCAGTAAATTTACCCTTTGACAGACCGAGCGACTGTAATCTTTGTTCTACTGCTAAAACACAACTGTTAAATTGATTTGGAAAGTAACAAAGTTGAGTTTTTCAAAGAATGCTGGCAGTCCTCCAGAGAAAGAGATGAGTATGTTTGGACTAGCCCCAGCCCCACGCGTGCTGCCTTCACGCAGACAATGGGATGTAGAAGTGGAAGTGGGTCTGGGCCAGATGAGGAAAACGAGATAGCAAGGGTGGGATGAGGGGTGGAGGTGCGCAGAGCACAGACTGGTAGGCTGTTATGGGACCCTGTGGCGGAAGGGCATTGTTCAGCAGAGGAAAAACACAACAACAATAAAAAAAAAAAAAAAAAAAACTCTTCCTGAATCTTTTTATATGATTATGTAGAGAACAATTGAGTGGGTGGGATCCGCTACTTTGAGGATATTGAAAGAAGCCTCTCCTTTGAGACTTGGAATGATCCTTTCACACCTTACCCTGGAACACAGGCAGGAAAATAAAACAATGTGAGCTGCTGAGCAAAAAGCATATTGATCAAGAACGGTGTGTCCATTGAGAGAGATTGCAATGGCCTTTGGCCTGTGACACATTAAGCAATAAACCAAAGGTTAATGAGGGGGAAATTGAATGATAATGGATCTGTTTTTCTTTTTTTTGTTTAAGATAAAGCATATTGTGCATTATGCTGCAGTAAAATGCAAACTCAATCAGTATTAAATCAAATTTAAAATGATGTAAAATGAATCTATCTATCAGAGAAAGCAAAACCTTGTATTTATGAGTGTGTACGTACTGTATGAGTGAGCGAAGAACAGTGAGGCATGTGTGTGTGTGATTGTGTACTGGCCACATGTCTAGTTCTGTGTCTGACGTTTTCAGCTCATACTGCTTGGCTTTAGATTTCACTAACCCTAAGGTCATGCACCTGATATACCTTTGAATCCTGCTGTTTGCTGGAGTGTAGAATCCTCTCAGGGAGAGGACGTGTCCAAAGATAAGAGTCTGGTGTGATGTTGCGCATCTTGGCCCTCGAGGCCTAGACATTGGTTTTCTCTTCATCTCGTTTTCACATTTTTGCAGCTTTCCATTGATTTACTAGTTCAATTCACGGGCTGTTCAAGCAAAGGTTGTTATTGTCTGTGTATAGACAGCTGGGGACAGAACGTCATGATAAGTCTAAATTCTATCAGTGTGCATCAATGACGCTACCTGCTATTCCCCTCACATAAGAGATCTATCAGGATTCCATTAAGATCCATATACAATGTCTACTCAGCTGAGAGCTCTAACAAGAATAATTATCACACAGAACATGACAATTACTCTATTACTCTTCTACAATATATCTTACAGATAGCGGTAAATATTGTACATTAGTTAACATCGTATAGCTAAAATAAGTGACTAAGTCATACGCTTATAACCCTCACACATTGAAGCAAAGACACCACCATTTAAGTAAATCTGATTTGTATTTTATAGCAATGTAATACTGAATAAAACCAGGTTGCAATTTTAAACGTGGCTAAAAGCAGCTAAAGTGAAGAGGCATTAAAACTGTAATTGGTGAAGCTATTTTTTCAGCTCAGTGTACACTTCAGGTAACACTAGTGAAAATACTATCTCCGAAAAGATTCTGTTAGACGAATTAAGTGAAGGGTGGAGAAAATGAGAACCAAGTGTGCAAAAGTAACCTGCTCACATCTAAAGAAAAAAACCTGAACCCACAGGCCTTTTTTTCTTTTTTTTTTTTTTTAAAGGTAAACATTTATTACTTCAGGGGTGCCGGATGGGCTGAAAGGTAGTCACTTCACCAGGCTGTAAATGTCATCTTCTCTTTGACACATTAGTGACAAATGAGTCAAGGCTCCAGTGGCGAAGAGGAATGCTTTGCCCTTCCTTTTTCTGGTTCAGGCAACGAGCTGGCTAAAATCCCAAGCTCTGAGCCACAGAGCACCAACGGTAGTGTTAGTTTCAAAGAAAATTTAACACATAAATCATGCATTAGATTACCAATAAAGAAAAGATTCACTGATTTATAGCACTATGAATATGTGTGACTCTAGTATCACATATTGTGGCCTTTTTTATGTCTAGCAAACCTGATGTTTTAAAATATGAGAATTATATAATTTATATAATAATTTATTTGTTTTTTTTTATTGTTTCTTTGTTTTTGTAAGTTTGCTAAATGATGGAGAGCATAATTCTTTGTACAAAACATTTAAAGTTGTATTAAAGCCAGTGTGTGGGATTTCATGTAAATGTAGGTGATAAGTAAGTTTTAATGACGATAGTAGGGAAGCATTTAAGAGTGGCTAAATTAATGCAAATGAACTACAGGTAGAGTATGTTAACCGACACTGACACAAAATTACAGCTATTAGTTTTTCTTTTTTTTTTTGTTTTTTTAAATGCACTGATTCAAAAAGTTGCATCATTACACACATCATTACCGGCCACAATATGGCCGGTAATGATGCGACCTCATCAGCTGGATCAGGTATCGGCCAGATTTCACTGGTCTACGCTGAGTACAATTTTCTGAAGTTTGGCGGGCTGGTTTTGGTTTGTGAGGAAAAAGAAGGAAAAGATATGCCACACACCAGTGAAATGGTTACACGAAGAGCTACACAAGCATGTAATTACCCTGAGCAAAGCCTTTTCCCTTAGCAGTCCTGTGGACAAACACTACACAAAACCAGTGGTCAAAACAACATAACCGTGTGTTATTAGACAAGTTTGACATGACTGTGTCTAAACGCAGGTCAGTATGGTTAAAAAAAAAAATGCAACGCGATGTATTACAACAATGCGATCTCATGAACTTATTTGTTAAAATATGCAAAAGTCAAAAAAAAAAGCATCTACACTTCTGGTAAAGAAGTGCAGCCTTGTGTAAATAAGAAGGAATCAAATGAGTCCAAAACAAGTAACATTATACAGATTTTAAATTTGACGTGCATTTTTAAGGCTTATACCATTTTTTAGCACATTAATTTATGTGTCAATATGTTTATACTGGAATATTTTTAATTATTAGGACTAAAACTAACTTCGGTAGTTGCTCATTTAACAAAAGGAGTACAGCAATCTCTGAGGGCTTTGAGGTTTTTTTTTTTTTTTTTTCGGGCTTGGACTAACATTAGGTTGCCTTCTGGAAGTTCTGACCTGGGCCAAACAGCAAGGTTTCAGAACTGGCAACTGTCTCTCCATGCCATTAATCAGGCACACAGAGGACTGTCTTCCATCCAGATGGGGAGCCTCTCTGCAACCAGAGAAAAATAAGCAGGCTAATTAATTCTTATTGTTATAGACAGAGGGAGATTAGATGGAGAGAAATTGAGAGGGGCACAAGGAGAGAGAGTGGAGACTAAGTCACCTTTAACGAAGCCCTGGATTCGCAATGTATTCTGCGTACATGGTCATTGTTTCTTCAACAAAATATATCTATGACTTGAAATGCTGCATGACTGAATGGGGAGGGCAGAGCGACATCATAGCTAGAGGTTAATGAATGATAAGGAGCCTGGAGCACTCTGGGACACAGTGTGGCAGTGATTAGACAGGCCCACTAGGACGCAATCAAACTTTGAGTCCACTTTACAAGGATGAGTGAGATAACAGAAATAATTCCCCCTGGTTATATTACAATGTAAGTACTGTGAGTACTTAGCTACACACTGATAGCAAAAGATAAACGTGGTACACTATTTCAGTGTGGAGTTCTTCTCTGATATCTGCAGATTTTTGCCTTTCCTAAATTTACTCATTGATGTGATCACCGGGTAAACATGAAGTATAACGTACAGAAGACGGATATTATGCACATCCAACCCCAGCTGGGCCTTTGTGAAGAAGTCGAGCCTTGATTTTGTTTCTTAACTGCCACGGCCACAGCCACAGTGGAAGGTGTAACAAATGAATAGACACAGCACAATTACTGAAAGAACTAAGTGGAGAAATAGGATTTCCATCAACTTTGATTACAACAAAAGCGCTTCCAGCATGGCTGTCTGCAATCAATACGTTCTCATTTCACGTCATCACATTGCCAGCCACAATTTCTTCTATACTACTGTATACGTAAGAGCAATGTTAGGGTAGGCGGAGAACTAGGGCTCATGTGGGCTCTCTTTTGATGTTCTTTCCTACGCTATGGTAGTTTAGCTTCACTACATGTTCACATGTTCTGAGCACATTAGAAGGAAAAAACACTCTTAAAAACTGTAAACAGTGTTCATGTTATAACTGCTATAATCAATATTTTTATTTAAAATGGATCAATTGACTATGTGTAATACAGAAGGGGTCATTTGTAGTGATGAAAACAGAGAATTGTCACCTCAATCAGTAGGTCCCTGAGCACTTTAGCATCTTTCAGCTCACTATTTTTGGTTTTACAGCTGCAAGTCTATTGTTTTGTTTGACCGTTACCACTCTCACCAACCCTGTTTAAAGTCACAGCACGCAGCTGATCTAAGAGAAAAGCTTTGATAAACCTTGTGTATGCTATCTGTCCAGCACCAGACATCAGACAGACAAAGTTAGCGACTAGCTGGTGAACATAGTGGAGCATTTGATAGCTATGGAGGAGACCAAAACAGAGCTAATAGAAAAAAGAAAGGCTTATATTCACCAGGTGGAGAGAAACACGACATGAATGATAAAGAATGATAAATCTGTTCATCAGCAGCAACATCCGCTTACAGAGCATCTCGAAAAGCTTCTTTTATGCGTCAAAAATGAGAAGGAAAATCATAGGCCAAATGAATTGTGTTTTGCTGTTAAAATGTGTCAGTGAGTTTTTTCTATCTGTCATCTGGGGCAAAACATACTACAGAAACAAACTGTGGATAATGATGGAGGATGTCTCTAGAGAACTTGCACAATTATCTCATCTACCCTGAAGCCTCAGCTGGCATCTGTGGTTCTCCACCTGAAAATATGACACAAATGGAAAGATAGTACCATCACTGTGCTTTGGTGATTCAGCATGCAGTGCTGATCTTAAATTTTTCAATATTTTCAAATTATGCACAAAATGCATATCACTTGTGAGCTATTTTAAGACATTATCAATACAGACTACCAATATTTCTCTACAGTTTTTGATCCGGGTCCATGCATTGTGTTACACTCATAACTGTTCCCTATACAACAAATGTAAAGAAATTAATCTGACATTATTGAAGATGTTACACACCTACAATTTTGAGAAGTACCGTAAGTAACACTGAAATATTAATTATCACGGTTTTAATGATAATATATAGGCATATATAACCACAGGCTACATAACAGGCTCACATCATTTGTAGAACTACATTAGGTGTCCATTAGGTGCCCAGCCACAACTCACAGTGCTTGCTCTGTCATTGTTTCCCCCCACATTTACTGCCAGACCAAATCGGGTTCTGAAAAACAAATTTATATCACAGTTTTTGGCGTGCTATATAAGCCTGTTATTTGACAGTGCTGTTTAGCAAAATTGTCATGAATGATGTTTGGTGTTTATTTGCATAAACATCTCTCCTGGTTTGAGTATGTTCATTAACTAAAACTAACTCGCCTAATGGCCCATTTTATGCATGCAGCCATGGTGTATGGGCCAGGGACACTTGCTCTCTTTCTTGTGCAGACATTGTCCCTCATGAACCTGCGAGCATGCTCCTCAACCCCATGTGAGGCTGTGAAGGAATCTATTATTTTTTCAATCCTGAGGGAAGGAAAAAGGTCTCCAGCATCATTATTTTTCTTCAAAATGTAACTGACTTTACTGCACACCCTAATTTGCTTGCCGTAATTATAGGTCATGCTCCCTTTTTGTAATTTATAAAACCTTTTGTTCTTATCAATAATGAATGGGCTTTAGCAAATCATGGTGCTATAATATTTTGATATTATGAAAATGCTAATGCGTCAGGGACCTTAAGCCTTATCGGCCAGGTCCGATGCTCTATTAAACAGCCGGCAGAAGAAGTTGGACGCAAATTGCTTATGTTAATGCCCAGTTGTACCCAGACAGCATGAGGAGTCTGCAATTAATTTCATCCAGGCGGTGGATGGACAGGCAAATTTATTTCCCTTCCACAGGATGGTGGCTCCCCCTCCTTTCTCACAGGTCTCCATGCATAGAATTGGAAAGGCTGTGAGAACAAGAGATAGAGGGTAAAAGGGAAAGTGAGAGGGGAGCGGTAACTTAGGAGCAATCTGTGACCTAATTGAACAGCAGCAAAAAGGGAGGGCAGCATCAGGGAGACAAGAGGCGAAATCTTCATTCATTCCGCTGACAAGTGTTTTCACAACTTAAACCTGTTTTATTAATTATGTTTGACACTTCCCTAATTACTTTCATTTACATCACATCAGCTCCTAGCAGATGATTAGACTGCATATCAAGTCAGTGCAGTGTTGGAGCACAGGGAGAGGAGTGGATAGTGACTGAGTTATAAAGTGTTATTTTATTACAAGTAGTCTGATATTCAAAGACCATGTGCCTTTCTTCTCTGTCAACTTATTATGGATTTTTAGTGAGTAAAGTGTGTAAATAAAAAATAAATAAATAAAAGTTTCAGTATGTTAGACACTTGACTCGAGTAATGAACCTACAAGCCTGCAGAGAGCCCATGTTTCAAGTCCCTGCTGAGAGCAGTAAACTTTGATGTCTTGTAGAGCACAGCCTATAAACACTTGATTAATTGACACCACTGTTTCCAGTTATATGAGCCCCTGCCTTCCAAATGCCATACCATGAAAGAAACACACACAAAAGTATGTTATTTTTATCCCGCGTCCACATAAAAAAGCATCTTCTCACAGGAATACGCAAAGTGAGAGAGCTCTGGCCTCCCTGCTCATCTTGTTAAAAAAATCCTCATTGGGGCTCTCACAGGGCCCGTCACCATGCCATACCCCCACCCCCTTCTCCTTCTCCTTCACTGTGCTTTTATTTGTAATCGTACACTCTCCGGGTGATTCCCACAGTATGATGACAGCATATTTTAAAGGAGATTGTTCCTCTATCGACTCAGAGCTTCTTTATGTCATTACCTGCACTAAAATAACCACAGTGAAATGTTGGCTGCAAAGCATGAACAAGTGTGGTGCAATAAGTAATGAATGTAGGACTGTAACTATCAATTTTCCAGTTGATCTGTTGATTCTTTTTTTCATCAATAAATTGTTTGGTCTGTGAAATATCCATCCCAACTTCTCAGAGTCCAAGGTGTCTTCAAACGTCATGTTTTGTTCAACCAAAAATCCAAAACCCAAAGACAGTTATAAGTCACAAGAACAAGAAGCAAAATCTCTCAATTGAGAAGCTGCAAACAGATTTTTCCTTTTCCTACTTTTGCTGGAAAAATTACTGAAATTATTAATTTGTTCTCAAAATAGTTACGATTATTCCTCTGCTTATGGACTAATCAATGAATGCACTAATCGTTTCAGCTCTAAATAATTGCCCTTGTATGAAGAGCAAAACTTTTTTCCCCATTTGGATGACATTGTAGTTTTCATTAACTGCATTATTTGTGAAGATGTATGAGGAAAACTGAAGATGCCTGAATGCACCTTTAACCTTCAATCAGTCTGCTTGAAGGAATGCAGGGTAGGATTGTCTGTTTAATTCAAATAACAGTGATTCTTTCATTTTTAAATACATAATGGAAATGGATGAGGATGACTCATAAAAATTTATACCTCAATTCTCCATTTTAATTTATAGCCCACCTTCCAGGCACATATTATTCAAACATTAATATAAAAAAGAACTATACATCAAAAAGTGTCAGCTTTCACTTTTACTTCCATTCATAGTCATGCATATTATATGTAGACTAGGCTTGACTGCTGCCCGTCTTACAACAATTATCCATTAAGTAACTAGCAGATTGATGGATTGATAGATAATGTCCATATTCTGCATTCGATATACTTAAATTTTAATGACCTTTTCAACACCCCTACTTTCCACTTATATGTTTAGATAATACACTTTATGCAAATTGTAGAATTCTATAAATTTTAGATTTGTCTCTATTCATCTTTCTTTGTGTGTGTGAGAGATGTTCATAGTGAAATGTGATTAAAATCAAGTTTAAACCATTCTTTTTTTTCGCCATTGTGTGTAGCTCCAAGTGTGTAGTCTCTGCTTCATCCACACATACACAAAAATCAAAACTTGACTATAACTGAAAACAAATGTCCATCCATCCATCAAAAGAACTTATGTCAAGTACTAAATAATACTTCCTTATCTCTGTAATCACTATCAATACTATTGAGATCAACCTCTGCTCAGGGATAAATTAGAAAACAGATGCAGGCTAATCGTCCTGTATAATGTATTGATGTGTAACATTTCTGTTACATTAACAATCATTAATAATCCACTCATGTGATGTGAAACTAACAAACTGTTTGCCTTAGCTACAGGGGGCTGGGTAAACACTCAAATGGCATTTCATTTTTTTTCTCTTTCTTTCTTTTTTTTTTGTCTTCACCAGTTTCAGTCCCTTATGTTTGGTAATCGGCACTGGTAAGTCAGAAGACATCAGCTTGACTCTATTAATTACCACCTGATCCTTTCTTCCTGGATAATTAGGTACCCATTAGTTCTAATCAAGTAGTTACTTAATTATTGCAGTAATTAGTCTAATGGTCTAGCAAATTGAAGCTTTATCACTTTCGGATACTTAATGTTCTTGGCAGAGTACATCACAAGTGTCAAGGCTTGGGCTTCAGCAATCAAGCAGCGGAAAACAAAGTTTATACCAGGGCATAAATGATATTGGTCTATTCATGTTCTAATAGGCACATTACACTGTTTCATTTTGAATGTAGCTTCAAGTTAAACACTCTGAGCAATGACAGATACATTTCTACAACCAGTGACAAACATGCTGTGCACAGAAATATGTTATTTGAGAAACACATTTTACTAATAGTTCATTTGATTTTTGGCATGAACACTACATCACTTATAGTCCGGAAAGGCATGGCCATATTGTGTTTGGTTATTGTGATTTGGTTCTTGTGTTCCAGCATTAACATACTCGAACACGAGGAAATACCTTTGATACCACTGAAAGAGGGCAAGGTGCCAAGAGTCTTTTTTTTAAGATTGTATTCAGTTCATTCATTTTTCCTTATGGTTTGTTTCAATGTTGTTCATCACACAGTGGAGACATCAGATGCCAAATGTGTGCATAGGGGTGGGTGAAAGCAGTGCTGCAACATTAAGACTCGCCCAGGCCACAGAGGGAAAGTGAATGGGTTGTCTTCAAACTGCAATAAATTGGTCCTGGCTTGTCTGTCATCACCTTCCAATTAGCTGCAGTTTATTGAGTCTGCCAGAGATGGAGGACGCTGGCAGGTGAAGAGAGGTGTCTGAAAGGTGCCTGCGCCAGTACACCAAAATTAGATAGAGCCCGCTTGTGACCCAGACATCCACCACCACCATGACCAAAAGACCTTACAGGCAATACAAAGTGCATACATGTACTGACTGCACACAGTACAGAAAAAATCAAGCAGGGAAAAAATAAGCATCAGTGGCTTGTTGATGCATATTTTAGATTGTAGCTCATTATGGCTCAAATCTAAAGCTAACCCCAATACAAAAGTTTTTTTGTTTTTTGTTTTTTTATCTTTTCAATGATACAGGCTAACCAGCCTTTAAGAATTTACACAATTATTACTATTTTATCATCACAAATTATTTGTATATCAATACTTACTGATTAAAAATCAACTGAATTTGATTTATCAAAAGTCTAGCTAAATAGCTGCAAAACACTGAAAAGCAGGAGTTTCTGAATAAAGTCCATGTTAAATGAAAAACGTGTGGTGGGATTCTGTGAAGACATGGTCCAGCTAGCATTACAGAGCAAGTGAGCCTTGATCTACTCTTATACTAGCATGGGTGTCCGTGTGAGTGGGAAAATCTGTGCAGTAAGCATGTAAAGCCCACAGGAAAAGGTCCATAAATGCAGCAATACATAAAATTGGGGGAAAGTCCAAAAAGACATTCGCACAGAACCTTCCAGACGTAAGCAGATGACAAAATTTGACGTCACACAACTCTCCCAGACCCTCACGGCTTTTCTGAGGCCAAAAACACAATTTCAGCTTAAAGGATAAAGAAGCGGGCTTGTGATCAGAAGGTCTCTTGTTCAATCCTGTGACCAGCAGGATAAACCTGGGTGGAGAAAGCGAGAGAGCAGCACTGGCCCCTCCCTCATTACCACCACTGAAACACCCTTGAGCGGGGTGCTTAACCCCCAACTGCTGCAGTGGAGCTTCTCAGTGGTCAACAGATCAGACTGAGACTGTGGTTTTATTGAGCCACTTCCAGGTGTGAATGTGAACAGGCTATTCCTGAAACTTCCCTATATAAATAAAGGTTTTTAAAAAATGAAAATTGTTTACCCATAGGGGCATCTGTGTCTTCCAAGATATATATAAAAAAAACATGACCAGGAGCACTAAGAAGAAGGCTATACAATGCACTTGTGATATGTTTGATATGTAAATATAGACAAAATGTATATACACTGTTGCCCATAAAGTTAGAATAATTTTTTCAGACACATTCCTCTTTTTATTCCTATTTATACACATCAGTAATTACATTGGAAGACACCGATCAATAAAGTTTTGAGAAGATATTCAAATGCTTTTTTATTGTCAGTTTCACCATATGTCAGACATACAGGGGAATCGAAATGTTGTTTCTCTCTCTCTGCAATGTGCATACAATAATAAATAAACAATCTAAACAAAACCAGCTAAATAAACTTTACTACAATATAAAGTGTGCAAGAAATATGTGAAAAAATATATATATAAATATGAAAATTGCTTGACCTGGAAATATATTTACACTTTATCGATCAAGAATAAATCACATTGTCACAATCATTTCATGAGAAGAGGTAAAATATATTTTATTCCAACTTTATGGGCAACAGTGTATTTAACAAATGAGAACTTTCTAACACTGACGAGAATTTTTTTTTTTTATCCAGACAATAAAGTCATAAAACAAAACTTAAAAAAAAAAAAAAAAACTTAAACAGACATAAACTAGTCCTTCTTCCTTGACCTATTTGTCACTAAATGCAGAAAGCCCCACAAGATGCTTTCAGAGAAAAAAGTAAAAGGCAAAATTCTGCAGTGCTCCTTGCCATATGACAAGAGTGTGTGAAAACTGACACACAAGAGTTTTCAAATTGGGGCCCGGGGAGCCGGAGCATAAAATAACTTCAATCTCAGCAGCTCTCCAAGGAATAGAGCAGAAGTGCGACAAACAACAACACAACAACAGAGAGGCAGGAAGGGGTGAAGGTAGGAGTTATTAGAGGATAAAACATGCCTCTCCATCTCACTCCCTCTCTCTCAGGAACCCCAAGGATGATCAATGGATTTAGTCAGAGGGATATTCAAGCAGAAAATTGCTCTCTTTTTGCTTTTCTTTGAAGTATTTTCAGAATACATACCGAAGCCCCTGTCCACCAAGGTTGAAAATAACAGCACAAGTGCAGTCTCTACCAGTAATCCTGGAAAAGGGGAGAAAAAGGTGGGGGAGGGTGTTGGTGCCGGCACCGAATGTTAAAGGACGCAGGGAGGCCTAGATTGAAACTTTGCAGGTATAAAATTGAAGGCAGCCAGCTGAACAGACATCGTCAAACTATGGCTATTTTTCAAAAGGGAACCTCAGTGACCAACACAGAAACTTAAAAAATAAATAAAAATAAATATATAAAAAAAAGGAGCAGTCCCAGGGCCAAGACAAAGGGCAAAGCTATGCAGATATGGTTGCATGATTTATTATATCCAGTTCACATCTATTTACTTTAAAGATCCAGTTAACTTTACTGGAAAAATGTTTGCTATACTGGTAAATCCTAACAAAAAAATACCAAAAAAAATGATGAGAGTGAAACTACCTTCTATCAATTTGCAAACATTACTTAAACACTCTATATTTACCTAATAGGAAACAGAAAATAGGAATTTTAAGGTCAATGTGATGGAGAAGGTTTTCTAAACAAGTCGGTGAGCCAAAGCGCACCAGTGACAGGCTGAACTCAAGTGCTGGATAGTGAGGACCTCCCCGGCCCCTGGGGGCCCCCTGTGGCACTATGCAGATGACAGCGGAGGCATGTGGCACACTCGTGGCATTATGGATAGGACACAGCGATGGGGGACCAGAATCCTCAGCTCCCTGCTGTGTGGTGTGATGGCCTCATCTGTTTTCCCATCGCTACTCTAATACATCTGCAGCACCTTCCCTCCTAATTAAGATTCCACTGTTCTATTTGTCATAGGATGGAGAGGATATCACAGAGGGTAGTTTAGCCACAGTTTTTGGATTAATTGCTGGGCAAATCACCACACACAAGAATGCTCAGTGAGCCCGAGCAAGGATACCAGTGACAGTAAGTCCGCTTTTCATCTTTATGTTATTTTTACAGATAAGCCTCCACGGGGAATAGGATCTAGAAACTATTTGTCATAGCTTGTTCTTCACGAACATTATTAATGCTTAATAGTGTGCAGTCATTGTTTAAAGGCAAGGTTGATCCCAGATGTGCATGTATTTATCCAGGTAGACATCCAGGTGTTGTTTTATGCTGTATTTTTGTAAACATGGCTAATATATTTTATGTTCGAAAATTACTGAAATATCATTAAATAAAATGCATAACGACAGTGGATTAAAGTGAATTAAAGTGCTGCCTTTAATTCTAACAACAAGGACATGACAGTCAGCCAAATGTGCCATGGATGTGTCCAGCGTTGCCAGGGTTTCTAAAATCTATCTAGACCAAACGCAAGATGTGATGAATGATGTTGCCACTGAATTATTACTTCATTTAGGTAACAAAAACTGTCTCACACAACATGAAGATGCTAAACTAGTTTGTCTCAGGCCTGCAGCAGAAAAGTCAGGTGGGTAGTTGGCAAGCTGGCAAACATTAACAGGCCCAGGTCATCCTACTATCCTCTGAACGAGATGTGATTGGCTCATTTGTATTTGGGATCGCTTTGTAAACAGTTTTGGCATATGACAGTGATAAAAACTGGCACAGAATTTAATGTGTGTTTTCTAATTTTGTTTGCTAACGGAAAACAAAGTATCTGCAAATACAGGCCTGCCACTGCATTCAGTCTTTCCAATAACCTCTGTAGTGATAGTGATTGAATTACCTTTTAATTACTGTAAATATTACATGTAATTTATGCCCAAAAGAGACAAATCAATAGGTAAAGCCTTCAAAACAGTGCAGTACATCTAAACAAAGATATAGTGCCATGGACTTTATGTTCTCTTTTATGCAGGCAGGCATATAAACACTGCATTGTACATAAGCCAAGATACTACAGGTAAAATCTGGGGAGAATAAAAAAAAAAAAAAAAAAAAAACATTCCTCCATTTTCAGCATGGTTCCTATCATGTCAAGGGGGAAGGATTTCTTTTTATGGTTTAATTCAACAATAGCATTTGCGATTGGGGTTTTGGGCATCTCAAGGGCATTCCTGGTGAAATTACTGAGACTCTGCACCATTTATCACAGCCTGACATGTGTCATGTTCCAGATTCTGGTGCAGAGAGGTTACAGCTGAAGACAGCTCTCTCTTTGTTGAGCAGCCATCAAAGACAACATCTCGTATTTATCAAAAAAAGGAAACCTGACAAGAGGATAGGAACTACAAAAGTGCTGTCATATGTTCTCCAATGCCCTCATACTCAGACACATTAATCTGAAACAATATATAAGAAATCCAAGGGCCTGTTATGAGAATGTGTCCAACCATAGCCCCAGAAAAACACGAGTTCATTAGTATGTTTACAATCTGGTCTGAGATACACTACATGGTGCACTTTCAGATCAAAAGATTAAATAAGTAAATACATTTTGTGCATTCATCGTGGAGACGATTCCCACAGAACAGGCATTTTGTCTCAGCTGCTCCGGTTCAGACGTTGGCAGCTAAATCAATGATAACTTTTATAAAAAATAATTTCAAATGTCAAATGTTACCTTGACATTTTTAAATGCGTTCTGCTGTTTACATGCTAGTTTGCTTTTCTTATATGGATATAAGTTTGCTGAGTAAAATGTAAAAAGTTTTTAATCCTATTTATGGTTTTATTTTGTTTATTTATTTGGTGTGATTTGATACTTTTCTCTGTACAACTGCACAGTCGTAGACTCTTTTGCTCTTTTCTCTTTTTAACAATTGTAAAATGCTAGTAAAATTGAGCAGTTTAACTCCTACAAGCACTACAGCAGTACAAGTACTTGGGTGTCCTCTTGAATAGAAACTTGACTGGAGGACCAACACTGACACTGTTTACAAAAGGGGGATGAGCAGACTCTACTTTCCGAGGAAGCTCAGATCTTTAATTGTATGCACGCAGCAAGATGTCGGAGATCTGCTGGCTGTCTACTGTGCTGTGGTCTGCTGGGGAAGCGGTATCTGTGCCAGAGATGCCAGCAGGATCAATAAACTCATGCACAAGGCCGGGACCATCATTGGTCAGAACCTGGAGACGTCTGAGTCAGTGAGGAGCAGGTCACTGAACAAACTGCTCTCCATCAGGGGACAATCCATCCCATCCCCTCCACGACGTACTGCAGAGACAACAGAACCCGTTTTCGAACAGACTCATTCAGCGCCGCTGTCACAAGAAACGTAACAGGAAATCTTTCCTCCCGTTCACAATAACAGTGTACAACAGCTGACCTCTGCGTGACAGGTGAACACACTGCTGCACGACAATCTGTATTAGTCCAATCGTACTCTTACTACATTTATTATGCGGTGCCATTTTGTACAGTTCTTACTGCACTCCACCCTTTATTTCACCCTGTATTTGATGTATGTATTGTGTATTTTTATTTTTATTCAATATCTGGCTCTGCAAGTCTGCAATTCCGCAGCTGTGATACCAGTTTTTAATTTTAATTCTGTTGTTATCCACAGTGCTATTACAAGACAATTTCCCCCACAGGATCAATAAAGTGTATCTATCCATCTCTCTATCCGTCCTTCCATCCTACAGTGACTATTCAAATATGTCAAGGAGAGGTTCAGATTTTTCCAGTCCATGTTCACACAATACGAACATTGGGAGATACTGCTTGCTATTATCTTTGCTCCTGTCCATACTGGCAGCAAATCTATACCTTTGTGGCATCACTACACTGTAAGAAATAGGGGACAAAATCCATAGTCCTCGTTCCAACCAAACAAGCACAGCCAAGTGCATATCTTTGTCCTGGTAGCCATAGACAGATTTATTGACAGTAGATTTAGTCCCAGCAAAAAACATACGGGACATGTGACTACAACAAATAAACTGCATGCGTAAACACAAAAGGGGAACTAAATAAAGACAGTAACTGTGGAAGATAGATACATTTGATTCAGCTAATTCAGACTGAGGAATATTAGTATCAGCTGGCCTTCAGAATTAACATTTTCCCATCTTTTACATCAGTGATCATTTATAACTTGATCTTTGCCTTGTCTTTGTTGGGTTAATTGACTAATTAGCTGATTAAGGTTTAGAGCCACTTTATTCATCTGTCCAACACTACCCTGCGCAGTATAAGGCAAAACTTAATCCATCTTAGTTATCATATTTTTGTGAACAACAACTATCTACTCAACCGAATAGCGCTACAGATGCTTTCTGGGAAAGAAATGCTAAAAAAAAAAAAAAAAAAAAAGACATTTAACGACAGTTTAAAGCTATTTGAAACTCCTCCACTGATCTCCAAGAAAATTTTATCAACACCATCAGAGCCTCACAAAATAGCCCCGTTTTAAAAAAGCATGTAAAATGTCATTGTTTAAAGAGTGCATCAATAACTGCTGACGTAGTTAAATGTAAAGTACCACACAATGGGGAGGGGGGTGTATAAAATTAATTAATTCTACTGGCACATTATTTATGACTTAATATGATATACTGGTGTGCTTTATAATAACACTGAATGTGCATATTTCTGGAGGAGACAGTGGAGTAATTATGCAGAATGCCTTTTACCATGAATGTACAATATTAATTACAGGAACGGTTGTTTATCAATTGCGAAACACTGTTTATAAGCTGTTTGGAAGATTGCCATGATGACCCAGGCTCGTCTCCTATCTTTTACTTCAACATCTTATAATGTGACAAAAGACATCCCTTTCCAGAGCATTGATATCCAGGTTAATAGAGGAGAAGGTGATGGAGGAGATCCTATTGTGTAAGCAAATGACTCAGAGTTCAAAGATTTGAACGCATGATGAAACCAACAAAGGCAAAAGAGTAAATGAGATAAAAAAATATTACGATATGAATGCCAAAGTAATATTTTATATACACCAAGGGTACACAAAATAACCTTGCTGTTTGTTGACCTCCATTGTAGCGGACGGGCAGCAAGTTTACCACGAAACCTGTAAACCCTGTACTTGTGCAACTTATATCTCTTGTGTTTTCATTTAATTCATCTGCCTCAATTACCTCTTCAAAAAACAGTCAGGTCAGGAAGCAATTTGGACCATGTGCCACTGATGTGCCTTCACAAGCATTACTTGCCTAATCCTCTACATTATGTTGGATGAGAATCTGCACGCTGATAGTCTAAAGCACCAAGGAGGATTTGATCCCGGCGCCTTCTGGCTCAGAGTGGCATGTAATAATCATCTGCCATAAGTGGCCAAGCACTGTGCGCTGACAAGTACACTGGTAGAATTGTTTGTCTTCATATGTGCAGTGCCTCCTGAGGCCTGATATTTTTACAGAAGCTGTAGGAGTACTAGATATAGTGTGAGCTTGGAGGATGTGGGCATTGGTTTGAAAGATGGAGGAAAAGGACTATTGATGGAAAATTTTCTTGGACTAAGATTAAGATGCAAACATTACATTTTAACCCTTTTCCTGCTTGTTGGTACTGCCTACAGTAACCTAATTTTCCAAAAAGCAAGATTTGTTAAACAAAACTTGTACCACCATACCACTGTATGTGGGGAAAAGACATCCAAGATCATATAGTAACAGTAAATAAGTTGAGAAAGTTCAGGGAATCAGTAATAAAATACATTAAATAAATAAATAAATACATACATACATTCTCTCCAAATGAGAACACCAATGGTTAGATTTTCAGAAACCAGGAAGTCACACTTACTATGTATCTCATGGCTGTAGAAACTCCAAAGACTGATAGTATGTGGATCAGCATGGTTTACTCTCAACAGCTCTCACAACCCCTCCATGTAAAGCCTGACCCTAAAGCTGCCCAAGGCCTAGCTGAAGTAAACAAATGACTGGTGAAGAGTGTGAAGCTTCTTACATGCTTACACTATAGTTAACTAGCATTTTCTAGATCTGACAATAAGGACTGCATGTAGAAGATATTTTAACTGTTAAAAGGGACGTGCCATGAACTTTACACATAAAGATCAATTTACTCATCACAGAGAGTAGCACTCAGCCAGTGAACGCAGTTGTGTAAATTACTCTGTGGCTCTGTAAGGAGTTTTCTAAAGTCTGAGAAAATAACATGATCAGGGTGATCTCAGATTGAGTTTGAGACTATTAAATTTAAAGACTTAAAGTATGACAAAGCGGCAGCTTGGAGAGCATGAGTGTTTACCACAAAGAGGTGGTCTACTAAAAGACCCTCTTCAGTTGTATTATAGGAAGTGTAGGATCCAGTGCTATCGGAGCCTGACTCATACTAGAAACCAAACGTCAGGATATTTTGGCCTCTGCTGCTGCAATTTTTACCACACTTTCTTCTTTACCCATCCCTCAGAAGCCCCCACCTTTATGGAAGTGAAATACTAAATCACTGGAGTACTACTTTAAAGGCTGGGCAAACTGATACAGTATGAAATTTTCGTTTCTTGTGAAGAAAAAAAAAAGTGCCCAGATGGCTGATTGTTCTAAGCCAACTAGCAGGATTATCACTAGAAGTTTTATGCTGCAGATCAGTGGCTCAATAAAGGTTTCGTTTATTACATGTCACTCTTGTATGTATGTGTTGTGTTTCTATTTGGGATTCCATGCTTGGAGAACATTACATGTACAGCTCGGAGAGGAAAGGACAGAACCCAGGCTTACACTGTGCCATGTGTCTTCACTGCCCTCTACAGGATGAGTATGAGTACCTTGTGATCTCTGGTATGTCCTTGTGCCCCCATCCCCCCCACACACACCACCCCCAAAAAACACCATTATTACAACCACCCGTTGCAGCGCTCAAGAGCCTTTGCCTTACTGTGTACACAGGGGTTCCAGCACCAGTATAGATATAATCTAATTTAAGAAAGTTCATTAAAGTGATATGTCTAAGTTTATCATTGCAAAATTTATAAATCTTTTGTTTACTTTCACATCCTCTAATAGATTTAAATGCTATGATTGTTATCCTATGTATTAGTGGAGCAGGTTAATTTAGGGTAGTTTCTGTGTTGTCTGTCACCTGCTGCACTTCTCAAAGAGCACAGAGTAAGATTATCTGAAGCTAAGGTCATTGACCTGGGTGGCCAAGAGCTTAACCAGCAGAGCAATTAACTCACACACAAATCCGAAACAGACAGTTGTCCGGGAAAATCGACCTGCTTATCCTAAGGACCTAGTGTGTCTGCATATTTGTCAGAATCAGAATAATCTTGTCTTGAAACTTACAAATCAGGGAAGAAGTCAGGACATAAAACACGTCACAGCCGATACATCATGACTTGTTTTCCCTGTTATCAAACAGCATGATGATATGGAAAACTTCATCACATCGGAGGAGATTGAAGCATAAATTTCCTTACCATTTATGGTAACATTTTATAAAGTTAAAGTGATGGGCTTCAGAGGACTCAAATATTCCCCACAGTTTTGGTGAAACTTTAAAAGTTGTAACCAGTATAAATACTAATTCTAATAAACCAGTCCTTCAAAGTATTTCTTGAGAATTAGAGTATAAATGCTATACCAAAAAAAGTATTATTTTCAAATTATACATACTTTATATAGATCGATATAAGAAATCACCAGATGTGATTTCTTCTACCATGTTATTGATCCACACCTTGCACTTACACAATAATACCTCTTTTATTAAATGAGTTATTATAGCTGGACCTTTGACAACAGCCCATGACCCATCGGCTGCAGAGTCAAGAGTCATAATTATGTAACATGCATGTGAATGAACAAGTTAGTCTGACATTTTGAGCTCTGACACTCATCTTTACACACAACACAAAGCTTTTTCAACACAACTGTAATTGTGATGTATTTTTTTAAACAATATTGTGAAATTTATCCTCAAATTACCTCCCCAAAGCATTTCCCTTACTGTATGCATGTGCGTGCTCTCACACTTTGTTGAGTCGACTCTCTCGCTTTCACTGCCTCTCCTCCTGCCTCAACCTCTTGTCTCCTCTGCACTCCCTCCTCTTCTCTTCTGTCTCCAGTCTGTGTGTGGGGCAACTGAGGTAAATGTGCCAAACTGCCCTACTTAGGTCACACTAACAACACAGCACAGTTCACTTGGGATTCAGCCCGGCCAAACTTTTACTGCATTCACAGCAATAGGGCAATTCAGGTCATGGCATCCACTATGTGAATTCGTCACCAGATATAATGGGCTAACTGCAAGACAAACATGGATGTGCAAACCAAAAGAAAAAAAAATGATCTGGTGGATTTGCTGTGCCGCTATCCATCTTTAGGATTCCAAGCAACATTCATAAAATCAGGTGATCATGTTGCCTCTGAGCGCTCTTACAAAAGATACAGTAAAAGGGCACTGGGGTCAATAGTGGTAAAAGTGACCTGGCTCTTTAAGAAGTGGCAGAGGGAATTACTGATACTGCGCACAAGGACAGACAGAGCAGCTGCTGTCACCTTTAATGGCATCATAGATTGCTTCAGAAGCACCACCACTGGCTTTAGGTTCTTCTGTGATTGTAAGAGCTGGACAGAGTAGCCCAAGCCTCACTGCTTCATTGCATTCTCAGTCCAAATGGTTGTCATCCATTGTCAGGGATACGATGTTATTACATAAATCTTTGAAAATATGTTTCACAGAGAGCCATACTTTTATGTAGCTACACAGTTCCTGCAGTAGACTGTAAACACTGATTTTTAGACTTTGATGAAAACATAATCTTTCTAATGATCTGAATATCCAAAATATATTCATGGAATTTGGTCAACACTTTCAAGTAAGTCATATCTCATGTATATTAGTTTGTTTTTAGCATGGGTGAACACAGTAGCAGCTGAAGCCTGAGCTGTACCACACTGGGCACAAATGTGATCCCATAGTCTAACATTATTTCTTCTTAGACTGTGCCAGTTTTGTCTTCAGTAAAAAAAAAATAAATAAATAAATGAGGGCCTCATGTCCACAGTCCAACTGCCATATCTAACACTCGTCACTACAGTATATGACAGGAGCTGTGCTGTGTTCTCCTGCCACTCTTTCTTTATCTGTCAAAATATTCTTGCTTCCACATTAAGAGGGCAGCAGTGACAAGCGGGCTGTGTGTGTGTGTGTGCATGAGGCATGGGGGGCTTCAACCGCCAGAGCAAGTTGCACTAATCTGGTGTGATCTGTGACTCCCCCACCCCCCCCAACCCTCATCATCATCTCATTGGTTGTGAGGTCTTGGGTGTGGTTATTAAGGACACTGATCTTAAATGGGCCTTCTGCTTGCTCACTGATTATTACTCACTGGGCAGCTGTGGATGGGATCACTGAGTTGTTAGACCCCGTTCAAGTGATGCAACTTTACATATTGCATGGGCAATGCTGCACCCAAAAAGTAAACAAAGTCAAAAATGATAATCTGTGCATATGCTATTGTCTAAAACTACTGTCTTCCATAAGATAACTAACTGCAGTAGCTGATTTCTTAGATAAGAGACTTCTTATCTAAACTATGTTCAAGAAAATTTGCAGAAGACATGAGTATTCAAGCAAGAACATTTATTTTCTAAGGAGTAATGTATTTATTTTTACGAAAACAGTAAAAAATGTACACAGTTATAAAGTTTTGATTTGCCTTAGGTTTTATGACAGCATTGGTTGGGGTAGTGTGGAGCTTAACTGTAATGCACATTTAGCTAAAGTGAGGGTCTGTATGTGTGCAGAGTACAGTAACAAGTTATTTAGTTGATGCTGGAGAGAAGGAGGCATACTTGCTCTTGCTCTGAGAATAAGCAGGAGCTGAATGTCAGGACCTGTTAGAAGTTTAGAAGTACTATCCACAGTTTACACCCATGTCTGGGGGTGCCTGAAGTCCCACCCCAACCTACCCTTCCAACAACCTCTGCCCTATGCTGTTTAGCTGTCTCTGGGGTTAATTCCATGTCCTGGAGCTGAAACAACAGGATCACAGCCACAGCACTAATACTCAATAGACACTGACCTACTTTGTTGGATTATACAGGGAAAAAAACTGATCCGCTGCCCTAATGCTAGCAATGAAAACGATCTAATGGTCCTAACTGCTCTGTTTAATCTGAAAGCATGCTCATGTTATTAATTTCTCATTATGGGAATGCAGTTCTGCTGATGGGATTAAATGCCCTGCTCTGGCTCTCTTTCATTCAGTGACCTCCGCACAGAAACACAAAGGCTAAAAACCATCTGGCTGGACACTCCTTCATGTCCCTTGTTTATTTGTTTATGCCTCTCATGTGTTTGTTTGTGAGCATGAGAGGCAGTGGGTTACTCACCCATGTTGGGGCTTCAAAACAATTTGGATCTGAGACAATGGAGGGGCTGAGTCATTGTGATAATGCTTTGAAAATAAAACCAAAAACAAAAAGCACACGTAAAACCTCCTCACAAACCTCTGTGCTTTTTCTCTCAGTAAATTCTAGAATAATTTTGCATGTTAAAATATTTCTCCTTTCTCCATCTATACCAGACACATAAAATATCAATATAAAACACATTATACATTGTTTTGAGACTTGTGGAAATGACTTTACAAGTTGTTTCTTCCTGCGCAAATTAATGCTCAAATGGACACAGAGTGCCCTTGGCTGGTTGTACATCCAATTTGAACAATCAAAATCTATTTTTCTGGTCCATTACATCACCACCAGGGGGCACTTGATTCCTCAAGCATGCAGTGTTGTGTTTGACAAATTGCCATAGAGGTAACACATGTATTCAGAAAGGGAATTAGGGAACAGGACTGGGTTTACAACCAGCCTCCCACCCACTCACCCACCCCTGATTTTTATGTGTATAATCTGCTATATCATGACAGCCAGCAGCTGCAGAGGAAGAGACACTGTAACAACATTATGCCTGAACTATAATTCAGTAATAAACAGTGTGTAGGAAGGTAAGCGTAAACTCACCTAAACACAGCCTACCCATTTTTTATCTCACATTTTTTTAAAATGACTAAATCATTGTGATGTGAATGAATAGTGATTATTAAGAGGGAAAAAACATAAATGCTTTTCCGAAAATATGAAACCCTAAAAATACATTTTCACTCAGTCCTAAAAGTTTGTAAAATTAAACTGTAAATAAAAGTCCAATCAAGGATGTAAAATAAGGGTAAGGTTCAATGACCTTGTAATGGCACTTCAATCCAATGTTGTGATTTTTTGCATTCATACTGAATGCAGTGGTGTATATTTACTTTACACTTTAGCAACAACAACAAAAAGAAAAACATCTTTGAGCAGCATATGCAGAGAAGCTTGTAGTCTTTGCATTTTCACCAATCTATCACAGCAAATTTGGATATGAAAGGCAACAATTCAAATGGCTGAATAAGCATAAAATATGTCTAAACCTGAGGCTTTCAGTATACCTAATAACACAAACATGACATGCAATACATCATTTCACCCATTACCAGTTAGCCGCATAAAACAGGATGAAAATATGCAGGCTGTTGACAGATCAGAAAAGGTATTTGCATTACCCTGTGGTATTTTTCTATTCACCCCCTACAAGCAGTAGTTGTAACAGTGTGTGTATGAGGTTTCAAAACAGCAATATTTAAAGACAGTATTCAGGGCAATGATGTGTATTTTACCAGTATGAACCACAGATAAAATGAACAGTGGTCTATGTGTTTATCTTCTATATATTTTAAATGTGATAGATTTCTCTCCCAAGAAAAAAAACCAAACTTGTCAGTTTGTTCAAACAACTTCCAAATGTGACATTTTTAAAAGCACAGGTATAACAACTATATTTAAAGCTTGTACCTTTAAGTTCAAAGAGTAAACCCTGGGGGGCGAATGCTATAAATTATTTGCAAGGGAAAAGGCATGATGCATCTTTTAACATGTGCAGTCATTTCAGAGTGCAAAACCTACAAATGTCATGTCCTCTTAAGATCAGAAGTAATTGGTCAGGCTGCACAACAAGGCACTGGGGTAACGAGGCAGTTTGCCACTGTAACAGACTCAAATGACATACTGTAGCATGTCGGTGAGCTAATAGACCCCATCGCACAAGGAGAGACCACAGTTTCATTCTGTCTTATCAAATTAAGCTAAAGAAGTGCACTTTTTTTCACCCTTAAGCAACATCATTCCCCCGTACTACCTGATTGTTCAAAGCAACTACAGCTTGGCATCCATGAGCAGATATATGTTCATTAAAACACTCAATTCTATCACCAAGTACTAAAAATTTGAATAGATTTTATCTATTCTGCTAGCTATTTTCATCTCATAAAAATGCTATCAGGCTAATACTAAAACACTGCTTCATTATGTTGAAAAAAAAAAAAAAAACAGGAATGTGTGAACATGACATGGGACGATTCACTGACCTAAGGAGGGAAGTAATTGTATTCCAGTGTTGTAAGTGAGCCGAAGAGTGACATTGAAGTGTAAAGGCCATTAAGAGGGCAAAGAGGGGGATGGTGTGCATTAGGATTGGCTCATGGAGCAGTGACCAGGCCCAGTGGTGCCTCAGAGCTCCAAGGAAGAGGATGACGACAAGGGGAAGCAGGTGATGTGCTCCAAGTGGCCCTCCACCACTTCGCAGCCTGCGGTGTGCTTCTTTATACCCGTAAGAGATCAGATGTCAGATCTGATGAATATGGCTCACATCACAATGCAAATGTAAAGTCCTGTTTAAAATTAGCTCCATGTCAACTTTATCTGCAGAAATGAAAGATATAACCCACACATACAAAAAAAAAAAACATATTATACGCTGAATGTTGTTGTGTTCCTTAAGATGTAAAAGCTCTTCAAGGTACAGTGACAAACCATTATAGCTTGTTTAACATTATTTGTTAAACTGGATTAACAGATGCTAACATATTTATTCCCTCCATTTAAGATTCAGGACAAACAAACCTGAACTGTACATATCTAATAATGACAATGATGTCTCTAATTAAGACAGACTAATGCCTTAAACTAGAATGTATGTACTGCATACACCTTGCACTGGTATTCTCAAACCTAAACTCACATAAAGAGGTAAAGAACTTTTATTCTATTTCACTTTTAAAAGTACTGATTTTAGGCTAACTGCAACTGCTTGAAATTCAACACTGCCTAAAAGAAAAGGGATGCCGAATGTCTCCTTAGTCTCACCAGAGCACACACTAGGAGTATAAACTGGATATTTTTGGTCAGCCTGGGGAGGGGAACACTTTTTACAATGTGGGGCAAGCTGTCCACTTGAACATTTCATTTTTATAATAAAATGGAAAAAATGAATGCAGTGCAACAATAATTGCATTGCAGTGCAATTATTGCTGCAGGATGAGCGAATCCAAGAGTGACTTACGTAGTAAACAAATGGATTTGAAGCCACATTTTTCATTTTTCCATCTTTAGAACAACAGAAAATGTGCAGGCAACAATGACATCTCTGCGTCAAACACATCAAAAAATTCCCCTGATCTGATGGGACTAGAAGTTAACATTGCACACAGTGGAACTGCTATTTGAAGGTGAAGTTGATGCCACTTCATAAGAACATGACTGTCACACTCCCGTCAGCTGGTAAGTGGGTCACAGGACTGTACATGACCCAGACATGGGTCTCGCCCCTCAGGGTCATGGGCCAGTCAGGCATGAGGTGCCAACTGAGCGCCTCTGATTTGACTCCCAGTTAGGTGGCCTGAGCTGAGCCCCTGAGTTGAGCCCCTGGCTCGCTCTCCTGACACAAGGCACAGTCTTTAGGAACCCCAGGGTTCACACAGTCACAGTCACATGTCTTCAGCAGGACGCTGCTATACTATGCTGGGACTGACACCACTACTCCTCAGTTTCTCCCCTTCTTTAAAACTCAAATAAGCTTTATTGGCATGACAGATCAGCAACCTATGTTGCTAAAGCCGAACAGAAAATTATTAACATTGACAGATTATTAGCAAAATACAATAATATGCAACATTTGATGTAAAAGTTTGTTTTAGTAGACTTCAACACCAGTTTTGACCTTGACTTAAACCATATATAAGCATTTTCACATCAGCTAATTGCAACAATTTCCAATATAGATTTTTAGCAATTTTACAAATTATTCTTAACAATACAGTAAATGCAAGAGAAATAATCCAGAGAGTAGTTTTTTGATTTAAAAAAAAATGAATCAATATTACATTCTGTCACAGGAAAAACAGGTCTGATTTGTAATATACACTGATATGTTTAAGATTAAAGTTTAACATGCTGTATGTCAAATGCATGTAGCAAAACTTAGGCACCATCTCTCATGTGTATGTTTTTCAATTGTTTCCTTTATTTGTCTGTCTTGGTCATTGTAGACTCACTTTAAGGTAGAACCGTCCAATCTAATAAGCCTCCTCTCAGACCATGTATGAAGCATGCTGCCAGCGACTAAGAACAGAATTTCATTTAGTACTCAGCACTTTTATGTGGCCCCAGAAATGTTCTTTTAGCCAAGAAAGTAAAAAAAAAAGCAATTCTGTTTTACCTGTACAGGGTCTGCTGATTGAAATCACAGTATTACAAATAGGGCAGACATCAGTCTGTCAGTGGGGCCCCCTGCAGTGACAGAAAAGCTTTTTCCAGAACTGGCTGATGGACATGATTTATAAAGCTGAAAAAAGCAAGGAAAAAAAAACAACTGGGCCAAAATGGACAAGAGGACATAAATACCACTCAGAATACAACAGGCAAACCCTTGAAAATATCTGTACAGAATAAAAATTATTTTATTATTTATTATTTTAGCAGTATATATGTATATGTAAGTGTAGAAACAAAAATATGGCAGATCAGTTTCTTTAATGAAGCTACCCACCAGCAAATAAAATAAGAGTTAGAGGCTAGACGTATACAGCAACCAAGCGAATGCTGCTTGGTCAGAGAGTTTGGGCGGGGGATATTAGAATGCAATACTAACCAATTCATCTGCCCTATGTAACCCTAAGACAATTCGTACTCCAGACTGTAATATCTTTATTGATCTTGGGAATGCTTCAGTGGACTCCCTGCGCTTATCTCACCATTAAAAGCATCTCTTGTGACGAACCACGATTTAATTAGATGACAATCACTGTTAACAGTGCACGGCTAACATCACAAAATTTGCACATTAGTGCTGGCAGTGATAAATTTCAGTATCCCAGCAGGGACAACTCACATCCTTCACTTAAACCGATCTTTACAAGATGGTGTCATTTCAAAACTTTACAATACAGGATACACAAGAAATTTAAACAAACATGGCTATATATTTTTCCATATATGTATTCACATGATTTTATTGCTGTTACTAAACAGTAACATGAAACTGCAAATGGAAATCTGTTATCATCCAAAACCAACAGTGAGGAGTTTATCCTAGGTTGCATCTGTCTTATCATACTGAGCAATGCAGTCTAACAATATGAGCAATGTATGAAAACAACCACTGGAGGGCAGCATACAATTTAAACACCATGAACTTGTTTATTTTACACACATTGACATTATACATGGTAAGGAGAGATTTCTGAAAATGTTTTTGGTATTTTTCAAAACAAAAAAAAAAAACAGAATGTAAGAAACATGTATTTAAGACAGCAAGCCAGTCATACTAGCTTTCTGAGAAATTAATGACACTGCCACTCTAGTGAGACTACAATAAATTGAATCTTATAAACAGAATCACACAAATTGATGCAATTTAGAGAAAACACAACTAGTATTACAATGATGTTTATTGCATGTTTTCAAACATATGCTTTGTGTCACCTCACAATCGAGAATAAGGGATATTCGACCTGCAAAGCTGACACTTCACACAAGGGGTCATCAAGACAAAAATAGGAAGACAGTATTTTTGGCAAGGGCCATAGGTGGATGCCAGGGGCTAATAGCAATGAGGGATTTGTCAGTCATCCCTGTATTTAATAATCCCTAGCTCTCCATTTTCTGCTGTTTGTTTATATTAACCTCTGGTTGAACCCTCTTTAGTGGCAGCCTCTTTTGCCAGAAAGTTCAGTGAACATTCAGCACAGAAGCGGAGAGCATGTCATCTCAAATCTATTAGCCCACAGGGGAGATTGCAGCATCCAGCAGTCTGTGTGCCTCTCTCACTCTCCCTCTCTCTCTCTTCCTCTCCCTCCCTCACTCACTCTTTCGCCCTCAAACATACACACACACACACACACATAATCACACATACTAGGTGAGCTTCTAACCCATATTTTCCATACTGATGGTGCATGTAACTGAGATTATTGCACACAATGCCCTGGTTCTGACCTCGCCTTTTCACTCATGCCTAATAATCTCATCATACCATGCACTATATCACTCTACTACAGAGCTCTACTGAGCTAAGAAACTAAAGCTTAGGAAACAGAACAGAGCAGATAAAGTTTATGTATACTGATCTTGTTAATTTTGTTTTATTTTAAAGAATCTCGTGGATAGAAGAAAGGTATGAAGACAATGCTATATGACATTCACCTGATGTGTACACAATAAGCGCTGTAGTGTGTTGTGTCAATAGGAAGCACAGCTCTAAAGCTCTTCTTAAAATGCAGTGGATTAGAAATACACAGAACCAACAGACAGAAATGCTGAAGTAAAAATATCTCAAAACTGCTCTTGAGTAAACATTCACTTTCCACCACTAATGCCAAAATGTCTTTTGTCAGCCCCTAAACAATGCATTTGAATCTCAGATATATCGCCTTGGACTGTAAAGGTGAAAAATTGCACAAAACCACAACAGGTTCTCTAAATGGAGGACATACTACAAAGTGATATAGCTGTTGACTCAAGCTTTTAGCCCATTTCCTTTGGCATCAACTCTATTTTACATTACCCACATGAAACACATTATGGCAAAGAATACTGAGTTTCTCAACAGCATCTGATTCTTCATTTTTTTAGTAATTTGTTTTTCAGGTCCATCTCCATAGGATACTATTGAGGGTATGTGTAATGAAGGACCAGTGTGTAGATTTTAAGGGGATCTATTGGCAGAAACTATACATAATTATGTTTTCATTAGTGTATAATCACCTGAAACTAAGAAGCGTTATGTTTCTGTTAGCTTAGAATGAGCCCTTCATATCTACATTGGGACCAGGACCTCTTCCAAAGAGTCCACCATAAATTACAGTCATGATTCTGCATTAGTCCAGAACGGACAAACCAAACACTTTTGTGTTTTCACATTACCTGGCGGCCTCCGTAGGTTCTCCTACATGCTTGGAAATGTAAGGTTAAGGGTATTCACGCGGTTGCGATCTGTAGCCTCACCGCTAGATGTCACTAAATCCTACACACTGGTCCTTTAATATACTTCAGATATTAAAATATTGTATTAGGTCGTTTCAGGGAGGCTGTATGAGCAGAATGACAAACTCACAAACTGAAATTGAAAAGAAATTGTCTACAAAACATTATAGCAGTATATATCTCTTAATTTCTGTTGAATTAAGAAAAGCTTTGTGTAGCCTTTTGCTTGCTCTTATACCAGCTGTCTTTTCTTCACACTCAGGGACTACTGCTTATTCATATCTGAGAAACTATGACTGATGCAGATAGTCATTTACAACAGCTGCACAGCCAGATAAACATCATCGGTTTAGCCAGTTTATTGTCATGGTAGCCATGAGAATGAGCTACTGTGATGGTTCTCAACTGAAACCAAAGAGCTATTTAAAAAAAAAAGCTATTGTTTGTTTGTTATATTACATATTTTTGAATGTCAGAGAATTACATCAACTAATGTGCTTATTGCTAGGAACAGTATGGTGGATAATAGACAAACTCACAAGCAACACTGGTGCATGCACACATACTCATCATGTGTAAGACAGTGGGTATAAATATGACACATGACAGCAGGTGAGAACTTAAAGAAAGCTGCATTACAAAACCAGTTTAGCACCCATATATTCAACAGCTTTATACTGCCACATTAATGTTTTAGATGAAAAACCAGTTCAGTGTTAAGGTCTTACTGTACATTAGCACGGCAATAATGAGGCCATTTGTGTGACACAGTGGTTTTAACTGTGTTATCCTTTACTTTATTGGCAATGTAAAGGACCGTGTTATTTTTGGAATACAGCTCAGAGTGTCTAAAATCACAGTTTGGCTGAATTCCTCAATGATAAATGTGAATATCACTCTTATAAAAATGTCATCACATTACTTTTTTTCTCAGTTCGTTGTTTTAGACATTGTATTAAAAGCGAGACACTATTGGCACATTTTAGTCACATGGAGCTCATCAGAGTGTGACAGTCTTGTTTATGAGCCACTGCACATCAGATTTAGTCACCTCTTAGTTAACTCCACAGATGACAGATTCTTATCCACTGTCATTATGTAGATAACACGAGGTGCTGAGACATGAACTTAGACACAGTTTATTAACATATTCTTAATCGGAGCGCAATCGCTGTACCTTAAAGTTTGTACTGATTCTGATGCAGTTTCTTTCCCACATCTCACATCCAAAGAGCCCTGTGCAACACAGGGTCACAATCTGATATCCTAACACAAAACTGAAGATAACCTATAGACTCAGACTATGAACTATGGCCCCTTAGGGCATATCCAATGGAATACGACTACCAAACAAAATCTGTGATAGAATGCCATTTTGATAATACTAGGTCTTCAAACTAAAACAGTCATAAATGTCTATTCTTGATCACCGTGCACATTGTTTTTGTAGTTCTTCATCAGAGTCATCAGAGTAATAAGCGAAAAATAGCTCTCAGCAGGAGTGAAGTTGAAGCTTACTAAATCAGACATGGTCCTGTTCTTAAAACAACACTGTAACTTGTGCTGAGTAGCGGCAACAGCGGCTTCTGCAGCCACAGGTGGTAATTTACAGGACACTGGCGCATTAAGTTTTGTTGGGATAAAATGTAGATGCTAGGCTAGGAGTTCACTTGTGTACTGAGAAAAAAAATTGTGGCCTGGACTTATCCACTGGGACCAGCCCAAAGAGGGTGCTCAGGTCGGGCAGGTGAAGGTTGATAGCATATGTACAGTATATACAACATGCCCAGCGAGCCCAGACCCAGAACACACACAGCATGGTCTTATGCGCATTTCAAATGACAAGAGCACAGGAGAGGGTTGGGACAGACAGGGTCGGTAAAAACTTTATGGATTTTTTTGACGGTTCACTGGGCCACCAGTGCAGCGGCCTACTAGGATTTGTCCCAGAATGCCCGATGGCCAGCATACCATTGAGTTAATCTCTTCGCCTGAGGCACGATCTCAGTACTGAGAATTACCAAGCTAGCTTCTTATAGCTAGCTGAAGAGCCCACAACTCTCGCGGGAGATGGTACCCGCTCCACATAGCGCAAGAACAGGTGTTTGGGACGTCGAGTAGGAATGAAAGAGGCACCATTCTGCCTATTACAAGTCAGTGTATTAACAGATTTATTTTGATACTGTTATTTTAAGGAAAAACAGCTGTATAATGTTGCTTTAAAATTGATCCTGGCATCTTCTCCAGAACTGTTTAACTGTAAATCAAAATATTCAACTTAAATTTTTTATTGATTTGAAATTGTCATTCATATAAAACTGGTTTAATATTTTCTCATCTTTCACACCCTTTTCCTGCATCAATAACACTATGAACTACTGAAATCTCACAGCCATTGCATAATAAACAGAAATATCTGACAGTCCTTTTCTTACAAATTCACAACTTGGCAAGATTATTCCTGTAAATCTCCTCTTAGGGTTGGGGGTAAAACTCATTAAGAATGAGTACATCCTTATGGGAGAAGTCGGTTTCATCCTCATTAAATACATTTCAGTGTCCCCATTTATCTTGCTGGCCCATTTTCCTCAAAAACATGCTGCTTAACCTGGACCAGCTTCTGAACATGAGATAACCTCCAGCATATACCCACAGCATCACTGTGCTTGATCATATTTTAACAGCCAGTTCTCTCACTTAATTTCCAGAGGCGTTTTCAGATTAGTATCCCACCAACTGCTTAGAGTGTCACATTCTGGGACAGTAGAGATTTAATACAGCACCTTTTTATAAGAACAGCATTAAGATTCATGAGGGTGGAGCAGGCTACAGTAGTTTAACATAGATCGAGTTAACATACACCCTCCAAGGCTAAAGAAAGTAATTAGAAGAACTTCCTATGCATCTTCAGGTAAAAAAAAAAAAAGGTATGTGTGATTTCCAGGGGTGCTGCTCAAAGAGAAAGGTTACAGAAAGAGCAGGACTGTGTTGAGTGTCTAATATTTTCACTTTAAACTACTAGGGGGCACTAAAACTTTAAAACAAGCTGACAAGTTTGCAGCCACATCTATACCACTATGCCTATCAAGTTGTTATGAATAACATTTTAACAAACAAATGATGGCTTACACATCTAGCAGAGAAACATTAGTGTCTATTCGGAATCATGTGTCTGACCACTGTATACATAAATCTGGTAAATCTGATGTTAGCTCTGTTTTGTTTCAGCTCCAGAGAAAAACATCTTGGTTTGAAGAAACTGTGCTTACTCTGATTGCAACTTTAATGGGAGTGGGAGAACAGCTCTGTCAGAGTACTGCCTTACTTTGGTTATAATCAAGTACCTAATTATGCAAAGTATTAAAATAAAAACAACATATAAATGTATCAGTGGTACTATGATAGCTGTTTCTAAGGAGACTAAAAGTCTCACAAGCAACTAAGTGCAACATGATCTGCCATTTTTATCATCTATAGAAAGTAAAAGTAATGAGCTATAACTTGCAACACAGAATTTAAGAGAACTTTAGGTGGGAGAGTCCCTGCAGCCAGTTATGATGTGTCTATACTGTAAGTGATAGAGATGAAACAGAGAGGATATATTCTATCACAAAACCAACAGTATATTTAATCTTAATGGGGCAGCCCCCCGCCCCACAGACCAGTAGTAGAAGATGAAGACAACCGAAGTTCAGTAACTTATTGTTAAAGAAAATAAATTATGTTTGTACACTACCTTGAGTAAACTCTGTTCAATGATCGCAGCCTTATGCCTGTATAAATTTAATTAGAAATCTTTTGGGATGGGTTTCCTGTGCAAAGCCCAGGGGTGATGTTACATGTTTTGATGCCAGTATTTCCCCTGTACTTGTATAAGGGGTTAAGTGAAGGTAGTAAAGGTTTGTTTGCTCCCATATTGCTCCCTGTCGTCACCAATAAGCAGCTACAATGTGTCTTGAAAGTCAACTTATAAAAGTTTTATAGAACTCAGAGAGCTTAAGTGATCTTCCCCAGCTCTGCAGTAGCCTGCAGCGTGCAGGATGTCTGCTTATATTAATTTCATGGAGTTTAAGAGGTCACCAAACTCATTTGGAGATTCTTACTCATTTATGAACTCTGCAACCCTTCTATTCTGCAGTGCTCTAAGCTACTGAAGCTACTGGTCCTGAGATGCTTAAATTTACATGGAATATTATATGGCTAGGTGGCAAAAAATATAGTGCATTTGGAGTTTAAAGTACATAGGGCTGAATGAAAATGCACTTTGAAATGACATTTACCTGCATTTTAATGAAAAGTAAGGTGAGCAAGCTGGTGTTTTATCTGCCTTGTGTGTTGGGAATTGGGCGGCAGGAGCAGGAAAGGCTGGGTTAGGGATAGGGGGCTTTGGGGAAATTGGTTTATCCAATATTCAGAAGATTTCCAATAAGACAATGGACTTCTCAGAAAGCAGCTTAGCTGGAGAGCAGCTGAACCTTGAGAGTGAAACTGAGTAAATGAGCTCACGAGCTGGTCTTAACTCTCAGAGAAGGCATAGTGACCATGGGACAAAAATACAGAGCATTCCTTTCATTTAAAAATGAAGTTAAGATACTAGAGCTGGACTATAAGGGGAAGTAGTTAAGGCTCAGTTTAAAGGTTAATCTGATGGCGCTCTCTCACACTGACCTCCCCTCAGAGCAGCCTGACTCTATTTGTGGGGACAGCTTCACTGTCCACAGAAGCCCTTTGATAAAGCCAGTTTGTGGCAGTCTTACGTCTGCAGCAGATCTCCCAGTGAGAGTGTTTAAAACCAATGAGGTCTTACATCTGTGCAGGGACTGTGCTTGGTCAGGGGGGTAGTGGGTGATTAATTGATGGTCACATCTCGCTGACTGCTGCCCACATCGCTTTGATGAAGAGGGATTAGGTTGTGCACCACGGGCTCAGCTGATAATAGGAGAACGGAGAGGAAATGCTCATGTCACGCTCCATGGCAAGTATTTCAATCAAAGAACCACTACATTCAGAAAGCCAAGACTTTTTAAACCAAGTAAAACCCTAAGCTTCCTACAGCCTTTTCTTAGAAAGTATCTGTGCCAGGATTAAAAGTTGGCTTCTTTCTAATTGGCTGCATGACTAAGAGGAACCTATTTTTAATAATAATAAAAAAAAAACATACTGCACATGCACTAAGTGAAATAGTCTTTGAAATATTTATAGAAACGCTATGCAAGACTTTCTGCTCCCGTCAGGTTACTTTATTCCTCACAAACATATTAAACCACAGAATGTTTTTCCTTAAGATCAAACTATTCTTACACTACTAGTTGCAATAAAATGGATTAATGTTAATGCATTAGCCAATTCATTTATCAGACAGACGTTTTACTAGCCCTGATAAGATGGCAGTATTTACAGTTAGTGGCAGACTGACAAAAAGTATTTGTCTGTTTCTTTAATTGAACATTCAACTTTACTTCCCTGTGTCTTCAGTTATCATGATAATACCAATAAATACAAAGTTAATCTCAGCTACAAATGTCAAGAAAACCTAAGTATGCTGGTAATGAACTGGTCTGAAATTAGCATGAAAACCAACAAAAAAATTATTCCACATTAAAATTGTGGATGTTCATGCAAAAGGAGCGTTTTCCAGCAACAATACTGTAAATACGCTGAACACGGACATCAGAGAAGGTGGAAGGGAGTGATTGTCTTGGGGTTGCAAGGTTTAGGGATGGTTTCATCTATCTGAGCCTTTATTTAGCCCCCTATCCTGTCTCAGTGCATGCTGAACTGAGATCAGTCTGCAGTTTTCCCTAGAGACAACACTAATGTCACATACGGACTTGGCACACCAATATTTCACATCCAAACCAAACCTATTAAGGATGACTACTTACCATAGACACGATATGTCCTTCACAGCAGCAACCTTCACATTCAGTGTATTTTCAATCTGTGCACACCCATACAGACACAGGTGTACACATCTATGTCCATACACACACACAGACACGCAAATTGCCGTGCATATTTTTTGTGTTATATTTCATCCACTGGCACATGTGATGGTGTTGTCCTCCCTACAAATACCCTTACTGTACCCTTGAAATGTTTAAGCTCACATACTGTACCAGGTCCAATATTTTCTAAAAACACTGAAACACTGAAAATGTAGCACAGGACATTTGCGAATTCAGTAAACTCTGAGTGTAAATGTAAGTTACAAGAGCCAAAATCATGCTGACCTCAGATTATCCAACTGTAGTTGGACTGCCCCGGTATATTAGCTGCTGCCAAAGTATATCTGGTTTTTAATTTTAATTTTGTACTTGTCTGAGAGAACAACGCTATCCACGATCGATTAACTAGTGGACAATTTCTTGTCAGTGGGTATTTTACAAGCACAGACCAGGTCCACATGGATCTTAGACTTGAAAGATGCAATAATTTTTTTGACACCTTAATCAAGGCTTCCTAAGCCTTACAATACTTTAGCCTTCAGCCACATTATTAGCTATGATCTTCAGCTAACCTTAAACCTGCAGTAATTAGTAGTTTTAGCCACTAGGGGCAGTGGAAGTAAGAAGCAACACTAGCATGCATTTGGAGTGGTGTTTCTGTCCATCGGATGAATTTATGTACAAAAGTTACTCTTCTTTTTGTTGCGAATTATGTCTCGTACAGAATGAGAAATATCCCATTCTTTAGCTGCTAAATGTTCCACTGATCATGGTCATGGTCAGCTACTTTGCCTGTCTATAATTTGGCGCTGGTAAGGCAGCTCTAATGGTATGTGCCTAACCAGGTGAGCCACCTGTGCGCCCTCTGACTTTTTGTATTGAAAATAGCCCCGAGGCAGCAGAAAAACTACACTACGAAATTGTTGAGTGAACTAAAACGGTAAAAGCTGTAGCCAGAAAACAAGAAGCTGAAAATAAGCTATAAAACTCAGCTGAGACGACAGCAATTGCAGAGTTGGGTGAAAATTCTCTGTGGGATCATTAGCAACTTCTTTCACATTACGCCGTCATTTGATCCATTGTAATCGTGTAAAAATATTAATAGAGAGACTATTTGGCATTAGTATTATTTTATGATTTGAGAGATTAGAGACTACAGTACATCTATTTCTTGTGGCAAAGAACAGTAGAGTTTGATTTATGTTCTCCCCTATTCTATTGAACTACACAAAGGAACTCTCCACCTTGACCGCTCTATTAAAGTAAGAAGCCAAAGTTATCAATCGAGGTGGTGAAAGGAAGGCAAGTCTTCTCAACAAGCCGTGCTTCCTCAGCCTAATGGATCATACTATGCTGCAGAGAGCAAGAGAGAGAGACAGAGAGACAGAGACCGAGTGAGTGAGACAGAGAGAGCAAGATGTTGCTTCTACTGTACAGTTTTGACTGATTATGCATTTTTTTCTTAAGCTATTCATAGAAGATAGATTCATCATTCCAATTTGTCAAGCTAGCAAAGATTTCAATTAATTATGTGCAGCGAAAGACTGGGTGTATTAGGCCTCTCTGTCAGCACTAGTCTGAGTCCCCATTTACAGGACTCAAAATAAAGAGGTATCAGAGAGGTGCTTGGATCCACCAGTAATTAATTTGATGAATGCCTTAGCGGCACAAATAGTGGCAGCCGTGCATCTTTTCATCAGACACCGGCAGCAGTCTCCGTGCTCGGTGCTAATTTGAAGGGGGCAGCTCATCTGTATAGTGGATGTGTTTGCAGCTGGGTCTATTCTTCAACCCATGTACTCACGGCCTCCTGCTGTCCAGACAGTGTGTGGGGGCCTTATGTTTTCTGTCAACTTTGTCCTTGTGCCAAGCAACTTGCTCCACTTAGTGCCCAGTTTTTTGACTTTGTGGCCTGAACTTGATAATGGGAGGCCTACTGGATTAATGGAGGGTGCAGTCATGTTGTTTCCCAGCTGCTGCTCTTGTGGTTTTCACAGACACAGCATTGCTGTAATGACCATCACATCATGCACTGCACTTGGCAGGTGTGAAATTGATAAACATTGTGATGAAAACTCCAATCTGATGAACTACCAATAATCCATTAGAGAAAAATGTCTGATCACAATCTTTAGGGATAAGGGTGCATCTACACAATGATAGATGAAGTAGGTAACATGGTGGGAGGTGTGATTGGGCCAATCTAAAATGATGGATCATATTATTGTTATTAGGTGAAAGCTTCAATGGCAGCTATTTGTGATGCACACCGTCAATGTCGACAGGAGCCTCAGCCGAACAAAGAAATAATTGGACGAGTGCCACATAATTCAGGTTCATATTTTCACAAGTGGGGGAACCTCATTATAAATCAGGTCAGCCACTGATACCAGACCATAAATCAAAGACAGACATAGCTCGAACAATTAGATAATTACTAGACCACCGTGTCACCACTGCTGAGATGCTTTTGCTGTGCCATTGAGAGTGAAGCAAGTAACGAACAGCGGTAAGAACCCGCAATCACGCTTTCTGCATCAAATGAGACAGCAGAGAAGTGATGACGAATTGAAAAATAAAAGGCGCAAACAGAAATGTTGAAATGTTGGTGACGTTCTGAATGGCGGACTAATGCTTAACCTTGTGCCGCAATTGCTCCTGTAGAAAATAATAATAATTATAGGAGCACAAATAAAACTGCAACAAATTCCCAATTGCTGCTAAAGTGTTGTGTAAATGTATCGGCTGTCACCTTTGGTCAGCTACTCCAAATTCTGTCCTCTGATCAAAGCTAAAGCTGATGGCGGAAAGGGTCTCTTCAGAACATGATTGCATGGACTGCCACTGACCCCTAGTGTTGCTCAAATGTTAAGCTTCACCGCTTGAACTACAGCATGAAAGCCTGTTACTCTAATTATATCCATGGCCCTTGATTACCCCTAGGCAGAAAAGCTGCCTGAAATCCAGAGGCAGGGGTCCAATTGACCCCAATTGAAAGTGTCATTTCACAGGATTGCCAAGTTAGAGATGCTCTTGCAGCCCAGGATACGCGGATGTTAATTCAACGTTCCTCCTCAGCTTCATTGTTTGATATTCGAGCAGCTCTTCCACTCTGCCCCCCTCTGCTCGACTGGGCAGGTGTAGTGCTGCCTGTACTGTTCTTGTGTCAAACCAGAGTGCAAGGAAGCTCCAACGGCAGTCAAAAATTGAGGTCACAGCACAAGAGTGAACCAACTGGAACAGATTGTTGTGGAACCTCCAGGCTTTTGCAGACACGTGTTGATCCCAGCACAGCATGTCCTCGCTTTTACCTTCCCAACCCTGTCTTCACAACTCCCCTGACAGCAGCTTATGGATAGGGAGAACATCCAGGCCTTTCAACTTTACTGCAGCATTTCGTCATCACATGAATATCCCCATTCATGTGTAAACTATATGACAGGCATCCTAATAATCCATTACTATTTTTTTTCTAAATTTAGTTTTTCACATTATGAAATTAACTAATATAACATATATAGGTATTATTATTTTCTGCATTTTTCAATTATCAGAATCCAGGAACTTATGGTTGTTTATTTCAATATTAAATAAAGGGGAAAAAAATGAAAATTATGATGAAACTTCCGAAAACACAAACTGCTGTATCAACTCTCTGGAGTTTCACTATTTATTATTTCTTTACTAACTAAGAGATAATCTGTCACATAATCAGGAGCTATTCTGCATTTTTCTCTCCACTTACACTTGCCACATTTACTGAGCACTTTGTATACTGTACAGTGCAGTGATTATCTTTTTTTTTTTTTTTTTTTTTTTTTAACTTTCCAAAACAAGAACTTTTGGGCATGTGGGGACATAAAATCCTGGTAAAATCTGTTTAGTTCTGGGTATTTGCCTGTGCAAAATTAGTAAAAACAGAAAAAGTTACTCATCTAAATTTTACTTCCTACTGTGCATGTGCGTCAGCTAAATTTAAGGACATTTATTGCTGGCAATATCAAATGACAGTTGCTTTGGCCAAAGCTTTCTCAAGCCAGCCGAACAAAATGTAAATGTCTCATTAGATCATTGTCTCTAAAGCACTTTAAATAGATATTAAAGCCGCTCTGCATAAGCCCCATCTGTTCTACAACATATCCCCATGGAGGAGAGGCAGTGTTTTAAGGCACAATTGATCCTTTAATAATGTCATGACCATTGTATGACCCATAGCAGTGGGTGTGTTTGTTGTAGAGGCGGGGAGGAGAGGGGAGGGGGCAGAATCCACACACATCATGTTGAGAGGAGAGAAAAGACTGTATAAAGGTCTGGTGATGGGTGATGGGAGGGAGACAGGTACGATGTCTCTGTTTAAGTACACTGGGATTCAAAGTGTCGTCTCGTGTTAACTGACTACATTTGGTAACACTCCTGACATTCTGTCATTATTGTCACTTTACATGAGAGCTGGGACAGCAAAGAGGGAGCACTGACAGCAGATTGACCCCAGATGCTGTTCATTTGATTGATATCTCTACAGACAATGATCTTTTTCTGCACTGCAGTGGCGGTTACATAGGGAGGCGTTGGGAGGGGGCAAATACAGGAGAAATGTCACACCAGGGAAGTCAGCGAGGCGTAAAGCCCTGCCTGATGAGCACAGGGTCAGTGGCTCCTCTCTGCCCCCTTTGTGCCCCGGGTAAAATGATCTAAGTGATTCTGGACCTCTGCCACCGATCCGCTGGAGTGCAGGAGTCAACCGCGTAGGCATGGCAGAGTGAAGGCTGGCAAAGGATTTGCTGGTAAAACTGCATGTAGTGTGCTATCGCCTACAGGACAGACTCATTTCTTTTGGTTTCATTACATGTTTTTCCCAAACTAGGACATATTCTAATCAGACATATAAACATGCTTGTGTCAATAAGGAATACCACAAAGGTTAAACATATTACTGGACATCACTAAATGAAACACATTGTTTTTGTCTTTTGTTAAGTTTTTAATGCTCAATTTCACACCTTATTTAAAAATCTTTCCGATGCCGACGGTGTTTATTCATAGCTGGATAGTTGAGCCTCCCAGATGATGAATAAAGGCAAGAGGTTAAGATTACATTGTTCTGGTAAATTACTTGCACAGAAGGGCTGCAAGGCAGAAGCCGTATCAGTGGACACATCCTTACAGACCACAGCAGAAAACGTACATTATGTCTGAGCAAGCTTCTGGTTGTAAGTTGTCTGCCTTTGATGATTGTGATCAACATTAATTAAATGTGCTAACGCTGCCTTTGTCTCAGATCATTTAGAGAGATGGAGACGGCAACAAGCGCACACACAAAACCAACAGCTTTTCTTTGTCTTTTCACGCTGACATGTTCCAGAACTATATCCATACATTTATTACAATCTGTTTATAAAATGATAAAGTCTTCTAGCATTTAAGTCTGCAAAATTATTTCACAGCTCTTTTACTAGAAGTCATGCATTACTGAAACTTAGAATAAACACAAAGGTATAGTCAATACACAAACATCACAAGTGAAGTATCTGCATCAAGATTTGTTTGTGCGTTAAAGAGTCAGAGGGAGCAAGTTATGTGGCAAGCTTGTCACTGTGCAGGGTAATAAGGTCAATGCAAAAAATAACCCAGGGGCACATTTCCCAGCAAATGTGCAGAAACACACACATACACACAAATAAACACACATATGCACACACACACCCACCCACTGTCCCGGCCTTATGTTGCAGAATCCAAACCAATCGAGTCAATTGCCAGAAAACATGACATGACCTTTCAGATTCACTGAGCATCAACTGTGAGTGGGACTGGCGTGCTTTCCGTTTCAGTGCACCCTCTGCCCCTCCCGCCAACTCCGTCACCCTCAGGGCCCTAAACCCTCCACAAATAATTACTCTCGGTGGAGTCTGCACTCCACAAGACCGAGCCAAAAAAACTTGACTCTGATCTTGACCCATACTTAGGGTACTCTCACTATTAAATCATCCCACACAGGGGTTTCAACATTTGAACAATTCACTCATCATAAATTGAAAATGAGCGAGGTCAGGTTCATGTTTAGACATATTATGTTCGAAATATATATTTTCAGCTATAACATCTACAAGAAAAACAATTTTTTTTCTGAAAGCTGTATAAAGGACATTCCCACCAAATGCCATGCAAACTATACAGATGAGTGACAAAATTAGAAGAAAAATAACCTGAATAAATGAGCAGAGAAACAAAACGTATGCAGATGCTTACACACAGGTGCAATTAAGCACTTAACATCTAATCATGCTTTGTGGCATATACAAAAATGCTGAGCAGTTCCGGCTGACTCCGATTTTGTATCAAGATGGCAAGAGGAAAAGATGCAAGTGACTTTGAAAGAGAGTTCATTGTTGGGCACAGACTGCAGGAGCTTCAGTCACAAAGACCGCTCAGCTGGCCAGTGATTCAATAGGAACAGTGACTAAAGTGATATCTGCATTTAGATCTATGAGAAAGACGTCAGTAAACAGGGTCAACAGCATGATGATCGTAGTGCATGAGTACACTATGTAAGAAAAGCAGAAGAGTAACTTTTCCTCAAGTGACTGAGAATATCAATGCAGGACGTGATCAGATTGTGTTTGCCAGAACAGGATATTATATCGTACAGGCCTCAATGCATGACCCCTACAATTAGGAGATCCGGTGGCTCTGTTATGCTGTGGGGGGCATTTTGCTGGCATGGTTTGGGCCCGTTTGTCCCTTTTGAGGGCAGGGTCACTGAAAATCAATACAAAATTCTTCTGAGTGAAATGTTGCTATCCTGATGGGAGTGGTCTCTTCGAAGATGACGATGCTCCCATCTATAGGACATGAAGGGTCACTGAATGATGTGAATCATGTGTTGTGGTCTTCGTGGTCACCAGATCTCAACCCAATGGAACACAGATTTTGGACTGCGCTCTCCACCACCATCATCAAAACACCAAATGAGCTCTCTATCTTTGGGAAGAACAGTGTTCATCTCTCCAATAGAGTCTGAGCATCTGAGCAGGAATTTCTTCAGGATCTTTTATGTCTTTATTCTTGCAGACAATGTCAAAATGTCAGGGGTCAAACAACCAGGTTGAGGCAGTGAGTGGGCTAATTCCTGGTTTGTACCACCGTTCTGCATGGCAGCACCTGGCAAAGTCATGGATCACTGAGGATTGTAGCAACTGACACTCAACAGTGAACTTAAACAATGTCATCAGCAACCTTAATGGCTAACCACTGAGCTGTAACCAAGAGTATGTTACCCACTAAGGCACAAAACGATCTCTTTTTAATTCAACATAGCAAAAGTGATTCTCTTCAAAATATTTAGAATATTTTACTATTTTACTGCTCAGTTTACAAAGACTGCCTGGATAAAGTATAAAGAAAACCTTTTCCTAGATCAGAAAATTTTAATAACTTTGACTTAGTTGTTGCCTGGTGCTACTGCATACAATAAAAGACCTGTTAATCAATACTGAGAGTGACTGTCGGGTTGCACAGTTACGATTTAAATTTGTTTACTAAAATACAGATAGTGGGGGTTATACCTGTACTAACTCATGATGTACAAACCATATATATGTTTTTTTACATTACTACCTAGCCAACCGTTGTTTTCTCACAATGGAATAAAAATGGACTTGCAAAGATCCCAGGTCTGCTTGATATTATTTGGTTCATTTTTGAAATAGATGGTAGTGCAGTTGCGAAAAGACAATTTTAATAAGCCCCTCTCGATGCTTGTAATAATGCTCTGACATCTGAAAACTGAAAGTCAGCTGCTGAACAGCAATCGTTTTAATGTAAGAAATGATTACATTTACATTCTCCGCTGGACAACGTCCATCTTTGCTTTGAGTGCTTCAGTGCTTACTCCAGCAGATGGGTTTAATTGCTTGTTTCAGACTGTAAGCAATTATACAGCGTACTTTATATGTTAAAACATTTAATCTAAGTTAAATGTATTAAATTTGTCTTTTTCCTGTATGAAAATAACAAATCTAACTAACATAACTGGTTAAATGTCTTTTTGACACATAAAATATTTAGAGCACAGATAGAAAAAGATCAAATGTCAGGACTTTGATCACTGGTTTATATTTGGACTTTGATTGTGACAGGCCTCTCTATTATCTTCTTTCTTACTAAATAGAACAAGAAGAATAGGCCTGCTACAATGCAAGGTCAAGCACATTTAACCCTAAACATTTAGCTTATTCCACTGTCACATCTGCATCGTCAAATTAATGTCAAGCGACAGCACATTCTTTTCCTCTGAGAGGGTAAACCTTTGTGACACACAGCAGGGAGGATCCAACAAGTCTCTTCTCATTTAACTCAAAATGAGGCAGGCAGAATGATATGGGGCCAAAAGTCTTAATACAACAATCTTATTTCATGGAGGATACTGCCCTTTCCCCTTTTTTGTGCCTGTGAAGTTGATTTGAAGTCATGGTTAGTCCTTTTGATATGAGGTTGGGTCAGACCAATTTGCCACCTGGTGAGGAGGGGGAAGTAGGGAGGTGCATTTTTTAATTGTCAGGTCACTTGGTGCAGGGACAGAAGATCCTTTGGGCACATTGTCTGTCTTTGTGTGAAGGACCAGCCATCTGAAATCCCCCACCTCATTATGAGAGAGGGAAGATTAATTGACCAGTTCACTAACTGGCAGCCCGCAGACTAGATCAACTTAGCAAGGGAACTCACCAATTAAGACTGGACTACAGCACCTTTTCTTATACCAAGAGTAATCCTTTTTATTATCATTAGTCTACCGTCCTGTGAGGAAGATCAAGGCTAAGCTGCCCTTTTGTCAAAGGCAAAAAAAAAAGGACTACGGGGTGTGACAGCATGATTTAATGTTAGTGATAGCACTGGGTTACTCCAAGTGCTGCAGAGCTAGAGTCACCTCAGTAAGGTTGTAATAAACATGCACTTGCATGAGCTAATCAGTTTAATTAACAGCACTGTAAATGTAAGTGCAGTGGGTTGTTATTTTCCTTGTGAGATTTCTATTTTTCCAACACCTATTCCCAACTAAACTAAGAGAGTTATAATTCGCCAACAGGAGGCCAGATACATCACTTTCATGAAATCTTTAGGAGACTACAGTCCCAGATTATACGGCACATCCTTCCAGGTCACAGAAAATATGAAGCCATTACAAATATAACAACTGTGTGTGTGTAAAAACCCAATATGGCAATTCTTTTCATTTTTTCAACTGAAGTCCAGGCCAATTTCCTCTATAAATTGCTGCACCAATGTGACATTTTGGCTAAGACTAACCTTAAAAGCACATTCTTTATTTCCTTTCCTGCAAAGCTTTTAAAGTTGCTTATCAATCTTTTCCTTGAGTTTTCAATTTCAGTGAAGGATGCTGTAAGAGTCATTCAAAAACACACACACAAGCAGTTGAATTCACACCTGCGACTTTTCAAAAAACTACCACGATGAAAGCTTTAAAGTCTTGAGGATCATAAAGTATGTTTTATTTTCACTGTCATATTAGCCATATTTGTAATACAAGGTCCAAAATGCCATTCATATTCTTCAGCAAAAATGTTGTTGCCAAACCATCATGTGCTATGGTAAAACTAACCAGAGGGGATGGATATGTCATGACCACAGAGGTGTCAGAGATCTGGTGCCAACACCTGTCGGTTCCCGGGGAGCTTGCATCTTCAATAACAATACCGACTTTGACATAATGCATATAACACATCCATACATATACACATAGCTCAATACACACACTCATACACACTCTCGTTTTGTCTTTTGTGCACACAAAAATGCTTTGAGGGGGAACAGAGTGCTGAAAAGATGTCATCATCACTCTCTTCAGGAGGCCATTATGGATAGGAAGATAATATACTCTACAGATATTTTAGCATCTTTTTCACCAAGGGCTGCATATCCCTCGTGGGTGATCGGTAAAATTGGTTGACATTTTCCTGGCTGCAATTAACCTTCGATTTGACTCTCAGTTTTGCCTGTCTTCTTTTATTGTCTTCTTGAAAAACTGGTGAAGGGATAGCACGGTCAGAAACAGAGGCATTGTTTCCTGATGTTGACCATTTCCTTTTTTGGCCTAATTGTTCTCTTTCCCTGTGGATGACCACCAAATGGAGAGAAGATGTACTTCATCAGTAGGTCATGGCATTCTCTACAAAAGGTTAATACAGTACATGCTCTTTATTGTGTTGTATAAAATACCTTTTGAAATGAAAGATGAGTGCCACTATGTTTTGTTCTTGTTGCAACTGGCAGATGCGTGTAACAATATCCAGCAATAACATCAGTGATCATTTAGTCCTCTTGTTGAGAATAATTTTTTTTCATCCTTTAAATATTTGAGTGCAGTGTTATCTCCATGGATCTCTAGGAATTTTATTTTATCTTGAGCTATATTAGTTGTGCTCGTACGGGTCAGTCACTTGTGTTTCGGCTGGATTACAGCAATTGCAATCATGTATTTTGCTCTATGGCACCCCTCCCCCATATCGCCTTTTCTGTCTTTTACAGTGGTTCATTCAGAGGTCAATGACTGCTTGTGTTATGCAGGATTTCCTCATGTAAAAACCAATCTGACACATCCCTTCATCATCTACACTACCTCCCCCAGTCAGTCATGAACTGCAGTTTTTATCTTCTCAACTGAGATAAATGCGCTTAAAGTTCCAAATGGTGTTCAGTTTCCTAGACTACAATAAGAAAACAGGAATCCACTGGTGCATCCTCGGTAGGGGCTGATTGCTTGGCCTGCATTAATCCAGCTTGCAGCTTTCTTGAGAGCATCATCCAAACAACTTCACACTGGACGCTGCACTTCCTTGGGTCCTGAGCAATGCGCCTACCATGGCATAGGTGTGTCCCCTAAATCTCCCCTGAAATTTTGCGCTCAAATGGCTTAATTTGATAAAATAAAGCGGTGGCAAATAGCATTATTCATTTCATACCAACTGATCTTGCCAGTCATGTCACCGATACTGCACCACCTTATTAAATTAGCAGTGAGATTTGTCATGCCTTTAGCATACTTTATTATACTGTTACAGCTTTTGCAGACTGCAAACACAACATAGAGTCTGACATTTCTCACCATGTGGGATTTTTTTCTGGGAAGTGGTTTAAAATAGGTGTGTGATGGTGAACATAGCTAGCTAGAAGAACAGGGACAAGTCCAGCACAATAGCGTGCACGCACATACACTTACTCACTAGGGAGATGATTACAAAGAAACACAGTTGCTGGGAAAGACTGTGTTTAGACAGCCATATGAATTTTTGAAGAGTTTTACAGAGTTTGGGGGGAATCTGCAGTTGCATATTGGCATAGCCATTTCTCTGATGGCTGCATCAGTTTTCTGATACTTACCAGCTCATCCTTACATGCCCATCAAATAGGCATACATAAACTTTTTTTTTTTAAAGGTCATTTAAACCGACTTTTGAATAGTATGTGGTTACTAATCTGAAGCTGTCAAAACACTGTATTCAGGAGAGTTAAAAACTGTCTGAAGACTCTTAGTAAAATATATCTGAAAGTAAGTAAAAATAAATGATGTTATTTTGGGCAAAAAAATAGTTTGTACAAAACAGAACTTACATTTGAAATAGTTTTAAGTTTCACTAAATAGCAATGATAAACCTGATACTGTTACAGTCCTAGTTGCCAGGCTATGTTGTCCAGTGGGGAGTAATTATTGTTCTAGATGACCAGCAGGCTGCCAGTTCAAACATAAACCAAAACAAGCCATGCCAATTACAGAAAGAGGAGAGTAGCCAGTCACTCAGTAGCAGTTTCTGTGAGGTAGAGCTATATATGTGGCACTGTGTACATAGTCAGGTGAGCACAACACAGACTGAAATGTTAGCATGCTTGAGTTTTAGCCATTGATGTACTGTCACTTCATTGTCAACAAGCAGACTTTTGCCCCACTATCAATGCTCACCCCCAGCGTTAACCGACATCCTTTAAGACAACTGCCCTGACTGGACAAAAGCGATGTAGTAGTATAGTAGTAAAGTTGTCACAGCACTGGATAAAGAGCACAGCCTTCTATACAATAATCAATATTTCAATGCATCTCACTCTGCCCATCGTCAGCAATGATTTAATGGCAGGAAAGTTGAGGTCATGTAGTGGTTAAACTAAGGCATACAACCACAGTGCAGTGCCTGAACACAGCTCACATACATTATTTAAATCAGTCGGTCAGAGGGAAGCTCACAGTCTATGAAACAACATAGCGAAGGTAGGGACTCTTGTGACTGCAGTTTGAACTCGCACTGAGGATACCAAGGATTACAAGACAACAGTCCCCTCTCAGGGGAGAATTTTTCCAATATAGCCTTTCAATTCAGAGTGTCCTGAAACCATTGGATTTAAGTCTCCTAAAATTAGGTTTACCAGTTAAAAAATAAGCACATTAGTCTTTTTAAGCCACAGAAACAATTTCTTACTTAAGTTTTTGTCAAAAGCTTTGGATTTTCTGAATGCTTTTGTTATTTATTATGAAGTTAAATATTTTCCTTCTCCATTGCGGTGAGACTGTGTTGGACAGTTTTACTATTTCCTTCTTCCGTCTGTTGGATAGTTTGTGTGGTTATTCAGGTAGGCAGATAACCTACCCCTGCCACTTAAGCTGGCCTTGCAACAGGTGACTCCAAGAAAAAATTTATCAGCATCAGATTTCACCTGTGAATTGCCATAGTGCCATCACAACACTAGATAGATATGTCCTATGTTATCAAGCTATGTTGTGCTCAAATTAAATACCCAAAGTAAGTATGTTTGCATTCCACACACAGACAGACTGAGACAGAGATTCCTCAATATATCAAAGTGATATTACAAGATAGAATGGGCTCGAGCTAGCTAGTTAGCATGTTAACTTCAGTAGTTAATGTTAACTTTTTTTTTCTTAAAAGTTTGAACTAAAATGCAAACATATTGCCTATTTAAGGAATCTGTCTGTAACAGAGAGACACATTCATATTTCAGCTAAGACAACACTGGGGAAAAAGCTCAAATTTTAACAAGGTTGCAAAGGTTTTTGCCCTTGTTTAACAGAGGTACAGGCTACAAACACAGATGGCATCATGATCCAGTACCATGCCCCAAATGTCCTAGCCCTGGTACACAGCTAGGGCGAGGTTATACAGAGCCTCAGATCTCATAGGGCTGGAGTGTTGGCTCAACGTCAATCACAGTAATGTTAGCTGACACATTGGTGAGGGTGGTGACAGGGCAAGGTTATGTGTCACTGTACGCTCATGGCCTGCATGAAGACCAGGACTGCCAGAGCTCTGTCTCATGTGAGGGGTCACCCTTAGGGTTTGGGATCCAAATTAATATACCGCACTACAGTTGTGTTGCACCTATCAGCAAATTGCTCTCCAGTCCCCTGGCTGAAGGCCTTCCTTGCCTGAAATTACACCCATAGCGGCATGAAATACGCCATCATTGACATGCCATTATAATATGTAAGGATGTTTGCTTTTTAGCCACCATGTTTGCCCTCAACTGCTGTCCTCACAGAAGCTTTGTTAACTTTAAAATTTGTTATCTAATATTCAGTTAAAGTGGGCAATGGACAACCTTTCCCTCCCTAGTGCTGGCGCTGATGGGTCAAAGACTGGATCGCGTTCCATTTTCCTCAAAACCTCGCAACTACCAACAACATAGGACACAAAACAATCAACACCACTTTGAAAATAAGAAAGAAGACAGAAGCACATTTATTGAAGTGGTAAAGTGAAATTGTCTTAAGTTCATATGGAGCAATAACATAGTCTGAGTATTGCTTCGCGCAAACAAGAAACTACAGTAGCGCTATGATAAAGGCAGAATACTTGGTCGTATTAATGAGTAGGCAGGTTTTATTACTTAGTGATTTAGTGGAAATAATGCCAGCTGAATGTCGGGTTTGAGCCCTCTGAAGTCCCAAAGCTCTGTCCTTCGACTGAATGCACTCCCATTGGTTTTTTTGTACCTCAGTTTCCGTCTCTCCTTCTCTTCACCAAAATAATCATTGTACAATCATAAAAATCAAATCTCCACATTTAAGAGGCTGTGACCATCAAATTTTTAGCTTTTTTTCTTAGAAATAGATTTAAATGCTTCATAAATAATCAAACTAAAGCATAATTAATATTTTTTTTGTCACTGAACAATCAGTCAATCAACTAATCATTGCAGCTTTAATTAATGACCTCTGAGCTTACAAAGACTTATAAAAACTAAATGGGCAAATGAACATCTGTCAAAATCCAGACTGTTTCTCTTAGTTTCCAAAGAAATGTCCTCATGAAATATACAATATACATACAACATACAATATTTAGACTTAAGTCGATGCAGAACTTCAAGAACAGCTATATTAGATACAGCATTACTGCCAGCCCAGCAAAACCCGTCACCACTCATACAATGCTGCAGAGTTGTATTACAACATGAGATCTAAACATGCAGTGATAACGTGTTGGTTTCAATGGTCCTCAGCTGATGATGGATTGTTAAATTAGGTCCCTCTGAGTTGTGAATCACGTTCACCTGGGCAGTTGACATTTAATCAATAAACATCTGAACTGGTGCCTTGACCCTAAGCCATAAGGATTCAATTTGGTTTCCCCATACCAACTACTGCAGGACTCCCACGGATTTCCGAGAAAGCCCTCCAGTCACCTGTGGTTCGTCTCAACATCCACCCAGCAGATGAAAACAAAAATCTTATGCTCTATTTTTTGCAAGACAAATAATCAAATATTTCTTAGAGTGTATGGCAATAGGGTGTAATCAGGCCTGTGTCAACACTTCAGGTAGGGAAAACCAGTAACAACATTTAAATATTTCCCCTAATGAAGGATTTTTATTTGAATCAATCACTTAGCTGGCACTGATTCATAAAAATTGAAAAAAAAGATATCAAAGAAATAGTGAATGAAGTGTCCCGTATATTTGATGCCAGCTGTTGTGTATACATAATGTAACATGAACATATGTTATTGTTTTAGGGGTTTTTTTTAGGAGCAACAGTTCTTTAATTTTAGAAACATTTGTAAAGCGAAAAGGTGTCACAAATTGATCAAATGATAAGAGAAAGAAAACACACAATATAGTGTAATGTGGCCATGCAGCAATGAGTTCATAGGTGTGGCATACATGAATCTTTCACCTCAATAAATATTTAATCTTTGTTCTGAATCATTTAAAGCAAAGCCCTTTCTGTTGCTCTTCGGGCAACATGTGCATGCAGTGTACACGGTTTTATCCCCACTTCTCCGTCCCTCCCTTTTCCCTCTCTCTCTCTCTCTGCTTTCTCCCTCCCTCTCTCTCCCTCTCTCTCTCTCTTTATCTCTCTGTCAGTTGGACAAGCTGCTCAGTGGCCCTGAAATATGGCAAATTATGCCGCTCTGTTGATCATCGTTCAGCGTTACACCCTGAATCTGAATGCAATGTAAATGATATGATTCCCTCTAAGGCAACATTAACTTTACTATCGTTCAGCTTTTTCCAGTGCAAAGGTTGACTTCATGAGACAATGAAGTCAACAATAAGGTTCACTTTCACTCAACGCGGTGGCTGTGCTGGCACATGAACATACACTAACAAAAACAATTTCAAAGCAATTGTGGTTTAAAGGGCAACAGCATAAGCACATGAGATCAATGACTATCATAGGTTTAATTAAGAGATTGGTTTATATCCCTAAACAGCTGCTTTGAGTTGACTATGCTGTCGAGTTAAAGGGGTCAACTGGAGGTCATCTGTGGTTTCTGGCTGAGTGGGTATGTCTATGTGGAAAGAAACACTAGAATATGCATGACTGCTATTAACTTCATGTTTAACCAGTCTTGCTTGTAGCTTAGCCCTGTGTCAAATTTGATTTAAAAATAATATATACATACTGCATTTCATAGAAGGCAAGACTATAACCACTGAATATAAGATATATGCTGCATCCTTGACAAATTAATTGTTCAAGCCACAATTCAAATGACAGCTTATGCACACAAGTTCAATCAACCAGAGCTATTGCCCACTGCAGGGGAAAATACTGAATATCAGTTGACAGGTCAGCTACAAAGATTTGGACACACATTTTCCTAATGCATGAAAATGCATAGTTCTAATGATGAAAACCAAGAATCTGACAGTCTTTCTAACAGTCTTTCTAATCGTGAACAGCTCACTCGATACCTTATAATTTCTTGTCAGAAATCATCTTCTGTCTTCCAATTTCAGCTCCCAGAACAGAAAATGGTGCTGTTTATCATGCCTCTTCAGACTGTTATCACTATTATCTTTCCATTTAGCAGCACAGTATGTTAACATCTCCATTAATGACCCATTTTACAACACACTGCAAATGTTAACCATACTGGTGTTTGTACAACATTTGTTCCCATGTGGAGAGATGTTCCAACCTGGCTGTACACTCCTGCTGTAACAAAAATAAATAAATAACTAAGATGAATGTTTCCCTTGTGTGTATTTTGTTGACTGACCTCCCTCCCGGGCCACTTCAATCCTATCTGCCACCACATTAAAAGCCTCAATCAGGTTACTACATTTAACCTGAGACTGTGTTCATGTTAGCCAGGTGTGGTTATTTTACTTTGCATTGTTTTGCAATAATAAATTAGTAGCATGTGATGTGTCCATCCCCGCAGCGTCATTTTCAGTTGGCAGGTATCACATCATCAAATTACACTGATGACTAACAATCATGAGTTAAATGCACTGCAATTGTAAAAAGTTAAGCAGACCAGCAGATTTTTAAAAAACGGATGGAAATATTCATAAATTTGACAACATATGTGCTGCATTTAAACACACTGCAGATAAAGAAAACACACGGGAAAACAGATTACCTGTTAGCTCACCAACACCATTGCACTATATTTGAAGCATGTGCTGAGCAGGTTAGAGCGGATCAGCTGTTGTGCATTATCAGGCCATGTTGTGCTTTAAGTAGCTGTGTTTACATGCTTTCATTCACTTTTGATTAGAGCAACAAGAGGACTGAACAGGAGACAACTGTATTGGAAACATTCAGCCAAAATAATCATGTTTAATTTCTTTCATTCACTGCGACAGAAACCGAAAATCATGGCAAGCAGCCTGTGCATTAATCAAAAACATAAGATTACTAAGCCTTACACCATGTTGTCTTTATTCTCAACAGTCTCTACCAGCATCAAACACTGAAAACACGAATACACCCCATGCTGACAGATCCACAGTTCCTGCAATCTCCACGTGGGCAAAAACTCCACCCACACACAACAGATACACAAAGACAGCAACAGAAGAGATTCTTTTCCATTCAGAAGAGAGATCTATCTTGGACAATTACAATTTTAAACAGGACATCTGGTTACTCTTTTAAGCATTGCAACCTCTCACTTCCAGTCTCTGTGTCACTTTCCACATCCCTGTTTCTAGCACCAACAACTACAATAGCTCAAAAAGGTGCCACTGAAAAAGTGCAATTCAATTCAATTAGCCATATGAAAAATGTTCCACAACAACACCAACCGCGAAACCAATGCGAAGGCCTGTGTGATCACAATATAACTTACCTCATCACCTCTGTCTTTCTGCCCCCGGTGCTCTTTCTCTTTCTCCTTGTGAAACTCTGACACCTGTTTTGACAACAAATGTGTCAGACTGCGATGTTTGTTTTGAGGACTTTGACATTTTGTTCTTGCACTTAAGAAGAATCACAAAAAAGAGACAGTGCAGTGATGAGATAAATCACAAGTAACTGCTGTATGGATAACATTACAGTTCAGTCTAAATTCTCACCTGTTCAGTCTTCCTGTTCCCTCTGGTACTGCACCTATCCAGATCATAGGGAAGTATCAGTATTAATGTCATCCACGTTCATCAGCATCCACTTTGTATTCCTTTACTATTAGGTCAACTTTGTCCAAATAAAAAAAAAATCTAACTGTAGCATGTTTGTGGCACAGCACTTGTACTATGAAGTAATGTACTACCACCGCAGACTCTAGCAGCACTACAACGTGCAGTATAGTCTTTACAGTACCAAGAGCCTAACTAATAGTAGCCTCCTCTGCTATTTTCAGCAATTGCCTTGGACATTATAATGGTCCACTCTGAAGTCTTTCCTTAAATAAACACAGACTGAGAGAAAACTAGCTAACACCACAACATAGCCAAACACAAATTAAACTTAGTTTTTAAACATCAGTGTGCTGTACCAAGAAAGCACTAAAATAAAGTACATAGCATTTAAATAAAACGGAGTGATTTTTAAACTTTGAAGTTTCAAAATGGTAGAGCAAGTCTGTCACAAGCACTGTTGGGGCTACAATCATCTGAAAAAATCCACTACTTTATAATAATCCTATGGATGCAAAATAGAGTGCATAAGTCAATTAAGATGTAATTTACAATTTTAAAATAGCTAAATGAGATTTTACAATAAGCTGAACCTTGTTGAAGGGACACTTACATAGTGTTAAACAGTCGGAATGCCCTTCTGCACCCAATCAGGTTAACAACAAATTCGAGTTTTACTTGATTTTTTTTCACCATAGATTATCGCTGATAATCTAATATGATTTTTAAAAAGTGCCTACAGCACAATATTTAGCTAAGCGGCGGCTAACGTTTTCTTTTAGCGAAAGATAAACTAATGTTTGGGCCGAGTTTTTGAGCTAAAGCTAGCTTACTTTGACCATCGTCCCTCCATGTTTAGCTAGGTTAGCTAAGAAGTTTTGTTTGTTTTTTTAAACCGCTGTATTTCTACTTTCTAACTAGGTGAACAATTTTAGTATTATTCAAGCTGACATTTTTAGGTAACATTTTAAGACTATAAATCATTATTAGCTTACCCTTTATCGTCTTGCGCACTACACAGTCTCTGTGTGCCAAATGTGTGTCTGCATGCAGGTGTTTAAGGACGCTGACTGGCAAAACGGAAGAGACTAGGCCAGGTCAAGCACTGTTAAAACATCCATTTCAACCGATTTCAACGTGCTGATCATTTTTATGGCGATCTTATATTTACAATCGCCCCAGAGCCACTTCCCTGTAAGACAAACTTTTACATCTACTAATGTACTATCATTCAAATGAGTGCGCGCAGTTCAGGATTGACCAATCAGGTGAGACGTTCGTTACGCCCCCAAACCACGCACCAGTGACGCACAAACTCAGGAGTTTTTGTTTTTTGTTTGTAATTATCATAGTAACAATAATGTAAAATAGAGGAGGCATTTTAAAAAAGATACAGATTTTTTTTTCCCCTCCGATCTGTCTGTCGTACCCTGTGTTCTTTTTTATAGTTTATTCTATCCGAGCACGGCTCATTTAATTGTAAGTCACATGTAATTCAGTGTCATTCTGAATTTTTCGGGATGCTATGTATTTGTTTGTAGCCTAGATTTGAACACGTTTATTGGTAAATTAACTCCACTGTTTGGATGTTACCCAAACTATTTTGAATCAGCTTCACCCTGCTAGTTCATACTTTTTAATAACATTGAGTTTTAGATCATTGTTTCAGAACAAAACCGAAAGAAGTCCACTGGCACTTTTAAGCATGTGCGTGTAACTCTGACTGTTTACAAACAGCTTTTCCTTTGTGTCTTTGGAAGGTGTTAATGATAACATAATGGCATCTTTTACAGCATAACACAGTTACTGTATACTATCTGTAAGCTGGATAAGCATGGATATATCAGGATAACCCGAGCTTCTGCATGTTTGGTTTGTTATATGTAGATTTTGCAAAACACTGAAATAAATTCATAAGGTAATGAGTAGAACATAGAGGAGATTATCAAAGAAGATTCTATGGTCATCAGTCAGTCATCCCCTGGGTGGCATACGGACTTTCACTTCGAATAAACTTTAGGCTGTTGTGAGGGAAATTGCACGAGTCAAAGTTCTTCACAGGGTAAAAACAGTATCCCTGTATACACCAGTACAATATGCGAAAAACATGGGCAAAGCAGAATAGAGTCACACCAGCATGAGGTTTCAGCTCATCCTGTGGTTTACTGCTGTAACTGAGCTGATTAAATTATTTTTAGTCAGCTCAGGTGAATAAACCTTTCTGTATTTTTTTTCAAAAAACTACCAAACTAATAATTATATACCTGATAACCATAGCAATAAATAACACAGTAGGGTGAAAGTAATGCTTTGCCCAATGCCAAAAATGTCTCAATCTCAGTTCCTTCTAATAAGTAGCACTGATGACAAGAGATGTGAAAGATCAATAGCCCCATCTAGTGGTCCAAGAAAGCACCACCACTACCCTGACCTTGATTAAACCTCTTAAGTTCCTTCCCTGAGGACCCGGGAACCAATATTCATTTTCTAGCATCCTCTCAGCCCAAGGCTGTGTGCTGTTGGTGGCCTCGCCCCCTTTTGTCTCATACTGGGACACTTACAGAACGATAGAGGAGAGGAGGAAAATTTACAGCCCCTGTGCTCCAATGGGTTAGATGAGATGTAACGATGACTTTCTACCAACAGATGTCAGAAGGAAAGTAGCTTTTTAGTCACTAAATATTAATTAGCATTTAAATTTTTAAAGAGAAAATACCCTAAAAAAGGAATTCCCATGTGCTATTTTTACATCATACAGTTTTAAGCTGTGGATTGTGGTAAGTGTATGGTGAGCAATGAAGAGAAGAGTTTTTAAAAAAATATATATATATTACAGGAACATTTTTAATCTAGAAATGTAAGCCATATAAAAAATGTACTGAAGAATGTGCGTTTTATTTTACTTTTAGAATGAATTGTGCACCACACAAAATGCACAATCTTTTATATTCTCTGAGATCTGATGTTCTCTGCGTTGTGCACTGATATTGTTGTTGTTCTGTTGTGCAAACATGATGATGAATATAATTTGATAAAAATAAAATATCTGTAAATGTAGTAGTAAATATATTGTAGTAACTTTAAAAAAAAGGGGGGGATAAATAATAATACAAATGTGGATACAATACATTCAGTGCCACCACAAAATTCAGCCTCTAAAATGATCATACAGTTGAATCGACACTGATCTGAAACAATTTAAATAAAAACTGTAATAAACCTGGGGCATGACTCATTGCAGCGCTGTTGTATTAGAGTGAATTAGTTTTAGCTTGGTGTACCAAATAAACTGGCAACTGAGTGTACATTTATCACACACTGCAGGTGTGAACAACAGAAACAAACAGCAATCAACAGCATCATCATAATTTAACTGAATTATTTTTGAGAGAAATAAAAATCATGTCGTTAGTGTTGTGTCACATGCCAGAGCGCTAGGTGGCGGTATTTCATCTCCTGTTTATGGCAACTCCTATTAGGAAAAGGGTACAAAGAAGAAGAAGTAGGCTAACCAGTAGCTGCTGCCACCGCTTGCTGTCGTAATGTTAGAAAGCCGAGCTGGGACGGACTGCCGTGGGAAGGCGGTGGCTTGCGCTACTCTTGCTAAAACATTTGGATAAGGTAACTGAATGGAGACAGCGCAGTCTGAGTTTTAAAAGTCTGTGAAACTGTATTGTTTCGAGACATGTGTACATGTCTCGAAACAATGAACTAATTGTAACCACATGAACTAACTGTAGCTGAAGCTGGAGTAAAGCAGTTTGCTGACTTGCTTTCTGCCACCGTGCCGGTGGCTGAACACATGCGAGAACTAAAGCTAACCTGCTAGCATTAGCTACCGTTAGCCTGTTAGCTAGCGTTAACGCTGCCTTCAAGTGCTCCTCGTGAGCTCCGTCCTCCGACCACTGTACTTGTAAACACTCAAAATTAACAATTAGGGAAAATTTCATTCCGGATTTCGCGGTATATGATGAACCGCTAAATTGTTGTGGTTAGAGCCAACTTAGTTTGTGACATGAGTCAAGTAAATACCGAGTGTCAGTGCTTAAAATGTTAAGTGTGGTGACTAAGGTGGTGTCACTGCTAGGTGCGGTTTAAATAAACTACTTTGGTTTGTGTAGAACTGTGTAAAAGTTATCATTCACACTCGGAATAAACAACCGCACCGAGGCTCTCCGAAGAAAGGAGCTGTCGATGCTACTTGTTTATGGTATGAAGACCAGGCGGACCAACCATTGTCATAGCAGATACGTGACATTTATTGCATGATTTTCCAGATATAAGTACTATTTGGTTTGCACATTGTCAAATGTATCTGTGGCAATACTTTTCTTGATACATAAGAAAATAATAAGGATGCAACATAGAAACCTGGCGATGTAAAATTTACTAGTACAGCATAACTTCCTGTCAGTCAGTTGGATAAATCTTTGCTTACCTCTACTGTGTTTGAGTCACTGAAATGCTCCCGTGAACGCATCAGTGCTGTGCCTCCACTAAACATTTATAGTCAGCGCTGGCATGAAAATTGACTCTTGCACCTTGTGAGTCTGTTAAAGAAAAAGCAGCATGGTTTTAAAAAAGTATTCAACAATTAACAACTATTTTCTTTATTGATTAATATTTAAAAACTCCAGTAATTCTTTTGAGTATAGCTCATCCAATGTGAAGATTTGTGTGCGTGAGTGGTTGTCTGTTTTTGTGTGTCAGCCCTGTGATTGACTGGCGACCAGTCCAGGGTATACCCCGCTTCTCGCCCAGAGTCAGCGGGGATAGGCTATAGGGGTAGAAGGTATAGAAAATGAATGAGTACATGTATGTTTGTATATACAAAATTATACATTCATATAAGCTATTACATAAGTCTGTATAAACTTGTGTGTGTAGTGTATGAGAAAGTATAACAGTTAAATATATATTTATTAGAAATAAAAAATAAAAACCTGACTTTTAATATTGAAGCTGGAATATTCCCTACAGGCTTGTGTTTCATCATGCGGCGAGGGGAGCACGTTCCACAGGCTTTTCAGGCCCCAGTGGACGTCCATGCTAGTGCAGATGGCCAGGTGTATATGTTCAAGAGGAGGCCGAATGAGTCGGCTGCATCCTCCGACGACGAGGAGCTCAACATCATGGAGATGAGGCCGCGAATTTTCCGAGAGCAGGAGCAGGACAGACTGAGGAATGTCCAGCTGCTGGAGCGTAAGGTGTTAGATGGTGACAATCTTAACAAGCTTGCACTACAATATGGCTGTAAGGTAAAGATTTTTTGATAGTTGCTGACTTTTTTGTTAATAATTTCTGGAATAATTGTACTACGCTGATAATAATGTACCTTCATTCCTGTTTCTGGTACAGGTGGCAGACATAAAACGGGTAAACAACCTCATGCAGGAACAAGATTTATTTGCGCTGACATCCATCAAAATACCAGTTCAGAAACACAGCCTTTTAACAGAGACTTACACAGACCTAAGTGACCCTCAAGAAGAGATGCCACATTCATCTACCACCAGAGTGAAGCCTCATGACAGAGCCAGAGCCCAACCGCATCTACAGGAGGTCACAGAATTTCTAATGGAGGTGGATAATGATATTGAGAAACTGATACAGACAACGAATGATCAAGACGAGGATTTCTTGGATAACTCAGAAAAAGAGCAAAGGTTTGGTTTCAGAGGACAGGGCCTGGCCAGTCATGGTGCAGACTGGGGAATCCAGTGGTGGAATGCTGTCGTTGCCATGCTCCTGATAGGCATCGTCCTGCCATTATTTTATGTAATTTATTTCAAAACAAAAGATAACTCACCAATAGAGGGTAGTGATTCTTTACATTCATCCGTCACCTCTTCTAACAACTCGGGGACGGGCCTCACTGCAAGAGGACCTGAGAATTCTCAAGAACCAGGATAGTGCAGACTTGAATTTCAGAGAACCAGCAATCATTTTATTAAGTCTGTTGGGTTAGATGGTCTCAGAAGTATGTGACAATCAAGATAAAGCCAAATCCCTTAAAGTGTTAGCTCTGTGCAATACCACTATGTGTCTATTTCATACCGGTGAATTTTACCTTATACTATAACTGTGATGGTTGATGCAGACACTTCTGTGGTTGCATTGAAGATTGAAGTGAAGTAGCTGCACACTGTATTGATTTTGTGACAGCGTAGGGCACCAGGATTTCATACAGCTTTTGCAGTGTACAGTTTTCTGAAATATTACTCTTGGTACAGTGGATTTCTGATCCTGTTTTCTTTGCAAAACCTCTTGATGTTTGTTAGAATCACAGTTCTTCAGGTGCTCCTCACATGGCACAAAAAAAAAAAAATTGAAAAAAGGTGCTTTTGTTTAGGCTTCATCATGACCTGCCCTTCTGCCACTGTCAGCACATAAAGTGTCATCATATCAGTGTCAGGTATCAAAGATAGATTTTCCATGGTACAATAATGTATTTTTAACCTCTTCCTTAAAACTGCTAAAATGGGAGATATATTGTGTTCTCCTGTTACCAAAACTGTGTGAGGTTACACTATATTTGACATAAGATAAGATAAGATAAGATAAAACCTTTAATACATAATACATAGCATTGAGCATTATTTGTGTGTAGTGTCTGTGTGTTCTTTGTTGAGTTATTGCCATGCACCTCGTGCCTTTTCTCTGGGTCTGACAATGCCAAAAGTGTGAATTGTGTTTACAGTAACAATGGGATGCAGTGTACTTTATCTTTTTAGATTGTATGTGTTTCATTTGACTCTGTGCAGCCTTTAAAAGAAAATGTGTTGCATTTTGAAAATGACATTTACTCATCTATGAGTTCCCTGAAGTGTGAGATGTAAGAAAGTGCCTTAAACCTTTATTGTCAAGTTTATATGATGTTGCACACTCCCATCTTACTTTGTTTGATGGGTAGTCGAGTCCACCGTGAACAGGTGGTGCACTTTTAAAAGTCTAAAGTATTTTAATTTAATGAAACTGGTAAAAAATTATTTTATTGATAAATTAAAAGTTTCATTTTAGATGGAACAGTTGACGCTATGGATATGTAAGACTCTCTGGTTTTTTTTATTTGCCATGTTTTATTTAATACAAATTCTTCCTCAGTTTACAGCAACAGCGCCACAAACTGCAGCCTCCACAATGATCATACAGGTTAAATCAGCACCTCTTTAACACAGTTTCAACACAAACTGAACATTATAACATCACAAAAGGGAGGATTTGTTGCAGGACTACTGTATTAGACTGCATTAATTTTAGGTAGCTGTTCCTAATAAAGTGACAAGTGAGTGTATGTGGTACAATAGAGTGAAAGTGTCTGACGTTCTCTGACATGTTCATGTGTCTTGTTTTTTTTTTAATTTTCAACAAAGATTATTTTAGCACACTTTCTTATTTTTAATTAGGTTGTAAACACACAAACAATGAACTGGCATAAAACCACTCATTACAGAAAATACACAACTTAAACACACACGAAACTTTGATTACCTGCAGTACCCACAGTTACCAAAAGATAGCAGCAGGCACAAACAGTGTTGCTGCAGTGTATGTTTGTTTTCGGTGGGATGGAGTCAGTCTTGTCTTGACAGCTCCTGAGTATAACTGCATGTAGGATGATTATGTGGTTGATATGCTGATTTTTGGATTACAAGTGATTGTCAAAATGGTTTTTAATCTTAGTTTTTGGAAAACAATGATAAGCAAAGCCTGTGCAGCAGCTACACCTCAGCGTCTTCTGAGTGCCCCCCACTGTTGGAGGGTCTAGTGAACTTTACATATCAGAAGCTAAATAGAGCACTTTATAGAGAACCTGAACTTCTGTCAGTCAGCAGTTTATTAAACAGTCTCAACTTACTCAAATGTGAGTTGTGTAGCTGGACAAACTGAACATTGTCAAAGTTGTATTTACAGTAAACGTCTAAATATTAAAAGCATATGAGGAACAATTCCAGTGTGATAGTGATTTTTTTAAACATTGACCGAAGAGGTACATTACTTCAACACCATACAAAGATGGTTTTCTTTCTAAACCAACTGAAAGGCCCAACTTCAGATTTGCCATTATGTACTGACTGAATTAAAAAGGTAAGCTCACCTTAAGGGTTAGGGTTAGGGTTAGTAGTAGGTTAGTACACTGTTCACTCTCTCAGTGTCTTAAATATGAACAGATTACAAATTAAACAATACACACATCTGTACAAGAAAACACTGTAGAAATTAAACATGATTTCACTCACTAATACCAGCAGGAGTTTAAAGGCCCAAAGGAAAAAAAATAATTGTTTTGCTTCCCCCCTCTCAGAAGTCCAAGCACAAGGTCAGCAACAAAGCAGCACCGCTAAAACTAATAGTAAATCCAGTGTCTGGCTGTAATAGTCTGTCTAAACCTGGATACTCTGGTTGAAAGATAGAAAAACATACACTGCTGTCCAAACAGTTTGCACCTTACATTTAAATCCAAAGATGCCTCCCAAAGAGACATTTGTAAGTCCTGTAGGAATTCAAAGGTACAGGGACAGCTTAGTAGACCAGGAAATGTGTGAATATGTGGGAAATTATTTTATATCCTGTGCATATACTCGTGCAAGTCCATATACCTTACAAGTGAGGGGGGGGGGGGGGACAAACCATATTAGCATTTTCTACAACTCAAGAACAAAAGCTGTAGTCTAGCTCTACTGCTGCAGAGGCCCTGTGTCTTTTATTATTCCATGACCTGAGACCCTCATCTCATAACTACAGCTCACGAACCCTGCTCTGATCTAGCTCCAGGCCGCAGAGCTCTGGCATGCGGCCATCTCCCAGGCTGAGTCTTATCCCTACTGTTGATACATGGGCCTCCCCCGCCCCTCCTTTTTCCTTTACCTCCAACCTGGACACTTCTACTCCCTGCCTTTCTTTATTTGATGAAATCCATATCAAGTCTGCTCCTGTAGAAGACAGATTTACTTAATATAATCTGATTCCTACTCAGCAGTCCAAATACAGTGTGCCGTGCCTGACTAGTGTTAAACAGTAAATGCCAATGAGCAGAACAGACACACAACTGTCAGATTCCACTGAAAAATTACAAAAAATCTACAAGAAATGTTTGTAGATTTACGGTAAACATATATTTTTTTCTACCTAGAATATATTCCTGCATACTCTGTGTGTGGGTGGTGTCACAGAAAAGCTGGTTTTGAATCCAGCACATTTTTGGAGTAGAGTGTGCTTTTATGGAGGTGGGGGCTGAAGAGGAGGGGGCTTTCCCCTTGAACAAAGCACAACCATCCATACAGTCTGGGTGGAGGGCAAATAGAGTGAAAAGATTCATGACCAAACTGAAGCTCTGCAGCTTTAAGAAGTTTGCACACTTGAGCAGCTGGCAGCGGGCCACTTGGCCAACATAAACAGCCCTAATCCTTTTTCCAAGGAGCTTTCAACACTCATCTCTCTGGCACATCGGCCACTGACTCACTCTCTCTGACATTCCTGTCTGTTTGGAGTTCTGCAGAGCTGTCACCAGGAGGCACTGTGGCCCTTATAATGTAAATGCCGTTGGGTTTATGCTGTTGATCATTATTCACTGCTAAGGTATGTGCCTTCCTTTGATTTTCCCCTGAAGCGAAACAGGTCTCACTTTTCAGTCTTTCTTAGTGGGAATGGAGGCTTAGTTTCACGATGTCATGTTGACCCAAAGCCCACAGAAGTAAGGGTTGTCCGTGATATTGGTGCTGACAAAAGTAAACTGGGACCTTTCATGTGGTTTCTATTCTCCAATTTTAGAGCCAAGTGAACTCTGTTTATACTCACAGGTAGAAACTGAAACCATAAAATTCTGTAAGACAAATGTAACAAAGTAGATTTAATGAATTTCTTACATTACAAAAACATGCTTATTAGTATTATAAACCAAAATACAGTCAAGATATTTTCTGTGCGAGGGAGGCTAATGTCTGTTTCTGTGGGGGCAGGGAGATCCAAGGTTTTGATTTCCTCCGCTCCCGGGGGATTTGGCAGACACAGGGTAATTTGTAGTGAAATTTCCAGCACAGTTTGTTTTGCAGGTGGCTGAGAACGAAGGCAGGGCGTGGTGGGGAATGAGAGAAGCAATTTGCTGTCTGTGGGCTGTGAATGTGTGTATTGTTGCACAGCAGTAGGTTTAGTGTTGTGGCGGTATGTGCTATGGTCAGGGCTGGACTGGTGGAAGGGAGGCAGCAGTAGACTTTCACGGACAAACCAAAACTACAACTAGTATATGTTGAAACAGATTTAAATAAAATACATGTTTCACTTTTACTGGGACTTTAATACTTTTCTGACAGCAAGGCTAAATTGTTCAAGTTTGTCCACTCTTAAAGTTACTTTACACTTTTTTATGCATCAACATGAAAAAAAGAAACAAGAATCAATTCGGCACAGGAGTCAAAAAAATGTGAAAAAAAAAACTATTTCAGTCTGTGAAAGAGGTCACATGACAAAGCAACATGAGTATGCATTTGAAGGCTCTTGCCAGGAGACATTTCAGTCTCACAGGCTTCAGAGTGGATTCAATTAAAAATTCTTTGAATCCCCAGCCAGAATTTCAAAGTATAAATCCATGCCAGATGTTCCAGCGCCACTTGAAGAACACACAAGGTGTCAAGGAAAGACTGCTTAATGTTTTTATCAGCATCTATTTAGTCTTATGAAAAACATATATCTGTGCTATTAAAACGAATCCACCAGAGAAATCAGAAAACATGCTATCAAGGAATATTTAACTGCTAGAGTGCATTTGCTTTAATGCAGTGGATCCTGCAGTTGAATTAAAATACATAATATACTATATGCATGCTCTGTGTTCTCCCTGAAGTGTGACTGTGTAAGTAAAAGTAAGGGATCATCTGGAGACGCAGCTGGCTTGAGAATGTGATTTTCTGTCAGTCATGTTCCTGCAGGGGCGGCTGTTTTTCTTTCGCCCCCGCGGTGGAGGAACCAATTGTCCAGCACCTGTTTTACATTCCACCCGAGGTTTGAGGGGTCCTCACTCAAGGGACCGTTTTAGTCAAACTACACAGACAGAGTAGATGAAGAGGGTTACAAAGTTATGTAGTCTTTCATTGCTATTGCCTCTTGAATCTTGGTGACACCTCTCAGACATGAGTAATTAGTCCCAAACTGACAATGTTGTATCGCGTAGTCCTCACTATAGATTGTTTGGGCATGCTGTCTGTGCCTGAGGTGTTCTGACCACATAATAAACAAAGAAGCATTGATTTACTTCACATCTTTGAATAATTAAAAAGCGGAAGATTAAATGATGCTCTGTATAAATTTGTCTAAAGATGTTGTAAAAGACATAATATTTTTTTGACCAATTTGTAAATGTGTTGGTGTGACCACAGGATCTCAGCCTGACCAGCAATATTCTCCCTGGCTGATCTGTGGGGGAATACTGGCAACCATGACAGAGTCAGCTCTGGACGAATCCCCAGATTGTTCTTCTTCCCTCTACTCTTCCTCCTCCTCCTCCTCCTCTCACTCTCCTGCTCCCTCTACAGTGATGCCTTTTTATTCATTTAACTTTGGGGCTCACCTCTGGTTCTTTGCTCTGATTTTTAATTGAACAGTTTAATAGTAATTTAATGTTTCTAAATGTGGCATGTCTGTGTGTCTAGCTAGTAATTTGGTTTTCATGTGGGTGTGAGATAACTTCAGCATGGAGTCATTGCAGGTGCTGAGAATTGTGGATAGGGTTTACATTTTTACCTAGAGGAAAGCAGAAAAATTGCTTCTACTTTTGCAAAACTGATTCAAGGATACACAAAAAAAATCACAATTTAGGAAACAGTTTTAAAAATCTAACCGTATTTCATCTTAAGTGGTGTTGCTCAGATCACATATTCATATAAACGTCCACTCTATTGTGTCCTTGTTAGCTGCAAAGGACAATGTAAAATGTTGGCAGAAAGAAAGAATCCACTGAGACAGGCATGGATGAAGGGAGGACAATGGGTTGGACATGCTTCTCTAAATCACTGGATGCAACTCAGCTGAGCACCTGCTTGGCTTGGAGGAGCACATCAAGTCATAAACAGGAGGCTCAATATGGGCTCTCAGTGTTCTGTTAGTATATTACACCTACAGAGCTGATGAAATTAAAGCCATTATGAGGCAAACAATACAAAGAAACCCAACACTTAAAAGTTTGTTGGGAACCATTAAACCAGCCAAATGCCTTTATTCACATCATACTCCCTCTGAAGACACCGGGAAACCATGCCAATAAACATTCAAAGCTTATTATGAGAGTTAATCAGCTGTTTGAAAAGAGACTCAGTGACAAAAGATACCTTTTTAAGGATCTTTTTTTTGTATTCTTCTCTTCTGTCAGCTTGTAAATGTCAAATTAAACACTTTAAACCTATTGGTTTTCAAATAACTATCAAAAGAGACCATTGTCCTTTTCTATTTTCTGCCTCTGAGACATTTTCAAAGCCTTAACAGAAAATCAGGCCTCTTAATCTAAGCAGCAGAACTGTGTGCAAAACAGCTGTGTCAGACCAGGTGCAGTCTGTTCAGTTCTCCAGTCTCAGGCACAATTTATACTGTAATTCCTGCCGGATAAGTCGTAGCTCGCCACTGCCAGATGAAGACTATTAAAACAGGATGGCTTTTAAACTGGAACTGTAATGCCCCCCCCAAACACACACACACACACACACACACTGGTGGGGGATTCCTGTTATTAACAGTCATTTCTCAGTCTGTGGTTTTATTCCACACAAGGACTCTTGAGATTTGTGTCAAATAAAAGGGAGGATAATGCAAGTATGCACACTGTAGTGAGTGTTAATGGCATAAAAATCCTCCTCGAGTCACGTCACACCAATGTATTGTTAACAACAACTGGAACAATGGGTTGGATGTATTGTGAAAACACAATATAACAGTAATTACGCCAGGAGACAAAAATCACCCCGGCACCCCAGCTATGAGCCCAATACAGCAATTTGTTTGGAAGATGACATGGGTAATGAGAACCACTTGCTGCTGGACTCCATAAATTCTGTCAGGGTTTGGAGGTTGCAGGGCTCAATGCTCTACTCATCCCTCTGAAGTACTTGAAAAACATTCATTGCACGTCACGCTGAGAGATGCCGAATTTCCTGCCATTCCCAGATGTTCCCGTGCAGATGTTCTCAGTGGAGTCTTTCAAAGGAAAATTTATTTGCTTGAGAAAGCTCATGTTTGCCGTTGCTCACACGTCTCCGTAAAACTTGAGGGTCTGCAAATCATTCAGTTTCAGGTCCTAAAAACACCAAAGATCCGACATGGCCAAAATGCCATATGAAAAGAAATATTTTGTATAATTTTGAATAATTAAAAAGATACAATTAGTAAAGATCTGGGTTTTTTTTTTTGGTGATTTTTAATGTGTGTGATTGTGACTCATTTTGTGTAAAAATAATCATTTAAAAAGACAGATTTAACTCAATTTAAACTAACTTATCCAAAGTTAATCATTTAAAAAATGTATCCTGATGACATGTTAGTTCATCTGCAGTGTTAGCCACCAAAAGACTACATATTATTCTGAAGCTGCATTTTACACATCACCCACACAACCAAGTGGCAGATAATGACTATCAAGTGAAGCACCACTGAATGGTAAGGCAAAACAAAGGTGATCAAAACATGATAGAGGACTTGGTCAACAATGAGGATGGACACAGGGAACAAGCATCTATCTCTCATCACAGGGCTCACAAAGCTGCCATACATGGGGGAGTACCTGTCAGCCTGCTCCCTTTGGTGAGAGGCTCCTGATCTAAGACACAGATAAAGACACAGTGACAGAGCCTTTATATGTCAAGACTGAACTGTAACCTTGAAGATTAGTCAACACTGGGGAGACGGAGAAGAACTGGCTGTGGAAGGACTGATGTGAGACCTTTTCAATCCAAAAAGAAGCTTGTGATGACAAGCTGCACTGCTGGTTTTATTTTGAAATGCTTTATAAAGGCCAGAATTCACAGACATGAGAGATATTATCTGATCCGTGTCTTTGAGTGTACACAGCTCGGTTGATTGGTCATTCATTGTGCTTGCAGTCTCCAAATGCAAGCAGATCCTCCAGTGGATTTCAACAGTCGAAGCCAGCGTATAAACTGAATGCAGAGGGTGCAAGTTTGTGTGTTCTTTTCCATGTGAAATGGAAAATGAATAGTGTAGGTCAACACCAGGAAAATCAGCGGTCAAGTAGGGTCCAACAATGAAGTGCAGTCCAGTTACTAATCTCAAACTATGGCTGCCAAATATCCCAGCCCCTCTTATGGTCAGTGCTCTGTCAGTATCAATTAGAGCAAAGCATCACCGGCTTATATTGGTCTCTATACTGGTTGCTCTGACACTTGAATGGGAGAGTAGTGCAGCAGGAAAATTGGCTGTGTCTTGTCTGACTGGCAGCCAGTCAGGATGCACAACAACTTTGTCCCTAGAAATGGAAACTTTTAGAGCTCGATATGGAAGAAGACATTATACCCTTTTGCCAGTCTAAGCACTTTTTCTGTGACCTTGATTAAGGAAGACTAAGCCTTGTTTGGTTTACAGCAATGCAAGGAGCTCTGTGAGGCTGTACTTGCTTTGGATGCTTGGATGCTTTGAGACAGATGCTAACATCAGCATTAATTTCTTGCACTGAAAATTATCACACGCTAAGGTTTTGCAGGAATAAAGCTGATTATGTTTGCCAACTTGGTTTAGCTTGTTAGCATGGAATATTTGCTTATTGACACAGAATTCCAAAAAGCCTGACTTGAATTATTTTTACAGATATTTTGCAGGTATTCTGACACTGAAAATCTGAACCATATTTCACGGAGATTTCACTCAAAACCACAGCAGTGAAATGTGCTGGTGGTGCTCGAGGAAAAGTCACAGGATCATCAAAGTGAGTAGGATTCATCTTTTGGAAGCCACAAATATATGCACAAAATTTCATGGCCATCCATCCTGTTGCTGTTGAGATACTTCAGTCCATGTGAAAACACATCACAAGGTCAGAGAAAATGTGAAGGATCATTAGATCTTGGGAAACAAGATAACAAACCTGCCAGGAGAATCTGAGAAAACTCTCTAATACAAAAATATTTTAAGTAGGTCACTTATGTGCAGCCTGTCAAACATATCTGGAGCAAGCTATTATGGGATAAAAATATCCTTTCCTTTTGTAATCAGTGATACAAGGACACAAGCAACAATGATGGAGAATTTTATCAGCTCTAATGAAGGCGGACGGATAGGTACTTCTGTATCAGTAAATTCACTTAGAAACTGAGCTAATCAACACTTCAGCTGTGGGCCTAGATGCTCACCACTTTAATAGTACCAAGATAGTAATCAGGATTAGTGGAATATGCCCCTCGAGAAATGTATGAACACTCTTCCCCCTGTGCCTTTTGGCTCTCTGATAAACATACAAGCAGCCCCAGACTTGTGTACAGAGAGAGATCATAGACTGCTGAGCTTCAGACTTCAGACTGTGGTTTCGTCTTAATACTGTAGGCACTGCTAAATATTCATGCAGATTCAAGCATGCACAGGCTTTTAAGTGCAAATATTACATAAAGTTGATAAAAGAAAGATTAATAAGGTTGCTAAATATTTTACACAAGGGAATATAGTATTTTCTGACACTCTCTACAAGACTCAGAGTTTTGGAAACTAAAAAAATATATATATAAATTATAAATTAGGACCTATATTTAATATTGATACATAATCTTTATTTTTCCAGAGAGAAATTTGTTCTCCCAGCTTGCACATGTACTGTACAGGGTCTCATATGTGACCACCTCCAATTTAAAGTGGTCACACGTGCACATTTGCATGCATGTCCATGTAAGTATATCATTACATATACTTGTATATAAAGATGACAAATCAATATGTACATTTATACGTACAGTGATGGAGAAGCAGTATTATTTAGGGTTGCAGCAGACTGGAGAAACACCTGCCAAAAAGGGACCTCCTCCATTTTGTGCTTAAATAGTAGGGAGTACATTAAATATGATGAAAACTATCTAAAATTAAAATCAGTCTGATAAGATCTTAACTGTTTGATAAACTCTGAATGGGGATGGCAGTTACACAGCATGCTTGTACTAAAGTCTATTTATAGTTTTTAATTTTCATGACTTAAGATTTGGTACATGGAGAAACACTTGACTTGCCCGCCCCTTGTCCCAGCTCAACTCAACTAATTTGATTGTAATAATATGATGACTTGCTTTATGAATGCACTATAAAATCACACTTACTCACTCTTTCTCCTCACTCTGGAGCTGATATGAAATCATTTTCCCCGTGTTGATATGTTTTTCTGACCTGATTTGTGCTCCCATGGATACAGCTGCAGTGGAGGAAGAGTGGAGGGGAATGGAAAACATGATTCCTTTCTGTGCTTGGAGGTGCAGGATACACAGACTGTATGTGTGTGTCAGAGGGATGACAATGAAGCCTCCCAACGCACTGTAACCTGATGCCAAAGGTCAGACTTTGCTCTACAATTGAAAATTCAGTAAGCCACTCAGATTAGCGGGGAGTTGTGTTTTTAGCTTTAAGCTCCATATACTGTAACTGCCACTCTGTGGCACTTCTATATCTGTGTCAGTCGGGGAGTCACTGAATCAGTCAGATGTCAGCCAGCAAAACTATGATGGACCAAACACAAGGTGAATGGCTGTTATGTTGCCAAAAACACGACAGGCTAGCTGTCGACTCCCAGTCCAGTAATCTCGATGGTCAGACAACAGTGTTTCATGACATTTTCTCTGTCAGCAGATATTAATTGTTATGAGGGAGCCTTGACTTCTTCCTTCTTAGTTTGACTTGACAAGGGCTTGGCAGTCTTCAGTGGTCACTTGAGACTTGAAAAGAATTGCCTGGGACAAGTTCTGGGACTTTTCCTTCATGACGTAGTTGACCTGGAACTTGGGGAACTACTTATTTTTAATGTAATTTTTTTTTAACCCCACCAACAGTGTGAATCTAGGTGTGGCAATATCAGCCGGTTGGCGCACCATTTTGGTCCCTACTGAAATATCTCGACAACACTTTCACACATTCATGGCTCCCAGAAGATGAATCTGGCTGTAGACTCTAAGTGTTATAGTAAGTATATAGTAATTATGATGTCTACAAAATGTCTCAGTTATTTACCATATTTGGTAGGACATTTTGATAACATGCTGTAATTTAACTTTTTCACTGACATTCCCTCAAACTCAGTGAGCCTCATCGATTACAGGCAGTTTAGTTAAAGACTAACTACCTATTATTTCCTGGAAATAAACAGTGTATTCATCAAATCTGAGGGACCTGAAAAACTGCCATTAGTCAGACTCAAATTATAGCTGTGCTGAAAATTTCTACTTTAATAAATAAAGACAAAAACAAACAAACATTATCTCAGGAATACGAGATACTTCACAAGCAGCTGTATTTTAAGGATACTTAAATGTTTTGAGGGGAATTTGTCCTTGAAATTTATATGGGTCTATAAATCTCTACACTCATCCAGAATAAAATAAATCTCTACACTCATCCAGGCTTCACGAATAAACTGAGCTTTGTGTTCACAACTTGTTTGAGCAGTGGACAGAGGAGGTGCTGGGCTGCTCCTGCTCCCAGGGCCTCTTCATTGTCTCCATCTGGTTCTCCTTGACACCCGAGAGGTATCCGAGGTGTTCTCTGAGCCTCATCAGGTCAGACCATCGAAGCCCCCTCTCAGCACAGCACTGAGTGAGTGACAACAGCCTCCCAGAGATAAGAGCAGAGAGAGAGAAAGACCTCTGGACAGCAGTGGTCCTTCAGTGTGTGTGTGTGTGTGTGCGCGCGCATGCTGCGGGCATCGTGTATGTGCATGTGTGTCTGTGCATGTCCCCGTATCTTTCTGCGGAGGTGATGAGTGAGAACCAGGCCCACAGGGGATCACGTCACCACAGAGATAGTCGCCATCACCTAGCAACCTCAGCCCTCAGGCCCACTGAAGGAAGTGCAAAGTGAAAGGTGATCCTCTTTAAAAAATGTGCTAATAACGGATCTTTTCAAGCAGACAAAAACCTGAAATGTAGTAAACATTTTGCCTTTGTTCGATGTCTTCAAAGGATAAGCCTGTTCTGTATTTTTCTTACTGAAAACAAATCCCATGAAAAGACCAAAACAAACAGTGAATTTATTCTACTAACTAATATTGTCTGTGTAGCCAAAGCCTGATACAGCTTGATCAAAAAACACAACAATGAACACTTGCCAGCATACCAATTCTGCAGCCTAAAATAGTCCCCAAAGAAAATACTATTTACTCCAGTCTGAGTAACATTTGCTAAAAACAACAGAGCCCAAATGATGTTGGAAACAACTGAACCTTTGGAAAAAAAATAAAGTATATTTGTGACATTTTTAACTTACTTAGGTCTTAGGTATTGAGCGACTGACACATGTTGGTATTTGTTGACAATAAGAACAATATAGAATATGGCCAGCCTCAGCCTTTAATGAGCACAAATCCCGGTGTTTTGCAATCCAGGTTATAATTGATTTATAAAACAGATCAATTCTGTATACAAAAGTAGTTGCTGAGAAAAAGGGCAATGTCAAAATCAATACTGCATAAATCCCAAAGCTGCGATATTGTAAATAAGTGCAGGTTAATGAATATAAAGAGAAGTATGTTTGTGTGTTAATTCTAAATGACTCTGCCTAATGTGAGATGTCCTTGATAAAATGAGCCTGTTACTGGCTGTCACTCTGCCCCCAGCCAACAGCACCCAGACTCTGAGCTCATTTCAGTCGTGTTACTAGACAAATTATTGTCTTCCTGTGAGACACCCCTGAAGAGACATGTCAGTGGTGCAGGTGCAGTTGGGCCTGAAATTGCTTTGTTTAAACTTGTCAGGTTGGAATGGAGATTTTTAAGAAGGACCGGTCCTCATTTGCACCGCTGTGCAAACCCACAGAGATTTACACCTCAGATGCTTTTTGAAACAGAAACGCTTTTAGAATCTGAAGAATCTGTAATTTGATGAGAGATAATTTAGCTTAAATTTTTGTAGAGTTGTCAAAAATTAAAACCACTGTTAAAAGTGGAATTAATGTTTGAGGCTATTTCAAGTGATGTTTCAGTGTCTAAACTAGGCCTCAGTGTTTGGTGTATTCATGTAATATATCTTAAACTCATTTATTGTTTCTCTATACACTTTTTAGTTACTATGTGTGCATGGTTTATATTTGCTTTTAATTTGGATTTTGTATGCTTCATACTGACATTCAACTGCAGACACTTCACGCACTACAGCACTTCCACTTGAAATGATTTCAAATATTCACTTACACAACTGACAACTGACATTTCAACATTTCTCTTTCTCTTTAACTTCCATTTCAACTGCGTTCAGTGGTTGACACTTCAAACCCTTTCAGGTCTCAAGTTTTCATATCTGAACAAGAAAAGCTTCCACTTTATTCCAAATTCATCCACTGCAGACACTGTGATTGACATTATGTCTCATTTTATACACTCGAACTGGCTCTGTTTTCTTTCAGGACTTCCACTCGTATCAGCAACACTTTAGCAGACACATGCTCCTTTCAAGTACTTTTAATTTAGCTGATACTTCAACGCTCAGTGCTCACATTTAAACAGGCACTTCAACTTCTTTCAGTACTTCCATTTTAAGTGCAGTTTTAACTTCCATCAGTATTTATGTTTTGACCACCACTTTTTCAGCATTTAACATATTTTGTATCTTTAAACTCTGAATTTTCAGCAGCAAACATAAGTTATCTTCAGAAAATTTAACTCATTCTCATTTCATCTTAGAGTTTTATGAACTTATCTTAAGGTTGCACAAACTTTGATAATACTTTCATGTCTAAACAGAATAATCCAAACCTGTTTGGCATTTTCACAGGTGTCAAGACTGTTTAAGTAAAGAGAATGGAAAGTATGACCGCTTTCAAACACCTTGAATGTACGGATTACACCGGCTTGAATAGTCTTTCCCCCCAATTTGTTGAGAGGACAAAGGGCAATGATGCACATTCCTGAGAGCAGCGGTGGAGAAACATTCCATCCACTGTTTGTAATTGTTCACAGCTGTAAGGAGAGTCTGCTTCCTATTTGTCACATTCACGGGTCAAGCGAAACCGTATTCTTCATAATCACTGGCAAAATAGAAGCAAAGCTCTAGGAGGAAAATCGTGTTTATGTCCACTTACTGCAGAAGGTGAAGCAGTGCAGCTGTTAGCCATCCCTCTGGCTCCGCTACTTGTTCATCCTCTGCTCTTTGTTATTGTGAGGATGTACCCACCATTTATCTGTTTGAGCAGAGATCTGTAAATAAGACCTTGTCAAGCTTTTCTGTGGGATTTTGACGGCTGTGTCGCAGCACGAGGTTGTCATTGTGTAAAAGGTGTCCCTCTTTTTCCCGTTAGCTTGTTTCGAATAGGATCGTCTGAGGTTGGAATAAAATTTCTGATAGCTACTGCTGATTTGACTCTTTGCAATATATCACACACCATGCAATGCATCCTCACCAAGCTGCTGAGCAATATTCTCTCTCTTCTTTAAAAAAAATCTAATATCAGCAGGTTTTAGGTATGTTAGTATTGATCTTTGTTGCACAAGTAGTTTAAAAAGCACAGAAATGATCAGAAAACAAGTCTGGATCACAAACTGTCTGTTCCAGCTACAGAGCTCTCCCTGTTTGAGCTACCCCAGAGCCACAATATTAAAGATGAGGTGTTATGATTGTGTATGTGCTCACAAGAGAGTGTGTATGTGTGTGTTTGCACAGGTGCCAAAAAAATTCAGCTCTGTGTACAATATGTGCTTGTGCTGAGAGTGAATGCAAGTGGTTCTCCACTTGAGAACAGAGCAACACCACAGTCGGCTTTACTGTTTATAATCACAGTTTGTAGCAAAGTGTGGATCATACAGACAGCAGAGAGACAGCTTGTATCTCCAGGTAGCTGTTTTATAATCAGCTCGGGCCAACCTTTTCCAAAATGGATCGAAAACATAACACATATTTGCCTTGTTTAACACATGGCGTGCTAAATTATATTTTTAATGTCCATTGTTTGAAATGCCAACAACAAACACGACCGATTCATGCTAAGGAACTGAGATCAGCTGGAGCAGAAAACCTCAGTCATCTTGTCCAAGTAAATCGTTCTGCCCAAGCCACGAAATTATAGTTTCTAAGCCTGTGGGCGAGGGAACGTGATTGACGGTTTTTCTTGTGGACCTTGGGTATGTTTTCAGGAACCACAGACCTAAAAAGGTTTCTGCTGCCGGTAGAGGGTGCTGTAGCTCCTAAAGTCTCCTTTTGGAAACAGTCTGTGTTCTTGTGTCCTCAAATACTGTTTTCTGTCACCAGCTTGCATACTAGAAACTGCAGTAATATCCGTGCTCAAACACATGCAGTGTGCTGTTGGATTTGGATGTAATATTTGTAGTAATACTTCCTCTGTCATGTGCCTTACTATCAGTGATGAGAGACAATGATTTCAGTGGACAAAAGCTCAAACTCCAAACAATGTGATGGTCTTGTTGCAAAGCTTTATGCCATTTTCTTGTTTTGACTGTGCCATAAACATTGTCTTCTTGTGCGTCTGCACGTCTGCTGAAGCTCATTTTCTCCACATTAGCCCCCTGAATTAAACACAGGTTGACATCTTGGACTGTCTTTGCTTATTTATTTATTTTTATTTTTTTAAGCTGCAGTTTTACCATTTGAGTACCTCACTGAGTGTGGCTTTTGCTTGCATAAAAGCATGTGTGTGCATAGATATATGTGTGTGCGCTCGCAAAGCGATGAATTGTATGCTAATGCAGTGCTGTGGTTTGCAGACCCCCCCCCCCCTCCTCCCCTACTGGTCTGAAGTGAAACAGCTGCCTCGGCTGCTTTGCCTCCAGCTGCTTCCAAATTGTCCCGCCATTAAGCTATTATATGTTTACAACCACAGCACCGAGCACGCCTACTAGGTGCTAGAAGTCCTGATGATCTTCCTCTGTTGTAATGGATCATTATCCTGGTTTCTTATTACACAGATTTTGCTGTGCTGTAAGTAGCTGTGAACAATTGACACCCTACCTTAACTGTGCTGTAAAGGTACCAGGTACAAATGCCTTGCACTATCCTTATGACCCGGATTATTTTGATGTGGTTAAAGAAATAAGAATAATCAAAAGGATTTCTTCAAAATGAATTAACTGAATCATGAATATCCCATGACATACAGTTTTGTATACAGTATAATGCACCAGTAAATGGATACTGCTTAATCTAATGTTGTGATTACGCATGCAAAAATGATGCTCAAATGTGTTGCTTCATACTGCGGATGTGCGATTACACATAAACAACATTTTTGCTCTCAAACATAAGCTTCGTACGTGCTCAGATTTTCTTCCTTTCAGTCTGCTCGGCTCTGGAGCTGCAGGAGAATGCCCACTCAGAGGAGAGAAGCACGAACACATTGATCTTATTTGGACAGGCTTTTGTCTGGGACACATCCAAACCCAAACAGCCAGGGGGAAGCACCACAACAGGGTGTAAGTAATTCTCTTGCAATCCAGACACACTCTGCATAGGTTACAGACAGAGCAGAGCCACTAGTATCATTCAAAACAGTGATATTTCTTTATTCAGCGTGTAATGATTTATTTAACTGATGCAGTCTCCCTTACTTTTCTCTCTTGATCAGTTTTAAAAAGTGGTTATGCTGGAGTATTTTAGCATACTCCATCTATACTGCTTCAGACTGAGCTGAGCGTTGTGTGCCAAAGAGGTGTTTAAGAAGAAAAAAAAAAAAAATGCAGCCCAAGAAGACATCTGGTTTATGTTATGACAACACTGCTCTAAGACGCAGCTTGTATACAACTGAACCAGTTAGCAGCTTTCAAAAATTGGAAGCATTCACTGTACGCATGTTTCTCATTAACTACGAATACAGAATAATACAGTGCTTCAGTATATTCCACATATTCAGGACATACCTATTTCACAATAAGTAGAGTCTGTTTACTGAAATGAGTCTATAGGAAAAAAAACACTGAGTAACAGACAACATGTGCTGTGTCTTTTCTTTTTCTCTCATACAGTTGTTATGATTGTTTGTCACTAATGTTTAAATGTGATTTTTTTTTTGCCCTTGAATATGATGATATCACTAATGTTAATTTCTTTGCCAAATGTAAACACAGTCATGTTGATACATACAGTAAATGGACAATGGAGATGTTAATCTGGTATTATTCCTTTGTATTTATAGTGGCATTTTCAGGTGAGAAGTTTCCCTGATTTGTTTGTGCTCTATAGAGAAAATAAAAACTTAATGCTGCTGATGTGAGATGGAGGATGTAGGATTATTGCTTGTGGACTCGAGAGAAGAAAATGAGTAAATCTTCACATCTGAGAATTTGGAATCAGAGAGTTCTTCTGCTTTTCCACTTGAAAAATGACTTAAATTATTAATCGATGATTGAAATAGTTGCAGATTAATTTGATGTCAAGTGTTAAATTGACTCATTGTTTCAGCTCTAAACAATTCTTTTGCTTAGAAGTCATTAGAAGACACATAAAACGGAAGAAGACTACACTACACCAAAACCAGGATCTATAGACTGCAATGTCAAGTACACAGCACAAAGAACAAGATGATTTTGCTTGTCTTAGCAATAAAGAGACAAACAAATGTATATTTGTCTAGAGAATGTTGCTGGAGGAAAGACTGCACTGTTGTTAAAATCAGAAAGGATGTTTTACTCGTGGAACCAAGAATGTTCTCAGCAAATTTCATGGCAATCTGACACATTGAGATAGCTTCTGAACAGTTTTGCCACATTGGCCTTAGGGTGGTGCTAGAGAAAACCTCATGGAGTTTTCAGAATGAAAAGTGTTCATCCTCTGGGGTCATGGATGTAAATTTCAGGGTAATTTGTAATTTGAATATTAATATTTATTATGTACAAGAGGAAATTTTGGCCAGCTTGTAGAACTAGATGAAAGGTCTTTAACAGTATTGACAATCACGGACATATAGAACATTTAGAACCAAATTCCATGGCCAGTATAGTTTTGTTTTAGCAGCATATGTGAAAGCTGTGATCATGAAGTAGATGTAATATTCAAGGATTTCACAGGAGCATTTTAATACCTGTAATGAAATGTTGGAAAATCAAACAAATTTCACCATCAATAAATTTAAAAATGATGGAGTAAGAAAAAAACATTTCAAATGGTGGAAATATTTCAAAGCAACAGGTTCCTTCCTTTATTCGCCATCTGTTTAGAATGAGGCAGCAGAAAATACTAATTCAAACCAGAGCCAAGTTTATGCTCAACTGGTTGCACAGGGATAACATCAGATATGCAGCTCTGCAGCTTTATGGCTTATTGGCTAATTTGGTTTTGACTGGATCCATATCTGTGACTGCCTCAAATAAGTTCTTACTGGGATTAAAGAAAGTGTGTTACACCTCAGAAAAAGTCAACTGATGCTTTGAAAATGATTCAAAAATGAAAAGTAATGAGTACTAATATCAGCGACTTGTTTTCAGTGCAAAAGGCCTTTGAGTGTACTACTGGGTTTTATTAAGACTTCTCTTCCGTGTGTTTTTACTTTTGCTGTGATTCCCTGCTAAGTTTACAACACAGACAAGCCCTTATTTTCCACTTAATCCTCAGTGTGATGTAGCAAATCTCCTTTGGAAGACAAAAAAATCATATACAGTAGATGGTCTGAGGTGATCCCTTTAAATTTACAAAAGAATTATGGGACTAAGATAGTTGCAGAATTATGGTTTGCAGGAAGAGTTACCATCTAGTCTCAAATTAGACGGCATTTCTTGACGCATTCTGTAATTATAGCAAGTGATTACTGAATCTACAACACCTAGATTGTTACTCAGTCTGGAGGGGAAAATGCTGCCAAACCAGAAAACAGAAAACATACTGCACAAAAGTATTAAAGTGAAATATAAATAACTTTTGAGAGAAGAAATGCCACACTCTTCCTCTTACAAATAAAAAGTTGTTCCTACTCTTTTACATGTGCCGATGAAACAGCAGCAACCACAATAACATCTATATGAGACTCATCAAATTCTGTTTTAATTCAGCTGAACAGTGTTGTACCAACCTCATCACTGCATAGCTCCCAGGGGTAGTACAGGCTCTCACCGCACAGATATGATAATTCACATTAAGCTATGTGATACATCCATAATTTAATGCGATCTTTAAGTAAGGTTCAGTAGCACATCTTTATTCATCCCTTAACATGTACTCAGCTGACAATAGTGTTGAAGAGCTGTTAGTACCAATAAGATGCTGCATCGTTGTCATCACGAGTTCATCCTGTTTCTCTCTGAGGTTACTTGTGTATATCTGGTTATTTGTTAACGGTTTCTTGACAGTTGCACAATAAATACAGTGTTTTTGTCTACTCTGATATTAAGTTCAAGATGCGTGTCGCTTCATGTGGTTTTGGTAAATAACAGCACGCTCTCCTGTTCTGATGCTTCATGTGAAAACATACTGACTTACAAACAAACAGAAGGTCTAGAAGGTCATCAGGAACATGAAGTTGTATCAAAAACCTGAGCCTATCACGTTTTTTTTTTTTTTTTTTTGTAACATTCCTGGTGGTAAACTCATTGAGCTGGCTCATCAGTGTGAGTCACTGTTTGCAGAAATCCTCTCTTTATTATGGACTCCTTCTTTTCCCAGGTGTCTTATTGAAAGAGGATCAACATGCTCGGGGAATATTGCCTTTTAGTGCTCGGCTGCAGGATGTGATTGGTGATAGATCAAACTGTATTAGGTAACAAAAGACTTGAATTAACTGGCTGTCAAATCAATAACTCTCTCTCTCTCTCTCTCTCCCTCTCTCTCTTTCCCTCACTATCTTACTCATTCTTTGTGTGTGTATATAAACGCTATATGCTGCATATATGCTTGTGTAAAAAGAAAACCAAAAGTCTTAAGAACATGGTTCTTCTTTAACTATTTGGCATAGCAAGTTAGTTGTATGTAAACATATTCTGGAGGACAGTGGTTCCCAACTGCGGCATCAGGAACCCATGTCAGGTCAAAGAATAAATCTGAGGGGTCATGAAACAACTAACAGGCTAGAAACACATAAAAATGCTTGTGCTGACATCGCCATAAGCCATGAAGGGTAACATGTAGACCTTACTTCATTTCAAGGGATCATGAGCCAGAATGAATGAGGACTACTACTTTTAGGAGATATATTTGCGCAGTATATTCAGGTTCTCTCCTTAAACATCTCCACTGGGGGTCTTAAGAAGTTAAAATTTTAACCTTTTCATTTACTGTATGATTTGAATAAGATGCTGTTGTTATTATTCAAATCATATACTGTATGATTTGAATAATGAATACTGCCTCTGCTGTGACGAAATGTGACAATGCCTCAGATTAACTCACTGGAATCCAGGATTTTTCTTTCAAGGTGTAATGAAGAATGGAACAGCAAATACCCTTAACTTTTATCTATTTTTTTTTCTTATTTTCTTCTTACAGATTTTCTTTTCTACTAATTTGTAAATATTGCACGGTGTCCATTGCCTGTCTAAGTCTCTGGAGGATTCTTGTAAACACTAACAGGCAATATAAATATTTCCCTGTTTTCACACCACACAATAGCTAGAGTATATTTTCTGTGATCACTGTTCTATTATTAGTCGGGGAATTCATGCAGCAACATATACGACTGCCCTCTCTATGTGTCTCTCATTTCCTCCCTCTTTATGTGGCTGTATGACAGATAATGTGTGTGTGTATATTTGTGTGTTCACTTTGTGTATTTCTGTGTGCCTGCCTGTCATTGTGCATCTGCTATGCTAGCTTGTGTATCAGTGTGCACTCTTAAGGTCAGGACAGACTTAGCCTGCTTATTTTTGTCAGAGTCGACAGCCTGTTTGGTGAGAACACTAATCTGAAGCTGTCAGAGTCCCTCACAAATGTATATGACCTTGTTATCAAGGAGACTTTGCTCTTTTTGATATGAAGGTCCGTCTGGTATATTTGTGAAAAATGTGTCAGTCAGGGTTCATAGATGATATCTTATTTGGAAAACAAAAAGATTTTTGGATAGTATACTTTATAATTGAATGTCTTTGTTTATCCTCTGAGATTAACAAAACTACTCAAGGACGTTCTGTGGGGATTTATAACAGACATCACACAGCATGACTCTCTAAACCATGACAATATGTTGCCACTGAGCCAGTCAGACATTTTCACTGGCCAAAAAAAACAAACTAATGACATTAGCCACATAAACCTGACCACAGTCAAAACATTTGCTAGACTGATTAAAGCCCTGATGTAAGAGGTCCAAGCAGCTTGCAGGAATGCCATGAGTTTCAGCCGATCAGAACCGAAGTGTTGGAGGCCAGTGAAACTCACAAAATTAAAACTCAGGAAGTTAAACAGTAATATCCATGTTGTACAGACTGTTTCATTAAACTGATTTCTACAAGAATACATGTTGTGTGATCTTTCCTGACTCACTGAGCTGCTGAACCAGGTGGACAAAGATGCTGTGTTGAATTTGTGCACAAATGATCTTCAATTGTTTGACTGATACTGATTTACTGAATTGATAATCATGGGAAAATGGGATTTTAAACATACCATTTGCAATGTGTGTGTGTTCTTACTGTTTCAAGACTGGGCTCATACTTTAGTATATTTAATTTTAATATAATATATAACACAAGCAGAGGCATTGTTCTGACCTGGCATTAACACGCTAAGGTGTGACTGCACCCAAGACACATGTTGGATGCAACTGAGATCCAACCACTCAGACCACATACCAAAGTGGTCTGGGCCACATGTGGCCACATTCTGTGAGTGCATTCTGCATTCTTGACTGTGAACTCAAATGTGTCCTGGGCCACATTGAAGGGCCGCCCGTTCAGTTGACATCCTCTGTGTCGTGGTTATTTATACTCATTGTAAACAAATAAAAGTTGTAGATATCATGTGAGCTGGCTTTGTCCACAACAGCTGAAAAGCCCATAGGGAGAAATTAAGAGTACATCAAAGAACTTGTACATTTTGGATTGATTAGTAGAACCACTCTTTGTTGTTTTCATTTCATTTCTTCTTCTTCTTTTACTTTCCGGTGGACTAGGAACGGAAGGTGCATTGCTGCCTCACGCCTATTAAAAATAAAAACACATTTGTTGTTTGAAAAACGGAACTGATCTATGTTTTCATTTGCATAAGGAGCAGGGAAGTGAGATCGGATCACAAGTGGGTCACTCGAGACGAATGTGGAGATGCACGTTAATGCCAGGTCTGAACAGGGCCAGAGAGTTCTTCTTTTTATCCATCCTCTGGATTTTACCATTTTCACACAGCTGTTAGGTCAGGTGTGCATCGTTAGCCACCTGAACCCCTGTTTCCTTCCCCTCTTCACCAAAACTCAACCTCAGCTCTGTCTGCCTCAGCCTTGATTTCATATCCTACTGTATGTACCTCCTGAGGTGTCTGGAAGATACCAATGTCATATCTGTTAGGAGGTGATGTTGAACATGCAGAAATATGATGTTCATCCATTCTAAACGAAGCTACAGTCATACGTTTCATTCTTAAGGCGTATCCTTAATGATAAAGTCTTCATTTCAAGGTAATAAATGTGATTAATTGGCAGTAATTTTAGCTGTCCTTGGAGGGCGGTGTGACATTTCATTCTCATTTCTGTGTGACAACCCTCCCATACTCTGATCCAGTCTAATGCATGAGAGGAATATTAAGTTGTTAGAGCAGCAAGTGTTGTGCGATGTGGGGATATATTCATTTTTCTTGCAAACCCAGTGAATTGAGATAAGTGAAAACAAAGGCAACAGTAAAAAAAAAAAAAAAAAAAAAGAAAGGGAAAGGATCAGTTTATCACTTCAGACTACTGTGTGCCATGGCATCAACAGCTCTACACAGGAGTGGGACTCAAGGAGATTAAAGCAGAGGCCAGGAGACAGAGAGAGCAGGGCATGTTTCCAAGGAAACAAGCTGCGCTAAGGACAAGGACTTTTTGATGGTGGCAATGTCAATATCCAGATGAGTCTTACTCCGACAGATGTCCACTCGATCATTCAGCTACGCAAAGACACATTCACATCTCAGATTTTAGAAACTTACTGAGAGTTAGATGAGCAGATCAACATGCCTCCCATCTCATAACGACCAGTTAGCTTAGCTTAACACATACCTCCCTTGTAAAACCACAACTTGTAATTTTTATACATTAGTTTTTGTACAGATCAAACAATTACATGTGGACAGAGCTAAGTTGGTGTTTCTCCATGCTAAGCTAAGCTAACCGGCTTCTGGCTGTAGTTTCAGCGCTTTTTACTCATTAAGATTATTGATTAATGACAAAAATGAACATGATGGCAAAGAAAAAAAAAAAGCGTGCAGCGTGTGTGGGTTGTAACTCTGTCAACAGATCCAGTGCTGCTGTCTGCAGTTCAGATGTGGCAGACACTATGAAGGTTTGACATGTGTGTGGTATTTATGACTCCTTTCAGGCTAGACAGCCTACACTGACTTGCACTATGCATTATTTAAAACTCTGACAGAGTGTGTTTTCAAGTATGTCCAACTTTTTTTTTCTCTCTCTTTTTCCCCCTCCAGCTTTTCCCGCTTGTGTTCAACTGGGTGCCAAAATGTGGCTGTGTGCAGCAGTGCTGGAATATATCGCCGATGGTGGGAAAGCAGAGGGGCTCTCTGTGTGTGGCAGAGGCCTACACTTGGATTAATTTGTGAGATGTGAATAAATGGCTCACTGGAGTGTGGTTGACGCCCTTTAGTATCACCCACAAACTACAGCGCAGCTCTAGATGAGATGCCCGCTGCATTAGATCACCCACCAAGCCGCGCAGAGATGGTAGAGGCAGAACTAAATGAAATGATCTTGTCACCTCAATCTGCTTTTTTGTCTTGTCTGGTTGAACACGTGAAAAAGACCCAGAAATATCAGACGCTCATCATCACCATCCCTCTCATGTGATAATATGCTACTCTGGGAGCTCGCTATCTTTCTTTGTCACAGACAAAAAAATGATATCTTTCATGAGAAGCTTTTCATTGTACCAGGGGGAATAGAGACAGAGCAATGAAATAATCTGTGTGTGTGTGTGTGTGTGTGAACTGAATGTGTCCTTTGCTTCCTGCTTGTGATTAATATGTTCTATAGGTGTCAGACAGTGAGATTACAGCCACATTTTACCTTGAACACAAATATAGGCTCCATTCAGAAAGCTACATTGGTCAAGCAGCGCATCTTATTTTCAAGCGGTGAGCATTATTCCCTGTATCCCTCGTGGCTGAGCGAGGAATCAATCATGCTTTTATTTCTGTAATTTCAGGTTTAGTCCACTTAAGTAGGAACTCTGTATGAGCACCTGATAGCAATTGGCAGCATGACTATGCTTAGGTATTGATTTTCTGCTTTGTGTTGTTATGGCTGTGGTATTTTCAATTTTCAAACCTGCTTAGTCTAAAGCCAAATCATTATTTTTCTGTGCTTCTACTCCTGCTAGGGACAACAATGCAGTATAGGCAATAAGCTGCCTTAATAGTGTTCCCTTAGAGGGACTAGAAAGTGTAATGAGTCTGGAGTGCTGAGTGAAAAAGCAGCTAAGCTAGAGAAATTTCCAGTTAAACTTTATATAGTTTTTAGAAGTCAGATAGTCAAGAGCTTTCCTTGTTTAGTATTTTCAGATGATGACGCACTGATTGCAGCATGTTAAAATGTCAAGTACCATTGCTTCTGTCAGTGCTTAAATATGCTACTTGAAGCATTTTAGCATCAATAAAACAAACACAGACAAGGCTGGCAGCCTGTCCTCTGTGTTTTATTTTATGTACCACCTGGTTGAATGTAGTAGGAAATCTGTTTGGTGCTCTACAAGATAAAACAGAAGGAGGATGCTGTTCCTCCAGCTCTAATGAAGCATTCAGATTTTCTCACAAAGGCAGATGGAGCAAGAGAGACGCCGATAGAATAATTGTGTTTATCCTCTTAAATGATGCAAAACAGAATCATTTAGATGAACGGGATTTATGAGGTGCTAATGCTGACTCTAATGCCAACAATAACTGAGGAGAGGCAAGTGATCATCTCAACTTAGGTCTATAATTTGTCCAGTTATAATCTTTTTAATGGTGGAGACGACAGAGAGACTCCCAAGGCACACAGGTATGAGAGCACACTGAGTCAAGGCTTTCATCCTTTCATGAGTGCTAATTTAGCAATTATGTTTTGATGCTTTAAAGATTACACATGGAAGACTCCAAGCAACATGTACAAACAGCACGGTCGTCAGACGAGCAAAGCAAATCTCTGTTCTTGAGAGAGGTCAAAGTTCACAGCTTGAAAAGATAATAACAAACTTAAAAGTAGTAAGAAACACATAAAGTGCGGCACTCGTCTTTCTCTCGTGGCATTTAGGGTTGGAAACCAAACCTGCATACAAACCACTGATTTTTGGGCAAAAACGCTGAATCACTCAACAGTACTGAAAAAACAATTTTGAGTGTGCAACACAGTTTTTCCTAAAGAGTACTGGTGAAAATTGTATCGCATGTAATGTTGACTTCAACCATCACCCAGCCCTAGATCTGCCATTAATTGTTTCTATCTGCTCCGCAGCGTTCCACACAGAGTTGACATAAATCAATATGGCCGACAACTGAATGAAAATCGTTGCATTTTTAAGAAACAGAAGGAAAAAGATACAGTAAGTTTTGTAGAACCAGCAGTGAGCAATGAACTATTCATGTACAAAACCTTAGTGCTGTTAAATTCTCTCTCTTGTTACAGTAGAAAGAACTTCTGGAGCAATGTCAAGTAAGATCATGCCCGACGGCAATCATTTCACATTTAGCTACAAAACAGTGACCTTGAAACAAGGTGGAGCTGTGTATTCTGAGCTCTGGACAATTTGTCTCTCCAATTTCTCTGCAATTCCTGCAGTCCATCACTGTCATAAGCTCATTATTGATCAGAGACTGATGCGTCTCAAGTTCACAGTTAGTTGTCTCCTACTGTATCCTCATCACTCATATGGGCTTTGCACAGTTATACGTGCGGCATCGGAATTGTGAGATAAAACAGGATCTTCAAGAATGAATTCCAGCAACAGTAACAACACTGGTGCTGTCATATTGAGCGAAATCTGAAGTTCATATGTCTTTCTTTAAGTGTATTTGTGAGGATGCACATGTAAATGATTTTTATTTCACAGCAGCAGTAGTTCAAAGAGACAAAGTGTAGTTCCAGTGATCAGGGGCAGAGCCGTAGAAGGTGACCAGGGGTGGAATCTGATTGGCCACCCCTGGTGCCTTGTCCTTCCAGAGTCAGAAGGTGAGTAGTAGTTAGTATCATAGAAGGACTTCTGAATGGGCTGAGGGCCAGAGAGAGACCAGAGCCTTTAGGGACAAGTGGAAACCCAATCAAATGACAACAAGGAGACACAACATGATTGCAAAAAGATGCTAAATGACCACAAGGTGATGCAAAATGACAACAAAGAGATGCAGAACGACCACAAAGGGATAAAAAATTACAACAAAGAGACAAGAAATGACCACAAAGTATCTTTCTTCCGTGTGGGAGGTTTGAGGGGCCTTTTACACATATGTGTCCAGGAACCCATCATGTCTCATAATCCGTCCACAGCTGTTTGGACTTAAAAATAGCATCTATTGATTTCACATTAGAATGTTGTTTATTTGGTATATAACTATTAATATTGTCCATTTTTACTATTGCCAAGATTTCTTTAAATATGTCTTAACAAGTTTTTACTCATTTTCCAAATGTGCCCCCCCTTCTTTAAAACTGTGCTGCAGTCTACCCCCCCATTCAAAAATTTCTGAACCTGTCCCTGTCAGTAACTGAAAGTTTAATATTTAAAATGAAAGATGTTGCAGTAATGGTACCCAGCTTCCCCTCAATAAGATGGTGAGCTTTCCAACAGCACGTTCTAAACAGCCTGAAGCGCTTCACTGTACAAACAGCAGCAGGAAATCACTCTAAATTGTACCCAGAAATGTGAGCATGCGAACAAAATGCCCCGTACGAGTGTCTCAAATCACCCTGCAAATGTCTGAGGACTTCTATGTAGCATGAAAGGATCATCCATCTCATTTGAATAAGTCAACAACTCCAGAGTATTTAGATTTCTGGCTCAGCAGACACGGGGTGCCTCCACAGGAGACACCCCCCGGCATGTTGGTTTTCTGCTGATTGACTCAGCGGGCTCTCATTATCACGAGGAGAATGAGCTACAAATGTTCTCACTCCTTCTCCTGTTTATTTTCAGGTTACACTGTGGTTGGCGAATGTCACCTCAATGCCAGTTTTGTTTTCCTCTCAAACTGCGAGAACAGTTACCACATTATTTATAGTATGAAATGGCTTATTTAGTATTCCCACAAGAAAAATCCCAAAACCTCTTTGTTGGTACAGTGAGTGAAATACTTGCAAACTTCTTCAAAGCTGTAGCTCTACAGTATATAGTGCCCTCTCCATTTCTTTATATACACGACACCTCTACAGGATGTGGGAGTACACAGTGGTTTTATTATGTTTGTCTTCAGGCTACGATCTTAAAGTCAGATACCATAACTCTCGTGAACGACTGAGGAGCTAAAGAAGTTTGAATCTAAAGAAAAGACATAAACGGTTTCACGCTTCAAAGAGCTCAGTGAAGTGTTTTCTCATCTTGGCTTGAATAAGAATCAATACAAGCTTTCTTCTCTTAACTCACACGCAGAGCGAAGGTGGTATCTTAAGAACACGACCTCTCCCTCAGCTGAGGATTATCTGCTTATCCAGTGTCACATCTTTATGTGACATTATGTGTTGACGGTGATGAAGGAATAAGCAGCTCTCAGTTTCAAACTTTTGTATTCGACTGTTTTAAGAAGGTCAGCTGTTGCACTGATGGATCGAACAAAAGCTGCCGAGAACTGTAATTTGTTCACATAATACATTCATCCGTGAAAATTGCAAGCTTGTAATTCTCGAGCCTTTTCTTGGACTGCAGACAAGAAGCAACTAAATTTAATATTGTACATTAACGGAATGGTGAGGACTGTGAATGCTGTAAATAAGTAGTGTATTGAACAGCTCTCTCCTCTGATGCACAGGACATTAATTCTACACTGCATCTACAGTACATCCATTCTAAGACACAGCGCCCATATCTACATTCTGCTCCTTTCCATTTCAGATCATCTTGATAACTGCCTTTCTTCTGACAGATTCTTTGAGAACTGCGGAGTTCTCTGAAGTTCACACAGTTCAGATTTACATTGTCCTAAAGCGCTGTCAGAAAGTGCTAACACATGTTTTCAAAGGATTAAATCTTTGCCAGAAAAAAACACAAACAAAAAAAAATAGAGAGAATTTCAACCCCTTGCAGTGCAGTTTGAGCTTCCAGCAGTTTACATTAATTAACATGCCATATAGCCATGCTCGCTTCTTGAATGACACAGTTTTCCTCATTTGCTTCAGAAGCTCTTATCAAAAGTGACTGACCTGGCAAGATCAAAGTGCAGCCTTGTGGTTTTCCCTCTGGCACTTTCTGACTGGGAAAGCGAGCTTTTAAAGGACTTGTGACAAGCACATTGCCTTTGAAGCGGATTAGTATTGTTACCGTCTCGAGTTGCACAATGATGTTCACAGCATACTGTCCCCAGAACTCAGTGGTTTAAACTATCGGGATGACTGAGCCCCTCACAAATTTCCCAGTTGTGAAATATTTGTTCTCACAATTTCAAAGCGGCCCCTTGAGCCCTATAGTGCTATGATCATAATGAACAGGACAATATAGGCCCCCAAAAAGCTGCTGCTGATAAAACTTATTAAGCTTCTTTTTCATGTCCCTGAGGAAAGATTGATTGCACTGAGAGCCTTTTAATACAAATATATTATCTCCCAAAAGTGGAATGAAATCTCACTCTGAAAACTGCTGCTCCAACACTTTATCAATGGAAATGTGATCAGAGGAAGTCTAAGACTGCAGCACATTTTAAAAATCTGCAGCCACAGTGTTCCACTGAATAAATGGCTCCATATTTTTGTTGGCTGGATAGTACGAAAGACATGTAACTGTTTCTTCCACCTTGCATATTGTCAACACATTACTTCTTGCTGTTCACTCAATTCCATTCAGTTTCAAGCAAGGGACGTATTGAAAGACAGTTCATCCTTCACTGCAACACAACTAATGATGTAAAATTGTTGCTACATTACTTTTTCACCAGCGGCATATTTGTGCATCTACTGTTGTTCATCAACAAAAGGGTAAAGACCATTTTTTAATGAAAAAAAAAATCTCACAACCTTGATTATAACACACAATCTTCCTCAGGAGACAGAGTTCACCCAGTATGTCCTTGAATTGTGGATGTTTGAGTTTGAGCACTTCAAAGAAATAGGCATTTCAGGACTTACACTTTTTGAGTCCTTACAGAGAGTTATACGAGAAGATTGATACGACTTTCATTATCTGTCTTTTGAATCTAAATCGTATAAAGAACAGAAATAGAGGGAAAATGCTAGCCTAGCTCTGTCTGATACAAAAACTCCCTATCAGCACCTACAAAACTCACAAGTTCACACACTATATCTTCTTTATTTAATCCATGCAGGACCAAAGTGTAAAGAGTGAGAAGCTGTGATAACAGCCAGGAGAAATAATCACTTGTTAATTATTCATCTTTAGAGGTGCTGGCAGGTGGGATTTTGTTACCTCTGGGCAGAGCCAGGCTATCTGTTTCCTCCTGTTTCTGGTCTTTATGCTAAGCTAAGCTACTCATCCCCTGGCAGTAGCCTTAAATTTAACAGACAGATATTTTCAGAATCGATCTTCATTCTTGACCGTGGAAACAGCCTTTGATTACAAAAAAAAAAAAAAATTTAACCACAAGGTCCATTTACTAGATGTGTCAGAGCAAGGACTGAAATAAATAAATAAAAAAACCAAGTAAAACTACTTTTTGCAAAGTCAAGAATTAACTTTATAATGATGACTGATCACACTTTAAATTGCAGAGACAAGTTGCAAATATTTGCTGTCAGATATAATTTGATCAAAAACTCCCACAAGTCAGAAGTCACATGCAATTTATTCTGTTACTCCCTGCCCTGTAACATTAATCAAATCTCAATCAGTCTGATTGATTTACTCCCTTCTCAAACAGAAAATGTTTTGCTGACTACACTTAAGAGCTACTAACCGTTCCGGTGACTCTGAGCTGCAACACAAATGTGATTTCAATAGAGTTGAAATTGATGAATAAACAGTTGCTACATGTCTCACTCCCCTTTTTTTTAAAGTCGTGTGAGTGAAGCAGGGTCTAGGATTAACAAGGACAGGTTGAATTACAGCTTCAGTTTGGGGGCAATTCAATAGGAAGTGAATCAATCTGAGGATTAATTGTTGCACCACATCCTGAGCAGCAGACACTCGATACAGCCAGAGGGAGACTGCGATAATGGAAGTGAAATACAGACAGCACACAGCTATAGCAGCTTAACCCTTCACAGCTCTAACAACATGTTTTATGTCTGATTAAAACCCGTGTTCCCCGAGAGAAAATTTTCAAAATAGGGACCGGAGATCAGCTAAAACATTTCAATTGTCACTGGTTCTTTTCAAATGAAAATTGTGACATTTTAAATATAAAATAGTGGATATTATTCATTTTAGTGTTTTAGATATTTTTAATGTGAAATCTTTCCAGGCTGTGGGTTGTTTTGAGGCTCAAGCCACTGTGACGCACATATATAAAGGATGGTGAAAATGGCATTCAGCTGGTCAGTGACGCGTTATGAATACCACATTTACACCTGAGAACACCTATTGTATATGGATACGAGGTTATTAATGTGGAGTTTGTAAAAATGAGTTGAAATTCATGTATGTATGTAAGTAAGATTTTTTTTCCAGCACTTAAACCTTCAGATTATGAAAAAAAAAAAAATCACTAGATAAAAGCCGGAAAATGTACATGCTGCATGTGCAAACTACAATGTTGACACACATGGATAATTTAGTCAAGCAATGAGCTCTTTTCATGTCACCACTTGCAATATTACTGATATTTCTGTCTGAAAGGCCTGCAGGACTATTAGATATTTGATGAGGTTAGCGAGTCTTTGTTTGCTTTGGACTATTTTATGGTAAACACACCACCTCTCCGTGTGGCTCGTTTTGCATCAGAATAGCTTTGAGGAGCAAAGAAGGTGAAGGTTGCATGCATAAGGAGCTTTGGGTTGCACTGACTAATATTGTTTTTTGTTTTTGTTTTTTTTTGCATGTTTTATACTTTGAGGCCATGAGCTAAACCACAAGAATAAATATGGCCCTTGTTTCTTTAATGAAAAAATCTTTCAGTGATGTTTTCCTCAATATATTTTATTGAATGACATAATCTGGCCCACATCTATTGTTGCACATATTACCTTCTCTCTCCATCTAAGGCTGATTTTATATCCAACAATAAATGTACACATATCCCCATGAACATCTTGCAGATTTTTGCCTTAGCTGAGGAAATTGATTCCTCTCGGACATTATTCTTCCAAAGAGATGATGCTACGATCTGAAGCAGGTATACACTGTCATTTGTCAGGTGTCTCTGCAAGCGCTCTTATGCTTTGACTTATTGTATCTGGATTGGCTGGAGAGAAGATAGGCTCTTAAACAAATGGCTGCTGTCAGGCAGGGAGAGACAGCCTTTAATGAGCCTGTCTTCACAATTGGCACGGTCTGTGTCAAGCCATGATAAAAAAAAAAAAAAAAGAACGAAAAAAAAAGAAAAAGTATGCCTTCAAACCAAACTTGCTCCAGTGCATTAAATTAAAGTTTTTCTCATTACTGTTTTACTAAATGTGTTACTGCATCCATCCTATAAGAAAGGCTGCAGGTTAAGGTGCAAGATTGTTTGCAGAGCAGCGTAGGGATTGGAGATATTGCTCAAAGGCACTTCAATCAGACAGGTGCTGGCTGAACCAGCTGATCAACACTTTCAGATCATGCTGTCCATCCAAATACATATACAACACGTTCTCTGTGTTGTCACATCTGAAAGGTTAAACTTTGTGTAAACTGTTGATAATCAAATGAAGAATGGAGTTCATGTCAGTAACACACCGCAAGATGGACAGGGCTAATTCATGCTAATTGCTAACTCCAGGCAGAAATCAGTGTTCTTGGATGCTTTGGATGCAAAGCCATAGCATTTTGCAAGTCATTAAAATTATTTACTTGCTTCACTAAAATTGGAATGCAGACACCTGAAATAGAGCACATGGTCCGTTAAACGTTAATTCTCCAGCGCACTGGAAACACACCTATTTGTTGTCTTACCAGGAGTTAGTTGAGACCTTAGATAGTTTTATAGTTTATGTCTTTAACTGTTAAACATTATTAGTCTTCATAAAGAATCTGGGCTGAAGCATGTAGCCTGGTGATTATTGGATTAGCCTTTGCAGTTTTTTTCTCTATATTCAAACATGATTCAAATGTAATGAATAGAGTAGTTTAGTAAAATGGAAAAGCAGAAATAATCCTTTCATGGTCCAGTCAATAGTTAGCTACTGAGAAAAACATTCAAAAATCGTTGAGTGCCATCAGTAAGTAAGAACTCCCACTGTGTATATTATCAAATATAATACCCACTACTACAGGTCATTTTATGTGCCCATGAATGACAACTACACTGAGCATTTCTACACACGTAGGTAAAATCTATTTCTCTTCCTGCTTTCATCTCATACAATTATTCTGTGTTTTTAAGGTGTAGATGGGATCCATTCATTGTCCGCCCGTAACAAAGGATCTTCAGCACTGCTAAGTAATACAGTCGTCTTATCTTGAAGCCTCTCAGATTAAGATAAATGGGTCAATTTGAAAAGTAATTAGCTAACCTAAAGCCAATGCATGTCTCTGGAATATCTGCCCTTCATCACAGAGTGTGCCAAACCTGAGAATGGTTCTCCTACCCTTTGTTCTCTGGATAGTGAATCTGTTTAGAGACAATAGAAATGATTGATTTGCGATCCTGCTTCCTCTCTGTTCCTGGCATTATTAAAATACCCATTCAGTATAATACCCGAACACGACAATGAGGGTAGTTGATCGTAAAAGCTAGAAGATATTCAGCCGTAAGAATCTCAATTACTTTATCACACAAAGGTTAGAGAAACAATTAAAGACACTAAGTCAGTGAGTCAGACAAAGCCTTTATGAAGGTTTTGAGGCATCAAATTGACAGATTATGTACCACAGAGACTGTATTGTCTCTTTGAAGACTGGAGGCAGATTTATTGCAAAGGAGTATCAAAGCAGGCATCCTCTCAGAGATAAATACCTCCATCTATTTTTTTTTTTTCGCTCTGAGAGATAAGGACCCAAGCTGATGATCCTGCCTTGCATTTCAGACGGCATATTTTCTATCTCAGAATAGACTTTGACTATTCCCACTGGTTATCCAGACCAGAGACTCCCTCCCTCTCTCTCCATCTATCTATCTGTCTCCTTTTAATCATGCAAAAGGCAGGTAAAATGATCTGGGAGTTCGCCTGAGTGGACACAGTTCAGAATCAGAATCAGCTTTATTCACCACGTTCACGTCATGTACAAAGGGTCTGACTTGCTACCAGTAGTGCTGAGATACATAGAAGTACAACAGGATGGAACAAGACAGGTCGTTTTGTGCAAAAAGGAAATGTGGGTTACATTTAATGGGCGTTAGAGTCCACAGGCACACCAACGACTCTATGAGCCTGTGCTTAGGTGCAGAAGTGCTATCAGCTAGCTGTTAACATTAAAAGACAAGTGTGATAATATTCTATATTTTTCCTCTCTTCAACAAGTCCAAAACAAACAATGAATTGTTCCCACTAACAAGAATTGTTTTTAACCAAAGCCTGATATAGGTTACTCTTCTCAAAAACCAGAGGAGGATACAGGGAATACAGTTTTTGTTCTGTGCCATGTTACAGCAAACACTTTGTCAAGCTGTCTCACCAACCCCTAACAAACGCAAGGGCAGAATGATTGATTTTGTTAAGTTTACACTTTTAAAAAGAATATTACAATATCTTTAAACAGGATTTTCTTTGGCAAACATATTTTAAACTGCTACAGTAGTATTGTGTGATACCAACTGATACTCAGTTTTATGCTTTGTGCTGTCTGATGCCAGCTTTATCCAGATTTGGAATTTGCATGTTGTCGTGACTCAGGTCTGCACAAAGAGGTGGAAAGCAATTTCAAACATCTGTCAGCCGCCTTAATGTGAACACTGCAGCAGAGATTTCTGTTCTGCTGCTGTATGGAAATAAGGCAGTGTTTTGTTTCACACCATTAAACTCTCCCAGTAGGCAGAAGTGTGTTAAATAGTCATTTACATGTTAAAGTGCCTTATGAAGAGTAAACTGAGAATTGCCAGTCTGTTAGGAGTGTCAGCAGAATAATAAACCCTCTGTTTCATTAAGGTTTCCTCAGATAGTCACAAGCAGAGAGGAAGGCTTTGGGTTCGTAGTCAGAATGTAAGCTTCGTATATACAATATAATTCATAAGCTATGTACATCTTTCTTATATCCATCATCATTATTGGCTTTTGAGGTTTAGTCAAGGCAATCTATTTTTCCATGGTACAATAAGTGCAATTTGCTTTTCTTTTGGCTCCTGAGATGAAAATAAATTGACTCTCTCCATAAGTCTGGGTTTTGTGAATCTGAACACTTCACAGTCGCCAAATAACCCTTGAAGCAAGCAATTACCTGAGCAATTTTGTACAACTGATCGCAATTACCTGCATCTGCACTCCAAAGAGCAGAAGCCACCGAGCGATTTTGATTGTATCTGCTATCATTTGCAATCTCCAGCGATGATGGAGATGACGAGATGATTTAAAATTAGAGTTAATTTACAGTAAGTGCAGGTAATATTTATTATTGTTATTATGAATGAGCACAAATATTATTTAGCCCTAAATAAATGGCATACACTGCATGCATGTAAGCCTTTGGAAGTGATATTTTACATATAAAAGCCTGTCATTTGTAATAAGCATCATCCAGACCAACAAGTGTCTCCCTCACACAGTTGAAATACACCATAAAGAGTCTCTCTCTCTCTCTTCTCTAGCATGGCTCATTAATTGTATAATGTTTCTGTGATTTGTGTTTCACTGGAAATGTTCCAACAATCATGAATAAACACTCTGGATCACTTAATCTATTTTCGTCACTGATGTCAGCAGCTTTTCCTCCCACTTTTCCCTGCCTGCCTGTCACAGTACAGCATAAAAGTCTAGGGCTGTGGGGTTGATTAACAATTATTTTCCAAAAGCATACGTTTCGCTGCAGATGAAAGCTTTGAGCCTGCCTGTCCTCAAACTGTGCTATGCTTCAATGTGGCAGGGAAACAAGTCATTTTCTGTCATTTTGTTTTGCACTTTGTTTCGTACATGATCCAAATTTCAAACGACAGCAGCCATATAGATCTGGTCATATATCCGGTTGTTTTTTCCTCGCGAGTGGGCTGCATCGCTCTCTGCCTGCTGGAGCAGAGCCGCACATAATAGTCAGCTCTGTGTTCCTGACTGCCGGACGGGCTCTTAAAAGTCAAGCACGGTTTGGAGGGCACTTCAAATAGATTAAAAGAGCTGCCTTGTTGTTTATGCAGGCACGGAAAGTAGTGTTGATGAAAAACACTGCTGATGTTTAAGTTCATCTACATTCACACCCACTGAGGGATCATTTTATCGCACACTGAGATCCATTTGATGCTTCACTGGCTCTAATGGGAAAAGCAGGTCCTCCAGTCTCTGAGGGCACCTGTGCAACATTCAGCACATCTACACTTCATCATACTGTTCACGCTTCCTGAAAAATGAGTCTCACCGGGGCAGTTTCAGAACTTTTAGTATCTCCAATGCAGACATGACAATTATTTTCATTGTAGTTCATTTTTAGTTACATATTCTCATTTTCTTTGTGACAAATTGAACCTGATAGACCCGGTAACTGATAAATAGTTAATCCTGATAAACTCTGAATTGAGGACTGTGTAGTTGATAATGACAAATTACTGACAAGGAGACACTATAGCAATGAATCATTAGGTAATGATTAGTTCATAAATACCTGACCAATAAACCACATCTACACTGACCACTTCCCCCGTGAGTCATTCCTGTTTCATTCAGAGCCAGTTGCTGAGTGAGGCACAAAAATAGCAGAGACTCACTTATAACTAATCATTTAATCATTAGTCACTCTTGTCTCTGTTCTTCTGTAACTACTAAAGGATTTGGTGTATCTTATGGTAAAGAGTTGCTAATCATTTAATAAACATTTTCTTGCTGGATATTGTCATTAGTACATACATACAACTCATCCACAATACAACTGCCAAAACAATCCTGACACAAGGTCCATTTCTTAGCTCTGTCTTCCTCATCTGTTGTTGGAGTTAAGTGAAATTGTACTTTACAGATTATATTTAAAAATTCTAATTAAAAGCCAGTCCATCTCAGTGACAACTGAGCACACGCTATCTGCTGATGAAGACCATGTGATATGGTTGAGAGAACAACCATTATTTCGGCCGTCATTTTTAAAATATTACAAATAAAATAAAATAAATTTCAGGACTGGTTAGAAATACAATCAATTCTACAGCAGCATATGCATTATCAGATATCCACTGACTACAGAGTCTATAAACATAACTTAAAACAAAGCATTTCTCCAGTCTACTCTTGTCTTAAAGTAAGAAATACCCCAAGCCTAATTCATTACAAAGCCTTTCAGCTTTTAGCTAAAAGTAATTTTACTCAGGGATATTTGTACTAAAAAAATAAATAAGGTAAATTAATCAACTTATGTACAGAACACGTGCCTTTAAAGTGTTACTTCTGGGTTATGGAATCGTTTCTATCCAGTTTTGTATTTCAGATCACTATTATCTTTACGACGAACCTTCATTGAAGATAATGACGTCCTGTTTTCCAGTTGCCATTTAAGTTTTTTTGCAAATTTTTTTGCACACACATTACATGTAAAATAATGCCACAAACAATACAGCAGTATTGTTTAATACGAAAATGTCACAAAGGTTTGGGTATCTATTCCTTAGTGATGTCTTTTAGCGAGGAGTGAAATTAACATGTTCAACCTGCTGTCAGCTGCAGCTCAACTTTATGGCAGGCCTAAGACCCACCACCCAGGATGTGATATGCAGAATGAGTGACACCCCATGTGATTACCTGTTATTGTACTGGCAGTTTCACTTTCAGCTACAGTTTCACATTGTTCTGAATACAGTGTATTATTACATTGTCAGGTTAGAGCTGTTTCTCTCTGCAGTAGCGACTGTTGATGCAGATATTGACTCCATTAAGCCGTAATCATTTCATGAATTAATTCAAACTGTAAAGCAACTACCAGTTCAGATGAGGAGGCTGAACTCATTAACACTGCTAAGCACTGCAACACCACTCTCCAAGGCTGTGCTCTGTGGTATTAATTAGGTCACAGCTACGCTGACGAGCTCCTTTGAAAGTGAGTTAGTTTATCTTCTCACTGTGATGATGTGAGGGCAGATGAGTGAAAGTTCAGACTCTGCCTTTGTGTATAATCCTCTGCTCTTTGATTGGCTACAGTGTGTAATGGATTTAAATCCCTTCTCCTCGTTGGTTGATTTCAGTTATTGATAGTCATTCAGTCCTCGCTATGATCATTCGCCACCAGGTTGCCATTGACTGTCAACAGTTGCCATGGAGATGGTCGGAGATTTGTCAGTGTTGCTGCAGGTGAGAGCTGCAAGACTCCAGGTTTTAATGTTTGCGTCAACATGTCACAGGCGATATTTATTTCTGTTTACAAACAATAACACACTGAACCGCAATGTAAGTCAAACTACTTTCTTTTTTAACATTTTGAATATTACGTTTCTTTAAATTGCTGTGCTATAGTGACACAGGGTGCACCACTGCCAGCAGGACAAACAGGTTGTGGATGTGTGGTAATATGCACCCAAAGTCCATGAAGTATTCATGTAACCCGTTTCCCTCTGTCAAATGTCCCACTAGAGACACAGTATCAGCCTCATTGCCTTCTCTGAGCCCCATCAATGGGGTGAAATTAATACCACTTTAAGTATCTTTAGGGCAATCTTTCTTTTTCAGAGGCAATGAGATTACATGTATCTCTATTGACTTGGTGTTATACAGTATGTAAGCGATCTATTTTAATAGGATTAAGGCATGTTGTATGAGTACCAGGACTCTAAATGTGTGGGCAGCAGTGAGTCCACTAAGTTTTTTTTAATGTCTGAACCTATGGCTCTCAAGCTAATGCTGTCTGTGATTACCTGGGCCTCGAAAAGTGCACAGCGGTGACAGACGGCCAATCAAATCATACAGTGCTAATTAACTTTCAAGACTATGCAGAGTCATTTCATTACAAATGCTGTTTCCTTTCATCATATCTCCTCGTCCGTGTTTCGGCAATCAGTCTCTGAAAGATTGAAAACTAAATTGAGTTTGTGTGTAATGCAGCTCAGCCGTCGGCAAATGCTAATTTCACTCTGAGTGAGTGAAAACAAGACGGAGTGAAAAAACACTACCACTGATATGATTATCTTTTTAATGACACATAGAGCGCCATTACTGTATTGATATACTTAACACGTCACTGTTGTATAATAATGTTTGGCTCAGTATCCATGGTAATCATGTATCCATGGTAATCATGTCCACATTGGACAAATCTGCAAAATGAAGACTTAATGAAGTCCATGAATGCCAACATTCAGTAAAGGTCTTGTGTTTGGGTTAGTAGACAGGCATGTAGCAAAAATATCTGGTTCTTTTGTTGCTTAATGCTCCACTATGTTCTTCAGCTGGTGGCTAACTGTGTTTGTGTGCTATTTGGTGCTAAGCAGGTAATGTACACTGGGTTTTAAGAGCTTTTTCTGCTTAAAACTGCTGCCTGCTGCAGATGAAAATGACACAAAACAGTGAAGCTGTGGGCCGTAAAATCAAAACCATAAAGCACCGCACCATAAAGCACCGCAGAGCAGAGGGTAACTGCAGCATTGGGTGATAATTTTCACTTACTGTGAGGTTCATCAATGTGAGCCTTCATACACATGTAGTCATGCAATAAGCTGTTAAATGCATTGATCATAATTGCTTTAACTATACTGCAGACTCCATGCGGAAATGCTGTAGAAAGCTAGAATTTTAAATACATTCTTACTGGACATAAAAAAAAAATTGTAACTGAACATTTGCAGAACAACCGAATTAATACTGCTATTCTTGTCTGACAACAAGTTTAATAATATTTTTATACTTTTATACTGTTGTTGCGAGTAAAATTCACAGCACATTCAGATATTGTACTGTAGAATCACAGAGCTCTGTGATCCTCGCCAGTAAAAACCGGTTTTCTGTCCTTCTTGAGCTGCAGGATTGTGTGACTGAGCATCCTGACCGCTGGTCAAGTAGCTCCGTCTGATGACTTAATTAAGGTCACGGGCTGAGAGCCCAGTTTGCCCGTCCTCTGCCTCATTATCATATCCCTTTGTTTGATATGTTGATGTGAAGCAACGATTTACAGTTAATCAGCCTCACAGCTTTGCACCTCTGATTGTGTCAAGGTGTATTGAAAAAGGCTCTTTTGACATTTAATTCACCTGAATATTTTTGGTCTGCTATTTTACAAAAAGGTTTACAACGTGGCTTATTTGCCAAAACATAATCTACAACACTGTAGGCAGACACACTCACAAACAGCTTGCACTCTCCATCGCCGCCGTGTTGAGCTCATTTACCCAGCACTGAGAGAAAGGTGATAGCTGACAGTGTGAAGTAATCTGCTCTATTGATCATGCTGTCAGAGAGTGACTTTAGTAACTGCAAAAGCAAACACAGCGAACATTAACCCTTTGCTAGGATGGGACAGGAGACACAGTGAAAAAAAAAAAAACGGCAGGGTTGTAAGGATGGTACCAAAACATTGAAAGGGTTGTACAGTTTGAATGTATTTAACAATCTGCTTTCATAACATCACACTTCTCCCTCTCGTGTGAATTTGGGTTGGTCTTGTAGTGTGCTTTTACCTGTAAGGAGAGGAGTGCGCTGTGAGGATCATTTACTGACACTGGCGTCTACGGTTTTGGAGATCAGAGGGTGAATCCCGAGGGGGTGTTGATGCAGACTTGTGCTTTGGTTTGAGGATCTGTATTACGTTGCTCCGTCAAGCCCCCCTTCCATCAAGTTCAGGGAAACAGAGCCCGTTGTTACCCATAAGCCCATGTGTCATTGAATATTTATCATGTATCTGATTTGAGAGGGAGAGATTCCTGAGATGTGGCAGACCCCCCCCCCCCTCCACCCCCACCCCCATGCTCCCCTGCCCGAGGCCTGCAACTCAACACCCTGTAATAGAAGCCTTAAAATGTGGCTGTCATTTTCTGCCTCTGGGAAATGGTTAATTAATTACATGTTGGCCTCTTCGCTTTAACTCTCTGAGCAAACATCTCCACATTATCTCATAAGTTTATCCCAACTCTGCACTGGTACTGCGGTACAGTATAATACTGTATGTATTCATCTGAGAGAATATGAAATATAGCCCCAAATCCGGAGAAGACACAGAGCAGCCTGAGCCTTTCCTCTGACTGTCTCACAAGCACAGCGGCTGTCTCTGTAGCATTATTAATGGGAATAAGTCAGTCAGCTGATGGAGAATTCACAGTGCAAACGCTGACACCTGTGAAAACGTGAACTTTTGGGATTGCAGCTGACGGTCAGAGCATATGGCAATAATCAGCTTCAGCATTCTAACTTTTAGATGTGTTTAGCATGAACAGTACAGGTAAAGATCTGTGCATTACAGGAAGAAGTAATACAACAGATGTTAGACAGCAATGTACTGTATTTTGAAGGTCTCCCATTAGGATTTTAAATTCCGGTTAAAACAACAAAAACACAGGTAAATCATGTAACTTTGCATAACAAGTCTCAGATGGCCACAGACATTAGCACTCTAAGGATCACCACAGTGGTTACAACTCATCCTGAGGGGCTTGTGAATGTCAACACAAATTCCACAGCAATCCATGCATTAACCGAAATGTTAAGAAATTAAAATTGCAAATATCAAGCTCATGGAGGAACTAGAGGAACAGTCAGAAGACCATCAGAGTCATCACGATGCAACATCTGGGAACCATGAACATTGGTATAAAAAGTGTTTATCCATCTAGTAGATGTTGAGATTTCAGTGGATAAGTGAGAATTTTGACCTGCTGATGGCACTAGATGAAAAGTTCAAGGATCATAAAATCCAGAAGGATTCATCCTCTGGAAACCATGAATGTCTGTACAGTTGATCCAAAAGTTGTTGATATATTTCAGTCTTTTGTTCTATAAGTCATTTTATCAATTGTGTCAGACAAAAGCAGAAGAAAGATACTTCGTAAGTGCGTTTGATTGAATTGTAACTCAACATCATGACCACAGTTTGATGTGAAAACCCCAAAAATGTTTATCTTTATTACAATTATCTTTACTATTTGTTTTTGTTTTTTTTACACCATGACCACCAGAAAGATACTAAATAACACAGTGTGTGTGTAGTGAGTGCAAACAGACACACAGGTGACAAATTAAACCCATAAAGTGTCTTAGTAAGCCCTTAGTAAGCTGGGTCTCCACATTCTGCTAGAACAGCTTCAGTGAGCCTTGGCACTGATTCTACAATCTCTGGACTGATGGTGGTGGAGAGCGCTGTCTAAAACACCAATCCAAAATCTCCTATAGGTGTTCAACTGGGTTGAGGTCTGGTGACTGCGAAGGCCACAGCGTGTGATTCACATCATTTTCATACTCATTAAGCCATTCAGCGACCCATCGTGCCCTATGGATGGGGGCGCTGTCATCCTGGAAGAGACCACTCCCATCACGATGAAGAAATGTTTCATCATAGGATAAAGTCACTTAGATCTTTTCCTCTTTACATCTTGATACAAAATAAAAATCAACTGGGCCTGCTCAGCATTTTTATACATGCCACAGAGCCTGATTGGTTGTTAACTGCCTCATTACATTGTGCAGTGCACATGTGTCGAAGCACCTGCATTTGTTATGTTTCTCCACTCATGTACTTTGTCACCCGCCTGTTTGTGCAACACTGTTCGAACCATATGTGTTTGATGTACTTTCAGTCCTCGTCGCTCTGTGCGTTTCAGTTAGAGCCGCTCCGGTGTGGAAGAGATCGATTTTCTGCAACAGGAACATTAGTGATTCTCGAGCCAAGGGTATTAAACTCAAATCATTGTGTTCTATTGTTTGGCATGTCATATTGATTATCTCCTGGGTTTCACTGGGGAGAGTGAAATATTGTAGCCTCAACAGTCTTGCACACAAAGACCTGGATCCATTTGAAAACAAATAACTTGTGCAAAGTGTTACAAAATATCTGTTTAGATTTAATCTTTTCATTGGTGCTGTGCTGGTGAATAAATACCACATATAAGTGGCTGAATGTGAAGCAGCATGCGATGCCAGATTTAAAGGTGAGGTGTGTATCCACTGCATTGAATGCCAATGTAGTGGCAATTGTAGTGTGTGTGCTGCTGCCCTGCGGCTGCCCTGTGGTCAGATTTACAGGTAGAGGAACAAACTGACAGCAGCTTCACTGCAACACGTTAGATTCAGCAGTGTTTGTGCTGTTAGACAAGGACAGCACAAATGGAAAAAAAAAAAACTGTTCAATTATTGATCCTGTGACTCAAACCCCTCATTATTTCATAGTACCTGTTAGAGGGATGTCCCTGAGGATGTGACGGCGGAGTCTTCACAGTAGACTGGCTCTGCGTTCGCAGGGACATGTCGCGCATGATAACAGTGATGAAACCCCTGTTCAGCTAAAATCAATATTCTGATCCATGAGTCACTTTTGCTGTTCCCTCTCTCTTGAATTAGACACAGCAGTTACGGAGAGAAAATGTGCTTTTCTGAGGTGCAATCAGTCTCACTGAGAACAAAGATTTTTCCAGCTATCGTGCCATTGCATCATGTTTGTGAATGTGATGAAACTGACCTTTCTTCTAAATGCAAATTTGAGCACAAAACACCTAACCAGTTTGAATTGTAAAATTCTCACCTCCCTAAAAATAACTGCAATCCGTCTTGTTATCTTATAACGTCTAATTATGCAGCTTTTATTGCAGCTAACAGCAGTTTTGTCTATTGCTGCCACACTCAGCACTGATCCATTGTTTTTAATTAATTTTAAATGTGAATCCATCAATACTCTGTGAATCTTCTGGGAGAGACTGATAAATACAAAAGCTCTGTCCCTATTGTACCACAGACAAAGAAAAAAAAAATCTATCAATTCACACAAGTTAAAACAATAAACTTTATATACAATATGCAGAAGACGGCGTGGTGGCTTTTCTTCGCTGTGTTCGTCTAATGTGCTTTGTTTTACTATCAGTGTGGCATTTACTGTATAGGCTCCATTGAATGTGTCACTCGGAATCATTGTTTCCGTGACTGATGAATTTTGGGTCAAAATGAAGCATGCATTTATTATCCCGAGAGCAAATATTACAGCACAAACAACATGTATATTTGACAGTCTACACTGGATCTTCTTGGGTAGATCTGAGCCGAGGGAATGCGGCGAGGAAAATTTGGTTATTTGCCCACAATTCGAATGCATCACTAAGCCTTGTTTTGTTTATGCCTGTTGAATTCTGCATTGAAGACTGAAACCTACCATTGTCCTCTGCTCCCTGGCTGAGTAATTCATCTGGGTCTCCTGTCGTGTCTCCTAAATAAAAAGCCCTCAGCGCCTCGCCAACCTCCCACTCTTCAAGCACTGCAGGGTCTCTCACAAAGCTAATGGTCACACCGGGGCCTGTCAGCCTTCTCCAAAGCCCATCCTTTGTACATGCTCTGCTCCGGTCTTACCCCTGCTGCCCTGCACCTTACTACAAATGTCAAAGAATATTGATTTGGCTCAGAGTGACAAAGTCTTCACTGAGATAGCTGCCTTTGTACTACTGCAATAAAGAAAGAGACCTGACCTTCATACACGCAGCAGCTAGACACTATCGACATTTCATCTCAAACTGAAAGTTTCCTGGTGAATTTTTGCTTCATGAACGATTTCAGGAAGAATATCCAACTGCCAGCTGAAACACCACAGTGGTTCTGTAATTGCAAAGATGCTGCCAGATTGTGAGCGAGTCTCATAAATGCTGTGCCTCTGATGAACACAGTGTCTCTTTTAGAAACAAGCTTCTGAAGCAGCACAAATATTCATACAAGCTTTTTAGCTTCTTAATGCGGCTAAAATAAACAGTAAGCGAAAGCAGAAGACAGAAACTTATTTCTGATTCTGATATCAGCTTCAAAAGCGCATCACAGGAATGCCGCAGACAAACAAAACAGAGGAGCAACAAAGAAAACATGAGCACAACAAGTGGGTGTTAGCATAGAAAAAATGCACAGTTACAGCTTTCCTTTCCTCAAGACCTGTGACATATTTCAGCACCAAACTGCTGGGTGTAGAGCTACGACGGCCACTGTTTGAACAGCTTAATGTGCTCGGTGTCACGGATTGAAAAATTGGATATAATGTCCGATAAACTGTCCCCGTTATTTTGCCAGTGTGAAACAAAAGAATGACGCTTATCAGAAATGTATTGACGAGCGACGGATTGTTCCACTGACTCACTGTGGCGCGATGCCCGGTTTTTTATGTCTTGCATGGCTGATATCTAATTGTTTCTGCAGAAAACTCATTAGGAGTCAGTTGACTGGAAATTCTCGCAGGAGAATCACTGCAGTCATCTGATAACCTCCCCGTTCCCTTTCAGAGGAGTTTATGTGAAAATCCTCTTTCAGAGACGGCAAGAACAAACTGTACTGTATACACTGCTTTATGGCAGTGTTGTATGTTCTGTGACATCCAGGTGACTTTCCTCCAAACGCACTGCCAGTAATAAATCTGAAGGGCAAACAATGACTGCTACTTTATCATTTATCCAGATAAATCATGTAGATAATTAATTGTGTGTGGAAAATGAATTTTATGCAGAATCGGTTAGTGGAATTCAGTAAATTCTAACTCTGGGACTCTGATGTCTTTGTAAGTGTCTGATGAGTATGAAGCTGTGTCTGGACGCTTCATCGGGTTTTTCCTGTAGTCATCAGTCTGAGTTCAGAGGCAGTTTGCCCTCTGCCTGTACTTGTACGTATCCCGGTCCCTCTCCTCTTGCCCTGCTCGCTCAGGGGAGCACTTCTCTGTAACGCTAGATGCATCCGTTGCATCTTCATCCCTCATTATTTCACCCCTTAAAGACCTTTGCTGGAAACAAGAGATGCTGCAATCTGAAGGAAAGGTTTAACTCTTTGTTGTGTCACACCATGAGCTGTGTTGTCTAACTTTCTGTCTAGACGTGCTTTGAAAAACTCAACATTTTTAAACAGAGAAACCGGATTTTGTCGTTGCTGAAAATGTGAACGAAATCGAAACCTCTCTGCAGAGTCAGTGAAAGATGTCGCTCATAAAGAAGAGCCCACAGAGAATCATGAACCGACTCTGCAGTTCTCCTCAGCAGAGCATTTTAGTGTCTTTCAGCTCTTTGTTTTGGTTTCCACTGTTTCGTTCACTCTCACCACTCTCAACAGCATCATGTCCAAATAGAGCAGCAGAGTTTTTTTCATTGAAAAATCTCTACAAACCCATTGTACGCAACCTTCCCAGCACCAAATGGTAGACAGATTAAGTTATGCTCAGGAATTATTAGAGACCAACAGCTAAAAGCAGAGGGAATGTTGGACATACATTCATCATTCATGGTGGCCAGGAATACGACTCCAAGTGAGCACAAATGTTGCTCTTTAACTGCCGATCGGGTAAATTAGCAACTATTAGCTAAGACATTCACCATATCAACTTAAAAAGTCATGTCAATGTCATGACAACAGGTTATTTCTGCTGCCCCCAAGTGACCCAAAAAATCTGTTATTGTAGGTTTAATACTGACAAAAGGATTTTGAAACAAAAATTGTGCTTTTAGAGGCAAAAATGTTCATTATATCCAAATACAGTCTAACGGTTCATGCTATTAGGGCCCATTAAAACAGACGGAATGCACTTTACTTATTGTAGTTTCTTCTGTGACTCAAATTATGCCAGTTTCTGTGTCCACTCTCAACTACTTCTATTGTTTAATGAAAACATTTTGTGTATTATTACTTATTGTCCTTTCTGTGAACATTTTCTTGCATTTATTGTAAGTCTAACCACAGTATGTGACCACAGTCAGTCGAAGAAACTAATTTAAGGAGAAAAACTAATTTAAAAAGCTTTAAAAAATCGATTGCAGACGCATTAGAATTTGCCATTCTTACATCTGTTTAAATAAATCTGTCTGATTGCACCACTAACAGCCAAAACTCAATTGCTCAGCTGATGGTTTCTCTCAGTATTACTGCCTGATCTGTTCCACTTTTCAAAGACTCCGCCTGTCTGTCCCCAGAGGCTTTCACCGTGCTACATAATGATTGATTGCCATTTCTATTTCATTTAGGAGTCAGGCTATAGAACAGGTAAATGAATTGTGGGTGGGTGCTTCTATTCTATGAGAAGGGTGTTGAATACGGTGTATAAATTATCACAGTTTGACTGACATTTAATACCCTGATATTATTTTAACTGACAGACCAGAATTATTTGTCGCTCCCAAACAGCTCAGCTCAGTTTGATTCTGCCACGGATGACAACCAAACTCGCCTGTTAAACAAAAAAATTGAAATTGATGTGTAAATTCTTATAAGATAAATATGAATTGGCATCTTTTTAGATAGCTCTTTCTATTTTCAGTTATGGCCGTGTGTATTAAAATGACAAGAATTTTTGACAGAATAACAGCATCAAAAACAGTCCCTTCCATGCCACAGGCAGAAAGTGTCCATAGTGACAACCTATTAAAAACAACAGAAACATTTTTTTAAATTGCGGTATGACAGTCAGTGTGCATAATCTAAAAGAGAAAATGAGGAGTGGTTTACCACTGTAGGCTTCAGCTGGGGGTGTTGCAGGATTTCAGGTTAGTCCAGGTTCAAATGCCAAAGAAATCCATCAAATGATTATGTTGTGAGGTAAAATCAATGGCGTGTTAAATAAATGATGTTGTTAAGTTGAAGGTGCATTGAATAAATGGTGCTGAGTGTGATGTTGGAATTAGTCCTAATCTAAGCTGACAAGGTGCCTCTGGTGCTGCTGGAGCTGCTCTAAACTGATCCTGATCCAAGCTGAGCCTTTTGATTGCACTTGAGAGAAATATGGGAGATGCATATTTTCATTTTCTTTTCTTTATTTTTGTTTTTACAAAACATTCCATTAGTTATGAGGTCTCTTTGTGGAACTAAATACAAAGTCAAGTGCTAAAACACGCTAATGAGAGAGGAACAGTGATTATCAACCAGCCTGATGTTGGTTGATAATGAAAACGTAAATGTAATAAACTTAAGTCTAACAGTGAAACTTGGCTGTGAAGCTGCAGTTAGCCGTTACTCTCTTGTGTGTGGAAAGAAACTTGCACTGTGTGGGAGGAAATCAGAGAGGAAATAAAAACTGCAGTCATTATTAATTGTCAAAGCTGGTTGTGCTGAGTGATCAGTCTGTTGCTGAAGCTGGATTGGTGGGAGGTTGGTAATGGAGTTGGCCATCTGAGTTTGTGACTGACTCTGCAGCCTGACATATTGATGTGCTACTGCTGCAGAGTTACTTAGCTCACTGCAGCTTTTAGGATCATTCTACTGTTACTTTTTTTTTTTTGCAAAGTGACTGCCTTAGAAGATTTTGGCAATTATTATATTGCCTGTATATAATATCTATGTAATTAGGTTTATTAGTTTAGCTTATCTTCCTCTTCTCTATCTTGTTATTTTTTTTTTGCTGGGTTTATATTACCATTGACTCTCAGACTGTCTGACAACTGACTGCAAATTGTGTCTCTTTTGTGGAGCAGTTTTTATTCCAAAACTGGAGCTTGTTTCTTCAACCTTGGACTCTCTGATTCTCTATTCTCTCAAAGGTCAGGACTGTCAGGACGCCATGCAACTGGTTAACAACACAAATTAGCATGTTAAAGTTCACCGAAGTTGAGCTCTACATGAAAGCCCCGCACACAATTTACTTCAAATCCATCGTATTCCATTAAAATTCAATGGTTGTGTTCAGAAATTTCACTGTAAACACTGGCGTGACCAGCAGGATGTGAAGTAGCAGAAAATGTGCTTAATATTAAATTGCTATGGACATGACCGTAAATACAAAGAACAAAAACACATGTTTATGTATAAAGCAAATATTTTAAAAAAACTAACTAAAAAGAAAAACATTCATGTCGCACATACACGTACTCAACATTATACAACAACACTCATTAGCTCAGTGTCAAGGGAATAAAAAAGCTGTAGCTGCAGGAAACAGGTGGTTCTCTCTTTTTTACCAAATGGGAATATTTTGGTCGTCTGCCCTGGACTGAGCTAAAGTTTGGACCGCTGTGGTTGGCTCATGGGCTTAGTTCCGCAAGGCGCAGGGGTCAGCGTACCAGAGTGCCATAATTACATTTGGCTGCAATTCCCACAACAGGATTAGATGATTTGTGGCCAAGAGGCCTTTATAATTGCCCCTGATCACCAGTTGCCAGTGCAGTGTAGAGAAAGGTCAGTTGGTCTGCCGTTCAGACACCCTTTTGGCCCATAATCCCTCAACTCCCCTTGTCTGTGTCACCCCCACCCCTCCACACCTCGGAGCATGCACAGTGATCTGGATCATTACTGGTGTCTCTTATTGTCTGAATTTTAATTGTTACTCTTTTCCCTTCACTGTTCAGTGGATGGAAAACAGGAAACAAAGAAATGCTGCAGCTGATGTTGAAGCATTACCTCTATGTATGTGGTCTGCGTTTCTCTTTTCAGAGAACAGAACTGTGGGTCGCTCATTATCTTTGGATGAAAATATATGACCTTGTTTGGTACCACAAGAAAATAGATGTAGCAGTGGTGCATTGTCTGAAAGCAATTGCTTCTTTCCTCTTTCTCATTTTCGCCTCTCGTTAAGCTTCGTAGGGGCTTTAAAAAATTCCCTCAAGCCGCCTCAATGTTTTCTCTCCCTAACGAAGGGAGTCCTCCCCTTTTTTTTAATTCCAGCTTTTGTTTGCTGCTGAGAAGGAGCTGCTGCTTGTACAGAAATAATTAGCTGTATTATGTGTAGAGATATAGGCATCTCCCCTCTGAGATGAAAATCCTCCTATTCATCTTACTTCATGAAAGTCCAATGTATCTTTAGACTTAAGCTTGTCAGCACAGAATGTTTTAGTCCGTAGAGGGAGCGTTCAGGGAAAATGTGAGATAATTTGACATTATTTCACAGGCTTTGTTCCACACATTTTGCATATGTACAATCTGCAAATTCAGCTGAATATCATGCCAGCGCTGTTGTTGTGCTATACAGTAGATACTCAGAAGTGAATTTACTAAAGCAGCTGTTTGTGAAATGTGAACATTGCCTGTGCGTGTCTGTGCCTTTTTCCCTGTTTTATATTAACTTGATGCATCTCTTTTGTTCACACTCCATTAATAAGCTGAATTGTAGCAGAGGATTACATTAATGCATCTGGTGAATATATATAATATACAATATTTGAATAGTGTAAATAAACAAATTGGATCACATAATGGCGTGATGCTCTTTAGTATGTTATATATTGTTTAGAGCAGGAACAATTAGCTGATTGATCCATTAGTTGATCATCAGAAAATTGAAAAAGACAATATAGCCTGACAAGCAATTAGTCATTTATTAAAGAAAATAATTACCTAGTGCTGGGTTAGGGTTAGTGAGGATTTACTTTTGTTTATTTCTGTTCTGTACCAAATATCTTTTGGCTTTCACCATTTTCTGACATATTATAGACCAAACAATTAACTGATTAATCAAGAAAAATAATCAGGAGATTAACTGATAATGAAAATAATTATACATTCCACAGGACACGCCTTTAAGACCAAGAGAACTTGAAAACTAGTTAGTAAGTGAGCAGAAAATCCAACAATATATAGCTAAAATGCTCAGCTTTTGCAACCCCATGTCACAGAAGCAAAAATGCTAACCTTGACAATTCCACACTATTCCATTATTTCTTATTTGGATTCACATGTACATCCACCACAGACTCTTTGTTTTCTCTGCAGTGCACATGCTGTTGATTCACTGGATTCATCTAACCAATACAATATTTTGCTCTTAAAACTGTTTTTGCAGCGCAGCCAGTTACAAAAGTGTCCTCTACTCTCCATGAGACTGGGCTTAATATCTGCAGTCTCATAGCAAATCCTTTTGACTTGTCTTTGATGATTACTTTCCCCCCATAAAAGCACGTTCGCTGCCTCTGGATGAAGGCCTCTGAGTGGGGCTTATAAAAGATTTATGTGAGAAATGCCACTTTAAAAAGTGTCAGTGAAGTATCACAACATGTGTGTTATTGTTCATCTTCGGGTGCAGCCAGCCCACCTCCTGAGGTCCTTGGCTTTTCAGATAATGAGAATGACCCTGTGTGACTGTTTGTTCTCCAATTTGTTCTGCAGTTTCTCGGGATCCTGAAAGGTGCCTTTGGCTGGAAGCAGTGCTGCCTCTGAAGCTGACTGAATTGCTTAACTGGGTGAGAAATGAAGATTTATCTGCACATCTGCGAGGCGCTCTGAGTTCTGAGTCACACAGTGTATCTTAACCTCTTAGTGCAAGCAGTCGAGAGTATGCCAGCCGAAGGAAAAAAATGACAGATTTGAAGTTTTTGTTCAAGCAGAATTAAATATATATATAAGGTTTTCTATCCACTGCTTGTCCTAGCTTTTAGTTTCACACACACTCGCAGTATAAAATAGTGACTCAACTTATTCTGTGCTTACTTGGACTATTTTATTTATTCAGGCTCAAGCCGCACACTATCGCCCAAACTGCCACTCCACCTTCATTTCCTGCCAGGCCCCAGTGCGGGCTCTCCCTCATCTGACCTCTCACACAGTGAACCCCATGAATGGACAATAGTGCCCTTCAGTGGGGCCCCATGACCATAGCAAAGCCTGCAGCTGGAGCACATAGCAAGGCTGCCCCGGCCCGAGGGCATGCAAACAGCTGAGAAAGATCACTGAACTGCCAAGGGGATTTTTGGAAATGCTCGGGGAATCACAGATGTGAGGGATGAAAAGTGGCCTCGACACCATGCGAGAGGATCAAGAGTTGGAGCTGTTTATTAGATGCCGGGGAGAAGTGGCCTTTAACAGGTGCTCAGGGGCTGGGTGGTGGATCCAGAGCTGGACTGCATGAGGATGAACCTCTGGAAAGCCCCTGGCTATTTTTCATTAAACAAAGGAAGCGGGGGATTAGGGCAGTTACTATAAGATCCACTGGATTCCTTCCTGAATGTCAATAATAATAATAAAAAGAACATTATGTTTTTGGGTGAAGGAATGAAAAGCTAGTTCCATTTTTTGCCAGTCACATGATTAAATAAAGTGAAAGTAACTATTACACTTTAGTTTTGGGGTACTTGTAGTTTACTTGAGTATTTGGATTTTATGCTTTTATGCTATTTTATGCTATTATTCTTCTACTTCACTACATTTCAGAGGAATATATCATACTGTTGTATTAGATAGATAGACAGATAGATAGACCCCCCACTTAACCCCACCCACTACAAACAAGGGAGAAAAGCACAGATGAAAAACAAATATAGAAATTTGTCATGTGAAACAACTGAAACTGTTTAAATTTTGTCATGAAATTGCATGTTTATTTGGGACCTTATCATCATAATAAGAAGCTAACTGAGAAAAAAAATTACTAACAGAATGAAACATTGTGATTTATTCAAATCCGTTAATTTTTGTGGTAAAGGGACGTCAAGTATTTTGGCTTGTTTGACCAAATTTCATGCTCCATGTGTCTCACAGAGAGCTGATGGTGAATTCAACAATGTTATGGAGCTCGCCAATAGAGTGTTGACCTTTGCATTGCTGGTATAATGAAAGATCAAAGTATTTTAGGGAACACGAGTCTGTAACATGCTGTCAGTGCAGCGCGGCTTCTTCTGACATCTTTGTATCGAAACTTTGGCATCTAAGCTATCCCCTCTTGGTGATTAGGAGCTTGTTTTGGTGCCTTGTTCGCTCCCCTGAAGGGTCTCTAATTAGATGAGAAAATCAATTATGAGTAAAATACACCAAACATGTCTTATCTTCACTTGCCAGAGAGATGTTTGGTAGTTTGTGCCAAGGGGCAAGTGCAGGCGAAAAATATATATGCTAATAAGAAGTGAAGGGGGGGAAAAAGTCAGTGTGGGAATAAATCTATCAGTGGAGTCTGTGGACAAGATAAACATGATTACATTTCTGCCATCATCATCATCATCATCATCATCATCATGATCATCACAAGCCTTCCTTCTCCTTCAGTCCTGTAATGATATGCTGTCCAAGAAGCCATTTACTCCAGCCAGCCCGGCTGCACAGTGAAGTTGTCCAAATACTTGCCGGCGCCCTCGCTCTGCCTCTCCAAATTAGTTTTCATTAGCATAATGGTGTGTGCTGCTGCTTGGTGATTTCTTTTAATCAACCCCGGAGTCACTGGTAATTAGTAACAGACGTCTAATGGATTCTGATGGACACTCTTGGCATCCTCTGACTTATCTTCGGCTGATTTTGTACTAAGAGGAATATCAATGGCAGCTGCGGCCGACAAATGTATTCATATCATGGGATTGTAGGCAAATTAAAATAGGTTGACAGAGATTTTAAAACAGTCGTCTCGTAGTGAATTCAGCACATTTTTACATTTATTTCTATATCAGCTATTGTCACTCAGCACCAGTCGTCTTCAGCACATTTTTAGCTCATTGGATCTCAGATTTGACATCAACCTAATCTTCTCCCGCGGGGAAAAAAAACTGTCCTCTGAGCCAATTGGAGGAAATTGACATTCCCTCCACTGTTTCCATCTTTGACTGTGTCTCGCAGCTTTGTTTCTCCACAGGACATGTGGTGATTGGAGTTCTGAAAGGTAATAGGAAGAATAATATCCAGCAGTGCAGAGACACAGAGTGAAAGACTCGGTGCTTCTGCAGAGAAGGGAAAAAAAGTTGTTAAAATTCATAGGACCAAAAAAAGGAATCAACTGCAGAATACATTACACAGCATCGACTGTTCCAAGGACAGGAAAGGTCAGACTGCTCGTCTGGCACACTGTCTAGTAGTCAATGGGACGGGTGGGGACCACATTGTACAAGAAAAATCGGGGATTAAAGCTGCAGAATGAGAAACTCCAAATCCATACACACAATCTGTGATGGCTTCACTGCATCACTGTCCACACATATAAGTATATCCGTCCCCTGACAACATGTGTGGGCTTTTATATCTGTGGCACAAGCAGGCCCATCCACAGTAGCCACTGACCCATTTCTCCTTTCTGAATTACCAGCTATGCAACGCCCGGATGCTCCTCTTCACTTGGTTGCTCTGACCTTTGATAGAGAAAGACTTAGAGATCATGTACCCTGCAGACAGAGAGCTTGTCTCCAACCTAATCTGTCCTGAGGCTGAGATTGATGCCGTCCAGAGCTTAGAGAAGTTCAATACAGACATGTTCTTTCAGCTGAAATTCAACAGGATGTGTTGTGACAGGACTGCAAATTACCACAGTTGTTTAATCATGGATTGATAAGAACAATAGTTTCTCAGGAGACCAGACTACCATGCATTTAGCTCCCAGACATGCAACCTCCCAAACGTCATTCTTTGTCACTCTGTTTGCTTATGGCCCTACTGTTTCTTAATTATACAGAGATCACTCACGCCTACGCACACAGAAACACACACAGAAATACGCACAGAAACATACAGGGTGGCCAAACTTGAGCAAAAAAAATTCCAAAACCCTTGAGCTTCCCTTCTTTTCTCATGATTTTCCACTCTGTCGCCCTCGAACCCTCAACTCTAAACGTACGCTCGCTTTTCTTCCTCAAAGTTCCTTGTTCAAAGTTATGGCGAAGCAAGATTAAATTCACACAGAAACCCCACCCAGCCCGCCTCTCCCTCCTTCCAAGGGACTCGGTATTTCAACACAGGCCGGGAGGCTGGGTGTATATATGAGTGAGAGCCACACCCCGCAGCTGTGCACCTGGAACTGCTCCCATTCCAGCATGGCAGTGAACCCACACACCTGTTCACACCTGAGGCCTGCGCCTCTGGACCGCCACCTCCTCACTTGCCTTTGTTTCATCCATCAGCTCGTGAAACTGACACAAGCTGAGAGAACAGGCGGGACGGAAAAAAAAAAAAGAAAGAAAGAAAAAGAAAAAGGTGTCAGGATTATTCATGCCTCATCAGAGTAATGTCAGGTATTTAACAGTCAGAGCTTTGTGAACCAAACATTATATGAAGCTGCTGATGTCAGGTTTGATTAGACATTTGTGCTATTTTTCTGTGTAATCTCATCCAGCCAGTTAAACCAACACGTAACACAACATGTCAGCAGGAGGATTTCAGGTAAATGGTTGACTCCTTTTCCTACTTGGAGAGGAGTTCAGGATAGAAAGGTCCTTATCGTTTTAATCAATAGCTTTCATGGTGAAAGCAACAGGTGTTGTGTGATATTTTGCAGCTGTGTGTTCTTTATCACGTCACTGATCTGTATTTATGTCTGTGTGCTGTTGGTTATTTTATTAAGGGGGCTTTGCAGAAAAGGTAGGAGAACAGGTTCACTGAGAGCTGGAGTCAAAGCCCGGGGTGCTGTGTCAGCTTTGGATGAGAAAGGTTGGTCTAAATGTGAGAATTTATAGTTTCCAGCATCTGGCTTCCTCTGTTTGTGCCAGCACTCCTCGCCGTCCCTGGAATAATGTCTCTCCTTCCACTCCCGTACTTTTACTAGCTCTAAAATAGGCTACACAATACAGGAATTATTATATATTACAGATCATTTTTGTGTATGTGTATAAAGTGACCCTGGACTGGACAGACTGGACAAAACTGTATTTGACAGCAGAGATTTTTAAATCCCAACTTCAACATTTAGATTTTTTTTTTTACATAAACCCCTTAAAATGCCTGAAAAGATCAAAAATAACTGTGGTAAAATATTCTAAAGTCAACTTCCACTTACTCGGCTTCTGAGCTTTTCCTCAGGTTTTTTACCACAAACTTGATAAATGTGTTTCAAATCTCACATCTCAGCAATAATCAATGTCCAAGTTCGAAGGAAACTCAAAGTGTCTTGGTCATAGATCAGTAGTAATTTAACTTGCTGAAAACTTTTAACAAATTAAAAACGTAGTTATGCTGCTTCATCGGGACTGTGTGTAAGTGTGGTTTCAATTTGACTGACAGCGGCATCTCCCTGCCAAGATAAACAAACAACTCGACATCTGTCATCAGATCATGATTTAGGTTCTTATATTGTTCAATTCTGATTGCACAAAAATTCCTGACATCACCTTTTTCCAACACAGCCCCACCCTCATCCAACCATGGCTCAACCTCTGGCATCCAACCAGAGAGAAGCCTGAACAGAAAAAGACCTGCCTCTTGTGAAACAAGTTGGTACATTGATGTGCAGCATTCCTGAAAAATATCTGTACAGAATTAAAATTTAAAAAAAAATCTGTTAAAGAAAAAAAATCTATAATCTAAGTTGTAGATTTGATCAGAATGATTAAATAGTAAGAGTTTTGTTTGTTTGTTTTGAAATCCTTCTTTTAACCACCTGTCAGCGTCCTGTACGGGCGCCTGTGTCACTTTGCAAAAACAGCACAAACGCTCTTTTCTAATGACTTGACCACTCCAAACAAATCTGGGAGGTCTGAGCACGCTCAGTTGCTCCACAGCAGGGCTCCCTGCTCTCCCCCATGCCTGCTGACAGGTACCGAATCAGACCATCTGTTGTGTTCTCTCACCGGTGTTTTACCTCAACAAACTGGACTGATTTAACAGGGGAATCATCTGCATCTGTGAGGGACGACCGCCAACGTGCGCAAACACCACGGAGAAAACAGTGGACAACTGTGGATACTCCTGATGGCATCAACCTGTAATGTTCAACTTTTTGTTTCCTTCAACCTGCCTCGTTAGATTCTACTTCAGTTAGTTTCCCTTCATGTCCCAGAATGACTTTCAACAACTCCCAGAAAAAGGAGCGTGAACTTTTGCTGACAGTCTGTGACTGATACGTGACACAGTTACCTTGAGTTTGAATTTTAAATATTTTCTGAACATTTTCTCAAAGACTGCAACTCATGGTTGTACATTTTTCCCCCTTCTGCTGATAATCATAAGATTTTTCAGCACTTTTTAAATATTTGATCTAAGTTGCTGATGGTGGAAAAATAAGTATCTAAAATCTAACTTTGCTCCGGTTTCTAGTTACAGTTTTTTTAACTTTGAAATATAATTCCTGACAGGAGCATCAACTTTTTTTCACACACATTTTTCACACTTTCATTTGTATGGAATGTCCACAGTCCCTAGTTAATGCAAAACTCAACTGTGATCATAATATGTATGCATAATATGTATAATTTTTAGAGAAAGATAAAGTACTGTACAGATCTGGTATCATGTAAATATAAAAACAATCATCAATTATCAAAAATACCTTTTGGTATTGTACAATGGCAAATATTTTGTAACTAACTGAGGACTTCATGGTTTCCTTGGGGAAACTGTTGAGTTTGTGGATAACAGCTTAAACAACAGTTGCACTAAACATCCTGACTTTTGCTGTGTGAAATAGAACTGTGAAATAGCTTTATATTTCAAAACAGAGCATTTTTCATGATGTGAGTGGAAGTGATCAATCTCTGATATGTATTTTATGAAATTATATTAAGTTAAATACCAACATTATTGACTGAATAATAACAAAATAGTATCAAATAATTATTATAAGATAAGATAAGATAAGATAATTATTTCATACATTACTATCAAACTGTAATCTCAAGTTTTCCCAGACTATCTTAAACTCTATTGTTGACATGACTTTACATCAACTTTGTTTGTTGTTCATGATGTGAAAAAGGAAAATAAAACATCTACAAATAACGAAGTGGATCCAAAAACTGAAGGTACATTGCCAATATCTGTTTTTATTTATCCCTTCATTTTCCAAGAAGGGCATATTGGTTTGATTATCATCTTGATCTAAGTTTATTAGAGAATAAAGCAGTGTGTCTGAGAAAACAATAACGGCAATAGCACTGGAATGTCTCAACAATGAGTGCTGTTGTCAGTTTGAATGTCAGCCATGCGTCTCTGCTGGGAACGGATGTATCGTTCCAGTTTGGCGCGAATCCCATTGAGGTACCTCCAAAGGGAGGCCACCTTTCATTCTCCTCAGTCTCTAAGAATAATAAACTTTATTCTCTCGCCTCTTTATCTGACCAGTGCTCTGTATTAGCCAAGGCCATCACTGCTGAGAGCCCAATTAGAGGTCTGAGACCGCCCCGAGGGCTTATTTTCTGCTCTGTGTTTTGGGAAGCCAGTTGCCAAGCACTGCCATGTGCACTGAAATCATTAGCAACTCTCTGGCACGTCTCTCTGGGACTCTAAATTCTTTAATTCTCTATGGTTGTCTCTGAACTGACTAGTTGGTCATCCACAAATAACACAGGCTTTTCTGTCCGAATAAGCCTCCAGTGTGCTGATATCGAGCTCTGTTTTACTGTTTATGTTGCTGTCACATGAAAACGTTTGCTGCTCAGGTCTAATTGGCAGAACCATTAACTTTATTAGACCTTTTATTTTTATTAGACCTTTTATAAGTTACCTCTAAATCTTCCTTTGAACGGCTTCATGTGTTATGCCTTCATTTGCTTGAACTGAATACAGAGACGTAACTAGAGGTGGTTACAGCTTGAAAGCTTTGTGTTGTCATGTAGTGTATTAAATTTTGCAACAAGAATTATTACTGTTAAATTCATGCCAGGTTCAGCCATAACATCATCTTTGTCAGACCTAGTGCTAATCGAAAAGGGAGGAGACATTTCAGAAGGAAAATGTTTCTCTAAAGCGAATATATTCCACACATTTTCACATCATCTGGCGCAAATAACAAGCCAAACTCATATGGTATAATAAATCGTCAAGAATATGTAAAAACAACCCATAATAACAGCAATAAAAAACTACCAAATATAAAAGGTCAGTGACTGAAGTCAACTAAAGATTGTTACATCAGTAAATCAGAGACTAGCAGAAGACAGCTGGACTGGTCAAAACAGACCCAAAACACTTGTGGTCTCCTGTAACAAATGTTCATAGTGCAAGACCACCCACATAGTCAACACACACTGAGCAAAATCACAATTTGTTTTTACTGCTGCAGGCTAAAATTCTGACAACGTCCACCTGAATCGTGTGAAGCTTCAGCTGCAGCAACATATGTGAATGTTGGCAACATGACTTTGCATTTGAACATAACAAACCAAATCTGAATTTCTTATTGATTTAAAGATTTTGGCTTCTGAAGGGAGTATTTATGATGAATGTAGACAGTTAAATACTGTAGCTAAAGATTGTAATTCACAGCATCATCGCAGCAACTTGTCATGGTGAATTCTCATGTTATCACGACAAAACTCGACACACCTGCAGAGCCACTGGGCTCCAAGCAAAGCAAAATAAATTTTCTGAGGTTATACAAACTGAGGTTTTCTGAGGTTAAACAATGGGTTGTTATGAACTTTAGTTACATCAGCATGGTTTCCGTTTGATGCACTTGTGGTTTGCACCATTACCCCGCGACCTTGTGGCGCTTGTGTAAGTGGAATTGTATTTAAAGTAACTGTTCATTAATTAATGAACAGTTAATTAATGAACCCTGTGGAATCCTTGCAGCACTCACCTCTGGGGAGTACACTGGGGTGAAAACGATCTTAATCATCCTCTGTCCATTTGTGGGATTAATCAGGTCCGACACCTGGACTTCCCTGTGGAGTTCCGTCCACCACAACCTGAAACGTGTCGAGGACGTGATGTTAATTTAGAGATTGACAACTGACAACATCAAAGGGATGCAGTTATCTGTTCATAATCAATACTCCACCCACTCATCATACAAATCATTAAGCATTGCTATTAACTGACAGTCACTGAAAGAAATTCTTATGATCCTTATATTCATTACATTTTGTGTTAAAAACCCAACTCTTTGGTTACTGGTCGTTGTTTTATTGATTTATGATGTTGGTGTGGGTTGTCACTTATGAAGTCATGATGTTGGTGATGAAGACAGTGGTGATTTGTGATGATGAAGATGGTGACCTGTATTAGAAATGGGATATTTGTCCAATCCGTTGTTTATGGTAGAGAAACATTGCTTTAGTTATTTGTATTCATTTTACTCCTAAATAATACTGATTAATATGTGAAAATATGCAAATCCATGTATGTGTGTTTCAGTAGCATTTAAAATGCTAAAAATGTGAAGGTCCTCGAAGTGCAAATGTACCATATGGCCTCAGCAACAAAACCACACAGTCTGAGAGGAGGGGGGCGGAAGAAAAGCCCTGACCTTTGGCTGTCTACAAAGCATTCCCCAGACTATAGACCCATTGAACTGAGGTTCTTCTGAGGTTTTATATAAAGAGCATCTCTAATGTGACTGCCATGCACAACTCACCGCAAATACTAATATCACCCAGGAAACTAATTCCCTGTGCAACTGCCAGTGAGCTGTCCTTACTCACCAACTAGACTACAGGATGAGTCTACTGCATTCACGGCCTTGTGGTTTAGGTGCTTTGTTCATATGTAAAACATGCACTCTGTGTTTTCTCTCTTTGTCACACATACACTCACACACATATACACATACACACACACACACACACACACACACAAGAAACCCAAATGTCATGTGTCCATCAGTGCAGTTTGTAAATCCAGTTGGTATTCTTGGCTTCACTCCGCTGAGGATATCTGTCTTCAGTTCAACATCTGTTTAACAGCCCTGTCAGCTGGAACAGTGGATAATCTCTAATTCTTCCAAATGTGGCACGAGTCGTGCATAGCGCTGGCTTCAAGTCAGGGAATATAAGGAAATAAATGCACATTCAAGCAGCTCTGCCAGGATATAGATTAACTTCGACTGGCACTTATTTATGCATTTGGTTGGTCCTGTCTGAATTTTACAGTATCAGTGGGTCTGCAGAACTCCAAAACATAAAGTCTGAAGCTCATATTTAATTTATTGGCTGAAATGTTATTTTTAGGTTTTACCATATTTGGGTTTTTTTTTTTTGAAGCCACTGGGCTGTCAGTTACCTCAGATGTTGTGGAAATGGCTGTTAGAAACGCTCAACACATTTAAAAACTTTTATCTGCTCATTGTGTTTGCTCAGCCTGTATACACCATCCGTCGAACTTGGTGTTTTTATGATGCTTATCAGGTGTGACAGCTCTTTGTCGTGACAATCTTCATGCTTCATAATGTCTTCAACACAATCTACCGCAGACCCAAAAAAAGGGGGATGAAAGGGAAAATATCTGCAAAATAAGTGGGAACGCAGAATGATATGTCATCCGTGCCGCTCGTGAATGGCTTGATTAAGATCTAGCAACAGCGATTTTTGCACTTTCAGCCGGGACTTATGTTGTTATTCCTCCGCTCCACTGGGAACACAGAGGAGGGCTTGGTGTAAACACCTAAAGAGGGCTTTCACTCTCTCTCTCTCTCTCTCTCTCTCTCTCTCTCTATGCAGGTGAGAAGCAGAGGCAGCGGCTCTCGCACCACAATGCACCTCTGGAGTGAGAGCCCCCTGCACAGCAGCTATCTTTTCACCGGGTTCGGGGGGTCACTATTTTCCCACCAGGGAAACTCTTTTTCAGTTCTTGTGCGATGGATGCATTATGGCCTCTGAATGAGCATCGTAGCTTTCAATGTGCATTCCTCTGGGTTTCTGTTCTTACAGAGGACCAGTGAATAAAAAAATCAGCATCTCTATAAAACGCTCTTTTAGGCACACACACACTTCCCCCCTCCCCCCCGACTCCATCTACTCACTCCCCCCAAACTCCCCCTCCTCCCACTGCCATTCTGTGAAGTTAGGAATCCATAGGAGGTTTATTTGAGATGCAAGCACAAGTGTGAGAACACTGGGCTTGGGAAAAAATCCTTTCCTTTGGCCTGAATGGGGGCATTTCAAAAACCGGACGTTTTTTCAGGAACTCCTTCAGCAACAGGCCTCGTCCTCTGTCAGCTGAACAAAACACTGCTGCCATTCAGGAAAAAGAAAGCTTCATTACTGGCTAATTTGATTGAGTGTCATTGTGATAAAAGATTTGCCTCATTTAAAGTCTTTGCCCCTCTGTTGTTTCTGTTTAGTCATATCAGGATAATAATTGTAACAGACCTATCTAGTAAATACGTTAGAGGGCTGACAGTGTTCGAGGGCATGGATCAGATGCTTTATCCACAGCTGAGGCTCTGCTTAGCTACTGGTGTTCGGAAATGAAAAGAAAAGTCAGTCACACAGTGATACCCAGCCGCTTCATTCAACTCTGCTCCCATTTACACTTTCTACAAAACATCAAAGTCGGTCGCTGTCAGAGTTGAATCACAGAAAAAGGGACACAGAAGAGAAAAAAAATGCAGAAGTCCCTTTAAACTCAACATCAAATTGGCTTTCATGAGGACCAGTTTAAGTGTCACTGACATGAATTATGCATTGCACTCAGGGGTTATTGGGTTGATTTGTTATTTTAATTTTAGGACTTAATCATTTATGGGACTTTTTTTTCTATTGGTGTGGTACAGAACATATTTTATCTTATAAAAAAAAAATCTCCTGCAACCTTATTTACATGGATCCTTTTTGCACACATTTCAACACCTCACTGTTTGGTGGGGGTCCATATTTTTCTCTTTAAAAAAGCTGCACACGCTCCACCTCATAAGTAAGAAAAGCAGCATTTTCTGCTGACACCCCGATTGTATTTTCAGTAAGGAATTAGCACTACGCAGCAGATCAAAGGATTATATTTGCAGAGGCATAGCCAGGGCAGCATAATAAGGTGAATTCACAAACATTGTTGTAAAAGCCATTCATAATATAGACTAATGCACAGATATAGACAGCAGTAGGAGGCTGGCTCTGAATACAAACTCTGTCTTGGCTTGGCTGTTGCTAGATTCTTTGGTGCTTTTCCTGCTGATGGCTTTTGCTCAATTTTTGTTCTGCACCTAAACTTACAGACTTCAGTGACACACTTCAGACTTATTCAGTGATGGCAGGGAGGCTGTCAATAAGCCTGTTGCATAATCACCCACAGATTTTACATATCAATGTTGCCTGATACTGAAAATGAGTAATGCAGCTATTTTTGTACAGCGCAAGATAGTTTGATTCTCTCTAATTTAAGAAATGGTTTGACAACTTCACAAACCTTTATTTTCCTGCCCAGGCTTCACTTAGTGAGATTATGTCGCGAGTTGCAAACGATTTTGAAAATAATCTACAAACACAGTCCTCTGTAGCGCCTGGGTGGATTGGATCAATGTGTTGTAACTGATGTTGTCTCATTGTGCTGAATATTACAACTTTCTGGGAACAAAAGTCCCTGGAGACGAAGTTGACACAAATCCAATTGTGCAGGAGACGTCGCACATTTGTGTTTCATTCAGTCTGCTGTGGCTGATTTGTGTCTGTTTGCCTGGAGCTGCAACATGGTAGAGTAACGTCATGTGAGCTCTGAAAGGAAAGCGTGTAAAATGACTAAGTCCCTTCTCCATCAAGAAATGATGTGATTCTGCAAAGGCAACAGCTAATTATTATTTTCTAAATGAAATCATAAACCCTTAAGTTTAAAAATGGTCAGAAAATAATAAAAATGCCCAATATAATTACCCAGGGTCCAAAGGGATAAGTTCAAATGTCTTGTTTTATTTGCACAACCATGCAAAATGAAAAGAATCATACCATTATCTATCGCATAGGGCTGCAACTAATAATTATTTTCATTACCATTTAATCTACCAATTACCAGAATCAGAGCATGTTTGGCATTTTAGCTTGATAAATGGCCAAAACAATTAATGGATTATCAAAATAGCTGCTGAATAATTTTCCCTCAATTGACTAATTGATTCAATTGTTTCAGCGCTAAAATCTTACACTTGATTATAGTGCACAGTGCAAGTCATTAACTGGAGCTCCCATATCCAGTACATCTCAGTACTAAATATTCCATAATAATTGGTTTCTTTACACTTTACATTCTCACTGAAATATGTGCAGCTAAACAACACCAAGCTGTTGGAATAAACAGCTTTTTGGGAGGTCTGTCTCTTTAATTAACAGTGAGGGTGAGCCTGACAGCTGTGATGGCAATAGGCGAGCCAATCACAGGTGCTGTGTGGGGCACTGGGAGGAATGTGAGGGAGTGTTTGACAGAAGAGGCCATGTGCAGAAATAAGATGACAGGTGGTTGGCCTGATCCAGCGCCAGGCTGCCAAAATGAGTCTGCCTTTGGGAGCTCTGGAGAAACATGACAGTGTTAATGAAAATGGCAGCGTTTAAATGTGTTACGCTCCATCACAGCATATCCCTAACCTAGGGTAGTAAAAAAAAAAAAAAAAAAAAAAAAAAAGACTTAAAATGAAATGATAGAAATTCACGAATAGAAGACATTTTTTTTCAGTTGACCCATGGACTCATTTGAACTTTGCTGGAAATATTCAGACTTTTTCCTTGCATACTGTTTTGTTCTTACGCTCCTGTACATCAGCAGTCGAGCGCTCACATTTTTGCTTTAACCTGACGTTCTCTGTATGTTTTTGGTCTCGGTGGGAGTTGCTCTAAATACCTCATAGCTTCCAGGAAGTAGAAGCAGACACCCCCAGGTGCAACAATACAAGAGTGACACACATACGAGCACAGACAGATGCATGTTTTGTTGTTTTTTTTTTAAAATAAAGCTTTTTTTGTAGGTGTCTGCAAGCGTAGAACCTTTTGTTTCTCAACATACTGACATACTGTGTTTTATTAAACCCTTTCACACATACATAGAAGCATTTGCCAACAAAAATGTATCCAACAAATGCTGCAGAAAAATGCCCCATGACCGATATACAGTATTATTATGTATTATATGATTAGACTCTTAATACTGATGCAGCATTTTACTGTCATAGCTGGAGCTATTTTTAACTGCTTTACATACAGTTGGGTGGTTTAGTCCAGTGATTTCCAAACCTGGGGTGGGGCTCCTCTGTACAGTCACAAGATAAATCTCTGGTGTCTTGAGATGATTCACGATTGAAACTTTGCTTTTTTATGAAACAGTGGAAAATTTTGAGCTGTTTTTAAATGTTTTGTTTGTAAATGGAAATCATTTGATGGAAAAGTGATGGGGGGACAAATAGGAACTGTTTTTTTGCAGTCAAAAATACTGGAAGTCAGTGGTTTCACCTTTAATTGTGTACGCGTGTAATGTAAAATATTAACTATAATGGTCAGATAAATGCAGTGGAGTAGAAAAAAATATAACAATTCTCCATGACATATGGTTAAGCCGACGTGGAGAGTAGTAAAAAAATGGAAATGCTCACGTACAAGCACCTCAATACTTGAGTAAATGTGCTTTGTAATTTTCCACCACTGAGGCTCTGCAGACATCTCAATTTCTTTAAGCAGCCAGCAGGGCCAAACTAAATTCATGCTATTCTCGATTTTGTTATCCTCACTACTTCATGGATGAATGAATACATCTGCCTTTTTATGTTGTTTTTCTCGCAACCCAAACATTCATTCCAAGTATAGTCCCTGCGATGAGGTTTGGGATCACCAGTCAAATTAAGTCGCCAGATATCTACAAGATACTGCAGGAGAAAACTGCTAAGCTCATACACAAAAACATTCCCAGCGGTAAACAGACAGCACAAATTTGCCCTATGGGTATGTATTTACGTGTATGTATGGATGTGTTCTCATCCCTGCCAGCATTATTCCTACACATCACTGTAGATGTTCTCAGTGTCAGTGTAAGTTTCCACAGTGTTGCTGCTGTGCGGGGAGCCGTGCATGCTGGGGCCTGTTTCTTAAGCCTGCCATTCTGACACACACAAAGGTGCTGCTCATCCAGGCTTTGTGTCGAGGATTAGCAGAGCAGATATGCTGCAGCCACAGAGAGACACATACAAAACTGCTGCTTCCGTTTTCTCACATACCCTCGCATTTGAAATGGCTGGTAAATTCCTGAGAGTATGACACAGGATTGTCCCATGTGGCGCGGTGAAAGTATCAGCGGCAGCTGATGATGTCAGAGAGCCTAAAAAGTCAAATTTAACTACAGTACAAGTAATTAGCCAGTCGCCATGAAGGGAAAAGGTTCAACCGATAATCTGGAGTGTTATAAGCAAACAGAGTAGACTGTGGGACAATTATTTAACTAGCCTGACAAGTTAAGGGTTTTATCACTGCACTCACAGAACAGCACAAAGGGAATCCAGTTGTTTCTAACTGGTTTTCAACCAAAGAACAGCATGAGCCATCAAGTCCAATCAGTGTTGCACACTTATGTCACAACCCAGAGGTTCAGAGCGCCGGACTGAAAGCAGCAGGAAAGGATTAATGGTCTCTGAAGCTTGTTGGGGTAGTCAGAAACATACAGCAGAAACGGGTTAAATTGTTAGACTAAACCTTCTTTATCCAGGATCCAATCATCGTTTGGAACTGAATGGTGTTTGAGTCTCATTCTTTGCTTTCTCTGAGCTTTTATTTGTTCACTAAATAAACTGTTTGCAATTGTTCTCACAGTTTTATGGAAGATGCATTATTCTCCGCTTGATCGTATATCAACCTCTGATGTGTGTTTGCAAAAGAAGCTTGAGAAAAAGAACTTTAAAAGAAGAGTTAAAACATGGCATGAAAGCACTGATTAAGCAAGAATAAAGACTGCTGTTGTCACCGCATGCATGGCTGTCAATATAATGGATGATTTTTTATGTTGACGCCAAATAAACCTTTCTCTCCAACATATTTGCTTTGCTTTCAGTTGTGTTGATAAAAGCAAGAATCCAGCTGCATGGATGTCAGCAGAGCTGTAGATTGCTGTGAGGCCTGTCTATGCTCATCTCTGGATCTTGCAGCTCCATTTTCATACACCCTTCATGCTTTCTGTATCTGTCTAAGTCTTCCCTGCCTGGTTTTATTTGAGCCGTTTGCCTGCGTGGTTCCAATAGGATGCCTTAGAAGATTTTTTTTCCTACCCTCCATTGTGCAAAAACTATACTGGCTGACAGTTGCCTCTGTGAAACCAGGGCTTCAGTTCTTTGTCAGGCTGCTGCATTGTGACAGAAGATTCGCAGGTGCAAAAAGAAGGACTTGGTAAATGAATAGAAAAATTTTGTGGGAAAGGTATGTGTCTGAGTGCACTTGCAAAAGAAGGCAGATTCTGAGCGACAGAAAAAGAAAGCAGGAGGACGTAAAAAAAAAAAAAAATCCCCTGCAACTCAGGATGTTTTAAAATAACACAAATGAGCCCTGGGGGTATTTTATTGGATTCGCATGGGTCACAGGTGAAGACTTTAAAAAATGCATGAGGGTATTTTCTAAAAAAATAAAAAGAGAGACAATACTGACAAAATAAATGGAAATCCCATTCTTGAACAGCCTCTCCCACTACAGCTGTTTTGAATCTACTTGTAAAAGTAGTCGATACTGTCAATCAATACTGTTAAAATGCATCAGAAGACAAGTATGGGCAGATTCTCCAGGTCTTGCACGGCAGAGTTTCTTGGCTCTGGGATCTGACAGAAATTGAGTTTCTTATCTAAAATGGCAGAGTGATTTCAGATTTCCTCTGCGTGGGCTGCACTGACTGACAGAGTTCTTGATTTATTTCCAGTTTTCGACATATGGATGATAATGCTAATGTGGCAAAAACACATCCTGAAGTAGGCAGTGTTAAAATATATATATATATATAAATAAAATCAAATGAAACTCTAAATCTATCTTTGCATTTTGCCTCATCTTGTTTATTTTTGATTCATCCACTATCTATTTACTCTGCACTCTGTTTTATTCTCTTGTGTGTGGGGTGTGGTAGTGTTTTCCAAATGGGGTAAAGTCGGGTCTTAGATGAGAGACGCTGAGTGTTTGACTGCTGATACCCTGGAATTTGCTGCAAAGATACAGCTGGGATCACAAGCGCAGATCACCTTACTGTGAAAAAGAGACTGATAGCAGCTGGAAAGCAAATGAACATGTGTCAGCCATCTGGAAAAGTCACCCAAAACACTATGCATCCTCTGTGCTGAGACAAAGGAGTCATTTTACTTTATGAAAAGGCTTGTTCCCCTTTTTTCCACTGCAGATCAAGCCGAAAACTGTAGTTCCTTTTTACTCATTTAAAACATAATGGTAATCAATGCAACAAATTTGGGCTTTAGAGCTCTTTGAAGCCTCCTTCAAATGACATCTCATTTTCTACAGATGTACAACATGTCCATCCCCACATTTCATGTACAGAAGCTTAAACTGTTTTTGGCTCTTGTGCCCTTCAACTCGTCTACAGACTCTACTGCACTTTGATTAGTCTGAAATCAAAACGTGCTCCAAGTGACCTGCACCTGCTTCTATGAAACGCTGCTAGTTAAAAGCCTGCATTTGGTGGATTTGGTTATGAGAACTTTGTAAGAACAGCTTTAAACTCTTCCCTAGAGTGACTGGTCAGCCCCTTGGCCCAACCACAAACAACAGACAGCACAGTCCTCATGGTCTGCTGACATTATGCATGGTAAACATTTGTTTCACTCAGGGGAAGATTCAGGTTGAATACTGATTTCAAGCAGGGTTTGAAGCAAACTAGGTAATATGACATGTTATCCAAATACATCTGATGGCAGTTCTACTTAGCGTAATAAAGTGCATTTCCATCCACCTATTTTTATGCACATTTGTAGCCTGTGCATAAATAGTCAGGAGGGAAATGCCACAATATTTTCTTTGAAAAATCACAAAAAGTTGGTGCATTACTAAAAACCAAATGTGAACCAGACTTAGCACCTCCACCTAAACGCTACAAGGAACATAACTGTGGGTATTCTACCAGGTTTGGGTTGATATTCAGAGGAAGGCCATGCAATTTTCCTCCTTAACAGAGATGTAGTATAATCTGTCACGTAATGAGGGACATTTGGTCTCCTCACCTCTCTGCTGCTAGTTTCATGTGTTTGTGCCAACTGGAAAGCCTCGCTTCCCTTGAAAGCACAAAAACTTTGTCTCCTTCTCTGTACAGGGACTGCCCCGACTTTGGTGACATTCACAAATTAAAAGGAAGCTTGTTTTCAACATCTTGTTCAGCCTGTGCTCAGAAAACAACTTGCTGGCCTCGAATGTGCAGCTCAGAAGTACAAAGAGCTCATTTTCACACTCTCCCTGGCTCCTCACACCTTCAGTAAAACTGAAGTGACAGCTCCAGCTCCTATCAGGGTGCTGGGCATAATAGCCATGTGCTAAATGGATGGCTGGGTGCTTCCATTCGACTAACAAGAGGCAGCATTACAGCCCTGGGCTCTTCCCCTGGCAAAGACCTGCAGACTGTGGCTTCAGGGGAAATATTTTTTCCTTGATCATGCAGGGCTTCGGAGCTTGTGCACTTGATCTTTTAAAAAAACAACTGTTTAACTGCTAGTGACTGAAACTCCATTTAATGTGGTTGTGCTTCTCTATTCCCTTCAACCAATGTTGCATGGCCTGTGATATTGCAGTTTCCTGTCATGGATATTCTCAGTTACTGTACCTACATGCCTTTTTGGACTCTTTTTCTACCCTTAGAGCTAATTTGGCAGCTCAGTGCATCACTGGTTGCGCAGGTCAAAAACAGTGCACGCTGTTTAATAGCAGCACAGGATTTTATTTTGACTGATAGTATCTACACTGGTGTTGCACACACTACAGGATATCACACCCTTCTGAACAATTGAATTAATAAGATATTAAGTGCTTTTTGTTGAGATTTGCCTGCTTTTTTCTTTCTTTTTGAGCCAAAGGTTTAGGTGATTTACATGCCCTGACAGTTACAGTAAGTGTCTGTCAGGACACGTGATAGCACTTCAAAAAAGGTAACCTATTTTACCTAATATGTCATTTGTCATGTCAGTGAATTTCCAACAGTCAAAGTTATGTTTCTTCCTCAGTTTGCTTTGACTGGCACAAATGAGACAAATGAGAGGAAATGTAGACAATGCATGGGCAAGTAGAGGCATACAGACCGAATCAGACTTTTCCTATATTTCCATTCACTTTCCCTCTTTTCCCCACAAAATATAACTTAGCTGCCATTTGACAAGGAGGGATTGTAAATCATTTGCGAATATAATTTCACTTGTATCGCAGAATGGTGGCACCTTGTCTGAATATAGTTTTTAACAGTCACATAAATGTTAATCTTGACAGTCTCTTTCCACACAATTTGTGCAAACTGGCCATGAACCATAAAGGGAGTCAAACACAGGACTTTTTTTTTTTAACTTCACAGTTGTACAATATTACAATGAGGTTAAATATGTGGCGACTCCTACTCCTCGCTTTAATTAAAGTTACTGGTAAGAGGACCAGCCTGCGTGTTGAGACAGAGGAGATAAAGTCAACGTGGCCTGAAGGCAGCTATGACTCACTGATGTTATTTTGGCTCTGGCATTGGGATTTTTTTTTGGAGGGGGGCTCGAGTCTCCTCCTGTTTCACAACTTTTCAGGAGAGCCTTGCTGTGTGAGGTGTCTGCCGCAAAGAGCTGTCAGTAAAACATCAACAGCCTCCATCATCATTCCACTGTTCAGCAAACACCTGACCAAACACCAGACCCCATCTCCTCTCTGTCGCAGGACTCTGTGAGCTGCGAAGGCAGGGCCAGTCTGTGGAGCTTCAATCCAACTTACTGTTAATTAACCTCATTGCATATTAAGCACAATCCTCGAGCTAAGGGATCTACATAACAAATCAAACCTTTATAGCTTGTTCAGCACCAATGTTTTTCTTTTTTTTTTTTCTTTTTAGGGTCTGATCCAATTAACCTGCTTCTATTGCGACAGTCGAGACAGAGAAATTACAGTATCATTTTACACATAACGATCAATAACAGCATCAATTAGCCCGGGGGAAAGGTCTGCTGTCTCAGAGGGCTGGGGATATCTGTAAGTCTTTTTCCTGTAATTAGACGTCCATGGGCTCTTCAATTAATCTGAACCCAAAGCGCTGACATTTCCACAGCTCATTAATGAACCACAGCGCACTTTACAAAGACGGAGTGGAGGACAAGGCTGCATGGGGATATGAACATGGATGACACACAGTGCTGTGGCCCCGCTGTCTTCGCTAACAATACAAGAAACATTTCCAAATGTTTGGGAGCATCTAATGGGAAATAGCTCCTTCTTTGGCCTGACAAGGAGATAGCATACATCTTAATGAGTTTCAAATTAATGAGTTCTTTCAGCCACCACTAAATTCCACTCTTCAACAGTTTTAAGGAGACTATTAATATTTCAGCATGGAAATTATCCTTTTCTAGGCACTAGAATTGCAAATTCATTCCCCTCCACTGGCTGAGGATAAAAATATTCTCCTGGATGGATTGTCCTAAAATTTTATTGAGGAGTAGACCCATGATAATAATAAAATTACATAGGACTGCCAATTCATATTACAAATAAAACCTACTTTACTGCACAGATATTAGTAGGATTGACTCCAAACTTTTACATCCAATAATGGCCATATTTGCCAGAAATAATGACAATTTAAAAGGAATTAGTGTATTAAAATGTGAAATGGAGCGAGTTGTGGGATTGGTAGGAGCAGCTGGCTCAGCTGGGAAACTTTAAAGTCAATGTGTGTGGTCAAAGTAATAAAGAAAGAGAGCTAGAAGCAACTGGGGCTAAAGATGACCCATGAAAAACTTGCTAGCAAGCAGTACCATAATGCTGACGGGTCACTGGTTAGATTGGTTAGGAATCAATTTTATTTGTGTCTTTTTGGAATTAGCCTTGTAATGTTTTCCACAAGCAAAATGTGAGTTGACGTATGTGATAAAAATTAAAGGGTCTGCTTGTAGGAGGCAACAGCAAAAGCTACATGCATCAGATTTCCTGTGCAGCTTGAGAATAAATGCCTGACCACTGTTTCCCCACTGCTGCCAGTGCATGAAAGCTGCAAAGAGATTTCGGGCCCCCATAATTTGTTTGCACCTGCAAAAACTTGAGCTTTTTGCCTCAGCTATTGTGACACGATGGGACAAAACGAGGGGCAGGATGTAGCCCCTGCAGCTGTGCATACAGGACAACACTGCAGGACACTAGTAAAGTTCAACAACCAAGCAGATAGAAGCCAAGACATAAAAGGGCTGTGAAGAATCCAGACTGGCTGCTTATTTTCCAACACCCAAACACTGGCAGGCATTCACCTTTAAACGCACATAACGCAAATAATTGGACAAAGACTGTGAATCAGCTTGTTGTGATTACATTCTCTCTGTGCTTGTGTGTTATCATCACCCTGCATTTACACAGGTCAAGGATGGATAACCAGAGTTTGGATGGAGGGAAAACATTGGTTCAGATAGGAAGCTATTCCAAGACACAGAGAGTCTTGTGTTGTACCTCTGCCACAGAGAGATACAGCATTTCAGCTAAAAGCATACTAAACAGAGTGGTGCTAACACAGCAGTAACAGTGATGAATATAATGAGTTTTCTAATACAGAAGTGGTAGCTTAAACATTATTACATTAATCCACATACTCCTAAGAAAATGAAAATAAATGTGATTCATACAATTTTATAATTTTAAGTTTACTTAGAGACAAAACTGGAGTACTTATTTCCATTATTTGAATAAAATGCAAAACAAAAAAAAAATGCAATAATTGTTTTTATGACAGTGAATGCAAATATAAGGCATAAAGTCAACATTTTCATTGTTTCAGAGTCTGATTAGTTGTAAATTACAATAAATTAAACTGCCAAAAAGGCATTTCACATATTGTGGAGTTAAACCTTATCTAATTTCATATTCATAAACTGAATATTTAGATAGACCTCTTCTTTTTGTGCAGAATTTCAGAAGCAGGAAATTAAAACGGCAGCTGTTTTATTGAGATAAGCCTCAGTTGTTGTTTTTTTCATGCATTTATGACATCTCGCATGCTAATGGAGTCATGGCTGTTCACCAACATGTTGTCTTAAACCCTGTCAGGTGCAAAATTGTGATGAACGTTCATGGTCTAAAACAGTTATTCATTCACAAATGTTCCTCCCTGAAATTTGGCTTGATGTGCTGTGTCCTTCACTGAGATCAGTTCTGTTTAGCAGCAGAGCTAATTATTTGTCTCGCAGTCTGCACACACACTGTCTAGTTTGGTCCATGTCTGGAATTAAACAGTGTGCATAATTCTCACTGGATTGCAGTCTGGCTGAAAGAAAAAAATAATAATAAATGGAAGAAACTCACCTTCTCTGCTTAAAATGAGAAAGGAGATTCTGTAATGAGGGTTTACACATTCAAGTCCAGTCCTCTGTGTGCATGAACAGGCCAATTTGCAGGCTTCCTGCATTCATATTGTTACTGACTGTAATGCCACAGTGTGTCTGAGCCCCACATATCACCTCTTAATAGAATTTTTTGAATTCATGCTCACACCTTACAAAGACAGTGCTGCCGGATGCACCTCCCCCCTCTTTTTAAATGCCAAGCATGTACATGAAACACAAATCTTAGTCTAATTGTGTTTTTACTGAGTACCGTGGGACTCTTACTGGTTAACTGTGTAACATTTCTCTCCTTGTATAGCCTTTCATTGAATACAAGTTAAACCTGGGGCAGTAGCAGAAGTTCCGTTTTTAACACTAAACAATGCACAACAGTAAACAATCTTAATTCATTTTCGATGCAGCCAGTGAAATCAGCTACATGTGTTTCAGGTCAAAATACCACATCAACAAGACAAGTCCACACTGAAGGATATGCATATGGCGTATATGAATTCTTAAATGGATATTAGTTATTATTTCAGCCAGGTGATGCCTGGCTGAAATAATGTCTTATGGCATGTGGAGAGTACAATAAGAGGGCTGTCTCGTTCAAAGAAGCAGATAGACATTAGTATTTGTTACAGCTGGTAGTTGTCCATCATGTCTCAAGTCAACATAGCAGAACCAAAGCAGCACATGAACTACAGTTTGTTATGGAACAATTACAAGAGCATATATACAGCTGAGAACATACTGTATACTGCCATATATCTGAATTTAATCTATCAGTTTAAAGCTAAATAACTTCCTTTGTTCTTTTAGGGAGAATTTGTGAAGAAAAAACAATTAAGAACATGGTTCCTTTCAACTCAAACGTAGTCACCTGTTATAATTGCATATTAGGACAATGCATTATTTTCTCAATTAATCCTTTCTGTTTGATCTAAAACTAAAAGTCTGGTTATGTCTGACCAAAAGTCTGAAACCTAAAGATGCTCAGGGTATTATCACATGAGGCAAAGAAAAGCCTCACATCTGACAGGATTAACAACAGGGAATGTTTTGTATTTTTGCCTGAAAAATGATTCCACAACAGTCAACTCCACCTGACAAAGGACAAGACAAAATACAATTAGCAGAAAAATTGCCATGTCTCTTTCAGGTGATACAAGATCACAGGGGGAAACTGCCCTGTCAAATCTTTCTGAGGCGGCCAAACACAATGCAGTGTGACACCTCGGAAATAAGATGCAGGGCTCGCTGGGACGAGCTAATTGTTATGCTGCAAGAGTTCAAAAGGCAACTGGAAGGTCAGCAACAGCATATGATGTTTACTAATCTGTGTCTGACTCAGAAATACTGCAATTGCTGACTAGTTTCCCAGATTTCTTTCATGATATCATCCACTCCCCACATGTGGTCAGTTATTGAGAACCATTTAAGGATGAAGGATCTTTATGAACGTATGTCCAGAGGAGAAAAGAAAAAAAGAAAAAAAAAAGGCCTCAAGTCATTATCATCCACACAAACCTGAACTGACCTGAGAAACAAAACTTTGAGAATAAAAACACACAGGTAGTGAAACTTAGTCACTGCAGCTGAAATTACGATTGTCCTTTAACAAGAAGGCAACAGTGAACTTTTGATCCTATAGAGGGGAAGTACAGCATGTGATAATGTGATGAAATCACCAGTAAGTGAAGCAAGATTTGAATGACCCCTCCGCATCCGCTGAACTTACAGTTAATCATGTTGCAGAAATCTTGCAGCAATTTACCAGTAACTCTGTGACCTGAAAGTCTGAATAAATCAATCAGTTTTTCTGTATATATATTTATTCTTTTTTTATTCTTTCTTTATTGCAATGTTTTTTTCTGCCGATATATAATTTGGGTTTTATTTGCTGAGGCAGGCTGAATTTAACAGAATTTTATAATGGACTAAATGGCAGAGAGCCCCAAGGGCTGGCATTAATGAATGCCTCTTTCATTTGTTGCTAAAATAGTTACATGGCTGACTGTCACTGGTTTGATCTGTGAAATGCAGAAACTGAACTGCCACACGCACGCACACACACACGCAGAAGAAATCAAAGTGTTTTATTAATCCAGTGATATGTAAAGCAGATCTGTTGTGATAACTCGCCATAATACCTCAGCAAGGCAGCGTCTACACCAGCTGTGTTTGAGATGGGGCCTGCATCCGGCACCTCTAAAACCATTCTTTTCACAATGGGGTGTCACTCTTTCATGTTCTTCTGTTACATCAATGTAAAATATGCTGCCTCTCAGTGGCCATCTGGAGAGGGCAAGTCTGAGCTGTGATAGTAAACGAGTGGATTACAGGGGTCAGTTTCTTGCTGGATGCACAGGGGGATGATGTAATGTGACAGCTCTGTCCGGTAGCTGTGTGAAAATAACATCAACTGCACCAGCGTTTAATAGGAGGTGAAATCACAGGCTCACTTTAAGAGGTTTTAACTATCAGCTCTGCATTTCTGCTGGCCTGTCAGACTAAACTGGTCATTCTGCTGCTTCAGTCAGATACTGTAAGTTCCCTGCCCTCCCTGGTGTGACGGATTTTCTTGATCAGAGGGGAACTGGAGCAGAGAGAGAACCAGTCATGTTGTAAAGAGTGGAGGCTTGAGAAGCTGGAGAGGAAGGGGTGGCAGTATTTTCCTGCATGCAGTCTGATCCTAAAACACAGGTGCAGCCTCCATGCCTTTGAGCATAACCCCCCCCCCCCCCCCCCCCCCCCCTCTCCCTGCTGCAAAGTGTTTGTCCATTTGATCCTCCATTAAATCCAGATTATTATGGATTTGTCTTTTTCCAACCTGTGATTTGCAAAGATGGGGAACAGATAAAGGTTATCTGGTGAGGGTGCAGCTCTGACAGTGGGGCTATTAGTTGTCAATCAGTGTCAGAAATGAATAAAACAATGTGCACATGGAGCTGCAATTCAATTCGGTTTTTAAATCGTATTTCTTTTATCAAAATGTGCAGAAACAAAACGCAACACCCTGAGATAAGGGCAGAAAAGGAGGTAGGAAACATATCTTTCACTGCCTATCAAGAAAATGACACTTGTTTCAAAGCAATGCTGAGAATGCATGGGTTTAGTTTCACTGGCTTTACAAAAATAAGAGTCTGCAACAGTCAGTTTTGGCTTTGGTTTTATGTGCAGCTGCGACCTACTCGCACTCTTATATCTCTGAAAGCCTCGGAGAAAGAGAGGGGGGAAAAAAAGAACTGGTATAAATGATGGGGGTTCATAGCTGAGATTTGAGGCTCCCAGCGGCGTCATGCAGAGCCGATCATTGTCTCTCTCACACTTTCTAACTAGCCATTTCACAACATCCAGACAGCGGATCGGGCCGTACGCAGCAGCAGCAGCGGCAGCAGCAGCGGCAGCAGCAGCAGTTTTGCCCTCAGGGCTTTTTTCTCCCCGACGTCGACCATAACTAACAATTTGGATTCAACGCGCGGATGAGGGCAATTACCTACTGGACGTAATCTATCATAATGTCTCCATTTCCGATCGACTGATAGTCAAACGAGTTAAGCAATGGCTGAAGAGATCTGAGTCCGCCGGGTGGCTGTTTAAATGAAGCCCAACTAAAGAGAGAGAGAGAAAAAAAAGAACACACTTTCATTTCATTGCAGAGCAGACTTGGAGAAGCCGATCGGTGGACATCATGTACAGATTGGCGGATTTTACCCTCAGAAAACCACTGAGTGGGTTTGATTTCGGATTACTGTGACACACAGGACGCGTTTTTTTAAGGGGGAGATTTTTTTTTAAGGAGTCTGCTTCCTCTCGCTCCTGTTCGCTGTCCTCCGGGTTCCTGCAGGACTCCAGAGTCGCGGAGAGCCCATGCAGTCGCCAAGGTTGGTTTATCCTATTTGTTCGAGACTTCTTTTGAATTTTAACCAACATTGTTTTAGTTTATTTTTACGCGAGAGTCTTATCATATCTTGCTTTGCTTGCTGGGTTGCCAAACTATATCTGTATGTCCTAAAAATGTCTATTTGTCAGATCTGTACAGTCAGATGAGCTGAATTTCTGCATTGTTAAGAACTTGATCTTTTTGCTGCTGTCACGCGAGAAACTGGTAGAAAGCTGAATTTGTAAATGCAGTTTATTATAAAAACTGCTTTCACTTGACTCTTGCCTGTTTAAGGTGAAAGCATAGAGAGTTCACGCCATGCAGCGCAGTTTTATTTATCGTATTATCCACATTAATTGCATTTATTCCCAACTAAAATTACCACTGAGGCTACTTTGATCTAACATGACATAAACGGTGATCTTCCTCAGAGCAGCGCAACAGGGCAAACGAGCCTGCAGAATGGCTGCAGAATTTCACCTTTTAAATCCTAATTGCATGACAGCTGTAATTAGACCAATAACCGAGCTGTCCATAAAGCTCAAATTTAATGACAGGTTTGGTTGTCCTCATAATGCCATGTGCGTTTGTGTCATGATTTGAGGTTTCATATCAGAGCTTCACACCAAGCGCCATCTGTTGGAAAAGAGGATCAGTCCTCTAGCTGTGACTGTCAAGACAGCCGCACAGAAAAAAAAAATGCAGGCTGGTGCACACAGTTCAACACTGCGCGGAAGCGATGGAGCAGTCCACCAATATTTTACTTACATTACACGTCTGTTGTAATCTCTGCTATCACTGGGTGATAGCAGAGATTTAAAACAGCACACAATAAAACGTGATTGGATTATACCTGCTGGATTTATGGGCATGTTTTATTGTCGCCTTTACCTGTTACAGCATGTGGAACACATGGTCTGCCTGATGTGTCTCTATATCGTTTCTATGCAAATATTTTCTCACTTAAAAATGATTTGTCATTTCACTACCTGGCCATGTAAAAATCCCACAGGTAAAACTCAAGCAGTTAAAAGCAATCAAACAATTTGTTGAAACATCAGACACTAATACCATTATCCAAAAGCCAAAAATATAGACCTAACATAGACCAAAGGCCTGATGAGAGAAGGCTTTTGAAGAGAAGAGCTCCTAAAACCTAATCTGGATTGGAGGTCAAAATGGTAATAGGTAAAATTGTAGCCCTTCTGATTAGGGCTACAATAAGGGGGCTGCAGCTAATGATTGTTTTCACTAATGATGGTAAAATGGTTAAAGAAAAAAAAAAAAAACGGTCCATTACAATTTATCATAACTCAAGCTGACATGTTCAAATTGCTCCTTTTGTCCACCAAACAGCCCAAACCCAAGGACATCATTCAATTTGCAGTGATGTAAAACTGAGAAAAACAATGAATCCTTGCATTAGAGAAGCTGGAACCAGACAATGTTCGACATTTCTGCCTGATAAATGACCGAGCTGGTGCAATTGATTATCAAAATAGCTGATGAACAATTTTATATTGATCGACCATCAATCGACTAATCATTTTAAACACTAATTAGAATAATTCGATATTTCTGATGCGGGATAAGGAGTAAATAGGACTGCTCTGACTAAAGAAATGGGTCATGGACTTTAAAATAATTATCCACTGACATATATGAAGAATCTGTCAAATTATTTGTTTTTCCAGTTTTACTGTCATTTTGCAGATGAATGCAGTCATGCATAAGTATCTCTAAACATCTTGAGCTTATCAAAGACAAAAGCTTAATTGTGACTATCATGATATCGGAGATGTTATTATCATTTAACAATTAACTATTGTTAAACGATAATAACATTAATTCAACAATTAATTATTAGCTTATTGCTCATGTACGTGCCACAAAAATGACTAATAGTTTACCAAATACTTAACAACCACTTAGTGGACTAATTGGGGGCAAACATATTAATGTACGGAACATGTGTAAACATATTGTACCTTTGTGTGCAAAGTCACTGCAACAGGTGAACACATTTGGTCTACAAGCTATCTGCACCATCTATTTTTCAGATATGACATACAGACACCGTGACTCTGAGGTTTTTCTACCAACAATCGACCAACACTAGAACCAGTCACACTTAGGGAGTATCTACATCTAAGCCTAGTCTTGTGTTATTACGACATTTTGATTCCTGACTTTGCTTCTCCATCCACACTGTCGCTGCTAAAAGCCAAAAATGTTCCACAATTCATCAAAACATATCACCGAGCAGCTTATACCTTTCAGCTGCAGTCATTCATTTCATATACGAGTGCCTGGTAGATTGGAGCTGGAAATCAGTCTGCACAGGGCCACCCTTGTTGAAAACATGCGCAGGCTCAGACCTCATTGTACACGAACGTATCCATCATCCATGAGAGGGACAGCAATCACAAAGACATTCACCGCTCAATGGAAAACTACTGTATAGCCAGCCACAACCCGAGTACGCGGCCATCTGTGTGGTAGTATTTTGGTTTAAATGGCAGTAAAAGACACCAGTAATGTGCCATTTGTACAGCTCAAAGGCAGTCAAAAGAGGGGGTATTATGCCTTTTAGAGGAGGGGATCACCGCCCGCATTCAAGTCATTTAAAGCAACATGCAAAAAATACTCTCATTACATGTAAAATGTCTACTCTCTAGTATTAAAAAACGGACTTAAGAATCAAAAGTGAGAGGACTTCTTGTGGTAATTTTCTCTTCATTGATGTGTTAACCTGTAAGAATGTACTTTGGTTTTGACTTTGGTTAATTCACATACTGTTGGGTGCTTTAAACTACAGCAGGGCATCATATTTTATGATTCACATGAGTATTTTGCTCGTTTAACAACCTGACGATGAGTTTACATTATATAATTACAGGCATACTACACATAACAGTTCTTAAATGCCTATTCTGATATTCTTTACACCTAATATCTTTAAATGTGGTGGAACAGCATATAGACCATCACGTAGCGAGACATTTACAGAAAATATAATTGAAGACTTTAGTGAATAAATGCTCTATAATGCAAGTTTTCATTTGGTGTCTAGTCAAACATTTTGCAGGGAGGTGGGGGTGAGCTGGGGACTTGTCACTGTCACTATTTCTAAAATTATTGCTGAGGCCCTGATTCTGTCTGAAGTGTAGGTGGCAAAAGCACTCCACAAAGTCTCCAAAAATGGGAAAGAGAGATTCATTTAGCCTATGTTTAAAATCATACTTACGAAGCCTAGCTGTTTGCTGGTTTCACAGTGTTAAAAGAAAGGATTTGATGCTTGTCTTTGTTATGTACGACAACAAATGGAATATCTTTTGGTTTTGAACTGTTGTTTTGGACAAAACAACTAATTGAGAAAATAATTGGCAAATTAATTGATAATGACAGTAATCATTAATTGCAGTTCTCATCATATCTAAACTATATTTTCAGCTTCTTCCATGAGGCCATTTACACTGGGTGAAACACTCAGACTCAAGACTCCATGTTTTTGTGGCTGCGCCATTTCACCAAATGAAAATACTGTTGCTGGTCATTTTGTATAGTTTATCCAACATTCAGCCTGATATATTTGGAAACTGGAAAAAGACTGTTGGGGTGCACGGCATAAGTTTGACCCAGCAAGTAGTTGTAGAGTTTGAAGAGGTTAACTTGGCTTGTAGCCACCATTTTAGATTCATGTAAATATGTCATAGCAGTTTTAAACATGGCAGTGAATAGTAATACAAAGAGGAAAAAGTTGGTGATTGACAGCTCCCTGAGAATTAAAGTGGTGTTTGTTTTTATTGCTGGTTGTTTTCCTCCTCTTTGCTCTGCATTAATCCCCTGACACATACTCTGTGAAGGGAGGACGCTGGTTTCCTTTTCAGGTTGTGCCTCCACATTGAGGTGACTGTTGTGATCCTAGCAGCAAATCAAACCTCTCTTATATGGCGCTGCGTACCGCCACTTTGTGGGTCGTGAAGACTCGGTCGTCGTCGAACAAGTCTGCACATTGAGGTGTAATTTGAAACTTTGGAGAGGGGGGTTTAAGGGCAGAACAGGCAGCCGTGATTGGTTCCGTGCTCTCCGCTGCCCCACAGAGGCTGCACCTTCTCGACACTCCCTAAAAAGATAGGTTGCCTGGCTGCCTTCAGCCGTTTGCCCCGCACTGAGTGTTAGCTAGCTAACTCGGCTGCAGGCATTGAGTTAACTCTCATACCGAACAGGGCAAAAAGAAAAAAAAAAACAAAACAACAACAACAACAATAACAACTTCTTACCTGGTAGTGATGAGAGGACGGGACAAACTTCTTTTATGGACTTTTTTGAGTTTTCTCAACCAGGACTTAGTGGCTCTAACTCTTCTCCTGTGTCTTTCCTCGATTCGGTTTGACCAGGGAGAGGAGTGAAGTGCGACCCCGAGCTGGATGGATGGTTATGGGGAAAAGAGGAAGACCCTCGGCGCTTGAAGTGTGCAGAGTCCTCGCCGTGTTTCTCTCACTCTTCCCATCCGGTAAGAAACTACGTTTTACTGTTTAGGTTAAACAGTCGACCAGCTTGCATGTTTTACATAGATGCGGTTCACATACTACGGGGTTGAAGTTTATAAATCGGAGCGTAGAGTCCCCCACAAGTTACTGGCGTTCACCAACAGCAAGCGTCTTTTTCACGTTGGGCAGCAAAGTTGCCAGGTCCGGTCACTATTTATCAGCCGGCCGAAATATTTCAAGGGATGTTATAATTTAACATTTACGTAGTGCAAATAAATATAACGAAGTGTGCGCTAAAGTCCTTACGTTGTCATAAACATAGCTAAATATTTATAATTTGCTGTAGTTATCTGTTAGAATTCCACCAAACTCAGTACAAAAAGACAGATAAAAATGTATGGGGAAGTGTTTTCTTGCAGACGTGTGGAAAAAGGTTGAAGGTTTGGAAAATATGACAACAGGCGTGAAAGTGAACAAGCTTGCCATTACATCATTAAAAAAATGTGACTAATCTCGGTCGGTTTAGTCCGGGGGTTTTTATTTTATTTTACTAGAGAAAGACAAAGAACACTCAGAGGTGTTCTTGGTGCTGCTGCAGCTCTCAGACCTTGTTTTCTTTGGGGGATGGGGCATGCCTCAGTATTTCACATTAGCCTCTTGAAAGTAACTGTTTTGTTCCAACCTTTAGTTTGGTCAAGCCAGGAGAACTGTTTTTTTTTTAATTAGTTTTATTTATTACCAGTGAAACTTGAAGAAAAAGTGTGTTTGTAGAGATTGTGATGGTTTGGAATGTGTGTTACAATGTTTTAAAGCCCACTAATACTGCTATTTTTGAGAAGAAAAGCTCCAGTGAGCAAAAAAAAAACAAAAAACACAAGAACATTCCCATTCAAATGTAGCACTGCTGAGCCACTGTAATATTATAGGCAGCCCGGTTGTTGTGTTTAAATTGACTTAATATCCTTGTAATGTGTCAACAACATGACTGCACTGGGTCACTTTTTGCAGTGGAGACACCTCATTCACTGACCGTTCACGTTTGCCAAACCCTTATCAGTTTCCCTCTTAACTCACTTACCTTCAAACAACAACGTGATAATGCACTGATAGTTGAGATCAAGATTAGTTTATTGCCATCTATCAAATGGGTGGTAAATGGAGAGGCGGTGTGGGGGTTGGAGAGAGCTGCGGTGAAGCTTTGAGGAAGGATATTGTTTAAAGTGTGACTTCAAAGTGTTGATATGGCTTCTCCCCTCCAGACGCACTGGGAGAAACTTCTCACAGCCTATTCAAATAAATGCTCTGTTAGTCGATAGTAATACTAGTCAAACATGGTGTCGCAACAGGGCATCCTGAGAAATATTTGAAGAACATTTGTGTAAAGAGTTGGCCGGATGTGGCATTAAAGCTGGAGACAACAATCTACAGTCAGGCAGCGGTTATTATCACTAAAGGTTTAGATTAGGATCCCAGTAGTTTTGCTTGTACATAAACCAAAAGCCTTTGGGTGTGAAAGAGAAGTACACAACAAACAGAGAGGTTACCTTATATCCAGGCTGACCTGAGGGAGGTTCACACCTGTTTACTTCCTACTAAAAGGCATTGTTTCCTGGGGTAGAATGTATAGATTTGTATAAAAAAATAGATGTTATTTGAAAATGTTCATGGTGCTTGAACAACACACTAAAGCAACATACAAAGATTGTTTTGGTATTTTTTTAGTTTTCATATGCAAGAAAAGTAGGAAGACATTTGGCACTGCAGCCTTTAAGAGAAACAACAATGCGTGTGAGGCTATTAGACATAAGTTGGAATTCAAGTTATTTTAGATTCACTGTTATGTAAATTTGTAGTTTCAAACCATCATAAGTAAGTGTATTTATAGCTTGTGTCTGTATACTTGTGTCATGGCAGCCTCTGGTTTGTTTCTTTTGTTCACATGGTGTCTGGTTTCTCCCTGACAGTGAGTCTGCAGTGCAAGATCCTCAAGTGTAACTCAGAATTTTGGGCCTCCACTTCGAACTCTGGACCGGAGGAGGAGTTTTGCACAGCGCTGCGAGCATATAACAGTTGCGTACGCCGGACCGCACGCACCTGCAGGGGCGACTTGGCGTACCACTCCGCCCAGCATGGCATAGAGGATCTAATGACCCAACACAACTGCTCCAAGGAGGGGCCGACATCCCAACCACGTGCCCGGGTGCCGCTTCCTCCTCCACCTCCTCCGCTCCTGCCCGACAGCCAGGAGCGTTCCGATGGCCCGGAAGTGTGCCACTATGAGCGCAGTCTTCCACGCAACACATCGCCGCCCAACTACACTCACTGTGGCTTCTTCGGCGACCCGCACCTCCGAACCTTTGGAGATGACTTCCAGACGTGTAAGGTGGAAGGAGCCTGGCCGCTCATCCACAACAAATACCTGTCTGTCCAGGTGACCAACACTCCTGTAGTCCCGGGGTCTTTGGCCACCGCCACAAGCAAGGTGAGGATCTTCTCTGTTCATCTTGTGAGCATGTTTGGGTCAGAAACTATAAATCTTATGTCACTGTTTTGTCTACAAGGGCTATATGCTGGTTCTAGCTTCTCTAATGTGAAGTTTATCTGTATTTTGTATCACTATATTGAATATGTATGGTATTTGGACTGTTGATCTGACCTAAAAAAGCAGTTCAAAGACTTGTGCTCTGTGAAACTGGGAAAAATTGGCATTTTTTAAAAAAAACATTTAATGACATTTTCCAGGCTAAACTGTTAAAAAAAAACGAGAGACAAATTCATCTGTAATGAAAATAATGTTTAGTTGGTATAAAGCTGTAGTGATATTACTTTAGCTGTCAGTGACAAAAAAAAAAAATCACACTTTTTTGTTAGTTTTAGGTCCTTGAGTGTCACTGCTACAGCAGAATATCAAGCTGTTCATATTTTTGTATGCATGAGCCTCCTCTTTCATGTGGTCAGACTGTGAGAGCTGCTGTGGGGCTGGTTTTCTGTCAGACTGTGGACTCTGGTTAGTGTTTGGATGAGTTCCATAATGACAGATGAAGAAGCTCAGCCCAGCACAATTGCTAAGATCTTGATAAGCTTTATAAATGATATGTTAGTGTTATAGCGGCAGTGCTGCATCAAATGTTAACACGAGGCTCCATTTTCACTTTTCACTGTGGACAGCTCAGACTGATGTTTGGCCTACTTTAGGGTATATCCATACGGAGAACAGTCAAATGCTGTGTCTGCACAGAACTGTTGGATATTTTTCTTTACATCATGAGATATTTTTCTTCTATGGCTTTATCAGCAGTGCGTAGCTCATTATTGTTATTTTGTTTAATGGTACGTTGGTTTGTTTGGGTGGCTGTCCCTAAAAAAGGCTTTCAGTAGAACTTTAGGTCAAAAACAAAGGAGTAGGAGTATTTGTAGTTGGCAAATTCCCTTAGAGTTGGTCCAGTTTTGGCAAAGTTTTGACAGCAATGATTGTGGTCCTCAGTCACTTTGCAGAGTATCATAACTCGAGTGTTTAGACTAGGGTATAAGAGGACTTTGTCCTTAATCACATTTGTAGAAAGTATAATTTTCTGTAATCAAGGTTTCTTAATGATACTCTATTAAGCATTCATGTGTTGCTTTAGCTTTTAAAGTAATGACATTTTTATATTGCTGTTCTTGGAAGCAAATGAGACAGCTTTTTTAAGATCTTGATTCTGGACAAAGGGAAAACAAGGCAGGAGCCAGTGCCACCTGTGCAAACAAGGCCCTTCTGGTAAAAGATCTGCATTTGCAGAGCTCTTGTGTTGGTACATTGCTCTCGCTACAGCAAATAAAACTGTCTGGTTATTTCCATCTTCATTCTGATGGAGGGATAATAGAGGCATTTTTTCTTTTGTTTGTTTTCATTAAAAGCTCAAAAAATTATCCAGGGGAAAAAAAAAAAAAAAAACAGAAGCTGATGTAGGTGGGAAATGTTAGCCGAAGGTAAAGGAAATCGAGGCAGAACTGGTGCAACAGATGAATTGTCAAGCTAAGAGAGTATTCTGTAGACTCCCCCTGTCCCCTCTGTCCCAAGCGAGCAGACATCAGAGTCCCTAGGCTGTCCTGTGTATCGCTGCTCTGACAATGGCTCATTGGTGTCCTGATGAAACCAAGCTTGCAGAGTCCTGACCAGTCTCACTTAATTAGCTACAGAGTATATCGCTTCGTCCTGGCCCGACGCCACTCCCTGGAGCATAGTTCTGGGGTTCACAGGCAGGTTTTTCAGCGCCATGAATGGATCGTCTTTGTGTCTGCAAACTGAGGCCTGATTTTACATGGCCGAGACTCATGTTTTTTGAGGGCGTTTACCTTGGCCTCCCCCATGTTGAGCCAACGCTGAAATGTGACACTTAAGTTGGATAGATGGCACATATTGCACAAACTTTCTCTTAATGCAAACATATTTTTAAAGCTGATGTGTACATTCACTGGAGTGTACTAGTTTTATGCATCAGAGCGCAGCAGCTAACGACTGCATATGCGCCTCTCTGAGAAGCTTTACGTCAGAGAGACATGATCATGTTTGTAAATTTTTTTAAATGTCATTTCTCTTGTGCCTTTCGTCCTGCAGCTGACAATCATCTTTAAGAACTTCCAAGAATGTGTGGACCAGAAGATGTACCACGCAGAGACAGATGAACTGCCAGCTGCCTTTGCAGATGGCTCCAAGAACGGAGGGGATCGGCACGGAGCGAACACCCTGCGCGTGGTGGAGAAGGTTCCCGGGCAGCACGTGGAGATTCAGGCCAGGTACATCGGAACAACCATCGTGGTCCGGCAGGTAGGCCGCTACCTGACCTTTGCTGTGAGGATGCCAGAGGAAGTTGTGAATTCGGTGGAGGAAGGCGATAACCAGGACTTGTACCTGTGTCTTCACGGCTGTCCTGCCAACCAGCGCATCGACTTCAGGAACTTCAGGGCTCGAGCAGCGGAGGCTCACAGCGCAGGCAGGACCAGGAGTGGCACCACGGCGCACGGCTTCACCTACCAGTCTGCAAAGGCCAAGTGCAAAGAGCGACTCCCAGTGGAGGATCTGTATTTTCAGTCCTGCGTGTTTGACCTCCTGTCCTCTGGAGACATTAACTTCACCATGGCAGCCTACTACGCCTTTGAGGATGTAAAAATGCTCCATTCAAACAGCAACAGATACCACATCTTTGAAAAGGATGCTTTTACAAGTAATGCAGCACCGAGGGGCAAAGATTTACTTTCTCTCTTCCTCATCAACCTCCTCGCTGTCTTATTGTGGATTGAGTGTTGCACAGTTCATCTATAGTCCCTTTACAACAGTATCCTCATGGTGTATCCGTCAGTGAGTGTTAGAGTACCATCGCTGTGTCGTACATCGGCTCCTCTCTTCTGCTCTGGTTCTGCGTCGTGACCTGGGCCTTGCCAGTAAGGTCACCCCAGCCCTAAGTCTCATTTTAGTTGTATTGTCATGTCTTGACTTCAGTCTAATGACAAGGGGAGTCCACCTATCATCACGTGTATTTAGCTGGTTCATGGGACTGGTCTTTGAAGAGAGCAGCGGTGAGAGAGCCCAGCTACTCCAAAGCTCAGGATATCCACCTGGGATTAAATCCCACATTCTCACCGGGGCCGCATGCCTATGGGAAGCCGGACAAGATGATCTTTTGCAGAAAGAGGAGTTTGCTGATCCTCCCTCCCCCCCGATCCCCCTCATTGGTGCCAAGCCAGTGAAGCTCTCTGTGGCTCATGTGGCGAAGCTAGAGGACCTGACAGGGGCTTTTGTTAACCTAAGGCCAGAAGCAGCTCTATGTTTGATTAGTTTCCAGCTTTGGAAAAGCCTGAGCCTTGTGGAGGAAGCACTCAGCCAAAAGGATGTCAGAGCAGCGTCTCCAGTTGTCTGCTGTGGAGATTAATGGGTCATATTGTTAGGTTATATGTACGCGCGTGTGTGTACGTGTGTGAGTGCATTAGTAAAATATGTGTGCAGAATTCAGTGTCTGTGGTTAATTTTGTGTGTGTTTGCGGGTGCAGGAGTTCCCAGAAATGAGATAACAAACCTCCAAGTGGGAGAAATCCGTCCCCATGTCTTTTTGTCGCACCCAAAATTTCTACAGCAGCAGAGGAGACGAGGCGCTCCGCAGTCTGTTCAAATGGACGCTATCTGCCAAGTAGCAAATCCCAAAAGGGAACCGATAAAAATAATCTCTTTTCATCTGTACGTCCCTTCCAGTGTCATACAGCCTTTCCCTCCATTGTTTGAGCTGACACGTTGATCAGACAGTGTTTGTGTTTTAAGTCTGTAATGTGAATGTAGCTAAAAAGAAAGCAAAAGAACAAACTTAGTTAAGGGGCACTCAGTGTTTACACAGTGTAGATCAACCGGTCAAACTATGACACCTCTTTGAGAGAGTTTTGTGAATTTAACTCTCCATTTCAAGTAACAGTGGTGTAGATACTGTTAGTACTAACTGTAAAGACGTCACCTCTCGTCAGTTTAGCATTTTATAGACTACCAGTGTGCTGACCTGACTGTGGCTTATTGAGTAAATGATAAGCAGATGTCTGTAGACGTGATTTCATGGCTTAAGTCATTGCCAAAGAACAAGCCCTTGTGCCAACATTTCCTCAACAACTGAATTTTCATCTTACAGTCTTAAACAGTTCACATTAGGGGGATTCTTAATTGTATATAAGTCGTGTTTGTGGGTGAATTTGCGGTACGCTGAAAAGTCACACACACACTGTAAAAGCAGCATTTGTCTCTTTTTTGCAGTCTCACCTTTCTTTTCTCTTTTGCTTGTGTTTCATGATAACACTCCTCACTACGAGAGGTTTCCATATGAACTTTGGCTCTCGGCTGCAGTGTCTGCTAATGTGTAAGTCGTCCCTGTAGATACTGTTACTACTCGGGCACAGTTTGACGGTCATTTATCCTTTACACTGAAGTATTTGGCAGGCCTTACTACTGCTATTTGGAATATGTATTGGTGCAGTTTGACAGCTACACAAAAAAAATCACACAAAAATGATTGTAATGTTGAATCTTGTGTTAATAGATGTAATTTGTATTGTGAGTTTTACAGTATATGGTTCTACATGTGTAATGTGAGATTGTACATATGTTTTGTGAGTTGACGAGTTTAAAATTTGTATATTACCAGTTGTGTTTTGAATTTATCACTCAAGTTTTTGTACATCTGATGCTTTGGTGAATGTGAAATTTTTTTTTTTTTTTTTTGAAAAGGGATTCTTGCAAAAACATGAACACCACAGAACAGAATATTCTAAAACAGCATTTACACTTTAGTCTTTGTAGAGATGTTGGTTGTCATCACTTTTTGCTTACTTGGTCGCAGATGAAGTACAAACACCTTGAATAAACCGTGAATGCAAGGGAATGTAGAAAGTGTTCTGGGGCGTTCATGTTTTTGAGTTTAAAGCACTTTATGTTTATTTTTTTCTTTTATTTAGCTCTTATTTTGTTTGGAATTCTGTGTCAGACTTGTAATGGTTAAAAAGAATTACAAAAAAAAAACATAGCTGAATGGGAAATGCCAGAAAGATCAAACTGTGTTTGTATGTAAAGCAGATGTGGTGCCACACGCCAGCTGTTTATAATGTAAATTATTTATTGAATAAAAGAAAACGTCTTGTTAATGAGGTGCCCTTCTGTCTCGTTCCCTGTTGGTGTGAGCATTTTTTGAAAAGTCACCCTGTGTGTTGTCTTGCCATGATTAGCGGTGTGTGACTGCCCCCTGCTGCAGAGATGTTGAGGTGAACGTGAGCAGATGTTAAATCTTAAAACTTTGACTTAAGAGGCAAAAACCTCATAGTAAAAAGTCAATTCCAAAAGTTGGAATTGAGTTTTGAAAATGCCCTCAGTCAGTCATTGAATCAGTCAATAGCAAACCTCCAAAGCTGTCATCTCAGGTTCATCCACACCTTATCATGATTAAGTTATTATATCCAAGATTATAGAACAGTTTCTACAAGATGTTGGAAACATTCCTTTGGGATTGTGGTCCACAGTGAATTATCATGTGGGAAGCAGACATTAGAAGATGGTAAGTTGTGGCCATAAAAAGATGCACATGGTCAGCAACAATACTCCGACTGTGGCATTCAAACCATGATTCACTGGTATTAAGGAGCTTAACATGTGCCAAGAAAACATTCCCCACACCATTACACCACCACCACCATTAGCCTGGACTGTTGGGTTACCAAATTCTGAGCTTACTATGTGTGTGACTCAGCACAAAATCCAGACTCACCAGACCAGGCTACGTTTCTCCAGTCTGCAGCTGTCCAGTTTTTGGTGAGCCATTGTCCTCTGACCTCTCTCATCAACAAGGCGTTTCCGTCCACGGTCAAAGTCACTGAGATCACTTTTTTTTTTTCCCCAGTCTGATGTGACATGAGCATTAACTGAAGCTGCTGACCTGTATCTGCGTGACTTCAGGCTTTGCACTGCTGCCACATGAATGGATGATCAGATAATTGTGAACAGGTGTTTCTAATGAAGTGCTCGGTGAGTGTGTGCTTTGTGTGAACAGGACACGAACATGTTGTATTCATGCAATGTTACTTCATTCCTTTTTTTTAAATGTAGGACGTGTGAGTATTTGAACAGACTTTTTATCTTCTATCAGTTTACCATCATTTGTTTTATAAATATGTGAAGCTGCTGCCTCTCCTTGTCTCTCCTAACTTACTTACTGATGGAGACCCCCTCGTGCCATCAAAGCTGGTTAATTCTGACATATAAAAGATTTTTTAAAATTGTTACACACACCAGCCCTGAAAATCGATTGCCTTTCTGTCTTTGCAGAAAATATTATACAATGATGCATTTATGAAAGTTTAAATGTATTTATCAGATATTTTTAATCAGTTCAGCCACAAGGAGACGCAAATAGACAAACTTTCATTGTGTAACAAAGTTTATTACATATGTCCAAACATATGTACAGCACATTTCTCACGAAGAGTGGTTTTGTCACAAATATAAATTATTTAGACTTTCTTAAAGAACATATGATACAGGAACTGTAGCTTGCTTAATGTGGAAGAAAAGATGTGCTGGCTGATCACTGCAACAGGTCGGCTAAGTGCCCCGGACACAAAACGCACATGATTTCTTTTATATCAATGTTTGTAGTTTCCCCTCAAATCATCGACTCTTTCAGAAATCACAGAACCACATTATAAATTACCAGAATACGTGGTCCCTTCAAGGAGATTTCACTGAATTATATTTTTAGCCTTTCAAAGCAATTTCCTTAAAATGCAACTGTTGAATACTACATCGTGCCTGTCTTAGACCCCAGTACTGTCCATGAACCAATGTACAGTATGATAATACACACATAAATAAGGCACAAATGGAGAAGCATTAAAAAAAAAAAACAAAAACAAAAACAAATGAGGGCCAGAGCAGGACCAGATTTGGCACAGGAAAAGAGTGACCAAAGGTAATAAACATAATGACATATCATCAGTGACTTCCTGATAACCCTTTAACAACCTGCCAGCGCCCGCACAACCGTCAGTGAATCAAAAATATTGCAGAACCATAGATTAGGACAGAAAATGTTTTTTTTATCACGTAGTATTTTCAGACATGTTTGAGTACTTACATAGGAGGAAAGATGGGTGAATTAATGAAACTACACTGAAGTACCATCATAATACTGAGAGGCAAAAAATAAAGGATTTTTCTAAGTTATAGTGTTATGAACCTTTCTACAAGTTGTTGCAATAAATACTGCTAACAAAGCTTCCATTTCATTGGGCCTACTAAGAGGAAAGTGATTAAAGTGAACAAAGCAAGAAGACTGCAATGATTTATATAGATGCACAGTTAAAGAAATAATGATTATTTGTACACGTGAGAAATGTGAATTTGTTAAAACCTTTTTTTTTTCCCTCAAACTATCTGCTGAGTGTTTCGAGGAAACATACTGGCTTGATTGATCATTCAAATTTCATAAAGAACTAGGCCGCCCCCCGTCACGCCATCATTTTAACCTGCATGGTGAAACCCCATGATTCGGTTCAGCTACATGTTCAAGATAAACGTTTAAAGGTGCAGATGATAACACATTACACATTCTTTTGTACTGAAATCTTCTAATGACATCATTTGCAAGACTTAAAGCTAAACACAAGAAAAAAAAAAAGTCCATGTCATGGTTCCTTTGGGAATAATCCCATACATTTACCATTCAAAAAGGCCAAAACCTTCAGGCACTTTTAGGATTAAGATCAGTCATCAGTTTGTGCATCCTAAATTCTCCTTAGAAAATAGTCCATGGGACTAAGCATCCATAAGCATTCCACTCAGTCTTACCATGACTGACTGATCGAGTCAATTCATTTAAATAAAGATGCTTGTTTTAGTATTTTTCCATCGTGAAGATGAGAGGAGGAAACAAAGTTCTTCCTTCAGGGCACAAATCATTCACAGCCACAGTCACTGGGGGGGTATCAGGGCGAGCAAAATAGTTTGGCTTTGCTGGTAAAGAGGGTACATGTTGATTCCCTTTCCAACTGTGAGCTTATGATTGGCGAGTCCAGACTTGTCCATCAGCAGCAATATGTGGCTTTGACCCTGGACGAAACACCCAGATCACTTTCTTAGCCAGCACTGGCAGACTTTATGTTTTCCTATTGTTCCAGTTTGGGTCTGCGGCAACGTTCGGCTCTACGGGTCGCTCGAGTGGCGAGCGGGAGTCCTGGGGAGACTTCTGAGTCTGCGGGGATCGAGGGTCCAACAGCGGAGGAGGTTTGTCAGGGTGGAAGGGCCTGCTGTAGTGCTCCGACCCAGGTGGACCTGCTGGCCTGTGCTCCGGCATCCTCCTGAAGTCCTGCAGGGGGCCATCTCGTCCCTGGTGGTAGTTGGGACGGAATTCATCAGGACGTCTTCTTTTGGGGTCTGGATGTCTGAAATATTCATCACAAGTTTTTTTTTTTTTTTTTTAAAACCATAAACAACAACAACAACAACTACAAAACTAAACACAAATATATCCCCAGGTTTGAATAACCCTCACCTGTCGTAGTAGGGTCTGTGACCCCTGTGGTCCCGGTCGTTGCTGTACTGCTCATATGGCCTTTTTCGAGGGGAGCTGTTGTTGCGGTAACTGCCTGAGCTGCGATACGTGTCCCCGTGCGGACGACGGTCACCATAGTGATCCTTGTAGCGATGCGGGTCATATGGATGATGTCGGTCTCCCTGCCATGACTGGTTGCTGTTCCCGGGGTAACTGTATTTACGGTCCCTCTGCCAGTCTCCTCGATCTGTAATGAAACATGAATAAGTTCATATTAACTGACCAATTTTTGTTTTTTCTTATTGAAAATGTTTCACTGTTCAGAAAATGACACCTAAGCCTCAAGCAAAGCAAATCTATTCACGCTTACCATCACTGCCAAAGTGCCGTTTACTAGAATTGTATGGTTCTCTGTGGTGCCCGTGGGGACCTGGCTGAGTCGGGTGAGGTGTGGGTTTGGAGGATGGCTGTGTACCCATGGAGTCTCGACTAGAACCAGAGGGTTCTGGTCTGAAAGATTTTACCCTCCCTGCGGGATCATCCTTCTTCTTCTGCTCCTTCTGGAAATGTCACGGGATGAGTTCAGTGTTGGTGACATACAAGAGGTCACGTTGACTTCAGAAGTCTTAATAAACCAGTGAGTTAACAACTTGAGACAGAAGCATCTTACCTCCTCCTCGTGCAATCGCTTCTTCTGTGCCATTTTATAAAGCTTGTGAAGCTTCCTTGCACCAAACTCTGTAAACTTAGACACAAAAATCCAGAGGTTTCTGCCAAAAAAAGACACAAAATAATCATTAGCTTAGAGTTGTACAGGTCGGGCATCGTGGTTCATTTCACAAAGATCATATCCTATCATCTTACCTTCGCCATATTTTGACATGTTCTGGGTCACTGTAGGCTTTAAGGCACTCTGTGATTCGGTCTCCAATCTTCAGTAGGCATGTGCGTGTGTGCTGGAGCTGCTCCTGGTCGGAGAGACCCTCGTCTGGTTTATCCAGCTGCTTCAGGGCCTTTTTCACCGGCCTCATGCGCTCTTTACACTACACGCATACACAAATTGGTTGGGTTACTGAAATGCACTGCTTGTTGGACTCCATGAATTAAAGAAAAAAACAAAATATACACAAGTCTGCAGCCATGGTCTTCTTACTTATTACTGATTGAACTCTGTGGGCTTAATCTTTAAATGAGAAATTAAAAAAAAACAAAGAAAGAGAAACTCACAATACTGAAAGTTTCCTGGTCGAGCTCATCATCCTCCTTTCCTTCAATGGGAATGGGCTCAGACCCAGCTGTGATGTGAACTGGACCTTGAGTCTTCTTCCCTTTGGCTCCTTTGGCCTGACAGACAAAAATACCAGACATCAGGACAATTAATCCACATCAGCTATTCACATCTTTAATAGATTATTCACAGGGTGGGGATACAAAGGCAGAAGGCCTCGACTTTCGAACCACATTCCTTTAACTATGTTAAATTTTAATGCTATAATGATGTGCAGCGTACCAAAGATTACCATACATTATTATTAATATATATATATATGAATAACCTCACATCCATGTAAACTTAAAACACTTATCTTTAATACCTTTTCTTTTCTGGGCTTGGTGCCCCTCTTTTCTTTGTCCCCGTCCTTCTCCTTTTTAGGAGTTCCCTGTTTTTCTTTGTTCTCTTTGTTATCCTTTTTCTTTTGTCTTTTCTTGGTGGGGGACTTCTCTGTTCCATCATCCTGCTCAAACATGAAAAAAAAAAAAGACAATGCAAGTTCAGCACTATACTGAATGTACTACTACTCTAGAAATAAGGCTGAATTTTACTTCTCTGTTGTGGCGTTGCAGTGATTACTTTGTAGTTTCCCCACTTCACAGGATCTGATTTATAGTTTGGTGTGTAATTCATCCACTGACTGTTGTAGCATTAATGCAACACTAGATGGAAACATGGTGCACTTTAAGGCAATTTTGTGTATTTTAGGTACCTGAAGTAATGCCTATTTTTATTTCTCCTACCTACAGCGGGGATGGGAAATAAAAAGTTTCCACATAGCCCCTTTTTGTAGTGACATTTTTAGGAGGAGCGCAGATGCTTCAGTGGGATCCTACTCATACTACAGAGCCATCACATGTACTTTAGACACCGCAAAACCTGGACACAGAGGTATAACTCAGCCTATACCCAACCAGGTGACATTCATGGCTGACCTTGACCTCGCCCTCTTCTGATGGGTTGTCGGACAGGCGGGGGGAGGAGATGTCGTTGCCCTGCTCATCCTTGAGAATCTTGTTCTCCTTTTTCACCCGGGGCTTCCTCTTCTTCACTTTGACCTTTAGAGGAAGAGATTGCATGAGCGACGTGGGAGGTTTAGCAGCTTTGTGCACAGATCAAAGACAAACTTCATGTGGTGCAAACAGTATGGATGAGCGGCTCCGTTATTAATAGCGGCATACCTCCTCCCCTGTTTTAGACACGTCTGTATTGTCTTGTTCTTTTTTCAGCAGCTTGAGAAGATACTCAGCTCTCGCCTGCAACTGCTTGGCCTGAGGCTTCTTGCTTGGGTCGTCTGGGAGAATCTGCACAGAGGGTAGCAAATGTTAGACTGTTTCATTCATCTTCTCATAGATACACCCGATTTAAAGAGGTGCTGAGAATGTCAGTGCCAGTTCTAATGAAGATGAATAGAGGAATCAAACTGCATACACATTTTTGAAGCAACTTTTTTTTTTTAAGGTGTTTTTCAAAGCTTTTACAATAACTCCACAAGCTAGTTCTGGTGCTTTTATATTTCTATTTTCCTTCATTATTCCTCATTATTGAACAACTACCTCCTATTATGTGTTTACGGTAGATTTTAGAGATTTACCTTATCAGCCAGTTTAAGGTCAGGATCTGTCTTTATCAGATCCCAGTTGCCGAAGCCGTGCTCGTAGATTCCAAGCAGGAGCTGAATGTCATCCTGCAGATCCCAGTCCACATCAAAGTGGGCTACCTTGACTCTGCATGTCAGCTTGAATCTGTGGGAAACAGAGTGTTGTCAAATTTACTCTGGAACACAGATTCACCTTTCCTCAACATCTTATCTTGAGCATAACACAAAGCCCACGCGCTCCTTTATATTTGGAGTGGTATCTTACTTATTTCTCTCTGCAGGGTTGGAGGGCACTGCTTTGTGCAGTGGCTCAAACTCTTCCTCGTGCTGGATGATGGACTTGGCATTGACCTGCACTCCTGAGATCTTGATATTAATCCCTCGCCGCTTCCCAGGACCTTTGGCTGGAATAATAACAGGCGTCATTTCTGTGCCTGGAAAATACTTTGATCTGAAAGAACTCTAAACAAGTAAAAAAACCAACATACCTTCAACTGGGTTCTCTTTGAGGTGTTCCTCGTGCTCCTGCACTGCAGTCACACAGCTAGTATGAATCAGTTCACCAAGTCTCTTTAGGTCTGCTATGGATTTATCCACCAGCTCGGAGTCTCGGGCGATGGCCTCTAACCTGAATACAAAAACGATGGTTCATCAGAGAACTTAACTGGTCATACACAGGGAATCGATTGATCTAGGCATACACTGATTAATAATATAATTTAATAGCATGTTTACCTTTCAAGTGGAGACCCAAATTTCTTGTATGCCTTAATGAACCTGTTAACAATATTATTATGAATACATTATTCATTTTGATCACAAAAAGACACACAAATGCATCTGAACTTCACTATAATACAAAAAAAAAACAAAAAAACAGTTTGCAGAATAGTTTACCTGCGGATCTCGGCATCAGTGAAGCCCTCTACGTTGTTTTTGCGGGCTCGAGGTCTGCCCCTCTTCTTTGGCTTCTTGTCGTCATCACTATCATCCGTCTCGCTCTCAGAGCCTGAAGATCGGTGCTTCAGCTTGGAGCCAACGTCACTATCACTGTCATTGGCCTGAGCCTGAAAGACACAACGACCAAAGTGTGACTTAAGGAGTGACCTGAATCAAAACCTGAGAAGTTGGTTGGCACATCTCTTAAATACTGGTGTTATCAGTGCTGGAAAACAGGCAAAAAATTAATACATTTGTAAATTCTCCTCTAACCCTCTTGTTGGAGCTCCTGCTCCTGGGCAGCATGAAGATGTCCTCCATCTCCCGCTGCTTCTCCTCCTCCTCGATTTTGCGTCGCTGCTCCTCAGGGATGATTTCCTCCCAATCCCGCACAGACTTCTCCTCAAACTCTGGAGTACTCTCTTCCATGCTGGAGAAATTGGCCACCTGTAGCAACAAGCAAGAGAGAAAAGAATCAGTTGAAAGGGAGGGGTTTCAGATTTTGGATTTTAGATCAGGGTCTGAAATTAGGTCTTGAGGTACTGAACTATAATTTAACAAAGAAAACATCTTGATACCTTGAACTGAGAAAGAAGTTCATCTGTAGCACTTGAGCCCTGGTCACTTTCTCTTGTTTCAGCCAACCTCAGGATCTCTTCAATATCCATCTCCTACAGAAACCAAGAAAGTCTGGTTTAAGTTTCAAAATATACAACAAGTATCTCTAATGCAGGATTATTCACTTGTTGTGATACCTGTGGTTCAGACTCCTCTCCTTCTGCCTCTTTGAAAAGATCCTCTGCACCAAACTTGAGAATAGCAGTCAGTTCTTCTTTATTGAATGGGTTCGAACTGTGCAAAAAATAAAGTGGCATTGTTGAACACACTTCAGCCTCTCAACATTAAATGAAATCAGTATGTGAAAAACCGTAATTCATTTTTTACATCTTACTTAGTGTTTCCTGAGTTGCTGTCCAGTACAGTTCGACCAGTGGTGTCCATTCTCTGAATGACAAGATGGTCCAAAACCATCTTCTTCTTCGCCCTCTCAATGATGTCCTCCTCCACTGTTCCTTTGGTGACCAGTCGGTATATATTCACCTATACAGGGAGCGCACAGATATATATTTACACAATTATCTTACTAATTATGCGGCATATCTATAATGACAGTCATGGATTTGAGCCGTGGATTACCTGTTTCTTCTGGCCGATCCTGTGAGCCCTGGCTTGTGCCTGCAGGTCGTTTTGAGGGTTCCAGTCAGAGTCAAAGATGACTACAGTGTCTGCTGAGGCCAAGTTAATCCCCAAACCTCCAGCTCTGGTGGACAACAGGAAGCAGAAGTCCTACAAAGAAGATGAAACTGTTACTATAGATCTCAAATTCCTCCATGTAATCATGTTATGAGACCCTTTTTGCATCATACACCACATCTGCTACTGCTTTCAAATCAAGTCATACCCAAAAAAAAAAAAAAAAAAATTGGCATTTGACAATTTTAATGCAAATAAATAAAACACAAAAAACGCTAAAGTATTTTATTTCCTGCAGAATGGACAAATATTTAGAGTCAAATCAAGTTTCCAGACTTGCAATATCTCTGTTAGTATCAGTTAGTAGCATTAAATTAGAATACATACCTCTGAGCCTTCGGCATTAAAGTGGTCGAGTGCTTGCTTTCGGATTTCTCCCTTTATGGAACCGTCCAATCGCTGAAGAGGAGAGAGGCAAAACAGAGAGCTTTAACCTTTGAATATTTCCTGGCCATCTATCTGCTATCTGCTTGGCATCACTCTTGCTTTACATGTCATTGTACCCCGTCTATATGCTCAGACTGTTCGCAGCAGTATACTGCACAGACTAAGTCAGCAAAAACAACCCGAGTCGAGTGACTTGCAGGAGTCCGGCTGGTCTTCAGTAGAAAATAACTTGTTGATATAAATAACCACATGAACTCTCAGCCAGGCGGAGTATGTGTGCAACAACACTGACATCTGATACCCGACCGAGTCAAACCCGCCCAACACAACCACCCCACAAGCCCCTTCGCTGTAAACACCAATATATACCTGTCAAGTCAAAACCTGAAGTCTGATTTCTGTCACCTTAGATGCAAGTGATTACACTTATTAGAGAAATAGAACCAAATGGAAGTATGATTATCATCAACAAGGTGACAGCACCATACTGTGCATCTATGGGGAAGTTGTGGTCAACAACAGGCCACACAGACTGCCTTGTTTCATGCTCCATTACATACTTCCTTTTGTGCACCAGACCAGCAACCACAAAATCATGTCAGGTGGTACTGATTTTTAGGTGTTGATTCAGACCACAGCCTCACTCAGGCCAACTATAATGGCACAGAGTGGACCCAACTGTCCCCTAACACAACATATGGTTGAGCAAAATCTGAATTCAACCCAAAAACTGTGCAAATCGGACCTGGAATGGGTAGCGGTTCTTGGCAAGGTATTCAGCCAGAATGTCCAACATCCTGACCATCTGGGAGAAGATCAGGACTCGGTTGCCTCTTTCTCTGAGTCTGGTCAGCAGCTTGTCCAGCAGCACCAGCTTCCCACTGCCCCTCACTAGACTCTGTGACACACAAAGTTATGGAATTAACACTGTAAATCATGAATAACAAACTAACACTGAGGTATCTGTTGGGACGGTTCTGTTTTCTTTTATGCTAAGTCACAACTAGTTTCCTTTATAGAGCAGAGTTATCCTGAGGTAATGCTCGGAGCTATAAAGAGGGTTCATAAAGGGACTCACCTGCAGGTGTTCCTGTTGTGATTCAGTTTCACCTTCCTCGGGCTGTTTAATGAGGAAACAATGGTTGCAGCATTTTTTGAGCTCCATTACGATGTTCAGGAAGCCGGCGGAGCTGCCCCGGGTGCCTTTGGCAAGAGCTTTGTAATTCCTTGTTAAAATCCACCTGGAAATATTCAGGAACAAATTAAGTTAATGGAGAGAAGAAATGCAGCTACTGTACGATGTGAAAGACAGATGCAATAAAAAGGTTAAAAAAAATAAACAGAAATAAAATCATACTTGTAAAATTGCTTCTGCTGTGCAGTCATGTCTACGCGGAGGATTTGTTCCACTTTGGCAGGCAGAGATTTTTCCACATCCTTCTTGACACGTCGGAGAAGGAAGGGCTCGAGGACTTTGTGAAGACTCTGATAGCCATTTTCCCTTCCTTTCCCGTGTTCGTCCTCAAAATCCTCCCAGGAATCAAACCTGCAGTGCACAACAGAGATAATAAATATCACTCATCTCTGGCTGGGAATTCAAACTGATGCTTTTGTTTGGTATCGTATTCATCGTACAAACCGGGACGTACTTGTCGGGCATGAGGAAGTGCAACAGTGACCAGAGCTCTTTGAGGGAGTTCTGCAGCGGCGTGCCAGTAATGAGGAGTCTGTGGTTGGACCTGAACTCCATTAATGTTTTGTACAGCAGGGAGTCATCATTCTTCAGCCTGTGAGCTTCATCCACACCAAGGAACGCCCAGTTAATGTTCCCAAGCACACCCTGGAGACAAGTATTAAGACGTCGTAAGTTATGATTCTGATTCTCTCCATGTAAACTGTGTAGTAAAAATATACTGCAAACATAACACCTACCTTGTCTTTAAGTAGAATTTCATAAGTGGTTAATAGTGCATTGAAACGGATTCTTTTCGTCTGATGGTTCACCCACTCGTAGTCTCGGATCTACACAAAACAGAAGTAAGTTAATGTAACTAAGTCTGGAAATACCACTAAGTTAAAAAACCCCTCCAGATTAATCCAACCTACCGTTTTCCTGCTCATGACGTCACCGAGGTAGACCACCACATTCATGTCAGGGGCCCAGGTCTCAAACTCCCTCTGCCAGGAAGTGAGTGTGGACAGAGGCACCACCAATAAGAAGGGTCCGTACAGCTGATGCTGGTGGAACAGGTAGGACAGGAAGGAGATGGTCTGGATGGTCTTTCCTAGTCCCATCTCATCGGCGAGAATAACACTATTACACCTGAGGTGGAAGAAGAACATAAGCGGATGTTTTTTTTTTCCTTTTCCCTTCTCATTTTCACTGAGTCTTTTTCAAATAAGGTAACTCTAACTAACACACATTATTTTGCAGTACCTGCACCAGGAGTGAGCCAGCCAGTTCAACCCATCCAGCTGATAATCTCTCAGCTCCAGGTTCTCATCTCCAATATATGAAGGTTGTTTCTTCAGAGCAACAAACCTTGGCCTTTGTTTTAACACCTGAAATAACAGTTAGAAGCAGATATCTTCAGTCATGAGCAAAAAAATCTCACTATGTCATATTTAGCTTTTAATAATTCAATGTTAAAAGTAAAGACAGGACAGTTTTGATTCTTACTTTGCAGTCTTTAGAGGGGACAGTTTTGCTGGAGTTTCGGTTCATGAAGCTGTCTATGCAGTGCTGAAACTTCTTTCTGACCAAAGCTCCATCTTCCCAGCTGCACTCTGAATAGGGTAACCCCATCCACTTACACAGATACTCTGGCTCATTGGAGGATGGTGTCTTGTGACTATGAGCTGTTCAAAATGCAGACAAATCATTAGATTATAAATGATTGCAACAAAAAGTAATGCGAGTTGAGGTGAAATAGAAGAAACAGGACTTACAGGGAAAGTCAGAGGATCCTGGCGTCTTTCCTGTTTTTGTTGCTGTTGATAATAAAATTCATTTTAATAAAGGTTAGGCGCAACATGCATATTGTATATTTAAAAAAATATCCATGCACCACTAACAGCAAATACATTTCATGATGACGTCTTACCGATGACTCGCTCCACAATCTGAAACTGCTTGTTCAAGTCAGCGGTGAGCTCCTGTTGGCAGTTATGAAATTCTACATCTTCAGGAGACGCCCTCCTCAACCTACAAACAAGCAGAACATAAACAGTGAAACTTTCTAAAAAGAAGTACATTTGCAAATAAGATGTTAATGCCAAGACAAAGATTTTCACCATGAATTGAGCTCTTCGCTTTTCTTTTTGTAGTTGTCCAGTTTCTTTAGTCCCTTAACCTTTTGCTGTGTCAGAGAGTCCATGCTCTCCCATGTGTTGTGGATGTAGGACCAGCCCTTCCACTTAATGAGATACTGAGTCTCCCCCTCATCTTTCTCTTGGTCAAAGCCCTCACATGGGTCCCCATTTTCCTCTATAGCATAGACAGTAGTGGAAGCTCCCGTGGCTAGAAGAACACACAAAAAATGTTAGACTGTGCTAGGGTGGATTTGGATGAGAAACAACATGGCTTTCAAACTAGTGAGAGACAAGTGAAAATGCATCACCTCCTTTTTTGCCTGTCCTGGTGTCCATGACCTTCTCGATGGTCTCACTGTCATCGTCCTGCTGCTCTTCACCTGCGTCTCCTGTCATTTCTATCAGGTCATCGGAGTCTGTTTCAAAGTCGTGTTGGTCCTCTTTATAACTGTAACACAACAGAAAGATAGGGGATGACTATTGATGTACAGGTGACAGTCATATCAATAAAGCAGCTTTTTACTACTTGTTGTGATGGAAAACTAAAACTAAATGTTCCTGTCTAACACTTCAATGGAAAGGGAAACTTAGAAACCCAAAAAAAAAAATCTTTGGAAGGAACAAAAAATATCAGAAGGTTAAGAAATGCACCTTTTGACTTTTGTTGCACCCCTTCTTCGAGTCTGTCTCTTTGGAGTGTCTTCCTCATCGTCATCATCATCGTCGTCGTCGTCATCGTCATCATCTTCTTCAGCTGACGACTCTGGTTTCCTGGACTTTCTTCCTTTCTGAGAGAGCTGCTTTTTGACTGTTGATGATTTGGTCTGAGGTCTGTAAAACACAGAGTTAAGCAGACAAGCATGCAAACCACTTAGAGATAAGGAACTAATCTCCTGTATCACTGTCAAAGTGATTAGTTTTAAGATTAGATTGAGTTTCAAATTTTAAGTTTTATATTTTAGACCAGATGTTTAGAACATCAGGCTGAAGGATTCAGGTATATACTTCACACCAGAGTAAGGGGAAAATATATAATCAAACAACTGTTCACACAATATGGAATGATTTCGAGATGACCAGTGGGTAGCTGTCTGATGGCCAGGCTTCGCTACACTCTTACCTTCTAGCAGGAAGTCGTCTGGATCTAACTTTTTTCTCTTCCTGCTCACTGTCTGTACTGTCGGAAGCCTCCTCCTCCTCCTCCTCCTCTTCATCATTTGAGTCATCATCTTTCCAGATATTTCTTACAACAAAGAAATGCCACAAGTTCACCCTCAAGGCCCATCACTGCTACAACCAATTTATAATTTCATGAAATCCTGGCCATGGGGTGTTTAGCACAACCCAATTTGATCAGGGATAAGCCACTGATCTGACCAATCAAATTTGATGCAAATGTTTAAATATCACCTGGCTGGCTGAAACTAGCTGAGCCCATTCTAAACCAAACAGATACCCATTTACAAATAAGCATTAAATGATAAGAATCACAATATGAACACGCACCGTCCAACATAATGACACAAACAGACATGAACCGTGAAAAAACTACAGTATGGATCGGGTGTTAAATAACAAAAAATCTTGTTAACAAAAAAGTTCTGCAGAAGTGTTTCAACATGGCAGAATTCAAAAGGATTTATAAGAATATGGTGCTTTACTATAAAATAAATTATAAATAATAATAATAATAAATAATAATAAAACAATATAAATCCCCCAAAAATGTTCACACTCTTCATACTTACTCCTTTTTCTTAGACCGTGATGTTTTTCTCTTGGGGCTTTCACCCTCTGAATCACTGCTACCCTGTAAACACAGTCAACACAGCAGACGCACATTTCGTGAAGACCTGTTTCCATATGAAATGTATAAGCATTTCCACATAATATCCACTAGATGGCACAAGCAGCTGATGCGTACAGAGATAACTGTGCACAGCCAGGCCAGGCCGCAAATTGTCTGTTATTGTTTCATTGTTCATCTTCAAGCTATCATTCACATCTGCTTACCCCAGCGCCAATGTTTAAACGAGCCGGCTCCTGTCTACTGCGATTTGATCTCCTGACCCCATACACATCTGGATGTTCTTCCCACATCTGTAATCAAAGAAAAGCTGCTGTCATAAAGCCACAGACTTTCTGGTGCACTATGCAAATACATTGTGGCCCAGTTTCATTCTAATTTGTAAGTATGCGCTTTAGGGCTACAGTTAACGATTACTTTCATTATCACTTATGCTGCTGATTATTGTCTTAATTATGGGACAAACCGTTTAGTCTATGAAATACCAAGAAATAGTGGCAAAAGTCCCAGGTTCCCAGAACCTAAGGCAATGTTTCGAGAGATGTCTTATTTTGTAACTGAAACCACAACTGAAATTACTGCAATTATAAATCAGTTAACATAATAGTTGCAAGTAATTTTTCTGTTGGTCATTATTCATTTTCAGTTCTAATGTGTTCTTGTATTATACCGTTTTGCAGTATACAATATTTGCAGTTTTGCTGTTTTAGCATACAAAATTAACATACTTTCAGGGTAAAAGGGAATGTGTGTAATGAATGTAAATCAAAACTACAATTTCAGAATACCATAAAGATTTTACAGAAAATATCTAATGCTTATTTTTTCTGTTTTCCTGGGTGTTATCTTACCACCACCCACAATTTACTATATTTTTTTTTTTTGCCTTGCTGTCTTGCTATTTTTTTTTTTTTTTTTAATGTAATTCTGTCAGTTCTCCTTACTAATATGAACACACTACAGACTTGTACATATTATTATAATTGTGATCTAGTTTGGACCTGGGACACAGCTACAGTCTAACACAAATAAAAAGATAATATAGCTGAAGTAAAACTTGCATAACTAAGGAAGCTACTACAACTGTCCAACACAGCAAACCCTCATAATCACATTATGAGCCTAATTACACAAATAAAGTTAACCGCTATTAGAGGACAGGAACCATAATCTGCTTTAGAAACAGTACACCGCACAAGACTTAAGTATGTCTCTAAAGTTCAGTGACCTTTACCTTCTTCACATCTGCCAGACGCTCCTTCTTTCTAACTGGCTTGTCTTTGACTTCTGAAGTGGTTTGCTGGGATTTGGACTCTGCGGATTCGCTCTCTGACTCTGAGTGACTCTCTGACTCAGAGGAGCTGTTTGACTCAGAGTTGTGGGATCTCCTCCTCTCACTGCCATGCTCGCTCTCTGACTGACTTCCGGACTCCGACGCAGAGTGGTTGGATTCTTCTGAAGCTGAATTGCTACAGGAACAAAAAAATGTTCATTCTTTCGATTTTTCTGTGCATTTGTATGCTGGACTAATGCTTAATAAAATGCTGTACACCCAACTACAATATGGCAAAAATGTGAGTGGATAGTCACAGCAACTTGAAAGTGTCTTAAAATTCAAAACACAAAGGGCACATGCTCTCACTTGGACATGGAGAAACTGGAAAAGCCTGATACATGAGTAAATAGTGACTCCTAGCCGAGAGACCTCATTACATCATGCACCGTGTTCCTTACTCAGCTAACAGTCTTATAATAACCTCATTCTAAGTCACACAAATCCTCTTACAGTAATTTTGAAAAACCTCAGTTCACAGACTTGCTTTCAACTCTAAAATAACGAGTTAAAACTGGGACAAACTGGAATTTGACAAGGCGTCACTTATCTGAGTGGTTACCCTCTATTAACCAGCAAATTAAGTAAAAAACAAAATACTACATTGATCATAATCGCTTAATTGCCTAGAAACATTAAGATTAAATTTTCTGAAAGACTCAGAATCATGGTTGATAAATAAATATGTATCAATGAGTCCAGTACCCACACTACTATTTCCAAAGTTTTTTAGCTTTACAATGATGATATAATGACGGCCAAATTTGATACATATGCATGAATTTTGCATACAATAAATACTAAAAGCTAAAATACTACAAAAATAAACTGGAAGAAATGTCTATGGTGACCTCTCCTGTCTGGATTTATCTACATGCAATATTTAATCTGGACACACGGGGGAGCTACACCCATTCACAATAAATCTCCAACAATCACTGCTTTACATTTGTTTTGCAAAGACATGTGGCCTTATGTCTTACAAAGATTAAAATTTGGATATGGGTTTTATTCCTTATTTCATGCATTAGGTAGCTTTTTATTAACAGTATCACTCTTATTTTGAAATCTAAAAGGACTAAATGAGTAAAGAATAACCGTATATGTATTTTATAATTTATACAACTACGGGAATGATAATGAAAGGAAACATGAATAAACGGATGTGAACTAAATCATTCCTACATAACCTTTTTTTTTTTTTTTAAAGAGTTCACAACCTGTCCTTTTCACAGCGTCAATGACCAAACTCGGAAGTGCATGGCTCCTTCCGCTTTAAGTGAGGTCAAACATGGGTGGGACAAAAACATAATCTCGAATTACTATTGGCTGACGTGTTGCTAGGTGGAAATCTAGCCTATAGCAGCGCGGTGTGCAGGCTTTCCCAAGGTCTGAACTGTTCCTGTTCCTCCTCCATGTAGTTCAGAGCTGAGTTTTAATACAGATAGTTGAGCAAGCTGGGCACACAAAGCAAGGGCCATTTTGTGACTCAGGAGAGCATGTATACACCACTTTACTAAGCTATAATGTTACATAAAGTCACCAGATTTTCTGTTGCTTATTCTGCTCTGCATACCCGTAGTGATCATCTGTCTGTATGAAGAAGTTGGGCTGTCATCAGCAGCAGAGGACATATTTCACTCACACCTAAAAATACTAAAATGGCTGCCACCAGATCACACACACACAAAAAAAAACTACAAGTGTGATGTAACCTGCTGCAGTGTACAGTCAGTAAATGTTATGAGGGTGATAACCTGCATTTAGCATCCAAACTTCTCTTGTGTCTTCATCTAAAAAATATATTGCTATCCGGCTGTATTATTTATTGTGTAAACATGGCAATTCTAAAAGTAAGAACCTAAGCTGAGATACAGCACTGTTGCAATTAATACAACCAATCTTTTTTTGAATAATGGCTAGCCACTTGTTGTTTCTGCATTCCTGAATTGTCCTGACACCATGCAAATGATCTGATATTAGTTTTTAAAATCATCTTTATTGATCAAAATGTAATGTTTCCACTGATCGTGATATATGAAGAAGAATTACCTGAGGATGATAAATACACACTTGCAAATGTTGACACTTTATAATAAGAAAAGCAGAAAATGTTATAAAAACCGTCACCATATTTAGGTGTCCAAACTTTTGACCATAGGGCCTTTGTAATCTACCTGATAAGTAATACAAATAAAGCCATTTAAATAGAAATTAACATTTGTTAGCTGTAACATTCAAAAGCATCAGACAAGATCAAAACAGATGCTTCAATTAAAACACCAAACACTATATAGCAGATTAACATCTGATTTATATAGAAGGCCTTTTAAACTTATCTGATACTGAAAAAATGACAGTAAATGTATGTGATAGGTGCCATCAGTGGATAAAATAAGTAATCAATCAATAATTCTAATTGTAAACAATCAATCATTCTGTCTCAGAGAAACATTTAAATTGAAACTGTCCATTCACAAAAGGCCCCGAAAACCAAAGTAAAAATAGCCCTCTCCTGAAAACAAATATAAAGCTGAGGGTTAAAATAGTATTACATAAGCATGTGAACACTGACATAACTTTATAAGAGTTAAGTAGGAGTAGTTTTCAGAGAATTTTACTGACCATCTAAAACAAAATTTGTTTACAAGGCATTAAGATCTTGATTAATCTTGATTTTAATGAGAAGAAATAACCAGGCACAAACAAACTTGGATTTCCTGTCACTTGGTCAAAACTTTAAGTACAGGTTCAAATAAAAACTATAGATCTGTATAAAAATGAAAACTGTAGCCACATGCATACTGATTTCAGGTCAAAGAGCTAACGACAAAGTACGATATCTTTAACACATCAAAAAGTCTGAGGATATTAATGACCACAAGTAACACCAAAACATTGTGTCTGAAATGAGTAAAAACGAAACAACAACGTTGTTAAAATGGTGCATTGCAGTACCAACTAGTAAGACAAGGTCATATTACATTATAGCGACAGGACATCAAACATTTGTGACAAATCATTTGCTACATTATACAGGACAAATGAGTTTTCCTGTGGTCTAACACATTCATCTTGAGGGCAATGATCTCTTAACACAGGCCTGAAACCTCAGTATTGAGTTAAGAAATGGTAGGAAAATCAGGGTGTGGCTATTAAACAATAGCAAGGTCATTCATGACACTGGTGCACTTCATCAAAACCACGTCGCAAATGTATACACAGGTGATCAACCATGCTTGACAAGGTAAACAATCAAACCAGATATGGGAAAGGTAAAAAGTATAAGGATCATACCTTGATGCATTGCTTTGAGTCGATCCTTCATCTTCTTGTTTTTTACTTTTATTCTTCATCATCGTAGTATCCTAAAAATCGTTGATAGGATGATCTTTTGTCCTGGTATTTACTGTCAAAAAGTTACAGGAAGCATGAAGTATCATACAAGTCCCACAAGACTGCCTTTGCTCAGATGGCAGTTAAAACCCAGGCGGTGCGACACGAGGACAGAAAAGGGTATTAAATCGAAAGATTTGAGGATCATTACTTACATCGCTAATTTAAATACAAGTAAGAAAAATGACAGGTGCTGTTACAATTAGTTAAATATCCAACGCATGTCTGTCAATATAGTCCACGGATCAAGCCGCATGCAATTAATTCTAACTGCGTCATCAGATGAAGGATTAGAAAAATAAGATTTCAGGATGAGAAAATCAGTAAATTAAGGACTACACAATGTAAACATACCAATTCAATGTGGAGAAAGGTGGTAGCCTAAAAATGAACTATTAGATTCACGTTCGCTCTATCACAGGGTTTAAATATTTATCCGACTCGAATAAGAATAACGAATTGTAAAAATAATAACTTAACAATAAATTGCCAAAAAAGAGCTTTGTTTCAAAAAGCTTGTAGGCCTGTACAGTCTTCATCTACTGTCAGACTCAGAGCGACAGAGGCGAGCAGCACACTAAAAATGGAGGCGCGCCATGGCTGCCAGAGCCCAGTATGGAAAACAACGACAAGCACTCCCCCAGCACAGACGGCTCCTACGGCTCGACAAATCAACCCAAAAAACCACACAAATTGCCAAAATTTCCGTTAAAACATCGATCGCACGATCACAGCCCTCAAATTTTCATCAAAATCAAGCGGTCTCGATCGAAAAACGGCAAGAGAAACGGTCTGACGAAAGCCCATGGCACCCTTCCCAAGGCTCAGCCGCCATCTAGAGCTCCTTCCTAGCTCTGAAAGCTTTGCCTTTGATTGACGTTATTTCCATTTACCCCACACTCAGGTGATGTTTAAGTCCCACCCCTTTTATTATGTTTAAATTTTGCTTTTATATAAACTTACATACATTCTCAGCCCCAGGACACAAGCCTAACAATTAAATCTTTCTCCCCACTTCATAGAAAGATAAAAATACTGAGAGGCTGTAAAAGTATATAATTTTTTTCCTTTGCAGCAATTGCATCACTTCCTGCTCAGACAGGAAGGAGAACAACCAGGAGCCATTTTAGAGAGCCCTTGGAGACCATTTCTGGTCAGACCAAAACTCTTTTATGTATCTTACACAAATGAGTGTATTCTCCCACTGTTTTAAATGAATCAATAAAAGATTTTACAAAGGGCCTAATTACAGCGTAAAGGTGGATTTTCAGTGACAGTTTTCCCTTTATCTCGTCAATTGAGGTGATAATTTCCTTTGTGGTGAAATACCAGACATTACTACAGGAGATTCATCAACCCAGTACAAAACGTAAACACTAACGCTAGCTCATAATTTCATGGGCGAACCTAAATGATTAGTGACACAAAGTCAATGCAATCCAAAAGCATTTGCTGCCTGGATTAACTGAAATATTAAAACCAACTGCCAAGCTAAAGGACGTCAACGTTATCAAGATATTACGCCAAATATCCTCTTTGATATTCTGGTGAATTAGCTAATGAAACAAAGCCAAGAAAAAAAATACGAGGACATACACTTTATTTAAAAACAACATTTGAATATCAAATGTACAAATGCTGGTTTTGTTTCCCAGAAACAACAGTGTAACTTTTCAACAAGTCCACTATACAGCCAGCAACGGTGTTCCAGTGTCCACGTTGTTGTAAAAAATAAAAATCCAAACGTCAAAGTCCGGTCAGAAAAAAAGGTTTCATCTTGTCAAAATTTGGCTAACTGCCAAATCCCTTGCCATCTTCACGTTAAACAACGCTGTCTCCACTTCAGCAATATCCAGTTGAATGGGGTCTTGATAGGATAAAAAAAGAAGGAACAGTTGTAAGCCCACAATGCAACTGAAACGAGTGTCCAGCAGATAGAGAAGGCATGCTAAACTTGACTAAAATGTAGATAGTTAAGTAACATACGTGGCTAGCTTTCAGTTGCGTTAGCTAGCATTGTGCAAGCGCTTATGTTACTCTGAAATACAAACACTTGTAAGACTACACAATTGTCAAAAAATTAAAAAAAATAATAACTTCCTCCTCTCTTAAAATTTTATTAAAAGTTTCCATATTAACGATGTATAGAACGCAAACTACAGAATAGAGTGGGTTCATTTTAAAATGGTATTCATTTTAGTGTCTAGTGTCTAACAGCCAAACTTTGATATACTTAATTCCACTTAAACATACACAATACAACCTTTTAATTCATCACATGGAAATCAATAAATTGGTTTGGCTGAAGCTCCCACAACTGGGATTTGCTAGCATGAAGTTTTACAGTGAGAAGTGCAACAAGCTACACTGATAATGTAGTTGCTATCAAAATTTTGTAGGGCTCTGCATTGATGTATTGTTTGGTGAATTCTTAGTAATCGGCAAAATGAAGTCTGAGTTGAGCAAATGTTCCTAGAATTTGCAAAAAAAAATTCATCAGCTGACCACCAGGGGCATGAGTCTGGAGTTAGCCTAATTCACATCATGCGTTATGCGTAAAAAATTAATTACGCAACAGCTGTGACGTTCAAACAAATTAAGATCAAAACAACAAAACACTGGAATGTGAGCACACAATGCTGTATGCAAAATAAAATCCACTGCCTGAATTGACAGAATGATTACCAGAGTCGCCCAAAGCAAAGACATGACTGACCCAAAGATGGACAATATAATAGCATCCAATAACTAATAAAGCAACCCTTGAAACAATGGTACATTACTTACATCCCAAAAAAAAGTCCCTCATATCTCTTAAAGCACTGAAATATGGCAGTAAAATGAAAATAATTGTGACACGACATTCCTCATGTTGTATCAGGTTTTCAATATAGGCCAAAAACCTTGGTTTTCCACATAGGCCAAAAATGGATAATATAGCAACTCCTGGAGGAATGTGTCTTTTTCTATAAAGTGCCTACCAACTCAGCCAATGTCCACATAAAGCCACAGTAAAAAAAAAAAGCTTATATTTTAGTTAATAATGAAAGTAGCAAGTAAGGAAAATTGTTATACACGTACTACCTTAAAGTTACTTTTACAAACTTATGCTTCGTTTATCTAAGTCTTTTGCTAGCCTTTAGAACTAAAAGTGAATGACAGCAATAAATATTCCAGATAAATACGTCATTAAGGTCATCTTAAAATAGGAGGGAGGTATCCTCAACCTCTTTAAAAATCCGGACGGGATACAGAGAACATTTAATCTCTAATAAGTTAAATTTTCTATTCATATGTTCATGAGCTCAGAAAGCAGGTGAATAAATGCTCAGGTCAAACATGAAAAACTTACAGAGCTGTCTTCTTTTTCTTCAAAATTCGAAAACCTTCACACCAGTCCATGTCCCCGCTGTAGAAGAGATAAGGAACATACATGGATTAACATACATCAGACCCACGCTAAAATAGCAAATGAGTGGACCACTCTATTTGGCTGGCTTTAACTGGTTTGAAGCATTTGGGTCTTCTGATTTTACATGTTGACTGCAACTGACAAAGATGACTGACAAGAACAACTTTTTCCAGCAAACAATCTTTCAAAGTGAGGAATGTGTTGATCTCAGAGAGAAAATCCACAACCCTCTCATTCTCCAACCTTCACAGTAATAACAATTACTGATTAATAGCTCATGCTCTATACAATGAATTCTGGAAACTGATTGAGGGCCAACACAATGTAAAGCTTTGTAAGCTAATGTAAAGCTAATTTATAGCTGTGTTTTAAAATAAAATACTTTAATATCAGTAAGGGTTTTTTCAATATTTCTTTTTAGTTTTGTGTTCATTTTCAAGGACCCCATTTTCACAAATCCCTAAAGCTGAAATAACGCATCTTTTCATGCCTCTTTGCAACTTGTTATGCTTGTTTGAGGCCTACAATTCAAAATTACTATCTTCCCAATCACTGTTACTAAAAAGACTTTTGTCAGCCAACTGTTGTGATGGTTAAATCCATACTTACAACTGATTATGTGGATTATTACCTTAATAGTTATACTTGATCCTAAAGTCTTTTGAAAGGATTTGTAGCAAACTGACTCCAATGCTTTTCTTTTTTTTCCCAGGGCAGAAAAAGTAACACATGTGGTGCAGGTAGAGCATGGTCAGCGCAGCATCCAATATTTTTAACCTAAGCATGTGCGGACGTGAACAAAACATACATGGATGACAATTCCTGCACTCTATGGTTCATTCACATACTCTTGAGAAACACATGCATTTTGGAGTTGCCAATAACGAGAAAACTTTTTTTTCTTGACATTCTCTTAAAAACGTACTAAATTCATTCATATTACCCAAGTAAGCAATTAATACAGTTAACTGAATGGTTTGCCTTTCTGTTTATTTTAGCAGACTTCTAGCCTTATGCTTCTTGCTGTAAGGATTCCTGTCTATTTATATATCTACTTCTTACAAAGTAAACTACATTTGAAGATTTGAAAAAAACTACTCTTCTGTGTTCAAAGCAACCTAAGAGTTTAGAGCTATGTGAGTTTTATTTGGTTAGGCAATGTCAATGGAAAATATCCAATGATCCATCTACTAGATTGCATTTTACTCATTAACCATAGGCTGTGAATTTGTGTAAATGTTTTGAAGGTGCTAAATGGTCACAGTATTGACTATATGTATTGATCACAACAAGTAGAAATTGTTTTTCTCTTGCAAGGTAAGAAAGTTCTCATATTTTGCATATTTCCTTGGTGGAATTAAGTTAATCTCACCTTACTTCAAACTGGCCTTTAAATTCATGTTTTGTTACACACGTATCCATAGTGATATTCTTTTGGGAGCAAATAAAATTACAGCTGCCAATAAAGGCCGTGCTCTAACCATATTCGGCTGAAAGTTAGGGGTTATCTGAGAATTTTTTTTTCCAGGTGTCAAACAAAAAATGTGAGGTATGAGGACATAATGAACAATGCAGATCAAACGAAACACATGGAGCCTAATATTGGACCTGAACAAACGGATAGTGATTTCATTTGGCATTACTCTTCATAATGCCCTCTGCAGGCCATGACTACAATTGTATTTATAGAAGCTACTCTTTAGCCAATTGTACAATTACCCTTACAATGTGTAGCCATTTTACTAACTTACAAAATGGAATCAAAAAATGTAAATGTGATCAAATTTGGAAATGTTTGCAAGGGTTGTCGAATACCTGACACATGGCAGAACACGTGAAAAATGTGCTCAGTGTGACTTCGGGTCTATATACCTCTATAATATAAAACTCTAAAGAGAAAACACAACATCCACGTCTCAAGTAGTGAAATGGCATAAAAACAGCGATGAGTGAAGCTGTACAAGTCTCCTCACACCATAAAAACTGAGGCACAATCTGACGTATCTTTAGGGATTGAAACCCCCCCCGCCCCATTCACTTCTTCTAATTCAAGTCCTAGCAGCCATCTAGTGTTGCAAAATTTCATTGTTTTTAATTATGATATGTTACGAGTAAAACGTAATGAATGTCAGTTGTTTTTGATACACTGGACACCGTTATCTCAAAAAGCAAAAATCATAAAGTCTGCACGTACTTCATCAGTAAGGTAGCTAGTGGAACATGGACATACTACAAACATGAATGTTCATTAAAAATCACTGTTACAATAAAACGTAAGAAGAAATTTGTCTTTCAATATTTAAAGTGGTTAGCTCTAAAGCTATATCATTAATGTCACCATTTATACTATAGATAAAAATACTGCCAGGTGAGATATTCACACTGAAGACACCTTCTGGGCACATACTACAATTTTAGTCATGTTTCAGCATGACTAAAACTATTTTCACGATATGTCAAAGAGTACGATCGGATAAGATGGTCTTTCCCTTTCCTTTCCTTTCCCTTCTTTGTAGGAAAATTTATATGAGTTGAATTTACATATATAGTTCTGTCAAAAGGATATTTATTTGAATCTAATCAGAAAGTGTCTCTTACACAGTCAGGTATTTGATCGCCTACATATATTCCTCGTTGACATGGATAATCCCTACCAAGTCATACACTAGGGGGCAGAACTATGTTTCAGATGTGACTGTCATTGCTTCTAGTCAAAACAAACTAAGTACGAACTAATAAATAATGCACAGAAACTATATAAGAAACTGTGTTTTTCTCTATATTTTCTAGCAATAACATCAATAAGGAAGTGAAAAAATGCACTGCTCATTTAACTTTTTATTCAGTTATGTTTGTGTGGTCAGTAAAACAGTTGGTTTGATTTGACACATTTGAAGAGTTCAATGCAAAGATAACATGCAAGGAATCTTATGAAAACATTTAATCTATCTTAAGAATGATACTTACAAATCCTCATTGCAGAGCGAATCACCCAAATTCTTCAATTCACGACTCCTTGATGACAAAATGTCAACCCTTTAAAACAGAAAAATAAACATTCAGAGAGGAAATGTGACAACAGCACACCCTACTGGCTACATATATGTGGCAGTACAGACAGGGAAGCTAGTACGATCAAAAAACCCACTGAAAGGCTCGATTGGTTAATAAAAACATACCATTTAGCTCGGGTAAGATGATCTCCTTTCTTCTTTTACGCAATTTGTAAAACATCAAGAGGAATCCCTGCAAAAATACAAAACACGATTATGATTATTTTTGTAGTCACAACCAACGAAATCGCAACTTGCACTGGCATAAAAAAACAGACAGAAATGCAATATTTGGTCATTTTAAGATTATTTTCGAGGATGTTTCACAGCTCATTAACATATTAAGAAAATCATAAATAAGTCACTGCATATTTAGTCGGGAAAATGCTTCATCTTTGCGTGTCTTGGTGGCTCAAATTGCAACTAAACTTGTCTTCCAGAGTAACATCCTACTGAGGATAGCTTAGAGAGGACATTTTGTTATGTGGAGGGTGGTACTAATCCTTTGGATTTAACAATATAGTTTAAGATACAAATTTCTATTATAAAAGATTGTACAGTATCTTGTTTTATGTGTAGTATTTGCCCTCACATGTGGATAAAACAACAACCTTGTCCGTGACATCTTGATATTAAGGTGATTTTATTTCTTTATTTAATTTTAATACAGTATTTAGAGTTTCATCAAATTGATACTTGTAATGAAGCTTTTTAACAAAATCTTTCTTTACATGTCTTGCAGGTGTAATGTAACATGGAACAACAAAATTAATGTACATATTTAAATTACTTTTCCATTCAGTACCTCAAAGGGTTAAAAGCCAACACCCTATTTTGTATTTCGAAGTATATCTAAGCTTTTATAACATATAGAACCTTTATTTGACAAAGAAATCAAGTATAGTTTAAATGTAGTGCCTGGAAAGCAAGAATAGTCATCAATAGTCATTTTCTGAGCTTTTTGTTAACTTGTCACAATTTATTTAACTATTTTAAATAATAAGTTTTAAGCATCTAACACTTACTTAAATCTTGTCATAAACTACATTTGTACACACTGTGGTAAGATGAGGTGAAAAACTGTCGATTTTTTAAGATTTTTTTGATTTATAATTCGATGAAAAACCTCAAAAAACGAATATACTGAAAATAAACAAAAATATGCACAAGCTTGTTGTATTGATGTCAATCATTCTCAATACAACATTTAAAAAACGAAACATTTGCTTATTTTTGTCGTTTTTGTCGAGCAAATTCAGACAAGGGCATTTGCCCTTTCAAGGACAAAGCAAATTTTAAATGCGTAGGTTGAAATAACTCGAAACAGGTCGAGAACAAATGTGCTTGTCCAAATATGAACTAAGTTAACTTGAAACAAAGCTGACAAACATGTAAATTCCGTCAACTAAATCACAATTAAATGCAGTTTAGACTCTGTAGACCGTTTTCTTTATTCTTCGCTAACAACACACCATGGCCATTTTTACAACACTGCGTCTAACTGTCGTTCTTTCCACCATATTGCCATACACCCCTGACTCGTATTTTACAGCTATTAATGTACGATTACTCGCAAGTTCTTACCCATTATCCAGGCCGTGTCTATCCCCCGTCGTCTGCCACGGCCAGTGTCGCATTTTTGGCCGATTTTGGTCGTTTTGGTGGGTCTTTTGGCCGCATCGTTCCGCCCTCCCCGCTCTTCGTTCTCGACGCCTTGCTCCTCTGTTGTGTATGTCCTCCTCTCCGCCTCTGCCTGAGCTGATATCCTAAAACGGCTCAGCCCACTTTCCTCTCAACGTAAGCCAAACTCCACTTCCTCTCCAGCCCCATCTAGCTAGCGTTAGCAGCCCACTGAAAAAACACCGAAACTCTTCTTGCCGGAACCCGAAGTCACGGCAACACATTTGAAACCTTTGTTGTTGTTGTTTTGGAGAACACTACATGTTAAGAAAAACACGTTTTATATTTTTATTCTAAAGGAATACAATATGCTGGCTTAGCTGTTAAATCAAATCGAGCTAAAATAGATGTTTGTAAATGTGAATGGGCACTGTAAACAAGTAAGCCGTGTGACCTTTTTAACATATTAAATTTTTAGGGAAAATATGTATGGTTTTGTAAAAACATACTGGTACCTGTGTGCTATGGTAAGTGGTACTACACTACTGTAAATATACAGATAGGCCTACATGTTTGTTAAGGGGTAGAAAAAACATATCCTCACCAGTGTGTCTGCCTCCAGCCTTCCCTCTCATTTGTATGGTACATGCCAGTGCTCAAAACACAATTATCCCCAGGTACATCATATATTGTGTGTAATAACCAGTGTCTTGCCAGGAACACAAGCCTTCTTTGAACTTTTTCCTTCACTAGGACCTTGCCAGGTAGTGCATTTATGTGCTGTCAATAACATGTTAATTCAGTAGTTTATGTATAACAAAGTAGAGACATCAGACTTACAGCTTCCAAGTAAAAATGCAGGCTTCCTGATTGCCGCAATTTACAGTGCTGACAGAATGACTGAGGCCAAGCACCACTCCATTTTGGAGTAAAATGCCATGCACAGAGGGATTTTCCCCCCATTGTTTGTTTGTTTTTAATGGTTTTGTACTTAACTAAAAATGTATTTTTACAGATATGGTATGTGATAGTGTGACTGGAAATCTGCTTCAGGGTTAAGACTTGACCGAATTAATGAAATGAATCTTAATATTTATCTTGCCTGGAAAAGTTTGGAAAGAATAGAATCAAAAGTCTAACGGGGACAACCAAACTTGGCAAAATTTGGCTCTTTAGTCTCTGCAGCTTTTGTTGGACAATCTGTGGGGTCTGTGGTATGCACTCCACCCCCATCACTGGCCAATGAGGTGTTCGCCACGACAGCGCATGCTCTTTGCTGTGGAAGATTTCTTTAAAAAGATCCTCAGCCTAGCAACAGGAGTGCCCAGCGAGTGTATTACAAGCCCACACGTTACCAGTGAAGTGAGCGATCACAGCTTTACATTGACTGACTGGCTGGAGGAGTTTGAATAGGGAAGTCTTTATCCAACAAATTAGTTTGTTCACAAGTCACATGAATATTGTAATATGATTGTGTTTTTAGAGATGTAGAATTGGACACTTTGAACACCTAGTCAAAATCTCCCCACTTAGAGCACCAGTTTGGTTTCAGCAAAGGCAGATTATTAATTATGTTGATCAAATTGTTGGAGCACAGATTTACGCTGGTAGCCCGCAGGGACAGCTTTTACAGAATATGGGCTTCATGTTTACAATAATATGACTAGTATCACTTTCTATAACACATGAACACACTATGAACTCACACTAACCTGCAGCAAAGATCAAGATAGGAGCAAGGAGTTATCATAAAGCATTTCTTTGTCAGAAGGGGAAGGCCGAAATGCAGCCACTTCTTTGATAAAGACAAAAGCAGTTAACACTTGCAGAAGGGTGTGGCTTAACACATTGCAGCAACAGGCAGGATTGCACTCATGGGTGTTGAATTTCAGATTAAAGCATACACGTCATGTTAAACTGCAAATAATCTTTGACAGTTGACATAAGAACAGGTAGGCTGTGTTATTATGTTTACTTTTCTCTTAGCAAGACAAATGACTCTGTTTGCCGGTGTGGTTATGGTGTTCAACAAAGAGCTTATGAGAGTTAAATGGTCAAATTGTGGAGGTTAATGGTAAAGTATGTCCTCAGAAATGTGCCACTCTTGTCCTTTGGAGGAACAAGAGTGGCACATATCAGAATATCCAACAGAATCTCTCAATTCTGTAACTATTTTGTTGTGTTAATTCAGTTTTGACAGCTAACCCAAAAATGAAACACAAAACCCACCATACTGTGTTGTAGGCCATTTTAAAGCAGTGTAACACGATCCTGTAGTCACAGTCTGAGCTGCTTCTCTGTGCAAAGTTCAGGCCGTCCTCTCAGAATGTGACAACCCCCTTCAGCTAAAGATTTGTATCACCCTTTTAGTGGAAACAAAATCATGCATCACAGAGGGAAAATTTCCTTGATGAGCAGCAAATCTGCATGCAGAGGTATTTTGTGGTAGACTGTGACAGTGGTTTTGTGTGCATGTCAGTCTACAGTTTGTACCTCCCTTGGAAGCTCATCTGAAATCTTAATAGGGCAACAAATCTATTTTAAAACAAATTTCAGCTACCGTCTTATTAACTGAGTAATGTTACAGATCCTAAAGGCCTGCTCAAACCAGTCTGAGCTGAATTTCGACCTTTGTGCTAAAGGAAAATGCAGGCTCCCTTGTTATTTTGTGCTGCCATCTGGTGGCCTTTGATCAAACCAAATAGCTCTCACATGCATGAGTGAAGAAGAAGGCCAGCAGTCCCAGTAGTGGGTGTACAGAACTGAGACCAGACATCAAAACAGACTTAACTAGACAGTCTTTCTTTTGTCTTTGTTTTCAAATAAAGGGAAGACCTACAGGTTTGCACACTGCAAGAAATGCTCAATGACTCTAATGCTGTTAAAATAAATCAGATATTGTGTCCTGTTTGTCTAAGAGAGAGACAAAGACAGAGATGGATTTTGTGTTTTCTTTAAGTCGGTGGATTTGTGTAATTATTTTCACCGTCACTGATCAAGTGACTGCTTATCACTTTATTGTCTCGTCAAGATTTTTCCTTTTTCCTGTAGTCTGTGCTGCCCTTGGAAAATTGTGTCTGCCCTGGCCCATGCGTAAACGGAGAAATGCTGCCTTCATAGTTGTCGGACATTTCTCAACTACCCTCAAATGTAACTCTAACTGGTCAGAGATGTTAACATGGTCTGTGACACCAAAGCCTTGAAGATGTGTCAACCTACTGTTCAACCTTAGACGCTCTGTCAAAAACAGTAAAGTAGAATTGTATTCTATTTTGTTTAAAGTTTTATGTAGACTACAGTACCATTTTCAGTGTTTTGTTATGTTTTGTTAGACATCATTGTTTTAATGCTGATATAGGCACACCTGTAGCACGTGTCCTCCTCTATATTTTGCTGCATTCATAAAAAAAGAATGGACCATAGGACCTAATATCGAAGAAAAATGCAGTGCAATCATATGCCATGAGCAATTATTCAACCTCCCGAGCAAGATGAAGTTTAGTGCAATACTACACATCATGTGTGTATTACCAACAGGTCATATCCCTCAGTCACTCTTGTTATTCTACTTTTGAGCTGCTATAAAAAGTCAATTTCCAACATAGGCATTAGGAAATACGAGGCTGTCCTGAAGGCAACACAAGCCCACATAATGCTCCTCTTCAGCACCAGGAACAGTGGGCTAGCCTGCAGAGCTGTTCCTGAGGCGGATAATCCCTATCTCTACACGAAGTCCTAATGCAATCAGGAAGGAGCTGCTGTAACTCACCTAAACGAAAACAGGTTTGGGGAGCAAATGCGAGTCACGGCCTAGACGTCCACCGCTGCGAAAAGCTCGGACGGAGCACAGAGATGGATATTTGCGCTTCACATTTTCTTTATTGTGTACATAGCAAAATCTGACGTTGTTAAGCCGCTTCTCTATAATGTGACAGCTGCTGTCACGTTTCATCTAAGTTTGGAGAAAATACTTACTGAAAATCCATCTGGAGTTTTATTTTTTTATTTATATATATATATATATTTTCTTTTCAACACAATGGTTACATTCAATCTGGCTCTAACTTTTATTATTGCGGCTCTTTGGCGGGTCAGTGGCGAACCACAAACTATTTCTGCGCCCGCGATGCAGTTAAATTCAACAACAGCATCCATCATCAGCGAAGATGAACTGACGAATAATGCCACAGATGCTGCCGTGGGATCCCGGATTTCATCTCTAATGACGCATCTTCCAACTCTGAAAAACATTGTTATTTTCATCTGCGTGCTAACAGCTGCTCTCATCTCATGCCTGGTCATCAAAGTGGTCAGGTAGGCAGGCTGACACAAATGTTTCTCTTAGATGACCTCTAATAAACAGGCTTACAGTATAAATGTCGCTTTGTGAATTAAGTGCTCCTGGTAAATTAATCGATGAGGAGCATGTGGTTGTGTTAGGCTCCCTGTGACGGTGGAAGCCAAGAGGAAAGCTGTGGGGCCTATTAATAATGTTCCTACTAATAATGTTCTGTCATTTGAATAGTTGTTTCAGTAGTATTTTATCTGAAGACAATATGAGGCTAGTAAAACTATACTAACAGCCAGTTTGAACATAAATATGGCTATAAAAACTCAAAATTGATCAATTTAATCTACTCCAGCTGGAAAAACTAAAGTAGGTTTACAGCCAAAGTTGTACGCTCGGTCAGCTCGTAAGGTGTGATTGCATTTCTCGTGCTCATCTCATGTTTTACACGTTTCCCTTCCCACAGATCCGGGAGACGAATCAGAAAAACACGAAAATATGATATTATAACGACACCTGCAGAGCGCGTTGAGATGGCCCCGCTTAATGAAGAGAATGATGATGAAGATGACTCAACTCTCTTTGATGTCAAATACAGGTTTGTTCTTTTTAAATCCCGTAAGCAATAAGACGTCCCTGCAACAGATATTCATGTAAATCTAAGACCAAAGAAAACCTTTCCTTTATTTCTTCTGTTTCTTTTGCCCAAATGAGAACGATTGTGGACGTCTACTCATTGAGAATGTAATGTAATGTAATTTAAACTGCTCTGTCCCTAAAGAAATATTGTAGTGTATCTTAAGGGTATGAACCCATCCAACATATTAAACTTTAAATATCAGTGCAGATTTTTTTTTTAAATGGACCTATTAAAAATATGCTGTCCTGGTATTACTGATCCTACAGTTTCGCCTTTTTCTCAATGGCTCTACTTATCTCATGTGTTATCATTTTAGTCATAAAGCATTTTAACCTTGATTTGCCTATGCAAAGAAACTTGTAACATTTAGTTGTGGCAAAGTTAATTTGCCTGTGTTCCTGAAGCAGCTGCTCTTACTACTGCTTAGGTCTGAAGCATTGAGATGCAATACAAAAACACATTGATAGAATGGAAATAATTGCATGAAAATATTCATTTAAAACAGGTATTTGAACTGCTTTTTTTTCTTGATGAAACACTATTATAAAGGAACAGTTTTTAAGTTGAAATCCATTGTTGACATTAGGTTTCACCCTTCCGTCCATTCGATTGTTCTTTAGCACACAACCACTTCCTCAAAGGAAGATATGACGTCCTGTTTACCTGTTTCTTGACTTCTGAGTCAGACAGGACTCTGTAGGCGAGCATGTTTCCTCCTCTACATGTGGACCCCTTTCTAAACTAACTGAGAGTTTTCACTTGTTATTTTTTAATTTTTTGTTTGTTTGCAGGTGAATTTCAGTGTGGACATCAATATTTGATGACTCCTGTTTTGCCCGGGACAACTCAAGTGATTTCTTTCTTTTTTTTTTTTTTTGTTGTCAAGTCTTACCAAATCAGCAACTTCATATGCTGCCTGTGCATGGCTTTTATCTGTCTTTCAAGGAGTGGAGCCGCATGGATATCATTGTTTGCTGCTTTACTAATGCTTCTGTCATGTTGTCCAAATAACCTGCCCAATTCTTTCCAGTTTTAAAGAAGGTATGACCCACCCGCATACGAATGCAGGGTTAATCACACCTTTTTGTGATTTACTATGAAGAATCTAGTTATATACACAGTAATTGATATTTTTAACTAAACATTAATACCAAATATATCTCTATCTACTAACTACTTTCTTGTGCATATATACTGTTGAAGGATTTCTGCCATTATGTACGGAGTAAGCGTATATATTTTTTTACTGTGTGTTGTTGAGACATTCCTATTTTGCTGCTATCTCAGCTGAAATTTTAAGTTTTCAAATTTAATTAGAAGCTCAAAGAATATCATCAATATATATTTGTAAGGTGTTTATGGAATACATCCATATGCTGTGAATGTGAACGCTGTTGTAATCAGGTGTGTTCAATCATGTGACGTTGTCAAAGTATCTAACCCAGTGTCTTACCTAATGAATCAAAACAATGTTATATCATCATATAATGTCAAGTTGCTCACAGTTATCCTCAAAATCTGGTATCTCTTGTTTGAGATAGTACATGAAAAGCTAGTCCAGTATTATGTAAAATCTCCCACAATCATGTCTATTAATGGTTCACTGACTGTTGTAATGTTTAACTTTAAGGTCATTTGTTTCCTGAAGAGTTGCCTCCTTGTGCCATACGGACTCTGGTAGAGAGGGTCTCTGTTGCTTCAGTTGGGTGTAATATTTTTCATAAATGGGTCACATCGTGTAAGCCATTCTCATCAAATGTGATTTTCCTGGGCTCTGGATTTATCAAATGTACTAGTTTGGCTGCAGTGGAAGCTGGCTGAGCCAAATCAGTACAAACACCAGCCAAGTATCTCAGTACATTAAGTAAAACCAAAGTAAATAAGTAAAGGCAACATTCATAGGCTTTTACAGAGTTCGTACAACATTGGCATTGACCTTTGATGGACATATTTTTTTAGATTTGGCTGGAAAATTGAGGTTAGTATGAAAAATGAACAATAGTTGGTTTGTCATGTTTGTTATATCTTTAATTCAAATACAAAATTATTAACCAAACGTCTGATCAAAATAAAGAGAGGAATAGCAGAGGACTCCACAAACCTTCCTTATATACACCTGCACCCCAAAATGTAATTACAATAATGCAGAGTGCACCTAGATTAGGTTTCTGCAGCAAATAATGTGAGTGAGGGTGTTGTAGGTGACCTTCTGTTTTAATCCAAACTGTTATTTGATAGTGCACCATGGCCTACAGGTGCAGCTGTTTTCAAATGACCTCCATTCCTGGTTAAAGGAAAAAAAAGAAAAGAAAATGTATTGGCCAATCTTGTAAAACCAATTCAGCCTGTTCTTTCCAGGAGGAAAGAACAATGAGTGTTTCTCTTTTGTTAAAAACAAACGTTATTGACATCCACAGAAGACTGGATACACGTATTGTCACTGTTTAATATACAAGTGGTAAGCAGGAGTGTGTGTGTGATAATGTCTGATAAGGTTCTTGAATCATTCATCGAGTCAGATGTGAATCAAACTTTCATCCATATTTTTGATAGAATGTTCTTCTGTTCTGTTGTGTACCTTTAGTAGACTGTTGGCTATTTCATGTGCTTTTCCACCACTGTTCGTTTCAGTACTGTGTCATATTTAACTTCAGTCTTTCACTGTCCATGCAGAGGAGAACTGCAGCTCCATTTATGTGCCTCTGCTTAATTTGTCTCAGCCGTGTGTGTCACCCTTGTCGTGTTATCATTTTTCCATCTTGGCAACATCTTTTATTTCATCTTTGGTTGTGTGTGGTGAAATTGTGGAAAAACCCTGCTCATTTTAAGATGCTAATTCTGGACTACTAGTAGAACTGAATCATCTGCTGCATAAAGTTTCTCTTGTAAAATGAATCAAAGTCAGCGTGGTAGTTATTTGAAAATTGTAGCTAATTTAAACAAAAAAAAAAAGTGTTTAAATTGTTTTGGAAGTTTATTGAAAACAAGCCGCTGCTTGGTTTCTGTGTTATGTGTACCCACGGCTGTTTCCTCAGTTTCCATTTCTTTGAAACACTACTGAAATAAAACCACTTCCTTTGAAGAGTTAAATCGTTTTAAGGAAAAGCTTTGAAGTGTTATTTTTTTTTTTCCATTCTGATTCTTTGTGTATTTTCTGCCACAGAAAAGTACATTCACCTTGTCATAACTGCACAATTTGAGTGTCTTTGAGTCATTCAGAATATTTTCAAAACAAAATTTGAAAGGTACTCAAGTTGTATGCATTAAGACAAGACAAATATGCAAAAGCTAACATTTGTTTGCTGGAATTTTGACCTTCAACACAAGTTAACAACAGTACACATGAGAAAAAGTAAGATAAAACTATACAACACAATCCTCATAGTCTCACAGCACAACTACCATGTCAGTAGAATGTTTTCTAAACTGAGGCAAATTGCAGGCTCTGGGTCAATTAACTTAATAGTGTTGGTCACAGAATGCATCTATTTTTGCCGAGAGCTCAGATGGGCTTTCACAAATAAACCTTTCATTGCTTCAAACTGCTGACGTCTCTAGTACAACTTTCAAGTCTATTCTTAACTTAATTGGCAACTTAATAAGGCCAACATGCAAGTCAACAGGCGCATCCTGTCAAAACAGCACTTTTTTGGACAAATCACATGTCTGGGAGCACACTGAGAGGCTACTTGTTTAGCCGCTGAGCTCTTGGAATATTTCACATACTTCGGTTAATTTTTATTAACGGAGGCATTTAGCTGCAGAAAAAATACCCAAAGAGTTTGGCATAAGATCCAGTGTCAGGACAACTACTAAAAAAAACAAAACAAAAAAATAAAAACACAACAACTGAACTTTGAGACCTTTACTTGATAGTACAAAAAAGTAATCTAAACTAGCATTAAACTGATGTAGAGTATTGGTATTGTATAGGAGTTTCATCCCTGACTATAACTACATACAAACAAATCTGCAATAAAATGTACTTTTTTGCACATTCTGTTTAGGTTTTTTGTGTGTCTATTCATATCTGGGTTTCAGAAGTGAATAACACTATTAAGACAATCATGTAACTATTTTTCCATATATCCCATGCTGTCATGTAACTCGGATAAACCCTGGATTTTTTTTAAATAGTCAAATTTATTGATCATAGGCACAAATACTGGCAGCTTCATCAAATCCACAAATACCTGCATCAACGTATATTGGTTGAACACTAACCTAAAACACACTATACAAGTATAATTCATATATCATTTCAAGTGAATGAAGGCATACAATTTACCAGCTCTTCCTCCGCTCAGTGTTATTGCACTGAAACCATTGCTAACTGTGACTAGAAACTTATTTAAAGCACATTGTGGGACTCATTTCTTACAGTATTTGTAAGAATATCACCAATACATTCATTACAAAAGGAACAAAAAAAAGGCAAAGCACCTCTTTCTACCACCATACATTTACAGTCTGACGCCACTACTTACATTTTCAGTGCAGAATAGGGCTGGTGTTCTTTGAGAAAAGTTTACAGAGTGGGTTTACTAAGTCTGTGTAAACATTCTTATGTGAACAGCTGCTACACTCCATTCTTTATCCTCACAGAAGCTGAGAACAATTCAGCATGCTTCCATTTCTTCATTTGGCTCTCGAGGTAACCTAACATTATCACACGGGCAGTTCTGGTCTGAACTGTGAATTTTTGCTTATGAATGACCTGTTTTAATATGATAAGAAGCTACAAAAGCATATATTTAAAATGTTCTCTATCAGAAGTTATCACAAGTCAAATATCATGGCAGCTCTTGTAAAAAGAGCCTAATCAAAAGGGTTCATCATATTAAAAACACATCTGAACATTTTTTTTCTCTTATCATCACTCTCCCTCAGTATTAAGTGCTTCCATCTTGTGGCCCAACCAGTGACTCACATGAACCATTAACTCAGTAGCTCCTTCATGCTGTTGGCATTCTGGGTAAATCGCAATGCCCTCTTGCAATTTACCCAAGAGGGTGTTGTAGATTTTATATGATAGGGCTCTTAGTGGAGCCCTATCATATCATGAAGTGGGAATATTAGTTTATGGCTTCTAATGGCTACTTTAAAAATGTTTTGAATCCTTAATTCATAACTTATAACCATACTGGGAACTTACTTTAAAACTGTCTGTTTAAGGAAAACAAGGGTTCAACAGATGGACATGACAGTATCTCTATGAGGAGTTGGGCTTCACCAGCAAAAGGGAGCTAGACAAAAGTCTCATTATTTTAAAGGTTGCCATAGAAACCTCATTAAAAGGTGAAACACACCAGTGAATCGAGTCACTAAAAGGGCTTGAAATAGAAAAAAGTTCATTCCAATTACTGAAAATAAGTTAATTCAAGTTTCATAAAAGTACAGTTACAAGAAAACTGTTTGTAACAACATCTTCTCAGTCAAGACAGTGGTTTCCATGGTGATCTGACATCGGCTATTTGCTCTGGAGCTCCTTCTGTGGTCCCCTCTCAGGAACACAGGCCCCAGTGTGGAGCCGCAGCGCCCCCTGTCTGTGCAATGTGCTCAGGGTCCTGAACTCCAAAGGCATGGTGTGAGGACTAGAGCTGGAGGTGTACTCATATTTTAGAGTATCGTAGTAATGGTACTTAACTGGTTTGCCCTGTGGGTCGAGTGGAAAGGGCCAGAAGCCGTAAAGATGGATCTCCTCACAGAAGCGAGTGGCCATCGTGTACATGAGGAGGCCAGTGGTCGGACGCTTGATGTGGACATTGTTGGTCAGCCAATACCTGTTGACAAAGACACACAGTATGTCATTAGCTAAAACAGAAAAAACGGTAAGAGCAAGAATATGTTCTCTAGTTAGCACCGTGATGACAGTATTCACTAGGAAGCAACACTTATCTCCTTCTGTAAGACCTTCTTCCCTCTGGGTTTTTATATTAAGCCAGATATACAGTATGCTGGAGAACACACACACACAGAGGAGCTGAATTCTAAAAATGTCACACAAGTAAAAATTCAGAGTTTGTTGGATATGTTTCTCTGTAGTGGACCAGTGAATTGCCCTTTCAAAGAACTGTCTCCTCACAGATAATCAATAAGTGACCTTTCCTTTTCTTCTTCTTTTTCCTCAGTGGATGTACTGCAAAAAAATCTCAGCCATCTCAATCATTTAGTCTTGTAGTCCTAAAATCTTACTTCTCAACTCATGCTGAAGCAGCTGGTAGAGTACTTCATAGTAAATTTTGATGAAAAAGTTGAGTTTAAATCAGTTACCACAAAAAAACAAAAACAAACAACAAACACCAAATAGTCTCTGGTTGTAGCTTGTGCATTTTTTTAAAACCATTTTTTGGTTTAAGTCATTTTTTGACTCACTTGAAGCCCTGCTCTTAACACAGTAAAACAAAGTTATCCCACACATTTCCAGTTCAAAACATACTGGCACAAGATTATTGAATCTAGTGTAATTTCCCAGATACCAGTGCAGCCATCTGCACAGGAAACAAATCAACTCTTTTGGTCTAGTAGTAAGACAAAGACACAGCTGAAGTAATGGAAACTGTGCAGTGTAAAATGATTTATCTCACCACACTGGCAGAGCGTTAACTCTTAACTGAAACAACTCCTGAAGGCTGAATTTGAGATTAGCTCAGGTGGATATTTTATTTTTTGCAAAGTGCACATATGTTCTTTTACTGCAGCAGACAAAACTGAACACAGCACACACTACAGCTGCTGAGCACAATTATTTTCCTGCACTTTAGGTGACCTATGAGCTCCTGTGACAGCGAGATGCCACATGCTGCCCTCGGGAGCAGCTTCAGGGGCAGGTGGTTCACCGCCCCAGCTTCGTTTTCCTTTCCAGTCACTAGCCCATTATCCCAGCCTTGACGCTCTTGCTGCCTTCTCCAGCTCACCTAACGCTCTGTGTGGTTAGTGTGGAAGGTCGTGTTGAGATGCAGAGGTTGTACTATTTAAAGCAGTTCGTGTGTCGCGAAGGGCAAACAGTGGGCAAGTTTACAATCCAACCAAACGCTAGAGCAGGTGAGAAGCATCCCAAAGACGATCTAATTATCAGTGAAATCAGTGATATGGCATCTGGTTATAATGAACATAAGAGAACCTTTGTTTTCTACTGTACTGTGATGGGGATTTAAAGTTCTTCTTACTGAGAAAAGGACAAGGTCAGAGGGAGCATTTATAAGACACCACTATAAAAAGGACAAAGGCAGACGTTTGATCTGCAAGAAAAATTCAGGCAAATAATTTCCGCTGATCTCGCAGACTCTTAGCTTCTAAAAATCATGTCCCAGGGTTAGAGTTAGCCCTTTGCAATACCGAGTGTTATTTGGGGCATACAAAATGGCATAATTTGGACACTGACCAGCGGTTTTTAGGCTTTTAACAAGGCACGAAAGATCCGGAGCAGAGTCTGGTTGTGATGAGAGAGAGAGCCAAGGACAGCAAAAAAAAAAAAATTGCAGAGCGGGATTTTATAAAAGCCTGAAGGCAGTGGAGGTTGTATATGACAGATATGCAAAAAGCACTGCTCAAAAAAAGATCCTTGACCTGCTCTAAAATTAATCATCACAAATAATAAGGATTAACTAAATGTACACACTAAACAAGTCGTGTTACACCACAGTACAACAGCTTTGCTTATTATCAGTGCTATTCCTGAGCCCCTGCAGAGACCTTTCAACAACGGAGTCTAAATAAGTTTGGAGCTAACAAATGGAAAGTGGCACAAATTGATCTCTTCACAAATTAATATATTCACTGAAAACCATTTTAATAAATGTTGACTGTAAATCAGTGTCAACATCTGTGTAAAAGATCAAGGATGAACACCTGTTCAAACAGTGAGAAATAAGCCTCAATTAAAGGACATTTTGAGAAATACGCCAATTTGCTTTCTTGATGAGAGTCAGATGAGAAGATCAGTAGCATGAGGAACAGTTTATCCATCCAGCAAACGTCATGGTGAAGTCACTGCACCCGGCTGTTGTTCACCCAGAAATAGTTAAAGCAAGTCCCAGTCAGTGTAAATACAAACTGTGGTTTTTAGTCACACCAGTGGCATGGTTCTAGTCTGTCTGTAAGGCGGTTAGTCCAAGACTGAAATATCTCAACATGCTAAATATCAGTATGTTAGCATTATCACTGATGTTAGTAGTTACATTTAACGCCTCACAGAGCTGCAAGAAGGATGTAGGCTACTAGTTGTATTACATTTCTGCTCAAGTGTGGATCAAACAAACAAGACATAACAGTAATCAGGGAGCGTCTGGGATGTAGGTATAATTTCACACTTAGCACATAGTCAGGTGAACTTCATCCCTGGTCCCAGTCTTTAAGCTAAGCTACTGGAGTGGTATCTAATTGTGTACAAGAAAGCAAATAAATGTACTTTCCAAAATATCCAACTATTCCCTTACAAGAGACAAAACTGATCCAAGTCTACAAATAAAATCTAAACTGTGTCATTCATTTTAGAATCAAACACACATTTCACACTTAATTAAGATAGATTTGGTGAGACACCTCGAGTGAGGAGACAAAAGCTTTCTCACACTGACTGCCCCCAGTGATCAGTTTTAATCCTCCTTTTAAAAATAGCCACCTGGGCTGCAGATTAGAGTTTGCCAACCCCTTGATTATGCTGCTCACAGGTGTTCTTATGAGACACAGCACACCGGGAGCACGAGGCTAAGAGACTGAGCTGTATCTTACCCTCTGACAGCATGGAGAAGGCGCAGCGAGGGGAAGGCGGTGCGTACGTCCACAGTGTGCAGCAGGATGAGGCGAAGGGCCCACTCCACGCGCTCCTCTCCCCCCTTGGCCATAAAGGCCGGGATCCACAGCACGCTGCCGCTGAGGCTTCGAAGCCGCTGCAAGAAGCGATCCCTCCATTCTTCACTGACCAGGTCCTGGAAGGCCCGCTGGACCACTGAGGGGTTCATGGTCACCAAGTTGGTCTTCCACCCCACGTCCCAAGAGTACTCCTCCACTGGTGCCAGGTTACACCTTAGGAAAAGCAACTCAGTGTCAGTGGCAGCAGTGACAATATTTCCTATCTTATAGGAGTACACGGTTTATCAATGAATAAACAGCATGAAGAGCAGCCAACACAGCCTGTATTTCATTAGCAGGGACAGGTCGATTGTCTAGTTAACACTCCTACAAGTTTCTCTTTCAATTTACATTTAGTGACTGATAAAAGCTATGACAGAGTGAGCACTCACAAATTCCCCTCTTACATTTTTCTTTTTTTTTGAAACACATGCTGAGGAAAGCAGAGATCAAGATGTCTCTGTGCATGTAATGAGTTAATGTAAAAAAATCAAATAAATAAGAGTAAAATTTGTAGGCATCCTAAATCATCCTGATTTCAATGGACTTTTGCTCCTGGCTGTAGAATTTCAAGAGACTTGATACAAAGACATCGAGGACAGCCTGGTCCTTTGTTTTGTTTAAACTAGGACATGTGAAGGTGGGTGACAAGTTAAAGGAAAACCCTGAATAAAGGATTGGAGAAAAATTAATTCTTCCAAATATGAAAACGATGAGAAACATATGCAGTTCAGAGTTTGCCATTCTGGAAAGTTTGGACTTAAAAGCCAAGAATGTTCACTTTACAATGATACCAATCATACTATAATCAAACATTAAGAAACGCTGAAAAGTGCCAATAAGTGGAATTTGGGGAGCTGACTACAGGGTATGCTGTTCTAGTGCCTCATGGTGGCCCAGTACTATAAGCTGCTTTTATTTTATTTTATTTTCCTTATGATTTATCATCCATCTGTATGTCCCCCAAGTCAAGGCATTTGCCCAGCAGAAACTTGTATCAGCAGTGAAACAGAGCAGAAACACAAGTGAAATTCAGCAGAACAGCAGAATTTTTTTTTATTAACATTAACCTCATCCTCTAAGTAAATGCCAGGAAACACAAAGCTGTTAATTATCCTCGTGGTGAAGCATCTCTGTTCTCTAGAGCGTGGCAGGAAAGCACACCATGAGTGCTTTTTGCAAAATATCTTAGCATACACTAATTCACACGTTGGTGTCAACTTGGCCTCGTGTTCCAATGCAAAGCACACATCTCCAACACATTGGCTTTTTCAACTTTGCGACAAAGCATTTTTTCCTTTTGTTTAGTTTAAGAAGCAGGATAATTTTCTCGGCCCTTAAAGGGACAGTTCAGTCTTCAGTTTATCTGCACAATCCAAAACCACCAATATTTGGACATACATGGCTTTCACCAGACAGTAGGGGTTTTGATCCAGTACCAAGAAATACCAGGGCCAGAATCACCAATATCCATATGGATAATGATACTTTTTATTATTAAAAGAAGCTAATGGATTGTCACGTGGGGGAGAAACACGATTTACGAGCAGAACACATCATTAATAGGCTACCTCCGGATAGATTTGAATTACCTCCAGATAATTAGCAAACACAGACGTTTCATTTCACAATTAACTGTTAAATACTTAATCACATGCCTGTTAAAACACAAGACAGTTTCCAATAGTAAATAACAAATATTTCTTGTGCGAATTCTCAGAAATAAGGGGGCTGATTGATGTGTGCTTGCACACAACGGCAGCAGAGAAGCAAAGAGTACATGCACTAACTTATGTTTCCAGAATGTTAATGTAACATGATCCATTTTTTATTTGGCATCAGTCCTATTGACGCCAGTATCACTATTCAAAACAGCTGTGCTCTTATACAGCTTAATGGAAAATGTCAGTATAGCATGTCTGTTAATATACCTACTTGAGGAAACACTGAGCTAAAATCATTGATAACTAGTAACCCCAAACACTGTCAACCTACTTTGCGGAAACCAAACACAGGGGAGAGAACTATATTTAGCTGAGACCTATCTGATCCGTGAATGCCAGAGTAAATTCCTCAGCTTCCCAAAATGCCACATTTCCTGTTGTGTGCCTTCAGCCAACCATTACCGCCATGCCCCGGCATTATTATCATGCTGCTACAGTCTAGAAATCATGACCTCTCCTCTCCTCATCAGCATAACTTTGCAGCAAGACAAGATAGAAGAAGACAACAGAATCAATTTCAGCATTAAAAAAAAAGGGACATGGAGACATTTTGAGGCCAATTCAGCTATCGATCAATCAGCTCAGTGAGGTGCAACCACAGACAGCTACTTCCTGCTCTGTTTATACAACAGCACTGATTTACGAGAGGATGTTTTTTCACAATAGACACCTCTGCAGGTAGTGCGTGTTTTGTTAGACGGTTTTAGTTGTACACAGAATCCCAACCAGAACACTTAGACAGATTTAGCTTTCGTCCAATGACAAGTATGAATAGTCATAAACAACCCACTCCATGACTCTTTTGCTTACACCCAAAACAGAGCCGGCTGATGGCTTCACAAACAGAGTTCTTCTGTAAATGAGGGCAGGACCCCTGAGAGTACCGGTGTGTATCTCTGAAAAGCACAATACGTTGTTGCCTGGTGCAAAAGCTTTTCAAAATGTCAATTTCATGTATAATCATGCATTTAATTGCTCTCATTCTGACGGTTTGTTTCCAACTTAAAATAATTAAAAAGCTTTGACAGCTTTTTCAAAAGTGGAATTAATATATTTCCAACTGTGTGGGCACCGACTCCAAACCTGAATTAAACTAAGAACTCGAGACAGTCATTATCATTCCAATGTGAATAATGCTCTCAGTAAAAGTGAGATAAACCAAAAAACTGAAACTAATTTGCTAATCCATTTCAATTACAGTCCACTTTTTGACTTGCAGGTTTAAGGATTTTTTTTTTCCAAGTGGAAGATTTCCAACCCTGAAATCACTTATGCTGTTTCTGTGAGGGGGGAAAAAAAAATACCTGATAACAAAGTCATGAGAGTCAATCTCAGGCCCACAGCTGCTGTTCAGCAGGATCCCAGAGTTCCCCACAATGGCACAGCGCCTGTGATGTTGGTTCTTCATGGGGGATACAGTTGGCAAAAGACGGTAGAGATTTTCTGAGATGTTTGTAGTGCTGTGGCGATCAAAAACATAGTGGATGATATCCCCTGGTTTCAGAGTGCCCTTCAGAATCGAGATATCTCTCTCCGGATCGAGGAATCTCAAAATATTCTTCCTGTAAAAAGAGAAGATATAGACTAGGTATGAAGGACTCTGCTTGGTCAAGTGTAAAAACCTTGACAACAGAGATAATTGGGGAGAATTCTGAACCTGCCTGATGAGTTTGGAGAGGGTCTTGTTGAAGGTCCAGTGGTTTGACGAGAGGTTGGCAGTGTTATTGTACCCGGGACGATGATGGTTTATATCTATGCTCAGTCTTGTCAAAGCAGTCGGATCCACGTGTGCAGCAGCCTTTCTAAATGAGGATAAAAAGTCATGTTATTGACACACAATGCTGATCTTTAACATTCTGATCAAACAGGAGCAAGAGGAGTGTTATTTGTGTGAAATTCTGCCTGTCTTCCACCAATGAAAGGATTTTAATGTAGAGTTTTTCCTACCCGAATCTAGGCTGTCTTTTTTTGGACAGATTTAAAGCCCTCTGAGACAAATTTGGAACTTTGGGATTGTAATTAAGCACATTTATGAAGTACCGTGCTTACATAAATGCAAATTTAACTTAGTATTACTATTTTATTCTTTATACCTTTTCTCCAGTGTGTTTCAGAGAGAAATATTGTACTTTTTACCGCACTACACTTATTTTACTGCTTTAGTAGTCACTTATACTGAATATTAAGATTTTACATACAAAGATCAACTTAATATTAACTTAAATATAATGCACTGCTACAGATTAATGTATGACTAATCTGACAGTATAATAAAGTAGATCGAATCAGCTCCACCTCAGCTACAAGTAAATACTATTTACACTAATTTACTGCATCAGTAAGAGGGATTTAATGATAAAATAACACCCACAGGTGCCATTTTCTCTAGTTTTCTGTACTTTTGATACTTTAAATATGTTTTATTGACAATCATTCAAGCAAGGCTTTTTCTCGTAAGGGAGCATTTCTGCACAGAGGTGCTACTGCTTCTGTTTCAGAATCTGAATACTCGCTCCACCACTGTATGTAAACAAAAGTGACTTTCCCGGACGAAGTTTAGAATAATGTGAATGCAATGAAGTGACATTAAACACGGCTTTTTCAAAAACCTTTAGTTTGGATTTATCATCATGGCAGATGTTGCCCCTATCACACGGGTACCACCACATCGATGGGTATTTATAGCAAAAGTAACGAGACACTCACTGTGAATGACTCACTGTTTTTTCAAGGCTGCAAAGGCAGCAAATGACCTGATAACTGAAAATTATACGGATGCAGCAGTTAGTTCCCCACTGGTGGTCTATAACTATATGTGTATATGTATGCGTATGTGTCTGTGTGTAAAGATAATTGGATTTCAGACCGTTTGGGTTTAGGAATGAGCCTCTGCAAGTTCATTTTCTTTGAATGTCCAGTATTCCTAGGAAAAAAAAAAGGGATTTAGTTTGAATTATGAATCATACACTGCAGCCTGTATTCCTAGTTGTTAATGGACAGATGCTTCAAATCCTTTCTGTAATCATTTCTTGTAACAACAATGCACCCACTGTATTCACTACCAGGCGTGCTTTACGTCCTTCTTTTAACATAGAATGAAGGTGAAAGGCACACATCAAGGTATTTTTAGAGCAATCCACTGTGGGCCCATTTGCTGATGTAATGAGGAGAAATGTGGCCTTAATGGAGCCCCATTATACGGAAAGGAGGTTTTTCTTTTCACAGGGAAGTGAGCAATCTTTCCACAGGGATGTTGAATGCGCCAGGCAAGATGCATTTACAGCAAACATACTGTATATAAATTTAGATTTTTCAGCATCAGACCTATTTTGCAATCATGACCTTGGCCACATCTGATCAAATTATGACAAGCTGCCAGCAGCTGCCTGAAACTGAAGCAGGAGAGTGCTGCTCTGACGGACAGGCTGGCTGTTCGCACTCATTTTACAAACCTGGCGATCTTTAGATATATTGTTATAAATACATTAAGCTGCATTTATGCAGAGGTGCAATTGGTTCTGGTTCTTCTCCCACGGCAAATCACAAACCAATATGACCTCATTACAGCGCAAGCCACAGCCGGGTAATTGCATTCAAAACAAAGTGTTCTTGCTGAAAGGGAAATGTGAGAATCCAAAAAGATTCAGAGAGAAAATAAAGTATTCAGGTAACACCACATCTTTACAGCTGTGAGAATAATAATGAGAACAAGTGTGGCACTGTTGGGGTCTGGTTTGGTTTTTACATGTGACAGAAGTGTTCTGATGCTAAATTAAGAAGGTGTTTTTCTTGCAGGTCAAATGCAAGTGGGGCATGTGTGTGACTTGGAAGATTTTTTTGCTGCACTGCTCAACATTTCAAAGTCTGAAAAATGAAAAAGAAAAGAAGAGGAAAACCTCTTTTGTTCTCAATCTGTTGCCCCCCCCCCCCCCCCCCCCCCCACAATTCTCCTCCTGCCTGTCTTTCTCTCTCACACAAACTCAACACACACACACACACACACACACACACACACACACACACACACTCACTCCCTCTTATAGTGTAAATGTATCCTATCCCGCATGCAGGCTGCTGCAAGACAAATAGCCTAATCCTTGGAGACCCAGGCAGGCTGCTGTCGGAACAGCTGCTACTACTGCACCCAAGTGTTACAAATGAAGAAACAAACCAACCACACACACACACACACACACAATCCACATTTAACTGCAAACTTCAATTCATATCCAATAAACTCATTTTTTCCACTCGTTTACTCCTTTTTCTCCACTTCATGGATTAAATCCTCTAAGAAATCCTGAAAGAAATAAGGTGCTGGACAAGATAACAAGACAGACCACACTAAACACAAACGCACACACTCACACGCACACACATACATACTCTCTCTCTCTCTCTCTCTCTCTCTCTCTCTCTCTTCCTCACACAAACATAATGTATGGATAAATTACGTTGGGTTACTTACGCAGTTTCTTCCTCCACTTCTGCAATATCATCAATTATCAAAACCACAACCAGCAGCGTTACAAAGCCGAACAACAGCGTGCGGAATACAAGCGGCATGGCTGAGGGGGAGGCTGCAGCCGGGAGTCCCTCCTTTCAGCAGACACCGTGTCACATTAACCCTCTTGTGTTTTCCATTTATAAATCGAAAATCCGCTCAGTCATCTTTCCCTTTGTTCTTATCGCCGGAGTCGGACACTCCCAGGCAAGCTGCGGTCCTCTCTCCCCCCCTGCCAACTACCCTCCTCCACCACCAACCACCACCACCACCTTCTGATGATTGCCGTGTGTCTGTTTCCCGACGGGGCGACGCTGCTGCCTTCTCCACTGTTACCCCTATTCCCCAGTCAAACTTTGAAAGCGTGCACTTGCAGAGCCTGCCATGGGAACAGCGTGATGTAGCCCACATGCAGCCTTAAAGGCGTAGGGGCCAACTCAACCTCCGATCCCCCACCCCCAGCGACTTTGATTGCACTCTCCAGGTGTTGTTGCCTCTCAGAGAGGAGGTGCAAGACTGCGGTGTATGCACACAGCCAGACAGGTGTGTGTGAGGCAGGTTTGCACCAAGTAGGATACTCACGTCCAAGCGCAGGGGGGTGGAGGAATCAGCAGAGTGCAGCTTTTATCGGCTGGGGATGTTTGGCCTGATGTAGCCTACATTTTAACATAGAGGTCAAAGCTTCAACGAAGCTTATGTGGTCACTAAACACACTGAGGGTAATGGGGACATCTTTTTATAGCGCTGGTTAGGTGGAAAACTAACAAAGTTCATTACTTTACACTTATACTTTCCACTCCACTTCAGAGGGTAATATTACTCCAACACATTTATTTCACAGCTTTGGTTACTGGTTTCTTTGCAGATAAAGACTGTTGAAGATTAAACCAGTGGTCATCATCTCTTTTGGGTTGTGACTCCTTCCAAAAAAAAAAAAAAAAAGACATGCAGTGTGTAGTTGGGGCATGGTGTTACATTTCAGATGAGTTGTGAGCAGTTTCCTCTTTGCATTTGTTTGATGAACTGGAGGTGTAAAATAAGTCATTATTGCCCCCCATCATGATATTTGTATTTTTATTTGAGTAGGATTTTGAATTTAGGACTTTTATAATGTGACTGGTATTTATACTTAAATGACGAATCTGAATACTGATGCAGAGTAATACTGATGCAGAGTACTGATGCAAATCAGTCAGACCACACTGCAGGATGTCTAGGGAGAGGTTTGATAGTCATTTTCAGATTCTGTAGCTGTTAAAATGTGAGCTGTTAACTTCAGTTATTGGGAGGAAGTTGGGATGAAAGTAACATGGCTTCCTTTTTTCTTCCATTATGAGGTGAAATATTCCCAAAAAACAATAAATGTTGGGCACTGCTGTGGTTTCAAAAAATGTTTTTGAAGCTCACATTTCTCAGTTCATTTGCATTGCTGAGGGAATTTCATTTTTAATTTTTTCATGTAGAAAATGGCAGGACTGCTGATCGTGGAAAAAGAAATGCATCAGGCCATATGTCTTTGTGTTACTCTTACTACCACTGGCTCTGCTGTGTCTAGACTTTTCTTTGAGCATATACAAGTACATTTTTTTTTTTAAAAGCTTATGTTTATCCTGAAACGGCTGGTGGGGCATGTTTGCTCTTTCTTACAGTTTGTTGCTAAGATGCTTGCTTCACCTTAAGCAGATAAAATGTTGGAGTTACACCAAAGACCCATTTCACTTAGAGCAACAGTTTACGCCACAGTTCACTAACCGCAGCTTAATTAACTAGTGACTGAGCACTGAATAAACCCATGTTAACATTTTAATTATGTATAAGCTACAAATGTTTGTCCAAAGGCCATTCTGATTATAGGAGCCACATCAGTTACATTGAAGTCTATCAGTTTAAGTAATTACAATTCACCCACATTTAGGCGGTTGTTGTTTCAGTACTTTCTTCATAAAGAACTAAAATGTTAAATAAAATTGATCTTTGCAGTATGTCATAGTTAAACTGACTACAGTTTATACATTTGTTCATCATCGGCATCATTGTCATCTTTCCGGACTTTCCCATCATCCTTCTTGCTTGTTGGACATTGTATTGGCTTTTTGTATTATTATCTATTTGCTGACTATGAGTGAAACATACTTGATAGTTAATGGCATGCATGACACGTGGGTAGTTGGTGTTTAATTGCAAATGAAGTATCAACTGGTCAAAGCAAATCTTAAGCGTTAGCTCTGTCTGTTTTTAAATTTCATGCATACATTATCTGCACAATTGTATTTCATAGACGCGAATAAAGGGCTAATTTACATAAAGTGAAAAGTGCAGCTGGAGCCTTGAGAGCACACATAATGACAAGAATAATCATAATCATATTTACCCTGGTAATAATATCTAATGCTGATTCATTATTCACATTTTGCGTTTTGCATTTACATTTTAAATTGGCCACACTGATTTGACACTTCATGTGTTTTCTTAAATGCATCCCACATTTACATTCATCTTCTGTGTTGTTGTTGAAAAATCTGTGTCCAAGCATGAAAATCTAAATGTCAGCAGGCTGAATTCAGTCACTCTAGCAGATTCATACCCACAGAAACATATAGAGTGCGTCGCTGAACATAAGTCAAAGTTGTCCACTGAGGATTTATTGCTTTAATTTTTCTGATAGTTTGTTGTGTAACAGTTCATCCTACTAAGGCACCCATTAGGCTAATTGTCGCCTCTTGATTAAAGGAGAAAACTCATGCCTGCAGCAGCTTCTATTTCGAGGTTGGTGGCTTTTTGTGAGCGAGTGTGTCTGTGTGTGTTTTGACTTTCAACAAGGACACTTTCCCAGAGACTCGCAGTTGTACCTTGCGGTTCTTTGATGTGACGAGCATCAGGAGTGAGGTGTGTATCAGAGAGTATTGTTAACTGAGGCAGATGCTGCTGATACCGTAGCTGTTGTCATGCACAAGCTTTTTTGTCTTGTTGAAGAGTGTCATTGTGCTATTGTTAGACTTTACAACCACCTGACAACTACACACGCACACTGACACCATCAAACACACTATACACTTAGTTTTCAAAGCATGCTATATTTACATTTACAAGAGCTTAGAAATAGTGATAGTGATTATGACATGTTTTGATAAGAGGCTGTTTCTGTGGGTGCGTACAGTACAAACGTTAAAATTTTGAATAAAGTTGTAATTTATTATTTATTGTTTACATGGTATAAATTATTTATTTAAGCCCAGTGAGATATTTGATTTAATGAAAATTTTGAGATTCATTTCAGTCCAGCAGAATAATATTTTTCTGTATTTGTTAAAGCTTGAAGATGACAAGGAAATTGCACTTTGGTAAATATTTGTGCTGCTTTTGTGGGTGTTTTGCAAAAAAAAAAAAAAAAAAAAAGCCTTCTTTCTGGCTCAGTTGTTAGAACTGCAGAGGGGCTTCATCTTTTTTTGCCTCTGAATGTCTACACCCCTTATTGGATTGAATTTCTGTCTTTTTTCATTCTATCTTCTTTGGCTTGTAAATATATTGACAGGTGTGTTTTGTATAGGTTTTTTGAGAGAATAAAAACCAAACCAAATATCCTGCAAGAACACTGGAGGTGGCAGCTTTCCTGAAAATGACAAAGTCTATAAAAAGAAAGCAAAAAATATTCACACTTAAACTCATTTTCTGAAAAATTATTTATTTCCAGAGTAAAATAAATGATATGTTGCCATACAAAAAGTGTAAGAAAAGGGACAATGTCAAAACTGTAACTGCAGAGAGATGAGAAGAGTAGCAGGTCGTATGTGTTGAGTCGCGTTAAAGAGTTCTTCAGATACACGTCCAGGAATAAATTCAGTGTTGTTCACTTTGTTTGACCTTGCGCACACAGCCTCCTGTAGCATTTCTGCAGCCTTTATCCCAAATAGTACAGGCCTAGCTTGAAGACACAGACTGTTTTGTTTCCCCGCCCCCCCCCACTGATGTACCATTCTACTTTCATTGCTATGAATTGTCCCAAATCTTTTGTGACATCAGACACACACATCTCAGACAATTAGATTATATATAATTTATACCATCCTTTCAAACACAATCTAATAAAACATTCTGGGCCTAATGAAATAAATATATTACTCCTAATTTTTTTTACTTGAATGTCAAAACACATAAAAATATTACTCTTGATTTTTGTCTTTGCTCTTTCACCACTAGGTGCAAAAGTTAAAAGAACATATAATTAACATTCTTTATTGAATAATCCCTTATTAAGACATATTAGGCTGAATACGCTCTGCAGATGTAAAAAAAATGTGGAAATGAAACAAACTGCTATAATGAAAAACAAACCTGCAGTCTGACAAGACTAGTAATAAACATGGACGTATCAGATATGAATTGCACATTTGCACCTATGAGACAAGACTTCAGTCTAGTCTAAGCAGTATCAAAAACCCTATGATCCAGCAAGAGAACAAGAAACCGAACAGTGCATGATGACATGAAAACACTATCTTGTTTAAAGTTATTAAACTTGATTTTATGACAGTTAAAACATCTAATAGGCCACTATAATAACCGCCTCAAAGTGTTTCTGTTCTCTTTTTACAAGAAACCTTCCTGGATCAAAATAAAATGCATGAACTGATTAACTATTAGTCTGTAAACACTTGGCAACTTTTAAATATGTATAACTGAAGAACCACCCAAACTTTAATTTTTTTTTTTAAATCATAAAAATCTCACTTTCGAGAGTGACAGACAGAACACACAGTGCACTGACTGGAAGGAAACTGTCATTTTTCACACAGATCACTGGGATCATGACAGACCTAAAACAATATGGCAACTATAGTTGTAGTAGCATCATTTTCACTCACTAATAATCAACTAGGACTGCGCCAGACAGTACTGTAGAGGTCTTCTACCACCAAGTCAACACAGGAATTCACCAGCAACACTGGACAACACCTCGCTGATAACGTAAACGACTAAAAATGGACCCTTTCGAAAGTTTGCTGAGGACATGGAGCAAAGTGGAGCGCAGCGTCTCCTATGACCTGAACGGGCCGTTAAATAGATCGCCTTTATGAAAAACGTTTTGTTCCATTCCTTTCAGGAAAAGAAGAATAAAATCATAAAATATTCCTTTGAGGGAATATGAATGTCCTTTTCTTACTTTACTAACTATAAAACGGACTCCATATTTTCACAAAACTCGTGGTCCTCTAGGTTATATATAAACTTTGTCCTGTCCACTAGTTTGGGGCCGTCTGTGAGAGAGGGGTAAAACTCAGTCGGTGTCATGTGGCCCTCGTGACTTTTGATGTACTTCTTGTAGTTCCTGCGTAAGCAATACCACGTGGTGGTGTAGAGGAGGAAGGCAACGCCCTTCAGGATGATGGCAAGGCTCACGTACAGATGCCTGTAGGCTACATTGTCGTAAAGCAGGCAAGCACCCTTATCGCCGCAGTCTGAACTCCAGAAAAGGCAAGTAGAGTCGATCCCAGCACCAAAGATCAGAGGAGGGGGGATGAATCCTGTAAAACAATGACCCCACAAACTCATTCTGTTTCCATTAAAATGACTTTACTCAGTTCTGGGTTAAGGTGAAATGATTAGTTGGCCCTTTTTTTCTTTTACTGATTCTTCTATTTCTTTTCATGATTTCATCTCTATACCCAAACACAGTATACTTGTGCCAACAGCCTTAGTGGATCACTTCTCGAATTTAAGACCACTGCTCACCTGACCAATTCTCAAGGCTGTTTAACCCCAGGGGTAAATGTTGAACTTGGGATGTCTCCCAGTAATTTGCACCTTGTAAAGGGAATAAATTACTATAATTATTCTAAATTAAAGGATTTTTAGATTTGAATGTCTCATCCCTCTGCGCAGTTTTAAACTTTATATGTTCATTTGATTTTGTTGGCAAGAGTGGCTTCTTATTTACCTTACAGATATAATAATGATACACAGAAATAGCTCAGAAAACAGGAGCAACAGCAGAAGAGTTATAGAGCCTGTCCTAATACCAACACTTCTCATAAAGAAGTTTATGACATGATGAATTTAGCTTGAATATTATTATTAAAATCCAAACACTACACAGTTATGGCAGAACCTCCACAGCTGGTTATTGCTTTACATCTAAATCTATTCTTCATGATATCTCATATCAGACACTGTCAACATAAATATTAAATATAATATCCTTTTGTCAGTGATGTCAGTTAGAAAAATGTTCTTTCCCATAACACTTCCCAAACACAGAAATCCTTCAAAATAATATCACACTACGTCTCTTTAACGTACAGTATGCCTATGTGCTTCTTGATAACTCGATTTAGATTTTCTTAGCCCCATTTCTACTCCAACCATCCTAACCTGTACGTAATGTAATGCTGTACGGTTAATCCAGTTTATTTGTTCTCAGTGTGGAAATAAACAAAACCAATAAAGCATCTGAGGCTGATCGAGCCATGTATGTGTGTGAGCGGCGAGATTATCTCAGCGTGTCCCAGTGAGGCCTGGTAAACCTCTGCACACTGTGGCAAGTACTGCAAGTGTGAGTACAGACCCAGAGTGTCTGAAATTAATGTGTTATCTGATAAAAGCTGTTAAACAGTTCTTACCGAGGAGTCGTAGCAAAAGAAACAACACTCCAAGTGCATATGATTTCAGTTCCGGGCTCACGGTCCTCCAAGAGAAACAGACAGAATAAATTATTATGTTTTATTTTGAAAATGCATTCTGTGAATGATCAAACGTGTTCATGTGTTCTTCACAAACACTGCACCCTCATATGTTTATATCCACATACCTGATTAGGATGATGACAGAGGGGGTCTGGGCCATGGCTCCGACCAGGCTGCAGGCGCAGATCACGCACAGGAAGATGAGGAAAGCCTCCTGACAGCCTGGCATCGGACATTTCCCCGGAACCGCTGTGGCGAATTTGTTTTCAGAGGATATACAAGCACATCCAGTCAGGTTCTGTGAATGAAATTACAGGGAACACATGTTATATCTGGTGCACACTTAGACGAAAGTCTGGTATCAATGCAGTGGAACTAAATGATCTGCACTTAAAAAAGAAAAACAACATTGGTGCTAAGACTACTGCAGTGAGACAGCAGTAATAGTGAAATTTTGCACTGCTGAGCTGAAAGCAATTCTCTCCGCATGTGATTTGAAAACAGGAGACATTAATCTGCAGTCGGCATCTGATCTCAGAGCAGCCACAGTACCAGTTCATTGCCCAGCGAGTGCTAGCTGATGACAGATCTATGAAATACTGGGACTTCTTTTTTTTTTTTACTTTGAACAAAAAAACGTGTATTTTTAATGATTTCAAAGAAAAGTTTGCATCATCTGCAATTAAAATGGTAGTTTCTCTGCAGTACAATCAGGTAGATTCCATTTTTCTTATGCGAGATTACTCTTAGTGATCACAAAGCAATCATAGGGTGAAGACCTGAGAGATATTTGACGTAGTTTGAGCCCTCCCTGTTCGGGAACAGCCGGCAAAGCAGGAGGACAGGTAGGTGACACCGTTGGAGCCGCACACAGGGCTGATGGAGGAGGTGAAGCAGTTGCAGTGACTGATGCACTGAGCTTCAGGTTTCTCGCCCACCCGCAGAGTCCTGAACGAAGACACAGAAAAACCTGAGCATTTTTTCCCACTGTAAGTACCAACTCTATCTGTACAAGGTACAAACAAAATCCCTTTAATCCCCTTATCAGTGATACTATGGGTCTCTGGTTCACTTTTAACATCTCCATGGAAACAGCACTGCACAGCTGTACCTGCAGCTGGAGCAGACTGGGTTCAGGCTATCAAACCGAAAAGTAGTAAAAACCAAAAGTCAATATTTCTACATGACCACCATATGGACAAAAATCCTGCTTTCACATTGAAGAAAAAATAAATAAAGGCAACAATAAACCTGGGTATCATACCTTTATACTTCTTTGGTACAGACAAAAATGTGTCTTTTGTTGTTGGGCAAAAACATTGATACTATTTAAATGGATCCATGCAAATCGTCCCCTAACGCAAGAACTGTCTGAGTTTTTCCTGTGAAGAAGATCAACACCAAAATAAAAGAAAATGACAACAGCTTTCTGGATCAATAGTAGCCTCTGATGATATAATCTGGACTGGAGGGCGCCTGATGTTTCTACGCAACACACAACACAAGTTGATTTGCTTGTGCACAATATTAAGTGAGGGATTGATTATTCCCTTCTTTATTTCTGTTGTTTTTCCTATAATACAGTTGTTTGAACATTGTTGTGATGAAATAAAATAATTATTAAAAAAACCTGTCAAGTATTAAAAGCTGGCACCGAATGTCTGCTTGTTAGTCTTGTTTACTTCTTTGTTAACCAGACATTTACTGATTTAAATCATAATTGTACTCATTTTATTTCGTTATTTTATATGTGATCTGTTTGTTTAGTCATTGTGTTAAGACAACATTTATACAAAGCATCATTCTGGTATAAGTACTAAAACTTAAACCCTATATCAGCGCTAATATATTGTGTTTCTTGTCTATTATTATTATTATTGTTATTGTTATTAATATTATTATTATTATTATTATTGTTTGTCTATTTATATATATAAAGAGAGGGTGATCCATCTTAACTAATGAAATATAATAAATGTGTCTGTAAAACAAGAGCAAGTAGTTACAGTTGACCAGTGAGTTAAGACAAATGACCAGCTGCATGATAATTTTGCTCTGAAACTCTTTGGTCAGACTGGTGACTAGTCCAGTGAAGGCTGCTGAATTCACATTCAGTCTGTACAGCAACACAAGGCCACTTTCTGCATAGAAAATCTTTTTTATGGACTCGATGACATGACACAAAGTTGTCAGAATAAAAAGTAAGCCTACTGTGACTAGCAGTGATAGGAATTTTTATTTACACTTTTAGACTCTCAGTAAAGTCCTCTAACCTTGGCTGCAGTGTTACTTTTCACTGCTATGATGTTGTTAACTTCTCATATTAATTTATTAGGATAACTGTGTCCTTATGATGGGACGCAAATGCTAAGAATGCTTTTATTTCACAACCTGGGGCATTAAAACACTGTAATCATCAGGTTTGTACAACAGTATATAATTACACATCATCTATAGTTTGTTAATTATCATCTAAAGTGTATCCCCCTCTGCTGATCCTTTTTGGCTTGTAAGCCTCTTAAAATGAAGAAATGTGGTTCTCTCTTACTCGTTGCCGTACGTGACCGTCACTCCTGCGACGGGGCCGGTGTCACAGCCCAGGAAGAGGAAAGAGACGTAGCAGGCAGTGGATATCAGGTTGACCAACATGGCCATGCGGATAGCTCCCAGTGCAGACAGGTTCAGCTTCTTCACCAGCAAACCACCCATGAAGATCCCCAGACATGCGCACGGAATAGCTGTCATACCTTAAAAAGAAAATGTCCCCAAACCGGTTTATTATGCTGGTAAACTACAGTGCATGACTAAGCATGTGTGAGCTTGTGCCTCTTTGCTCTGAATACAAACCTAACAGCTGGTTAGCTGAGGTGGTGGTGAGGTTGAACTGCTGCTCGAGGTATTTCCCCAGAAAGGCTGCAAAGCCAGCCACAACAGCGATCTCCATGCAGGCCGCCAGGATGATGCAGGTGAAGACTGGGTTCGACAGGAGGTGCTTGGTAACCTTGGGAATCACTAGTCAGACAGAAATAATAAGGAATGATGACCATTAATATACTAGGGTACTTGTAGCAGGACAGACAGGATTCTTTGGTTGTTTTTTGTTTTGTGATTTTTGGCACCTGTTCTGATCTCATTTGCCTAAGTTTGTTTGCCAATAAATTATAAACCAACAAAATCTCAATGGATAAAATGCAGAGTTCTAAAAACATTTTTCTCCTTTTTTTTCTACATTTGTACAAAACAGACACATCTGAGCTAACTATGTAACAGCAAATGTTCATTATGTTGAGTGCCTCTACCTCTAAAACATGAAAGCAGCTTCAGTAGAGGAAAAACTGCAACTAAGTACATTTACTCAAGTACAAGTACTTTTGTGGTACTTTTTGAGTACTTCTACTTGACACAACTATTACAGATATCAGAAGGAAACATTATACTTTTTTCTTTTTAACTACACTGCATTTATTTCACAGATGACATGACAAGCTACTTTGGATGATTTTACACACACATGTGTCAAGTCAATAAAATATGATGCCGTTTTATAGATTAAACTACCAAACATGATAAAAAAAATAGACAGGGAAAACTATGCAAAATGTGTGAGTACGTTTTCCTGATAGAATTTTAAATTTGCAGAATTGTTACTTGTGATAGAGTATTTTTACACTTTTACTTAATTAAAGGAGCTGAACACTTCTTCCTCTTAAACTAATCAATATAGGATATGTATTATAAATCTGAATTGAAATTTGAATGATGTGAATGTTCCTTTCATAAAAACACTTCAGTAATGCAGTGGATCTTGTGTGCTCACCCCTGAGTTGCTGACAGCAGGTGGGGCTGTTGGCAGGCTCGTGGTTGCGTACAACCCCATTGCTGGGCTTTGGAGTCTCATAGTCTGGATTCAGAGGGGGAGGAAGCATAACCTGCTCGCTGTCTGCCCCCTCCTCTTTCTCCTTGGTCGGCAGCGACTGAGGGAAGCCGAACATCAAGAGAGCTGAGCAAAAGAGTAAGGCACCGCACAGGAGGAAGCCTGCCCACCAGGCCCCGATCCACCGCGGGTCGTCTGGAGTGATGCCCAGCTTACCTGTGGAGAGGCACAGCAGAAGTCAATAAACTACATGCACAGAGAAATAATGCAACACTGGAGAAATATTAAACTCACTGGTGTCTATGAAGATAGCATCCACATAGAATTTGGTGCAGAGGGAGCCAAGGATGAAGCCACAGGCAGGTCCAAACACCAGCGTAGAAAAGAGGATTCCTGCACAGAAAGGACAAGCATATACCAACTTTGGTTTGGTCTAATTTCATTCATCTGTCTCTTTCAGAAATATGTTTCTAGAGACAAAAACAAGCAGTACAATTTTGTTAGAACAGCAATGACTATTGTACGGCATATATCACCAACTAAAATCACTGGATGCTGGTGCGACAAAGACAAACTTCCTGCTCTGTTGGGACAGGTGTTATTTTATTTTAAAAATGCATTAATACCTTCAAATCAACATTTTATCATGAATGAAGAGCAAAGAGCCTATTTTATAAAGTAACCAACATCATTCAAAGGCCAGGTGATGTTTGAGACATAATGTGAGTTTCTAACTTGCAAGTCTTCCTTGCTTTTATGTAGCTTTTCCAGAAGGCAGAGGGTGAAGCACGACAGCAAACAGGGAAACCTTTTGGCTGTCATGAAAGATCAAATCAGCCCGTTAAAACCACAAGGCAAGTGCAGCAGTGGTTGCAGCACACACTGTGACTGTGCTCGTTATGATCACATGGTTAGGCCTTCTCACCCTCGCTGGGTAACACACTGAACAAACAAACATAAACACACACTGTGAGGAAGACACCTGACAACAGAAACCAGTGATTTTTGCCCCAGTCTGCTCTGGTGGGCAGCTGGAGATAAAAATGTTGAGCTTGATCAAAAATCCTCATTAGAGTGCTGTCAGCGGGGTGAAAGTCTGGCACTGTGACTCAGACTGCAGGCAGATAATGAAGACTCAAAGCTCAATTTGGGAGACAAATTTCTCCCTGTCTGTATGTCCTGTGATTTGTGTTATTATTAGACTGCAGTACCAGAGTGGTGGACTGTATCTTGGCGCACAATGACAAACCAGATCTCCGTCTAAGTTTGACCAATCACAAGAACTGGCGATGCTAGCTTCGAATTAACATCAAAATAAAACACAATTTTCTCTGCTAACGCAGCTTCCTCCTCCCACTTTGCAGCATCAGTAACATCCCTTTTTACTGGCTGCAGGTTGGTCTGATCATCGCTGCTATCAGCACGGCGTCTCCAGTAAGATGTTGTTCGACTGCCAGGAGCAGCCACTTAATGAACAAGCGTGGAAACTGTGACTAAGCTCTGTATGTCTCTGCAAGTGCCCAGAGTGAATGCACAGCCTGCTTCCTGCCTTGACCACCCACATAGGAAGGGAGTCAACACATTCACATAATTGTAGCCTCATTCGCATCATAGTTTATCCTTCATATAAAGGAAATGGTTCACAGATTCGTTAGGTGCGGCTCACTACCTATAAAGTGGTATAAACAGGCTCATTTAGGCAAGGAGAGGAGTGAAACAAAAGAAAGGGGGTTTTCAAAGCGGGATGGGGATATAATGTGTTGTTCTCTTTTTCACACAACTGAAACATATTTGCGGTTAACAGTCGGACCAGCACGGAAATGAACAAAGATACAGATGTGCGTTCACAAGACGTCAGAGCATGACAGCTTCCTTCTGCTAGCTTCTATGGTTTTGTAATATGTAAAGAAGGGAGGTAGCAGGCTAAAGCTAATTTCCTCTGCTAACAGTGTGAAAGCAAGACTGCCACAACTGAAATTACAATTTAAAACAAACTGAAACAACAGCGTTTAACCACATCCAGCATACAGTATACAGAAAGAGGGATTCATATACCCTGCCAAAAAAACACACACGCAACACAGAAAGGTGTTGTTGTGGCACATCAGGGAGTGTTTACTAGACGACAGTGCAAATGTGCAGTTTAACAGCACTTTCATGAAACAAGGCTGCAGTCGCTGTGTGACTAGCAAATTTGCCTGTGGTGTTGCAAATGAGGCCTGTGCACTCGCTGGTTTGAGTGTTTCCTTAGAAACTGAGTGTTGTCTTCTCATAGCAACAACATCACAACCACTTTCACCACAGGAAACCTCAAAGAGGAAATTCAGTTAGAGAAAACACCTTCCAGGAGATGACGGCTAAGCAATAGCCCACAAGTCCAGGACCATGGAGGGGATAAATGTTTCCACTGAGATCAATGCCTCCCTCCCCCAGTTGCTTTAAGAAACGCTGTCTCCTTGATGATAACATTGTGCCACAGTGCGTGTCTCACATGTGGAAGAGATCCCTAATCTAAGAAAGACCATGCCTCCTTATCAATCTGCTGCAAATGAGCAAGATAGGAGGGCGAGTACGGTTTTGAAGTTGGTGATAATGTCCTCATGAACGATTAATTAAAATATTTTTGATAGCTTTTTTATTTTTTTGTCTTAAGGTCAAAGCCAGCAGAGGAAAAGAATGCAGCAAGCTGAGTCTTTCACAATGGGATTAAGCTGGCATGAACAGGAACTGGATCTTGTAGTCAAAACATAATCAAAGTATCAAAGTACAACACTGCTTCAGTATGGTCACCCCCCCCCCCCCCAATTCCACAAGAACCTAATCTACTTAATGAAATATTTTTTTTTTTCACAAGTTGCTACATGGACAAACAGAGAGACCGGATCTTAAATATCACAAAGTTCTGTCTTTAACTGTCCAGTCTGACTTAAGGAAATAGCTTTTTCATTATATTTCAGAGACTAGATGCAAAGAAGGATAAGATTAGCCTAGCTTAAAAAATGGAAGCGAGGGGAACAGCTAAAGCATGAAGACTGAAAGTTCAGGCTTCATGCTAAGCTAAGCTATAGCTAGCAGCTGGTTAGCTTATCTTACCAAAAAGACTGTTAACAGAAATCCACCCATATAGCTCAATCATTAACACATCTTGTTTGTTTAAGTTGTAGTTTTGTGTGGGTGTTATGTGGTTGACTATTTCATGGCACAAAAACTTTTTTGGATATATATGTTTTGGATAGATTCGACTGCAAACGGAAATCCACCCATAAAGCTCGATCATTAACGATCATCAATTAACTTTATTTAAAGACAGAAAAAGCAAGCTGTCAAGTTGTTAATTTGTGTGGGTATTTTGTGGTTGACTATCAGTTTGTTAAATTAACATGGCACAAAACTTTTGTGCCATGTTAATTTAACAAACTGATTTGACACGAGATATAACTAATTATGACGTAGTTATTATAGTGTTTTGCTTTGGATATATTCGTCTATGTAGACACCTGTGGGTACAAGAGCAGAGCAGATGAGGTAAATGGCATGTGACCATAAATCTGAGCTAGGCTTCATTCCCCTGGGCACATATTGACAAGCTTGGTTACTTTTATTACAAACTTCTCTTTCTCGTCAACCTTGGTGCTTCCTCCTAATCTCATTTCAAATAGCCAACTGTCAATGTAGTTGGAGACCCTTGCTCTCAGGTCAAAAATAAAAAGACAACTGTGTCTGCACAAGCTGTAATGGTGCACATTTCAGGTTTTTCATGAGAGGATTAAAAAGAAAAAATCTACGTTAAGCACATTAAATCTCCATGAAGGACAATACACGACCATAGCCGAGGGTAATCTTTGTAATACACTACTTTTCCAAACTGCCTCTAAATCCCTTTTCCCTTCCAGCAGCCCTGTTCCGAGATAAGTACAAAACAAACTAATTTGTCCATGTTGTAGTTTGCCTGAGCCTTTTAGGATCCTGTGAATTATACTCTCAGGGGAGCATGTCAGATGTAATTCAATAACAAAGCTGGGCTCCAGTGTTTTTGTCTCTCACTAATTTGTTTAGAGACCGAGAGAAAAGACTGGGAAAGCTACTGTCCACGAGGCCTGTCCTTTTCCAGATATTAATTAACCCACAGATGCATCCCATAACCTACACGCAACCATTTGGAAAGTTGACTTTAAATAAGCGCTGGATACACAAATGCCCATGCCCTTCAAAGAACATGGAGGGCTGTTTTGGTATCTTGTGCAAACTGTAGATCATATGTGCCTCCTATCTTCACACATTTCCACATAACCATGTGACCTCATAAAAGCACCTGCATCTTATAGACTTGTAATGGCTGAGCTGAAACACTGTGCAAGGATTAATCTACAACTGAGGAGATGATAACATTGGTAGGCTGGGCTGCACTCTTCATAACATCATTCCTGAGATTAACGTGGAGACAGGTGAAACCAAGTTAGAGGCTGATTTAATGCCATTCGAAACAGATACAAAGACCTGCACAAAGCTAACAGGCCCCCCGTCGCAACGTTTTGTCTCTTTTGTCCCTGTAAACCAAATGTTTGAGATTATAAACCAACACAGTGTGAGGTTAAACAGAAAAGCTCATGGCAATCAAAATGTCAGATGCAGTACAGCTGCACCGTCCTCAGTTCATTTCCTGCTCTCACTGTACAAAGGGAATTCCTTCTCCTCCTCCATTAATCCTGCTCAAGTTGGCTCAGTAATCCCCTGAGCTAAATAAGAGCAGAGGGACATTGCGACGTGGGAGGCCAAACAACAGCTTGTGCCACTTTTACGTGGGGCCAGACTGAAACTGAGAGTGAGCTAAATGATTACTAAAGATAAAGCCAAGTCCCAGTGTCTCAGCTTTCCACCTCTGGGGCCTAAATGTGAATTTATGTCAGAAGGTGAATCGAGAGCAGGGACAAAAAGGAGTTTTGGGGACAGAGGAACTGCATAGAGCAGGCACAAGATTTTAAGGCTGTTTTAAAAGTAAGCATACAAACTTTAAGACTATGAGATTTATAGAGCTTTCAAACAAAAGCCCTCTCTTCCTCCCCTGCTGTACATCAGGTCATAACTTCCTCTGTGCTGAAGTGTAAAAAACATTTTTATGATTGAAGAGACTCAGGAGAAGGACTGACTCAAACAGGCCAGAGATGTCAGAACTAGCACAGGCTACATCCTGCATGTTCACTGAAGCAGGCTGGCATCACTCACACTGACAGTTACAAAAAAGATTCACGCAATTTACTACAACACCTTAAATCAGACCTTAGATTAGACATCACACCTTACAACTAGCCATTTGCTTTCTGGTAAAACGCTTCCTCCGCTCTCAACAACAGATAATTATAGCAGGAGGCTAAAGAGTGTAGAAAAGACAAACCAAAGAAGGAAATGTGTAGTGGTCGGGTTTCTTTAGCAATCAGCTAACGTCATCTCATATTTCAGCTCAAACGAACCACGGTGTGAAAAGAAACCGTCATCTTCCACGCTAGTGAATTGTAGGTAAAAAAAAAATCTCTAAATGTCTAGGATTTGCAGTTTCTACGTGCTATCACAGTGACATCAACTTATGTCTTAGTACTCCATTCATAAGTAAATAGCTATTCAAGCTAGCCATTACATAATCTCTCTGGTTCTCAAATTACTGTTTGTTAAATCTGCTAATAACAAAGACAGACTCTGCTAAACATATTGTACGATGATCATAGTGCTCAGTTTACCAGTACCAACTGTGTCAATTTCATGAAAAATGAATAAAATAAAACTTGAAATACTCAGGGAGTATTTTATCTGCTTGTCCAGTTTCTGTAAAGTTTTGTCTCTTCCCGTTTCTTCATTGTACTTTTTTTTGCTGTCACGTCTGATCTCCATCTCAAAGTCATTTGTCTTCAGGCACTCTGAGGGGAACTGACAAAATTCTTATCTCACATTTCTTAAAGAATATCTATCTGAGGCACCACTTCTCCTATCTTTGGACAATACTACTGACACTCTAATCTGGCACTCTTGCTCAGTGGCATGATCAGAGAATAACTTCAGTTTGTGCAGATAGCTGTTATGCAATGTCAGTGCCTTTCACGGCGACAGGATTAATAACAAACAGGTAAAAGTCATGCAAAAGTCGCCTCTAAGGTGAAGCCTATTTTGATGAGGTACAGAGGAGATTAATGGCTACCAAATCTTCAGTGATCCATAAGTAAGCACTAACAGCATTAGACAGCAGCTCTCACCCCAGGAAGTGGAGCCTCAGCCCACCTGAGTGGCTTTTAGTATCAACGTCAACATGAGTTGTCAAGGAAAAAAATATTCACAGTGAAGTCAGGAAGTAGTACAGGGTATATGTAAAAACCCTATAGAACAAACATCTGTACCATTATACATTGTGTGTGTGTGTGTGTGCGTGTGTGATGCATTAAGATTCGATCAATGGACAAAATCCCAAAATTTATTATCATATATGACAAAGAAAAGGACTAAAATAATTATGAACAGATGGTGATAATTTCTGTGTTGATGAACTAATTGACTACCAACTTATTGGTCCAGCTCTGCATTGAGTGAGAAAAGAAAAAAACAAAACAAAACAGTGGTTGGTTTGTTGGTCAGCTGTACCCTATAGTAACCTTGTTGACTCTACACAGCCATGACCTAAATAACACACCAAAGCTTAAAGTAGGCTTTCAACTCACATTCAAATGCCATTACATCAGGATCATCCTACTTTAACTTCCGCTTACGTCAAAACATCTAAAATTTGAAACTGGCCCTCTGCACACGTCCGCCTGTGATGTGACATCAAAACATAGAAAACAGTGACTTCTAACTTGCACTGGAGCAGACGAATGCTGAACCGGTTTCACTGAGGCCATATGGTTGCTATATAAAAAGTGCAGCTTACAGACACGTTTAAAACTATTAGCATTTTGACCCTGAGGATGAGCGGCGGGGTTACTGCAGAGCGTCGTCCAGGCTACGGCTGACCGACACACCGGCTTCTCAGCGGCTCACTTCCCCTCAACACCCTGTCATGTTAAGCCGAGCTCTGGCTCAATCTAAGCCTCTGAGAGGTCGCGGCCTGAAATGGGAGGTCAATGTCGGGCCTTGCTGAAGGCTTCACTCCCTCATATCAGCAGCCTATTTTAACAGACTCCTGATATAAGTCTAGACTGCTGATAACAGATTATTTTTACGTAGCAGCACAATCAAGTGACTTTCACTGAGAAGACTGTACATGCCTTTGGTGTTCTACTACATCATCTTCTGTAATTTAACATCAAACAGCACTGTTTTATGCAGACACCTGCAATGCCACTGCATTACAACTAACTGAATAATCAAAATTCTTATGAACTGTTTTATATCGGATGTAAGAAAAAAACTGTAAATGCTGACTGAAGATCTGCTGTGCCCAACAGATCTCTGTCCTGTTTTATAATTCAAGGGCTGTGACAACCGAGCTGCCACATCCCATGACTCTTTGGATGACAATACACGGAAAAATCACTTAAGTAAAAATACACTGCCTCGGGATGGGAAGAAGAAAAAATGTTCTCTGAAACAGTCCTGTCACGGCAATAAATGCTTTTTTTAATCCAAACAAACAAAAAAAAAAATCCATGTCCGGCCATCTTACATTATGTAAGACGAAGTAAGGCCAGCTTATTAAATTTGGGGGAAAGAACGCAGTATGAGTGTGTTTATTTATGGTGCGTCTAATTAGAGATAAATACTAGATCCTGATAATAAATGCAGAGAAAAGGTCAGGTCAACAAATGGACGTGAGGGAAATTAAAAGTTGTAATGATTGTTTTAAAAGCATCTGTTGCATTTAGTCTAAACCAAACTCTTTAAATTAAAACAAGGCAGGTTCACAAAACTCCCACATGGAGGAAGACCTGCCAACCTCACACTTTTCCATTTCTCGCACTTGCATGAACAGTTCAATATTTCGGTGCCGCTTTTATTTTACAGGTCCAGTGTTTTTCTGCTAATTTCTTGGAAGCTCAGATTTCACTCAGTAATTACTCATATTCCCAAGAAAGGCTCACACAATTTTGTACTAATTACTCATTATATTCAAGTTTTTAAGAAAAAAATAGGACATTATGTAGTAGGTAAGTGCAAGATAGTTCAAAAAGAGAGGTCAGTATCTTTCAGAGTTTTCCAGACTATCAAAAACTGGTCAAATTTAATAAAAGCACCCGCAAGGCTGCATTAAAATACTAGTTATAATACTAATGCTAGTTATAGTTGCTTATATTATTTTCAAATTATTTTTTTTGTCAAGTGTTGAGGTGTATTGTTTCTAATCCTACTTTCTGTAAACTTTCTTACTCTAAAGAAGTAGTAAGCGTTTCTTGTGTGTATATACATTCTTCTTCTACCTTGTAGGTCAGTAGCATTAGGCTACTTTAACCTGACATGCAGTAACTTAATCTTTGAGTCCAATTAACCTTGTGTCATCACACTTCAACTATTCCAGGAAGCAGTAAAAGCCCTAATTAACCTAAATGGCATCAGTATTAGTTTGCACTGTCTGGAGTTCATTTGTTTTTGTTTAATGTCCTATGGATTTAAATCCACACTCCTAATTAATGAGCTGATCGTCATTGTTGGTAACACAACGATAAACGCTTCTCTGTCTCTATGAGTCAACAGTGCCAGGTCTTTTCTGTGCAAGGCTAACGATTTTCAAATATTACAGTAATGCAAGCTTCAGCTGCTGTTGCAATAATAATGATGGTCTTTCTGTGCCATAAAATTACATAAACAGAGCAGCTATGTTTTCAAACAGGGCACTGATGTGATGTTGGAAGCTCAGAGGACTCGGTCAGTCTGCCAACTTGTGAACACCGGGTCAGCGAAGCAGAGACAAAGACACACACGCACAGAGACAGAGAGAGACAGAAGGACGGATAGATAGTGGGTAGGAGTTAATGTAACAGAGCAAAGGCCTGTCATTCTGCCTGTCTACAGTGATCTGTTTGTAATACTGCTTTAGATGTTTGCTTGGAGCTGGGACGGAGCTACACACAGTCTCCATTGTTGGGCAGTTGGGTGGTAGGATGAGGGCATGGAGGAGAAAGGCCACAAGACCAGAGCGTATACGTCTCTCCACTGGAGAGCCGCAGCTGCTCTATTGAAGACAAGGAGCTCAGAGAGGTTTGGGACTGTCTGACAGCAGCTGGTAACAGCTTCTACAGCGGGTGGCTTGGCCTAATTATCAGGATAGAGATGCCAACAGCCTGTTTCCCTGCTTTCTCCAGGAACATGTGAGAAGCAGGCGCACAATATACAGCTGATTGTACAACACCATGTCCGCCACCGACTATAATGGAGCACTAACTGCACTTCATTCTGAGGAAGAGGAGAATCAAGCCAAATCGAGGCCAAATGTGGGAGGTGTTTCGAGGAGGAGAAAAAGCTGAATGAGAAGTAAACACCCATAAGCCTGGGTGATATGGCTGAAATCAGAATAGAGAAATTAAAATTATTTTTTTTCTGATATTCATTGATATCACAATATGGCAAATAATGGAAAAAAAACACAAAAATTAATTTACAGTCTACTTAGGTTTAGCTTCAACGTTTTTAAGTAACTAAAGAACTAGAACTCAAAGATTCATCTCACATCTACAATCACCATTTGTTTGTTACACTATGAGTTCACAACACACAGCTGCAACCTGAAAATCACATAAACAGCAGACAATACAGTATGTAAGTAAGTGTTGATTAAACAGGCACATGACACACTGCAATTACAGCAGCTTAATTACTTTGCACATCTTCAGTCACTAGCTACTCTTTTCAGATACTGCAGGTTCAGATTCAGAACATGTGAACTTAAATTGTTTTTATGATATGCATAAAAGTTCAACTGGGAGATTATGACTACTGGAATTTATAAGACAGGATTAATTTGACATTTTTTTCCCTCTGTTCTGCAAAAACACATATCCGTGTGCAAATGTTGTGCTAAAGCACTGTGCTTATTGTCTAATCTTTGACAGAGTACAGACACCAACACCAAATCACAATTAGTCATCCCTTTTTGAATCCTGTGAATATTTTCTACAGTGATCTTTGCTGAGAAAAAAAAAAAAGACTGTGAAAAATATTCAATGAGATATTTGTTTGCCACAGGGCCTAGTGAATACAGGCATTTTACTGAGTGAGGACCAGGCCCTAAACAAAAACCAACTATTTGAAATGCATCTCTATTCGTATATCCATACTCTTCACATATTTAAAACTAGAAGATGAAGAGAGAACAGCCATGCTAGCTAAATACTAACACCAGCAAGCTAACATGCTCGCAACAACAATGCTGACATGTTGTTTAGCAAAAGCATTACTTTACCATGTCTACTCTCTTAGTTCAGTGTCTTAGTATGCTAACGTTTGCTAAATAGCACTAAACAAAAATACACCTAAGGCTGATGGGAATTCAGTGGGATTTATATCTACAATTGTTTGATTTTCGACGTGGTCAGACGGCACGTTGGAAGAACTAGTTTGGACAGACCATAAACCAACCCTTAGTTTTGCAGATATTTGGTCATTAACCAAAGACCTGGACAAACTGAAATGTTGACCTCATTGTGGTGCTAGAGAAAAAGTCAGGGGATCACCAAAGTCAGTTTTCACACATTGCTAACATGGCTAAAAACATCAGTAACTTATTTGGTAACACAACAACGTTATTTTAATCATATCATCACAATGTGAATCGTGTAAAAGTCACCATAAATTAGTATTTGGTTATTGCCAACAACCCAAAAACTGGGGATTCACATTATACAATAAAAAAAATCCCACTGGATAACAGTTCAATTTACAATTTTAAGGTTTCTGTAACACTGAAAAACGAGCTGTACTGTGGCAGGAAAAACATTTAACTCTATTATCAAATGGAGCATGACATGGCTGGATTAAAGTTAAGACTCACTTCTGTTTGCTGAGTAAATAAAAGTCGACTGCATCAAATATTTTATTATAATTACTGCCCACCTATTGATCACTGTCCGTTCAATTAGGCACTGTTATCCTCACTCTCTGCCATCAGTGATATGGGGATTAAATGCTGAACATGCTTCTGAGTAATCCTAGGAGCCCACAGAGCAACCACTTACACACCACTCAATCAATGAGGCTTGGGATTTGTGGTAAAGCCATGGGTGCTGTGTGAATTTGTATTTCCTGAGCAAAGTCCTTGTCCAAGGTCAGGACTGCTCATTTTTCAGAATAAAAAAATGAGCAGTTAAGTGTAGGCAAGTGCATGATGGGAGCTGACCAGCAGAGTCTTCATCCGTGTGAAGACCCGGCCAAGCAGAGAAACAGCTGCATCCTCCAGCACATGAGCAGAGGAAGGACTAAGCATCTCAATCCAATAGTAATGGAAAAAAAAAAGTCTAACAAACAACCGTTTCTGTGGTAACAGCTTGCTGGTGCCACTGTATCTATGATTTGTCTCCTCCCATCTCTTATCCCCATGCTCCTCCCCCAGTGGATGACAAAAAAAATCCCCTTTTTAATCAGCAGTGACAGAGCCTGACCCAGATTGCCTCGAGAAGGCTGCATCGTGGTGTGGTGAGGTTTACCGAGGCCACATGGATTCATGATGGAGAGGAAAAGGTGCCACAAGCATGTTTACGCCAAAATACAAGCCACGATTATGCAGGGCGATACACAGAGCACCTTTCAGGCTACTGAGCCTCATCTCCACTGCTGCAGATGGCAATCTGGGAAAAAAAAAAAACAAGAAACATGCTTGTGGCAATAGCCAGAAGCTTCAACATACGGCTCCACAGGCTCTGGTGAGTTGGCCTGAGGGTCTTGTATCTGATTTCCAATGCTGATCCGTTTCATACAGAGGTCTGACCTATTTACTGGTTTCCAAACTCACACTTTTTCATTTCCCTGGTGGTCCAGAGAAGCTGGCCTCCATCATCAGTGGAACTTTAAAAATGAGGGTCAACTTCTCCAGACGGACCAGTGCTGGGGCCGGTTTCTCAAAGATATTTCAGACTGGTCTGTAGTGTTAGATCAGCCTTGATTTTGCTCTTAGATTAGTTTAATGCAGACTGACTTGTTTTAAGCCAAAAAAAGCTACCCACCCTTTCCCCAGGCTAACTCACAGTTAGGAGCTATGTTTCCATGGTAACAATCAATAACACCTGCTGACCAGTGGCACCAAGGGCAAAAAAAAATCCTACTCAAGATAGTTAAGAACTAGACAGCTTTGCACAACTGATGAATATGGGCCTCAGTTTGAAGTCTGACTTATTAGTTTGATCTAAGCCAGAGTAAAAATCTGTCTTTGTCGGCTGACATGAAGCAGCACGATTAAAGCTGCTCTCCGCTGCTTGTGGACAACAGGCTGTCAGGGTCCCTCCAGCTACACTCTGCTAAGTTAACCAGTGCACGTCAAGAAATGGCCACACTTATGGGAAATATGCCAGGGTGAAAAACACCGGAATTTTCCTTAAAGTCATTTTAGTAGAGGCTGCAGATTTCATCAGAGTTCATTTCAACACCTGGAACACAGGTGTCCACAGCTGAGCAATATATACAAAATTAATGTTGCTACAATTAAAAGAAATAAAGACGTGAAAAGATAAGTATCTGATACATATAAAAAAATGACATAATAAAAGATGTAGGGCTGCAATAACCATTTATTTGCATAGTTGATTGATATATATTATATTCATATAGTGTTTTTATCCAGAGGGCTTTGCCTCTCATTCCGGCACATACACACTCACCAGTGGCTACCCTTCAAGACACTGGGTAAGCCATGAGCATCTTGCTCAGGGACACTTTGTCACGAAAACAGCCAGGGATCGACCCCCACACACGTTACTGGATGACCCAGTCTACCTCCTGAGTCACAGTTTCTCTAACTGTACCCTCTTTTTCACATCTTGTTTTTGAGATATTTTTCATTTAAACACTAGCCAAGCTCTATGTAAAGAATAGGTGCTGAGAGAATATGATGATAAAATGTTTGATCTGTTGCTTCACAGAACTGGTTTATAAATGTTTATCTGTTTTCCTCTGTGTTGTCAAAAACAAAACAAAATGGGGAATTTACTTTTGGGTGTGTACATCGGATCTGGCATCCAACCGACAGGACCAGACAGTCTGTAGCAAAACATGCATTGACATAATAACAGAGTCGCTGCCATACTATCCAACAAAAACAGCAGATTGACTGGGGGAGGTGATTCACTTCAGACGAGGGGCCAGATGACAAGTCCTTCTTAGACTACTACACAGCCCAACACACAGCAGAAATGTGGGAATGTAAGAAAAAAAAAATCAACCTTGTGCCACACCCATGTGAGGTTACTTTAACATTCTCAGATAGTTCTGCAAAGCCACCCTATCTGATTGATATCATATCTGCATGTAAACAAACAAGTCGTCAATCAGCTCTTGTCATCTTCAAACAGTGGCTACGGAAAAATCAAAAATTATTGACAGTGGACAAATTTGCTCAGCATGTTTTTCCTCATCACTGCACAGGACTGAGAGATGACCTTATTAGATACGAAGAAGGGCGACAGAGTCAAATCAAATAACTCCCTCTGCTTAAATTTAATGAAACTTTGACTTGGGGCCGTCACTAATCAATCACTATGGCTTCCCATTTGCCAGAGAAGGAGCTCTGTGAAGTGTGCAGCCTCCCTCTGCACAGCTCAGTTCCTTTCTGACTTCTTTACATGATGTCATACACAGAGTATTTGGGGATAATTACTGATTAGCACTGAGACAGCAGCAGCATGTTGTTGACCAGTTGGATACAAGATAATCTCATGTTCACTGCCCTCTCTACCCTCTAGGACCAGACTAAAAGTAACAGCGCGGTGGGTGGCGGCCACTGCGTTCGGCCCCGCAGCACCATGTAAACGCCTCTGGATCATTCTGCTCGCAGCACTGCAGGCTGTTGAGCCTCCTGTCACACATAGCGGAAAGACAAGCCCGCACAGTTCATTACAGTGATGCAGAGGAGCAGCGGCTGGCTGATGAACGTTTTACTGCAACACCGTTTATCATCTTGAGATAAAACAAACTGGTGTTGCTAGGCAAACTCAGCATGCAGCTTATGGCACGGACGGAAAAACCCATTTAGAATCTAATCCTTCAAGATGACATTAACATGCGCTGAGTTTAAGTAGCTTATATAAACGCCCTACTGCAGCAACTGTTTGGAGTCAGAGCATTTTAGCAGGAATGTTGACAAGTCTCTCGAGGATCCCTCGGAGACCTTTGTCACTGTGCCTACAGCCATTGGTTTCCCTAATAAACCTCAAGCTAAATTTATCACTGCATAGCTGAATTGAGCATAATGTGATGACATACAGAAAATTGCTGGATGTAAGTTTGAAAAAATGCACAGTGGCTTCGGAGAAAGACAGTGCGGAAGATAAAATACAAACCAGTGGTTGGCAGCAAAATGCAGAGATATGTAAAGGCAAATTTTTTTATACTTCTACTCTCCAGGTAGAGGCAGTTATCTTGTCACAGGCCACAGCGGAAAAAAAGGACATTTGTGTTTTCCCACAGCGCCTCTGTCATTCCTAGTTTGGTAGTTTGGCACAGAGAGGGAGAGGGAGAGGGAGAGAGAGAGAGAGAGAGAGAGAGAGAGAGAGAGAGAGAGAGAGAGAGAGTATGTCTTCTATAGTCCCTCTGACAGGCTTGTGTTCACCAATAAAATTCTGAGGCACTTCAGGCGCTCGGCTGCTGTGCTGCTGAGTCCAGAGATTGCTGTCCGTCATTTGGTGTATGAAGTTGTAAAGTCCAACTGAAATCACTATTAGTCATCCCTTCTCGTAGTCAAAAATCATAAATGATTAAAAGACAAGTTCTAACACTAAGACGTATTTTTATTTGTATGAATGAAGGCGACTTTAGTTAGGTAGCGGAAGTGGGTTGTTCAAAGTAAGGCTCTTTTTTTGTTGTGCAAATGGCCGCTGTCTGGCAAGCAGTTAGTCAATGACAGACCACTGACGTTAATGCCTTATGCAAATACAATTTAAACTCAACTCATTTGATTGACATGCAAAGACATTCTCAGATTATGTAGATAGAGAACCAACGACAATCCAAATGCAAAAATGGGGGATGCCGCCATGAGACCAACTTTAAACTTCTTTATAACAACTTAGATAAGGCTGTGTCACTCAGTAAAAGAAGCTACTGTGGAAAGTTGTACTTTAAGCTTCCCCTTTATCAGCACTTTTGAATCTGATCATGCATTTCTTATATTTATTATGCAACAAGAAATGTCCACATGTCAAATTCTGGACATAAAAAGTGACGACACTGATGAATTAATTAATGTCATACTTTCAAACTCCCTGCATATGTACCGTACCACAGGCACTCCATAGTGTACATTACAGTTTAATGAAGAAATCCCAGGCTGTTTAAAAGCCTCTGAAGCCTGCAGAGGCGGCTGGGTGGAGATTGTCCTGTACGACACACAACATCAGCTCTAAACCCTTCTCTGTGTGTCCTGTACAGTGTATTTATGCGGCCGGGGGTCCTGTGGGAAGAGCCAGAATTAGCAGTGGATAGTGAAAGGTCATAGAGCAGCGGGAATGGAGATCCTGTTGACGCAATCTGTCCAATCATATTTGTTTCCTTTGGCCAGAGACGAGCACCTACGTCTAGACTCAGGAAACAAACCAAAACAACACAATTCCATAAAATACATGTGTTTATGTTTGGCTCTGCTCTTAAGGCGGCTTTTTGACAGCGGTGGTGATGTCATTCAAACCGGTTTCCTCAGAACTCTGAGGTACTTCCTTTTAAGAAGAACATGCACCACTTAGCAGCACGAGCGCCTACAAAAATCTTAACAGTGACAGTGAACATATCTTAACCGGAGAGAGCGACAAAGACAAAGAGCTCTCTGAAGAGGAAGGGCAGACTGTGCCTGAGTATGTTTTACAGTTGTTTAAACAGCAGTAAGCCATGTCTGCTGCTGTATACTCTGTGAAAGCAGACAGTCCGAGCCTCAGGAGGAGTTGTTTTTCACAGGCCTGTGTGGTATGCATGTGCGTCCCGGCCCACTCAGACCCACCTCATGGCTGGCTGGTTGGCATTCCTGCCTCACTCTGTAATTATGGCTCTTCTCCAGGCCTCTGGGCTCTGCTCACCCTGCACCGCCGTACTCCTAAGAGGACAGGGTGCCGCCTCTGTTGAAGGCGCACACTTTTCACCTGGCCATTTAGCTCAGGCTCTAATTTTAACAATAACACATTGCCGGGTGAGAATGTGCTTTGACAACAGCAGTGTGCAACAGTTGCAGTGGAAAAAAAAAACAACACCAACAAAAAAAAACAAAAAAACAAAACATAGCTACAGTTAGACTTGGAGTCATGTATCTTAAATCAGGGTTAATCATGATGTTTTTAACCATGGGGTGAAGTTATGTGATAACAAATATGTAAAATCAATTAGAGAATTGCAGTGAAGCAAAGTACTTACTTGCACACCACTCAGTGTGTGAAAAAAGCTTTAACACTTAATGCTTTGAAAGAGCCTACACACTGAACAGCACACAGATACTTGCAGAGGAAGGTGCAGAGGAAGTTTTAGTGTACGTGGTCATATAGCACATATTTCTGCAGCCGTTAGATGTGTAAGTATAAAGCTTCTGGTCTCAGTTTTGAAGGGCGATTTCCTCTGTGATTTCTGTCTAACGGCTGCGTCAACCTCTCCGCAGAGACAAAATAACCCGAAAAACATGATTGGCGGGTTTACTTTCATGTTATGAAAATCTGATAATAAAACTTTATTTAAATTAAGTGTGATGTTGATGTGCTAATGCACATGGACTTATTGACTGGAGTTAAAAATGAGTGAATGAAGACTGAAACCAAAGCCAACTGAATTTGCAGAAAACCAACAGAAAATAAGCAAATATTTTGAAAAGGTGTTTCGAAACTCAACTTTGCGTTGCCACTTCAGCAATGTCAGCATGTTGACGTAAACCAATGAATAATCCAAATACATTATCGGTATGTGAAAAGAAATCTCACAGACTTTCAGACAATCTACTCCATTCATGCAGCTGGGGGCACATGACATGCCTGCAGCAGAAGGATTAGGACGATCAGCTGAGCGCGACTCAATACCACATTGTTCCTCGCTGCTCACCGCTTGTTTTTCCTCCAACTCTCCTTGCAGCTTATCGGAGGGAGACAGAACCAAATCTCTCCCCCCTTATGCTCGCCAAACTTCAATCACTCGCAGCCCACTTCTCACTGTAAACTGCTCACAAGCCACTATAGTGGTGCCAGAATGTCAGAGGCTTTTGTTGCTGCTTTTTCATGCTCTTTATTGTTTCAAACAAAGCTCTAGGTGCTTTTTTGTAAAAACAGCTCATGTTCGGGACAAATAAATACAGCGCATGGCAATTAAGAAAATCAGCTTTGGGCTTGAGATTACAGACTGCACACTGCTGCCTTTGTTTGCAGGTCACATCTGTGTTTGAGTGACAAAAGGCAGCCACACAGCATGCTGCTGTGTGAATGTATCAGAAAGGGTGTGTGCCAGCCCGAACTCATCCTCCATTCAGGCTACCATTGTCTCTGCTCCTCGCTGATAACAAAAAAACAAAACACACACTATGCAAACACATCTCATCTACTCCATCAAAGGCAGATGTGGTTGTCTGGACAACAAATTAAAGGCAGGTCACACTCAAAACAAAGAAATGTGCCACACAGGAATGTTAGCCTCTTAAAAAGTTACTGTTTTTAACTCTAAACAAATAGTTTTGGGGAAGTATGCTTCGTCTCTCGCTTGCCAAGACTTAAATGAGAAGACTGATATCAATCTCATGTCTGTATGGTAAATATGTAGCTGGAGCAAGCAGCCAGTTAGCTTAGCTTAGCATAATTACAGCTCCATGCCAGACTAGCTCTTTCCCCATGTTTACAGTCTTTGTGCCAAGTTAAGCTAACCGTTTGCTGGCTCCAGCAACATGAAAGCGGCATCAATTTTCCCATCAAACTGTAGGCAGGGAAAGCAAATAATCATACTTTCCAAAATGTCCAACTATTTCCTTAATATGTGTTGGTCGTCAGAGAAAACCTCAATATGAGAAGATGTGTTTAACACAGTAACATATCTCACTGGGTAGTTGTTCCTTTAAACTATCTGACATAGATTCACAGCCAGAGCTAATGCTCCAGAAGTGAAGATCCTTCATGGCTTAATGAAAAAAGTATCAAAGCTTCCTTCTGTATATCAAAATATATATCACAGCAAATACATATCCCTAAGCAGCAGGTGTGCATTCAGAATTTTGCACAGAAAGCACTTTGAATGCACCTTTAAACCTCAAAGAGCCACATCAGCAACATCTTGCCTTTGAGAGAGGACTGAGCGAAGCAGAGACGTTTCACCTGTATCTATCCTCTTTGCCTCTGAAACCTCTGTAATGGAGATTAAAAGGCTGTGATGATGTGCTCACCTGGCACTCACGTGAACAGGCCTGTGCTTGAACAAAGGGAGATGGTGTGCAGCAGAAAAGCACAAATACAGTCTACATACATACTGTGTTGACTCAGGCTATGCAAACATCACACCTGATGGCGATGAACAAACACAATTCATGGCTGACTTTCAGTTATATAAGTTTCAGTTTGGGAAATCAGTGTGCTGCAGCGCAAAGATTTTCCAGAGTTTCCAGTGTGATAATCATCTGTTTCCTTGAGCACTGCTTATCTTTGACAGTAATTTCAGTCAGCCAACGAATCTCAAACCTTCCTTTGTAGTGGGCTTTGACAAACTGTCTTTGCCTTTTTTTCCCCCCAACAGATCAGGTGAAATCTGGATTTTGAACATTTTGTTTATACAGTTTTATAAATATGACTCACCTATATATAGAGAGGAGTCTTTCTTCTTCACATGATCATCAATATAGGACACCCCTAGAGGCTGCACCGGCGTGGCTCCGATCCCCAGCAGGACCTGGGCTCCAATCAGCAGCAGGTACATCATGTTGGTATTGGCCTTGTTGGCGCACAATGCGTCCTCTGCCAGCTGAGCGTCACTGCTGCTGGTGTTGGAGCAAACGTCCCGACCCACGTCACTCCTCCACATTTCCCCTATCTCGTACTGATTTGTTAGAAATTCCGGGAGAGCTGAGAGAAGGGCGCCGAGCGCCATGACGATGCCCCCGCAGCCTATCAGACGGGGGCGATGTGCTTTGGCCCCAAAGTAACTGACAAACAGGATCAGCGCCAGGTTGCCTATCTCAAAGCTGCTGGCTATCACTCCGACATCAGCACTTTGCAGGTTGAACCGGCGCTCCAGGGTGGTCAGCACACTCACCTGAAAACAACAACACAAAATCAAACCAAGGTCAGGGGAATGAGGAAAGAATGTGGAACAAAATAAAAAAAAAACACAAGGGTGTGGAAATCTCACGTCAAAAATCATCATACGACTTACCAAAGCATAACTATAAGCATTTCAACTCTATGAGCCCCATTTACACTTGGCATGAATGTGTGCTCTGTTAAAGCAGGTGATAAAACACACAGAACACACTGTGATCGAACATGATCAGCAAATTGAAGGCCACCTTACTCTGCCTGTTCCTGATAGCTTAAGCAAGCCCAGCAAAAGCTAGTAGTAGCAGCAGCTAGCACATCTTCCCTCACAAAAAGCGAAAAGGAATGATGCCCATCTACAAGTCTGCCAGCTCCACCCAAGGTCTGACTACAAGAATGGAGATGGCAAGAACGCGTAATACTACCAGGGGTAAATGCAAAGGTCTGTGGATCGGATGTCATTATCCACATGCAGATCACACATCAATGCCAGGTGTAAACAGGGCCTGTTTTTGATTCTTTTGGACATGCTGCTGGGGAAATTATCAGTCATGCAGTTGTAAATGGTGCCTTTTCCACTGGAATATCCTGAAAGAGAAGTTGTTCAGATGTTCCACACTGTGTCTCCTCCCTGCCAACGGGCCTCTGTTTCTGATTAACTGTACACAGCAACATTTACTTCCACAGCTTTAGTTAGAATGACTCGTCACAAGCTTCCCTCTCTTTCACCAGCTGTCATCCACACAAGAATCAGAGCCTACCAGTAACTTCCAGCTGTGAAGCAAACACAGCAGAATGGTTGTTCACAATACAGTACAGTCAGATGTGATTCAGAGGTCAGTGATTAAATACTGTTGGGTAGTAAAGCATTTATCAAATGAAGCATATTCAGTCTGCTGTAAAGCAAAGCAAGGATGTCTGTGCTCTGTGCCATGTGAACCGCAGAGTCACATTTAAACTGTTATCAAGCTATTTTCAGATCTGCCCCAAACTATCTTTGAAAGGGCATCACAGTTTTCCATTTCCCAACTGGCTCCTTTAAAGAGTTTTGATTGAGCTCTAAAAAAAGAAGGATCCTGCCAACACAAACATCCCGTTCTGAAAAAAGTGACTTCATTGCAAGATAAATCAACTTGCGGTTTTGTTTTTGGAACATTTTTCCATCAAGTGCTCAATTATGCCAATTTAATGTAGACTGTGGATTTGAACTGGAGCAGAAGTTATTTAAACAACAAAATGGCTTTTGAGGCTCCAAAAGGCTCAGTGCTTCTGGGGCCAAATGTGAAAGTGACTTTTGCATGCAAAATGCAACTACCACTTGAATTCCACCTCTAACTTTACATCAAGCATCATACTTTGTCACATATAAAATATCAGACAGTAACAGGTAAGCTACGCTTTGGAGTTATAATGAGAAAATTTACTCTGCTTTTTGATAATACAATCGGTCCTGAAGCAGAGAAGAAACCCTCTACCCTTCAGTCCCAACTGATGCCCGGTATTATGATGATCTGTTTCTAAAAATGCCTGTCCTGTTTGAGACAAGATTTCATGCACAACAGGCGAGTAGAAAAGGAGATGTCATTGCCAACAATGACAAATATTGCACAGCCTCTTTACTTTGTCACTGCCGTTTACGAATAAAAAAACAAAAAAACAAAAGCCGTCCTCTGTGACTTTTAGGAGCCAGAAGTGACAGCAGGTCCTTCTTGCAGCTGCTCTGAACACAACTGCAATGACTCCTTCACTACAGATCAAGGCACAGGGAGGATGATTGTTGGGAGTCGTTCGTGCCGGTGTCCTTCTGCGATGTAGGGTGGATGGAAAACTTCAGAATGAGTCATGACGTTTCTGCGCCTTGGGCGGCTCTTTCTCACAAACGCGAACACACTGGACGGGCGGCGTTTACGCCTGGCTGGCTCCACCCCAGCTGGGATCTGATAGCAACGTTTGCCTCATGCTGTTCTTAGAAACGAAGCCAAGCCCAAACACCCTGTTGACATTGTAGCTTTAGCTCTACACAGACACTGGTGCTGCAATAAAGTATAGAAGAGGGAATGAAGCCATTATCTAATCAGATCCCATCCCGTTATGGGAGGCCTGAGCAAGCGTGTGTGACAGGCAGCTTCTGCAGTGGAAACACTCCGGATGAGTTAAGCTCCCGTCGCCAGGTTCAACATGTTTGTGCGCTTTCACTGTGACTTAAACAGGCAGCCTTCCAGGAGGATTAAAACCAGAATAAATTATATAGGAAAAAGCGAGTGGATTGCAGACCGGTTGGTGGTCACAGCCGCATTTTGTCCAGATGACAACTTATACAGTGGAAATGTTTAATCAGTTGCATGGCAACAAAACAAACCTCGTCATGCAGCGTGACATCCCATCCCCAAAACAGAAGAGCGAGTCTTGTCTGAGAACAAAGAATCCAAACTTCCACAGACTTATTTCAGGATGTACTGACAGGGTCTGCATTATCAGCAAGCAGAAAACGCTGCTCAACGCTGACATTCACCTCAGCACATTAAGGTTTAAGACTGACGTGGAAGTGCTGGAACGGTGCTATTTCTGAAAGCACCGCAGCTATAAGCGAAGCCTTGGCTATTTAGAATCATTTCTCCTCTGTTTTATGAGGTGTGACTTACTGAAGGTTGACTGAAGGTCAGCTAAACGCACTGTTGCTAACTGTTCTGAGTGAGCTATTTTAGAAGAAGCTACATCTACAGCCTTATCTATACAGCATATTTCCTACTTTTTGAATTTAGGAGGGAAGTTTGCACATTTTTTTCAGGCTTAGCTTGTGTTCGCCAGAAAAAAAGTACAGACACACAAGGAACAGTAGATTTTGAATTAACTATTAACTACACCAACGTCACTTTGATTGATTTTCAAATTTTCACCACTTTCTCCAGAGCACCTGGCGTCGGGGGCCCTGCTAATGGCTACACCTGTGCACTGTTTAATTGAAAAAGGGCCCAAGGCTGACACCGATAATAAATATTATGTCTGTATATTAACCTGAAATAAAACTGCATCGTTTAACATCTCAGAATAAATTTAATTAATGGATAAATAAAATGACTAGGTATTATCTAATGACTAATAAGATTTATTGGACAAATATGTGTATTTCATTGGAACACAACCATCAATACTGATATTTAATATAGTCTTAAAAAGACGATAATGTTCCTGTTCAACAGTTTGGGCTTCTCCCTCCAACACTCAGCTGATTCAGTGCGACTGCAGTTTGACAGGTTTGCTCAGCTGAGACGAACACAGTTCAGGCTCAGGTGTTAGTTGCGCTTTGCAGCTCGAGCCCTAGAGTGTCAGATTTGGTTCTTATCAGGGAAGTGTTACAATAACCAACAGAGCTTAGACCCTCAGGTGCTGCGTTCACAGAAGTCACATATAGAGCATCCCAGCTTTTTATACATAATAAATCATCTAAAGTTAACTGCAACACCTGTGACAGCATGCTTGAAAGTAAAGCGTGTGACGTCAGAAAGCTGCTATGCTAAATTTTCACGTAATACATTTTGTAGTTTTTCAGTGGTTAAAACAAGAGAACTCCACTGACCATACTGTAACTTGTGTAGAATCTAGATGACACATTCAGGTTATCAGTAATCACATTAGTTTTACGATAAGTGAACCTCTAAATTTTAAGAGTACTTAAGAGCACGACTAGGGCTCCAACAAACAACTATTTTCACTATCACTATGAAATATCACAAAACTGTGAAAAATGCTGATTAATAACTTCCCAGAGCCCAGGGTGGAGTCTTCAGGTTCCTTGTTTAAGCTGACAATCAGCTCACAGCCAAAAGATATTCAGTTTACTACCATGTAAGACAACAAACAGCAGCCAGACCTGCTATTTGTGAAGGTGGAAAGAGGGAATGTCTGCCCTCTTTGGCTTGAGAAATGGCTGAAATAAATAATAATATATCGATTAATCATTTTAGCTAAACTTTTTACTGGAGTAAAAAATAGGGATTAAAGTGAGCTGTGATGAAAAATCTATGAAATGAATTCTTGATTCACATAAATTTAATCTGCAACTATTTTGATAATTGACAAATCATGTCATTAGGAAGCAAAAAGTAGAGATAAAATGAAACAATTTCTCTGGTTTCATCTTCTCAGAGGTGAGTTTTTGCTGCTTCTCTTTGTAATACATCATAGTAAATTGAGAACCTTTGGATTTCAGACTGTTGTCCAGACAAAAAAACATTTGAAGATGTCACCTTGGATTCTGGGATGTTATGTCTGCAACTTTTTTTTCACTTTTTTTCCTTTGACATTTTTCAGATAAAGTTGAGTCAATTGAAAAAGTAACAATTGGATTAATCAGTATTGAAAATAATTGTAAATTGTAGCCCTAATGTCCATTAGCCAAGTCATCAACAGCAGAAAAGAAATGATCATTAAATTATTTGCTTCAGATGTAAAATTTTAATGGCCTTCAAAACACTCCCATCAAAAACCGTACCAAAGTGAATTTCCGAGAAGTGAGAAAATGAATCAGGAAACACTGACGATATTATACTTAGATCTATACTTCTACGAAATTTGCGAGTTCTGCAGCATGTCGCTAAGTGTCTTGTACCCTAAGCAGCTCACAGAAAGCAATGGGGCCATGATAGTTGAGTTTTGTCCCCTCGCTGCCAGCAAACACTCTTAAGTCCCATCATCCAATCAGAGACACCTGAGTCGCTCATGTAGGTTGATTCCAGTTCACCAGATTGTCACTGAACCAGATATCTAAACGTCCTGCCCATGTAAGTAACGCTCTGTGTAAATGAGCTTTGTTCTGCTGATGAACACGAACAGGCCAGCGAGCCTTGTGTGTTTGTGTAAGTAAATGATTCAAAAACCTCACCTGAAACTCCTGGTCTACTATTCAAACTGTCTGAGCAGGTGTGCAAAAAACCAAACGTGCCATAAAAAAGCAGAAGTGTGAGGCCTGTCTTATCAGAAATAAATGATAAAGAGGAAGAACATCCTCTTTAGGAAACTGACTGTGATGGCATTGCCGTGCTCTGTTGCTGCTCCGAGCTGCACAAAGCTTGATGCTCAGCAGGTCCACGAACAGAGAAGATAAGATGTTCCACTCCAAATATGGCCAAGGCATTTAGGGTTTAGTCTATTAATTGCAACTGAGCTGAGGAAACAGTGGGATTCTTGGAGAATAAACATTGCTAATGTCGAAACTAAATGTTCACAGTGGCTGCCTGAGGCTGTGTGGCTCCTCTGGGACACTTTGAGGAATATTTTGGAGCACGTCAGGGAGCTTTGTCCCACAAAATCTATATTAGCATCTCTGCATGCTTCCAGACTTTTCTGATTTGATTTTTTTTCCCATGGCAATGGGATCATAACGATACTAATTTTTAGAAAGAACAGACCTAAACCCGTATTAGTCACCATGGTTGCTTTTGTTATCCCTGTGAGTAATAGTAAAACTGAAAGAGGAGTAAAACTAGAAAATGGGAAAAAGGAGGAATGGAAGGGGGATGTCCTTGACCTTGAATTACATTTTGGCTAAAAAATCAGCCAATTACTGCCTCCCTAAATATCTATTATTATTTCTACTATTATTAGTGCCAGCCAAAGATTAAAAGGTCACCCTTTGGTTTCCATAGAAATGGTTAAAAATCGGCTCAGTCTGATTTGTGATACACTAAAACACAGATTAGACACAACGGCAGTGAAGCAATGGGATATTTCCTTACAACAAAAACTAACACGGGACAGTTGAGCAGAATGAAATCTGTCCCACAGGCTGTACTTCACCGTGCAGAAGACAGGTTTCTACCTCGTGTCGTTGAACAGCTGCACGTTTAGATCAGAGCGTGCAGAGAAACAAAAGTAAATAAGTAAATTAATTAATTAATTAATTAATCAAAACCTTCCCAAACCCAAAGCCCCGACCCGGGTAAGACAAGTCTGACTACGACCTCGAGCAGCAGGGTCTCCGGTTCACAGTGACGGTGCAGGCAGTGTGAGTCCCGCTTTCATGAGTTCGGGTTGTGTTGCACTCACCAGGTATGCTCCGACGGTGCCCTGTGCCAACATGAGGGCGCATTCCGATATCAAGAATATCTTGATATTTGAGAAGCATGATGAGTTTTTGCGGAGGCCGTCTGCTTCCAGCATGTCCCCGCCGCTCCGGTCCGAGTCCCGGTGCTTCTTCACCTGCATCCTCCCTTTACTTTACCCACACAGCACTGCGAGAAGCCGAAACACACAGGAGACGGTGACCGAAGGAGTGCACTGGTAGGTGCAGTGTTTTCGCGTTCCCCTGAAGACTACATTCGCGGTCCTCCTTGTCGCTGGGTCTACTGCTACAATAAATTGTCCCCTTTCATCTGACAGGCTACGGAACACACATCCAAACTCCGCGGGGCTCTGCCGGTCGTCTGCGCCTAAACATTACCTCCTCGTCGACGAGCAGGAACATGTGAACTCCCTGAAGGTGTTTGCAAAGGCACAAGTGAAACACGGGCGCGCAAATCTCTGTCAGATTGCATCTTTCCGTCGCGGTGTTTTGCAGTGTTTTTTTTTCGCTCTGCAGGTGAAGGTTTGGGTTACAAGCTTCTTCCTGTTCACTTCTAACTCCTGCAGCCGCAACGGACTGCCATGGTCCTTTGCGGACAGTGACTGCTCTCTGTCTCTGAGCTCCCCACCTCCCTCTCTCTCCCTCTTTCGCTACTACTCTCCTCCAGTGTACGCACATGCACGGCCCTAGAGGCGCTGTGTAGCAGCATCACAAGTCTGCTCAACTTGCCTCTGACTTAAAACATCACTACAATAGTCCTGTTGGGCCCCATTAATATGTGTGTGTGTGTGTGTGTGTGTGTGTGTGTGTGTGTGTGTGTGTCTGTGTGTGTGTGTGTGTGTGTGTGCGTGTAGTGCTGCACAGCGGGTTTAAAGCGACTTACTGCCATTTTCTGATCTGTAATTTTTCCACATTAAGAATTACAGTACATTCAGGAAGTACTCAGATCCCTTCACTTTTTCTCCCCCCACATTTTATGTTACAGCCTTATGCTAAACTCGTTTCAAACCACACTCATTTTGCCAGAATGACAAAACAAAAACAGATTTTTTTTTTTTTGAAATTTTAGCCAAAAGGTTGAAAAGGAAAAAGTGAAATATCATTTTGATATAAGTATTCAGAGCCTTTTCCTGTGACACTTGAAATTTTGCTCAGGTGCTTCCTATTTCTCTCGATCATCTTGATTGTCATTCTTTTGGCTGGAGCCCACCTGTGGTAAATTCAACAGATTGGATTTGATCTGGAAAGGCACACATCTGTCTATATTAGGTCTCACAGAGCTCAGAGACAGGATTGTGTTGAGGCACAGATCTGGGGTAGGCACAGTGGCCTTCGTAATTCTTAAAAGGAAGGAGTTTGGACTCTTACTAGAGCTGGCTGCCTAGCTAACTGGAAGAGAACCCAATGGCCACTCTGGCTGAATTACAGATATCCTGTGTGGTGATGGGAGAAACGTACAGAAGGAGCAACTATCACTGCAGCACTCCACCAATGTGGGCTATATGGCAGAGTGACTCCTCAGTGAAAGACACATGAAAGCCTGCCTGTTAGCAAAAAAGCACCTTAAAGTTGCTCAGACTGTGAGAAACAAGATTGTCTGGTCTGATGAAACCAAGATTGAACTGTTTGGCCTCAATTCTAAGCGTCATGTTTGAACTCTCAGAATTGATGCTAAAGCTGCTACAGCACCCTTGATGCTACGCTGCTACAATCCAAGATGGATTCTCTTAAGAGAGAAAAATTTGGGAACTATGATGACTGATGGTATCGACAGTTTAAACTATTAGTTTAAACTATTAGTCGACTATCAAAATAGGTGCTGCTTGTATCTGTTGTACGACTAACAGATTAATTAACTTATCATTGCAGCTTTTGCTTTTTAACAGTGCTTTGGTGAAGGAGCTGTGATGATTGCACACTACGTTTCCAACATTCATTATTGGATTATCATGTTGTCAGCATGTCTAGGATGAGGTATTGCAGTGGCTATGATGTAATGCGACCACATAATGTGATGATGATGGGGTGGAACTAAACAGGATGATCAACAAATGTTGTGTAAAGGCTGCGAGGGTTTTCAGCAACAGCTGTTTGCACAGTTTTGGATACAGCAGCAACAACAGCAGCATGAGGACAAGTAAAGGTCAAGGAGATGAGCTGGTAATTGGTGAAGGGTGAAATATGGTTTTGAACCAAAGAGAACATTTACGAACTGGTAAAAAACACCACAGTGACATGCAAGGAGTTTACAGGGTTATTATTAGATTTATTGGATATTTTAGATCAATGCCAACAGAGCTGAGTTGTTTAGGAGAATTTTTTCATTCATTATCTTGTTTGAAATGTTAATTGAAATAGTTAATACTCAAGGTTCTTAATAATAAATATACAGTTTGAGAGACTGTATTTATGGATGTAGGATAAATCTATTATCATTGTCAAATAATATGATTTTTATGATGTTCTCAGGTCAAGAGGTCATTTTAGTTCTTATGAATAAACAAATGATAGGAAGATACATTTACATTACTGGCATTTGGAGAGAGGCGGGGTACACACTGAACAGTTTCAGTATCACAGGGCTGATGTATGGATACACATTCACACCTGCACATCTTTGTGGGAGGAAGCTGGAGAGCCCTGAGGAAACCCACATGGGCAAGAAGAGAACACACAAACTCCACAGAGAAGGAACCTGGCCGTCCAGCAGGTTCAAACCCAGAACCTTCTTACAACAGTTCTAACCACTGCACCATCCTGCCACCCTACATGAGAACAAATTCCTTTCTAAGAAATGACAACATCGTCCTCTAGTAAAACACAAAAATCAATTTGAGTCAACAGCATGAACATAAAGTTAACCTTTAACCCCAGGACAGTGAACACTACCTATATGATGCTGTCAGAAATACAAAATTTTGTCTATTTGACCCACAGTTCCACTTTTATAGTAAACCCAGAGGATCTGAAAGCAACTCTTTCCCACTTCCTAAGAGCAAAAGATGAACTGATCACCAAGTGATCACTGCAAGATTTAACAGTTGACTGTGATTCAGGCCGGCCCCCTCACTCTTTTGGCAGGTATCCAATGCAAAGTGATCATTAATCGTAGACGCTCCCTCACTCTCGGTCAGCGCACTCCCACACAGAAATCCTTCCTACACTTCTGCATGTTGCTTCCTACGTTCAGCCTGCTGGGAAAAGCAAAAACATAGACCGTCAAGCTGACAGTTTTAGTCTCAGAGGCTTGAATCAGACAAACTGTGTGTTACAGTGTAAAAATCCTACTGAGCGCAGATGTGCCAAAACTGAGACAAGTATGTAAATATTGAAAGCTAAATGAACAGTGTTATGAGAAATGTAAATCTTACATACAACAGAGTGGTTTTGGCCATATGTTAAAGTTCTCCGAAACCAGGCAAAGATTAATGGTTCAAAGACTCTGAAACCTACACAGGTGCAGCAGTAACACGTGTGTTTTTGTGTTCAGAACTTTTACTGAACGTACTCATCATTCAGCAGCAGTGACTCCATCACCTCACAGTGTTCTTTCCTGAATAATACATCTCTAACCATACGGTTCCCAACCTTTTTTAGCTTGTGACCCCTGAAGGTACAGTCGTGCTTTAACTGAAGTGCTCTAGTCAGTTTGAAGTTGGGTGGAGCTATGATGGTAATTGCATGATGACACCAAAGTCTGTGAATTTTTTTTTTTTCAATGAGCGAGCTACGATGCTTTAAATATTTTGGAGCACCCTGTGGAGTTTTTTTTTTTTTTTTTTTTTTTTTTACCACAAAATCTACTGTACACTAAAGTCTGCATGCTGTCAGATTTTTCTGTTTTGGTGATTTCACTGAAAAGCGTAATAAAAATACAAAAATGGGTCTTATAAAAAGAGAGAACATATTTAAAACCTTATTTGTTATACTGATCTGAGTAATTGTGAGCAATAGTGAAAGAGTGAGTAAACCTGCACAAGCTTTACACACATTACTAGTGTGTGTGCTTCTGTGTGTGTGTGTGTGTGCGTGCCTGCGTGCGTGCGTGCGTGTGTGTGTGTGTGTACCACTGTTTACATACAGTGGATGTGCAGGGACATGAGTCAGGTAGTAACAGGCAGTGGGCGGTGACGGCTCGGACCGGTGCCAGGAATGTATGAATGGAAAAGCCTGCTGAGCATTGTTCTGCCCTCTGAAACAACTACTATTTATAGGATTTGGAAAAGGGTGGACTATGGAAAAGAAGCCCAGCCCCGTCTGCTGGGAGACGATGGGAAATGGGAAAAGTCTGAAGAATAAGTGGGAGTACGCACACAACGCTGGACGGTAACTTTTCCTGTTTAAACTTTTTAGGGAAACATACCCTCACTACCTGTTATTTCACATTGTTTACTAAAGAAAAATTACTTTCTGTGCTTTCAACACCCACCACGGCTCAAAAAATACAGCTGTTTGTTTCATTTTTACTCCATTATATAATGCAGAAAGGTCATTGTGGAGCACATGGTCTCTAGTTGTTGTGGTCCAAGTTGTGTGATCAGTGTTCTTAGTGTAACTGACTGTTTTGCGCTGACTGAGTAAATAAAATTTACACTGTAGACATTATACACTCACCAAGCACTTTATTAGGAACACCATATAGGGCTGGGTAGGGCCTCCCCTTGCTCTCAGTTCTTCATGGCATGGATTCCACAAGATGTTGGAAACTTTCCTTTGAGATTGTGCTGCATGTTGACATGATTACAATTTTCTGCAGATTTGGCAGCCGCACAGTCAAGCTGTGAATCTCCCCATCCCAAACCAGTTCTGTTGCATTCAGATCTGGTGACTGGAGAAGCCATGGAAGTACACTGTCATGTTCAAAGAGCCATTTTGAGACAGCGTTTGCTTTGTGACATGGTGAATCATGCTGGAAAAGTAACCATAAAAAGATGGTAAATTGCACATGGTCAGTAACAATACTCAAAAAGGCTGTGACGTTCAAACCATGGCTGATTGGAATTAAAGGGCCCAACATGAAAGAGAGAAGAAAACATTCCCCATATCTTTATACTGCCACCACCAGCAGCCTGAACTGTTAACACAAGGAAGGTTGGATCCATGCTGCTGACACAATTTCTGACCCAGCTTCACCAGACCAGGCTACCTTTCTCCAGTTTTCAGCTGCCCAGTTTTGGTGAGCCTGTGCCCACAGCAGCCTCAGATTTCTGTTCTTAGTTGACAGGATGTGGTGGTGTGGAGATGCTCTTCAGGTCACCACAGTTGTAAAGAGTGGTTGTCTTAGCTACCGTAGCCTTGCTGTTAGCTCCAACCAGTCTGGCCACTCTCCTCTGACCTCTCACATCCCAAAAGACGCTTCTGTTCACAGAACTGCTGCTCACGGGATGTTTTTTGTTTTTGGCTCCATTCGGAGTAAAGCGCTCTAGAGACTGTTGTGTGTAAAAATCCCAGGACATCAGCAGTTTCAGAAATACTCAAATAAACCTGTCTGGATCCATCAATCATGCCACAGTTAAAGTAACTGAGATCACATTTTTCCCCATTGAGATGTTTGATGTGAACATTAACTGAAGCATTGCTGCCACATAATAATTGGCTGATAGGATAAATTGCATGAATAAGCAGATGTACAGTGTATATTGGTGTGAGAGTATATTGACATTGTTCAGTGTTACAAATAGATTCTAATTTAACTTGTATCTACTTAGTCAATGCTCCTAGATCTGATGCATCAGCATTCTCAGTATCACTTTCACAACACACATCACATACTTGGTGCATGAAACTAGTTATATCCTCAGAAACATGAAGTGAGCAGAGCAACTCTGCCAACAGTGGAGTATGTTTTGTAAAAACTTTCAGTCTTGCTGAACTTGTTAATGTGTAAATGTGTTTTCAAGAGTCACCTGTAGACAAGAAGAAACCCGTACAAGCTGCAGAAGTGAATACTTGGATATAGTCTTTTAAAATCCTCAAATGAAATCAGAGATTTCAGTTTCTGCAGCTCATTCCATTTGCAGGGACGTAATCCCTGAGCCCAGTTCTCCCAAGGTCAGTTTGAACATGAAGTACAGCTAAAGTATCCTGAGACCTGACATTGTGTGTTTTTATATAAGAGTGATGAGGCAGTTTTTACAGTAGAGACTTACAGATAAATAACTTATAACGCAGTTTCCTTTTGTCAGTTATGGAAGACCATACCATCTTTTCATATAAGACTCAGCAGATTGTGAGTTTACATGTCAAGGCCTTGATGTGTCCAGTATTTTTCACATATTTAAGTCCACAGCACCAACAGCACTGGAACTGGTTCAAAACAAATCTTTTCTGTGTAATTATTTCCTTTGTTTTTCCACTTTTTTTCTCACACAGTTCCAGTGTGGAAAGAGACATAAACCATTGCTTTCACAAAACCAATAATGTCTGTGACTTTTCACAGCTCGCTGCACTTTTGGTCCCACACAGGGTTTCACCTCCAGTAAAAGGCTCAGGACAGTCTCCCCTCGTCTGTGTTACCTGCAGCTGTCAGGCCTAGTTTTTGTCTCTGTGCTGCTACAGAAAACTCCAACACAAAACCCGACCTGCACATGAACAACATCTGCAGCTCTCTGTTTTTATCCGACTCAGTGCAGATTCAAAACAGATCTTGTTGAGTTGGGCGTTCGTTTGCACAGTCCTCGTCTCATCTGTCATTAGATCTCAGCATCCATCTGAAAATCTTCAGCCCAGCTCTTACGCTGCAGCAGTTGCCATGGAAACAGTTCCGGGAGGACATGGGCAGCAGGCTCCGTGCGGAGGGACTTTGTACACATCTTGTGAACTTATCAACAGATTTAATTGGTGTTGAAGTGAAATGTGTGACTTAATATAAAAACACTGATCATTATTGGTAACTGCTAACTCTGTGTCTCCTTTGCTACTTGGTGCTTTTCTCTCTTTGTAATCTACTTACAAGTTTTGTTGTACTATGTCCCTACAATCTGAGTGAAGATGATTCAACCTGTTATTTGCAAAATTATTGGACAAACCCAAAAAAAACTTTCTCAAAAGAAATGTACATATAAACCTTGATTGTCCTTTAAATGAGCTGTAATTTAGCTTAGCAGCTAGCATAAAGACTGTTTGCAGAGGGAAACAGCTACAGTGACTCTCTTTAAAGCAGAGCAAAAATCTGGCAGCACCAATAAAGCTCACTGATCAACATAGTACATTTTGTTGCTTTAATCATGCATTATTAATATCATGCATTATTATAAATATAATATGTTATACAGATGTGATCTGGTGGAAAGCAGCTCTCCATGAATTCCACTGCATGTCCAGACTGTGTAAGCTTCCTGCCTCAGTTTGGACTCAGAGCTGTCTCCTGCAGACTGAGGCTCAGTCAGTCTGGTCTCAGGTGCTGCATCAGCTAACAATGCAGCTCACAGATACTAAAGGACAATGATCAGTGGAAAAAACCCAACATGTTTCCTGCAGGCACAAGTCACATTCACATACCTGAATTCACAACCCTGTGTGGAAGGTAAGCAGTGACTTCAGTCTCATTTACTCTCATCATGTGCCAAGCAAAAGAACAAAGACGCAGTTTTAAGATACAACTTCAGCTGCTGGAATGGAGCCACTCGTTTAAGAGCCATCTGTGTCAGGTGTTTGATTTTCTTTTAATTGAATTCCTTTTGTGCCACTTCACAGACTTTCCAACCAGCTCTGACTGTTTGTTCTCTCAGTATGAGATCAGAATTTTCATCCCAGATTTCTTATAATACTGACAAGAGGGAGAGTAAGTGAGGGTCAGACTCAAACAGAGCAGAATTTGCCTACCAATTTAATGCCACGGTCCATTTGCTTGCAGTCACGCAGACTGACCAGGAGTGAAGTTACACCTCAAACCAAATTTTCCCTTCAGACATCAGCAGAGATCTTCAGGACACATAAATACTGCATGGATGTTAGGACAGTGAAATGGCATGTGCAGCTTCAACGGGGAGTTACTAAAATGTCACGAGGCACTTTTTGTGATTGTGTTTCTTCTAAATATAGAGTGCTGCTGTCTGTTCTACATTTTCAACCATTTCATGCTGCAGCCCTGCTGTCTATTTTTACACTGGTATCAATAGAGAGGGCAGAGTGTGGTTTTAAAATAGAGTAATATCATCTGCACTGCTGGCGAGAGGGTTACAAACATAGCACATGTAAAGCAACATGGTCCAGTTTTCTCCCAAGGGTAAATAAAGCCATGGGAGGTGTGTATGTGTGTGTGTATTTCTAGATGCAACCTCTCCTCATGAGGCTGAAGAGCCTGCCAGTCACTCAGCTTTTATCTAAATGATCCTTTCCTGGAACATGTGATGTTCAAAACACAGAAAAGTTACTCCACCCAGCAGGGGTGGCATTTTGAGAAATACCAGTACATATTTGTTGACATCTCTGTGAGGACATTTTAAACACCAGCTCAACCTGCTTCATGAGAATGTCACAGAAAACTTCCAGTGTAACACCAACATTTGCAAGGGAAAAAAATGCAAGGCTGCTGAAACCAGATAGACAAGTCAGACGGCATCCACACAGAGTCAGTGAAGAAGAGGTAGTGCTGTGGGCCAGGTGAGCATGGGAAAAAACACACATAAAAAGTTTTGAGTTACAAGTGGGGTAAGATGGAAACAATGGCAGGACAAAGGAGATTGCCCCGGGGAGCCTTCGAGAGGACGTTTCAGCAAGATTTTGACTAGTCACAGTTTGTTTTTGTGTTTCACATCAGCCTCCGTTTGTCTGTCAAAACAATATTTCCAAACATGAACAATTCGCTCCCAAAGCGAGAAGCCACAGAGTTGAGGCGCTTTGATATCATCAACATGTACAACCTGGAGCGACTGCACTGGAACTTTATTGACTCATGTTCAAGCTTTTATGACCTTATGAGCCTCATTTTAAAGTTATTATGTTTATTTGATAGTTGCAGTAACGGGACAGACAGGAGAGAGAGAGTAGAGGAGTGACATGTTGTTAAGTGTCCAGCCAGCCGTGAGTCAAACTAGGGACCTGCTGCTCAGGGTATTACACCCATGTGGTACACGCCCTAGCCGCTGGGCTATTTGCTGCTTATTTATTGTCACAGGATAATTCCATGTTTACTTTACAAAATGTCCCAAAGCTGAGGGTGAACAGATCTGATCACTGAAATTCAGCAGAAGTTAAATAGCTTCTTAAAAGAATTATTGTGCAGTGTGTATCTTATGTTTACAAGCAAAACCTTATGTAACCTTAAGAAGCAGTCACATGCATGGATCACATTCTTACCACAATGTGCCACAGTTGAGTCCAAACATATTTTGTCTGCCCCCTGAAGCACAATCATATGTCTGGTGGTATTTAATGAACACAGAGATTGCCTGAGCTCTTGTGTAGCATTGCTTGTTCATTCACATTTACTTCATCATGCGCTTTCTGGGCCTAATGACCTCGAGTAGCACCTCAGCCAATATTTTCTTCTGCTTCGTGATATGGCAGAAATTTCATTTTGCCACTCCAGATTTTGTAAATCATACTCTGTACGTTATTTAATTATGGAGTAGCACAGGAATTTTGAACACTTTGTGGATATTTTTTAGCCAACAGCTAACCTGATGCTGGAGTTTTGAAGCACTATCTTAATATTTAAAAGTTAATGTTAAAGTTAGATAAAAAATCTGATACAATACATTTGCTGATTTTTTTTTTCAAAAGATAAACATTTTTGAAACGGATGCCTACATTTGTTTTTAGAAGAGTTGTGAGCAAGAAACGTCCTGACAGCTGAAGGATAATCTTGTCAGTTCTCTCTGGTGAACAAACTATGTAACTATTTCTAAATAAGTCAAAAAGTAGCTTTGATATTTCTGTTCTGCATTTTTTTGTTACTTATCGGCAGTCATACACACAGATCTTGATACATCTGCAACAAGCTGATAAAGGCTGATATATTAACTCTGACTGTTTCTCAGTGACAGTCCATTGAACAGTTATCATTTAGTGACTGCAAAACTCTTTTTCATCATCAACATCACATTTGCTTGTTGGTGTGGAAACACAGAGATTTATTTATTTATTTATTTGCTGAAAAAATAGTTTCAAATTTTAATTTATTGCAGAAAGTTGAGGTTGCTAAAATCCTCAAATTCCCACAGAAAGTACAGAGGCCTCTGTGTCCTCCCTGTTGGCATCAGCCCTAACTGCATGCCCACATGATGATAACTGACTAGAGGAAACCATCTCTTTCTCTCTTTAAAGTTACTGGACTGAAATGTCACTAAATGCCTTAGGCAAAAATAAAGAGAACACAGCTCTCTCCAGCAGCTTGAGAGTCGATGGTTAGGGGTAGAAACTTTTTGTGGAAGAAGTATACATTTTGTCATGTGACCTCTTCTTTGAAATGTGAATTACTGCAGACCTATAATCCTGCTAATTAAAGCCTTCTTGCTATAGCTCAGCAATAACTGGCAACCGTGGAGGAGAATACTCATAAATCAAACACTGCCATTCTGGACTTAAAGGGGAAGTTAAAGCAAAACTTTGTTTTAGATGGGTGAGGCTATCCACATGGGACTTGACAGCTGCCCTCATGAGAAACAGAAATCAGCACTACCTCTGCAGTATGGTCTAAAACAGGCAAGAAACAGTCCATTTTAACAGCAAAGCAGTTTTGTAGGATTCATCCTTTCACTCAGCAGATTTCATCGCTCCTTTTGCAAGGGAGATATTTTAGTCGCTGACATTTTGATTGTCATTGTTTGGCATGCGGTGGGCTGATAATTCACGTTGAAAAGCTGACTAATTAGGCACCACATCCGAAAGGCTCTCTGTCACTGGAGGCTGTCCAGAGTTAAGATGATTTCATGCAACGGAGGAGATAATTCACTTGCAAATTTTGCTCAGCATAGCACAAGAGATGCATGTAACTGTTCTGGCCCCACGATGGTATTCCTAGGCTTCATCAGAGATCAGTCTCCCAATTTCAATACTTGCGTTTCATGTTGTTATTGGAACATTTGTTCTGATAACAACTGGCATATTTCATGATGTCTTCAGCTGAGATTTTTAAGATTTTAAGGACTAGACTGAAATTTCTGTTCTGGCATGGCTCAAAATGGGCAAAAAGATCCTCATCGATTTCTCTCTCAAGCCATGACGTCTTGCATAACATGGAACGTGTTGTTGCCCAAGTCTTTCTCACGCCCATTTACATACAGTAACCCCAGTAACTGTATGCCAATAAACAGGAAGCTACCCAGTGTGTGAAGTTTCCTGCATACACCCAGCAGTAATCTGGTATTACTTTGATCTACAGCAAATTTTAGTCCCAAAAAAAAAAAAAAAAAAATCATGAATACATAAAAAGAACCTTTACCAAAAACAATAAATGCTATCCAGTCAGTTTTTATGACAGTTTGAAGGTCAGCACCTTGATTTTGTTGTGGCATCTTGAAGTCTTCATGGACTGCATAATGTCCCTTCAACTCCTGACTGATCATTTAAAATTCAACACAGTTCAGAGCTGAGCTTAAGAAGATTTGGAGGTGGACGCCACTTGTGCCATTACAAAAACAAAACAAAACAAAAACAAACAAAAAGGCCTTTTTTTCTTCACAAGCTGTGAACAGAAAAGTCATGTCATGTCATCATCTGCCGCTTATCTGGGTCCAGGCCCAGGTTGCGACTGCCGCCCAGTCCATAGTGCACCGAAGTCCTACGGCACCTCCCACAGGTGGTGGGCCCATGGGAGGTGGTGCCGTGCAGAGTGAGGCTCAAACCCACATCCCTGAAAGATTGAGTCTCATGTTCTGCCAACTGGGCTAACTGGGCAGCTGAACAGAAAAGTTTCCTTAATAATCCGTCATGTTTTCATATACACTAATGTTAAAATTGTGAATGTGTTGCTAAAACAGTGTGCTGGTATATCTATAATTGTCCTTTAAAAAAGTGGTTTAGGTGTGGGAAACATTCAGTGGCTCTCCTACCCCGGGGCACATACTGAGAGGAAACATGGGAGTGATGGAGAGGACATTATGTGAATTTCTGAAGAACCTTCCGGGACCATTACAAACCACTTACCATATTTATGCCATGAAATATTCAGGCAGCACTTTCCCCAGTAAGCACACAGCCATTCTTGAAGTCAAATGCAAACAAACTAAAAGCAACATGTGAACATATGGTCACTTGACAAACTCACTCGCAGAGGGACAGCAGCCTGGAAAAGATGTTTTTTCATTGAGGATGTTTGCAAAGTGGAGGCAGTGCTGTACTTGCCATTTAGTCACATGCTTTATATGATGTAAAGGGATTAAATATGATCATATCTGCACAGACAACAACTAAAACTTGCTATATTTTTAATCAGATTCAAGCTAGAAACAGATTTTAGTTGAGGACATTGCAAAGGATTAGAGTTGTTTAACAACCACTTTTCATATTTGCTAGTTTTTGTTTAGAGAGGCCTCTTTCCTTCTCTTTCCCTGCCAATGCTGGCAAGGATAGAGGGGGAATTATTTCAGTCTCCGTATATAAAAGGTGCCCTAGTCTTTCTTCCTCATCCTGTAATTCTGATGGTGCGAGTCTGAAAGCTTCCTTCCTGTCTGGGAAATGACATGCTAATGGGCTGCTCTTCCCTCTTCTCCAGTCCTGTATCACAGCTGTCTAATGAGAGCATCAGTGTATAAGTGCCTGCTGCTGCTGATGGATGCCTTTGGTTTTATCAGCTCCAAGCAACTGATACTAGCAGTCCTGAAGATATAATCTTTTTTACGTTGGACTGAAATGCTCCATCTGCCTTTGTCTGCAGAGGGCTAAATATAGATTTCTGTTCTGCATCTTTAGATGATACAAATATTCTCAATTAAAATTGCATTGTTTTGCAAAATGCTAACTGAAATTGCATGTTCAGTCTAAATATTCCTGCTCATATGGTGCATATACTGTTTAAAGCTGCTCTGATTATTTTTTAGCCATGCTATTGGCTAAAAAATAATAAGAGTGAAAAGTCTCAATAAATGTTGGATGGATGGCTATGATATTTGGTACAGACATTTGTGTTCCTCACAGGATGAATTGTAGTAACTTGTCATGATGCAAATGCCTGCAAAACTGTGTATCTTGTCTTGTTCTACTTCCTGTCTTTGTCTTGTTTCCCTCCATTTGTGATTGTCTGCCCCGCCCTAATTGGTTTCACCTGTTGCCCACTGCCTGGTGTATTTAAGTCTCGTTATTTGCCTGTGTTCTTGTTGGCTTGTCTGTGTTCCATGCCCGAGTCTGTTTCCTTGCCTGAGTGTGTGTCTTCCCCGTGATCGTTTCCGTACCTGTGTCTTGCATTTTTTTTCCCCACCTCATGGACTTACCTTGGTTTCCTCTGTTTGCAAATAAGAACGTTTTGTATTTTTGTTTGGTTTGGTCTCTGAGTATTTTTCTCCGGTGTGGATGATTTTTGGTTGTTTGACTTTTGTTCCCTGGCCCTGGACACTTCCAGTGATTTTTGGTTCAATAAAAGACTTGAAGTTACTCCTAGCCTGTCTTGGGGGTTATTGCTTTTGGGTCCTGGCCTGATCCCTAGTCTTAGCATAACAGCTCCCTGCTGCTGTAACAGGAAACTGATGACACATTTGATAACTTTTTAAAATGATATTTCAGTGCTGTGTGTCAGCAGCTTGTATGGTTGTATGGTCGTCTCTGAGAGGTGAAAAATATTTTCAGAGGGTCTGAACCATCTCATAAACCTAGGCTCCCTGGACTTTGTGGAATGTGGATATGTCGACTTTACCTGCGCCCTACGACACACTTAAATTGCATAACAGTCTTTAAAGTGAGCTGAACATGAATGTAAATTTAGTGTGTACACATCTCTGACGAGCTGAGCGGCATACCACCGCTTCACTTGGTTCAGTTTTATCCTTCTCTATTTAAAGTGTCACATTTCAAGCTGAATTGCAAATTGAGTGTAAATTTAAGCTGGGCCTGCCATCTGATGTCTTTTATCGAGAGGATAGTTTTCGGTTTATTTCCTTATTGCACAGGGAAACAGGGAAAAGTGGAATTATCACACGCATAAAGTGAGTCTAAGTTAAGTCCATAAGAAGATTTATTTGCATAAGCACACATAGTCGACGCAGCTTCCTGTGAAACAGCTTTTGATGAAAAGACCTTGTTGAGGGAATAACTACTGCAACACTGAATGTTGCTGAGGTCTTCATTTACTCTAATTTCTTATGGAAAAACCATATTTTTGAACACATTAATATGTTTGGTATTAACCTAAATACCTAGAGTAATACCTGGTTCTTTTGAAATGATTAAACTACCAAATTTCTCTCTTTTCAAAGTACCGCCAGGCATTAAAATACTAAGGGATGTAAATTAGTTATGGAACAAGTAAGATAGAGATGCCTTGCTTCATTAAATCCTTAAAAATTCCACTTGACATGTCAAACATGACATTAATTGCACTGACAGTTACACATCACATGCTGGAAACCACAAGACCCTCAGTTTCATAGTTTGGTACAGCTCAGTTTGCTTCGCTGCCACTTACTGTAAAAAAAAACTGTGAGCGTCCACCATCAGCACCGAAGCACAATTCTATAAGTTGTGTTACTTACAATGATTAAATGAACTGTCTTGGCTATGACATTTGTCATTTAACAACATTTTTCACTTTAGTGTGATGTCCCCTGTAGTGGACTGATTGATATCCACTGAGGACAGTGACAGAAGAATGGCACTTCAGAGCTTTGAAGAAGTAAATAATGTAATTTTCTGAAGCTACAACGATTTTCAGTTTTACAGTCTGTCATGAGACAAGTTTCATTTCTCTGATGAATTGCCCCCCCCCCCCCCATCATTCTGAAAGCACAGTAAGTAAATAAATTACTTATGGACATATGCCTTGTTTTGGTCCCATATCAATTTGTTTTGGAATACCTGCCTTCTCAATTTCTGTGCCTTGGGAATGAAAACATTTATCACCAGTGTAATATCTCTGGCTATGAAATTTCATGAATATGGCACCTTCAGCGGCCGGGAAACTTTATGTTCCTCTGATATGCGTGATGAATTTCACACAGACATGTCGTGATGATGAAGGTCACTGATGCTGACAGCCTGGGAAATGTGAGGACTGGTTTATTCACATCATTAAAAAAGCAACTGGACTTGATGATAAACATGCACACTCTCAAAGGTGAATAGTTTTCAGCACAGTAATTTGTTAGTTTTTTAATTTTGGGGTTATGTACTGTATATCTTGTGATGCCTTTCTCTATGATATAACCTACGTGTGCATATAGTTCATGAAAGCAACTGCATGCATTAATGTCTCATAGTTTTAATGAGTCAGTGCCACCCATGCTAACACCTCTCATAATGATAAACAGAGATATTTAAAGACCACATGAAAAGCTCTACTTCCATTACATTGTGTTCCCAATTATATTCACATTTTTCAAAGTGCAGTCACAGTTAATGCACCAGTAAACAAGGATAAAGGATGATAACTACAAATACAGACATTTCCAACTTACATACATGCCAATTACTATAAGTAATGAGCACGTGTATCATATGAAGCAGCAAAGATGCTTAGTGTTTACTGTGTTCTCCAACAAAACCTCTGGGTTTTTCCTAATATTTTTTATAGTCTGTGCAAAATTTATGCCAGAACATCAGTCATAACCATCATATATAACATGGAAACAGCCAAAATATATGAATACCCATCTTCTCTGAGCTTCCAGCCCTAGAATAATATTATTTATACAAGATAAGAGAGAGGAAATGGTAGTGGAGATAGATGATATGAGTGGTCTCTGTGAGCTGGTTTTATACTGTAAAGTCTGGAACAAGTATGGAACAAATCAGAGGTTCATGCACTGAACATGTAACCTGATTTGATCATGTGTGATTTTTCCTTAGTATTAGAAGTATTTGCCTTCATGCACTTTGTTTACATGCACACAAGAAACAGGCTTACCAAGAGAATTTACATTAAGACAGGAAATTGTAGCACACAGCGGAGTATAAAGCTGGATAAGACAGACAGACACACACACACACACACACACACGCACACACAGTGTGTCTATAACCAGCCAATTATCTGGGGGGTCTGTTTCTGTTCAGCCAATCAGTGTCCATTCTGACTCCTCTGCCTTTTTTGGCTACAGGAAGCAAAATAAAGTCATCTGTTGTGGAAGACATTTATTGGAATCTACTTCCCCCTTGTGGTTGTTTTAAGGAGGCAACAAAAGGAGTCTTTGTTAGACTAGATTGAAGTTAAGAAAAGAAAAAAACTATTGTCCTAGTTTTCCTTTAGACTCCATTTTACAGCCTTATTGCAGGTAAACCTTGTTTTCACTTAAGTAAAAAAGCAATACAGTAATGTATAAATACAGCCTTAAAAGAAATAGTCCTGCATTTAAAAATGTTACTTGAGTAAAAGTTTATCAGAAAAATGCACTTGAAGTATCAGAAGTAAAAGTAAAATGACCTCTGTGATTGTATCATCAGATGATACCTGCGATGCATTAATGTATAAGCAGAGTTTTACTGTTGTAGCTGATAGTGGTGAAGTTAACTATTTTCTAAGCTTTTGGGTAGTGTAATGTTTAACAATAAATGCCCCATGGTTTTTTAAATGTAAAATCTTAATTTAAAAAGTAACTATTGCTGTAAGATAAATGTAGTGAAGTTCAAAGTATTAATTATAGTAATTTCCCTCTAAACTTTACTGGTACAGAAGTACGAAGTAGCATAACACCTGAATTCTCCCCACCTGCATTCTCAGGACCTTTTACAGAGGCGTGGTGGAGAGTGTTCTGACATACCGCATGTCCACTTAGTGCTCCAGCTGCAGTATGGCGGACAGAAAAGTCTGACAGAGAATAGTCAGGGGGACAGAGATTATTGGGGTTTCCCTCCCCTCTGCCCAAGATCTCTTCCGGAGCCGTTGCAGAGCAGAGCAGAGCTCTGTGCTAAGTTAAGTTTAGTTACACCCTCTCCACAGATTTTTGAACTGTTACCTTCGGGCAAAAGATACCTGAGCAAAGGCAGAACCTCAAGACTCATCAACAGCTTCCTACCACAAGCTGTTAGATTACTGAACAGCTGAATCACAGACATATCCACCAAAGACAGCTTAAATGGGTGTTTTACCCGGCACTGGACACTTTTTATGCACAGCACCGGCACTTTATTGAAAGCAGTGGCGGTTTTTGGCACGGGCGAACCAGGCAGCCGCGGCAACACATGGGGGGCGGCACCACCACGTGAAAAAAAAATCATCTGCACCGCTAAGCTGTTTCCTATTATCTATCATATTACTGTGTGGGGAATTGGCAAATTGGCGCCGTCCCCATCTCCCAGCATGCAGCACCAGCGTATGCATGTAGAAACGGCACCCTGACTCAGGTTAGTGGTTAGGTTGGAAGAGTGTGAGAGTCGCCCGTAGCGATGGTCCTCTGACACTCGAGGCTCCGACACATGCTCGGTAGCTCATAAGGCAGATGTATTGAACCACTGTGCCGAGGTGTGGTTTGGTCACTGATGTTTGAAGCAGGTGAGTGCTTCGGACGTCATACGAATCACCTGATTGGTTCGGTTTGTCATGTGAATCACGTGGCGGTATTGAGTGTGTTTAGAGATAGGACACCTCAATACAGTGGCGGTCATTTGAATTTTTCTTTGCAGAGTAGGTCTTTTTCTCGCGGTTGTTAGGTGTTTTGAGAGTTAGTAGTGTTGATAGTGTATTTTTGGAGAATCAGTGTAGATAGAGCAATAGATATATAAATTAGATAGACCGATAGATATAGATATAGATAAAGAGTTATATAGTTAGGTATATAGATACGTAATCCTAAATAAGGTTAGATATAGATAAGACATATAGATTCATTACATATAAATACACACACACAAACCCACCCGCAGCCTCATCTGTGCCGTCTGAATGGGTTTTTTCCAAGGCTGGGGAAATAGTTTGTAAAAGAAGAAACCGATTGAGTCCAAAAACTGTAGAAAAACTGTTGTTTCTTAATAAAAGCTCATAAACAGTTACACAAGCACACTCACTGCCCTGTTCTTCAAGCACACCCTCTTTACCCACGTACACATAAACCTCTTTACCAACAAAGCCCAAAACATACCATGGTATAATCTGTATTTGCACCAGTACCAGAAAATTACATCTGTTTGTATTTGTAGAGCACATTTCGTGAATGTACCAGCACCATTTCAATGTTTCACAACACAAAATATAAATGAAGATTATGTGGGATTACAATCAGCCATGCAAAATAACAAACATGGTCTTCTATTATTATTAGTAGTAGTATTAGTATGAGTATTATTATTAATCCACTTGAAACCACATTATCATCTGGTGCAGTCAAACAGAAAAGTACTATTTATCTAGTTCCATGACAGTCAGAGTCAGAGTGTGGGAGCCATCCCCATCTCCCAGCATGCCCCAGCAGCATATGCATGTATAGATGGCACCCTGACTGAGATGAGAGTGCAAAGGCTCTTGGACCTGCTCGGTGGGAATATGTGTTGTCAACCAGAGTACTCATTGTTGCATCACCTATTAACCTGTCCATAACTGTTGGCTGTGTGCATTGTTCTGTTTGAATGTCAGCCACCATGGGGAAGTTGCTTAAGTCCCCTGAGTGAAGCTGCAGCTCATCAACAGATCTATGAAGCATGCTGTCCTCCTCAGAAATTCCAACTGTTAAATCAGAAAAAATGCAGTTAAATTACAGAAACTATCAGGATTTCAATGATTTGTTTTTTTTTTTTTTTTTTTTTTTTTTTTGAAAGCAAACTTTACTGTACTTTACTTTACTTTTCTTGTTATCTGTGAAACTAACCTGCTGGCCAATGGGATGATCATCATATGAATCCTCCTTGTCAAAGATGAGATCAGGTTCCCTCTCCATCAAGTCTATTACCTACTGACAAGACAGGTGACAAACAGCTATGAACATAAAATCACTCAGTCATCTCTGTTCACTAAAGAGGTTATTGTACTGAAGAGGAAAACCAAAACCAGTTGGTAAATGATCCACTGACCTGTACTCATTGTGGGCATTGTGGGTAAATGGATTGCTGTGTAGAATACTATAAAAGCGGCACCGCGACAGAAGGGAGGGGCGGCGGGCATTGTGGGTAAATGGATTGGCATAAGGGATAAACGTGTGATTCGTTTACTCCGCCCACCTCTCTGTGCTATATTAACCGCTGTCAGCCGGCAGCAGCGTCCTCCGCCCCACATGGAGCAGAACGTTTCGACACCGCTGTTTCACTGAGGATGGATGCCAACATCATCGTTATGGGGACAGAGAGCGTCGGGAAGTCAGGTACAAAAAAAATCTAACATGTCTTCAGAGGAGGTATGCTTATATTGTAGATGTCTCTGATGCACATAGTGAGTAAAAATGTTTGTTTTTGTTGTCTTTTCACAGCATTGACCGTTCGTCTCTTAACCCGGCGATTCATTGGAGAGTATGGAGATATTGGTAAGTGTCCGGTCTTTTTTACAGATTAACATCGATGAAACGCAGCCTTTAAAGGGAATCAAACTTCATCATGAACTTTTTTTCCTGCAGAGTCCATCTACAGTCACAGTTTTATGGTCGATAGTAGAGAGATCACTCTCAACATTTGGGATTCACCTTATTCAGAGGTAACGAAAAACTAAACTACTCTGCAGGAGTCAAATAATAGTAGAAATATTCCATTACAAGTTAAATTTCTTCATTCATATTTTACTTAAATAAAAGTTCAGTTAAAATGTGCCATAAGTATTAAAATGTATCGCCCAATAGTTCATTTCACGCTGTTGTTTATATTGTTAGGTATATTACAATGCAGCCTTAACATAAACAGTATCTAAATGTTGCAGCTGGTGATCCATTGAGTAGTTTCACCTAAAACAGCAAATAATATTTTGGAACACCATCATATGTTTTATGTGTAAAATCTAAATCTGCATTGTAACTATAACAGTAAAATAAATTAACTTCAGTAAAAAGTACAATATTTCCCTCTGATAAGTAGTGATGTAGTATAGTAAGTATAAGTAACAAAATGGAAAAACTCAACATATTTTCCACAAGGTGTGTTGCTGTAGGTGAACTTAAATGTGTGATTTCACAGGATTCGTCCATGGAGATGTCACTCTTTGAGAAAAAGGTCCAGTGGGCTGACGGCTACGTCCTCGTCTACAGCATCTGTGACAGGGCCAGTTTCAACAGCGTCAGCAGGCTCATTCAGACCATCAAGTCCACCAAAGACTACCTGAACTCAGACAAAGTGCCCATAGTGATCGTGGGTAACAAGAGGGACCTGCACCACAGGCGGACAGTGCTGAGCGAGGAGGGCCGGCTGCTGGCTCTCAACACAGACTGCTACTTCTACGAGGTGTCGGCGGCCGAGAACTACCACAGCGTGCTCATGGTGTTTCACGGGCTGGTGGACAGGATGAAGGATGCCAAGCTGACCACAAAGAGGCCTCTGAGGTTCAAGGGCATAGTGAAAAGCATGTCTGCAGTGTTTGCCAGGAGACGGACAGACTCCTTTTAAGTAAGGACCATGACAGAGGCAGAAGGCGTTCTCTCTGAGTCTGCATTGTGGGTGTTGGACTGTATGAATATCACAGTCTGTCAGTGAAATGTTACCAGGTGTATCACATGCTACTGTGTCAAAGGTAACAATGAAGCCTCCAGAGGCAGAGACGCTACAGAGATGGGAGCTGCTTTTACTAAAAAAAGTGTGGAAAGATTCTAGAGAAGAGAAAAAAAACATTAAAATTCAGAAAACATGGAGAAAATGCAATGGAACAGAGGTTATACATATTTTTTGTTGACAGTTGCACTTCAAGCTACACAAGACTAATGAAATTACATAAATTAGTCTTTCTCATTTTACAGATATTTGACAAGTAATGTGTCATTGTGTGCCAGAAGGTATGCAGTATGTTGTGTTTTATGTTTTACAGATTGGAGTAAATTCTATGCACAAATGAAATGTGCCTTTACTTTTGATGCACACACCAAAGATTAAAAAAAAAAAAATTAAAACCACAAGTGAGACCTTTGTATTGCTAGAAAGAAAAAAGGGACTTAGAAATGTCCTGCTTAATACTATAACTAATTCTTGGAAGTAAAATGGACATATTTGTATTTATTTATGTCATCGATTATATGTCATATCATGGAAAGTATTGTTTCCCTAAACCCTGTTTTACAGTTTATGAGGATTTTAATAAAACATAAAATGTGCACAAACAGGATTTTCATTTGATTTTAAAATTCAAATGTTTATTTATTTATTGATCCCTTGGATGAAATGTATCCCATAAGGAGTGATGATAAAGGGTCAGCTTCAGATCAGCGAGGCTTAATCTGGAAGAGACTCGGACTCTTGCTCAAGGGCACTTCAACAGGATGGATGCTATGTAATGTAAACCAGGGCTTACTGACTTGAACCAAGGTCTGGATGAAAGTTGATCTTCTTATCATACTATCACAAAAAAAAAAAACCCTCTCATGACTCAGCAGTACATCAGTTTCTGCATTAACACACACACAGTATCAATAGATATTTATTTGATAAAAGCAATCCACCAAGAAGGGTACTATAGTTTTAGATAACTTCCATGCCGTTTTTTTAAACAACTGTCTGACTGTTTTGCTTGATTCCACACATTTATCACACATTAATACCATGGGACCAGGTAATGGCCCTGCTCAGGCATGTTTGCTGTTATCACATGAAAAATGTTCTTTAAAAAGAAGTTAAACATTTCTTGAAGCTGCTATGATCAGTGTCTTCATAATAACTGCATTAAATGGCAATGTGAAAGGGGTCACTCAGATTGACTGAACCTACAAAGAACTGTCAAACGAATCTGCAGCTTCTCTCCACTTTACTGAGATTTATAGCATGATTCAGCTCATTGTTTATGTCTGGTCTGCAACTTTAATGTTCTGGTTCACTCTCACCTCTCTCATAGCATCAGTCTCTCATCAGCAGGCAGCTTTTCTTTCCAGTGGAAAAGCTCTAACAAACCACTGGATGCTACCTGCTCAGCACCAAGCAGAAGGCAGACACAGTTGGTGACTAGCTGGTGAACATAGTTCGTCACCATTTAGTAGCTAACGAGCCAGATAGTTTCCTCTGGAGGCCAAAAACAGAGCTAAAAGGAGAGTGCATCCTGGACTCACAAATGAATGATAATGTTGTTCTGTAACTACAGGATGTGTAATTAAGCAACTAGTTGCTAACAAGTTCAGCATATCAGTTTATGAGATGATTATTTATATATCTTGTTTTTGGTGCCCCCAGTTGGCCAAAAAAAAAAAAAAAATCAGTTACTGTAGGTCTTAAGTGCTTGGGTACAAGTAGTTGTTACCTGAGTATTTTGTATAGATAAGAATAAGATTTAATGTATTTGTTGTACACAGAATAACAGTTTGCAAATAGTGACAATGCAGGTTTAAAGAACTGAAAAATGCCCACTGAATATTAGGCTATATGTGATGAATTGGATTGACCACAGAGATTACGTTGCTGCTAAACATCAAGATACTTGATTAAACTTCTTCTTTCCCAGTCTCCCTAGATTTTAAATCACGCTGAGACTTCAGACCCATCCTCGTTTTCAATGAGGGTCTGCAAATTCCACACTGCAACCAGGAAACCATTTGCCCTGAAAAATTCCTCTAATACGTTGTTGGCCTGCTCCAGTAAACTTGGTCTGACCCCCAACATTAGCAGAAATGTCTATTCTTCTTTTCCTCCCCTCAGCCTCTGTCGTTAGGTGTCAGGAAGATGTCCATCTTTGCGGCTATTAAGGCAACAGCATGTGAGGGCAAATGGCAGGTAAGCTGGTGCCAGCTCCCCCTCTTTCCCATTCTTGTGTATGAGGAATCTGACAGGAACAAGGCACGGGTTAACAAAGTAAGACTGGGGCAGTCTGGCTCCTGCAGATCCTTGTCACAGTCTCTGACCCTGCTGGGTCGCTTCAAAACAGGACCAAGACTAAACAACAGCCTGACAAAGATGTTTCACCTGAAAGAGCTGTCTTTAGTTTCACTGGAGCTGAAATGATGTGCAGCCTCCAGAGAAGGAACAAGGAACAAAAATAAAAATGTGGACATAAACCACATCTTTTGGTTGGAGATGAAAAGAATTTGGTCACAATTAAGCAAGAGATGGACACTTTTCATTCCACTGAATGAGGGAAATGCATGAAACGCATTGGAATAATTAAAATGGGATTGCAATAATACATTAGCATGATAATTAGCATCTTAATTCACAGCTCTTGAATTGAAACATGCTTTTTTGACACTTGGCAAGCATTTGTGTCACAAAAGATATTTTTGTGACACTTAGCACAATATGCACAAGATGGACTTTTAATGATATTTGAAATGGATGTGAGCAAAAAGAAAAAAAGAAACCAGGTATTGTGCCATTTTGTGTTTGTAAAAAGCTAGTATAAAGTGCTATCCAGGTCTCATAAGAATACACTTTGGGCACAATATTCTTACCAGAAATGTTTCACAGTCACCTGATGGTATCAGACTAGTAGCAGAAAACAGTAACCTGACACTGAACTCAGGCTGCAGGTCAACATCAGGTTACCAGTGCATTTACACAGCATTCATGATCTTTTTATCCCCATTTAATTTGTCATGAAAAATCATGGACATATTATTGTGTGATGAAAACATTGGCAAGATTTCTAAGCAATGTCACTTTTTCTAAAGACACTGACCATGCAAAGTTTTGATAATGTGTTCTACTGATTTTATTTGCCAATACTACAGTTGTCTTTAAGCGCATGTGTTCATGCATCTTTGGGAAATTGTCAAACTCACCTTTGATACATGAAACTCACTGCTTGCCAAATAAAGGCTTGTTTGAGGTGTTGGAGATTGAGTGCTTTCTAAGGAATGCCTGAAAGTCCTTGATTAAGATCCTGCTTTGAAATGTCCCTCGAAGGATGGATGAAACGTTTGTCTCCTCAGAGGATCAATATATGGATCTCTAGACCAACAGACCTCAAAATGGATCACAACAGGGATTATTTTAAAGGCAAGCTGAAAGAATTTTGACATGACAGTAGGTCAGATGTCTGTTGTTAGTATTTCATCTTTTTTAATAGTACCTCCATTCTAATTCATTTTTTCATTTTTACTGTTTGTGTTTTGTGTCATTTCATATAAATTTCATAAGTTTCATCATAACATTCATATTACACACAACCTATTATAACACAGCCTATAAGGGTGGACACCATTGAATCTGAATTTAGAGTCTGTCCAGACCACTGCTGTTTTTTCAACACTTAATATTTTGTTCCTGAGGTGATAAGTGCTTCATGAAATGACTTTGTCCTCTGTTATTCACCGGAAAAATAGATGCTGCGGTCAGCAACAATGTTTACAACCTGCATTCAATCAGACCCCAGGGTAAGAAACCAGGTCTTTCGTCATTACACTTCGCTTACTATGCTGTGCAACTGACCTTGGGTTAATGTTGTTCACGTTTGAACCTGCCACCAGCATGTTGTAACAGAAACTGTGGTTTGTCACAGCAGGAAGCTGTTTTTAACACCTCTACCTGTCAGGTGATCACTGCTGGAGACCAAGCTACTGTGAAGCAACTGGTTCAAAGTTGGAGCTGATTGCTCTACGATTTCAATCTACACATCAGTGACACTGGGGTAATGTTTGAATACTTGTACCCTGTGTGCTATTTCAAACAAGAGTATCTTGAACAGCTCACATCTAAAAGGCAATTTCAGCCACAAGACTCCAGCTGGATGTGTTTGTTTACGACTTCATTTTAGTGAGTTGTAATCCAGGAGTGTGGCAGCTCCTAAGATGATGGTCTTTGTGCGTCTGGCTGTGTAATGCATTGAAAATAGCACATCACGACTCTCACCTCTTCACATTTAGTCAAATAGTAACTAAACCACTGAACCTTGTCTGAATGCTTTGAGTTAAAGTCACACAACTCAATATGTGGAAGAATGAGGTGAATAAACACGGAAATACAAAACAGTTGAAAAAGCGAAAAGACCTGTTCTTAAGGTTCTTAGGAAAATACTAAAGGCCTTTAAACAAATCCAGATCAAACAGTGAGGTTAACAGCACTCATGCTAAAGAATTTGGATATTTTAATTATTTAATTAAAAGTTTCAACTTAAGACACTTTTTTATTTAAAGTGTCTGAGCTGAGCACTTACAGTGGCATCATCAAAAGGCAGCTGATAATTTGTTGTGGAGGTTAACGTGCCACTTCTGCCTGCAGGTACTCAGAAACCTGACATCTGAAACAAAATGAAAACATACCAGACTTCACTCATTTTTCTGGGATAAACTAGTAACAGAAATATTATACAGTACAATCTAACACATCCATCAATATCTCATAGCTTCAGGTTGCATTTTACACCTTCGCTCAGCTTAGTGCTGTTTTCCACCTGGCTGGCAGCACGTTTTCAGGAGACACAACTGATCAATGCAGTAACATAATTTAATTTTCTTTTGCCTTATTAAATACAAGCAGACCTTATTTGATCACTGGGTAAGCAACAGAAGTAGGATACATGGGCTAGGGGGTCAGCGGGTTCAGAGACTCAGTAAGAACAGAAATAGAATAAAGAGAGAAGGTGAAGGTGAGTTTATAAAATCAAAACCTTGTGCTGCACATCAACAATTCTGAATGACAATACAATATTGCACAAGCATGCAAACATGAGCCAATATGAAATAAAATGTGTTGGTTTGATTATCTTTCAAAGCAAAAACTGGACAGTTGCAGTGTGACACTCTACCCTTCTGATTTTGTATGTATTAAAAATATTGTATTAGTTAGTGGTGGCAGTCAAATTTTGTTACCTTGGGACAGAGCAAAACTAGAGGTTTCCCCCTATTTTTTTTTGCCTTTATTCTAAGCTAAGCTGATCTGCTGTTAGCTGTAACTTCATATGTACAGCACAGACATCAGGGTGGTCTTCTCATCTAATTCTCTGCAAGAACACAATAAAAGCGTAATTGCCAAAATGTTAAACCATTCCTTTAAATAGTAAACTGTAAGTCAGATTCAGGTCTTAGTTTTGAACAAATCTGAACCTACTGCATTTTGGCTTTTTAGGACTGTACTGTCTCAGACAGCTCACTCACTTCTATAGGAAGAAAATGCTCTGAATTTTTGTCATTTAACAAACAGCAAGAACTTAATGCCCCCTGCTTCAGCTGAGTCAGGCTCACATTTGGTCTCTTACCTTGTGGCATTACAGGCTTTGTCAACCTGACAATGACTTTATATTTCCTAATAAAGGATTTACACAGGGGGTCTAGAATGTGTGGACTGTACAACAAACTACAGTGCTCAGTGAGCCTTTTCGTTAAGATTTAATAAGATTGTGTTAACTGTTCAAAAATGCCAACTATCCCTTTGCTTGTGCCCTTTTGCCTTTGCTAAGCTCTCCCGCAAAGACTTAAGGACCCCCTGGAGCGCTCCACAGCTCAACAGCTTTCCAAATAAGGTCCTGTTGTGTACACACAGTAACCACAATTCAACCCCCAGCAGTGAAAGAAGTGAAAGTTCAGAGTTCAGGAGCACTTGGTACTTTTTCTAGTTAGGATTTAATGGCTTATCTTACTGCAACCTCAGGGACATAACAGCACTTCTGTGAACTAAAACTTCTGTGAACATCTCTCAAATACTCATTTCAGGTTTTTATTGCAAGTCCATTTTTTTTCCATCTGTCCTATTTCAAACTGTCACTAAAGGCAGAAAGGCGGAGGTTTTTTTTTGACACACTGTCAAATGCTCCTTGATGTCTATAATAGCCTTACGAGAACAGTCAGAGTCTGAGTAACAGGTACGTGACCCAGCAGTCTTATCTGTCTGCATGTTGACATGAACATTGAAGGACTCTATACCAGTGAGAATTTTTGACATTTATCTCACAGACATTTGTCACACTGCCCAGCTTCTCTTCAGCCTCTTCAGTCTTAAGCCTCCCAATCCTAAACTGCAGGAATAACCTTTCTAGGGTTTTTCTATTGTTTATTGCCTCTGTATGATTTTGCATGCATATGGTGTATTACTGTGCAGCTCATAAAGAGTTGCGTGATGATTAAAAAAAGATTATAATTTACAATATTTCTCTCATCAAGGATAATTAAACGGTAAAATAAGCAATTTGTAATTTGGGTTTAGCGTCTAAATGCTTCATACCCAACATGATCCTGTAGATCAACAGATAATTTGCTTGTTTGAGCCTTTAATAACCCGATACTCCACTGAGAGCAGGGTAGTCGTGTCTGGAGGGCAGAGCTGATAAAGCTTTATCTAATATAAAATGCGTGATTGAGTTGGGAAAACGTTTCCTCTCACATGACGGGTTCACCTGCAGGGGAAGTGAGACATATTTTTGCACGTGAGTTGGTAAATTAAATTAGGCATGGGGATGAGTGACTCATCTCTCCGTAATGGGCGGTGGGAGGTTTAACTTGGTGCCCCCCTGTAGAACATACTGCCTGCAGTGACTGGATAAAGGTGGCCTTATACAAAAAAGCGGATGTTACTGACATGTTGTTAATCTAACACTCCAGTCAGAGATAATAATGGTAGCTGCTCCACAGCTACATTCCTTAAAATGAAATTGATCTGAAAACAGGTGTTTCAAGGTCTTGTGTGAGTGGATTTTCAAGGCCAATATGATATTGATACTCTCAAAGTGAAGACGCTAGTTGATATTTTTCTTGTAGGTATTATTTATAGTACATTTTTTCCTTTCATTTTAACTACACAACAGTGTTTTGGTGTTCATTCAAACAATTTTACACTCCCCAGGGTAGAGAAGTCTCTTAAATATAATTAAAGAAATAGTTTGGCATTTGGGGCAATACAGTTATTCGCTTTCTTGCTGAGAGTTTGATGAGAGGATCGATACCACTCTCATAAGAAGCTCAATACCACTCTCATGTCTGTCTTTATGCTAAAATATGTTGAGGGGAAATGATAATGGTCAAATGAACTGGAGACTTGATTCTTTGATTCCTTGATTCATTGCTTCTGAAGACACTTTATTAACATGCAGTGTAAAGGTTGTTTTAGCCTGAATTTAGCCTGAAACAGTGGCTTGGCTCAACCTGTTTTACAAAATATCCAGTTTATACACAATATACTTCACACAGTATGTGCACAACAGTATGCATATACATTTTAACACTCTTGGCTGACTGCCAGGCTGACCTTACTGCAGGGGTCTGATGTTGTGTAATAGCTCCTTTGTCTAATATTCATCCTCTGAATTATGCTGAGAAAAGGGGAGTTGCAGGGAATGTGTACTGAATGTGAAGAATGCTATTGACTGGATTTCCAAAGAATTTGTCTGAGAGCTGCATCCAGGGTCAGACAGCAGGACGTCTATTGGTGGGTCAGATACAATGTGGAACTAGAGCCAACAAGATTGAAATAATAGTAAGTTAGATACGCAGTTAACTATTGTTAACGTATGAAGTACAAGTCATAACTTAAGTCGGTTAAACTTTCATGTGCACTCATTTGAAGGATGTTTTGGACATTATGTTGTTTGACAAGCAATCCCTCAGGCTGTTTCAGCCAAGTTAATGGGACTTTCATTGCAATGCATAGCAGTTTTGTGTTTTGGTGTCAAAGGCAGAAAAACCCTGTGGACTGATTACTGGCTGTCACAGTGCTATCACATGGACACATTCAATACGACACCTGGGGAAAATTTAGATGCTTAAATTGATATGCTGCATATCTTTGGACTGTGGGAGGGAAATATTAGCACCTGGAAGAAGCCTGTCAGGACCAGACTGCCCGGAACACGAGGGAAGAGAGGACCCAAATGCAAAAACCCCAAGACAGGCGATGAGAAAACTCAAAATCACTGGAAGTTCAGGGCCAGAGAACAACTAAAAATCATCCATGAAGGAGGAAAAACGCAAGGCAGAGGTACACAAACAAACAGAGAACCAACACAGGTAATGACACAGATAGACTCAGGTACGGACACACACACACACAACAGACAAACTGACAAGGACACGGGGAAACAATATAAAAGACTTATATGCACAAGGCAATGGGCAACAGGTGACACCAATTAGGGCGGGGCCGACAATCACAAAAGGAGGGAAAACCAGACAAAGACAGGTAGAACAAGACCAGATACACTAGGGACAAGACTTCACAATAAAACAGGAAATACACAACCAAAACTGAAGAGACAAAAAACAAGAATAACGTGACTTAACAAAACAGGCAGTGCTAACAGAACTAAAGAAACTAAACAAGAGTACAGAAGCTCCCAATGTCCACAAAAGAGTTAAAAAAACAAACCAAAAGATTCAGAAAACAGCCCCCTCAGCGGTTGATCATGACGAAGCCCACACAATGCAGAATACAGTATATACTCCAGACAGAGAATCACAGTTATGATTCAAACCATGAATGTTCTTGTTATGTGCTAACTAGCTAACCACTGACTCACTGTGAAGCGTGACCAAACAATGATCCTTGGGGTACACCACTTTATGCTGACAAAGGGGTTAAATGAAGTATCCTTATTCACTGCTAAATTTCTCAGCAAGATGTGATTTAATCAAATTCAGGTTGGTATCAGCGTGCCAAAACCAATTTTCCAAGCGAATGAACAGAGTGCAATCAACAATGGCAAACGCAGAAAGGGTCTAACAGATTTGGGGAACAGCAGTTGCGTCTGTGTCAGGAGAAATGAGGAGTTCATCAGTCATCATGAGCAGCACTGCAGTAAGTTCTGAAATCAAAATGAAAATGCTTAAGAGATTTATTGGAATTCATTTAGAAAAGCAGCTGTAATGAAATAATATTTTCTATGATTGGGGCAAGAACGGCTGTTTAGAGCAGATGTGACCACAGGGGGATCAAAAGAATTATTTTTAATTTATTTTTACAAACAAAGGCTTTATTAATTTAAACACTGGCATCCTGATGATGGATTTCAAGATTGGCAGAAAGAAAAACAAATGTGATTTACAGTTGATTTAGATTATTATTCCCTCTGTGGAGGGAATGTACATTAATTAAAGGATTACTTTGACATTTTGGCAAATACTCTTCTTTTCTTTCTCACAGAGTTAGATGAGAAAACTGATACCACTTTGTTAGCTTAGTTTTGCATAAAGGCAGGAAACAAGGGAAACAGTTTGCCTGGCTCTGTTCTAAGGTAACAATATCCACCTACCTGCACCTCAGAGGCCCAGTGATTAACATGTTATTTCTCATTTATTTCACAGTTTGAAGGGTAAAAATTAGGCTCAGTGTTTTGCCCTGTTTCCTGTCTTTGTGCTAAGCTAAGCTAACCAGCTGCTGGCTCTAGCTTTACACTGAATGTACTGATACACTGTTGATATCGATCTTCTCATTTGTCTGTAGTTACTGGTTTTGATGGATAATGCTGTTACTGTACTGTATAGTAGAAAAAAAGAAGAAAATGTATTTTGTCATATAACAAACAGCAAGAACTTAATGCCCCCAGTTTCTTTTAATGATTAAGGTTTTCTGATGTCCATGTTGACAACCTGTCTAATGTACTATAAACCTAATCTGAACAATGACACAACATTGTTTCACTGCACTTTTATAATTACTTCCAGTAATCTGAGCAGAGATGAAGCTGGCTGCAGTCTCCCTCTAATAATGACACACAGAGAGGTGTGTGACCAGGTCCCTTAATTCTTGTTTGTGTGTCTGAACAAGCTGATTACCATTTGATCGTAAGCTTCACTGCACAAAGTGCTGTCCAGCGTCCAAAGTCGTCTGGAGCTGGGCAGCAGGCCAGCAGCCTCGACTCCTGTTCCCACAGAAACATCAGATATTTGGAAGGAACGGGAAAAGCACTCAGCTGCTAGACGGGAAAATCAAAAGTGGGACTTTTAGCTTCCCATTATCAATTAACATCATTAGCTGAAACATCTGATGATGGATAAATAAGATGTGGCATCACATAACCAAAACAAATTCAGTTATGCAACAGATTTTGGCAACCAGCTCATTCACAGATAAAGCTTCTTTTTTCATGTGTACACTGATGATTAAAGGATTCAACACCGGGTACATGGAGGCAATTTCAAAATAATTTCAAAGTGCTAGAGCTCTTTGAAACATTTCAGTGATTTAAGTTTTGATTTTAAAAAAAGAAAAGCTAATTATTGATTCACAAGGTGCTGTTACAGCCCCTTGTACCTAGGGTGAATGGGTTAGGGTTAGGGTTAGATGTTAATTAAAAGATGCTGCCTTAAAATGTATTAAAGACAGCAAGATGAATACAGTAACATCAACAGCTGCACATTAAATGCAAATCAATGCAGCAGCAAACTACAGCTTCAAAACTTACCTGAGTTGAATCAAATTCTCTCACACAATCACAACAAAAGCTACAGTTCAACAACAAATCTATTAAAGTTACACATATGTTTAAAGCACTATAAAATGTATAAATGCAGTGTGTTTTATGGACTGTTGTTATGAAACACAGAAGTTCAGTGCCTGCTCTGTTGGAATCACACAAATTCATTTCTAAAAATGACCACAGGAGGGCAGCTGTGTCCAGAAAATCCTACCAAATGAACTCCCCTCCGTATGAGTGTAAATTTTTTTTCTCTTTCTGTATCTGCTTATTTTATTTGTCTGCCAATGTCTCCCTGCCTGTATGTCTATTTCTGTTTGTCTTTTTGTACATCATTATGTTTGTCTGTCAGCTAATTTTAGACTGCTCTTTGTTTACAATTTCATAACATGACTATAAGGTTTTTTTTTTTTTTTTTTTTTTTTTTTTTAAAGAAGCTACTGCTAATTGCTGTATGAATAATCTGAAGATTGAAAAATAATAAGAGCACACTTGTTTGATCTGAATTACATAGTTGTTGTCTGGTGGCTTGGCCTGTATGAAAATGGATTAGAGACAAGAGAGGTTGTGTTTGAATAGCACACATTTGCATTTTGGGCTCATACTGAAGCACATCAAATTGATCTGTTTGTGGCTCATTTCCCGAGTGTCAGGGTGTCGGTCCAGAGCCAAGGTACCACATATGGTGAAGAATACTGGTATACTGATTACGCTACGATGCATTGGGAAGCTGACAGCGATACGCAAGTCAGGGTGGAAGGTAATTGCAGAGGAAAACATTAGGTCTGCATCCAAGCATGGTGCATTACTACACTGTTTACATTTCCACACACATACTCTGAGGGAGCAATTTATGTTCAGTTGCAAAATTGAGTTCCAGTGCAAGTAACGCAATAGGGAATTACAGAGTAAAAAGGGATGGGCCTCCATAATATTACCTCCAACAGGGCCATGTATCCCACTGACATTTTTAGCTGTGCTAGTGCCTTTACTCTGGGGTTGACAGTGCTGTTAAGTCAGTCAGTCCATCACTTTGGTCCAGACTAAAAGATCTCAACAGCTATTGAATAGACTGTCATGAAGATTGATGTAGACATTCATGGTCCCCAGAGGATGAATAACTTTGGTGGTGACCTGAGTTTTTCTTCCACTGCCACTATCAGGTTGATTCAGAATCAGAAAAAAGTGGAATGTGTCCAGTACTTTGGCTTATAAAGCTAATTAGCAAATGTTAGCAAGACAACACAACTAACAACTGGACCAACTGGAGGACATTTTTTGTGCCTGTTTATGTCATGTCTAGCCCTTAAGTTTGGTCTGATGACTCTGTTCCCTTGTGTTGCCTTTTATGTTTGGTTTATGCCTTATTTGATTCACTTCCTGTCCTCCTGTGTTTTCCCTCCAGTTCTGATTACCTGCCCTGCCTTTATGGGTTTCACCTGTGTTTGATTGTTCTTCCCACCCCCTAGTGTATTTAAGTCTTGTCTGCCCTTTATCTGTGCCAGATTGTCTTTGTCTGTAGAGTCAAGTGTTCTATCATTTGTTCCTTGTGTTACTCCTTGTGTGTTTTGACCTGGTTTGTTCTCCTTGTGGTTTTTGCCTTTATGCCTCATGATTTTGATACCTCTGCCAGATTTTGGACTGCCTTTGTCTCCTATTCCTGCATCCTGGAGTTGTGCATTTGAGTCCTTTTCTGAGCCTCCTCCCTGACAGTTTAAACTTTGATGTTTCACATTACTACGTTGCCAACAGCATCCCAATGCCCACACTAACCTGGCAGGTCGCAACATAGCAAAGGCAACAATAGCCAACCCTTTTCTTAACCAGAGCATTCAAATGTTTTTCTCACATTTAATTATTGTGTTTAGGTTTCAGGATTATTGTCCCAGCCCCAGGCCAGCAGAGCTCCTCCATGTATTGCTAATTCATAATACAATATACACAGGATACAAAAAGAAAAACTTAATGATGAACTCATAAATATTATTCTTTATATATGCAGCATATCAAGGAAGTCATTATTTTTGAGGATGAAAAATGTATACAGTCTCAAACTTGTGGACATAAACGTGAATGTGAAAATATGGATTTTTGCTCTCTGTCATCTCAGTGTACTCAGTGTACCCCTCTCATGTAGTGTTCTGTGCCACAGTGGCATCTGAATGTGAGGTACATGCAGACATTTGTAGCTGAAACATGTTGCAGTACACACTGAACACTGCAGTACAGGTTGAAGTCTTCAAATGTCACTAACTCTCACTTGATCTTCAAAAACAACACTTTACTTCAAGATTGGGTACTTGTCATGCCCCTGTACTATACAAAGAATTTTGCTAGAACACTTGCATTTTCCAGCTTCAAGCGACAATTTTCAACTCAAGGCAAAACTGCATGCAAAGTACAGCTACAATGAAATAGGTTTGTTTGTGGGAACATTTCAAAATTCCTGGCACACCATCTTTAGCACAAGGGCACATCATAAGGATTTCTTTAGAGATAAGGGAACTTAGGAAAAGAATCGAATGCTGACTTTTGGAACAGAAAAGGAGGTTAACTCAAGCCTTTTGCATGAAAATCAGATATTTTGGGCCACTACTCCACCCTGACCTTCATCTTAAGAGTTTAAGGATCTATAAAAATCTCAAACTCCTTCTTCTTTGCTACTGAACGTTAACTTGGTCATTTTAAGATCCTTGAACAAACAGGAAAAGGGTTGTTTTGAGCCATTTGATTGACCAGTGCTGAATTTCTGATAGGTTTGAAATTCAAAACATCTTATGCGCTTTTCTAACACAAGAAAATCAATAGAAAAAAAAATACTGTTTTGCTTGATACGCATCTTTCACTGTTGCTTCAGTCATCACTCTGCTGTACCTGAAACAGAGTCATGAGTGGGTGTGCCAAAACAAGCTTCTAAAAATGAAGCAAATTAAATATGTACTTAAAACAATAAATGCAGAGAAAGAAGCCAAAGTAAATGCACCTACAAGTAGCAGACTTTTTTCTGCAATGTTTTAAGTATTGTTGATTTATGTGAATTTATTTTGAGATGGGATTAACTCTGAGCAGAATCCTTATCGCTGCTCAGACTCTGTGAGAGCTCCCTCAAAGAGCAGTCTTTTTCATTAATTGTATAAGCACTTGCTATAAATAGTCATTTCCTCACATGTCACATGTATCTTTGTTCTGTGACAGTTTTTTTTAAAATCAGATTCTCTTTGGTTTTTTTCACCCCTGGTCAATCCTGCCTCATATAAGTACATTTATAGTAATTTACAATAGCATATATGTTTAGAGGGAACTGTAATGCTGCCCCATGACACTTTTTAGCAATGCAATGAAAAAACATTTTTAATGGACACATCTGCCAAGTCTCAAATTGTTCTCACTGACAATGTACTTTGTTCGTTTATATCATACCTGCTCATAGTAACTAAAGCATGATTCTGGAGAGATAGATAAGACTGATACTCTCATGTGTGCACACTAAACCATAGACTGTATAAGACATGGACGTAGCACCCGTGACGTCACCCATTGGTTTCGGGGAGTCGTTTTTGTGACCAAACCATGGGCATTTGAGCTGCGCCATCTTGAATTTTAGTGGGAGTGTACTTTCCATATTTGGCGAAGAGGCGGTTACTCTACGGGTCAACCGGGGTCAGCCGGCCGAGAACACGGCCACTTAGCTCGGAGCAAACGAGCTAGCCTAAGGCTAATCAGCTAGGCTAACAAGCTAAGCGGCAGCTACACGCAGCTACATCCATCACACAACAGTCCCCGAGTCCGACCCGACTGCTCGACCCCGTGTAACCGCGACACAGAGCATACAACAGAGATCATAATGTTGCTGCTGTGTTTTAAACATGACTGTTTCAGATAGAGAGGTTTTAGATGGAGCTGCAGGGTTTGGTGGAGTTGTGGGGGGAAATTTATTTCTAGCCTGTTATTTAACTGTGAAACAATCATGATTTCATATTAATAAAATATATTAAAAAGTTAAAACATTATTATTATTATTGTTATTGTTGTCATTATTATTAATGATATTTAATGAGTCAACGATAAAAAAATAATGATGATAATAATATATTAAAATGTTTAATATTTAATATTTACCGGCTTTCGCCGCTGCCTCCATCCACTATCCACTTACAGTTACAGCAGCACACAAACAACGGCAGCCGCTTACTGACGGAGCTGCTCTGTCCATGTAATGTCGGACTTTTTAAACAGAAAAATGAGACGAAATAAAGTTGTAGCCTCGTATTGCCGCAATAAACGGACTCTGAGAGCACGGAACACACCGCAACAGCGTTCCTAACATTAGCTGCTCCGGTCCTCTATCTGTATCAGCAGCGACCAGAAACCGGCAATTAAGTCATAAGCCAGCGGCAAAATATGCCGGTACTAATTAGTGCAAACATCCAGGTAAAATAGTGAGAAATTTACTTACCGAAAAAACTGCAACACAGACTCCTTCGACGGTCGGTTAGCACAGTCTACGTTACAACAAGCCATACTGTCACAAAAACCTATCCGAACATTGGCAAACAAACACGGACACTGCAGCCCCTGGAGGTAGCCGGAGGCCTCTGGATGTAGCCGCCTAGCCCAGCCGATGCTTTAGCAAAGAGCTAACTGCCAGTTCCTGTCTATGGGACAGCCACTCAACGTAACCACGCCCCAATTTATTAAGCCTAAATAACTCTTAAACGGTTATTTAACAAAAAAATTCACCCCCCACAGTGTTCACGGAGGTGGAAACTATCAATAGAGACCAAAAACAAAAAATGTACCAGGCTGTAAATATGTTTTTTAAGGCTGTAAAGTTGGCTATTTTAACATGGGGGTCAATGGAGAATTGCTCACTTCTGGAGCCAGCCCCCAGCGGCAGCCGAGGAACTGCAGCTTTTTGAACGCGGAAGTGATCCTCACTGCTGAAACCTACAACTCCCCCCTTGCACCAAACGTGAAGCTACCTCTAGCAGCCGGCTAACTTAGCTTAGCGCAATGGCTGGAAACATGGGGGAACAGTTAGCCTTGCTCTGTCCAAAATAAAATCCATCCACCACCGCCTCTAAAACTGGCATCTATAGCATGTATTTTGTTTGTTTAATTTGCACAAACCTTTGAATTAGAACTGTAACAATTAACTGACTGATTGTTATGGTCATTTTCTAGACAAAAGTACATTTACTGTTTCAAGCTTCTTAATACAACGCAGAATTCACAAACTGATACGAGACCTGTTGCCTAAACCTAACAACATACTGAAGACAGGATGCAAAGCTCCTGTAGCAAACATCCGCACTGTTTACACAAGCCATCAACCCAGACCACCTCCCTACATCGTTACACTTTTTAATCCATGGGGGAAAAAAAGCACCTACCCACTGTACATAATCTTTGCTACAATTACGTCTCACATAATTTCTAGGAGACAGGGTTGCCACATCTAGACTAGACTGATCCACTAAGGTGAAAATTTAAATAAGTTTTTCCTTGTTTCTGTCTTTCTCTCACCTTGTCACACAGTTTGGGCACATGATTGACAGACACCCTTCTATTTTGTCAAGTAAAGAACCAACATCCTGTTCAAAAGTGCTGCAGTCCATGACAGCTGTGTTCCAGGAACAGACCCGATTTAGTACAGACAGCCTGACACCGCAGGCCAGAATATCTTCCAAGGACTGAAAACAAGCTTTCTCATTTCAAGTGTGTATAGCTGAAGTAAATGACCCAATGCACAGTGCCATCACTGCTGACCACGTTCACTGCCTCAAGATAGTGTGGATAAACAGCATGTTCACAAGATCAATGCCATGTGTCAGCCACTCCAACATGCTCTCTAGTTCCATCTGCATAACAGTGGAGTTAACAACCAGCAAACATGAGCCTGGCAAGGCAACAAGATGTGACAGAGAACAACTAGTGCTTTTTTTTTTTTACACATACAGATTTATCTCAAACAAAGCAAGCTTAAGATTCATGTGTGACAACTCACTTCCCGTCTTTTTGCCCTGACTTCGGTTACTTTGCTAGCAAATATTCTTTTGAGAACGTGCTGTTAAGTACTGCTTTTCTGAAACCAACAATTAGATTGTTAGTTTGATGGGAAACATGCAGGCAATTTTATGTTTGTTTTTGTTTTAATTTTTTTTTTTGTTTGTTTGTTTGTTTATTTTTTTGTTGGACTTCCCTGGCAGGGGAGATATTTTTTTGGCGTCTAGATGTTTTGCAGAACAATAAAAAATATAGGTTATTTTAATATTGAAAAAAAGAAACGTGATCTATTTTTTTTCCAGAAATATTTTAACTGTACTTTAGGGGAAAAAAACTGCTGTAACAGCTGTACAGTCATTTTCTACCCTTTGATGGTCCACCAACATGTACATGAATCATTATAGCCTTAAGATATTACAGTATATAGTAAAGAGCTGGAAGTGTTATTAATTTACATATTACAAATTTGTGTGTTCCTTTACATTTATGCTGAAGACTAAGAATTGTGAATGCCATTCATGAATTTTAATACGTTCAGAAAAGTCGACTTTGCTCAACAAAACAGTTTTAAAGCAGTTATGAAATCTGATAATTGCTTACGACTATTGCTGGATACGAAGACTCCAGCAGCCAGGTGATGAATTGCAGACACGTATAAATGAGTCAGGCTCTCTAGTGAATATCTTAGAGCTCATCCTCATTGATGTTGAGCTCCCATGTTTACTTTGCTGGCCAGCAAATGAAGCAGCAGAGGTGATGAGTCTGTGTTCGCTTCTGCTCCAATAATAAAACTACTTCTGGTTAGCAACAAACCCACGCACGTCTTCTTTTATTTTCTCTCACACTCCCTGAAATACCAGCTTGTTTAATGAAAAGCATATGGTGAAAAAAAAATAATAAAAAACACTATCCTGGTAGTGCTATACTTGTATGAAATCCAGTTTCCTTACTTTGGTGCATTCCTGAGGATTAATGAATATTATATCTTGAAAAAACAAGGTGTGCAGAAAACAAAAAAAACTGTCTGAATCTTGTTCCAGACTTACAGATGCACTTGTCTTCAGTTTAATGTGTATTTCATTAACTTTTTTTTCACAAATTGTGTAATATATCCTTCACATGCAGTGAGAAATTTAATAAAAAAGAAACATTTGATCATTTCCATTCCCATTGGTATGTACAATACTGAAAGAATCTAATGTCAAAAAATACACATGCAGCAAAGACTCAACAGTAGTCTTAGTAATTGCAAGTACACCCATCTCAAAAACTGCTAAATCATTTAAGGAAAACTCTCAGGATTCTCAAAACTGAAAATGAGGGCAATTATGGCAGCATATGCCAATCATGGATACACTGCATCAGTACAGAGAAACTCAAAGGCCCTCAGTCAGCTTTTTATCATTAATGGTGGGGTTGTACTAGAACACTACATTTTCTGACAATGTTTTGGTGAGATTTTTTTTTCTTTTTCATTTTTCGTTCTTTTTTTTGATGATTTAAAAGTGGGAGGGGCACAGCTGAAAAAAAAAGATGATGTCACATGTTTCCAAGCACCACTCAGGATTTAGCAATAAATCTCAGTCAACATATGGTGGCAGGGATGTTGTTATTTTTTTTATTCCTGATTATACAAATTAGAGTTTGAGTGTCAAGCTCTTAATTAATACTATCTGAAACATTTGCTTTTTTCATGAACTTTAACTTTCCATCTATCTTATTTAGTAATTTACTCAAGATTTGAAATCAGGTGCCTCAAAAAAGCATTTAAGAGTTAAGATTATTATTCAGAAACCACTTGTGGCCCAGATCATAGCAAAAAAAAAAAAAAAAAGCCAGGGGTCATGTATATGTATGGATGTACATATGTACGTACAGGATGTATTCACACTGTTTCCAACACTACGTACAGGCATGTTTACATTTATCGTGAGCCAAATGTCGCCTTCAACCCACAGTGCTTGATGCCATCTGTTAAACAAAGTGAAGGCTCCATAATGGTGTGGGCAGCTATCTTATCGGAGTCATCAGGCCTGATGATTATTCTGCCTTGTTGTGAAACACCCAATGAATATATCTTCTAGGAACTGTTGCACCCTGTGGTGTAAAGACAGTTTCTGTTTCTTCATGATCGCCCCCAATATACCAGGATGATAATGACTCCACACAGATAAACAAATTCAAGAGAGGTGGTTCAGCATCCCACTTCACACTCGAGGACACGTATAACAACGTTCAAAGAGGCTTTGATGCTGTTATGAATGCAATGTGTATGTATGTTATGTATAAACATAACACGGCATTACTCGTAGAGTAAAGCTGAGCCCCTCCCAGTCCATACTGGGGTCAAAGTCATCAGGAGTCAGTGGAAGGCTGGAGAAGCATCAAGGGTCCATTCCCATCTGATGTCAACAACCATCTATAACCAGAGACAAAGATCATAATCCCACCTGTTGATGCAGCCACCTGTTATCATATGACAGAAGTTCATACTTAGGTTACATGATGACGACTGAGCCATCTCTGTGACAACTAACCAAACACTTTGGTTTGTAAGCCAGTAAGTGAACATTAAGCCTTTTTGTCTCAGATGTTTTTGTCATTTATTTCATCATGTGTAAACCAGTGCAGATAACCAATGGCCTGGATTAAGTGCTTCTGTATTTATGTAAATCAAATCTATAAAAACTAATTTCAACAAACTGTCTCTATCCAGCTTGATGTGGGCTATACAGTCACTGTATGTGGCTGGTTCTACAGTAATAAGTGCCCCGAAGAAAAATGTTTGCAGTTTGTGTACTCGCAACACCAGATACTGTGTCGAAATAGAGGTGATAATGTATACCATAGCCTATAGGTAGGATCATTCATTCCCTTTTTTCAAATGAACTTACCATACTGATTTGTCAAAGGAAGAGATGGCTCGCTGAGAGTGAAAAATGGAAAATTTGTGTGTGAGGTTATCCAAGATGAATTTTTTTGCTTTAAGAGATCCACCAACAAATTTCGCTAAACCCAGGGAGACAAATGTCAACATCCATTTTGGCTACTTTAATGCTCCAAACTGGGATTACCTACTCACATCAGTGTTTCAGGAGGAATAATCCTGCACAATACAGTCCTCAAGGGTGACTCGATATTCCTCAGGCTATGACTCGTAGCTGTGAGATCAATGAAAATGATTTATCTGCCATCAGGCTGGCCTATGTTTGCAGAGCTGATTGTGCCATCTCATAACCTTAAGATATGAAAGATTAGATTGAAGGATTTCAGTAAAATTCACCAGTATGATATTCAATTACTGGGACAGGGATTACCAATAGTTTTGACCTCAGTGTGTCAGCTTTCAAATCAATACTGTAAAATATAATATCTTTGATAGCATGGTCTCCCAGCTTTTGCTGAGTGCTTATAATGATGTCATTCTACCTTTGGTCGCTAATGAGGGTTGTTTACAGTATTTACACCATATGACACACACTGATACTCTTTATTGCAGGGCTCTGGGAGCTCTGGTGGCTCTTCATGCGTGACCTACTTAATGCATCAAATTAGCAGAATTTGACCTTTACTCTAAAACAACATTGTTTATTGGTTGCTGCATATTAAAAAGAGGTGTGTACATTAGGACAAATACAGGCAACTGTTTTTACTCTAAATGTGACATTAGAAGAGACTATGCTTTGTGACAATCCTGCTGTGACTGTCACAACTTTATGATTATTATTCTGGTCATCCCACATATATGTAAAAATTGCATGAGGGCTGCAAACTGTCATGGAAATTGCTTCATTAAAGATTCAGCACTGCAGAAATAACACACAAAACATTGATTGGTTGAGGAATAAAATAAATATATTGTACAATATGGAGACAGTACTTTGCAGGTGTCAGAAGTCAGAGGGATGTTCCTCCCCTAAGGTCGACATGTGGCCTTTGGGGCCCTTGTGGCAGTTTCTCACACCTTTCCCATGTTTATGACTCAGACCTGAGTGGAACACAAAGTTATTGCTCAGATTATTTTTACAGTTATCATTGAGTATGCATTTGCCACACTACAATGTATGTTGATATAAAAGTGTATCCTTAGACCTTAAAATAATGGAACCAAAGACAGGATACTGGAACTCAAAAGGACTCAGTGATCACCTTTACCTGAAGTTATCTGTAAATAAAGCTCAAGCTTACAGTGTGTATTCAGCTGGTTTCTGTGTGATAGTAACAGACACCGTGCTAGTTCCCCTTGAATCTTCCTTTATTTCTGAAAATTTCTGTTCTCCAGAACAAACCACCTGACATCAAATGACCATGGTCTGTCACCACTGTGTCAGTCTCCAAAAGCAAACCGAAAACCTATCTTCTCAGGCTTTTGATTTGTTATTGTGTCTGTTGAGTGTGTGGATTCCTTACTGTCTTGTGGGTGTTGCACATAAAGCACATTTTGTCCTGAGCACAAAACAAGAGACTTAAAAAGCTTTTAACCCGCAAATAAAAGTATTTCTCATCACCCTAGTGCTGTGTGGAATGTCTTGCTGCAAATGACTGAGTTAGAGATGAAAAACAAAACAGAGGCAGTTCCAAGCAAATAACACTTACATTTAATTATTATTTATGACAAGTTTCTCAAAGGGCTGATGAAAGGAATGTGCTGCTGTTTCTGCCTCCAGAGCCCCCAACTCCCCCTCCACCCTCCCTCACTGCACCCAAAAAACATATCCAATGTTTTTCAATTAGGTTTTGACCAGGTTTTCTGAAAAATGTCTCTGCTGCAGCGGTCTGTGGCTTGCTGTGGATTTTTAAAATTTATTTATTTATTTAGGTTGTGGGGGGCTGTGTTTCACCATTCAAAGAAGAGGAGTCCCTGCGGTTCATAGACGGATCAAACCAACCCGGCTTTGTAAAAGAAGAAACCGATTGAGTCCAAAAATTCTCCAAAAATACGCTATCAACACTACTAACTCTCAAAACACCTAAGGACCGCAACAAACCAACCTACTCTGCAAAGAAAAATTCAAATGACCGCCACTATATAGAGCTATCCTATCCCTGAACACACTCAATCCCGTTACGTGATTCACATGACAAACCGAACCAATCAGTTGATTAGTATGACGTCTGAAGCACTCACCTGCTTCGAACGTCACTCAAGTTTTTATTTTATATTATTGTTATTCTCTGCTGTTATGTGTGATTGTGTATATTTTTGCCACTTTTATGTATATAGAGTATATTTATTTAATTTCTGATAACTTTAATTTCTAAACTGTTTTGGCAATGTTGGAGTTGGGGATTGTTATAATATAAATATTGTTAAAACATGGCTGTTTGTGTTAAATGTCTTTTCTTTTTTGGGGGGGGCGCTTGGAGGTGGAGTCGCCCAGGGATTAATTCAATGTAGAACCGCCACTGCGCTTGTCATTTTGCGCGTCAGAGCGGAGGAATAAAGCGGTCTGAAGCAACAGCTGCATTGACTGCAACAGAAAGACGCTCACTGAGATCTCCATTAGCGCGCACTGTCGCCTCGGCTTCTAATTGCAGGTAAGCTATTTTTTTTTTATCTGCGTCGTAAATTGTTTTAATTCTGGTGTCATTTATTGTGCGCCAATTAAAGCTGGATGTGCCAGGAATTCCTGCTGTTTTTAAGGATGCATGTGACGTGTGGCTCTTACGCGCAGCATCTGTCTCCTGTGGCATGTAGGCTTCCAAACATAAATCCACGAGAATTTAAAACAAATTTCTAAATAATTCCTTTCTTTTCTTGGTTTTAACATTTGAAGTTCCAGTTGGAGATGCAGATGGAGAAGAAAGGCACAGTCTAGGAGTAGCCGGGATCATTGCCCCTGCTTGTACTTGTGCCTCCCGTCAGTCAGTCAGTCAGGCTCCGGTGTTCATTATGTTCCACCAGTTGACGGATCAAACCGTGAATGGCAGCTGTCTGGGACCCACCTCTGTGTGCAATAAGACCGCTGGTGGAGACGCGCTCCAGCTGCCCACTTTCTCCACCGCGGCCAAAGTCAGAGTCATCATCACCTTCACTCTGTGCGCAGTGTCAGCTGTGTGCAACTTGGTTGTGCTGTGGGCTGCAGGCAACGGCGGCAAGCGCAAGTCACACGTCAGGATCCTCATAATGAACCTGACGGTGGCGGACCTGCTGGTGACTTTCATCGTGATGCCCGTGGACGCGGTGTGGAATATCACGGTGCAGTGGCAGGCGGGAGACGTCGCCTGCAGGTTGTTAATGTTCATGAAGCTGGTGGCGATGTACTCCTGCGCTTTTGTAACTGTGGTCATTAGCTTGGATAGACAGTCTGCCATCCTCAATCCTCTGGGCATCAGTGAGGCCAAAAGGAAAAGCAAAATCATGTTGACTGTGGCCTGGACGATGAGTGTGATCCTCTCACTCCCTCAGGTAAGAGAAAACACGTTTTGTATGTTCTGCCAGTCTGGGGCTTTTCATCAAATACTTCTCTCACTGCTCTGTGCTCATACGAGACTTCTTACTACTTGAAAGCTGTTGGCTGTACAGGTCACCCATCACTGTTTACCGGCCTTTTATCAGCAGGAGAATGAAGACTTGCCCATAAAGACACTGTGAGTGTACTTTCCTGTTTTGAAAGGGACTCACATCCAGCTCATTGAGTGTTGATGAAAAGGGAGATGAAGGTTAATTACTTTTCTGTTAAGTCTGCAGAAGGAATCATAATGAAACAACATTCAGGTAATCAAGAGATGAAAAAAAAATCTTATGCGACATAAAAAGTGCAGCTGGTTCTCTCAATCTGCAGTGCTGTGTATAAATTAATAGGTGCACTTTGCTTTTACCCACTTTGAACAACTAAACACCTTTACATTGACCTGCTGTATTCACAGTGTTTGGATTACTTGAGTTAATTAAAGTTTTATGGTTAAAAAAATGGCTGTAAGCTATTTATTTCCAAGTGGCTTAAAGCAGCACAGTACTTAACATTAGTATGAACACAATTAGCTCCAGCACATTGAAGCACAAGGTTCAAATCAAATTGCTTAACAACATATGATAAATTGATAACATTCCTTGAACTGGTCTGAACTGCTGAATGTGAATGAGACAGCTGCTCACATTAATGAAATTGGATTTCTGATCAGATCAGGGATCTATGACCTGACACCCTTTCAAGAGGTTTGCAAATATCAGGAGTTCTTATCAAGTACCTAATCAGGTGTAAGATCAACCTTTTTATTTTCTCAACCTCATCTGAGGTCACTGGTCCAGTCTGGGGTGAAAGAAGTCTAACCTCTCATACAGATGCTGGCATAATAATATGTGACTGTTTAAGGACAGAACCAAAGCTGAGGACGCAGAGGTCACGCTCATGTTTTTCTGGCAATTTAGGGGGATTTAAACAGTGAAATTTTCCCTTTTTTACAGGTAGAGACAAATTACATTTGGTGGGTTTTCAAATGCTGATTCCAGTTTTTTGGAGTCACTATCTCTTTATGTGAGACTGCCCTCCAGGTTAACGCCGAAGCATGACATACAGTATGTTTCTATTGAAGTGATGATGGATGGTAGCCGTAGAAACTAACTCTCATCACTGACTCTCACCTTTTGGGAGCACAGGGGGAAGTCAGATGACGTTATAGAGCAACAGATTCAGCAGAAGGAGGAGGTTGGGGTGGACGGATGGGTGAATAAAACAGAAGACCACCATCTTCCATTTCCTTCCAAAGAGACAACATTGTTAATTAATAACCATGTTAACCACATGGTTATTAGTGTAACTATGATGAAGGGGGTCCCCTGTACTTAATCCAACAAGACCTTAACCACATAATTGTTTCACACGTTATAAAGCAGATACATGATTTATAAGGGTTTTGAAAGGGACAGATGATGTAGTCCTGTCCCAAAAAGGACCTCAGATCAGAATGAGCCTTTATGTTAGGACATGGACAACAGTTTGTGCACACTGTTGGACATTTTAGCAAAAAATTAAAGAAGCAGTTGACTTTTTTTTTTAAACACTCTCTTTGTTAATTGTCGGCTTTAATGACTAACTCACTATTTCATTCGCCATGGAAAAGATTCTTGTGTGATCTTTGGACGGCCCAGTCAGTATTATTCTTACCCACAAATATATGTTAGTAATTTCTCTTGTATGTACCAGCTGAAGAGAGTGCAATTATCAGAAGTCCTGAGGCTCTCTCATGCAGAGGCCCTTTTTTTGTGAAATAAGGAGAGAGATGACTCACAAACCACTAACATGAAAAGTAAAAAGAGGTCCAACTGAGAATGTTGTGTACAGTATAGCACAGACAAAACAGCCAATATGGTATGAAATAGTGGGATGTAATGAGTTGATAAGTGGTGGAATCCCAGTTATCAACTGATCTATTCAAAACAAATCCATTAGTGTTAGATTCACAAATAGGAAATAAGGAGAAATTTTGTCCAAAAAACAGAAAACAATAGGAACTTGAAACGTGCAATACTACTATTTATTTATTTTTGAATATATTGTTATTTCAGTTCTTATTCAGTGCATTCCTGAACCATTTTAATGAAATGCAAGTGTGAAACTCAGACATTTTGAAAACTGAGGGGCCTTTATGATTTTTTCTGTGAGCGATCTGAGAGACCTGTCAACAATAAGTCAGAACATAATGTCAAAAACTGTTGAACAATTAACCATATGTAGTATGTATGTAACTCACTGAGGTCAGAAGTGCAGCCCCTGCCATTGTTCGCTCATTATTTTCAAGGCCACTGTGCAGAGTAACAAGTAATGCAGCAGATTTCATGGCAACAACAGCAACCCAATATGTGATGTTGCCTTATTTAGACTTTTATCTGACACAGGCTAGGTTTAGCTACTCAGAGTGTAAAACCGAGTTGCCAGTGAGAGATGACAGGAAAGACAATGGCACATATATTTGAAGGCTTCCCTTTTATTTTACCGAGTTACGAAGGAATAGACAGCCCAGTCACAGTGGCTCCTGCTGCTGTGCATCTGAAGCCTTTTCACAGGTAGCAAAGATGGTGGCTGCAGATTTTAATGGCACAAAACAAGTGTCTGTAGCTATAGCCTGTTTTTCCAAATAGTGCCAATGAGTGATGTTTTTCTTTATGAACTGTACCCCTCTAAATGATTATTCATGATTCATTCATTTGTGAATGATTTTTTATGACTGACCTATGAGGCAAAAGTACAGTTAGCACCACACTGTGACAGGCTGATTAGTTGATGGGTGCCAATATGTCTTGATGTGGGGCTCTTCCTGCACCTCTACACTCTCACGGCAGGGATGTACCAAGAGCCACTGACCTCTGAGGAACCTCTTTCAGCTGAAAAGCTTCTGCAAATGTTCTTTGAAAGGCAAATGGTTATCTCACAAACCTGCTGTTTATTTTTGAATCTTTGAAAGAGCAAAAAGGGGAAAAAAAGCTGTACACTGTCTTGCATATAAATTCTGCAGTCTTTGGGTCATAAGACTCTCATTAGGCAACAATCAGAACAAAATGAAACCCAGGACCTTTGATGGAGGCACAAAGTGACTTAGATGTGTAGACATGGCTTTTATGTTAATTCATGCAGATTTCCATTATTTGCTAGCTTTACTTTTCAATAAACCCAAACTAAAATAAGTGTTTTAAGGTCAGTTTCAGAAACGCGGGTAAAACTGACTTTGAAAAAAGACTTGAGTGACATGATGCAGCACTTATCAGCAGAGCTACAGCAACAACGGCCATCATAGCTCCAGTAATTTAAGTTGAACAGTTAAACAGATGGTGCCATGTACCGTTAGAAAGCTGGCTGGCTTGTATACTGCTTATTATTTGCTCTAACACTCTGTTCAGCACAGTAGCTGCACAGCTTCAAAAAAGAAAAAAAAAACAAAAAACAATGATAAGCAACACGTGGCAACTGCAGTATGATTGAGGTTAGGGAAGGATCACGACCATGGCAAATAAAATATTGTTAGGATATGGATAAACCTGCTATCATTAGTATTTTTATATTAGCAATGGATCAAATAATTCCGTTATGTGTAGTATAAAAGTGGTGACAAATCCACCAAGACTTATTGTTCAATTCTGCAGAGGTTTCAACATATTTGGACTCATTGTTTTGCCACCCACACCTTTACTGTTTTCAAAAGCTCTGATAGCTGGTGAACAGAATGGAGCATTTAGCACCTAAAGAAAGCAATATTTCCCCCATGAGTTGGTACAGATCAAAACAGAATTAAAAGGACAGTGGTTATTACAGTTACCTGGTGGCCAGAAAAAATGGTTCCAAATTAATGCTTATGTTGCTCTGTGTCTGCAGGGTGTCTATGTAGGCAAATGTTTTCTAACAATCTCATCTTACCAACTTCATAAGGTGATTATACGTGTGTGTGTTTACAGCTCCTTTCTGCTACTCCCAAGAATCTGAAAAAAATCAGTTAATGCTACTTTAAGGTTAGGCAACTTAAAAAACTTGGTTGGGTGAGACAAGGACTGTGGTTACAGAGAACAAAAGCAAATATTATTTGGAAGTTTGTGATGCAGACTCCAGTCTCCCACACACTGGGATACTGGGCAGAAAAACACAGCAACAGAAATAATAAGCAGGAAATGCCTCAGCAGAAAAGCTGATCTTTAGTTCTGGCTACAGAGGAGTGCACAACCCCTGCTGACCAGTCTGTAACTGCAACACTTTGCAAGTTTTGAGACAGAAGTGAACACCATTAGTCATGTAACCACCCCAGACTTGACAAATCTGCTTGCTTCATGGGGGTTTAAACCAGTGTGCGTTGTCTTCAAACTGAACTTTCAGGTCCACAGTACATCTTCTCACTGGTAACCTGTAGCAACCAGCCTACACCATCGCAGCCCCTTGCATTTTTTTCATCTTGTGCTATTATTAGTCTGAATGCAGTCTAATTCATGCTCCTGAAATTTGCTCTGAGGACTTTAGTTTTGTTAGATAGAACTGTTGGACATGTTAGACATACCGTATTCCACAGGTTAACTTCTCTCTGTAATCAGATAGGGTTAGGGTTTGAAAAATACAGTTATGGCATGAACAGGAAGTTTTATGCGTGAACTCTCATTCAGACTGGATTTATTGCTCTGAGGTGGGGTGATTTTAACATTACCAGTTTTTTCATCCCCACTCCAGTAATAATTTCAAGTGCAGTTACCTTCTTCTTTTTGGTGAACTCGCCGGTCTATCACTGCATTACTTTGACACTGAAGAAAACTGAAGAATAATGTTTTAAAACTTGTTATTAAAACATTATTCTTAGACAACTTCTGAAGCAGAGCCACTGGCTCCCATCACTGTAGGGGTCAAACATTCAGGCCTGTATCCTTCTCTTTTTGTATGCAACACATGCACTCGCCCACTTGTCTAGAATATGGTGAAGGATGACTCATCTGACCATATCACTTTTTTTCCACATCTCTGTAGACCAGTGCCTCTGGTTTTTGCACCACTGAACTCTCAAAAGTGCATTCATCTTTGTAACGAGGGCTTTATGAACGGCAACCCTTCTGTAATATGCCTCTCTGTGTAATTCTCAGCGGATTGTTCTTGCCAACCCAGTCAGATCACATCCTGCATTGACATTTTCAGTCACTCTCATCTCATCTGGTTTTCCTCAGGTATCACACTAATGCACGAGCAACGTGTCATCAAGTGCGCTATCGACCGCAATATCCAACCTTATTTACTGATGTTTTTCTCATAGATCTAAACGCCAGACCGCGACAGAAGGGACGGGCGGCGGGCATTGTGGGTAATTCCACTGTGAGCTGTATTGTATAAAGCCAGACCGCGACAGAAGGGACGGGCGGCGGGCATTGTGGGTGCATTTCAAAGCTACAGTTGATCAAGTCCTACCTGAGGTCAACCATGTGTCAGGAATGGCTCACTGGCCTTGCTGTCAACAGTATCAATCACTCAATATGGGAGCAGGTTTCATATGATGACATTATTGATGATTGTGTCTGTGTCTGTTATCCATGGTTTGTCACTGTAGAGAAACCATTGCTGGCTAAGATGTTGCTAGGAAAAATAACTAGACTGCAACCTGAAGGATGACTTGCTCCTTAATTGGGAGGCATATTCTGTTTACTCAGAAACTTGTGCTCATTCCTTCGCTTATGTACGTATGTGAACCTTTGATTCACCACATACAAACTGGCAATAAAAAAAGCAATACAAACATCATTTAACTGGGCTCCAATGTTAGGATGTGTTGCTATGTCAGCTCTAACTCTCACACATGCATCATACATGTGTGACGCATATACACATATAGGGCATGTATGACACGTGCACATGTAGGTATTTTAAAGTATAAATACACAAAAATAACAACACTAGAAATAATACAGAATCACACCTTTAACTGTGATGCAAATGCAGCTTTAGTGGCTTCATGCTGGTGTAACCATCATCAAGGACCATCTGAAGTTAACCATCTATGCAGCCCTGACTTACACTATTTCAGTTTTTTAAATCTGACCACCTCCTGCACCATCCTCTCACCGATATTCATATACAATTGTTGTTTTGTACATCATAAGTGGAAAATACACAGTATGTATCTATTTAAATGAACTGGTGCATTTTGGTATTGAATATTTGAAAGAGGAAATGTATTTTTGTATAACAGGGTACAGTTACATTTTACTTTAACCCCAATATTTAGCATTAACATGCACTATATAAACATTTAATAAATGGTTTAGACCACATTATAATGTATTTTTAAGTTGCAATAAGGACATTATTTATAAATGTACAGGGTCTGTCAACAATTTTATATCACATCAGCATATTTTATATCATTATAACTATGTTGTACTATATTGTAAATCTATATCTAAGTGTAACCCACAAAATTTTGATTGTTGCAGAGCAGAACATCCACTTTTCCTTTTATTTTACCCTATTTTCCCACACTGTCCGACAGTATATACTACGTATTCTTTATCAGCTTGTTCCAATATTTCATTGAAGCAATACTTTATGAAGTTTAGAGTGAATTAAATATTTAAACCCAAGAACCAATGTCTACATGGATGCACCATTACATCAAAGGGATATAAATATTCTGGATGTCCTGCGCATCAATCTGTACACGTTTTCTCAGATTCAGCATGACATATTTGTTTTTTTTCATGCAAACTTTGGACTCTCCTCTAGATTTTGTGTGAGTTTGAACTTAGCTCAAACACCATGATTTTGTCCTGATTGACAGCAAATGACTGTGGGGCTGAACATGTTTTTAAAAAAAGCTTTCAAAACCACATCCTTAGACAGAGACGGTTCTTTAAATACCCACAGACAAGTCAATACATGTTTTATTACTACACATAGATGAAAAACTGACACTGGACTGGGGTAAGCTGCTTAGTGATGCCGGCCTTTAAATGTCCACATAAAACCGAGTTTATTGTGTGAAGCACATTGTGTACATTGAAAGATCCACATATTCTGACATATTTGTTGAAGTAAAAAAAAAAAGATGTCTTGCTCATAAAGTGGACTTATCCATGCTTTCCTGGGCAGATGTACTGTTCCTGACTTGCAGTAGCTCAGCTGTTGTATAGCTCAGCCTTTGCAGTCCATTTATCTTCACTGTGGAATCTGAGGGACTCAAACAAACTGCACTAAATGTCTTGATAAAAAGAAATAGCCAGGAGCAATACTGCTGCTGTCTCTATTGTCTCAGTGCAGTAGCTGCCAGGTACTCTCACAATTCAACTCATGTTTTAGCCTTGAGGTTTGACTCTCCCTTTGAGGCTTGCACCACATGGAGTCTGCCCTCAGTTTACATGATAACACATCTCTACATAAAATAACATGCTAACACTGATTTGACGTTTAGACCATGCCACAAACATAAATTAGAAACATACAAGCTGTCATGCATGCTTGTGGTTTGCATATATAGAATGTTTTATTTAGTTTTAAGATCTCAGCTTGTGGTCTGTTTTTTGAAGTCACAGATTCAATTTATTTTCTCATCTATGTGTTTTGGCTTGCAGACAAGCACGGGAACACATATAATGAAGACATTGTCTTGGGAGAACTGTACAACTGTTGACCAGACACTGAGTTTATGCTGTGGTTTTTAACTCATTTTGATGAGAATACAATTAGGCATCAAATTAATTTAAGTTCTTTTGAGGAAACCCTGGACTGGGTTTTTTTTCCTTTGCGGCTGGCTTCATTTCTCCTGCTAGAATCATAATTAGCTTAACAGAGGATCAGAAGTGTACATGACCCACAATGAATGCAGTGTCTTATGGAATTGTTGCTCCTCCAAGATAAATATAGTTTTTATCTTAGACGTGCGCAGCCAAAGGAAATCTCATTTCAAAATGGCAAGGACATGCAACATATTCAGCTGTGAGAGTGTGATAACAGCCGAATACGTTTATCTTGTCTATGTATTTAAATGCTCTGCACATTTTAGCCAGTGCCAGTTTGATTCAAACTCGTTAGAATATATGTATAAAGCAATTCAATATTCTAATTATCACCTTTATTATTATATTTAGACATATTGTCAGTAAATAACACGAGCATTTTGAGCTCCATTCTTGTTCCGATTCTTCAGATTTTTTGATTTTTACAGTGGAAGTTTGTTCATCACAGAAAGAACAGATGCAATGTGAGGCAGCGGTCACAATCAGCTATAAATGCTCTGCATAAAATCAATAATTTGTCAGTGAAAGGCTGAATATTATGGGTCTAATAATAACGCTGCCTGTGCAGGTGTAGAGGAGTAATTAGAATACCTCTTAAGCAGAAAAAGCCTTTCTTCTGAGGAAGAAAAAGTACACAAAATTACAAGTGCTTTCATGATTGATTCATGTTTCAGAATCCACACGCATTCCTACTTTATGAATAAATATTAAAAACTATAGAGCTGCTGTTGGTGCTATTATCTCTATGGGTAGTTTGCCAAATCTACAGCATTACAGTCATAAAATATTGTTAATATTACAGAACATCTGTTTCTGCAATAGCCCAGCCATTCTTCTTATTGTCCCATCAGATCAGCTGAGGAGTCAACAATCAGATTCTGATTGAAGGAAAAAAAATTCTGCACCTGTAGATCCTCACTCCAGGCTCCTCTGAGAGCCTTTGTTTCTCCTCGTCTCCTCCAAGATGCATTGAAGGGATCGGCACATGTATCACGATGGCAGACCTTATTCATTTATTCATGGGCTGGAGCGTAGAGGAGCAATGACTTGAGATGCCCATTCTGTCTGTTTAACTGATTTAGATTTATTGCTAAGCAGAACTGTTCTTGTCTTTTCATACAGATGTTTATATTTCATAATGTGACCATCACAGTGCCAGAGAACTTCACCCAGTGCACCACCCATGGCAGTTTTGTCCAGCACTGGCAGGAGACCATGTACAACATGTTCACCTTTGTGTGCCTCTTCCTCCTGCCTTTGGTCATTATGATCTTCTGTTACACACGAATCCTTGTTGAGATATCCAGCCGCATGGCTCGGAGTAACCGTAAGTCTCATGTTTGCAACAAAACCTGCAATCAAAATGTGTTTTTTGAGACACAAGTGGTTATGCATGACAAAGATAATGTTTTCTTTCTCATCTAGTGGTGTCGAGAGATGTTCATCTCCGCCGCTCTCACAACAACATCCCAAAAGCTCGGATGAGGACTCTTAAGATGAGCATTGTCATCGTGACATCGTTCATCATCTGCTGGACACCGTACTACCTCCTAGGCCTGTGGTATTGGTTGTTTCCCGAGAAAATGGAGGAGACGGTTTCCCATTCACTGACTCATATGCTCTTTATCTTTGGCCTCTTCAATGCCTGTCTAGACCCCATCACTTACGGTCTGTTCACCATTCATCTCCAAAAGGGTCTAAAGAAATGCTGTCGAAGCCCAAACACGCGGACTGAACTAGAAAATAACACTTGTGTTATGCACATGACTCGCCTGTCATCTCACAGGCAGATTGCCTCAGGTAACCACAATACAGACCTAGAGGAGGTAAACTACAAGAACAGAACAAAAAGTGGCTTCCAGTCAAGTCCAATCATCCCAGTAAGCAAGATATAGTAGCGTAAAGTATTTTAGTAAATAGTATCTCTGCATTTAATCAGTGCTGAGCTGAGTCTTTTACGAGAGATGACAGCAAATTCATCAATTTATTGAGTTCACTGCATTGCTGAAGCTCCACAAAAATTCATTGTCTTTTGTCAGACAAATCTGTTCTTTTTTTGTTCCACTGATGTAAACAATGCTGTGTTAAACTCAGCCCTGGTCTGTCATCCCGCACATTGTCTGTCCCGCACATCGTCTGTCACACATAATATCTTGGATGCCACTGATCAAATTTTGACAAAGCGTCGCAGAGCGATGCTTGTTTTTGCTCTTTTGCAGCATTTTACTAAATTACCATGATTGGCAGAGGGTGATCCTGCATCACACAAAATGTGTCACACGGTGCTGATAAGATTTTTGGGAAGCGTGAAGACCCACTTGGGTAAGTTTAAATCCAGGTTGAGCAGATGACAAATCTGTTTAGACTTACTGTAAACAGTCTAAAAATATCTTGGACTGGATTGGATATGTCCCAACTTTGACTGACAAGTTGAAAGGTAGTCACATCCACAACACACTCACACACCCACACACACACACACACACACACACACATTTTTATAGTATGTTGGGTTTTTTGCTGTGAGGTTCTGTGGCTATCATTGCTTGTTGACTGAAAACTGCTCTATGTCGTTCATGGTGCTTTGCAATCTAAAAGACTGTGATTTGGTTTCATTGCAAAAATGAATGTTACATTGTGATCATTATTGATCAAGACAGCCTTTTTAATAAATGTTATGGCATACAGTAGAATGTATTGAATGTACCTGTACTGCATGTTGTTGATGTGTTATTGACAGCTTGTCTGAGATCAATTCTGTGTTTACTGTGTTGCACAAAGATCACACTGGAGACAAAGCTCTGTAAAGTCACCATAATTTATCACGTCATTTGGTATATTTCATATTAGTATTAGTTGTATTATTAGCACATTATGTTGTGAATTGTGTTGCTTTCTATGAAAGAGCAATGGATAAGAAAAAAATTAAATTTGAAACTTTGTAATGTAAAGTTAACAGTAAAAACTTAATTTACTTATGTAATATGTTGTTGCAACACTAGTGCAAGAAAAAGAGTGATCAATAGTGTTTGTTTGCATGATATTGTTTACTTTCCATGAGTTATGCAAGATGTGATGTAAACTTGCAATGTGCTTATTTGTTGAATAAAAAAATTCAACCTTTCTTTTTCCACTCACTGCATTGGGTGATGTACAGTGAGTTCATTAAGCTCTTGTACAGTTGTGATCACCTGGAATTGGCCCAATTATTCAAAATGACAAAATCTTCATGGTTCTGGGATAATGATGCTTTTACTGCAATACAGCTTATACCTTCCGTCTTCTCCGTTTTCACCACCAAAATGAAAATCTTTTGTGAACTGCTGAGCTGAAATGAGCAATCCGTTCCAATGTTTCACTGACATGACCATAGGAGCACTTTGTATAAAGTCACAAAAGCACAGATATTACTTATGGCTAAACAGACACTGAATGGTGTATTTATCTAACTCTCTTAAGGCAAGGCAAGGCAAGGCAAGGTTATTTGTTTAGTACATTGCAACAACAAGGTAATTAAATAATACATGCAAGTGATTGAAAGAAAACGTAAAAGAAACCTAAGACAAAACAAACAAAAGAGATAGAAAGTCTTTACCCTTGATTTAAAAGTATTGACAGTTGCAGCAGACCTGCAGTTCTGTGGGAATTTTATCCAGATATGTGGAGCATAAAAACTGAATGCTGCTTCTCCATGTTTAGTTTTGACACTGGGGACAGAAAGCAGACCTGTCCCAGTTGACCTGAGGGGTTTGAATGATTCATAATGTAGCAGCAGATCAGATATGCATTCTGGCCCTAAACCATTCAGTGCTTTGTAAACCAACAACAGTATTTTGAAATCAAATCTTTGAAAGAAGGCAGTGAAAAGATCTGAGAACTGGAGTGAAATGATCTTCTTTCTTGGTCTTAGTGAGGACTCGAGCAGCAGCTTTGTAAATCAGCGCTGGCTGTCAATTTTTTTTTTTGCGAGACCAGTAAACACACCATTACAGTAGTCATGTCAACTTAAAATAAATGCATGGACAAGTTTTTCCAAAGACATAAGTACTTTTATCCTTGAAATGTTCTTAAGGTGATAGCTTAAGGTAATTGTCTTAATGTGGCTCAGGTCTGAGATCTGATGGCCACACTAAGATTTCTGGCTCGGTTTGTGTTTTTTTTTTTACCTGTATTGACTGTACTGACTTTTAATCATTCTTCTTTGTCTCCAAAACATTGACTTGTTTTGTCTTTGTTTATTTGAAGAATATTCTGGCACATCCAGTTGTTGATTGGTTCAGTGCACTTACTCAGAGCTTGTAAAGGGTTATGGTCCCATGGTGAAATATTTATGTAAATTTGTGAGTCATCAGCATAGTTATGGTAGCATATTTTCTTGTTAGTGGGAGCATGTAGATGCTGAACAGAAGAGGTCCCAGAATGGAGCCGTGGGGAACTCCTCATGTAATTTTTGTCTGCTCAGATGCGTAATTAGCTATAGAAATTAGTTTCTGTCCTATAAGTAGGGCTTATATACCCAGATTTCCAGTCGGTCTAGTAATATGTCTGTGTTTAAGTGGAAGATTTGATTCACCTACGACCACCCCCCCACCCCCCCTCTCCATAACTGACAATCAGGTGAGGAGTCAGCTTAAGAAGATCAAGGCAAGGAAGGCCCCAGGCCCGGATGGGATCAGCCCTCGACTTCTGAAGGACTGTGCTGATCAGCTCTGCGGCGTGTTCAGTCACATGTTCAACTTGAGCCTGAGACTGGAGAAGGTCCCGGCCTTGTGGAAAACCTCCTGTGTGGTTCCGGTCCCGAAGACATCGCGTCCAAAGGAGCCAAACCACTTCAGGCCTGTTGCTCTGACGTCTCATCTAATGAAGACTATGGAGAGGATCATCCTGAGGCAGCTGCGAGAGATTGTGGGCTCACAACTAGATCCTCTGCAGTTTGCTTATCAGACGGGGATTGGGGTGGACGATGCAGTGACCTACCTGCTGCACAGATCACTGCTACACCTGGAGGACAGCGGGAGTGCTGTGAGAGTCGTGTTCTTTGACTTCTCCAGTGCTTTTAACACAATCCAGCCGTCACTGCTCAGTGTGAAGATGGAGAACATGGGAGTGGACCAACGCCTGGCTGCATGGACAAAAGACTATCTCACAGACAGACCACAGTATGAGAGGCTGCATCACTGTGTGTCTGATGTGGTGCTGTGCAGTACAGGAGCCCCTCAGGGTACCGTGCTCTCCCCCTTCCTCTTCACACTGTACACCTCGGACTTCACCTACAACACCACCCACTGCCATATCCAGAAGTTCTCGGATGACACAGCTGTCGTTGGCTGTGTTTCTGAGGGAAATGACCTGGAATACAGGAAGGTCATCAAGGACTTTGCCTGCTGGAGTGAGCTCAACCAGCTGCAGCTCAACACGAGCAAGACAAAGGAGATGATCATCAACTTCCAGAGGAAAGGACATCACCTCACTTTGGTGAACATCCAGGGAGTGGACATCGAGCTGGTGGACAGCTACAAATTCCTGGGTGTTCACCTAAACAATAAACTGGACTGGTCTGACCACACCCATGCCCTCTACAAGAAGGGACAGAGTCGACTCCACCTGCTGAGGAGGCTGAGGTCCTTCGGAGTGTGCAGGCCTCTGCTCAGGACTTTTTATGACTCTGTGATTTTTTATGCTGTTGTCTGCTGGAGAGGGGGCAGTACAGACAGGGACAGGGGAAAGCTCAACAGACTGATACGGAGAGCAAGCTCTGTCCTGGACTGTCCTCTGGACTCTGTGGAGGAAGTAGGGGAGAGAAAGATGTTGGCTAAGCTGACATCCATCATGGACAACACCTCCCACCCCCTACATGACACTGTGGGGTCCCTCAGCAGCTCCTTCAGCTCCAGACTCCTACACCCGCGGTGTAAGAAGGAGAGGTACCGCAGGTCCTTCATCCCAACAGTTGTGAGGTTGTACAATGCCAACACATAATGAAACCACGTTACATATTACTACTGCTCTGCACTGCCATAATTCTGTTTTATGTTTACATACATGTATCACCAGTCACTTTTCACTACAAAGACTCAAGCACCTTTTGTATATAGTATATAATAATATTTATAATCTGAGTACTTTTACCTTTGTTTTTCTCCATTGTGTTTTGGATTGTATATTGTTATTTTTTATATTTTCTTTTACTGCCGTTTCTATCTTTTTCTATATGCTGCTGTAACAATTGAATTTCCCCGTTGTGGGATGAATAAAGTCTATCTTATCTTATCTTATCTTAAGTAAGAAGGAAAGACACGAGAACAATCATTTAATGCCAAGAAATTGTTCAGCAGTTGAAAAAAAAACCTTTTCAAAAGGGAACTTTGAAATGGGCCTATACTTTTTCCATCAGTGATGTGTCAAGACTGTTCTTTTTTAAGCATGGCTTGATGATGGCAGTTTGCAGGGCATGTAGGGACACACCTGAGAGAAGAGGCATGTTAATTGATCACGCAATTAGAAACATCTTTGAAAAGGCCTGTTGGCAGAATATCAAGGCAGCAAGAAGTTTTTCTGGTTGGTAGGATTAAATTGTGTCATGCTACTTGAATTGATTTTAAGTGGACACAGGGGCAACACATTTCCTGTGCCTCATTTTCTGAATTTTGTCAGTGAGGAATCTGTCCTGGAGCTTCAGTCATGTCACATGAGCAGATGGAGCTTGCCCAGTTTTCAATGAACTGTAGGTGTTAAACTTTCCATTTTATTGTAACTACTTTGAGCACTTCTTGTCCATCTTGACTTAGAACCTGAGGTTCAAAGTACATCCTTGACCTTAAAAGCAGCTGAAAAAAAACAACACAACAGCAAATAAATGGACACTGAATTAGTTTTTTTCCCTCTTATCTATTGAAGAAGAATGACCTTCTTCAATAGTGGGAAAAAACCCAGAGATATAAGCATCTACAATTCTACAGTTACTGGGAAACTCCTTCTGTTATTGAAGATCCTGTGATCAAAGGTATCACAAAAGCTTGTGTTCCATGGTTAATATTGAACTTTGGTCCTGAACATCATAGAGGAGCTGATTTTCAAATATTTTTCCTCAAAGTAATGTTGTCTCTAACCACACTATCATTTCAGTGGTCACGTTTAAAAGTCCAATTTAAAAGTCCAGTTGCTTCTACAAAGAAGGTGTTAGAGCTGACTCGACTGGACCCCAGAGGCACCCAGAAAGTGCCCTTTTTGAGGATTTCAGTATGTTTCTTTTCCTTACAGACTCCTTTCAGGCTGTGCAAACCTCGGTGTGGTGATACCAGTGAAATCAGCTATCATGCATTTTCAAAAAAAAAAAATGCTTTTTCAAATTTGAGAACCACTGGTTAAATGATAACTATAAGCCATTTTTAGGTGAGAATCCCATCTTACTACATCAGCAATGAGAGTTTGGATCAGGCCATTGTACAACACCAGCTGCACTCCTTGTCAAGAATAATACTCATTTTGTTTTATGCTTATTCAAGAATTTCTGAAAAGATAATTAATGGAAATGAAATGCCATACAATGACTGAAGATGCTATCTAACCACTGTCTCCCTTTGTTTAAATGGTGATTTAGACAGATTTAGCATTCTTTATGAGCTTATCTCTTCCTCTGTATTCACTGCCAAAAACGTGATTTTTTTCTGAGAGTCATTATTAGGAATTTGAAGATGAAAGTATACTGAGTGTTGTATCGGTCATGGGGCACTGTTAACAATGTGCTATAATGTGTAATGGAATCATGTCAAGATGTTTCATGTTTTTATTGTTCAACATGAGTTAATCTCCAGTGAGATTCATAGTTGTGCAAAGCTACTTGACCAAGAAAAGTTGGTTCACAGTTCCTACAGATAAATAGCTCTTATCTGGATAATAAAGTGCTATTGTGTAAAAATGAATATTTCAATGCACCAGATGTGAACCACTTGGGTTTTATTATGCCCCACATTCAACTCTAAACTTGATGAACACTCTTTGCCTTTAATTGCTACAAATTAAAATGGAACATGGTATACATGTCTTATTGGCATACTGGCTTTGATGAAATTAGCGGAGTACATATTTAATTCATCTTATTTATTTGCATACACAGAAGAGTGTATCATACGTAATGAGTGGCAGTTTTGTGGGCTGTCATGAACACATAAGAGAGAATTCAATCAATTTCCTCCCTTATTGTTGCCACAAAAAAGTCTCAGTCTAGAGCAGCTTTCATTCTCTGCAGTAAGCAGGGCATGGCTGCTGAACCTGTAAAAACTGACAGGATGTGGATGACAGATACATGCTTAGATATTCACAGAGAAATACTCGTTAGTGACCTGGAGCACATACACCATGCTACAGCGAATGACGATGTCATTAATCTCGGCAGATCCACCTCAAGGGCTTCTTATTGCTGAACGACACTATTAAACCAAAACCTAGCAGCAGATATATCGCCTGTGACAGGGACATTGCTTCAGAAATTCACTCTAGCGTGACTGGTCTGGCTATATGGATGAAACTGAATCATAGATTTCATGTCTGGCTCTCTGAGTGGACTAGTTACAAGGTAAAACGTTCCAGTTCACAGTCTCCCAGTAGAAGAAGATTCATGCTTACTGTGGGTATTCAGCAGTAACAGCATCAATTCAATATAATTGATTGCATAAGAATTTCACTTTTTAGAAATACCTTTATCAATGTGTGGTCCTAAAACAGTCCATAACAGCACCAAAAATAAAACAGAACAGAACAAAATTGCTCTACACAGCAGAAGTAGAGGCACCACTAACTTTTGCTACACCACTGGGTGCAAGTACTTTCCAAAACATGCGATTATAGTAATCTCAGAGCATCACTGAAAGAGACAGAAAAGACCACTCTGCTGTGTAGAACTTGAAAAAGTTCCTGTATGGACCAGGGACAATTATGCAATGAATTTATGTCAACAGTCATGAGTATTTGCTTTTTATTTTCCCTGAGTCCAGCTCATGGTGATAAACAGTAAATGAGACATTTATTCAATCCTATACTTTATAAAATGGGGATTTAAACAATGAAATGTCAAACTCAAAGCAAACTACACATCTAATATATTTCATTTCCTTTGACTTTGGGGATCCAGTGTCCTTGCTGAATAGAAATTTCTATTTGCATTACAGTTTGATTAAACCTCAGGTTTTAAACTCTTTGGCCCACGTTAGCAGAAAGTGTGAGGGAGGGTCACTAAACTAACCAGTTGTTTTCCACACAGTCAGGTTCCGCTTGACTACTGCCAATGTGTCAGACAGTATACTGCAAAGTAAAGAAAAGCTGTGGAAATTAAGCGTAAAAAGTTCACAATGGAATTGGTATGCACTCCATAAAATTGCATTACAATTTTATTTACAATTATACTATGCAAATTTGAAGTGATCCAATGCAATTAAAACAATGACTGCAGGTCAATTTGTTTGCAATTCATTGTGCCAGAGCTGCAGTTTTTTTTTTTCAGTCAGCACAAAGTATAAACTGACATCTCATTTTGTTGAAATAAGAAAATGAAAGTCAAAAACATAATAAGTTCTATAAATGTAATACAACAAGTGTACAAATTCATAGTGCAAGAAAATCCCACCTATATTCTTCAACAGAACAAGTCAGGGAGGCTCTTTCACATGACAAACACAATGATTTCCATTACTGATAAATATGTTGGACAGATATTTCGGGCAGACTAATATATTGCACAATATTAGCTTATTTCAGATATATCAGTTTCAGTGTATATGCCAACTGACAAGTAACAAAAGATCAGAGAAGGTTTGAGATGACTTTAGTGTCACAATTATCGACCAGGAGGAATGAGAAGTTGATTTTTACCCTGGAAAAAGTCCCACTCAGTACGTATCTTGGGAGTAATTCTATAATAATAATAATAATAATAATAATAAATGTGCTGTCAGTACTGGCCTTGAAAACCCATTATCACTTGTGTTATGTCGCGTTGTCTAGATGTAGGCATCTCAGCAATCAAGATGTGTTATCACATCCATAAGCCAGACTTTTAAAAAAAATACTATATGTTGGATAAACAGTGTTCAGTGCGCTGAGTTGACTATTTGGTATCAAGTGTAGCATCACTGAATTGAGGATTGGTAACTGATGCTGCAAGATGGCAGCGACTGGTTAATGTTTTCAATCTCACACTCCTCTAACCATGAAATTCTCCTTCTACCACCAGGGTTTCATTTGTGGAATTGCAGCAAATCCAAGGCCTCTCACAGTTACAGGGGGACTGGATAGTCTGAGTTGCAGCACTGAAGTCAGACTGATAGTTAAAGTGCAATTTTGTTCAACAATTTGGCTGGCAGGATTTTTTTTTTTTTTTTTTTTTTTTTTGTTTAAACTTTAAGTTTACTTTTCCAATTAGTACAACTTCAATATAAGCTTGATAGGTTATAGATATAAAAGCGTACAGTCTCTCTGAAGGCCAAAATATAAAAAGAACATTACAAAGTGGTAGAAAACACACAAGTTCAAATGACCTAAGCTCAAAAGAAAATTTTGAGCTTCACTTTTCATAGCTTACCACTGACATGCAGCAATATGAAAAGAAAAAAACCATCAAAGGATGCCTGAGCCATCTAACATCATCAAAACCAAATTCAAGTTTTTGGAGAAGAACGCAGACTGCAAATCAATCTGGACACTAATTTCACTGTGTAATTTCTTGTTTCATGAAGGAAGCATTGGTATCTGAATTAAGCAAAGTTAAATTGAGTGAAGTGAAATAATAATGTGAATGAATGTTTTAGAAATTCTTTTTTAGTGTTTCAAAAATGTCATTAAAGATTGAGGAATGATCACTGGAATTGTAAGACTTTGTTCTGAGGTGGTTTTGACTGTTCTGTGTAGAGAGTGAGAATTTTCATTACTGTGCTACATTACTGTGCTATTTTGATTTGGACTTGTACACATCGAAATCACTAGTTTTGATGTGATGTCAGCCAACCTGTTTGTTTACCAATCCACCAATCACTCATCATTAATGAACTGTGCCAACGTATATTCAATGAAATACTCTGAACTGAACTGTAAACAGAGAAATGACACTGGATAACATAAAAAAAAGCAAAATGATTAATCATTAAACATCAATATAACAGAAAACAGTGAAGTTAAACTAGACTCATAAACAATATTGAAATAGAAAAGAAAAAGAGATCCTTAGCAGCATAATAGACTGACTTGTACAGCTGCTTAAAATCCAGGTTGACATCATGTTCTGCCTCACTCATATTGTTGAGATGTTCACCCTTCTGAATCTGTTCATTACGGATCTCTTGTTGTGGCCTTTATTATGTGCACAACAAAGACACTGACAGGAAAAGCATGAGCCACTATGGGTGTTGGTATGTGTCAACCAAAATCATTAACCCACAGAGTGACCTTTTGATCACAAATCCCTGAGGAGCAGTGAGGCTTTTGATTGTATGAGGGTGAGGAAGTTTGAGCAGATAGTGGCGTGAACACTGCTGTGTTTTTGATTTTCTTTACCATTTACTTCAGTTGTTTTCTTCCCTGTTGAGTTGGTTTGCTGTTTTGCCAGTTTTCAGGGAAAAAAAGTATATATATTTAATTGATCCTTGATTCTCATTTGACCTGGAAATCTTTCAGGTCCTACATCTTGAATGACATACAAAACCTCCTATTTATGATCTGATACTTTGAGAACAGATGAGAGTCTTCCAGAAATAATCACATTTTACTGGTCTGCGTCTTTTCCAGAAACTATATGTGAGCTAGTGAACTATATGTAGTCTGATGTGAGATATATTTACTTAATTTACACTTTCCCTTAAACATTTGGACTAATAAATCATTTCCACAAATTTTAAGACTCTATGATCACAACCTGGATCATTAAATTATTAATTTACAAACGAGTATCAATCTGGTGTTTGGTCTGGTCTGTTGTTTGGGGGGAAACATGCAGAAAGTCTGATTCAAAGAACCACACGGCTGTGCTGGTGTTGGTAACTTTGTGCTCTCCTTTTCATGTGGACAATTTCAAACCATTTTATTTGAGTGTCCTGCCATCTCATGGCCCATCCCTCAAGGCATTATAAGACACCTTTGCAACACATACATATTTGCAGCACAGAGAACAGCTTCCAGTTGTGCTGGTCACAAATCAGTCCACAGTAATGATCATCCACTTCTCACTGATACATGATTTTCTTCCTGTGCTCCTGAGCATTCACTGAATAAGTTGCCAATTTGAAGGTCTCTTTTTCAAACAGTCATTTCAGATGATATGAGTCCTCTATGTCCAGCAGCTGACTTGCATCCGTGCTATCATTAAATAAAAGATCACAAAGCTAACAATACAAAGAGCAAACACAAAATGACACTCATTTTCTATTTCTACTTCTCCTAGATCACTCAGGGGACAAATTTGACTTTCCTCTTTTGGAACAGTAGCAAACTGAGTTACATGACCGGCAAAAGCAGAAATAATACCTGGACTAAAATGCTGGATTACAGCCACTAATCAGATCTTGACTAAACTTTAGGAAATGAAGCTTCATTTTACACGAAGTGGACCACAAACCATTGGACCACAAACATCATTTAGATGTTATTAATCCACCGAGCAAACAAAGTAGCCTTTCTGGTCCATCATGGATCAAAACAACAACCTGAACACGGGGGAATTATGTATCTCACTATTACATGTTGCCATTTTTAAATTTGACTGCTCAGACCACAGGGAACTTTGCTCATTCATTTGTTAGTCTGTCACACAGTATCACCGACACCACTGATTGGATTTTGGCAAAAGCTGGGGAAGTAGTGCATTTTGACATCTCTAGAATTACACTAACTACCTCTACACGGGCTATCACACCTCAAAACAGCATAATAATAATACATGTTACTGACTGGCTGTCAGGATGTCTGAATAATTTTTGAGGAAGGATGCAGCTCTTGTCCCTGTATTATTAAATGTCCAATGATAAATGAGAAAAAAAAAAAAACTAAATAAGGAAAAAACAACAAACAGGAGACTACACCATTGTGCTACAGACAGCATCTTCATGAAACCCAACCAGATTTGACATGACTAATTTAGGAACAATCAGCCTTTCTGTTCTGTTGCTTGCTTACTTGCATAATTTATGGACAATGATCAGTTGGAAAGTAGTCAAGGATGGAGAGGTAAGCAACACTGATTACAGTTTTGCTAACAATGGATTCAAATAAAGAAGGACACTTGAGATCAGCAGCAGGTTCTCATCAGAAACAGTTTATCCTTCCTTTACCCTTTTAACACTTACAATTCATGTCCTCTTTCCCCTTTGAAAAGTGAACAACCAAAAAGTATAAAGTGAAAGATCTGGGACTTGAGGGGTGGATGTGAAATGAAGCGTCATGAGACAAACTGGTTTTACTGTACAGCTGCAGTGTCAGCTCCAGAAAGAACAAATAGACACAAAAGTGCAGGTAGAGAGAATAATTTGTTTCCATATTAAAAACTAGGACTCATCAAGTCACATCATTGTAACATTGCATTGCTTCAAATCCAATCAGGGGTGGCTGAAACATTAAGTGAGACAGATCTTGTTAAAGATGCGCAAAAATAAAAATCCTCATCACACATTATTTTGCGAGACATTGTACGTTGTCTACTTTGTAGAGCTCCCTGTATTTTCTGTGAACACCCAACACAGACAGAAGAGTTTGAATTACGTACTGTAATATATTACTGTACCATTGACACTACTCTGCAACGCTCCCATTCACAGGCACACGTAACAGAAATAGTGCCTGTGCTGTCAACCTCCACAGTGTATTCAGTTTTAATTGTTACACAGTTTTTCATGACAATCACCAACATGGCTGATGAGTTTATAATGAAGACAATATGTTTTGTATGGACCTAGCTTAGCTGTGCGTCTGCATATGTTGTACATTATCATGTCCTTGACTTTAATCTTTACTTTGGGTCACTCTGAGGAATCTTTATTTGCAGTGTTGGCAGTGTTTTGTCTCCATCTACTTGAATTAAAGCTCTACAAAAGACATTTAGCTCTCTCTTTAGTATTGTCTGTCCTTTTAGCCAGAATGTTTTATTAGCATTATTCAGTGTAATAAAGAGTGATTTTTGCCTTTTGCTTGCTCAGCCTAGTTGAGAAACAATTTTGCTTGGTCTGTCATGTTGCAGGTAAAATATCATGGAACGGAAATGCTCTCTGTCACACAGGCTGTATTGACTCATGACATTTACACTGGGTTTTGGGTAAATGAACAGAAAGCAGAGCGGCAAGCAAAGGATTGTGATATTCACACATCCACATTCAATTAATCACCCCCAAACAAACACTAATTAAAGCACATGCTGAGTCATATGTACATATCAAAATACAAATGAATCATTTGCATTGTAGTACAGGATGTGAAGCCCTCTTAAGCTGATGTTACTGTAAATGACCAAAAATCTAACATAAGATCTAACCACTAATATTTAAAGCATCATCAGGAATGTGGTCAGGGAAGCCGTGGCTCTGAATTTCAAACTCCACGATCCCTAAAAGGGGCTACAAACTGAAAGGGTTGATCTTTATTAGCCACCATCGTCACCAACATGTGTGAGATACAAACACCAGGTGAGGAAGAATCAATGAACCTGCGGTCAGAAAATGCTGGGGCTCTTAGTCTCAGAATGTGTCCTCCCATGAGGTTCATTGCATATCACACTGTACAAGATGGGTTCAATAAATCTTTGATGAACTGGACAGCATCAGTGTTAAGGCATCTCAGATTGTGTGGTCGTGTCATCAAGCTGCTCCTGTCTCATGTTTTGAAAATGCAGAAAAACTGAGTGATCTGAAGACAAGCACCTGTCAAAATGTGAGAATTCTGTGCAAAAACTCGGACACTGGAGAATTTGACACAGGCTGTCTTTTGTCAGTGGCAGACATGTCTCATTGTACCTTTTTTGCAATCATTGTATTGCACTCAGGACTAAACATTTCTCTGTTTCTGTCACCATTCAACTTTCGTCTGTGACAGCCCAAAATGGGACTGGGAATGAGACCTTACATGACCTGGCCTTGAGTGGTCAACTCTAAATACCATGACGGAGCCACCCTGACCGCTTTTAATGCAACACCTTTTTTCCAGATAGATACCATTTTCTCTCCTCTTTCTCTGTATCCCAGCTGCGACTGCTGCTATTTATGTACAGCGTTTATTCACACAGCAAGCACTGGTGTACAGCACAAGTTATATATAACAGCAATATTAGGATTGGTGATGGACACTGGACTTGTTTTTGAAAACAAAGCTAAGTAGTAGGCTTTGCAGCACAGACAGAGATAGAAAGGGCATGACACAAGCAAAACTGATTTAAAGCAGCAAAGCAATTAATGAAAAGTGCTATCCCCGATCAAAAACGATGAATCATTCAGCAGATTACATTCCAGACAGACACGCTGATGCTTTCCATCTCTGTTTCCAACTTTGTATATCTGCTTTGCAACATTAATTCAAATATCACTGTTGCACCACAGTAAACTCCAAAAAAACACTGTTGTTTTGTTGTGTGAAAATTGTCTCAAACAAAACTGTTATCAGTCTTATTTGCCTATCAATTTGCTTGTTAATATTCTAATTAACTGACTAGCCCCTAAGGGGGCTATTCTCTGAACTCTTTTGGTTATGTTTTGAACTGTCTTTTGGACTCGTTAAGTTTTGTTCACTGTTCCTGTTTTATTTTGAAATTATGGCCCTTGTGTATCTTGTCTTGTTCTACTTCTTGTCTTTGTCTTGTTTCCCTCCATTTGTGATTGTCTGCCCCGCCCTAATTGGTTTCACCTGTTGCCCATTACCTTATGTATTTAAGTCTCGTCGTTTCCCTGTATTCTTGCCAGTTCGTCTGTGTCCATGCCCGAGTTGATGCCCAAGTCTGTACCTGAGTCCCACCTCATGGACTTACCTTGGTTTCCTCCGTTTTCATGTAAGAATGTTTTGTATTTTCATTTGGTTTTGTTTCTGAGTATTTTTTCTCCTGCGTGGATGATATTTGGTTATTTGAGTTTTGTTTCTTGGCCCTGGACACTTCCAGTGATTTTTGGTTTATTAAAAGACTTTTAGTTCACTCCTTTTGCTTGTCTTTGGGCTTTTTGCTTTTGGGTCCTGGCCTGATTCCTAGTCTCAGCATAACACTAATTTCTTTAGATATTTTAGGCTATAAGCCCCTGAATGTGCAAAAGTGACTTGTAGCACAAAATTTTGTTTCTAAATTTAGGTCCTGAAACACCTCACTTCCTTTCACTGTTTGAAAAGGGGCTTTTCTTTCTCTTGTGGCTCTGCCGTGTCCTAGCATTTATATTTACCAGTATTTTTTTTTTTCTCATTTTGTGTGTAGTGCTATTCAGTATGCAGTGAACAAATGTGCATTTCACTTGATTTGTCTATTTACTGAGTTGTTTAAGTTCTTAGGTTTCCATTTGTTTATTGAGCATAAGTCATACCCTCCCCACAGGTAAAAATCCAATGCAAGAGGGAAAGTGAAATTTGATGAAGAGTGGCGACTCGACAAACTGAGAGAGTAGTGCAGACTGACTGCAGCCTGTCTCAGTGGGATCCACACTCAATCTGGATGTATCTGGATACTGCATACTATGTGAAGATGAACTGACGACAGAGAGAGCACATCTTGTGCCCTGTCCACAAAGAACTTGTCACACAGATCACTCCACTTCTATTAAGTGTGGCACAACAGCAGTTTCTGGTCATGCATTCCATTAACAGTGGCAGTCTTTGTATTCCTGCCCACAAAGTACAATATAACACTGCAACACTTTACTTTACTTTACTTTACTTTACTTTACTTTAAAGAGGTGAACCAAACCCAGAAGTCAGGCAAGGATCCACACAAAAATCCAAGAATAAATGCATTCTTACTTGCAGTAATGTCTTACATGTTTTAACATTGCAGATTTTAAGATATTTTAACATTGTGATACGATGATTGCAGTAACATATCTCGGACAAATCCCCACCTGCATAAAGGTTATGCACTGCGTGTGCAATCAATACCAAATCTCAATGCGGATACTTGAATACATAAATGCAAATTATGCTGCTAAGTGTCAGTGCAGCTACACAAATGTAAAGGTTTTCTAACCTGGATTTATTTTCTCTGTGGGAGGATTTTCTACATATTTTAATGTTTATGACAGCCCTGTGGTTTCTGTGCTCACATAAATGCTCAGTACAGTTTGAGTATCAGCTACAAATACTGTGGCATTACAATGAAGATATCTTCTTCATAAGACCATGTTTGATATTTGAAAAAACATACTCATCCCCAGCTGGATTATCTAACACAAAACTCTTGATCAAAGAGTACTGGTAGTCCCCGATTAATATAAAGGTTTTAAAGGTTTTACGACTTTTTGTTGTAGCAGTTACAGCATTAAAGCAGATTTATTTATGGAGTGCAAAGAGTAGGTTTGGAGGACTATAACTTATGAGAAAGAAGGTAGGGTGAGTGTCAGGGACATGATTAAGTGTTTTCAGTCAAGTGAGAATCTCAGAGAGACAATGTGTATCTGACAATGTTTTATTTATTTGTTTCGTTTTGTTTTTTTTAAATTGTGGTTGTCTAGTGTGGTAGCATTTTCCAGTGAATATAGTTGACTACACCACTCTGTCCTGTACTTCAGTACCTCAGGTGTGGTGATGGACTTAATTAACCCCACACATGGCCCCACAGGTTTATTTGCTTCCATGGGCTGAGTCACAACGAGCCTTGTTGAGATCAGTGTCATTCTTTATGAAAAATTATTTTTGTCTTCCGCTTCTGCAACAATGATCCATATGAGATGCACTGATGTTATAATCTTGCACAGTTTTTGTTTCTTTTTTGAAAATCTATTATATAATGTGTATGTATAATGTATGTATATAACGTATACTGCTGCTCTGTGTCATGCTCCTTGGTACTGAAGGTGCTTTGTGGACAAGGTTGCAGTGTTTTTGTTTTACAAACAAAGTCATGGTCAAGTTATGTTTGGTTGATAAGAGTCCTTTAATTGTTTGAGTATTCACGACAACACTCACACAGTGGATGCACAGCCTCAGTATCAGCAATGTAAATGGTTCCCACAGGAATCATTAAAAAAGAACTGAACTCACTGACAAAGCTCTGTTTGTCTCAGAATTTCAAAGGACCAAAACTTTGCACATTTGTCCAAGAATGTACATAGAAAGCTGCTGTGGGGCTTTTGGCTGATTACAGAGCATATCAGCTCAGCGTGCGATCATCTTTGCTATATCTTTTTTTTTTTTTTTTTTCTTGCTGTGGATTGACTTTAAGTTTTTGTTGCTTGAGTGTAAAGGTCTGAATGGCCTGGCTCCTATTTACCTTTCTGAACTCCTACGCTCATATTCTACCCCAGGGCCCCTCAGGTCCTTTGAAAAAGACCTCTCAGCTGTTCTACAGTTGAGGTTAGAGATGGAGCAAGATCTGGTGTTTGAGGCTGCAGCCCCTAGATTATGGATCGGCCTCCCACACCATATAAGATCTTCTCCCAACACTGACACTTAAAAATGGTCTCATGTCTTTTTTTCCCCTATGGCCTTTAAGTCTGCATGACATGCCTGTAAATACATTGTTGTTTGTGTATGTGCTGTATTTGTGGTTTTATTGCTGCTCTGGTCTGGTCTGTCGATTGTTTTATATCTGTGTACATCCATTCTTCCTTTTGGCCATAAAATATACCTCAGAAATAAACACATACTCAAATGTGAACATATGCATATAATACATGTGAGTCAGTGCGTCCCTAGACAATAGCTGTTTTATGTGCAATATTGGATTTTAAAAAGACAGAGTGCAATAAAGTGTCAATGTCAAACATATGGATCCACCTAATAGTTTTAAGAAATTAAAAAAAAAAAAAAAAAATATATATATATATATATATAATCATAAAGTCCATTTAATGGAGCTTGCTTTACGTCACAAAGCAAGCTCCATTAAATGGCTTAAAAAATTGGTGTTCCCACTTTTCCATTGCTAAACCCTTTAAAAACCATTTTATGATGTCCTCAATCCAAAAAGCACACTATATAATCAGGCAGGGAAATTAACTAAGTAGAACTACAGTGATTTTTAATAGTTAGCTTTTTCCTGTATTTTCATGAGCTTTTCATGTATTTTGAATTAGGTAATTTCCGCTTTCACTTTTTATGATAAAATGTAGTCCACTGCTTTGGGAAAGATAAAAATACAGACTTGCCTACAGTTATGCTTTTATGGCACAATCCAGATATTCTGTTTCAGTTTTCATTGAACTTCTATTCCTTCATAAGGCAATCTTGAGAAAGCTCTCTTTTAAGGAAATAAAGGCAACCTCTTTGGAAAATACTGAATTGAATAGGGACTGATTGTTAGGGTTTATTCAAACAGCAATAGTTACATTTCACTTTGAGGAATATTGAGGTCAAGCAAGAGTACTTGAGTATGACATTGTGCTCTTCTGTCTGGTGAAAGCCTGGATGTACTGTGTATAGTGTAAAATTGGAACTCAATGTAAGATTGAATGTAAATGTTTCAATAATGAATGTTGTCAATCATACACACGAAACAAAGCTTAACTGAAATGTCTTCTGCATGAAATGCATGAAAATATAATGGTAGTCAAGCTATAAACAATGATGTTGACAGGAGGTGATACAGGGTTGTTGTTGTTTTTTTTTTTTTAAATGTTTATATTCTCTAATCCGAAGAAGAAAAAAAGACCACCCTCTCTAATCAATACCATTGCTGATTTATAACCTTAACTGCACTAATTCTGTTTTAAAAGAGAGATCTCTTTAAAGAGTTGTGTGTGGGGATGTTGAAATCTGAAGGTTCATTTTTGGGTATCACCAGTGGATTATACAAATTGAAAGCTGACATAATTTCCCCTGAGTTAGTGGCTGCTAATATTGCATGACACTTGTTTGTTGAAGCCGAGATTGTGTAAAGCTTTTTTTTTTTTTTTTTTTGAGGAAAAATGCTGGTCCAATTCCAGTCATTAGCTTATTTCAATTACAACAATTACAAGGCTGTGATATTTTTTCTTGTAGTGCTGCCAATGTGAGAAATATCTGTATTGAGTGCAAGAACAATGAGTTGGACTCTGAAATGGACTGAACAGCGTTAACCCTCAAGGTTTCATCAAACATTAATTTTTTCAATTACATAACAGTCTACTGAAAAGATGTCTGTGAAGGTTCTCAATCATCCTGGTCACGGTCATCCAAGAATTGAGGGAAACTGGAATGGGTTGTGGATACTTGAATATGTTTCACCTCTCATCCAAGAGGCTCCTTCAGTTCTGACTTGCTGGGGAGTCTGAAGTATTTAACCTCTGAATGGTTGTTGCAACACCAGTCATTAGAGGTGACTGCAACGACTCTAACGAAGACTTTTAATGCTCAAGTCTTTTGAGAACCTGTTTCAAATTATCTTTCCACATCACTGAAGTACTGTAAGCTCATACAAACACTCCAAAAGTCCTCTCATCTTCTACTGAACATTTATTTATGTTTGTAAGCAATTTCACTTACTAAAATACTGTCAAAATCACTTTAACCCTTTCATGCATAGTGGTCACTACAGTGGACAGCTATTCAAAAGCTGTTCTCTTGTATATGCATGGGCTTTATTGTTATAGTTTCATATCAGCCAACACGGTGGATGCTTGTGCACCAAAGCAAAAAATGTCAACAGATGCCATGATGCTTCATGCACACGAAAAATAAGTATGTCTGCATGCAGTGTCTTGTGTGCTGGATGCTTTGCCAATTGCCATACAAGATGGATGGGAAGTGGAGATGAGCAGGACATTATTATGTGAGAGGACAATATCAAATCAGAGGGGAGACAGAACATTTGTAGACCGCGCAGACAATGTTGTGAGAACATCAGATTAGTAGCGTTAAAAATGTTTTTATATGATAGTTTTCACGCAGAATGGACATTTGTAACTCCACGACAAAAAGGTTCATAAACAAAATTTCAATTGTATTTTTTTTTCATGCCTAAAGAGGGATAAAAACACTGCAAAAAAATCATAACTGAGGTGTTCATAATTCATGCATGAAAGGGTTAAGCATATAGTGAGCTGCTTATGTCACCTTGTATTGAATTTCTTTGAGTGTGCAGCCTTGAGATGTCATCCAAAGCCATACTCTGAAGTTTGCTTCTAATAAGTTATGCATTTATTCTGTAAAAATGAAAATTATAACTGAAGATATGCTGTATATTAGTTGTTGTTCATCAAAACGGTTCATGCATAAGAAATCCTTTCAAGGTCACTTGTTCTACGCAAGCACTGCCACTGCTTTACTTCTATGGAGATTAGCTGATATTGCAATACAGAGCGACCTTATCTACAAAGAGCCCATGGGATATGGAAACAATCCATTTCAACCTGACTTTCAAACACATTCACAATACTGGAATCAATATGTGTTTTGGACAGATAACATTTGACACAATGTATATGGACAAACCCCTGATTGTGGAGACAATACATTAGAGGCCAAAAATATTTCTCATGTGTTACATCAAATTATAATCACTTCACCAGGCTCACAAAGAAATGCATACAACCACACGTTTCACACATCCTCCCATTTCATATAATGAAAGCGTCACATGCAGGAACAATTGTGGGAGTATACGTTTTAAATTCAGTAATTAGACGATATTCTATTTGTGCCTTGATTTCTTTCTTGTGAAATAACAAGCTCTGCATGATTTGAGTTGTAATGTGATGAGGCTTGGCCAAACTGCCATTTATCAAGTATGCACCAAATTAAGAAATGACCATTTCACCTTCACTGGGCATACCTGTCTATTGTCAGGAGCAGTCTTCGCATTTCTTGAGAATGAGATGATTTGACATTTCGGTGATCGTTTATTTGTTTAGGATTTACAAGTAGGATTTTAATTGGGCTGTTATGTAAAGCATTTGTCACTCATTTTGCACAGGTTAAAGCTATCTAAAATTAAATCCCATTACATGACAGGCTATGACCGTTTTGCAACTGCAGATCCAGTTTATTATAGTTGCAAATTGACTGTTTTGCTGTTGGATAATTACAATCCTTTTTAAGAGGCAACACGATATACTGCACATTAGCTTCAGGCAGCATCAACAAAATACACTATCATGAAGTTTCAAAAACCTACTCTAGTCTAAAACTGCTTGCATGTTCTTATGTATAAACTCAATCCAAAAAAAAGTTACAATTTTATGATCCTTAATGTTATAAAGTTATTGATTGATAACTTTACAACTTTAAGGGAAATCAGTCCTTTATAGCAGCAAAGGAGCACCAGACTAAGTGGTATTAGAAGATAGAAAAAAAAAACAACATTCAAGGAGGGATGTAAATATGAATATCTATTAATCAATCAATCCCTGAAGGCCAAGACCTTAATCAAGAAAAGTAATTTAAAAAACACAGTTCACAATATAAGCACAGCTGTCTGTCAAAGCTAAAAAGTTTGTGATATAAAATAGTGACTTACAGATCCTTGAGCTTTTTAGCCCCCTGTGGCATCACTGAAGGAATTACAGAAATACAGATACATTTCCTGGAATTTTACCTGTTAGCCATACAATCATAATGTATAGATATGTCACAACAAATCTGATGGGCGGGCCTGAGGTTTTTAACAGGTGTGTGTGTGTGTGTGTGTGTGTGTGTGTGTTGGAGGGGTGGTGGGAACCAACATTTACAGAGGCCGCTGAACAAGGAGGAATTACTATGCCCCAAACAATTAAAGGCACTTAGACCAAATCAGAGCTAACATTACTGAATACATAACAAAACAGAGCACAAATACACCACAGAAACTGTTACCATTACATCTGCAGTTCAACACCACAGCCAGCAACTATGTTTTCATAACATATGAGAGCAGCCACATGCTTTTGTTCACATTTTACAATTTAATCTACAGCACAACAGAAGCCAAATAATACCAGTGGTAGGAAAAGCTTTACTCACCTTTGAAATAAAGGTGAGAACCAAGTGTTGAAGGACAGGTAAGGTCTCTCTCGAAGATGAAGGAATGTGTGACGCATGACGATGAAAATGTTCCTAAGTGTATACAATATTTTTAAGTGCCTGGAGTGTTAGGGTATGTTTAAAAGCAATGAATGCTAGGTCCACTGTAGCCCAAGTGGGTACCTCTAGTGTACAATCTATCTCAATTCCAGTCAAATGTTTTGTTCATCTAGATCGTTAGATGAGTTTTGCAGTTATTGTGGAAACACCTTCATGGTGGTGTTAAGTGCCATTAAATGACCTTGGGGGGATTTTGAAAATTGCTAGCTATTTCTTTTTTCAGTAAAACTGGTGCTTTGACCAGCAAAATGTAATGGTAATACACGAAAGGCAAAAACCAGGCCAAGGTCCCCGGATCCCAGGACAGAACCATAGTAGCAGCAGGAAAAACGCACAGTATGCATCTGCCTAAATATTATTTACTTTACTTGCCTATTTCAATTTAACCCACTTTATACTTCTACTCCATGCCAATCACTTTCTCAGTTTCCTTTGCATTGATGTTTATAGATGTTCCCTTTTTTTTTGAAAGCTGCACTCACTTGTGTGTCCCTGAAAAACACTGTCTGGATAGCCTATTATTCTCTCTCTATACTGAAAAGAATACATGCATCTCTCAAGAGCACTTACATCCCCACATTCAAGAACATTCTCACCTGTTCCTGATCAATGCAACAACCCTCCCCCAAAATATTCCAGAACATTCAGAACCTGTTTCTGCCTTATGCAGCAAGCATCTAAGCGCTCAGTTGAATCTATTTTTTTATACTGACAAGATACAGATACAGCTTCAAAGACTGCAACAGAAATAGAGAATAACAGAGAAATCACATTTAGATCTTAGTTATAGTGAATCATCAAAGACATTATATTTCTATTTGTTTTATTATTATTATTATTATTATTATTATTATTATTATTATTATTATTATTATTATTATTATTATAAGAACGACATGTTATTTATTGATTTTTCAACTTAAAATAAAAGTCCACCATTATCAATTGTTATAGTGCCACCTATCGTTTAAACGTAGGTATGTCCGTTTTCAGCACGTAACACTCTTCTACTTTTTTTTCGGATAGTCTACATTGTTTTGCTTATTTTTTTTTTTATCTCGTAATATCTTAAGAACCCAGTATTTAGTCGTATTAAAGTGCTTATGAACTTTTTATTTGAACTTTGTATTTGTTAAAAAAAAAAAAAAAAAAAAAAAAAAGATTGTTACTATAGTGACCAATAGTAGCGGGTTGGTACGTCCATAAAACCTGTTCGGCTTGTGGTCCGGTTTCAAAGCTTTCCGTAGTGAAACAAGTAAGTTTTCCCCGCTGTCATATGTCAGCTGAAGCGACTGGAAAACTAGCTTAATGTGAAAGTGAGAGAAGTTTCAAAATTCAGATTATCTGCATGAGTTTTGATCGGCAACGCTGGACGAACCACCATTGCTGACTACTGAAATGGAGACAAGTAATTGACAACGGTGGCGAAAAGTTACGTTGACCCATCTCCGGTTTGGTCTTTATACGAGGCTTCAACTCTGCCCTCGCCTCGGCTAACTAGGACAACCTGTTCTTGTTCGATTTCACCATGGACGCGGTTATTAAATTCACAAGTCAGAGCCAAGGGAGAGACCGTATATTTAGGTAAGTTGGAGTGTTTGTGACTTGGACCTAAGTGTTGACGGTTTATTTACTATAACAGTATAAATGTGAAGTTAAGTAGGCAGGTCGGCGTGGAGCAACAGCAGAGCGTGTTGAGAGCTTTTCTTTGAATATCAACTTTCTCCATTTTACCCTCTGTCTTTTGTTCTTTATTTCAGAGCAGCCCAGTATGCATGTGCACTGTCGGTATATGTACTCCGAAACAACACAGGAAGAAAGGAGCTTGTGGCAAAACTTAAAGGTCTGGAAGCCAACGTGAGTGCCGGACGAAAATGTGAGTATTTACTGTGAAGTGTGTGAAGTGTGGGAGGGTGGGGTTAAAGTGCTTTCTGGTAATCCCAGCGACCCCCGAGGTGGTTTCATTAGGTGCCCAAGAAAAAAAGGGACTAACTTAATTCCATAAAAAATACAAAATCTCAATAATTAAGATTTGAACCAATGAATATTCTGCACAGGTTATTGTAAGGTCCAGCTTGTCCTCATGTCCATTGTGTGAAGTCCTAAAATTAAAAACTAGAAACTTAACTAGACTGGGCTCACCATATAGGACCAAAATCGTATTACTCCCGTGTTAGTCCTCGTGTTAGACACACTGTTTTCACAGTAACATTGCTGCCCTTGTTGTCTATAAAAAGATTATCTTTTGCCTCCAAGTCCAAATCTCCTCTTTTAGTGCTCTTATAAGTGCCAACCATTTGCGCTTGATAAATGACTTGAACAATTAATCAATCATAAATATTGTCGTAGATTAATTTATTGGGGACTCATTCCACCATCGTTTCACCACTAGCTATAGATTTTTGCAACATGCAATTGCAGTTTTCTCTACTAGTTTTTCCAGTTTCCCTTGTGTTTGTCCCTTTGTTTTCCTACTACTTGTAAATATTGTCTTAAGCCACAATATTAAGTCTGAATGAAGTCAGTTTAGCTATCTCTACAAATTCACCACTGGCTTTAGAAACTTGCATGCTAAAATGGAGTGAAATAAAACCTGCATCCTTTTTCATTATTCCATCCCTCTGTCACTGAATATATAATATCACTGTGGTTTGTCTGCAGCACAATAATCTGAAATCATCTGACTCCTTGTTAGATTTAGCAGCTGTTATTGCTGTTATTACTGTCATTGCCCTCAAAAACCCTGTCTCGCTGCTCTTTTTCTATAAACACAATAATATCTCATCAACAAGGATGATCTTGACTGCCTGTTCTTTAAGGCCAACAAGGCAGGAACTGAGCTACAGGAAACAACAGCTTAAGCTGTTTGATCTTCCTTCAAGTACAGTCTATTGTCTCTCCGTTGTATAATTGAATCATTTCAACTGTTTTACGAAAGCTTTTACTAAAGCCTCCTCTTATGTTCAAGGAAATATAGAATAAATCTTTAATAGATTAAATTATTATAGAATAAAACAGAGCTCCTTCCAGACATTGCCTAAAACCAAACAGTTGTTCCTAGGTGTGACTGAGCATTTGAGGGTAAAACATATCAACCTTTATCTGCTGTTTTGATGTTTAATAATTACATATTGAATAGGGCTGGGTTCCCATGGTCATGAATATCAAAAAAAGTAAAAGTCACATAAATAGTGCGGTACAAAGTAACTACAATGATCACATCTTGTCCTGTGATTAGTGTAATTAGTGGGTGATGGCCTAAACATTAGCCACACACATTAAATATATGGCATTTGCTGTGTGAATAGCACCTAGTTCTTTTTAACTGAAGGCTTGCTATTTATTCAATAAAAGCATTGTCATTTTTTATGCTCTTACGTTTTATGCTGTATGCTATAGAACAATGCGGAAAACCCTGCATACATTATGCCATTACACCAAACTGAAGCAATTTTCCTTGTTAGTCTTTTAAAGCTGATTAAATCTTCCCTCAATTTTTCACAAAAAACTGCTTACATACGTTGTCTGAAAACACTGATGTGTTTATTTTTTTTTCATATGAATAAACAAACAAATACACACTGTACAACACGTATTTGTGGCTGTTCCAAAAGGTGTGTCCAATCACTTTTTATTGTGCTCTGTAAAGGTGCAAAGCAAATTGCATTGACATTTTCAGTTGTTTTTGCCAGCCATGTGTCTTCAGCCCGTGGGCTCATACCAGGTTAATGGTTGTTGTTGTCGCCGTGTTAAAGTAGCTTTTTCTTTTTCCTCTCTGTGCGCTAATATAGACAGTGTGTGGGTGACTGCAGACATGTGGACCTGCATCAACACTGATGACACTAAGACTGGACTTGACAGCTCATAGATCAGTTCACTTTACAACCTGAGGTGAATTTAGAAACTTTGACATGTTTTAAATGACTTTTAAACTTTAGACTTGAATGAATTTTTCAGACACTGACTTGATGAGTTCCACATGGAAATGATGCGATAAGGCACTGCCTTAGAGCAGGGTCAAGCAGTAAAGACCTTGGCCCCCTTGGTGTTTTTCCAGCAGAGCTGTGTCAGGGCCAGAGCTGGACGAAAGAGAACCAGGCCAGGCTCTCTTGGTGCACCACTTAATTATGTCTTTTCTGCATCAGAGCTGCAGCCACAGGGCTCTGCTGCCTCTATGCCTGGCCTGCCTGTGGGTGCAAGAGATCGCAGGTCTCACAAATTAAAAACAGAGCTTTTAAGAGGAGGATTTACTTGTAGATAATTCCAATAACGTGCTTTGTGAAGTGTTCAGAAAGCAAAGTGTGCAAGGATGAGCCTCAGTCAGAGCTGGTGTGATTACAATATGTAAACACAGTGAGTAAATGGAGACCATGACCTCCTTTCCTCAGAGGGACAAATGCAATAAGATACTGTAGTTTGGTTTGGTTTGAATGTCGCTTAACCATATTCTGCTGTCCACGGTGGACCACTACTATGAAATGTTGACCTGACATTTCATATTAAATTGATTACTGCTCTAATGCCCTTTTTTTTTCTTCCTCCTTTGTCAGTGCTCAGGCTGGGAAACACACTAAATTCCATTGAGGCTGCTAAGCGAACCATGCAACTCTCTGACCGAGTGCTGTGCCTGTGCCTCACTGCGGCCAACATCAACCGCGCCCTCTACTTTATCTGTGACAATGTACTTTGGGCCAGAAGTGTCGGTCTTATCCGTGATATCGACAAGGAACGTTGGAGCCTAAACGCCTCTCGCTGCTACTTCTTCTCGCTAGTTATGAATCTGACCAGAGACGTTTATGTAGTCCTCCATTTAATGATGCAGAGAGCACGAGATAAGCAATTTAGGCAGAAAATGGATCGGTATCTCAGTGAGAGTCCTGAAGTGGCTGAAGCTGTCATTCCTCAGTTGGATGCTTTGCTCTTTCTGCTGCTGGAGAGTCTAAAATCACATCCAGCTGTTGCCTTGGATACATTGAAAAACATTTGTGATCTCTTCATTCCCTTAGACAGATTGGGTATTTATCAGTCAAATGCAGGAGTGGTTGGATTTTGTGGTCTAATCTCCTCACTGATTGGGATTGTAACCCTTGCACAGCCCAAGTTAAGAATCAAACCATGATAACAAAGGTGGAGATAAACCTTACTGACTAACTGCAGATCAAAAGGTTAATTTTGACAGGTGCTGAAAAGGCTTCAGTGTCATCTAGCTGGAGCTGTCATAGTGGACTAAGGTTAGGCACCACACCACAGGCACATTTTGTAGTGTTCATGCTAGAATGGCATTCATGTTTAATGCCAGCAATAACTGAAAATCTTGCAACTTTTTGATTGAGTTTAAAACACTGATTTAAAAGGGAACAAATCAAGTTTATATAGTATCCTTGTTTATTTATTATGTTTTAATTTAAAAGAGCCAAGGCTAAACCTTTGCGCATTCCTGTCCTCTCCAACACCACAAATAAAACCAGCAGTTTTGTAACTACAGTACTTTTTTGGATTAAAAAAAAACATCTTTTTCAGCTATCTTTTCTAAAAACTATGGTGTTAATCTGAGTGGCATTGTCGCATTAAGTCCAGTTTCTTTCTCTGCTCTCTGTGTTGTGATAAAATGCTGCTGAAAGTTTTACCTTCTTCATTCAAGTGAAGAATAAGCTGCTTCTCAGCCAAAAGTGCTTCAAGAGGGGATAAAGCAGCCAAGAGATTTAAAAGAATTATCTCAATTATTATTTATTTTTCACTCTACCATTCAGGGCATGGCCATGACTTTGGCCGTCAAAAGATTATACTGTTTGCTAACTTAAAGAAAAGTGCAAAGAAATGACTTGAGTACAAAAAAAGGAAAATGAAAATCTTTTTCTATTTTAAGAAAAATTTTAAGAGCAAAGACGCCTTAAACAATGCGCCTACAAGTACATATATACCTTCTAGGAATTGTATGCATGTGTATTTGTTTTTGTGTCTTTGTGACACAGACAAAATCTGTACAAGGATGAATTATTGCATCTTCCTCTTCTAACCTCAAAGCTGTGGTCGCATGTGACGTTTATCATCACATGTAATAGTGTGATCCAGTTCAGATGACTAAACATCTTCACTGTCACATTGATTGAAAGATTAATAAAACACAAAATAGTAAACATAAAAAGGATTTAAATGTGTGCTTTTTAAAAACTACGTTTGTGTTTCAAGGCTGTGAATAATCATCCAGTGTCTTGAATAGTGCTCCCTGAAAAACATTTGTGGTTCAGTATAGAAATAGAGTAACACTGCCCTCTTGGGGAAGCATGACACCATGCTGAATTGTAAAGAGCTTTAATTTTTCAATTTTACTGAGACAATAAAACATTTTTTTTTCTGAAAGCTTTTCTCAGGAAGATGACCTTGTGATAAAGCATCCTCCATCAAAAATTGCAAAAATATATTCCATTTCCCTTTCACCATACCTTTGCTGTGAAAAGAACAAACAGACTATGCAAAGAAGAATCCCATAAAAGAACAAACACATACAAAGCAATAAATAAAGAAATTTGTTCTCCTAGGTGGATCAATCGCAGCAATTTATAATTGACAAAATGTTTAATTTCACATTTCCATGGAGGCATTGTTTTTCCAGTACCAACAAACCAATTAAACTGTATGAAATATGTGTGAACCATTTCCTGGGTTGAAAGTATAAATTAAAACAAAATCCAAGCCATTCTTTCAAATATACACTTATGCAAATAGCTAACATTAGATGCAGTTCAATTGGTGTCCTGGAAAACCTTGCATTTTTAAAATGCTAAATTGACTGGAAAAATGTTCTGCTTAAATAAGATGTCAGTGCCAATACACTTTATATGTTTGACAAGGCATTTGAAATCAACTGAATCCTAAAATGATGAACAAAGCACTTTGAACAGTGTGAAACTATGCATGTGTAAATACTGCTGGGCCAAGTTTTTTTTTTTTTTTTTTTTCCTTTCCAGAATACCAATGACAGTTACAGGCAGAGTGGCTCTGCTTTCTGAATAAAAAGGCACCTTCAGTAGTTAGCTCCTGCAACAGTAAACAAAACAAAACAAAAAAAAAAAAATCACATCACAGTTAGCACTTGAGAATCCCCTTTCATCAGGGATCTGGTTTCCCAAAAACAACATGTTAAAAGAAATGGTATGATTATCTTCGGTCATACTATGATTAGACTGATATTTTGCCCACAGAGGGTCACCCATGATGCAGTTTGTTCGATTACAATTGATCAGTGTGACTTTAGTGGTAAATGGGAAGCCATTAACTTGAATTAGTTTATATCATTACTTTCAGGGTCCTGTGGTGTAAATGGTGTTTTGCAGACATTTTCATCCTTCAATTATTTAAAAAAAAAAGTGTTAGTACCTTTTCTATTTTGAATTAAAACAAATTCTGTGAATCACAAACCATCCCTCACTGATATCGAGCCACAGTACCAGAACAAATGCTTAGACATTTGCCAGAATAATGGTAATATTTCTTTAGGTGTGTCGGAGCTTTTAGAATCCTGAATTTTCACCCTTGATGATATATAATGTTTGGAATTGGTGAACACTGTTTGGGCTTACAATTATCATTTTTTCCAATAGTCAGTGCTTAAAAACGTTCCTTTCTTGGAAACTTTCATATGTGCCAAGACAGAGCAACTGTTGATATTCTTAAATCCTTCAAAACATCCCAGAATACAGAACGTAGAAATTGTACATTTAAACTGCAAAAGAGCTGCAAAATATGTGACTGAGTATTTGCACTGAGAAATCAAAAGAAGCAAAGCACATTATTTTGTGTAGATTTCTGCAATGATTCTTACTTTTGATAGTGGTGCTTGATAGGATCAGACGGTAAATCAAATATCTTTACAGTTCATGATTATTCGACAGATTATGAGACAACAAATGAAGCTAAATATAAAAAAATTACCATTAAGACGTACATCGAAAAAAAAACAAGAACAACACAGATAAGACAACGCTTGCACAACAACTATCCAGTAACTGAACCTTCCTTCAAACTAAAAGACATTTACAGAAATGCTTTGAACTGTGCAGAGAACAGAAAGAACATTTCAGAACAGGGGTACCAGAATCTCAGAAACATCTGACATACATGTTAAGGCAAATATTAGCTTCATTCTCCCATTTTAAGCCATAATTAAGACAATAGTTGTGAATACAGCTACATTGATGCAAATGTCCAGAGAACACTGAAATCCGGTCACTATTCTCTACTGCACGCCACAGCTAATGAAGATGAAGTAAAAACTACAGGTTGCTTTATTCAAATGCACCAACTAAGGTACAAACAATTCCAAAAAGTCTAAAATGAACCAAAGTGGTTTGAACTGACTGAGAGACCCACAGTGGCCTCTACTGCATGGTTCACACATGGGTGAAAAGTTCAAATTTTTTCAAGGCATCTCTAGCACATTCGGCAGAGTAACATAAAAATGTAACGTTCACCAAAGTGAATTATTGTTATTTAACCAAATCCCATATTACACATCATCAAGACTTCAACCAAAGCAAAATAACAGTAAATGAAAATGTGTGGACTAGGTCGATTACAAAGATAAGTACCCTGTAAGCTTTTAAAACTGCATGTAAAGTGAAGAGTTTCACAGAGCAACTAGTAGTCATTCATCTACAGTGTGAATACAGCATGATTACTGTTCATACTGTATGTCAGTAAACCTGTAACCAGAAGACTTTAGAGATCTGTGAGTAGATCATGTTTTTTCATTACGTAGTGAAAAGGCAGTTCGTGGTACTGTAGGCTACATGTGGGTGAAACTGATACTATCTTGAAACCATCATTACTGGACTGTGAGGAGTGATTTTGTGGCATTTTGATATTTCTTAGAAATGAAACACGACATTGGCAGGAAGCTACGTGATCAAATTCCTTATGATCAAAGCCCAGAGAAACTGTTCCTAAGCACAGATCCTGGGTGATAGATTGATATAAACATTTGTATGGTCTTCATCCTGCAGAAATATAGGTTTTGTTTGGATTCTACATTTTTTTCTAGCCTTCATGAGATAAAATTAGAATGAAATGAATTTGTCAGTTCAGATGTGCTCTGAAGAGAGATACACTGTTTTAAGCATGACCATATTGCTGTGACTATGTAATCTTATTATTGTAACTAATGAATGATTAATGTGATTGAATGTGTCAACATCTGGAGTTCTACCAGCAAACAGCAAATAAACAAGTTCCTCTGTATGTTAAATATAAAGATTTTACTAGCATTTGTTTCCCCCAAAGATTGATTGTACCGTCAACTTAATACTTTTTTTTTTTAGTTCTGTCATAATAAAGGATAGAATGAAAATGTAATCAGGCAGGTGGGATCACATCTGTTTTGCATTTCGTGAAAATGGATTTGGCTTTCGCTGTGTCATCTGACCATTTTACAGCAGAACAAAATCCAGCCATTACAGCGATAATCACAGATGAAAATCATAGTGTTAAAGGGCAACATCTGATCACGAGTCGGTGGTCTCAGCCCACTTTTGAAAAAGAACCTCGCTCCTCGCTTCTATCAACAGGAGGAGTAAAGTGAAAAGTGTCTCAGCGACTCCAAGGCCTAGCTGGGCAGTCTTTGGGTCCATTAGGAGTCTTTTGGTCCAGTCATACTACACCCTGCTGAGGGTAGAGGCCAGTTACTAGGAAAGTTCCTGTGCTCGGTCATAATCTGTGATCAGGCCTTTGATATGCGACAGTTTCTGATGGAGATACTCGCATCGCTTCTTCTCTTCCCGATACCCAGGAAACTTCTAAAAAAAGACAAGAAAAGGGGAACCAGTGAGCTTTCAGTAACACACACTAAAATCCAAAACAGTAGACCTCATGCAAAAGCCTTTTTGTATTCTTATGATAAACCTGTCTTTGTTTTGTTTTTTTCCAGGAAGTTTGCTCTAGTATTTCAAATTGGATTTACTGCACAAACTTATTTATAAATTGCTTTTTTTAATCAGAGGAATGCCACCTGTTGGCGGTGTAGCTGCTCATTTGTGAGATTTGGTCATTAGCATAATCACAGTCCGCACATTGCTACAGTATAAAAGGTAGTTTGTTCTGCTCCCTTTATTATCAGATTTCACTCCCAAAAATGTGACAAAAACATAATAAATGTAGTTGTCTCCGTAGGCTAGTGATATTAGGGGATTATATAACAGTACTACAGCTATCAAAGCTATGTCAGAATGGCACGTGAAGTTAGATGCCAAAGCAAAACAGGCCATGACTAACACTAAGGTGATCCAGGGGACATTGCATATTAGACGATCACAGACTTGACGTTGAACTCTCGGGTGCTTTACAGAGGACGTTTCCTTGGACAGCAGCCTACATAAAAACCTTGACTGAGGCAGAATGTTCTGAGCAGCTACTTAATTGTTTATACTGCTGTGCCAAAATACTCAAGCCAATCAAATCTGAAAGGATAGGTTTTCTAATCTCAGTTAAGATGCAAGCTATGCTGCACATCAGACTGATTAGCTTAACAGAATATTAATATTACATTATGTTTTATTTTATTTCAATTTTCTTTGGCAGCATTTAATTTCCAAATCCATTCAGATTAAGGCGTTGTGATTATCAATTACCATATTTCTATAAGGTGGTTCTTGCATGAGGCCCAGTAAATAGTGCTTTAAGTGTAACATGAAATGAGATTTAAATCATTCTTACTTTCTTATATTTTCTGTACTTTTGTAGTATTTGGTCCTCCATAAGCTGAAAAGGTCACAAAGGAAAAGGTGTTAGTGTGCTATGTATCAGATTTGTTTTCTGTTTGGTGTTTTGGTAGAAATAGAGCAGCAGGTTTCTGGTCCAGACAGTACCTTGTACTCTTGTGTTCCCGGGGAGAGAGTGTTGATCTTTGAGCCCAACTGAACAAACATCTCTGTGATAGCCCCAATCCGGTCATGAAGAGCTCTGTATTCATCATACTCAGCACAGAAGTCATCCTTGTACTGTTGACGCTGCTCCAGTGCCGTTATGGTGCTGTATTTTCTGAAAAGAGAAAACAAAATCTGGTATTTAAAAGCAGAAGATATCTTTAGAAACCAAGTTGCCTCCCCAGTTCGTCCAGTAGATGGCACTGCAGATTGGTGGAGTGAGAGGTCTGACACGTCACTGATTTAACAGCATGATGTGTTGACCAGATGTATAAATGTAAGGCATAAGATCATTTGTTTTCAGAGTCATTCTCAGTGATGCTTTGTGACAGCTCATTTAGGCATGTTTTATTTTCCTTCTGTTTGTGTGAATGTTTTGAAGCTGAACCTATCCCTTTAGGGAAAAGTCAGTTTCTTTTCTCAACAACAGTGGGTTGGACTCTGAAACCTAAACTCCTCATTGACAGATGACATCAACAACAACTTATTGGGACTCACTGATGTTGTGACAATTTGGATTTTGTGCCTGAATCTTGGAATGTAATATTTGCAGAGTCAAGGACATGATATGCATTTAATCTTACATTAAGTAGTCTGGCAGTTCCTGTTCTGAGGTTCGACTGACAGGTGTTTTCTCTCCCTCATGGTCTGTAGATAGGAAAAACACACACGCACACACACATTGGAAAAAAAAGGTTAAAGCAATCAGCCAATGCAAATGCGATAATGTGCCCATCATATCAAGGCTGATGGAATCATTTAACACTGTCTCTGATAAGAGATCTGAACCAAGGCAAGCAGTGACGTCAGCAGCCCAAGAGTAGGAGGCAATGCTGCCTGCTGACTCGTTCGACCGTAGGTCACCCAGCTGTTCCACAGTCAATCATCAACAGACTAGAGCTGGGAGTAAGGACTGGAGGGCAGAGAAAGTGTTACAGTTCCAACAACACTCACTGCGCTCTCAAACAAAAATATATGAATTGCTCTTTGTGTGCTTCCAGCAGCAACTATAACTCAATCCTGAGGATTTTTGTCCTTTTTGCTGAGTGAAAGCTGATAATCTTCATGGCCTGAACAAATAATAATATAAAACAGATTCATGACAGCACAATAAGATACATGAACTGTAACAAAACCTTTAAGGCAGGAGAGTTTTATAGCTTTAATGTCATTTACCTTTGAGATTTTCTTGGTTCTGCTTCAGGTCAGGACTAGTTTCTATCCAGTCTGGTTTTAAGCGCTCTCGTTCCTTGTCTTTGTGCTTTTTGGACCTCTTCTTTTTGTGTTGGCCATTGGTGAACTGTTGATCAGTGCAAATGGAGGTGTCAGTGTGTGGGGGCTTGGGGCTGGGAGCTGTAAGAGCTGGCTCTGTCCTCTCCAGTTTGGGAATAGCAGATGACCCGCTGAGTTTGTGTGGCGAGTACAGACCAGTTGGGCTACCCTGGAGATGATTGTTGGTTTTGTCAAACTCCATTTTTATCTGTACACTAGAGTTTCCGTGACTAGAGGAGCTACGTGCCCCATTGGTGCTGTAGTCTCCATGAGAAGGCAACTGCAGAGGCAAACACTGGTCTAACAGTTTTTGTTTTTTCGGGGTTTGACAGTTGGATGGGTCAGAGGGCAATGGGCGTTTCTAGAGAAAAAAAAACAAAAAAACACATTGATTGACAAACCTTCATGTTTTGGATAGCAGAGTGCAAGTTACAGAAGATTTGCGTGACTAGCACATGCATAACCCTTTTTATTTTAAAGAAATAATTCAACATTTTGGGAAGTATGCTAATTGGCTTTCTTGCCAGAAGTCAGATGAGAAAATTGATGCCACTCCCATGTCTGAAAGGAAAAAAATTACTTGCAGCCAGCAGCTGGTAAGCTTAGCTAGCTACTAAAAACAAAGGAAACTGTTAGCCTGGCTCTGTCCAGAGGTAACAAAATCCAACACATTATATCCCATTTGTTTACTCTGTACAAAACCCCAAATGTAAAGAGGACAATTCCTGGGGGGTTATGTGCCTGATGATTTCTTGGCCAGGACCAGTAACTTCATGGAGTCTGTTGGTTACTGGCAACCATACCCTACCAAGAAATAGTGCAGCACATAACATACTAGTCTAAGTTAACTGGCTCCAGCTACATATTTACCACACAAGACATGAGAGTGGCATAAATCTTCTCAAATAAGTGAATTTCCCTGAATGTCAAAGATTTCTCTTAATCCAAATATCTGAACTGTATTTAGTCTTAAGCAACTCAATTTAATTTAAATATAGAAAAAATGTAATTCATGTAATATCTATCTACAAAAAAAGGTAATACTTTATCTATTCTCAGTCTTATGAGAAAAGAAGAAGTAAGGGAAAACAGAATTCATTCAAGATGAATAATTACCACAGAGAGATTCTTGGCAGGACTGAGTTGTGAAGGAGAGTCCCCAGGAGTTTTGTGGAATGAATGATTGGACTGGGGACTCTTCAACTGGCTACTGTGGAGTGGTTGAAGTTTCCTGATGAAAGATTAAGAACACAGTACCTTCAGTTGGATATGACCTGCAAGGTAAATAGCCTGTAAAACTAAACAGGAAGAGGCAGTATGTACGTCATAAAGCTTGATTTGGCAGGATGAGCATTTATCATTTAGTATGCCGCTTGTTCCTGGGAAAAGACAGAGATGGTAGCTTTTTTTTGCAGAAGAAATAATCATTGATATTACAGAACTGTCAGCCTTTTTTATTTAATCAGAGGTTTTTGCATGTGTCTCTGGTATATTTTGTTTTGTGTGTCTGGTGATACAATCTACAGGAGGCCACCACAAAGACTGAACACAATCCAATGAGCAGAACAATAGCAGCAGATTTAACCTCTGTAGGACCAAACCCTCTTCTCAGTTAATCTGCTTCCTACAGCTCCTTCCTCAAACAGATGCCACTACAAAAAGACACTCCCCCCAGTGGATTCATGCAGCCCTCTAAATCACTTGGTCCGTGTGAGTGGATTTCAGGAGCATTAAACATTAACATTAGACAGTAAATGACAGTAGCAAGAAAGCCCAACTCCAAAAAATGAATAAACCACTGGAAAAAAAAATCTGGAGTTTACAGTATTTGCAGGCTATCACAATTTTATGACACTTGGCAAACAATTTCATGACTACAATTGCAAGCTTTTTACACTTAGCTGGGTGGGAGGGGGGGGGGTGAACAGAAGGGTTGTGCAATCAGCCAACGGGACTTGCACTTTTTCCAAAACACTCATGAAGCACATGGCCTGCATGTTTACTGGCAGGCAGAGGAAACGAATGAGGGGAGGAAGCTCACCCTGAAAAGCTCAGCCTTGCTACTCTGAACCTTCCATGCTAATGCCATTTGGCAACACAGAGCAGGGAATATTTTCCTCTGCTTTGATGTGTCCATTAAGAGATTCATCAGTGCAGAGAAGTAGTCATTTAGAAGCTCCTCTTTCAGCATGATCACAGAAGACTTCTACATTAATTCAGTGGCCTTTCTGTATTTACGCCAGCACTGTCACAATGCATCCATCCCTTAGTCTTTTCTGCATTATGTGCCCAAACGGGACTCTAAAAGTCTAAAAGAAATTTAAGTAATAGTTTGGCAATTTGGGAAACATGGTTATTTGCCTTCTTGCCAAGAGTTAGATGAAAAGATGGATTCCACTCTCATTTCTGTATGTTAAATATAGAGCTACAACCAGCAGGTGATTAGCTTAGCTCATCGTCACAAAAAACATGAAACATGGGGAAGCAGCTAGACTGGCTCTCTCCGAAGGTAACAAAATCTTGTACCAGCGTCTCTGAAGCTTATGTATCAGTTTTCTTAAGTTTCTGCAGAAGTTCTTTCAGAAGTTGCTGCTCACAGTCAAGAAGTCACCTGGCAATTAAACCCCTGTAAAAAAAATTTTGTTTTTGCAATTCGTTTTTCGGATGGATTAAACCAACTAGATGTAACCAGTTTGGGGTAAACATGCTAAATAATGACCTTTAGAGGTGATGGTAGGTGCATTTTGTTACCTTTGGACATAGCCAAGCTAGCTGTTTCTCCATATCCAATGTTTTTGCTAAGCTAAGCCAACTTGCTGCTGGTGGTAGCTTTATATTTTTCTCACTGAACTCAGAAGAAGAATATACATATCTCTCAAAGAAACAAAACACAAACAAGTTTTTTGTTGTTGTAATGGCCAACTTAATACCCACCTGATAAGGAGCCTATGAATGAGTTGCTTTTCCTCTTCTAGATATCCAGGCCAGTCTTTCTGGACGTGTCTGTAAAGCTCATCCTTCAGAGAGTAGCTGTGGTCTTTAGGGTTCAGCTTACCGACCTGAAACACAGCAGCTCACAGTGTTAATAAATCAACAGAACGAGGACAGAATGCAACAGGAAAACAGGCCAGCCGAGATTGTAAAAGCTCCAGACTGTGTTAACCTGCAATGCTGTTACTCCACCTTATATCTAAATAAAACGAGACCTGTTTGTGAGTCAGTGCTTCTATATTGTTTTTGTGGCAAACAGTTTAACCCTGCCCTTATACAACCTAATCCTGCTGATACAAATCTCACCAAACCAACCACTTTCAATTCTGAAAGTAGTCAGATCCCAGCTGGAGGCACCCCACCCCTCTTCTGTCAAAACACAATCTTCTCCTCCGAAGATAATTAAAGCACAGCCCTAATTACAGCTACCAGCAGCGGCACAGTCTCCATTTGATGACTGCAGTGGGACACTCAAACATTGTGAGCACAGGAAATATGCCTGAAATAAACTTACTGACTTCACCTTTGAAGAGAAGAGTTTTAGAGTTGTACAGCAGTAGTTTGTGCATTAGTATCATGACCAAAATAGCTAGTTTGAAAAAAATTTATGTTTGTAGTTTGAATCTTTGTAATGGTATCAAATGGGGCTAAAAGCAGCTAAATCTGTATTTAAAATACTTAACATTCTGAAGCATTCAACATTTTCATTTACTTGTTGCATCTGAGGATATTTCATTATTTGTCAGAGATGTGTTTACATAGTAGTGTGCTAGATGTCTCACCTCATCCAGTACTGAGGTCAGGTCAGTCTTGTCCTTTGGACTGGCCCGCTCCCTTTCCAACCACAGTAGCAGCTCAGGTTTCCTGTAGGGCTTTAAGGCCAGGAGATGAATGATGCGGTCCCTCAAGGGCCGGTGTGCCACAGGGCTGGGAACCAGGTTCCTCTTGTTGCTGGGGGAGTGCTTGTTGCTGCTATCTGAGCCTGATACAAGACCCTGCTTCCTCTGGACCTTCACGCACTTACCTGAGATCAAAACAAAGGGACACACAGCAGAGTTACAACATGATTCTTGTGGAAGATGAGGGAAAGTTTCTTCAGGCAGGGATAGTGAATCAAAACGTTATCACAGTGGTAATCTAAAGCTGTTTTTGAATGGACATACAGTTGCCACCCTACACAAAACTAAAGAGGAGCAAAGAGATTATAACTGATCTGATAACAGGATCCACATAAGTTGACAGTATCCTCTAATAGCACAGCTGACATATCATTTCCTAATCCAGTCCTCAGGCCAGTTATACAAATCACACTGTGACTGAAAGAGGGCCCTACACACAAGAGACAACCTCATACATTTCATCTTCATTATCTCTGTTGTCATGCAATCTGCTTTATGCAAATGCAAAAGATGAAGCATGTGCAGCAAATTTCAGCCAAAAGTGCAAACCCCCCCCCCCCAAAAAAAGTTTACACACATACAGTACATACAGAGGCTGTGGTGCTGCAAGTGGAAAGCAGTGAAAGGGGTTGACAGTAGGGTTAGCCTACTGCTGAGTAAACAGAGGAGCATGGAAACTAAAGCAACTAACACAGAGAGGCCCTTTCTTCCTGTTGCAGCACTAATTCAGTTGGACCCGGGCAGGCAGTACTTATAGATATCTGCAGACTGTAATCTCATTACAACTTTAAGCCATACTTTGGAGGTTGCTATAGGTCGAGGACTGACAGCACTTTCACAGAGAACACACGTATCCAGGACATTTTACAGTACAGTAATACTGTTAAAACTATACATATTTTCATATTCTAAAAAGAACTTTAGATTACAGTTTTAGCAATAATCAGTTTTCCATGTAAGATTCACAAGGAGTCTCTTTAAATCTGCTGTGCAAAAGGCACCCGTCTTGCAAGAGCTTGTTTCAACATCTGCCATGAGTCAGGTCATGACGATTTTAGGTAAATATCATTCCTGCACTGAAACAGCCAGCACTACCACATTTCAAACAAGCAGCAACTGGAGCCATTGTTTGATGGTAATACAGTAAAACAGCTTGAGGGAAGTTTAAGTCTCAAGGCAGCTTTTGAGGAATGATACTTCCCATGATGACAGCGATGTCTCACTTAGGATAACAACATGCTTTACAGTAGTGTGGGTGTATTTATGAGCAATGGCCAAATACTTTAAACAGCAACCATTTGGAATAATGAATTGGTGAAATAATTGTAAACATTAAAATGATTTCATAATTCAGTTAAATTTAAGTTATATAACACCAGGTGAGCACAAATTGTCACTGCCTCCTTTCCACTGAATGCAACTGACTTTAAATCATCTAAACTATGGACATTTTTCTAGTCTGCAACCTCTAATTGTGAGTTGATATATGGACAGTTTTTTCCTGATGAGTATAGCATTACTGTACCATAAAAAGACAGTCAGTCACCACAAAACAACTCTGTGCTTTTCACTGTTTATGGCACATACCGTGATCCATAACCCATTTACTTCACTCTCTGGTGACCAGGAGAAGCTTGACAGCTTGAAAATAATGTTCAAGTCAAATGGGATCCATGTTTCTAATCAGGATCTCTTGTGTCTTTTCCAACATTTATTAGATGCATACATGTGCCAGAAGTGTAAATATATTTTTGTAAAAGCCTCTTAGAGACTATATCTGCAGCAAAACATGGCATGCAATGGCTAGAAACAGGTTCCAGCAGCTGGCTTCTACAGCAATTACCCTAAACATTATGTTTTAGGATTGGTCTGCACAGCATGTTTCCATTCTTAAAATATAATCTACACAAGCATTCAAACTCAGGGGACCTCTAAATGTCATGAAGCCTCATGGATACATCATTTATAGAGATGCAGCATGGTCAATTTAATCGACAATGGCTCTAAAACTGGGCTCTGGCAAGGAGAAGGCAGTGAATAAAGAAAATTAATTGCAAGAATGAGATACTGCATGTAATGCCCAGATTACTCCAGGTTAAGTGTAGCCTCTTCTTTAGATGGTATTTAAAAATATTGTATCAAATTAAAATGAATTAAACTCCAGTCAGTGTAATTACATTTTAGGCAAAACTTCATCAGCGTGAGACTTGTTAGCGCATACTTCTGGCAAACTCAATCACATTAATGGTGCTGGCAGGCAAGCTGGCACAGTGCCTGAACAATCTGGTCAAAATGAAAGGAAAATTACAAGAAAGAGAGGCATCCCTCTCGCATGAATAATTGCAATGCAGCACTTTGATCAATTATGTGATAACTTCCACGCCATATGGCAATTATCAGCAGGATGACATGGTGAGAGGCAATGGTTTAGAAGCTTTCTGGATACATGAAATCTCTCCATTTATCTATCCTTGATCCCTGCATGCTTGAAGGCTGCCACAAAAAACTGAGGCCTGAAGATACAGCAGAATGTAGTTACAGCCATTAGGCAAAAGCTTACTTGGCCCCGGCTTGATCTCAATTGCTGAGCGGCTCCAGATGTCCTTCTCCACCTGAGACATGCGCTCCCTGGTTGTCTGGTAGGAGTCGTCTGTGGCACAGACTGTGATCTTGTCCTGAATGCTGCCCTGGCCCTCCAGGTGATCCCTTCCCTCCCTGTGAGAAGGACAGAAGAGAAGAGAGGAGCCTTAAGAGTTTAAGCTTTCAGATTCTCTGTCTTGGCTCAATTAACTGGCCTTTTGTCAACCCCAAGCATTAGAGATTATTGCTGTTGTACAATGATATGTGGTGTTGTCTGACACACATATAACTGGTTCTGTGACTTGTGCCTGCGTGCACATTCTAGTCCTGTTTCCTAAACCTTCATTCTTAACAAGTGTGAAGTTATAAAAGCTGAAAGACTTCAGTAGAAAGCAGCTCTAAAATTACCCTTTATCCCACCCTTTGACCCCGCATAGCCACAAACACTACCTCTTTGTTCTCAATTATTATTGGTCACACCTCTGAGAGTCAGTCATAGCATTACAGCCTTTGGGTGTTATTGTAGTCTTGTTTGCATATAGACTGACAGTGGTACTGTCTGTTATTGTAGTACTGAAGAGAGAGGCCACTGTTTGGTAAGGCCCTGTAGTCTCAGTCGCACACCAAATTTACTACAAATTCCATCTGTGGTTGACTGTGGAAAGACTTATGCGTTCTGCTTACCCTGAGACATACTGGTGAATGCAGTCAAAGCTGGACTGAGGCTTGTCTTTGCTGTCACTGGATAGGTAGAAGGAGAAGACTCTGAGTCCATCGGGTGATTCAGGGGTCGGCGCTGGGATCTTTATGTACTGTCCAAGACAAATAAAAAGAGAGAAAGCATGAAATTATAAGAAACGTTTAAAAGTATGAGATCTTGAGAATAAAAAAATTAAACACCAAGCCGGTTTGTGTTTACAAAACAAAGTCATGCTAATTTTAACCTTTAACACTTTTACAGTGTTGTTACATGTTACATGTGTGTATCTGCTAGCAGTGCTAATTTGAGTGCTGTGTTGCATGTTTTATCTCCTCCAAATGTAGCCCGATCTGATTCTATGTCCCTTCAAAATGGAAAAACACTGGATGAAATAAATCAACATGAGCAACTTCTTTTATTGAAACTGATGTGAGCAATCTTGACTTGCTGGTTTTTGTTTTCTCACGCAATAAATGTGACCCAAATAATCTCCCTCTTGGGCCAATCACAGGGGCTACATGGGACCCCATAGGTCAGGGATGATGACCTGTAGCCAGTTGTGCGAGGAGCCTGTCTGAAAAGCAAAACATAACAATAGTGCAGCGGACAGCTTTTTCACTTGGGTGATAACCTCTCCTGTCAGTGACTACCCATGTCTCCCTAGCAACAAACCAAGCCAACAGGATGAAGTCTATCTCTGTCAGAAACCTGTTACATAAAATAACCCAAAAACCTACTTTCACTAAAAGGACAGTTCAACATAGAAAGTCATTAACCAACAGGTAATATGTCCTTTTAAAACACATTCGGCAGCTGCTTCTTCACTGCCTGCAGCTGTGTTTCAGCCTGAAAATGGACAGTTTACTTTTGTTGATAGAATGTCCTAGATTCAGCCAAATGTAGATGATTAACCCCCCCATCCTTTACAAGTATGAATACGTGCTTACTTATGAGTAATACTTAATGTGAGTTTGCAGCGACAGTTCACATTTTTTTTCTCTTTGTCTTCTTTTTGTGGCAGACCTTGTTGTAACACCTCTATCCAAAGCACAGAGGCATTTTTAACGGCAGGTCTCCAGAAAAACAAACATGAGTCAGACGGACTTGAAGCTGCCTCTTTAGTTATCACTCGTAAGTGATTGATTATAAGCTGACTGGCTGAGAGCACAGAGCCCCTGGCAGATGTGGCAGGCAGGACTATAGCTGTCACAAATGCCCAGTCATGCAGCAAAGCCATAAGCAGTTTTTTTTGCCGCACAGAGCCAATGAACAGCTCCTCTCCTCGACACCCCTCCTCCTCTTCTAAAACCCAGTGCATGCCATTCACCCTACCCCCATCAGCCTCCAGCTTTCCTTCATGTGCACAAGCCCACCCATGTCAACACAAAACGCAAAGGAGCCCACAAGGCCATGGACACTTGAGGCACACAGCTGACCATTAATTCTGCCCTATTTATGTCTGACCGTTCACATGAAGTCGTAAAGCCGAGTCCTGCATATGTCTGCTTTGAGTTTTACGCTAATTAGGAACGATCAACCAAAAAAGCATCAAAGTGAGCAGGGACAAGCGGCGAGCCATGTCCTCAGGACCTATTACTTTAAGAGAGTAAAGTAGTAGCCGCCTTGACCAAAATTACAAGCAACAAGTCACCAAAAAGCAGGTTATTGATGCAGAGAAAGGCTTGCAAAAGAAATGCATTTGAATTTGTCTTTAAAAGGAGAGTCCTGTTAAACAAAAGCTAGCTTGCAATTAGATGAGAGTGCACATTTACACATTTAGCATTGCAATAGTGCCACCATGTCTAGTCTTTCAGTTGATGGCAGCAGTATGAGCCCCCTCCAGCCATGCATTATTTTTGCCTGTCATCCCCATCCATGCCACCGTGCACACTTCACATTCAGATTCTAATCAATGTCACTCAGGTCAGACTGTTCAGAGGTCGCCCCCGTTTTATTCACGGCTTCCTTCTCAAGCTTCATAACCATATGTCATTTAACCCATTAGTTCCCAGTTACTGAATTCTAAAAGGGAGCCTCTCTGTCTAACCGCAGGATCACAAACTTAGCCCTCAAAGTGTTGCACAAAAACAGCTAAAGGATGAGTTGAGGATTGCTACCACTCTCACGTGTATGATTAATATGAAGCTATAGCCAGTTGGCTTAGCTTAGTACAAAGACTGGAAACAAGGGGAAAAAGCTAGTCTGGCTCTGTCTGAAACTAACAAAATCATCCAAACCTCACTATTTACATCTCATTTGTTTGATGTTGTTGAAACATCCTTGCAAAGAGGTCTGATTTGCAGTAAAAGCTCTGTTATAACAGCAGCCACTGTGGGAATGAGTGCAATTATGAGATAAAAGTTGATGCAAAAACGCAGTTTAGAGTGATAAGAAGAGTCATTCAGTCAACAAACTGAGTAACTGAATCATTTACATGGTAATATCCATCTTAAGTTTTCTAACGTTAGCTATTATTAGCTTCCATAAGTTACTGGTCATACCAGACCAAGTAAGGCTATAGCTCCAAATGCTTGTACATGACTTTAACTTTAAGTGGGACGTGTTATTTCAAAAGTTACACAGTCTGCCTTTAATGGTCAAAACAATAGGCATGCAAATGGCAAAGACGAGCAGAATGTCAGGCTTTCAAGTGCGTGAAATGTGGTGAAATACTGTTGTTTACTTTAGAGAATCTTTTATCACTCTGCTATTGAGTCCCTGGCTGACAGTGCCAATGCTTTGTATCTTTATCACTTCAGGAAATATCCACAATCATGTTACCCGGTCAGCTGGTGACATTTTCGCAGCATACCAACAAGAAGAACAACAAACTGAACAAATCTGCCATAGCCTCCATAACCAGAGGGTTACAGATGACAGATTTAAGCAGTGACTGCCAATTTATACATAGTGGCCTGTTTCATCATCATCCCACCAAGCCTGATGAAATTAACTCTGAGTAGTCTTGATGTGTTTAGTGAGTGACACAACTTGTGCTAACAGGTTTGTGATCCTGAAGCTGCTGTCAAGTAGTAGGTGTAGATTTACATAGAGGTGCTGAGTCATAGACATCTCTGGAGCTTTGGTCTGATCCCCTGAGGCTGTGTGTGTGAGTGTGCATGTTACTGTTTTGTCTTTTTTTAGGAGGTGGAAGCCTCACACTCCCACAGGTCACATGCAGGGAGTGAGGTCAAGCATCTCCTGAGTTACACCGTTGGTGACGGTTTAGACCTTCTGTCGCCACAAAAAGGCTTTAATCAGTCAGACTCCGTGGAATGTGTTATGTGCAATCATCAATGAATAAACACAAATAGAAGAGCAGAAACTGAACACACAAAAAGTACACACAGTTTGGTTCTGTTAAAGTTTTCAAATTGGCCAACAGAGTTCAGACAGTGAATAGTAGCTCATACAGCTCAAATAAAAACATTGCTCTAGCGCTTCCAGGTCAAGGGCTGATAAGTCATGTATATACACAGCGTCTTCTATATAACAGAAGACGCTCTGGTTACATAATTCCACCAAACTGCATTCATTTCTATAAGCACTGAGACAGCAAATTGTTTTTTATGCGCATCTCTGAATTATTAGATGTTGCTCTTACGTTCAAATAATATTTACACCCTCATCAATAATTTGATTTGGTGGCACACACATGGATAATGATCATGTTCTGGTGCAAAATGAGACTAATCTCATGATAAATAAGCTAAATGCTGCTAATTAAAATCCAAAAACTTCAGTTCTTTTAATTTGGGAAAACATGGCAATGTAATTATTTAAAAAAAAGCACTTAAGATACTGCTGTTTTCACTTGTATTCAAATCCTTTATTATGTGTAATTTGTATTTGTTATTCCTCCAGTAAGAGATATCAATAATTACGGAGATAACTACTGAATTGGCGTTATTTGTCCATCTCAGAATGAGGGGAACAATTCATTAAATTGCTTATGCTCCATTTTATTCTAATTATGATTGTGTGAGTCATTTAATCTGATGAGTAATTAATCAGAGAAAACCTTAATAGGGTATCATTATTATTAAGTGTACTATTAATGTGTCAGTTTAATGAAACTGAGCAGCATCATAAACACACAGCAATGAGAGATGTGTGCAGCAATGCCTCTCATTGTCATGATATGAGTAAAGCTGTTGGACAGTTACAGTCAGAGCAACCAAATGGCATCAGAACAGCAATCCTTAGCACCTCATCAGTGCAGCACCCCCACGGAGCATAGGCTGATACAGTAACTGTCTCTGAGGCCTTGGCCGAGCCACATCTGCTACTCCAGGCCCAGTGTGTTTGGAGATGTCAAATACTTTCAAGCTGTAGTAAGGTGTGAACTGGACTGGAACAGAAAGTCTTGGCAGGGGGTCCAGTATCTGAACAAGGACAAAAGGCACTATCGGTGATGTCCTTGTAGAACTTCAAACTTGAACTCCCTGGGCATGTTTAAACTGCACATCTTTGATGAGCTTAAACAGTTCTTAACCCTGCTATTTGGCGAAGAAGGAAAAATACCTTCACTAAAGAGATCTACTTTCTCCCCCAGTCCCGTGCAGTTTTAGAAAGCCAAACATCTGCTGGGAAAGATGAGACGATAGTTTCTCTCTTTGTCTTTCTTTCTTTGCTCTGCAGATGAAAGTGAGAAGGCAAGGTTCCCAGCTCTGCTATTTGGCATGGCAGCACTGAGATGGGAGCAGGCGCCTGGATATGTGATTTACTCTGAAGTCTTTGCCTCCTGCCCCTGTCTGTACTGACACTAGTTACCATTGTCCTCTCATCTGAGCCTACTCAGCCATAGCTGCTCTGTGAGCTGCCCGTCTTTTGTTCTAGCTTCTTCCCCCACAAAGCTGAGTGCAATGGCCTGTCGGCCCGCCTGGATTATTCATGAACAGCAGGGACGTGTGGCTGTGTGTTGTTGGGGGGTAAAGGGAGGGATTGGGGGTTTGAGTGTGTGTGTATATGGAGGGGAGGGGGGTTGGTGGGGGCTCCCAGTAGAGCCAGTGCATGAGGGATGGTCCTAAATAGTCTTCCTTTAGGAATGTACAAGAATAGGGGGTAGGATCCTGACTGAAGCAAGTGTATTTGTCCCTGATTCACTCTTTATATAGGTTGATTTCTTAGTGCAGACTTCATCTCATGCACGCATCATCTCATGCGCGCATCATCTAATTGCTTTGGCCTGACATCAGAAAACATCCAACTGTCAGCCATGTTTCTGTGTCAGATGCAGTCAAGCAAGTGCAGTGGTGTTGACAAACAGTGTCTCAAGAGAAACACAGGGGTCAGATTAATTTTCCTCATCCACTGTCCTCAAGCTTTGTACAGTATGATCTACTATTCCACTGTGACTCATTTGTGAAAAACAAAGCATGCGACATCGCCTCTTACGGTTTAAATCATGCTTTCATTGAGCTTGGATGGATGTGGTGGTTCCTGTGCTTGAGGATCTATTCACTGAGGGGGGTTGGCAGACAGGAAAAGCAAAAGAAGGGAGGGGGTGGGGACTGACGGGAGTTAGTGTGGGGATATGGGGATGGGCAACTGTCGAGCATCCCCCAAGGTACTGCCTGTTATGCCAAGCAGAATCAGTCTTTTTCCAAGAAGCTGGGGCTAATCTGTCAACCTTAACAAACACTCTCCTTCTTCCCACCCCTGACACCCCCACCCCTCTTTACTGTAGGTGCCTTCCTCCTCATACACAGAGGAATGGAGAAAACACTAAAAAGCCTCCAATTATGTTGTTTTTAAGTGGTAGGCTGCTGTTTTCTCTCATCACAACATGTAAACTAAAAGTATTTTTTTTAAATCAGGAATGTTAGGAAACGCTGGTTTCTATACCTCAGATGCACTGACATCAGTAATGTGTTTCCCTTGTTGATTTCTTGCTGTTTCATTGGAGCAACCCCACAAACCACTTGGAGCTCTGCTCTCTACTCCCATTACCGGACTTTTCTCTCCACGCAAGCAAGAAGTCTGTAATCCTTTAACAATTCACAGATTGTGCATTGGAAAGTATGTCCAAACCTGATTAACTTGCAGGGAAACTTGGAGAAAGAGGGGAAAATCCAAAACGTGCAATGAGATGTGATGTGTGAAATCAGATCGCATTCACTAGGAAGAGGTAAGCCAAACAACACAATGAACTTGCTTGAGCTATCAAACACATTCAACATACGGGTGTAGGAAAGGGCAGGGATCATTGTTTTTATATGTGCAATAGTATCCCTGTTGTTTATAAAAAACATGATGAGTAAATTCAGTTTAAAACTTAAAAGCTTTCAAAATTTGCTTGTCATGTCTAGGTAAATCTTGATTCATTGGACTTGATTATTTTAATTATAGAGGAAACACAGACACAACTGTTCTAAAAATCTAGTGAAAATAGTCATATTTATCCAGTGTGTATCTTCCACCACCAAACCACTACGGATTACATAAGCCTGTTAAATCTCTCTGTCTGTCTTTAGGTTAAACAATAGCTCTCTGGTGTTGGTTTCAAGTTTTAAAGACTCCTCACTACTGTACACAGAAACGTGGCCTGTGTTTACTTGCAGTGTGTATGTTGCTCATATCCTGTTATGCTGCATTTTTACATCCAAGAAAAAAAATGTTTGCGATAAGATGCCTTAGATGCCAGTGCCTACACTATCTCTACAATACTAAATGACTTAATGGATAAATTAATAATCCACAGTTTTACACAGTTGTGATTTTAAAATTTGTAATATAGGTAATTTCTTATAATCATCTTAATCTTTTAAGATCTTAATGGTGTATGATTTGAACATCTTTAGTTTGTGAATTGAGGCTTAATTCTCTTAAAAGATTTATAAAACTAAAACTGTATTTAAAAAAAAAATTGCAAGGCAGCTGGAGACTGTGAATATTACATACCTGCAGACTTTTCTCAGAGCCCGGTAAAGAAGAAAACTGACTGAGTGTTTTATTTATTTACATGCTGATGTTTCAATTAATTCTTTAAGCTGAATTGTTCAAGGTGTTGCTTGCTGACTTTGTGGATATCAAACCTATAACTTAATGACTAATCAAACTGTTTTCAAATCTGCATATTCCCTCAGTCTCTTTTCATAGCAGCCTGTGTTGTTATTGTGAGTTTTTCTCACTGCTATTTCCAGTTTCCTAGGGTGGCGGTTACATCTTCAGCCCTGATGGTTCCAAATTAGCTTGGAATGTAAATAAACAACGCAAAACCATAACAAGGAGACACAACTCTGTATGTGTTTCGCTGTGTTTGTGTTCTAATCCGGGCAACTTTACGTTTTGCCACGGTTGGTCATACTGCCTGCCCAGTTTGTGCCATTGATTTCTGATCTTTTACAGCACTCTTGTAACCATAAAATACTCTTACAACACTGCCACAGTCACCATGGCATCCTTTCAGATCCCTTGTTTGAGGCTAAAGAATACAATAATGACAGAGGAGCTAACTAAAGAAAACGCAGGATCTCAGGAGGCCTATTCCTAAAATATACTGTATGATCTAAAAATCCTAAGTCCAAGTGTTTCCGCATAAACATATCGGGCCTCGGACGAGCAGAGAACACACAGACTTTTGCCTCGCTTAACACATCTGGATGAATAGAGCGACGTGTGCCCTTTCAGAAACACGTGGGACAATTCTCCCTCTCACTGCGATGCCACTGGGAGAAGACAGCTCTCAAACCACATTCCTGTTATTGTTATTCTAATTAGCTTCCAGAAAAAAAAAAGGAGGAAAAAAAATGATGTGTGCATGCACTCATAGACACTCGCACTGTGCAAAAGCTTATTTGCAGTGTGAGCAGGAGGCGAAGCAAAGCGGTATGGTGGCGGGGGGTAGAGTCAGAGCAGCCGTGTGTGAGATAGAGGCCCTGATGTCTCCTTAGGATTCAGCCAAGGCATGGGGTGAAATGGCACAATAATCAAGAGGGCAGGCGGGAGGTAGCCCAGGGGAAGCTCAGCCTTCACACACAGTTGTCATGAGAATATGTTTAAGAGCACCTCTACATTCCCCTCATCCCAACACTGCTGCCTTTATGTGACAGCTGTGCACATAAAAAAAGACAGAGCCATAAACAAAAACAATTACACTGGCAACTGCAATTCAACATTTATGAACTGAGGAGGAAATGAAGCCGATGTCACACCTGACACAGAACAGCACACAGTAATCAAATGTAATGTCCATGTTTAGTATGACAATATTACATCCATAAAACTTATATTCAGTGGTACAAAAAGTAGGTATAGTATGTGCTTTTAACTAACAAGCAGTACTTTAGTTAAAGTGGATAAAATACATTACCCAATCAATACATGCCCTATGGCGTGGAGCTACAAAATAAAAACTAACACAAGGTTCATTTCTTACTAAATGGATATAGATCATGCCAACAAGCAGGCGGTGTTGCCAGGCCTGAAGGAAAATAAGCACTAGGATGTGAAATTCCAGGCCATGGGAACCCAGACCAGCTCTGAATATATTCCTTAATCCCTTCTGATGATTTCAAAGTAATCCACAATCTAATTTCTTTTCAGCTTGGAGTTTTTACAAAATGTGAAAAGAGTATCTCTCTACTTCTCCTTATTTCTTTATAGTTGCATCACCATCTCCACATTTTTTTCCCTTTCACTGCTCTAGACGGTAGTTATTGATCAAACCCACTCAGTTCACTTTCCTCCAATATTATCCAGCTTTAAATTTGTTTTTACACCCAGTTTAAGTGAGTAAAATTAGACATTAGCTAGATTCAAAAGCAGATTTTTCTGTAATTTAATTTGTAAGTTTCACAGCTGCCTTGAACTCCAGCTTCAGAGGAAACTGAGAGCTTGTGTCTTTGGTTGCATGATTACAAGCTTGGCAAACAATTTACAATAGTAGGGCTAAATGCCGCAGGGTCAGAGAGAAAGGCAGCTGAAAACCTCAGCGTGCTATTTCTCGATAGGCGCCCTGGCCCCTGATACCGCTGAGCCCTGGAGTGATGCCAGGACAGTGATTTGAAGAATTCCTCTGGTTTTTGTGGCCCTGGAAGTGCCCCTTTACAGGAAATGTGACATGAGCCAGTGAGAAAAAAAGATCAGACAGAAGCAGTTCTGTGAACAGGCTCTACAGCTGGCAACTGTCAGTGGACACAAACCTCCTCACTCGCTACACATGACCTCTTGAACCTTGTGCTGCTTTTGGGGAAGGGATGAGCTTCAGCGAGCGCGTATTCAACAAATGAAAAATAGGGGAATACCTACATCTGTGATGCCGCAACCGTCCAACCTGGAGACACAGATACTAGTTATCATCTCGGTCTGTTGTATGCCAGACTGCCATGTTCACCAACATCCTCCCCCCACTAACGGCTTAATCTGGCCTCCCCCACCACCAGTGGTTGCAGCTACCTCATTAATGCCCAATCGTCCAGCTCAGAGACTATTGTCAGAGGGGGAGGGAGCCTATGCTTGAATTCCGCAAAGCAATTTGAATATGTAATGTGCCAGCCAAGATATAATCACCAAATCCTATTCAGTGATTAAAGCACACTTAAATTGCACTCACTTAACATTGCTTCACAGAGGGACTCTTCTAAGCAGGTTAATATACGGTTTGTGTTACAGATGTCTCATTACATGTTTACATTGATTATTTGTGTTTTGAACACATTTTGCATGTTTTCCTGGAGAAAAATTCCACAGCTCCTGTATCATTCCTGTATTTCAAATCTTTCATGTCTGCACAGAGACAACAGGCATGGAGACGGGGGTGGGGGGGGCTCCCTGGGGTTCGCCAATTCCCCTACCTCCTCCCCCTCCCTGAACAAAGCCTCCCCAGTTGTGAGCCTGACCCAGTAACCTGGCTAGCAGCCTGGGGGTATAGCGTACCCTGGCTTAGGGCTTCCAGGGCCCGTGTGAGCACACAGGGCCAGCGTTTGTGTACAGTCACTTTCGTCAATGCGATCGGCTTCTTGCGGGGATTAGAACAGCTCCTTTTAGATGGGGCTGATTGTGTGGTAAATGTGTAGTGGCCTAGCAGGCAGAGCCGGGGAGGGTGTAATAGCTGGACACAGGCATCTTTCTTTACAGCCGCTTCACAGGAATGCCATATTTGCTTTCAGTGGCAAGTGTTTTTGTAGACTACGTACCTTGTCTCTGTGTATACATATGCAGTCCAGGATATTTGACACCACATAGTATAACTGAGAAAATGACACCTTTCACTCAGAACTTGGGCTCTGGCCTATAAACAGCTAGCCACGTTCTCCATGTCGATCACTGTATCTTTCATTTTCAGTGTTCCAAGAAATGACACAACACGAAAATCATCCCAACATTTAGGAAGGCACAAGGCCGACCTCTGTGTGGATGCATGCAAGTGCTTACTGGATGCTTGGGAATCAAAAAAAAATGTGCAGAGGAACTGTCACAAGTGCGCTCCACAGCAAATCAGAACTAATTAGAGCATTCAATTTTTGTGGCATTAGGGAGAGTATGCAAAACATCTTACCCCCTGGCTCCCCTTGAAGCAAATCGCTGGCTGATTTGATAGTGATGCCTGAGGAGAGAGAAAAAAAGAAATGTTCATGTTAAATCAAATAGACAGCTCATGTATTATGAGTGAAAATATATTGCCATTGTTCCAGCTCTACTCAGTAGATTTCTCTAGACAAAGCTGGTAAACTTTTCTCTTTAAATGCCAAAACACCATAAATATCATTTTCCATTTGGCTTTGCCCTGATGAATTCCTGTCATATTTCCATATCATTAAGTCTACAGTTGAATCTGGCCTTAATCTGCAGAGGAATGTGTGAGATTAATCAATCCATAGCTACAGAAAACTTCAGTCAGTTGGCTGAGCATGTTCTTGTTGTGCCTGTGTGTTTCATCTGATTTCTAATTGATTAAATAAATAAAGGCTAAAACAGATCTCAAAGGAAAGACAAAGCTCCTTCTGAAACCAATTATATTTCTTTAAAAAGGTACTTTTTATAAGCCCTCAGTGCTGTGGTTTGTTAAAAAAAAACAAAAAAAACTGCACTGCTCTCCAAGACCACAGTGTACCTGGCTTAAGCTTGCAAACATCATGATGTTTCTTTTCTCGTCTAAGAAATATCAAAATCATAAAAAAGTGTCTGCCTTTGAGGCAACATGATACATGGTTAATAGGTTGAGACTATTATCTATGAAGTACAGCTGTGCCCATGATTGACAGCACTCTTAATTTATTATTAATGGTTTTGGGAAATGTCTTCCCTATCGAGGAGTATCGCTGTGATTTTCTTCATCATCAGTTAGCTTTTAATATTGAATGGAATAATAAATATTAGAGCACATAATGTTTGTTACATATTACAAACACAGCTGTAGGGCTAAATCTGATTTGTTAAAGGTCTGAATTTGACTTGATCATTTTTAAGAGGGTGTATCATGAGTGAGGCAGCTCATTTCTTTGTATGATACTTTGATATATGAGAAGAATTATTCATATTTTGGAGCATTTACTTGAGCTGAAACAATTAGTTGATTAATTTGTACCCATTTCTAATTAGGTACTGTTGATGGAAGCATTATAATCTGTAAATAATAGCTTTATAAATGTTAATAAATCATTTAATAATACTCTGTACATTAGTGATGAGCCACTAATAAGAATTTGAACTGGGGGGTTGCCAGGTTGTGGAAAATCCATTTGTCTGGTGTTTATCCTCCTCCAGCTGGAGCATTTGGATTTCAGTCATTTATTAACAACTTGTCTATAACTGTTTTATGTCTGGCTCTTTATTTTAGGTTTCACAAGTCTCTCTCCTCAGTGGCAACCCATACGCGAAAATCATAAGCAAGTAATAACAGAAACTCTCTCAGGTTGAAGTTCCTGAGGACAAAATCTTCCACACCACAGTGAGAGCAGAGGTCTAACGCAGTATTATCTGGGGTGGTCTTTGACTTGGAAAACTTTCGCAGTAACCTCTGCCTGCCTGCCTGCTTTGGCCTGGAGGAAGCTGTCAGGCTGCGTGAGCTCTGGAGTTTACTCTGCTTCACAGACCAATGAGCTCCGGAGCTGGGCGGGCTTCCAGGCGTGTAAAGGGCAAAAAACAATAATACACAAGAGCCGAGCAACAACTTGTCCAGCCCTGACTATACAGCTGGACCACCGACCCCCACATCCAGGTCTAGTTCTATAATGGCCAGTAGGGACTGTGGCGCACACGCATATACACTTATTTGTTTTGACGGCTTAGAAAAAAGAAAGAAAGAAAAAAAAAAACTCAACCAAATGGAGCCAGGACTGACTGTCTTATCAAGCATTGCTCTGGGAAAGACATTTGGATAGACTAAATTATCTCGGTCTAAACTAATGGACCATAAAAGCAATAAAACAGTCTCCCGATTCAGAGGAGTCGAATAATTTGCTTGATAGCTTGTTCATTAATTTATTCCCGAAAGCAAAACGAGCAGGGAAGACAGCTTTTTTTTTTTTTTTAACATTTTATGACTGACAATCATCTGTGTTCGCTAATAATCTGAATAATGAATTTCAGATGTAATGTGTGTAAAGAAAAACGGAGAAAACAGCGAGCATTTAAAGCTCAGCGCACAATCACAAATCCCTTGTCATATGGGAACTTTAATACCTCTTGGTTTTTCGGGAAATTACGCTTTTGGTAAACAAGCAGACATGCACAGTGTAAAATAGACTGAGCTTCTCCTTTTCTGCTCAAAAACACATTTTAGTCGGGGCTTACAGGAGAATTCAGTGAAATCCCTTCGTTCCCCAGACTCTATTGAATTGCCTGTGATGATCACAATAAATCAAGCTCAGTCTGCCTTCTACTGTAACACAGCCAGAATAAACCAGCACAGCCTACATTTATCAGCCACCAGCGCTTTTGTCGATGAGATCTGAGCAGTCCACAGTCTACCAAAGTATTTGGTAACTTTACTTTTTTTTCTTTTAAGAGTAAGAACAAGCTGCGTTTTCAGTAGGGATTGTGCAGTTCCCGGAGTTGGGAGGCGATTAAGAAAAAGGAAAAAAAAAAAACCCAAAACAAACACAAGCTCCAAAGTTGAACTCGATCGTTTTTCTTACCTTCAGGTTCTGGTAGGCTTCCAAGGTCCGGATGGCAGTGTCAGTGAGTTTGACGTGGTAAAGAGTTTGATTCGGGGTGTTTTTGTTGATTTTGCCACAGGAGAGCCCATACCGATGCTCCTGTCTCAGCGCTGCCATTTCTACAACTGAAGACTATTGGTGACATTCAGCCCGGAACGTCACGGAGGAGAGAGCGTGTGGGCGGGGCTAGCGCGCGCACGCACATGCACATGCACACACACACACACACATACACACACACAAAAGTACGAACTAAAGAAAGATTTCACTTTAGCTTTCCAGGTCACACTCGTTGGCCGTTTGTGCCCCCAGAGCTTCCAGCCTGTATTTATCTTGTCTTTGATCTGTTTTTGCTCTGGGTTAGGTCCAAGTTTCCCTCCTCCAACTGGATTATGGTAAATGCACTTTATATACTTTTGCAGCACACACACGAGGAAGTATAAATGCACGTTCAGACAAATGTATGAGTGAAAAATAGCTGGCATTTTGTGAACAGCATTCATATTTATTTGTGCACTGCAGCACAGAAATTGTAATCAAATCGCAACCTATGAAAAACTGTGGTGGAAGAACTATTTAGATGATTTAAAGTACCAGTACAACATAAAAAGAAAAAAATTCTCTTACACATAAATGCTCAGTCTTCAGGATTTCACTCAAGTACAGAGGTATTATCAGCTAAATTAGCTTTAGGTAAATGTGATAGGCTGTTATTATTTGGGCTGCATCATTGGTTAATCAGCTGATCATTTTCTCAATTAGTCAAATAGTAATTCATTACCAGGAAATGGTTAAAAAAATGCACATAACAATCTCTGATAGCCTAAAGTGAAATATTAAAATGTCTTGTTTGGTCCTAGTGGCAGTCTAAAACCCAAAGACATTGAATAAATGAAGCACAACCTTACATTTTAGAAGCTAAAACCAGAAAATAACTTCATTTTCACTCAAGTTGATGATTAATTGTTTATCAAAATAGAATGGATTTGAACTAGTTTCTGTACTGTTGGGTAGTTTAATCCAACACAACACATCATATTTTAGAAGATTATCATATGTTTTGAGTGAGTATATTAATTTGAAACGTTAATGTAGATGTCACAAAAAAAAATGGGCAGAGTAAAATGTAGTGGAATAGAAGTCAAAAGTAGCATAAAATGAAGGTATTTGTTATAAAAATATATCCAAATTGTTTTAAAGCAGAGTCCTCATGAAAGAACAAACTCCAATCACAGAAATTAAAAGACAAATATTGAATTTGGATTAATTTAATCCCTGATGGAAAACATGCTTTGGCTGTGGATTAAAGAGCAGCCTCACAGTCAATAAAGCATTGTTTATTTACGATATGCTCAGGAGGCTTTTGACGTCTAAGTATTATTGGTCGCACATTAGCCTAGTTCTGCTCCTGCAGTGTTGATATTTCCTTCACAAACTCTATGTTTTCTTTGTGGAAATATGATTCTGAAGCATTTGACTTGACAACCAAATATTTGATATAATACATGATATTTTGTAAATTTTGTACTTTGCTTTGATTAAAAGGTGAAGGGATGAATAATCTTGCACTGGTACGTAAATGTCAAAATTGGATAACGTTCTGCGCTATTTGTTTGCTGAGAATGACAGATTCATAGCGTCTACTTAAGCAGTAACAGCAGCCTCTTAACATTTTAATCCATGTTATCTCAGCCTTTTAATCATTATATCACTCTCTGTGAATAAGTGCATGTTTTTAGGTAAGATATATATTTTGGAGCCACAAGACTTGAACCTTTAGATTAATTCATGATGCATTGCTGTATTATGAGGTAAAGCTTGTTAGGATCTTGGAAGTGATGTTAAATCTCACTACTGCCCCAAAATGTTAGACCTATACCACTTTAGCTAAAAGTCAAATTTGTTTCAATTTTTTAAGAATTATTGTGAATATCCCTAAATTAATTGTGTAACTAATAAAAAATGTGCAGCCTCCAGGAGATTTACACCATAAACACAGCATATTGCATGTAATCTGTAATCCAGTGTCAGTTTTACAGTCTGCACTCTTTGGTGAATGTTGTGGCACATCTTAAAAAGTGAAAATAAAAATCTCCCAATGTAATTCAAAGCAAATTAAGTTAGAGCTTGTATCTCCTGAGATCTTACTGGTAGATTGCATTCATGGAAACTGCGTTGTGGGGCACGACGGTGAAGTCATTAAGAAGCTTACAGACGTTCTGGCAGATTAGGTTTTTCTCTTCTAATCCTGCAGATTACCACTGCACAAGCCTGCTGGCTGAGAGTGCTTCGTTGCGCTGCACAGTTTCTTTACATTGATCATTTTTTGTTGCTGCCACATCACTGGACTACATAGACTAAGACGGATACAAGCAGGGGACAGAGAAGGTCAAAGTGCAACAGAACTGCAGAAACTACGCAGCTGCAGGCGGGACAAAGCTTAAAATAAAACGTAGAGGAAGCCAGGATTTAGGGATGCATTCTGAATTGGATTTAATGAAACACAGCATGGATTTTTGTAAATATTACATCATGGAGATATTTTTTTTGTTTTGACAGAGTGTAGGTGGCAGAATTTGGTTCACGACAGAACTACTAACTTACACCTAAGTGGAACATTGGCTCGTCAAGGAGGATCATCTCTTTTGGAGGCTAATGCAGATGGTGTCCATCGCTCTCTGCAGTGAAATGGAGACAGATCCATCTTGTGAAGAGAATAAAGACACTGCAGTGCAGCCCACAGAGCCTGAGGTAAGAGAGGCCGTTTTGGAGTTTGTTGACAAGGACAGTCACACCGAGCCTGCAGAGAAAGGCGAGGAGCTGCAAAGACAAGAGCAGGCTGAAACGGAGAGCTGTGCAGGACCGAGTAAAAGCACTGAGATAAAAAGCCCCTGTGATCCCGAGCGAGAAGGTGGAGAGACAGAATGCAAGGAACGGAGGAAACTGAAAAAAACAAACAGCTGGAAGATGGTAAGATTTCAAGACCCATCAGAAGAAGAGGATGTGTTGGAGAGGGACAGCTCAGCAGAGAGTCTCTTTACAGAATATGCGACAGAGGAGTGGACTTCCTCGACCTTTGAGGAGCTGTTTATGGCAGAGGACTGGCAGGACATCACAGGTGAGGATACTTCAATGAACAGCACATTACATGTAGAGACACACATTTTAGATGTGGTAGCTAATCTTTCAAAGACTTCCCCTAACTTATCAGGGACTAGTGCTTTTCATTTACTTAGCTTTGACCTTTAGATTTAATTTTGATTTGAAACTGCAAAAGAAGAAAAGTGACCAAAATGTGACTGAGATCAAGCTTGGTGTGTTTGTGGCTGTTTCTGAGCACGTGTGTACCAACATCTTGCAGATTAACCCCGCTTCCTCTTGCATGACCTTTTCTTCTTTCCTCACGCAGAGGACCGTCTGCTGAGGAAGAAGGTCCTGAAGCCTGGGGACCTGCACGCCCTGTGCCCCACCTGGGGCCAGGAGGTTACTGTGAAGATGCAGTGTGTCCTGGAGGACCGCACTGTGGTGGAGAAGGACTGCAAGCTTGTCTTTGTTATCGGAGAGGGAGATGTAAACCAGGTGAAACCCTTCAGTTTACTCTGACAGGGTCGTTTTCTCCAGTGTAGAATGCTTATATCACATCACACTTCATTAGTGGCCAATCGAGACTGTGAAAATAGGTAAACAAGACTAAATTAGCCCACTGTTCTAACATGTACATCACAATGACAGTACAAAACACAATACTGTGGCTGTTTTAATGTCATTAGTTTTGTGGGTCATGAACCAAGGTATTGGAACATGAATGGGTGTGCTGAATTTCATGACAATCAGTTCAATAGGTGTTGAGATATTTCACTGAAAATCAAAAAGGTAAACTTCATGGTAGAATAAGAGGAAAAGTCAGGGGATGTCAATATGTCAGTATGGTTAATCCCTTGGGAAGCGCAAACATTTATGCTAAATGTCATGGCAGTCCATTGAATTTTTGTTGAGATATTTCAGTCTGGACCAAAGCAGAGGACCAGTTGCCCAATATTACCATCCTTTGAGTCATGTGGCTAGTGCAGCTAAAAAGCTGGTCCGCATGCGTGAAACTTGAGATATAGTTTCAAATTGTTAAGAGTAATCAGTTAAGAGCAATGAAATGCATAATACACAGGACTTAAATGTATTTTGGGTATGGCTACATATGTGTTACCAGTCCTTTAAATAACATACTGCGTGTTTGACACCTGTAGGCCCTGGAGGAGTGTGTCATATCCATGCAGAAGGATGAGATCACATTACTGATGGCAGATTCACAGTATGCTTATGGACTTTTGGGAAGGTAAGGACTTTCCAGTTAATGTTGTTTAATTGTAAACTTCAGCATCAAGGACCGTGTTGAAGCAGAAACAAGACTTGGCGGTTTATATATTTTTTCTGTCTGAGTGTAATCTCAGTAAGTGAGCCTAGGCCTCTTGTACCTGTTGCTGTGGGGGCAGCTTGGTTATCCAGGGGTAGCGGGGTTAATGAACCATAAACAGGAGCAGATGGCTTCCTCCTAACACCATTCAGAGGAGGCCTATCAATGGTGTGTTTGTAACCTCCCAACCTATGGGAGGACACCACTCATATTACAGCCAATGGCTTAGGTTTATAACCTTTACACCATTAAAGAGCCTGTATAAACACAGCAGAGATTGGTGTGTCGCTGACGAAAACCTATTGTTGATAGTTTTAATGTTTACTTTAGATAACACGTGAGCATGAGACTTTAAATCACCATGGTGATTTGATGAGATTGTGTATAAAAATATACCATGGAAAATATCTGAGGAAAAAAAAAGACCATTTTTGTGGCAATAATACAGGCCAGTGTTAGTAGAAAATGTATGTGATGTGATTCAGTTTGTTTGGGGGTGGATTATCTTTGGCAAATTACTTTCTGTAGTTCTCTCTGCTGCTATAAGGCTCTTTAGAAAGGCAGTAATATACTGTATATTAAGTTATTTCAGAAATGGCAAAATTGTAACCATTAATGTAATTCTGAAAGCGATACTATCGACTCTATGCCTGTGTTTATGTAAGCCCACACCCACAGAGCAAATTAAACATTATTAGATAGTTTCAAACACTCAGTCTGGAGCCACATGTGCCCACTGAGTGGACAGCAGTTCTCCAGTTAATATAAAAAGCTCAACAGAGGATTTGTGCTGCGCAGTCATTTAAAAAAATGGCCATTCAGCAACATGTAGGATATACTGTGCTATTAACAGAGTAGCTATAGAGAGGAGCAATGCATAAAAACTCTTCTGATAATATAATGTTTGGACATACTGAACACTATATTGTGGAAGTAAGTTTTTTTTCTCTGTGTGTACTTTACTGTTTCAGTCTCTTGTGTGTGGTGTGTGTGAATTCCCGTTTCTATTATGGAGCTCTATGAAGTGGTATGATGGGACATTGGGGTGTGAGAAGTGTAAGCGAGGAGTCTCTGAGGTGCTGTCTGGAGTCTCGCCCTCTGTCATGTGTGGAGAAGGAGGCAGAGAAAAAGGGGGGAGGCAGCGGGAGGTTAGTTAATGATTGTTTTGATGCAGCTGATTAGGGTTGTGTGCTGCAGAGTCAAATTTTGCAGTACCATAAGGTAGACAATCAGTGCTTCATGTCGACTCTTTGAACTTGATTCACTTACTGAGGTTTCTCATTGCACTGAGTCTGATTTTCTCATGTCACTGAAGTCGAATATATTTCTTCATAATTTGGTATAAAAATCAACAAATTATATAATCAAACACCATTCTGTAAACTAAACTCAAGGTTCTCTAGCATGAGGGTAGTCTGTTAGTTGAACAGGACTTTCTATGATGGAAAACTCCACAGAGTGACACCAACAGTACACCAAATCTGAAGCTACCACTGACACGTGGCTAACTTAGATTAGCATAAACACTGAAAACGGGGAAACAGCTGGCCTGGCTCTGTCCCTAAAATTCAGTAATTTGTTCAGTCTGTGTAAAAGTGTAAAAATTTAAATTAACTGTTTTTATGAGGGGTTATGTGCTGAACTATTTCTTTCTTTCTGAGAGTCCAGGAAATTACAGACCCCAACAGAGAAATAGTCCAGCACAAGGCTCCTCTAAACTAAACTAAACTAAACTAAACTAGTTATTTCCAGCTGTTTTCAGTTTTTGTACTAAGCTATGCTAACTGCTGGCTGTGAATTCATATTTTACCAAACATGAGTGGTATTAATGTTCACATCAAATTCTTAGCAAAAAAGGAACATATATATCTGTTTTTCTCGAAATGTCTCACTATTTCTAACAGACACTGAACACCGGTAATTATCTTATTGTTGATGACTTGTTGCTCTGGATAAACTCGTCTGCTAAATGTGCTAGTAGTATTTAATAAAAAGAAATATTTGAGCTTATAAGCAGGCAAAAATAAGAATCACAAGCAGCGACAGACATCATGTTTCAGAGAAGATTTGACAGGCTCAGCGTGTCTGTGCTGTAAAATGACAGCGACACAATAAGGGAAAATCTCATTAGCCTCTCTCTATTTTCTGGCAGATGCATTGATTGAACTCTGTCAGTCGCCTGTTGCAAACAGTGCCGCTAAGAGCACTTCACAGTTATTTATCAGAATGGTGTGCAAAGCTGGTCAGACAGTGCAATTCAACACAGCACAGTGGAGTGGTCTGTAGCTTGGTGTGTGGGTGATGAGCTGGCTGCCGCGTCTGATGTGATGTGATGATGATAATGAAACCAGTGGGAAAGTCTGGAGTATTTACCTGATTGATTACAACAGACAGGCCGGTCGGGACTAAATCGACTGTAAGGAACAGTGACATTTTCCCTGTGAGACATTAAAGCCCTGAGCCTTTGAAAGCAGAGATGTGACGAAATGCGCTCACCATTTTAAGGAACAGCAGCGTGTGTTCCCTGCTGAGACCATACTGCTTAGTCAGTTGCACACCCTGCACACCCCCAGTCAGCAGGTTGTTATCAGAGAAATGGGGAAACTATCATCTGTTAACTAACATCTGTTGATCTCTGGACAGGCGCAACTTTAACACTCATAAACCCTCCAGGGGCCAGAGGGAGTCTGCCTCATCATCCCTGCACGACCCCAAAGTCAACAACATTAAATGCCACTGGCAGCTGCTGTATTTACATCTGAACAAAACTATACTTGCAAAACAAGAAGCCACAGTCAAATGAGCCTGCACCACTTCCATTATACACAGCACATGCATGTATTTCTAACTGTGTGAACCACGCACAGCACATTTAAAAACGTCTTCAGTGTGAAATGGTGCACTGTAAGGTTACTTTGGCTGGCGGTCAACAAACACAAACAGAAGCTAAAACCCTGGTTCTGGCAGCGAAGGTGTTGGCGTACTTTTACTCTTGGCGCAAGTGAGAGCTACCTCAGTGGCACATGTTGAAGTGCAGTTAATTAGACCACTGGGATGTGTCATAGTTAAATTAATAGTTTAATCCAAGTCCAGCTGGACAATGTCAGCCAGTTAATCATTCGACTGTGGCATCAATGTGTCATGTGGGGATTGTGTGCTATTTATGATTAATGCTGCAGTTCAAATAATTTCAAGCAAAAGTACTTAACCCAAAAGGAAAATGTACTGTATGCACACATATACCTTTATCATATACATTCTACAAACACAGGACGCATAGGATTTCCAGCACCATAAAAGAAGGTACAGTATGTGAGGTCTTACTTAGGTAAATTTAACACAATGAAAAAGGTGAAGTAAAATCAAAAATTAAATCAATCGCCACTGTACGCTAGGTAATAAAAATATGTTGTTGGTGCAGTTGGACTAATTAAAAAGCATAAACAGATTTAGATGCTTTTAGGCAAACTGTCCCACAGTCTTCCGTAAGTGCTGAAAGTAAAAAGCTCAGTCCTTTTTAGAACAGGCTGTGGAAGAATCAACAAACCACGTAACGAGGATCTAAGGGGCCTGGTGGTTATATGGGCTCATAAGTAGATCTGTAACATAAACAGGTAAGATGATAAAGATCTTTGAATACAAGTAGTAAGAACGTGAACTTGATTTTGGAATGAACTGGGATCTGGTGCAACAAGGCAAGGATCGTGTTTGTACCACGTTTTAGGCTGTTTTGGAGTTTCATCGTACAGTGCCTGAGTACGATTGCCCACCCTCTCCACTGCCCTGCTGCTCAGCTTTCATATCGGTAATGTTTTTCCGTACCTGAGAACACTTGAGGATCTACACACTCTGATACAGGAGGTGGAGGCATGCACCTAGCTGGTTTGCGATCCACCAATAAACACGAAGAAGAAGAGTACAAAGCATAGTAAATAGCACTCCACTTCCACGTTTTGATACTGTACAAGTAGTTTTCACACATGGTATGATAGCCTTTTCAAGTGGACTGAGCCCAGATTGTTGATTTGTGCCTGGGTACTGTACACAGCATTTACAGCGAACAAAGAACTAGACTTTGGGGTCATGTGTACATAGATCCGTGCCCAGGTCCCTGGTCTGAAAGCACCCTTAAAACAGCAGTGTTCTGCACTAATTGGACAAGAATAGATCAGTCTTGGAAGTTCAGAAGTATAAAACTTTGCATAAGAATGTCAAGACTAGTTAGGGTGTGTCTAATTTTGGATGTACTTCTAAAATGGGAAAATTGAGATTTAACAGATGAATTTATCAGTGTGTCAAACTTATGTTAGTCTGTCCTACAGAAATCTTTCATGCTAATGCATGTGTCCCAAATATGGTGTTTGTTTGGATTAGGGAAACACATCAAAATTAACGCAAGAGGAAATTATCTCATGACGCAAGTCATAGCTTACATGTTGCAAATTTGGCGAAGTGGCAGCAACACCAGTTGAAGACTGAAGACATCCATTTTTACTATTTGGTACAAGAAAGTAGTGTCATTTATAGTCCTAAATTTGAATTATCTAAATTTGAGTGGTAGAATCTCGAGAGAACGATAAGGGACACAGAACTGAGCCATACAGTATCCCACATGGAATAACATGGATAATAAATTACCAGCAGTGACTGTGTAGTAGATAATCACATACTAAACAAATAGCCTTAAATGAAACAGTAGAGACACTGTGGAGACACACCAGATGGCTATCATTGTCAGTTTCTGAGGGGAGAAAGTCCTACTGTAAGTTAAGTGAGAGGAATCTTCCGTTTTAGACCCCGGGGGAGGTGGGCCTGATGGCTGCCAGAGCCTTGATTAAATCAGGCTTACTGATCTGGCTTATACTGGAAAGGTGGAGCTAGTTGAGTGAAACTTCAGTTCATGGGAAAGTACAGTAACCTTTACCGTGATGACTGATGGTTATTGCGTAATATTCATCACCTGTTGTAAGATGTGTGGTTTAATTTGATGAATGTAAATAGTAGCTTAAGTTATTAATAGTGTAGGTGTAGATACATCAAGGTGGGTGCAGTGCTCGGCTATTACATTTTTTGACAACATTTTAAAATACAGATTTTGTCAGGGATGGACTGATAAAGTCCTGGACTTAAGTCTGTTTGATAGATGGCCTGAAGTCGTCACAGCTTTGGTTGACTGCAAGTTTGAAAATAAAAGAAATGTGGTGGTGGTGGACTTAGAGAGAAGTGCGATTACTGTACCAGACCTCTGCAGCTCTGCTTCTAGCATAACAAACCAGACTCTCCAACCAAACTGCTAATGGCCTAGCTGCATTGTGGGTGACGTAGGCACCAGGTTTTGACAACAAAGAAGCGTGCTTGGGATAAAAATGACAGCGTTTCTGGTTCTGTTGCCTCGATTCAGCATGAAACACATAGTACAGCTGCGACCTAATGGGAATTTGATCGTGAAATCAAAATCAAATTTTTGATGTGATGATGGTGCTAAATGAATTGTCTGGCAGTGTTCAGAATAAGGTTGAGCAGGTCACAGTTTTGACTTGCAGAGCATCCAGCCTTTATGGAATCTAATTGTTACATAAAATATTTCATTTCAGTCAGTGTGCAGGTTTTATGTTTGACATATAATATCAAATATTTACCCAGTGCTAATGGATAACGTGCATTGAAAAGTGAAATGTCTTCCTGGGAATGTGCTCAAGGGGAGTCTTCGTTGACACTGTTGACACTGACAAGAAGTTGGCAAGTGTGGAAGCCTTTCCCCCGTAGCCTCTGAGGCACACCCATATCCAGCAGGGAATGCAGCTGAAAAAGGTAACAGTGACATTTCTGTGAGCAGAAAGGCACGTAGGCTGAGAGACTCACAGTGCAAAGTGGCAACATAAAAAGGTGTCGAGCCTGAGCTGTGATCAATGGAATCGAGCCTGACAATGAGTGAGGATACTTGTAGACAAAGCCACTTTTGACAGGCGGGAGAAATGTCAGTGACTTATTTGGTCTCTGTGTCTTTCTCAGTCATCTTCTTTAGAGCAAGTATAGAGAGAAATAAAACAGCATGTGTTCTCTAGTGTGGGTTTAATTAAAATATAGGGTGTTAGGTCAACCTGTGATTATTGTTGTGTTTCTTCCTCTTCTTTGCAAACCAACCTCTCTTCTTTTTATCACCCAGTGTAACATGACACAGCCAAGAACTGGCAGTTCTGCTTTTCATTACATCAGGCACTTGCCAGTAGACAGGTACAGTGACTCACTCACCACAGAGTTGTGCTGGTATCTGTCACTTTTATGCACACCAGTCCCTCCTCCCCCTGTCTCCAGATACGTAAGCATGTTGTCCACTCAGAAAATCGGCGAGGTGGAGTTCCTCTTGTGCTGAAGGTAGTGTGACTCACTCTGCAGAACCACCTGGGTCAAATGAATAATGTGACCTTTGAGACGCTCCTCTGTGGAAAACACGACAGTGAATCTAAACCATTCTTCTCCACACTCGTGTTTCCTCTCAGTACAAAATTACTTAGGCAAGCAATTGCCAGTCTGGTAAAAATGACACCAGTATGAACAACATGTTTCTTTGTTTTACTGTTTGTCATCAGTGAAGGATTACAGCAAGAACTGAACTTTTGGCTCTACAGTCATGTGACCTGAACAAGTTTGACTGTAGCTTTTGGGATCTGTGTGTCTCTTTCCCTGTACATACACAGCAGGCTGACCAGAAACCACACCCAGACCTTACGCTGCAGGAGCAGACCAGCCATCACCGACAGCTGTAGCACGCTCCAGATAAGATCAGGGTTAGCCCTCAACCATGCAGTCTTCTGTTTGCCACTACCACTGCCACATGAATTCGAAGCTTCTTGTGTTGACCTTCAGCTGAAAAAGAAATGTATAAATTAAATCTGAACAAGAACAGACTCTTTGTTTTACCACTGAAAACTAGATGATAGGTTGTTTTGGCGCCGCTGCAGTATTTTGCCACTCAGACCAGTGTTTGAACTGTGCATGTCCCTCATCTAATCTCCCTGGATGTTTACCTTTTTCCCCTACTGCTAGCAGGCTTATCTCTTTCATCGACACAGCCTTGGTTGTAATATAGCGCTGCCCACAGTTACATCTACTTCTGCTTTCTGTGGTTGGGGCATATTTAGGGGGACAGTAAATCTCTTCAACTGAAATGTGCTTTTATTAAATTTTAGGTAGATAGAGTATTTTTAGAGCAGATAATACTTGGTGGCTGGTGGCTTAAAGTTGGCTTTGTGTTATATGAATACCACACTGTGTAGAGCTTCAATTTTTATTTGTTTTTGCTGATTTTTTTTTTTGGCCTTTGTTTTCTCCCAATTTATAATGCCAAATTGCACTGCAGTCCTCTTCCCCTTTAACTCTATTGTCATTGGTGAAGTTAACCAGTGTTGGTACAGTATGTTTTCACAAGAAGGACGAGGTGCGATTACAAAACAATTAAAACCCACAATATTCTCAATTTACAGAAGGTTCACGAAAGAGCTCTTTCCACACAGCTACCAAACACAGCAGACAAGAGCAAACAGGATATTGGTCAACAAAATACAAGCCATTTCCTGATATCCAGTGTGACTGACACACCAACAAAACCTACATGAAACCACCACAGTAAAAACTCAACTTCAGCTATAACAGGTCCAGAGTAAAAGGCAGTTAAAGGTATGGGAGTACAGAAATAACCCACAAGATTTAAATAAACACCATGGCAGCACATTGGTATACCATCAAATCACTGTAATGTCTTTTTCATTAAGCCCTTTATTCTGTTTCACAGTGTTTTGCTTAGGTGTATGTATATTAAAATGTGCACATATAATAATCTATGCCTTTCTAACAGTCTGTGGAAAAGGCCAAACCTGTGTAGTGGCCAGGGCTTGCCAACCAACACCCTGAGCATGATGTTGATGCTGTTCTCAGAGGGATAGTTCATCATTTTGGGAAATATATTTATTCACTTTCTTGTTAGAGAGTCTTGTCATTAATGAGAGGCAGTCAGACAACCAGCAAAGAAATATTCCCACACATAACCCCCCCCCCCCCACTTATAAAACCACAACATGTCTTTACTGTTTGTACTGATTAAAAAAACAAGATATTTTGTGTTCATTAGTGAGCTTTAGAGGTGCAGGTAGATGGGTTTGGTATTGGTGGACAGAGCCAGGCTAGCTGTTTCCTCCTGTTTTCCAATCATTGTGCTAAGCTAAGCTAATCCTCTGGCAGTACTGTAGCTTCATATTTACTTTACATACACAAGAATGGAATCAATCTTCTCATCCAGCTCATGACAAGAAAGTGGATTAGCTTGTTTCCCAGATGTTGAACTGTTCCTCCCTCCATGACACAAAGTTTTGCCAGCCCTTTCAGAGGTGTCCAAACTGTTCCACAAAGGGCTATGTGGCTGCAGGTTTTTGTTCCAACCAATGAAGAGCACACAGTTTGACCAATCAGCAGTCTGAAGACTGAGATCAGTTGATTAACTGAGTCAAGTCTGGTGTGCCGGTGCTTAGTTGGAACAAAAACCTGCAGCCACACGGCCCTTTGTGGAACAGTTTGGACACCCCTGACCTAGAGGGTTACAAGAGTAATGGGGAGGAGCCTTATGAGCTTCCCACCTGCGAGCACAGCAAATCATTTATGTTAGAGCGCACCAAGCGAGGTACCGCCACCAGGAATGAAATCTTGTGTCTCTTCTGTGTTGAATAGGAATATTAGTTTTGGGCCACCCTTCACGCTTGTTTACACTCTCTTCTACATGTTTTACAACATATTGGGTAATGTGTACCTTACAGCAGTGGTTCCCAGGCAGTTAAACAACATAGTTTTCATGGCATTATCTTGAGCCAGACAATGTGTGATGTCACTGGCTGCACGTAACAGCACATTTAACAGGGTTCATATGGTAATTCTGGTATTCATTGCTTATTGCCCAGATTTGTATATGTACAACATAGTTAGTATAAATGTAATGTAGTGAAAAGTAATTAAAAATGTATTATAAATGGAACTGAACCACTTGGCCTGTCCTCAAGGCACCCATTGTGGAAAAAAATACGCCCTAGAGAATGAGATGATGACTTTTTTCCAGCTCATTCTTATCTTTTTTTTATCAGGTGTCCTTGATCACACCTGTTGGTCTTAAAATAATTGTTTGTTCCCAAAAAAATGTAGACCGACTAGATTTCTCCTCCGAGATGTTTTAAAAATATAAAAATAAAAATCACTGTAAAAAAAAAACAGATGATCCATTATCTTGTTAGGCTCCATGTCAAAAAAGGCTGACATCTGTACCTGCTGTCCTACCATCACCTCTGATATGTAACTCTCATAAGCTGGTGTCAAAACGTGCTGTCTGTGCTGGAACACTCACACCACGGTCATGCTTCACTGACATCATCTCTCGTCCACCATGCTGCTAGCTGTGCTGTGTTGTATAACCATGATGTTGCTACAGAGTCTGTTTTCCGGAGCATGGCATTCAAGAGGGACACATGGGAGAGACACAAGGGAGATGGCACTTTGGCCCTACCACCAGCAGTTTTCCTACCCATGTCAGATGCTCTTTTTTAAATCACCCATGCCTGCTGTGCACTCTACACACAGCCAGAGAGGGAGAGAGAGATTAGAGGGCCATGAAAAAGAATAGTTGGCTGCACAGAAGTGGTTTCAAATGTAACCTAATGTGCTCTTGTTTACAGTAAAGCACACACTGTGCTGTGCACTATTAGCTGATTGTGTCTGTCTTGAAAATATAAATTTCGAATTAAAATATAACATCACTCTCTGCAAACAAATCTTGTAACCTTGCAAAGGGTGTTGGATTGTCAAGCAGCATCTGAAGCCCACACACTTTTCTGACAGCAAAATCTTTCAGAACTTTCAGACTCTAGCAATCTAACAGTCACGCCATCTTCATGCAGTGATTGGCCAGGTGTGCAGCGGTGAGACTGTAGGCAGGTTTCAAGCTTCTCTGTCAAACTCTTTTTTTTTTCATTCTTCACACAACCAGTTCTGTCACTTTTCATATGTACGAGTGAAACAAAGGGAAGATTGTCGTCATATGTGCCATTTTCCAAATTTGAAAGTTTATTACATTCTCCATGGCAGCAGGCTGTTCACCTTGACTTCGAGTGTGGCCATTCAGAACAGCTATAAACACTTTTGCTTATGTTGTACGCACTGGATTGTTTTGAGCCTAGGCTGGCCTTTACTCTCCTTCATTATGTGCCCGTTGCTTTGTATTCATAGCTGCTTTCAATCGCCCCCTTGTCCTTGTTAAAAACACAGGCGCTGTTTCTGGGATTCTTTGACTTCCAGGACCACCCAGTCGTGGTTCACTTAAATCACTTGTTATTATGAATTTACAATTTTAGATACACATTTCAAACTACAAAAGAATGCAACTTACCCAGAACGTAAGCTCGGACAGACTGTTCGGTGATAACAGACATGGAGTTGCCGGGCAACTCATGAAGCCACTTCATACATTTTGCTCATTTGTAACTCCAGCAGAATGGAAGCAGATGGGGTGGTGGAAGGGCAGGCTGCTACTCACTGACACTGACACATTGTGCACACGTTTGCAGTAGGTCTGTATCTACAGGTTAACATCCTATATGTATCATGTACATATAGGATGAGGCAGAAATAGAGAAAACACAGTATCTGAGCAAATAAGCTTATGTGTCTATAGAGCAGTGTCATCCTGCTGCTGTGGAGGGATGTGAGGTGACAGGTGCTGCCTTCGAGCCCGGAGCAAGGGAATGTGTAGCAGAGTGACAAGTGGCACTGGTGTGTGTTTGTGTGCATGAGCACGTGTATGTGTGTTAGGGGGATGAAGAGGTACCGTCAGTGAGGACGTGGAGCGTGACTCATCTCGCTGAGACGTCAGTACTTCGTCATCAATCGTCTGCAGCAGATAATCACAGGCACACACACACACACCCATAGACTTTCAAAATATTCCTCTCAGAGTTAATGACTGGCAGACTCCCACTGACATCCTCACTACAAAATCAAAATCAGATGTGCAGTGCTTAAGCTTTAGGGATTAACGAAGTAGATCTCAGTTGTTTGATAGCACTGATGGGATTAGTTGCACTGTGGTAATGTTTCATATTGTCATTCCAGATGGTGACGGACAACAAGTGAGCTCATGTATAGAAAAAACACCTTATTATCAGTCCAACAAAACACATCAGCTTGCCATTATAACATTAGCAAAAAACAGTCTGAAATGCCTTGTGAACTGGCTCTCTGTGTTTGCTTTCCAAGCTCTCTGTGATGAGAGTGACCTATGCCATTGCCACTGGCTCTGGTCAAGTAAAGTCAAGCCCCTCCTCTTAAGAAATGTGGCTGTTTGACTCGTGATTGATGCTCTAGGTCTCAGAAAGAGACTAAAGGATAGTGCTAATGGCCCTGCTACATTTGCTTTACTCAGCCAGCTGCTCCTGTGTGACAACCTGACTAATAAGTCAGGAGTTCAGTGAGCTGCTATTGATTCACAGGCTGCACAGGGAGGCAGACCTGGCTGCTGCTGAAAGGAAGCTGGATCTTTATTTGGTTAGATTACAGACTAACACTCACTGAGGCAGTCATATTTCTCCTGGGCAGCGATATGACAGGAGGGCGACAGTGAATGATAGTGATAATGTTTTTTTTTCAGGTATACACACTGCACCACTGGTGCAACATGTACACATCACGTATGTCCAACATTAAAGGCTTGAAGGCTGGGTGTAGCTGTTCAGGTGCACATATGCAGCATCTGCTGCTTTAAAGCTAAATCTCATTTAATAATCAGTCAGGGAGCATGATAACTGCTGGCCATTTGTTATGCGCCCAATTTGCAAAATGATATGCCAGAAACTGTGACATTTTCTCAGTGGGAGTTATCTGGTTGCAGCACATGCATGTGTGACAGCTTGGACTTAGAAGGGAAATTAATTTCTGATCAATATCTCTTTATGACATTTATTTCTCTACCAGAATATCATACATAAAGCAACGAGCAGCTTGTGGTCACACACTTTAATGTTCACAACCACAGAGGGAGGCAAACAGCAACCTTGTATAAAGATAATTAATATTTCAGCTTTATTTTATGCCCAAATCACACTCTGTTGGGGAAAAAAACAAATCTTTGAATTGCTCATTTAAACAGAAAGCATGAAATACTCTCACAGCATTCATGGATTCATATGTCCACTGAAGTAGGCAGACATTTATGTGAAGTATAGCAGTAATGGAAGAGGAGGACTTTTATCTTTCAAAGAGCAGGATTTTTGGCTCCTCACTCCGAATTTGTCGTAACTTAGAAAGCTTTGAAGTTCAAAAGTGAAATCCAAAACTGGCACAGATTCGTTTTATATAATCAGTAGACATAACATCGGTTCAAAGAAAGAATCGAGCTGTCATTGCTGTTAACTGCAACTTCACATTTACCTCTCAGAAAATCCACTGAAACTAAACCTCACTCCCTGAGGCTGCATGAGAAACTGCCTCTTGACCACACCATGCACACCCCAAGAGACGTCTGCTCATTCATATTGATTGATTATATATTTAGGGTCAATCTTGGGAGAAGATACCTTCTACTGATAACTGCGAGGCTGATATAGTATATGATGACCCCTGGTGATATATTTCTGTGTTAGATTACACTCATCCACTCTAACACAGACCAAAAGCTTTGAAATTTTTTGTGAGGAATTATTTATTTGGATTCTGCCAAACCTCAGAGCCCAAACCTGTGAGAGATTTCAGATCATTGCATAAGGTAGAAACTGAAACTTATCCTGCTCACCTGTGAGTCAGAGTAATGGTGTTATTTTGTTTAAAAGCTTTGAACTTTCCTCATTCATTCATTGACATTGACTATTATAATTTGACAATTTATAAATTTGCTCTCAAATTTTAATTTGATGTGATATGAAACATCATGAATGATTTGATAAAAACAAGTTTGATGTGATGAACACCTTTATCCTGTCCATACTTATTACTGAGCGTGTGCAGTGTGGTGTTAGTATTTATTGTTTTAAGCTCCATCAAGACACATCAAGACTCATTCACTGTGCTGAAGCTGCAAGAAATAGCCACCAACTCTACACAGATTTTAGCTGCTTTTAGCTCATTGTTTTGGCTCTTTGTCTGCACATGGGTTGTATGGTTGTGTCTGATAGCTCTCATTAGACAGTTTCTGCTACATCCTTAGTATGAAATAGCAAATAGATGAAGTAATCAAATGGTTGCTGAAGAAAGAATAATATTTAGTAAGGTGGAGACCCAGATAGTTTTCTTAGGAGTTGGTTGAAATGAAACTTGAGCTGAAATCTGAGTAAGTGTTAGACATTAGTTAGGTTTCCAGAAATATAGTATCTCTAAGGTCACTTTCAAGCTTACGTTGACTCTGTGTGGGGGAAAAAAACACAGCCTGCTCATTCATTTGAATGAGGCCAGTCTGGCAACTCACCAAGGGTGTCAATGCAGGGGGCTCTTGCAAAAACAACAACCAAAAAAAAAAAACAAAAAAAAAAAACCACAGGATTTTCCAGCATAAATGCCAACCAAGCAGGCATTTGTGTATTTGGATACTGCTAGCCTGTGTGTTTTAAGGATGACACTGCGTGTGATAGTGATTCCATCAAAGCTAAGAATCAAATGTGAAACTGAGTATAATCTAACCACTAGTAATACTGTGAGGAGCAATATTTTGATGAGCAGTGGTATTGTCTGCGGGATGCATATGTACTCACACATAAAGTGGGGTGGGTGGGCCTCATGAACAGTCCAGATGACATTTTCATGCTGGTCTTACTCACTGAGGTGGTAATATGTCAAGAAATCTAGCAATGCAGGAGCAAAAGGGATGTAAACAATGTTGGTTTTGAACAATTTTTAAAAATCAGATGTGTAGATAGTTTATGAACAAGGAAATGCACTCAACACATATCGCTGACCTTAAGCATACACACAAACAACTGGGCCTCACAGGAAAAAGTCTATGAATCTATGAGGCTTTTCTATATTCGCAGATTTATGTCTCTAACAGTCCCATTTACTTGAGGCACTGTTACTGGCACTCGCTCTTCCTAGTGCAGATAACAACTGCATGTACTGTACTTTCTCTACCCAGAGCTGGTTTAATAAAGTTGTGTAACCAAATGATCCTCACGAGTTGCTCTGAAATGGCCGCGCAACTACACATCCCTGCTATTAAAAAGCTACTATTTGCCCTGCAGGTAGCCTGGGGTTGAGATTGGATTCATTTTAACAGGCTAAGGAAATCTGTGGTAGATTACATGGGGACTTTTGAGGAGCTCAACAGCCAGGATGTAGGCAGTAGCTGCCCTTGATCCCTGCAAGCACAGTTTCATTGGCTCATTGCTGCAGGAGGAAATAAAAACAAACAGGAGAGGAAAGCACATGGCAAGGCAGCAGCTGAAAGGCCTTACACTGTTAGTTTCTAGATCTCCGACTGTAATAGAGGCTGTTTTGCTCCAAATTAACTAGTATGGCAGCAGGCGAGGAAAAACAGCTGTGACGTCTCACCAGTGCCAGGATTAAAGCTAAGCTCCTTTGCACGGCTGTATTGGTGCCGTGTGTCCATCCAAGAGTCAAAACAGGCACAAGACTGAACGACAGCAGCAGCAGACCTGTTTTCACCGCTGTAAAAAATAAACAACCTCATAAATCCTCTTTTGTATTATCATACAAGCTGCACACCACATTTATTACGGTATATTGGTGTACTATCTGAGGTTGTAACCATAGAAACCAGCATGAGGTACGTGGCTGGCCTTTCCATCATTTAAAATGCGTGAGTGCATGACGTCAAAGTGACCACTGTTTTCCCTCTGAGGGAGTTTTTCCTTTCCCTTTGTGGGGTCTGCATGACAGATAAACGGGTGAGTCAGCCACGCTATCATCTTAATGAGGAAGTTTATAATGAATGCATAACTTCCCATAACACAGGAGGGAAAACCTAGTCCTCCTTATCACATCATTCATACGAACACAAGAAGAGTGGAAACATTCCTCTCTCAATCTGATCTGTTAACAATCACAATACAGGGCTTGATGTTTGACACGTTGTGCCAAGGAGCACATGTGCTCTTAAGCTGAAAAATGTAGACTTTTGTTTGCGCTGACAAGTGGCTCACATGCATTTTTTTCCAATGGATAATATTGGTCCAGCACTGTGACCGCATCATTGTCATTGTGTTATCAAACTCATTGTGGGCCGAACATGTAAAACCTTTTTTTTTTCCACACACATGCTCCTAATTACATTATACAATTCTCAGACATACAACCACGTCACACAAATGTCAGACAATGAAAACAGTGCTGGGCAAGAATCAGTCAGTGTGCTCATTAAATGCAGATCAGACTGTTGAATTCCTGTTGTTTAAGTTGCTATTTGTGATTGAAGTTGTTAAGAGGGTCACAGTAAAATTTGAAAGACGATACCTCTGAAGACAAGATGTTTGATTGATTGAAAATCTTATCAATCAATCATCAGACTTTCAATTTGATGAATGATCAAACTTTCTATTGTTTTATTTTAGAGTTACATATTATGTCTAAGCTGGTGCTACACCTCTTAAGCCAATTTTCAGCAAATAAAATAGACCTGGTGGTGTGCTCATGGATAACTGCTTCCCATGGCTGGCAAACAACCAACCCAGCAGAGAAATGTCATCTTCTTGTGCTGTAGCCAGAAAAATAAACATTTGTAAGTTGACTTATAAATATAAGAACTCTCAAAGGAAAGTTTAACATTTTGGTAAATTTGCTTAGTTGAGTTACTTTTAGAAGATTAATACCAGGCTCAAGTCTGTTCGACCTAATGGTGACAATAGGACTCCAGGAAGTTAACACAGTCGCCTTAGAAAAGTCCAGCACGTAACCACTGATAAAATCACACCTTGCTGTTTTTATGCTTTGTGCAGATTACAGAGGTTAGTTAGTGAGCTTCAGAGGTGCTGCTAGGCAGATTTTGTTACTTTTGGACAGAGTCAGGCTTGCGATTTCCTCCTGTTTCTAGTCTTTATGCTAAGCTAAGCTGACCAGCTGCTGGCCCCAGCTTCATATCAAATCCAACTCTCGGCTGGTAACAAAGAAAGGTAGCCATAGTACAGATTCGCAAATAAAGCAGAAACCTTCAAATCAAACAACAGACTGACGCCAGCAGAGACAGATCTCTCACCAACAAAACACTTAAGTTTCAATTCAAAAACATAATTTCTATATTCTAAATCTAACATGTATTTGTGCATTACAAATTATTTTTGTCACAATATACAACTAGCTTTGAATCTTATGCAGAAAGACTATCAAAACCACTAACCAGCTATTTGAAAGTATATTGTTAGACCTGGTTTCCTTGGTGACCTGCAGTAAACATTACCATAAATGTGGACAGAGACAGTCTGTACACATGAGACACCTGAACCTGTCTCTGTCTCTCAGTGCTGTCAGTGTTGCTACCTCAGCAAACGTTGCACATCTTTAACCCTCAGCTCAGCCCTGATCTGTTCAGGCCTCAGGCTCTGTCCTGCTGCCACAGCCCAAAACCCCTCTCTCTGTCTCCCTCTCTGACTTTTACTCTGGTTAGGGCCGGGTGGAAACTAGCTGGGCATATTCTCTGTAAAACAGTTTGAAACAGAGAAAAGATTGAGGTGCTCTTGTATCCAACTAAAACTACAACAGCTCTCAAGCTAATGCTTTGATAAGCAGAACATTTGATAACTCTATATACGTTATTATCAGGGGGGTATTTTCTAAACATTCTCTGTCCAGTAAACCAATTTTTAGATCTGGGGTCAGTCGGCTGTTCACCACTTTGGTCCACATTGGAATATCTTGACAAGCGTTTTATCTGTATTCTGGACATTTTGCCATTTTTGTTCCTCAGAGGATGAATTTTTAATGATTTTGGTGATCCCAAGACTTCTCATATAGTGCTGGCTGGAACTATTGGCTGCATTGCTGCACACATTCATGCTCCCCTCAGGATAAACAGTAATGACATCAGTGACCACCCAAGATTTATTTTCTCTGCTGTCATTTGTTTTAAATTCCAGAGATAAATTCTAATTAATTTCCAGTAGGCAGCAGACAAAGTGGAATTGTTCTCTCACCTACCATATGCTGCTCTTAATAATTGCTGTGAAGTGCTCACCTAATGCAATTGGTCAATACATTGCAGACACATCTCATCTTGTTATCAGGGTAGTTAAAAACTAAAGTTTCTGTCTGTGTGATGAGCGTAGGAGTGTCTTCTAGAGCAGCAGAGAGAGGCTGACAGGAGCAGGCGAGGAGGCCAGCTCTGCAGCTCGGTTTTAGGCCATCTACCTGGGCTAAAGTTGCAGGTTCAGGTTTCACTGGGATCTTGTGGAAGCATCTCACCCCGCTGACCAGCCTCTGCTTCCTGTTTGCACTAATAAGACCCTGGGGGCTCATTGGCTGAGCTCAGTGCGGCAGCCAACCAGTGTGCTGCTAATCGCCAGTGACCCACATGACACCATAAACCTTATAGATCTGTCAGCGCGCTGCGTTCTCAGATTACTCTTGGCAGCTTGTCGGTCATGCTGATTTTGATTCTCATGATGGCGACAATGGCAGCTCAGTTCTCAGCTTTTCACATTATTCCCCCTCGTGTTCTGTATACTGTAGTGTTTTTTGTTTTGTTTTATTTTTTGTATTAGCTGCTGAGCTTAATGACATTATGCTTCAGAGGTCACTTGTTGAATCCTGCATGTGATGGATTGCTGTTTGTCCGGCAGTGAGCAGTCAATGTGTGTGTGTAACTTCTGTTTCCTTTGTAGGACAACACATCATTTGGGATTCATTAACTTGCACTTTGGCACATTTCGTTCGCACTGAAGCAGCTGTACCTGCATCGATTAATAAGAAATGACTCATCACTTCTCATCTAATGTGTGAGTCATGAACAGCAAAGTGGGCATGTTCCTTCTGTATAAAAATAAGATCAATATCTAATGACAGGATGAGTAAGGTTTTTTGCTGCAGAGTTATTTACAAACCAAACATGGTTCAGCTCACGATTCTGACATCTGTTTGATCGAACTGGAGAGTTTGATATAATTAATTAACCTGTTCTCTTCCTGTCTTTAATGACACGTACAGTAAATCTGTTTAACCTGTTGCATTTATACTTTATACTGTGTTTCAGTTTTTATGTTGTTGATATATACGTATACATTATAAACAATTCTTTTGATCTCATGTAAAGATGCTTTTGAAGAGTTTCCAGAAGCATCAGCCATTTCACACGAGTGTGAAATTGATTTACCATATATTGCCACAAAACTTTGCACAATGGAAAAAGCGCCTGCAGATTATTTTCTCCCAACAATCCCACAATTCAAATTGATTTTTGGTCTTGTTTGCTCAAGTTTAAACATTTATATATTCCTTATTTTCCTCTTTATCACCTGAAGATCCACTCTATTCCACTATTCCATTTAATTAGTATTTTTTGCACTGTTGTATTCCTGCTGTTACTTATGTGTCTGAATATTTCCTCCATCACTGTGTAGGGAATAGTGAATGAGAGTGTTTACAGACGCAGCGGGAATCAGTATCTGGGACGTTATCAATGAACACTGACTTAACAAAATACTAGGATGATACCAAGGCAGTGTCATTTCCAGATTACTCACATTTCTTATTCCACTGTGTCTGCACTGATAGAGAAATCATGCTTAGTGAAAGTATTTTAAAAGTAAATACAGTGTGGTGACTTTAGTAAGTCCATTTATTCAGTAATGTCTGTAGGGGTGAATTCCATTTAATCTGGAGCCAGGAACTAGTAGGGCACAGCATGCAGGACACTGTGTGCGTTATTGTTATTCTCTGTACACCCTTACATAATATGCGGTCTTCAGAATATTGTGTAATGTTTTCAGATAAGAGTAGAGAAAAGTATGCGTGCAAGGACAACACACAGCTACAGTATGTTCACGCACTGTGCAAACTGTGCCATGAATCAGTTGCAGATGGTGTCACATTCTTAGTGAAACGCATGACATTAGCAGGAAAGAAGAAGCTGTCCTTAATGGTCAGCTCTATGAGGCCCGTTTTAGAAAGACTAACATTACCCAGTGCAACCCAAGCCATGTGCTGTATGTTCCTCATAAATGAATCAACTGTCTTCATCTCTGCTGCTCTTGAACGCTTGTTACACAACTCGGCTGACAAGTCTCTGATCCTCATAAACATGCAGTGGTTATGCAAAAACAAGCCGACAGGACTAAACGCTGCTGTCAAAAATAGTTCAGACCAGTTTCCAAAAGACCTGCATCTACTTGTTCACAGCCCCGACAGATAAAGTCTCTAAACGCCACTTCCTGCAGTCCTGAGCGTAGGGATCCGGCTCAGGTTTCTGAAGCCTCAGCTCAGCTGCTGGTTTCACACTCCTGTGACAGTGGAAGGGGTCTCCAGAGAGGAGAGGTGAAAGGGTAATCCGATCCCACCTGCTGACACAGCCTCACAGTAACTGGGTATACAACTAATTCTGTTAGACAGACATAAATTGTGTCATTGACACAACTAGTTTAAATAATTCATGATGTGAGACAACTCCCACTACTATCACTTTGCAGCAAACAGCCACTGGGTGAGGTCTGTGGGGAAACTGTATTTCCTTCTGTCTTAGATCTTTTCAGATCTTTATTTTGTTGAGCTCATTAAACTGTCAGAATCCTCTTTAAAGATGAAAAGAGTCACTTTATTTTGTAGTATAGTCACTTATGTTTTAAGATAGTAAACAAGAACTAATATTATCTGTATGTTTCATGTATTAAACATGAAACACAGCATCAGTCTTCTGTATTTTTCAATTGTCTTTTTAGAATCTGTGTAGGCTACTTCAAAATTAGCTTTTCCAAATGTAGTCATGCAACTGTCATGCATTCATTCACTTGCTTACACCTTTGGAATCAGCCTCCGCAGAGTAAACTGATAATGGACCATTGTGTGCCATGTGGTCACAGGAGCCTGATGATTGAAAACCAAATTAACTTTCCTTCTGAATGACTCTTGAGTAAGATGAAGCCATCGACGACGGCTCACAGGCTCATACCAGTTTCAAATTCTTGTCTGCTTCAAATGAGCCGGAGTCACTCAGACGTCTTTAAAGGTGTTGCTTTTACGGTGTGTGAGCTGTTGAATCCAGTGAAATTTAATCTATACAGAGCACAGCTGTCAAAGCTTGTGAAAAAAACATAAATATATTTTTAAAAACACTATGTATCTTCGGTTTGCACTATGTATTGTGATATCACAATTTTATGTGTTTATGTCGAAGTGTTATTTCCTTGAACACTATGTCTGTGTGTGTCTGACGAAAAATCCTTAAAAGAGACCGTGAAACAAGACAAAGCATTCAGTGGTGCTGTGGGATAAAAATTTTTCTATTAGTCCTTAAAGTTGTCCTGATGGGAAAGCTTCAACTTCAGATTAAATTAGAAACTCTTCTGCTCATCTGAGTCACCACTTCAAGGAACTTAACCTCCTCGAGGCTTTCTTAGTTTTTGATATGTACACTGTTAATGTCTGAACATGAGAAAAAAACTGTTGCTGTTTTACTTTCTAATTAGAAATTGGAAAATTTCCAATAAAATCAATTTCTGCCTCTTTCAGAAAGAAAACAAAACATGATGAACTGTGAGATTACCTGTAGCCCTGCAGGTGTTTGGACTTGTCAGCTAACACTGAATGATGGTGAATATAAGCTCAGCTTGACGTGACAATGTGCTTAACTATTTTCAGAGTGCTTCTAATGCAGTCCAATGCATCTACTGCACACGAAATCATTCTAGGTTGAACTGTTTTGTTGAAGACAAAAATAAGTTAATCAAAGATATTAAAACATTAGGCCAAACGTATTCAAATTTGTTTTCAAACATACACTGTTTAACATAAAAAATATTAAACAGCAAAGTAATTTGACAAAACTGAAGATAATTCTGTCTTGTTACAGTTAGCCACTTCACACTTTGATATTTCTTGCATTTGACCAGTTTATGTAATTGCTTGCAGTTTGTTTTATTCATGACATGGATTCAAACACACCACAAGACGGGTTGTTACAGATTACTGCAAACATTGTTAGAAATAAATTCCAATATCAAAGCCCTTCAAAGAAATGAATACGGACATTCCTCGAATACAGTATATAAGGGGAAAGGTACATGTGTGCATACATCCATCAACAGGTTGTTGTATTTTCTTAATGTGCTATGTCAGAGGGAACTACACTGCAAAAATAACCCCTTTTTTACTTACGTTACACGCCTGTATCACTGTGTGGATGAACATAATGTGAAAAATGCTGTAGACGTTTGGGATGGTAAAGAAACGGGGAGCAGTAATGTAATACATGTTCGCAGAGCAGCAGCAGACCGTGTTTGCTGGCAGTGATGGATAAAATCAGTGTCGTGTTGATCAAAGCAAGTGTTGTGTTGTTTACTGCCTATGTGGAACCATGGAGACAAAAACACAAAAATAATAATATTTGACTTGTAATCAAAGTTGATTCATTTAATTATTATTTTATTTTTGAAATGACAAATGTTCAAGGCAAAGTGATGAGTTTGGTTTTGATATTTTACTCTAAACAAACTGTGTAAAAAGATTCTTTGGGGCTGAAAAGAGTGTTTCTGGTGTCCCATACAGTCACTGGTGGTCTTGGAAATAAAAATTTTAAATAGAAAAATTTTGGACTATTGTTGCAAAGCTATTTTGCATTATGCTTTTTATAAAAGTATGATTTTAGGACACTGTCAGCCTAAACACTGCACTTTATTTTGAACATGACTATCACATGAAATGCAGGAGCTAAAGAACTTTTGGTTTTGTGTGCAGGATGTTGTCTAGCTTGTTTCTGCTTTTCTTGAAACTGATGCTTATCACTTGAAAACACATTGATTTTTTTGATTGATTTAAATAGCCTCCAAAAGATCAGTGTGTTCTTTGGAGGATTTTAAAAGACATCTGGAAAAACTCTTACACAAGTGCTTCTTGACTTTTTTTTCTTTTACTCCCCAGTCCCGTGATGATATTCTGTTTATATTATATTTGTGTTTGTTTTTATGTTTGTTCATGTGCAGAGAGCCTGATATTCCAGCCTGGGCTCCTTTACTCTACCAGCTGCAGCTTCTGGATATTAGAGAGAAACCAGACCCATTAACTCTGCCCATCGCAGACCGCATTCGCATCGGCAACCAGAAACGAGAGCGTGGAAACTTTCATTTCCAGAGAGAGGAATACAGCATGGCTGCCAGAGCCTATTGTATGGCTCTGGATGTGCTAACCACTCGCAGCTCAGGTAACCCAGCATCAAAACCTGAATTTATTCATAGAAAATATTTCCATACTCTCGGCTCTACCAGGAATGTGTCATAGTAGTTGATGTGAGTATTATCTTCCCAGGAAAAGGTGAAAATGAAAGTATAGGACAGATAAGAGTGTGCGGGTATCTGCAGACACACACACACACACACAGGCACATGAAGCATAAAACACAGCATTTGATAGAGACCTCAGACACAAACACTTCCACATCAGTCTCAGCACAAAATGACATAACAGTTTAGTGCTCCCCTCCAGTCTGCCATCACACTAATCACGCCATCACAATGCAGAGCCACATCCACCTGCGCAGAGGGCCACCATACATGCAATTTTTTTGCTTAATTCTTTTGCATAATCAAAGTTGATCAACTTTCATATTATTTCCACCTTCTTAATCATTTTAATCATTGATGAGGCAGGGTGGGCCCGGGAGGAAAATGTGACTGAACAAGTCAGTGAGGAGAAAAACACGAACTGATTCATAATGTATCAATGATGGTGGACCGGTGCACTGAAGAGAGGAGTTTATCAGGGAATCAAGATCATGTAATAAGTGGATGAGAAAACGACCAAAAAAAATCATAATGAAGCAGAGACACCAACATTTTTTTGGGCCTATCAGACTTAATTTTCAAATACAATTCATAACACTTGGAGATAAGTAAATCACTCACTTATCGATTAAGTAGTAACCATGTCCAATTCAACATGCACACTCAGTTTCTGCAGGTTTTGAACTAGAATTTTACAGGTAACTTTCTTGATGGAAGCAAATAAATGAAATTGTGTGGGGATTAAGAAAAGAAAGAAACAAAGAAAAAGTAGAGGAAGAAAGAAAGAAAAAAGAAAGCTGAACTCTGTGTCCGCTCACTGGCTTCTTCACCACGTGGAAAGTTTTGGAAAAAACAAGTATGTGAAGTTTCTATGTTAAGTAAGAAAATCATTGAATGCATTTAAATGATGAATGAATAATTAAATAACAAATAATAACCAATATTAAAAAAATCTAATAGTGACATTCAGAGAACCAAAACTAAAATTTTGTCTCATAAATTACATTTTTGCTACTGTGCTATATAGCTTAAAGACTACCAAAATGTTTTGTATATTGTCCTTTGCTCATAAAAAGGAAAAGGCAACAGATTCAGTAAGAGATTTGTAGACTTGGAGCTTAAAACTGCACTAAACAATATTTTTATGTTAACACTTTTCGCTTGTTGAACATGATTGTTTTCTGGCTCGCAACTCTCGTTAACCATGTTTCCAGCTGCAGCCGCAGATGTTTTCTGCTAAAAAATAAATTCAGTTTTCATTTCAGTTTTATTTACATCGCCAAATCGTAGCATACCTTACCTCAAGGCACTTTGCAGTGTAAGGCTAAGACCTTACAAGATTATAGAGAGAAACCCAACAATTCCCACCATCTCTCTAGCACTTGGCGACAGTGGAGAGGAATAAAACTTCCAACAGACCTGGACTTGGGATAGGGCCTTATACTTCCCTCAGGATTTGTGAGAGACCAAAGACAGAGCTAAAAGGAGAGTGACTGCTGAAAAATATTAGGTGGCCAGAAACTCTACAACATTTGGATGTGTGTGGCTGTTTTGCCACAACTTCATATGTGATAATATGTCAGTGTTGTGTTTACATTGTTGTTCTGCTGCCCCCAGTTCACCAAAAAAACAAATCAGCTAACACCACTGTACAGAATCCAACTTGGGACAGCGTCCTAAGTGGGATCTGCTTTTGGAATTCAACCGTAAATCTGAGAAATGAGAGATGTCGTCCCTGAGCTGCAAACATTTATTACCCATCATGCTCAGCGCCAAGAATAAAAGTGCTCCTTACTTGGATTAGCACTGTATTCAGCTGGTCATGTATGGGGGCTAATGATGAAACCATTCAGTTGTTAGAGGAAGGACAGTAATACAATACCCATCTGAATAAAAAAACAGAACTTGAACTCTCCTTATAATGACACGCGATGGGACTTTCTCCTTCAAAGTCCAGTTATTTATTTCAAGTATTTAAAGCCAGATTAGATAACTAACATCTGTCAGACTTTCCTCGTGGCTTTAAATGTCCACATCAGAACATACGTGACCATCTGTGTGGCTCTGTCTCTGTACAGATGGTAGCGATGGCGGCATGGAGGCAGAAGAGGAAGAGGTGAGGGACTACCGGGTGAAGTGTTTGAACAACCTGGCCACCTCTCAGCTCAAACTGGAGCAGTACGACGAAGCGCTGCACACCAGCCGGGATGTTCTGATCCTCGAGCCGAACAATGTCAAAGCCCTCTTCAGGGCGGGAAAGGTGAGGGCCCATCCCATGGTGTTATTACTGAGAGACAACATGGAGCATCTCATTTGATTTTATCAAGCCATAAATGATTATTGCAGGAAAAAATCCTGGTAAGGAAGAGCAATTTGTTTAAAGTGGGATTATATTTAATTATTTTTGAGGAAAAAATAGCAGCTTCATTATTGCTGTCTGTTCTCTGCCTGTTTTGATTTATGGGTCCTTCCAGCACTGCTCACACTGTAGATTTTCTAATCTCTTTCAGCTCCTGTCAGACAAGGGTGAATACAAAGAGGCAATGGAGGTGCTAAAAAAGGCCTTGAAACTAGAGCCGGCCACCAAGGTAAGATTATGTGGATGAGCTGGTCCATCCCACTCTCCATGTTTCTTCCAAGTCTGCCTGTGAATTACAAGGTTTAAAGCAAATGCAGAATTTGAACTTCAAGGCTAAAAAAAAAACAGTCATGCCTGGACTTGTATTTTACAACATTCTCCTGGCAACTGCTCTTGTAGTTGTCAACATATTTCATTTAAAACCACAAATGCCAACATCATGGTGGCGTTAGAGGAAATGTCAGCAGATCACCACAGTCAGCAGGCTTCATCCTCTGGGGACCATGAATGTCTAATAAGTAGCGATTAGCTCGATGCTAACACAATATGGACAATCCAATTGACGGGCTAGCGCATTAGCATCAGTCGCGCTATTAACTTTTACACACAAATGATAAACCAAAGCGGGACACCATGACAGGTAAGTCACACTGGTAATTCACACACCAACAATATATTACTCAGAGACTTATGTCCCTTCTAGGTACAGCAGGAAGAAAATAAACCGGTAATAATAGTATCGGTAACGGCAGATATCCAAATTCAGGTATCAGGATCGGATCGGAAGTGGAAAAAATGTGGATCGGTGCATCCCTAATGTCTGCACAGAATTTCATGGCAACCCATTGAACAGTTGATGATTTTTTGATACAGCAATGCTGCTAGCATGGCTAAAAAAATATAACCAAACTAAGCCAAATATTCATTTATGCATCAAATCTGATGCATGAGTGCATCAGACTGCATGCCTCATTCAGTTCATGAATAAATACTATATAAATTATAATCTGCATATGGCATAATATTCCAATCCGCAGAACTATAGTCAGAAAATGTAAGAAAAAAAAATCTCAGTGTTCACAGTTTCTCTCATTTTTTTTTTAAGCATGAACTTTTCAGTTAACAGAAAATAGTTATAGGAAACTGTGTACATCACATCCTAATGCTGAAGAAAACCCCTTCATATTCAAAATGAAAGTTTGGAGTTTAAAGATAAAGTTATTGACACAGTAGCCTGAGAAAAAAAAGAGATGTGCCAGTGAACGACTTTATGTACTCCTGAAGGTCTGTTCTGTCTTGTTTGTGTGGTTTGTCTAATCTGCCAAATCCTCCACAGAGGATCTGGCAAACTGCACAGCTGGCAGTCTACAGATGTGACCACAGTGCCCAGAGTTGTCCGTCCAACTCAGTAAAAATAACACACACAAGCTAAATATTGTCACTCTGAAGCCATGCGTTCTAAAAGTAGTAAAATGAAGGTAAGAGAGACACTGAGTCGTCCTTTCCAACTAAAATATAGACTCTCCACACTGTATAATTAAGATAACTAGTCAGTAGAACTGTTCATCACAACAAAAATGAACAATAATCTCGGTCGATGGAGGTTTTTTAGTTCACTTGTTTGATGAACAGCAGGGTGATTTTGAAAAAGAAAGTGTGAGGAATATAATTCTATCAGCTGTTTACCACACAGTGCTTCCAGTATTACAATGACCTGACCTATAGGGCACGCTGCCACAAATATGTCTGGTCTCGTCTAGACAAAACAAAAATATCTGCTGCTTTGGTAATTACACCCTTTTCTCAATGCTGAATAAAATACTTCGGAGAAACCTGATTTAGCCACACTGTGAGAAAGTGATTGCACTGCAGTCTGTAGATGATCAAAAAGAAACGTTATCAGCTGCAAATGCTTTTGTTGACAGCCTGTAATTATGAATCTAATGAAAGTATTTGCAAAGACTTGGGATGCATTTTAAAAAGGAAAATCAAGATTTTATGATTTGTTGGCTTCTTTTTAGCTTTGGTTGTTAATGCTTTTGAAGGATTTTCACTTCAGACCTCTGCTCTCACCTGCTGGACATTTTAAAAACTGCAGCTTTACCTTTTCATCAGGATAAAAGGCTTCATTCCTCGTCAACATACAGAAAGCTATTTTTTTTCTCTCAACAGGATGCTTTAAGATTTCTCTTTGCCCTTTTCTTTAGGCGATCCACGTCGAGTTATCTAAACTTGTTAAAAGGCAATCAGGAGGCAAAGACACCCAAGAATGGAAAGCCAAACCTGCAGAGATGCTTGGAGACAATATCACACCTTTTCTGATTCCTTCTAAGAAGAAACCATCTGTAAGCCAACACTGAAATATCACCAATACTGTAAATTTCATTTTGATAATGAGATTAGATTTTGATTGTGCCTTCTGTGTCTTTGTTGTGGTATTTAAGGGAATTTCCTGGAAGTTGTTACTCGGAGCTCTGGTGGTGGCCTTGGGAAGCTTAGTGACGTCAGTGGTTCTAACTGCAAGACACTGAAATCATCTGCTGGTAACACTTTGAAAATCACCATCATCATCATCATCTGAATGAGCAGAGTTTGATCTACAGTCCTCTTTAGTCAGTTCATTTGAAAAGAGTTGGTACTCATGAGAAGGTACGCACTGCAGCAGCACCAGAGCCTGAACTTGTATTTATGAGAGTTTCACATGGTAGAAAAATGTTGTCACTGAAGAGTGAAGTATTTATGAAAACCAGAATAGTGCAGCATCGGGTGTATTCACAACAGCAGAAGAGATTTCTGCTGATCGATTTGACAGAAGTTTCTAACAGTCATTTTTCCAGTTACATCTGTTTTATTTGGAAACGGATTTAAATTTCTTTTTGTCATAAAAAACGGGCCCTGGAAAATGTTCTGGTATCATGGCTAAGAAAAAAAAAACATTAGAATAAAAAGAAAAAAATAGTGGATCTTTTGTAAAGTCTGTAACCAAACCACAAAAAGTAATTTTAGTAAACGAATAACACTTTCAATAAAACAAATGAATGAAATTCTGCTTCAGTAAGTAAAGGTGTTAAACCTGCATATCGCTTACACTGATGCTTAAAATAAAAATGTTTCAAAAAAAATATTTGTGTTTGTATTTTTCAAGACCCAGTCACCTCTGTCACAGAAGCTGTGTTTCAAAGGGATAAAAGTGCATTAATTTAAAAAGATGTTCTAATTGTTTCTGTTGGGCAAAACCATTTAAAATATTTATGTTGAATCTGAAATGAGGCATCGATATTCCTTATTTATTTATCATAACATTTCTTTACTACCAAATAAATACAAAACCTTAGACAAACATAAGAATCATTACATGACGTGCATTTATATTTGTACATGTGCAATTTTCCAGTAAAAGAAACCTTCATTTTGATCAGAGAATTACTATTTATGAAAATACATTTAAGGCTTGAGATTTAAATATTTTAAAGATTAAAAAATAACAAAATTAGGTTATTCGTCACAAAATAAAAATCACTTGGTCTCACTGCTCCTTCGTATCTACCGATATCAGACGTTTACAGTCCGCAGCAGCTGTTAAGAGTCTTCTTTGGGTTGATTTGACTCAGTCTGACCTGAGAATCTGACTGCCGCCTCAGTTTGACGTTCTTCTTTACTTCTCTGTGGAAAAAAAAAGAAAAATGCAGAAGAGTGTTGCCATGGTGTGTGACGGAAAAACACTTTAAACTCTAACTCTCTCTGTCTGGCCTCCTACCTTGCTAGATGAAGCACAGCCTCGACGACGTTGGATCCCTCTTTGGCACTCGTTTCGCAGAACAAGGCGCCGTATGCCTGCAAGCAAAGCGTTGACATACCTGAGTGCAGTCAGTTTATTTAGACACCTGGGAGGTCGGGTATCTGTATAAACACTCTCCGATCAGGTGGAATGAAAAGTTACACACCTTGGCCAACTTCTCTCCGTGCAAAGTGCTCACACAGCTTCCCTCTGCAAGCTGCTCTCGGAGGTCCACCTTGTTTCCAATAACACACATGGGGATTTTCTCGTCTGTTGAATCCTGTATAAAAACAACAAATTCCTGCTTTAAGGCGGGGTTATTCGGTGTCATTCACTCACCATATGTCAGTCACAGTTACCTGAATCTGATCCACCCACGCTCTGATGTTAAGGAAGCTGGTTTCTGAAGTAACATCGTAGAGCAGCAGGACGCCATGAGCTTTACGGAAATAAGATCTGGCAATGCTGCGGAACCTAAAGAAAAAAGAAATACAATACTATTTTTAGCCTAGAGCACTTTCTGTTTTTGAGTTACATGTTGACACGGTTTTAATTGACAACACCGTGTTTTCCCTGTTGCTACTTCCTTGAGAAACGCTATGAGAGTCAGTGCAGTACCTCTCCTGCCCAGCCGTGTCCCATATCTGCAGGCTCGTCTTCTCTCCATCCACCAGCATCCTCTTCATTTGGAAATCGACTCCTAAGGACAAGAAAGCAGATTCAGATGTCTGAAATCAAGAATGTGTCTTTGGTTTATTAAATGGGATGTGTTTGCTGTGGCACCCACCCAGCGTTGTCTGCATGTCTCCTCTGAACTCGTTCAGTGTCAGTCTCAGCATGAAACTGGACTTTCCAGCTCCGGCGTCTCCAGCTAAAACCAGACGGTACATTGGAGCAGGTTCCTCAGTTTCCTCGATGTCTGCTTCTAATGGCTGCATGTATGAACAAAATATGACAAACCTTACCCAGTTTCAAATGGGAATTCTTTAAATTCATTATTTTTATTTATTATTAGTCAACATTTTTTTGGTGAAATTGAATTTGTTATCTGCAGGTCAAAAGATGGTTGAATTTTATGTCAAGGCTATGTGTAATTCATTTTTACAGCATTTCAGTAACTATAGCATGTAGTTTGAAGCTGCTTCACACTGAAATAGAGTCTTGGTGTCTAGATGTTTTGATATACATCAAAAGGCTAAATCATTTTACCTTTGTGGAAAATGCAGACAAACGTCTTCGTAGGGATGATGCGATAGAGCTCGCCCTGCTGGGAGCCACTGATGCTGCAGCTTCAGATTTGACTTCTGATATCTGTAACAGAAAAAGGAAAATATTTATTTAAAGTCCCAAGAGCTCAGCAGCATATTGACATTATGTGATCTAATATTTGAACCCAATGTATATTCTGACCTCCACATCAGACGGGACGTAGGAGTAACTGTAGTGTACCGTTTCCACAGAGCCTCTGCTGTCATCGCTGTCAAAATCACTGCCTGAGCTCTCAGCTGTGTCCATCGGCAGAGAGACTCCACTGTCCAGGTACTTATCCGCCCAGGTGGCCACATGAGAGTATGTCGTTTTGCTGGGATCCGGCTCCGACCTGCACCAAAGCACCCAACACACACACAGACAGAGGCTTCAGCTGTGACAATTTAATTCACCGAGATCAATCCACAGATTCACAGAGGTGTGAAAAAAAAAAAAACAACTTTATATACCTGCTGTGGTTGAGTGTGCTCTGTCGGAGGGGTTTCATCCTTCGGGCCGGGATTTCATTTTGGGGAGACAGCTGTTGAGCAGATTAGGTATGTCAGGGAGCAAACTTTTACACTTGAACTAGTGAAAACAATTTAGTGTCAGCTTCTATCTGATGGAGAGCCAGTGAGTATGAGGAAATGTGACATCAGCAAACAAGGGACTTACCCTCCTTTTAGCTGCAACCACTTCACTAGCCAAAGCAGAGCGAAGCCCGTCATTACTGTCATACAGCTTTTTATTCATTTCCCTAATTATGTGTTCAAGGAAATACAAGACAAAGTCAGAGACATGTTCAAACATTTACTTTAATGAAGCACTTTTGTGCAACACTAGTTGTCCTGGCAGTTCAAAGGCGGATTTCTTTGCAGTTCAACTTGACCTGAATGGCAATTTAGCGAGACTGGACAATGTAGCGTAAGAGAAATTTTACACAAAAAGAGGGCACAAATGTAGTCAAAAGTCATGTTTATATAGCACTCATGAATACTAAAGACAACCCTCACTGTGAACTGTTCATTGTGTTTTCAGTAACACTTTACTTCAACTAAGGCCTTAAGAGCAAACAGAGTAATTTTCAGCATGATCGGACCATTCTCCTAGGACGAGTTTGTTAAAGTACAAGCTGTGCCAAACACAGAATGGTTGCATTTTTCAAAAATAGTGGACTTCCTGTACATCATAAAACTTCCAAGAGACTTTTTTAATCGTATGAACGTGGTGCATCTCTGTACTGAATGTCAAGTCCGTGGGTCTTACTTGGAATATTTTCACACTCTAGAGGGCGATACAGAGCCGTTTGGCCGCACTCGGTTGCACGGAAAGTGTCAAACAAGAACTTTTGGGCAAAGTTTGGTGAGTTTTTGAGCACGTTCAGGGGGTCAAATTAGCCGACAAATCATAGGGAGAAAAATAGTAGTACTAGTATAGTACGGTGTCAAAATCGACCAAAAAAAGTCAAAAAAATTTTTGACCTCAAAATGTCATAAAAAACGTCATAGTATAGTGGGGCGTCAAAATCGGCCAAAAAAAGTCAAAAAATTTTTTGACTTCAAAATGTCATAAAAAACGTCATAGTATAGTAAGGCGTCAAAATCGGCCAAAAAAAATTTTTGACTTTTTTGTCATAAAAAACGTCATAGTATAGTAAGGCGTCAAAATCGGCCAAAAAAGTCAAAATTTTTTATGACCTCAAAATGTCATAAAAAAAATCATAGTATAGTAAGGCGTCAAAATCGGCCAAAAAAAGTCAAAAATTTTTTTGACCTCAAAATGTCATAAAAAACGTCAGAGTATAGTAAGGGGTCAAAAAATGCCAAAAAAAGTCAAAATTTTTTTGGACCTCAAAATGTCATAAAGAAACGTCATAGTATAGTAAGGCGTCAAAAAATGCCAAAAAAAGTCAACATTTTTTTTGACCTCAAAATGTCATTAAAAACGTCATAGTATAGTAAGGCGTCAAAATCGCCCAAAAAAAGTCAAAAACTTTTTTGACCTCAAAATGTCATAAAAAACGTCATAGTATAGTAAGGGGTCAAAAAATGCCAAAAAAAGTCAAAATTTTTTTAGACCTCAAAATGTCATAAAAAACGTCATAGTATAGTAAGGCGTCAAAATCGGCCAAAAAAAATGTTTGACTTTTTTGTCATAAAAAACGTCATAGTATAGTAAGGCGTCAAAATCGGCCAAAAAAGTCAAAATTTTTTATGACCTCAAAATGTCATAAAAAACGTCATAGTATAGTAAGGTGTCAAAAAATGCCCAAAAAATTCAAAATTTTTTTGGACCTCAATATGTCATAAAAAACGTCATAGTATAGTAAGGCGTCAAAATCGGCCAAAAAAAGTCAAAAATTTTTTGGACCTCAAAATGTCATAAAAAACGTCATAGTATAGTAAGGCGTCAAAATCGGCCAAAAAAAGTCAAAATTTTTTTGGACCTCAAAATGTCATAAAAAACGTCATAGTATAGTAAGGCGTCAAAATTGACCAAAAAAAGTCAAAATTTTTTGACATCGAAATGTCATAAAAAACGTCATATGGCTGTAAGGCGTCAAAAAATGCAAAAAAAAATCGAATTTTTTTTTTACCTCAAAATGTCATAAAAAACGTCATAGTATAGTAAGGCGTCAAAAAATGCCAAAAAAAGTCAAAAATTTTTTTGACCTCAAAATGTCATTAAAAACGTCATAGTATAGTAAGGCGTCAAAATCGGACAAAAAAAGTCAAAATTCTTTTTGACCTCAAAATGTCATAAAAAACGTCATAGTATAGTAAGGCGTCAAAAAATGCCAAAAAAAGTCAACATTTTTTTTAACCTCAAAATGTCATGAAAAACGTCATAGTATAGTAAGGCGTCAAAATCGGACAAAAAAAGTCAAAATTCTTTTTGACCTCAAAATGTCATAAAAGACGTCATACGTCCGTAAGACGTCAAAATCGGACAAAAAAAGTCAAAATTCTTTTTGACCTCAAAATGTCATAAAAAACGACATAGTATAGTAAGGCGTCAAAAAATGACAAAAAAAAGTCAAAAATTTTTTTGACCTCAAAATGTCATAAAAAACGTCATAGTATAGTAAGGCATCAAAAAATGACAAAAAAAGTCAAAAATTTTTTTGACCTCAAAATGTCATAAAAAACGTCATAGTATAGTAAGGCGTCAAAATCGACCAAAAAAAGTCAAAAAATTTTTTGACATCGAAATGTCATAAAAAAGTCATACTATAGTAAGGCGTCAAAATCGACCAAAAAAAGTCCACATTTTTTTTTACCTCAAAATGTCATAAAAAACGTCATAGTATAGTAAGGCGTCAAAAAATGCCAAAAAAAGTCAAAACATTTTTTGACATCGAAATGTCATAAAAAACGTCATACGGCCATAAGGTGTCAAAAAATGCCAAAAAAAGTCAAAATTTTTTTGACCTCAAAATGTCATAAAAAACGTCATAGTATAGTAAGGCGTCAAAAAATGCCAAAAAAAAGTCAAAAAAATTTTTTGACCTCAAAATGTCATAAAAAACGTCATAGTATAGTAAGGCGTCAAAAAATGCCAAAAAAAGTCAAAATTTTTTTGGACCTCAAAATGTCATAAACGCCATAGTATAGTAAGGCGTCAAAAAATGCCAAAAAAAGTCACAATTTTTTTGGACCTCAAAATGTCATAAAAAACGTCATAGTATAGTAAGGCGTCAAAAAATGCCAAAAAAAGTCAAAATTTTTTTGGACCTCAAAATGTCATGAAAAACGTCATAGTATAGTAAGGCGTCAAAATCGGACAAAAAAAGTCAAAAAAATTTTTGACTTCAAAATGTCATAAAAAACGTCATAGTATAGTAAGGCGTCAAAATCGGCCAAAAAAAGTCAAAATTTTTTTGGACCTCAAAATGTCATAAAAAACGTCATACTATAGTAAGGCGTCAAAATCGACCAAAAAAAGTCCACATTTTTTTTTACCTCAAAATGTCATAAAAAACGTCATAGTATAGTAAGGCGTCAAAAAATGCCAAAAAAAGTCAAAACATTTTTTGACATCGAAATGTCATAAAAAACGTCATATGGCTGTAAGGCGTCAAAAAATGCCAAAAAAATTCGAATTTTTTTTTTACCTCAAAATGTCATAAAAAACGTCATAGTATAGTAAGGCGTCAAAAAATGCCAAAAAAAGTCAAAATTTTTTTGGACCTCAAAATGTCATAAAAAACGTCATAGTATAGTAAGGGGTCAAAAAATGCCAAAAAAAGTCAAAATTTTTTTGGACCTCAAAATGTCATAAAAAACGTCGTACGGCCGTAAGTCGTCAAAAAATGCCAAAAAAAGTCAAAAATTTTTTGGACCTCAAAATGTCATAAAAAAACGTCATAGTATAGTAAGGCGTCAAAAAATGACAAAAAAAGTCAAAAAATTTTTTTGACCTCAAAATGTCATAAAAAACGTCATAGTATAATAAGGCGTCAAAATCGACCAAAAAAAGTCAAAATTTTTTTTTACCTCAAAATGTCACGAAAAACATCATAGCATAGTAAGGCGTCAAAATCAGACAAAAAAAGTCAAAAAAAGTTTTGACTTCAAAATGTCATAAAAAACGTCATAGTATAGTAAGGCTTCAAAATCGGACCAAGAAAGTCAAAAAAATTTTTGACCTCAAAATGTCATAAAAAACGTCATACGTCCGTAAGGCGTCAAAATCGGCCAAAAAAGTCAAAATTTTTTTGGACCTCAAAATGTCATAAAAAACGTCATAGTATAGTAAGGCGTCAAAATCGACCAAAAAAAGTCAAAAAAATTTTTGACATCGAAACGTCACAAAAAACGTCATACGGCCGTGAGGCGTCAAAAAATGCCAAAAAAAGTCAAAATTTTTTTGGACCTCAAGATGTCATAAAAAACGTCATAGTATAGTAAGGCGTCAAAATTGACCAAAAAAAGTCAAAAAAATTTTTGACATCGAAATGTCATAAAAAATGTCATACGGCCGTAAGGCGTCAAAAAATGCCAAAAAAAGTCAAACATTTTTTGTACCTCAAGATATCATAAAAAACGTCATAGTATAGTAAGGCGTCAAAATCGGCCAAAAAAAGTCAAAATTTTTTTGGACCTCAAAATGTCATAAAAAACGTCATAGTATAGTAAGGCGTCAAAATCGGCCAAAAAAAGTCAAAATTTTTTTGGACCTCAAAATGTCATAAAAAACGTCATACTATAGTAAGGCGTCAAAATCGACCAAAAAAAGTCCACATTTTTTTTTACCTCAAAATGTCATAAAAAACGTCATAGTATAGTAAGGCGTCAAAAAATGCCAAAAAAAGTCAAAACATTTTTTGACATCGAAATGTCATAAAAAACGTCATATGGCTGTAAGGCGTCAAAAAATGCCAAAAAAATTCGAATTTTTTTTTTACCTCAAAATGTCATAAAAAACGTCATAGTATAGTAAGGCGTCAAAATCGGCCAAAAAAATTCAAAATTTTTTTTGACCTCAAAATGTCATAAAAAACGTCATAGTATAGTAAGGCGTCAAAAAATGACAAAAAAAAGTCAAAAATTTTTTTGACCTCAAAATGTCATAAAAAACGTCATACGGCCATAAGGTGTCAAAAAATGCCAAAAAAAGTCAAAATTTTTTTGGACCTCAAAATGTCATAAAAAACGTCAAAGTATAGTAAGGCGTCAAAAAATGCCAAAAAAAGTCAACATTTTTTTGGACCTCAAAATGTCATAAAAAACGTCATAGTATAGTAAGGCGTCAAAAATTGCCAAAAAAAGTCAAAATTTTTTTGACCTCAAAATGTCATAAAAAACGTCATACGGCCGTAAGGCGTCAAAAAATGCCAAAAAAGTCAAAATTTTTTTGGACCTCAAAATGTCACAGAAAACGTCATAGTATAGTAAGGCGTCAAAATCGACCAAAAAAAGTCAAAATTTTTTTGGACCTCAAAATGTCATAAAAAACGCCATAGTATAGTAAGGCGTCAAAAAATGCCAAAAAAAGTCACAATTTTTTTGGACCTCAAAATGTCATAAAAAACGTCATAGTATAGTAAGGCGTCAAAAAATGCCAAAAAAAGTCAAAAAATTTTTTGACATCGAAATGTCATAAAAAACGTCATACGGCCGTAAGGCGTCAAAAAATGCCAAAAAAAGTCAAAATTTTTTTTGACCTCAAAATGTCATAAAAAACGTCATACGTCCGTAAGACGTCAAAATCGGACAAAAAAAGTCAAAATTTTTTTTGGACCTCAAAATGTCATGAAAAACGTCATAGTATAGTAAGGCGTCAAAATCGGACAAAAAAAGTCAAAAAAATTTTTGACATCGAAATGTCATAAAAAACGTCATAGTATAGTAAGGCGTCAAAATCGGACAAAAAAAGTCAAAATTTTTTGGACCTCAAAATGTCATAAAAAACGTCATAGTATAGTAAGACGTCAAAATCGACCAAAAAAAGTCAAAAAATGTTTTGACATCGAAATGTCATAAAAAACGTCATACGGCCATAAGGCGTCAAAAAATGCAAAAAAGTCAAAAAATTTTTTGACCTCAAAATGTCATAAAAAACGTCATACGGCCGTAAGGCGTCAAAAAATGCCAAAAAAAGTCAAAAATTTTTTGGACCTCAAAATGTCATAAAAAACGTCATAGTATAGTAAGGCGTCAAAAAATGCCAAAAAAAGTCAAAATTTTTTTGGACCTCAAAATATCATGAAAAACGTCATAGTATAGTAAGGCGTCAAAATCGTACAAAAAAAGTCAAAAAAATTTTTGACTTCAAAAAGTCATAAAAAACGTCATAGTATAGTAAGACGTCAAAATCGGACAAAAAAAGTCAAATTTTTTTTTTACCTCAAAATGTCATAAAAAACGTCATACATCCGTAAGACGTCAAAATCGGACAAAAAAAGTCAAAAAATTTTTTGACCCCAAAATGTCATAAAAAACGTCATAGTATAGTAAGGCGTCAAAATCGGACAAAAAAAGTCAAAAATTTTTTGGACCTCAAAATGTCATAAAAAACATCATAGTATAGTAAGGCGTCAAAAAATGCCAAAAAAAGTCAAAATTTTTTTGGACCTCAAAATGTCATGAAAAACGTCATAGTATAGTAAGGCGTCAAAATCGGACAAAAAAAGTCAAAAAAATTTTTGACTTCAAAATGTCATAAAAAACGTCATAGTATAGTAAGACGTCAAAATCGGACAAAAAAAGTCAAAATTGTTTTTGACCCCAAAATGTCATAAAAGACGTCATACGTCCGTAAGACGTCAAAATCGGACAAAAAAAGTCAAAATTTTTTTTGACCTCAAAATGTCTTAAAAAACGTCATACGTCCGTAAGGCGTCAAAATCGGACAAAAAAAGTCAAAAATTTTTTTGACCTCAAAATGTCATAGAAAACGTCAAAGTGTAGTAAGGCATCAAAAAATGACAAAAAAAGTCAAAAAATTTTTTGACCTCAAAATGTCATAAAAAACGTCATAGTATAGTAAGGCGTCAAAATCGACCAAAAAAAGTCAAAAAATTTTTTGACCTCAAAATGTCATAAAAAACGTCATACGGCCGTAAGGCGTCAAAAAATGCCAAAAAAAGTCAAAAATTTTTTGGACCTCAAAATGTCATAAAAAACGTCATAGTATAGTAAGGCGTCAAAAAATGCCAAAAAAAGTCAAAATTTTTTTGGACCTCAAAATATCATGAAAAACGTCATAGTATAGTAAGGCGTCAAAATCGTACAAAAAAAGTCAAAAAAATTTTTGACTTCAAAAAGTCATAAAAAACGTCATAGTATAGTAAGACGTCAAAATCGGACAAAAAAAGTCAAAAATTTTTTTGACCTCAAAATGTCATAAAAAACGTCATAGTATAGTAAGGCGTCAAAATCGGACAAAAAAAGTCAAAATTTTTTTTGACCTCAAAATGTCATAAAAAACGTCATACGTCTGTAAGACGTCAAAATCGGACAAAAAAAGTCAAATTTTTTTTTTACCTCAAAATGTCATAAAAAACGTCATAGTATAGTAAGGCGTCAAAATCGGACAAAAAAAGTCAAAAATTTTTTGGACCTCAAAATGTCATAAAAAACATCATAGTATAGTAAGGCGTCAAAAAATGCCAAAAAAAGTCAAAATTTTTTTGGACCTCAAAATGTCATGAAAAACGTCATAGTATAGTAAGGCGTCAAAATCGGACAAAAAAAGTCAAAAAAATTTTTGACTTCAAAATGTCATAAAAAACGTCATAGTATAGTAAGACGTCAAAATCGGACAAAAAAAGTCAAAATTGTTTTTGACCCCAAAATGTCATAAAAGACGTCATACGTCTGTAAGACGTCAAAATCGGACAAAAAAAGTCAAAATTTTTTTTGACCTCAAAATGTCTTAAAAAACGTCATACGTCCGTAAGGCGTCAAAATCGGACAAAAAAAGTCAAAAATTTTTTTGACCTCAAAATGTCATAGAAAACGTCAAAGTGTAGTAAGGCATCAAAAAATGACAAAAAAAGTCAAAAAATTTTTTGACCTCAAAATGTCATAAAAAACGTCATAGTGTAGTAAGGCGTCAAAATCGGCCAAAAAAATTCAAAAATTTTTTTGACCTCAAAATGTCATAAAAAACGTCATAGTATAGTAAGGCGTCAAAAAATGACAAAAAAAATCAAAATTTTTTTGGACCTCAAGATGTCATAAAAAACGTCATAGTATAGTAAGGCGTCAAAATCGGCCAAAAAAATTCAAAAATTTTTTTGACCTCAAAATGTCATAAAAAACGTCATAGTATAGTAAGGCGTCAAAAAATGCCAAAAAAAGTCAAAAATTTTTTTGACCTCAAAATGTCATAGAAAACGTCAGAGTGTAGTAAGGCATCAAAAAATGACAAAAAAAGTCAAAAAAATTTTTGACCTCAAAATGTCATAAAAAACGTCATAGTATAGTAAGGCGTCAAAATCGACCAAAAAAAGTCAAAAAATTTTTTGACCTCAAAATGTCATAAAAAACGTCATACGTCCGTAAGACGTCAAAATCGGACAAAAAAAGTCAAAATTTTTTTTGACCTCAAAATGTCATGAAAAACGTCATAGTATAGTAAGGCGTCAAAATCGGACAAAAAAAGTCAAAATTTTTTGGACCTCAAAATGTCATAAAAAACATCATAGTATAGTAGGGCGTCAAAAAATGCCAAAAAAAGTCAAAAATTTTTTGGACCTCAAAATGTCATAAAAAACGTCATACGGCCGTAAGGCGTCAAAAAATGCCAAAAAAAAGTCAAAAATTTTTTGGACCTCAAAATGTCATAAAAAACGTCATAGTATAGTAAGGCGTCAAAAAATGCCAAAAAAAGTCAAAATTTTTTTGGACCTCAAAATGTCATGAAAAACGTCATAGTATAGTAAGGCGTCAAAATCGGACAAAAAAAGTCAAAAAAATTTTTGACCTCAAAATGTCATAAAAAACGTCATAGTATAGTAAGGCGTCAAAAAATGCCAAAATAAGTCAAAATTTTTTTGGACCTCAAAATGTCATAAAAAACGTCATAGTATAGTAAGGCGTCAAAAAATGCCAAAAAAAGTCAAAAATTTTTTTGACCTCAAAATGTCATAAAAAACGTCACACGGCCGTAAGGCGTCAAAAAATGCCAAAAAAAGTCAAAAATTTTTTGGACCTCAAAATGTCATAAAAAACGTCATAGTATAGTAAGGCGTCAAAAAATGCCAAAAAAAGTCAAAATTTTTTTGGACCTCAAAATGTCATGAAAAACGTCATAGTATAGTAAGGCGTCAAAATCGGACAAAAAAAGTCAAAAAAATTTTTGACTTCAAAATGTCATAAAAAACGTCATAGTATAGTAATAACGTCAAAATCGGACAAAAAAAGTCAAAATTTTTTTTGACCTCAAAATGTCATAAAAAACGTCATAGTATAGTAAGGCGTCAAAAAATGCCAAAAAAAGTCAAAAATTTTTTTGACCTCAAAATGTCATAAAAAACGTCACACGGCCGTAAGGCGTCAAAAAATGCCAAAAAAAAGTCAAAAATTTTTTGGACCTCAAAATGTCATAAAAAACGTCATAGTATAGTAAGGCGTCAAAAAATGCCAAAAAAAGTCAAAATTTTTTTGGACCTCAAAATGTCATGAAAAACGTCATAGTATAGTAAGGCGTCAAAATCGGACAAAAAAAGTCAAAAAAATTTTTTACTTCAAAATGTCATAAAAAACGTCATAGTATAGTAATAACGTCAAAATCGGACAAAAAAAGTCAAAATTTTTTTTGACCTCAAAATGTCATAAAAAACGTCATAGTATAGTAAGGCGTCAAAATCGGACAAAAAAAGTCAAAATTGTTTTTGACCTCAAAATGTCATAAGACGTCATACGTCCGTAAGACGTCAAAATCGGACAAAAAAAGTCAAAATTTTTTTTGACCTCAAAATGTCATAAAAAACGTCATACGTCCGTAAGGCGTCAAAATCGGACAAAAAAAGTCAAAATTTTTTGGACCTCAAAATGTCATAAAAAACGTCATACGGCCGTAAGGCGTCAAAAAATGCCAAAAAAAAGTCAAAAATTTTTTGGACCTCAAAATGTCATAAAAAACGTCATAGTATAGTAAGGCGTCAAAAAATGCCAAAAAAAGTCAAAATTTTTTTGGACCTCAAAATGTCATGAAAAACGTCATAGTATAGTAAGGCGTCAAAATCGGACAAAAAAAGTCAAAAAAATTTTTGACCTCAAAATGTCATAAAAAACGTCATAGTATAGTAAGGCGTCAAAAAATGCCAAAATAAGTCAAAATTTTTTTGGACCTCAAAATGTCATAAAAAACGTCATAGTATAGTAAGGCGTCAAAAAATGCCAAAAAAAGTCAAAAATTTTTTTGACCTCAAAATGTCATAAAAAACGTCACACGGCCGTAAGGCGTCAAAAAATGCCAAAAAAAGTCAAAAATTTTTTGGACCTCAAAATGTCATAAAAAACGTCATAGTATAGTAAGGCGTCAAAAAATGCCAAAAAAAGTCAAAATTTTTTTGGACCTCAAAATGTCATGAAAAACGTCATAGTATAGTAAGGCGTCAAAATCGGACAAAAAAAGTCAAAAAAATTTTTGACTTCAAAATGTCATAAAAAACGTCATAGTATAGTAATAACGTCAAAATCGGACAAAAAAAGTCAAAATTTTTTTTGACCTCAAAATGTCATAAAAAACGTCATAGTATAGTAAGGCGTCAAAAAATGCCAAAAAAAGTCAAAAATTTTTTTGACCTCAAAATGTCATAAAAAACGTCACACGGCCGTAAGGCGTCAAAAAATGCCAAAAAAAGTCAAAAATTTTTTGGACCTCAAAATGTCATAAAAAACGTCATAGTATAGTAAGGCGTCAAAAAATGCCAAAAAAAGTCAAAATTTTTTTGGACCTCAAAATGTCATGAAAAACGTCATAGTATAGTAAGGCGTCAAAATCGGACAAAAAAAGTCAAAAAAATTTTTTACTTCAAAATGTCATAAAAAACGTCATAGTATAGTAATAACGTCAAAATCGGACAAAAAAAGTCAAAATTTTTTTTGACCTCAAAATGTCATAAAAAACGTCATAGTATAGTAAGGCGTCAAAATCGGACAAAAAAAGTCAAAATTGTTTTTGACCTCAAAATGTCATAAGACGTCATACGTCCGTAAGACGTCAAAATCGGACAAAAAAAGTCAAAATTTTTTTTGACCTCAAAATGTCATAAAAAACGTCATACGTCCGTAAGGCGTCAAAATCGGACAAAAAAAGTCAAAAAATTTTTTGACCTCAAAATGTCATAAAAAACGTCATAGTATAGTAAGGCGTCAAAATCGGACAAAAAAAGTCAAAAAAATTTTTGACCTCAAAATGTCATAAAAAACGTCATAGTATAGTAAGGCGTCAAAATCGACCAAAAAAAGTCAAAAAAAATTTTGACATCGAAATGTCATAAAAAACGTCATAAGGCCGTGAGGCGTAAAAAAATGCCAAAAAAAGTCAAAATTTTTTTGGACCTCAAGATGTCATAAAAAACGTCATAGTATAGTAAGGCGTCAAAATCGGCCAAAAAAATTCAAAATTTTTTTTGACCTCAAAATGTCATAAAAAACGTCATAGTATAGTAAGGCGTCAAAAAATGACAAAAAAAAGTCAAAAATTTTTTTGACCTCAAAATGTCATAAAAAACGTCATAGTATAGTAAGGCGTCAAAAAATGCCAAAAAAAGTCAAAAATTTTTTTGACCTCAAAATGTCATAGAAAACGTCAGAGTGTAGTAAGGCATCAAAAAATGACAAAAAAGTCAAAAAATTTTTTGACCTCAAAATGTCATAAAAAACGTCATAGTATAGTAAGGCGTCAAAATCGACCAAAAAAAGTCAAAAAATTTTTTGACATCGAAATGTCATAAAAAAGTCATACTATAGTAAGGCGTCAAAATCGACCAAAAAAAGTACACATTTTTTTTTACCTCAAAATGTCATAAAAAACGTCATAGTATAGTAAGGCGTCAAAAAATGCCAAAAAAAGTCAAAACATTTTTTGACATCGAAATGTCATAAAAAACGTCATACGGCCATAAGGTGTCAAAAAATGCCAAAAAAAGTCAAAATTTTTTTGGACCTCAAAATGTCATAAAAAACGTCAAAGTATAGTAAGGCGTCAAAAAATGCCAAAAAAAGTCAACATTTTTTTGGACCTCAAAATGTCATAAAAAACGTCATAGTATAGTAAGGCGTCAAAAATTGCCAAAAAAAGTCAAAATTTTTTGGACCTCAAAATGTCATAAAAAATGTCATACGGCCGTAAGGCGTCAAAAAATGCCAAAAAAGTCAAAATTTTTTTGGACCTCAAAATGTCACAGAAAACGTCATAGTATAGTAAGGCGTCAAAATCGACCAAAAAAAGTCAAAATTTTTTTGGACCTCAAAATGTCATAAAAAACATCATAGTATAGTAAGGCGTCAAAAAATGCCAAAAAAAGTCAAAATTTTTTGGACCTCAAAATGTCATAGAAAACGTCATACGGCCGTAAGGCGTCAAAAAATGCCAAAAAAAGTCAAAAATTTTTTGGACCTCAAAATGTCATAAAAAACGTCAAAGTATAGTAAGGCGTCAAAATCGGACAAAAAAAGTCAAAATTTTTTTAGACCTCAAAATGTCACGAAAAACGTCATAGCATACATAGTAAGGCGTCAAAATCAGACAAAAAAAGTCAAAAAAAAGTTTTGACTTCAAAATGTCATAAAAAACGTCATAGTATAGTAAGGCGTCAAAATTGGACCAAAAAAGTCAAAAAAATTTTTGACCTCAAAATGTCATAAAAAACGTCATATGTCCGTAAGACGTCAAAATCGGACAAAAAAAGTCAAAAATTTTTGACCTCAAAATGTCATAAAAAACGTCATACGTCCGTAAGACGTCAAAATCGGACAAAAAAAGTCAAAATTTTTTTTGACCTCAAAATGTCATAAAAAACGTCATAGTATAGTAAGGCGTCAAAAATTGCCAAAAAAAGTCAAAATTTTTTTGACCTCAAAATGTCATAAAAAATGTCATACGGCCGTAAGGCGTCAAAAAATGCCAAAAAAGTCAAAATTTTTTTGGACCTCAAAATGTCACAGAAAACGTCATAGTATAGTAAGGCGTCAAAATCGACCAAAAAAAGTCAAAATTTTTTTGGACCTCAAAATGTCATAAAAAACGCCATAGTATAGTAAGGCGTCAAAAAATGCCAAAGAAAGTCACAATTTTTTTGGACCTCAAAATGTCATAAAAAACATCATAGTATAGTAAGGCGTCAAAAAATGCCAAAAAAAGTCAAAATTTTTTGGACCTCAAAATGTCATAGAAAACGTCATACGGCCGTAAGGCGTCAAAAAATGCCAAAAAAAGTCAAAAATTTTTTGGACCTCAAAATGTCATAAAAAACGTCAAAGTATAGTAAGGCGTCAAAATAGGACAAAAAAAGTCAAAATTTTTTTAGACCTCAAAATGTCACGAAAAACGTCATAGCATACATAGTAAGGCGTCAAAATCAGACAAAAAAAGTCAAAAAAAGTTTTGACTTCAAAATGTCACGAAAAACGTCATAGCATACATAGTAAGGCGTCAAAATCAGACAAAAAAAGTCAAAAAAAGTTTTGACTTCAAAATGTCACGAAAAACGTCATAGCATAGTAAGGCGTCAAAATCAGACAAAAAAAGTCAAAATTTTTTTTGACCTCAAAATGTCATAAAAAACATCATAATATAGTAAGGCGTCAAAAAATGACAAAAAAAAGTCAAAAATTTTTTTGACCTCAAAATGTCATAAAAAACATCATAGTATAGTAGGGCGTCAAAAAATGCCAAAAAAAGTCACAAATTTTTTGGACCTCAAAATGTCATAGAAAACGTCATACGGCCGTAAGGCGTCAAAAAATGCCAAAAAAAGTCAAAAATTTTTTGGACCTCAAAATGTCATAAAAAACGTCAAAGTATAGTAAGGCGTCAAAATCGGACAAAAAAAGTCACAATTTTTTTAGACCTCAAAATGTCACGAAAAACGTCATAGCATACATAGTAAGGCGTCAAAATCAGACAAAAAAAGTCAAAAAAAAGTTTTGACTTCAAAATGTCATAAAAAACGTCATAGTATAGTAAGGCGTCAAAATTGGACCAAAAAAGTCAAAAAAATTTTTGACCTCAAAATGTCATAAAAAACGTCATATGTCCGTAAGACGTCAAAATCGGACAAAAAAAGTCAAAAAAATTTTTGACCTCAAAATGTCATAAAAAACGTCATACGTCCGTAAGACGTCAAAATCGGACAAAAAAAGTCAAAATTTTTTTTTACCTCAAAATGTCATAAAAAACGTCATAGTATAGTAAGGCGTCAAAATCGGACAAAAAAAGTCAAAATTTTTATTGACCTCAAAATGTCATAAAAAACGTCATACGTCCGTAAGACGTCAAAATCGGACAAAAAAAGTCAAAATTTTTTTAGACCTCAAAATGTCACGAAAAACGTCATAGCATAGTAAGGCGTCAAAATCAGACAAAAAAAGTCAGAATTTTTTTTGACCTCAAAATGTCATAAAAAACGTCAGTATAGTAAGGCGTCAAAAAATGCCAAAAAAAGTCAAAATTTTTTTTGACCTCAAAATGTCATAAAAAACGTCATAGTATAGTAAGGCGTCAAAATCGGACAAAAAAAGTCAAAATTTTTATTGACCTCAAAATGTCATAAAAAACGTCATACGTCCGTAAGACGTCAAAATCGGACAAAAAAAGTCAAAAATTTTTTTGACCTCAAAATGTCATAAAAAACGTCATAGTATAGTAAGGCGTCAAAATCGGACAAAAAAAGTCAAAAATTTTTTTGACCCCAAAATGTCATAAAAAACGTCATAGTATAGTAAGGCGTCAAAATCGGACAAAAAAAGTCAAAAAATTTTTTTACCTCAAAATGTCATAAAAAACGTCATACGTCCGTAAGGCGTCAAAATCGGACAAAAAAAGTCTAAATTTTTTTTGACCTCAAAATGTCATAAAAAACGTCATACGTCCGTAAGACGTCAAAATGGGACAAAAAAAGTCAAAATTTTTTTGACCTCAAAATGTCATAAAAAACGTCATACGTCCGTAAGGCGTCAAAATCGGACAAAAAAAGTCAAAATTTTTTTGGACCTCAAAATGTCATAAAAAACGTCATAGTATAGTAAGGCGTCAAAAATTGCCAAAAAAAGTCAAAATTTTTTTGACCTCAAAATGTCATAAAAAATGTCATACGGCCGTAAGGCGTCAAAAAATGCCAAAAAAGTCAAAATTTTTTTGGACCTCAAAATGTCACAGAAAACGTCATAGTATAGTAAGGCGTCAAAATCGACCAAAAAAAGTCAAAATTTTTTTGGACCTCAAAATGTCATAAAAAACGCCATAGTATAGTAAGGCGTCAAAAAATGCCAAAGAAAGTCACAATTTTTTTGGACCTCAAAATGTCATAAAAAACATCATAGTATAGTAAGGCGTCAAAAAATGCCAAAAAAAGTCAAAATTTTTTGGACCTCAAAATGTCATAGAAAACGTCATACGGCCGTAAGGCGTCAAAAAATGCCAAAAAAAGTCAAAAATTTTTTGGACCTCAAAATGTCATAAAAAACGTCAAAGTATAGTAAGGCGTCAAAATAGGACAAAAAAAGTCAAAATTTTTTTAGACCTCAAAATGTCACGAAAAACGTCATAGCATACATAGTAAGGCGTCAAAATCAGACAAAAAAAGTCAAAAAAAGTTTTGACTTCAAAATGTCACGAAAAACGTCATAGCATACATAGTAAGGCGTCAAAATCAGACAAAAAAAGTCAAAAAAAGTTTTGACTTCAAAATGTCACGAAAAACGTCATAGCATAGTAAGGCGTCAAAATCAGACAAAAAAAGTCAAAATTTTTTTTGACCTCAAAATGTCATAAAAAACATCATAGTATAGTAAGGCGTCAAAAAATGACAAAAAAAAGTCAAAAATTTTTTTGACCTCAAAATGTCATAAAAAACATCATAGTATAGTAGGGCGTCAAAAAATGCCAAAAAAAGTCACAAATTTTTTGGACCTCAAAATGTCATAGAAAACGTCATACGGCCGTAAGGCGTCAAAAAATGCCAAAAAAAGTCAAAAATTTTTTGGACCTCAAAATGTCATAAAAAACGTCAAAGTATAGTAAGGCGTCAAAATCGGACAAAAAAAGTCACAATTTTTTTAGACCTCAAAATGTCACGAAAAACGTCATAGCATACATAGTAAGGCGTCAAAATCAGACAAAAAAAGTCAAAAAAAAGTTTTGACTTCAAAATGTCATAAAAAACGTCATAGTATAGTAAGGCGTCAAAATTGGACCAAAAAAGTCAAAAAAATTTTTGACCTCAAAATGTCATAAAAAACGTCATATGTCCGTAAGACGTCAAAATCGGACAAAAAAAGTCAAAAAAATTTTTGACCTCAAAATGTCATAAAAAACGTCATACGTCCGTAAGACGTCAAAATCGGACAAAAAAAGTCAAAATTTTTTTTGACCTCAAAATGTCATAAAAAACGTCATAGTATAGTAAGGCGTCAAAATCGGACAAAAAAAGTCAAAATTTTTATTGACCTCAAAATGTCATAAAAAACGTCATACGTCCGTAAGACGTCAAAATCGGACAAAAAAAGTCAAAATTTTTTTAGACCTCAAAATGTCACGAAAAACGTCATAGCATAGTAAGGCGTCAAAATCAGACAAAAAAAGTCAGAATTTTTTTTGACCTCAAAATGTCATAAAAAACGTCAGTATAGTAAGGCGTCAAAAAATGCCAAAAAAAGTCAAAATTTTTTTTGACCTCAAAATGTCATAAAAAACGTCATAGTATAGTAAGGCGTCAAAATCGGACAAAAAAAGTCAAAATTTTTATTGACCTCAAAATGTCATAAAAAACGTCATACGTCCGTAAGACGTCAAAATCGGACAAAAAAAGTCAAAAATTTTTTTGACCTCAAAATGTCATAAAAAACGTCATAGTATAGTAAGGCGTCAAAATCGGACAAAAAAAGTCAAAAATTTTTTTGACCCCAAAATGTCATAAAAAACGTCATAGTATAGTAAGGCGTCAAAATCGGACAAAAAAAGTCAAAATTTTTTTTGACCTCAAAATGTCATAAAAAACGTCATACGTCCGTAAGACGTCAAAATCGGACAAAAAAAGTCAAAATTTTTTTTGACCTCAAAATGTCATAAAAAACGTCATACGTCCGTAAGGCGTCAAAATCGGACAAAAAAAGTCAAAAATTTTTTTGACCTCAAAATGTCATAAAAAACGTCATAGTATAGTAAGTCGTCAAAATCGACCAAAAAAAGTCAAAATTTTTTTAGACCTCAAAATGTCACGAAAAACGTCATAGCATAGTAAGGCGTCAAAATCAGACAAAAAAAGTCAAAAATTTTTTGGACCTCAAAATGTCATAAAAAACGTCATAGTATAGTAAGGCGTCAAAATCGGACAAAAAAAGTCAAAAATTTTTTTTACCTCAAAATGTCATAAAAAACGTCATACGTCCGTAAGGCGTCAAAATCGGACAAAAAAAGTCTAAATTTTTTTTGACCTCAAAATGTCATAAAAAACGTCATACGTCCGTAAGACGTCAAAATGGGACAAAAAAAGTCAAAATTTTTTTGACCTCAAAATGTCATAAAAAACGTCATACGTCCGTAAGGCGTCAAAATCGGACAAAAAAAGTCAAAATTTTTTTGGACCTCAAAATGTCATAAAAAACGTCATAGTATAGTAAGGCGTCAAAAATTGCCAAAAAAAGTCAAAATTTTTTTGACCTCAAAATGTCATAAAAAATGTCATACGGCCGTAAGGCGTCAAAAAATGCCAAAAAAGTCAAAATTTTTTTGGACCTCAAAATGTCACAGAAAACGTCATAGTATAGTAAGGCGTCAAAATCGACCAAAAAAAGTCAAAATTTTTTTGGACCTCAAAATGTCATAAAAAACGCCATAGTATAGTAAGGCGTCAAAAAATGCCAAAGAAAGTCACAATTTTTTTGGACCTCAAAATGTCATAAAAAACATCATAGTATAGTAAGGCGTCAAAAAATGCCAAAAAAAGTCAAAATTTTTTGGACCTCAAAATGTCATAGAAAACGTCATACGGCCGTAAGGCGTCAAAAAATGCCAAAAAAAGTCAAAAATTTTTTGGACCTCAAAATGTCATAAAAAACGTCAAAGTATAGTAAGGCGTCAAAATAGGACAAAAAAAGTCAAAATTTTTTTAGACCTCAAAATGTCACGAAAAACGTCATAGCATACATAGTAAGGCGTCAAAATCAGACAAAAAAAGTCAAAAAAAGTTTTGACTTCAAAATGTCACGAAAAACGTCATAGCATACATAGTAAGGCGTCAAAATCAGACAAAAAAAGTCAAAAAAAGTTTTGACTTCAAAATGTCACGAAAAACGTCATAGCATAGTAAGGCGTCAAAATCAGACAAAAAAAGTCAAAATTTTTTTTGACCTCAAAATGTCATAAAAAACATCATAGTATAGTAAGGCGTCAAAAAATGACAAAAAAAAGTCAAAAATTTTTTTGACCTCAAAATGTCATAAAAAACATCATAGTATAGTAGGGCGTCAAAAAATGCCAAAAAAAGTCACAAATTTTTTGGACCTCAAAATGTCACAAAAAATGTCATACGGCCGTAAGGCGTCAAAAAATGCCAAAAAAAGTCAAAAATTTTTTGGACCTCAAAATGTCATAAAAAACGTCATAGTATAGTAAGGCGTCAAAAAATGCCAAAAAAAGTCAAAATTTTTTTGGACCTCAAAATGTCATGAAAAACGTCATAGTATAGTAAGGCGTCAAAATCGGACAAAAAAAGTCAAAAAAATTTTTGACTTCAAAATGTCATAAAAAACGTCATAGTATAGTAAGACGTCAAAATCGACCAAAAAAAGTCAAAAAATGTTTTGACATCGAAATGTCATAAAAAACGTCATACGGCCATAAGGCGTCAAAAAATGCCAAAAAAAGTCAAAATTTTTTTGGACCTCAAAATGTCATAAAAAACGTCATAGTATAGTAAGGCGTCAAAAAATGCCAAAAAAAGTCAAAAATGTTTTTGACCTCAAAATGTCATAAAAAACGTCACACGGCCGTAAGGCGTCAAAAAATGCCAAAAAAAGTCAAAAATTTTTTGGACCTCAAAATGTCATAAAAAACGTCATAGTATAGTAAGGCGTCAAAAAATGCCAAAAAAAGTCAAAATTTTTTTGGATCTCAAAATGTCATGAAAAACGTCATAGTATAGTAAGGCGTCAAAATCGTACAAAAAAAGTCAAAAAAATTTTTGACTTCAAAATGTCATAAAAAACGTCATATGTCCGTAAGACGTCAAAATCGGACAAAAAAAGTCAAAAAAATTTTTGACCTCAAAATGTCATAAAAAACGTCATACGTCCGTAAGACGTCAAAATCGGACAAAAAAAGTCAAAATTTTTTTTGACCTCAAAATGTCATAAAAAACGTCATAGTATAGTAAGGCGTTAAAATCGGACAAAAAAAGTCAAAATTTTTTTTGACCTCAAAATGTCATAAAAAACGTCATACGTCCGTAAGGCGTCAAAATCGGACAAAAAAAGTCAAAAAAATTTTTGACATCGAAATGTCATAAAAAAAACGTCATAGTATAGTAAGGCGTCAAAATCGGACAAAAAAAGTCAGAATTTTTTTTGACCTCAAAATGTCATAAAAAACGTCAGTATAGTAAGGCGTCAAAAAATGCCAAAAAAAGTCAAAATTTTTTTTGACCTCAAAATGTCATAAAAAACGTCATAGTATAGTAAGGCGTCAAAATCGGACAAAAAAAGTCAAAATTTTTATTGACCTCAAAATGTCATAAAAAACGTCATACGTCCGTAAGACGTCAAAATCGGACAAAAAAAGTCAAAAATTTTTTTGACCTCAAAATGTCATAAAAAACGTCATAGTATAGTAAGGCGTCAAAATCGGACAAAAAAAGTCAAAAATTTTTTTGACCCCAAAATGTCATAAAAAACGTCATAGTATAGTAAGGCGTCAAAATCGGACAAAAAAAGTCAAAATTTTTTTTGACCTCAAAATGTCATAAAAAACGTCATACGTCCGTAAGACGTCAAAATCGGACAAAAAAAGTCAAAATTTTTTTTGACCTCAAAATGTCATAAAAAACGTCATACGTCCGTAAGGCGTCAAAATCGGACAAAAAAAGTCAAAAATTTTTTTGACCTCAAAATGTCATAAAAAACGTCATAGTATAGTAAGTCGTCAAAATCGACCAAAAAAAGTCAAAATTTTTTTAGACCTCAAAATGTCACGAAAAACGTCATAGCATAGTAAGGCGTCAAAATCAGACAAAAAAAGTCAAAAATTTTTTGGACCTCAAAATGTCATAAAAAACGTCATAGTATAGTAAGGCGTCAAAATCGGACAAAAAAAGTCAAAAATTTTTTTTACCTCAAAATGTCATAAAAAACGTCATACGTCCGTAAGGCGTCAAAATCGGACAAAAAAAGTCTAAATTTTTTTTGACCTCAAAATGTCATAAAAAACGTCATACGTCCGTAAGACGTCAAAATGGGACAAAAAAAGTCAAAATTTTTTTGACCTCAAAATGTCATAAAAAACGTCATACGTCCGTAAGGCGTCAAAATCGGACAAAAAAAGTCAAAATTTTTTTGGACCTCAAAATGTCATAAAAAACGTCATAGTATAGTAAGGCGTCAAAAATTGCCAAAAAAAGTCAAAATTTTTTTGACCTCAAAATGTCATAAAAAATGTCATACGGCCGTAAGGCGTCAAAAAATGCCAAAAAAGTCAAAATTTTTTTGGACCTCAAAATGTCACAGAAAACGTCATAGTATAGTAAGGCGTCAAAATCGACCAAAAAAAGTCAAAATTTTTTTGGACCTCAAAATGTCATAAAAAACGCCATAGTATAGTAAGGCGTCAAAAAATGCCAAAGAAAGTCACAATTTTTTTGGACCTCAAAATGTCATAAAAAACATCATAGTATAGTAAGGCGTCAAAAAATGCCAAAAAAAGTCAAAATTTTTTGGACCTCAAAATGTCATAGAAAACGTCATACGGCCGTAAGGCGTCAAAAAATGCCAAAAAAAGTCAAAAATTTTTTGGACCTCAAAATGTCATAAAAAACGTCAAAGTATAGTAAGGCGTCAAAATAGGACAAAAAAAGTCAAAATTTTTTTAGACCTCAAAATGTCACGAAAAACGTCATAGCATACATAGTAAGGCGTCAAAATCAGACAAAAAAAGTCAAAAAAAGTTTTGACTTCAAAATGTCACGAAAAACGTCATAGCATACATAGTAAGGCGTCAAAATCAGACAAAAAAAGTCAAAAAAAGTTTTGACTTCAAAATGTCACGAAAAACGTCATAGCATAGTAAGGCGTCAAAATCAGACAAAAAAAGTCAAAATTTTTTTTGACCTCAAAATGTCATAAAAAACATCATAGTATAGTAAGGCGTCAAAAAATGACAAAAAAAAGTCAAAAATTTTTTTGACCTCAAAATGTCATAAAAAACATCATAGTATAGTAGGGCGTCAAAAAATGCCAAAAAAAGTCACAAATTTTTTGGACCTCAAAATGTCACAAAAAATGTCATACGGCCGTAAGGCGTCAAAAAATGCCAAAAAAAGTCAAAAATTTTTTGGACCTCAAAATGTCATAAAAAACGTCATAGTATAGTAAGGCGTCAAAATCGGACAAAAAAAGTCAAAAAAATTTTTGACTTCAAAATGTCATAAAAAACGTCATAGTATAGTAAGACGTCAAAATCGACCAAAAAAAGTCAAAAAATGTTTTGACATCGAAATGTCATAAAAAACGTCATACGGCCATAAGGCGTCAAAAAATGCCAAAAAAAGTCAAAATTTTTTTGGACCTCAAAATGTCATAAAAAACGTCATAGTATAGTAAGGCGTCAAAAAATGCCAAAAAAAGTCAAAAATGTTTTTGACCTCAAAATGTCATAAAAAACGTCACACGGCCGTAAGGCGTCAAAAAATGCCAAAAAAAGTCAAAAATTTTTTGGACCTCAAAATGTCATAAAAAACGTCATAGTATAGTAAGGCGTCAAAAAATGCCAAAAAAAGTCAAAATTTTTTTGGATCTCAAAATGTCATGAAAAACGTCATAGTATAGTAAGGCGTCAAAATCGTACAAAAAAAGTCAAAAAAATTTTTGACTTCAAAATGTCATAAAAAACGTCATATGTCCGTAAGACGTCAAAATCGGACAAAAAAAGTCAAAAAAATTTTTGACCTCAAAATGTCATAAAAAACGTCATACGTCCGTAAGACGTCAAAATCGGACAAAAAAAGTCAAAATTTTTTTTGACCTCAAAATGTCATAAAAAACGTCATAGTATAGTAAGGCGTTAAAATCGGACAAAAAAAGTCAAAATTTTTTTTGACCTCAAAATGTCATAAAAAACGTCATACGTCCGTAAGGCGTCAAAATCGGACAAAAAAAGTCAAAAAAATTTTTGACATCGAAATGTCATAAAAAAAACGTCATAGTATAGTAAGGCGTCAAAATCGGACAAAAAAAGTCAAAATTTTTTGGACCTCAAAATGTCATAAAAAACATCATAGTATAGTAAGGCGTCAAAAAATGCCAAAAAAAGTCAAAATTTTTTGGACCTCAAAATGTCATAGAAAACGTCATACGGCCGTAAGGCGTCAAAAAATGCCAAAAAAAGTCAAAAATTTTTTGGACCTCAAAATGTCATAAAAAACGTCAAAGTATAGTAAGGCGTCAAAATCGGACAAAAAAAGTCAAAATTTTTTTAGACCTCAAAATGTCACGAAAAACGTCATAGCATACATAGTAAGGCGTCAAAATCAGACAAAAAAAGTCAAAAAAAGTTTTGACTTCAAAATGTCATAAAAAACGTCATAGTATAGTAAGGCGTCAAAATTGGACCAAAAAAGTCAAAAAAATTTTTGACCTCAAAATGTCATAAAAAACGTCATATGTCCGTAAGACGTCAAAATCGGACAAAAAAAGTCAAAAAAATTTTTGACCTCAAAATGTCATAAAAAACGTCATACGTCCGTAAGACGTCAAAATCGGACAAAAAAAGTCAACATTTTTTTTGACCTCAAAATGTCATAAAAAACGTCATAGTATAGTAAGGCGTCAAAATCGGACAAAAAAAGTCAAAATTTTTATTGACCTCAAAATGTCATAAAAAACGTCATAGTATAGTAAGGCGTCAAAATCGGACAAAAAAAGTCAAAATTTTTATTGACCTCAAAATGTCATAAAAAACGTCATACGTCCGTAAGACGTCAAAATCGGACAAAAAAAGTCAAAATTTTTTTAGACCTCAAAATGTCATAAAAAACGTCATACGTCCGTAAGACGTCAAAATCGGACAAAAAAAGTCAAAAAATTTTTTGACCTCAAAATGTCATAAAAAACGTCATAGTATAGTAAGGCGTCAAAATCGGACAAAAAAAGTCAAAATTGTTTTTGACTTCAAAATGTCATAAAAAACGTCATAGTATAGTAAGGCGTCAAAAAATGCCAAAAAAAGTCAAAATTTTTTTTGACCTCAAAATGTCATAAAAAACGTCATACGTCCGTAAGACGTCAAAATCGGACAAAAAAAGTCAAAATTTTTTTTGACCTCAAAATGTCATAAAAAACGTCATAGTATAGTAAGGCGTCAAAATCGGACAAAAAAAGTCAAAATTTTTCTTGACCTCAAAATGTCATAAAAAACGTCATACGTCCGTAAGACGTCAAAATCGGACAAAAAAAGTCAACATTTTTTTTGATCTCAAAATGTCATAAAAAACGTCATAGTATAGTAAGGCGTCAAAATCGGACAAAAAAAGTCAAAATTGTTTTTGACCTCAAAATGTCATAAAAGACGTCATACGTCCGTAAGACGTCAAAATCGGACAAAAAAAGTCAAAATTTTTTTTGACCTCAAAATGTCATAAAAAACGTCATAGTATAGTAAGGCGTCAAAATCGGACAAAAAAAGTCAAAATTTTTTTTGACCTCAAAATGTCATAAAAAATGTCATACGTCCGTAAGACGTCAAAATCGGACAAAAAAAGTCAAAATTTTTTTTGACCTCAAAATGTCATAAAAAACGTCATACGTCCGTAAGGCGTCAAAATCGGACAAAACAAGTCAAAATTTTTTTTGACCTCAAAATGTCATAAAAAACGTCATAGTATAGTAAGGCGTCAAAATCGGACAAAAAAAGTCAAATTTTTTTTTTGACCTCAAAATGTCATAAAAAACGTCATACGTCCGTAAGGCGTCAAAATCGGACAAAAAAAGTCAAAAAAATTTTTGACCTCAAAATGTCATAAAAAACGTCTGACTTTTTTTGTCATAAAAACGTCATAGTATAGTAAGGCGTCAAAATCGGCCAAAAAAAATCAAAACATTTTTTGACCTCAAAATGCAATAAAAAACGTCATAGTATAGTAAGGCGTCAAAATCGGCCAAAAAAAATCAAAATTTTTTTGACCTCAAAATGTCATAAAAAACTTCATAGTATAGTAAGGCGTCAAAATATGCCAAAAAGTCATATTTTAGTAAGACCTCAAAATGTCATATAAAACGTCATAGTATAGTAAGGAGTCAAAATATGCCAAAAAAAGTGATATTTTAGTAAAACCTCAAAATGTCATAAAAAACGTCATACGGGGGTAAGGCGTCAAAATATGTCAAAAAAGTCATATTTTAGTAAGACCTCAAAATGTCAAACACATCATACGGGGGTAAGGTGTGAAAATATGCCAAAAAAAGTCATATTTTAGTAAGACCTCAAAATGTCATGAAAAGTGTCATATCCCCCATATGACACTTTTCATGACATTTTGAGGTCTTACTAAACGTCACTATGCATCTGTGTACCGATACAAGTCCGTAGGTCTTACGGTGAATATTTTCACACTCTCGGGGGCGCTGAAGACCCGTTTGGCCGCGCCAGGTGGTACGGACAGTGTCAAACAAGAATTTACGTCAGGGGACATTTTTGGGCAAAGTTTGGTGACTTTTTAAGCACGTTCAGGGGGTCAAATTAGCCGACAAAGCGGCGGAAGAAAAATAATAATCCCTTCAGTTACAATAAGGCTTCGCACGAATTTCGTGCTCGGGCCCTAACTCACTGCCTGGCTAGAGGTCAGTGAGAAGATGTCTGTGAAAAACAAATCTGTAAGCCTCCCTGCATTCTTGATCAAGACACAAAAAAACACACACAAAAATTCTGAACTCAAACACAGACTTACTGGAGGATCTGAATGTGACTGGAGTACGACTGGTATTCCATAACCAACGACTTCAAATCATCTGTTTCTCTGTAAAAAAAAAAAAAACATTCGTACACATTGTGTTGTATGCTGGATCAATATTTTGTGTACATCAGACATAAGCTGGGCCTGACTTTAACACCCTGGCTCACCTTTCATGTTGAGCTTTCTCATCTGCATACATGTTCTTCAGCTTGTCCAGCTCTGAGTGCAGGACAGCGATGTTTGTCTGCGCCTCCAGAAGAGAGGCCCGCAGATGCTCATTTGCCTATGAGGAGATGTAATGAATTACTGAAGCAGTCCTATATAACACACAGATGATTTGTTCAGCTACAACAATCACTTACCTGTGAGAGATCACTGATTTGTCTGTTCAGTCTGACCACCTCCTCCTTTGACTGGTTGAATTCAGAGTCCTCCTGGCTCTTGAGAATAGACAATTACACAAGTATTTTGTTAAACGGATTTAGTTTAGGGATGGGGCCGATCCAATCCAGTATCAGTATCGGATTCCGAAACCAACATATTTCACTGATCAGAAATTTCTGATCCAACCTGCAGAGATTGCCGATCCATGAACCATGTCTGTGCTTTAATGTTGTCTGCTGAAATCAGCTACAAGTGATACAAGCTACAAGTATCGGGATCGGATCAGAAGTGAAAAAATGTGGATCGGTGCATCCCTAATTTAGATATTGATAAAGCAAGAGTGGAGCCACGGTGCCAACAGTGTTACACCCGATTTTACACCAGAAGTTCCGGACCGTTGGCAAAAACAGTAACAGCAACAGCAAGCAGTTTAGACTTACAGATGTAGGCATGTCAGTTATACCCCAACTGATACTGGACATTTAGAGACAATAGCAATAGCAATTTTTAAGAGTTTAAGAACATTTCTGATACAATATATTGGCTGATATTCTTTTTTTTTTTTTTACATAAACGCATCTCTTAAATGAGCTTTTTCAAGAATTGTGACGTGAGACATGAGTCACACATTTTAAAATTTAAAAACAAATGTAGCAGTAAATATATCAGCAATAAGCAAATATTGTCAATTATACAGGCCCAATTGTTTCATCAGTCTAACTTTAATGTCAGTGAGTGCCATCTACAGGTACAAAAAGTAAATGCTTATGCAGTTTGACAGTTGTGTCACATGCAGACACCACCTTCATTTTTCTCTTTCATAACTGCTGTTTAGCTTGTACATTTTGAGGTGTTATGTTTGACATTTAAAAATTTCCAAATGTAACAAGGCTATTTACTGCAGCACAATTGCTACTGAACAATGTGCAGTGCAGATTAACACAGTCTTTGGTGCTTCACATTTCAACTATAAATGCTGGTGTTAAATACTTTTTGTGTTGGTAGAAATGCTCAAGGTGGGATTGTTCTTGGGATCTGCGGGAGGTGCCTCTAGTGCACACACTGAATTACAGTACAGAATCATATCTCACCTGTTGATAGCACCACTGAAACACAATAGGATACAGATGAATTTTAAAGTATCAGGGCTCAGATTATATACTCCAAAGTTATTGTGTTCATTTGGTTTTATTTACTCTGTGATTTAAAGAGACAAAGTAACTCTGTAATGAATAGAAGATTATGGTTGTGTAGTCATTTGCCCAAGTAATTGTGTTTACATTCTTTTATTCACTTTGTGATATAAAGCCTGATTTCCTTTAACCTGCTTGATGTTGGTCTTCACTGTCAAGAGTTTTTCGCATGCATTGGAAATTTGTCAGAGAAAACACAAGCTGCCCAAGATTACCAAACATAGTTCTTATAGTCTGGACATGCTGTCTACATAGCCACTGTTGTTCTGACAAGTTTATGTTCTGTTGCTAACACAAACACACACACAATAAAAAGAAAGAAAAAGAAATATATATGTGTGTGTGGATGTAAGTGATATTTATTCAAGTGGTGTGACAGAAAAGCAGGCACTACAGAAACAGCTGGTGGCAGAGTTGTAAGCATGAAGTGTAGGAGAGTGGGAGTTAGTATGGCTAATGAACAAACAAAAGTGTCTGAAAACCAATGAGGTGGAGTAAATTTACGACCAGAAGCGAACTTGTCTTTCCTGATTCCTCATTTAAATGACTGTGGAAGGAATTTCTGACTGACTGCACTTAAAGACCCTGGGGTGTATTCGTATCTGTAGTTAAAGTACTGCTATCTATTTGCGATCAGACCACCCTGGATGCATTCTAGTGTAGACATCTGCCCGCTCAGGCCGCATTCAGAGATAGCCAAAGACACATTTGTCCTCGTAATATAAATTACTGCTGGCAATGTGTCGTACTGTGAATGCAAATATGTCTCTGGCAGCCTATACTACACTAGACAGTGGTACGCACAAAGCCCAACGAGCCCCCCAAAAACATGTCTGGGGCAAGTTTCCATGTTCATCATTCCTTCATCCTGCCTCTCTCTCTGCATTGTGACATCTGTTATCTTTGTTTTCAACCTTCTCTTTTTTATACTTTTATCCCATATTCAAAAAGCCACCACCATTCTCTCACTATAACCACAATTGTGTATTTTTCAGTACCATGTGAGTGCAGAAGCAAAATTTGATCTAAAGGGGTCACTGGAGACCTATTTGAAATGCATTTGATTCTCAGGTGGATCTTGACACAATGCAGATAAACTGTATGTAAGATTAGGTCTTAACAGGACTTTAAAAGGTGCTCTTTGACAGGTCACCTAAAAAAAAAATGTTAGAAATTTGGAAAACACTTCAGTCTGACTGACTTTGTGTTGTCTTTCGGGTACAGTGGCTTTTTTTTTCTCTCTTTTTCATGTTGTAAGAAAACATTATGCCACCTTCATACAATCTGTTTTCCATGGAAATATAAAGTAAATGCATATGTATTTGATGAAACCCACCTTTAACAGTCTGTCCACAGTTGCATGCAGGTCTGCAACCTTATTCTCATGCTTCCTTTGCATGGTAGCCATAATTCCCTCCATTTTCTTACGCTCCTACAAACATGAAACCAAAGCAGTTAAAAGGCCTTGAAGAGGGGCTTTCATCTGACTTTACAGAGGTTCTTTGTGAGGAGACATGTAACCTGCTGCACTGTGCTGCAAGACAAATATGCAGGTAGCTCACAAGAACCAACAAGGAAAGTGTAGAAAACTCACTTCAGTATGAAATAAAAATACATTCTTTTAGACCATTTCTCTCTGCTCTGGTTATTGATTAGCTGTAGCTGCGTATAACACAGCCAATTCATCTGGTTTGATACATTTAACTTGGAATTTTTTATCAACTTTAGAGTGAATCACAGGAGCAATAGTCCACTATAAATCCTAAAGGTATCCCACTCACCTCATCTCTCACCCTCTCCTCTGTTCTGGCAAGTTGTTGCTGAATATCGTCCTCCAGTTCTGCCAGCTGACTGTTGTTCATATCCTCAGCTCTGTTTAAACAGAAATGTACACTCAAGTTTTTGCTGGCAGCCTCACTGCTGCTGAATCAAAGCAAATTCTCCAACTGCAATCCTCGAGATTAATACAGTAGGTATTAAAGCAAGAATCCATTCACCTACTAGTTGTATGTCAGTTGTACCTGACGGATTTGCCTTCAAACGTGCTGTAGTTGTGACTGCTCTGCTCTCATCAGATAGCACACGAACCAACCGGAGGCGAGGGAGGGCCAGACTTTGAAAAGCAGATTCTACTGGTCCACTAAACTTTGTGAGTGAGATTTCTCAGTAAGATCTCACAAGTTTTATTTTAGTTTTGTTATTTAAGTTTTATGTGAAAATGTTCAAAGGTCTGTTTATTTCAACCGGTAGTGGAAACACGGTTAGAATAGATGGTAATATCTATTTTGTAAAGGTATTAAAAGAAGGGCAGGGCAGCACATTTAAGTCTTCCTACTTCCTTGAATAAGGAATGTCCCCTTTCTCATGCCATGTAGTTACTGAACCACAGACAGAGCTTAGACACTAAACAAAAACAGCTTAGAAACACAATCTCTTCCCATGTGAAGGGCTGAAATTTAACAGTTAATTCAAAAGGTACAATGTGAGTGATCGTTTCACAGATTTACGGGACATTCTCAAAATCTTTTTCAGTGCAATCTAGAGTATTTACCGTCCCTGTTGTTCAGCCTGAATATCAGTCGCAACCATGAAAAATCTTAAGACTGACAATAATATCTTCTGTCTCCTGCTAGCTACACCTCACAAGAATATCATAGAAAAACAATACTATATCTGACCAAGTTCAGGAATTTTGCAAATCTTAAAAATATTCTCAGATCTTAAACACAGATACAATTAAATGTAACAATATTTTTATACTAAACTGGTGAGTGAGGCTTTTTGACTACACCAGTATCACTTAGGACATTAGGCCCCTGAAAGGTGACATTTTACACAGTAGCAACATCATAAGACCCAGTAACTGCTTAACCTAATCTACATTTCTAATATTGCCTGAATCAAACAACAAATAGGATTTCTCATGGTACCAAAATCACTATTTACTATTACTATAACTATTACTGCATGTTTTAAGTATGAGCAGCTTTCATCAACTTCAATAAATGACTGTTTTAGCAAAAAAAAGAAGCTTGGATTAATACACTGGACCCTACACCCAGGAAAAAAGTGGCAGACAGAAAAGTTAGTGACTAGCTGATAAAAACGGCTGAATGTCTTTCAGCTGAAGGCGCTTTTTCTCAGGAGTCGGTGGAGACTAAAACAGAACTGAAATAAGAGTAACAACATTCCCTAAAACTGCCTATCGATAAAATGACAGCAGTATATTTGTTAGCTTGTTTTAAGTCCTCCCAGCAAAAAATCAATTAAGTCCAGTAGTTTATCCCAGCTGGTGAAGTGGAGGTAGTGCTTTTATACTGTTACAGTTTATTCAGCAGATCCCCAGTGCTCTGTAGTCAAAACAAATCTATACACAGTTTAGGTCAATAAGAATAATCATGATTGTTAATTTCGCAAATGTGAAAACTCACTTCTCAGCTTGCCTAATTTAAAAACTCACTTTTTATTGCTATTAGTTAATGTCACTGTTCAAACTCACACACATATTATAGCCACATTAGCCAAGTGTCATCATCATTCACACCTATGTGATATAACTTAGATTGTAAACACTGAACCATTACTTCATAATCACTGTTTCTTTCTTTTCCAGAGAGGAAAAGCATGACATTTGTTCTTACCGCTTCAAGCTTGTCTCCAGCTGTTCACACTCTAGTCTGTTGTCCAGGCTTTGACTGATCAGAGACTGGATGATTTCCTCATACTGCTGGAGCACAGTCATGTTTGCAGAGGAGTGAATGGCCTGGTAAAGATCAGCCAGCTGCTCCTTGAGACTACAGGATGAGAACAAATAGTTACTATCAATAATGAACAGGTCAGTGCCATTTTCTCAGAGCCATACTTCACCCAAAATCTATCTTTCTGCTATCAAATACTCACTCACCCATCTGTTTGGCTCAGAAACAGGTGGATGTGCACACAGTCATTTATTGATGTGACTGTGAATAAATCTATACAAGTGGCAATGCTCATTCTCAAGTTTTCAGATCTGCCAGAAGAACTGGAGGAACACCGGAAAATGTCAACAAAATTGAGGTTTGCCAAAAAGCAAACAAAAAACACTTACAAATCTGCCCATGCCACTCTCAAACATTCCAATTACCTCAGTAATCAATGAACTTCCATCCACAAATAATTTATGTGACAAAAGGTCAGTAATTTTCCAAAAAAAAAAAAAAAAAAAAAAAAAAAAAAAGAATTTGACTTGTATAAAAAAAACCCAATGTCCACTTACAAGCCTTCTCCTGGGCTTTCATTTGAATCTCACGGTCTTCATTATACAACGGAAGTTTGCTGAGTTGTCATGGAGATAGCAACACATATGACAACCTGTTGATTACAAGAGCTAATTAATTCCGCCCGCTGATTAGACCGCGGGCGGAATTCATTCTAATTTTTTTTATTTTGTTTCTCATATATGCTCACAGACCCATTACAGAAAATCGTGGCACTGATGGTAATAAATAAAAACCCGTACATGTAATGTAAAAAAGTAGATTTAATGTTAAGTTTCTCTTTAAGTTACCGATGGGTCTTACACCCGTAAGCACTGCGGCGGGGTAGAGCCCTTAAATGCCTTGTTAAATTAACATTTGATGTGCGTAAATACCGTTTAACTGAAATCCTGGTTAACAGCCGGATGTGACTTTTACCTTTCAGACAGGAGAGACTCCGCATCTATCCTGCCCACAAACTCTTCCCACGGACCGCCTTGGTTTTGGGACGACCCAGTGCCAAAAGACGCCAGGTCCAGAGTCTCTGAAACCTCCTGAAACCTAGACGAAAACTTGCTGTAGTCGATAAATCCGTCTTCGTCCGCGTCGAACTTGTCGAACAGAGTTTTGATCTCGGTTTCGGGGACGTTGAGCTCCCGGCAAACAACCTTGAAGTCCTCGTACTCGATCTTCCCGGATTTGTTCACATCACAAGCAGAAAACAGTCTCTGGAGGTTGGGTCGGTCCATGGTCATGAATTAAAACTCATACAAAACATATAAAATATGGAGTTAAAATTTAACGCGGCTTCTCTCATGCACCGACCTCTGCAAAAAATAAAAGCCTTTTATTTAAGTCTCAATTAAGGTCTCCGGGAAGAACTCAAGAGCCACTCATTGGTCCGAATCTCAGTGTAGGCGGGTATTATCCGAATCAATGGACCCAATGTGCCACTTCCACTTACGAGTCCACCCGCTACTGCTACTGCAGCAACCAAAGTTTATAATTACTTGGCTTTGTCCTTAGTTGGATGTCATCCGTGTGTGCAGTGGGGCTGTAACACAATGGAAACAGAGCAGATACGCAAGTGCTTGCCTCTATTTGTCTTTTAGGTGTGTAGTGCATGTGAGAGTTTTATCAGACACTCCTCTTTGTTCCCCTGGGTTTGCAGAATGTGTTTCTAACTCCACCCTAGGAGATTAAAACTATAAGAAATATTACTAAAACCCTCAAAATCTTAACTGTGGCCAAGCAGTTACATTCATCCAGCATAAATAAGTAAACTTGTTCTACAGCATGCTAAGGGGAAATGTTTTAGTTCATAAAATCATGAGGCATTCAAATAAAAAAAATTATCCATTTGATCTTTATTTGAAAAATTAAAATAAAGTGCTTTTTATATACAGTACAAAAAAAAAACAGTAGTGATGTACAAAAAAAAAAAAATACAATTCACAATATATTTTTACATTGGCAGCTGAATTTACAAAAGTTTTACATAAAAACTCTTTTTACTTACAATTTACAATACATGTTGAGAAGTCAGAACAACTTGTAGTGCCACAAACAGAAGGCCTGACTATAGTGGTTCATTAAGAGAGAGCAGACAATGATACTTTCACTGTGGCATTAATAGTTTAGGCTTGGTTTTGTTTTGTTTTTTTGTTTGTTTGTTTTTTGTTTGTTTTTTGGAAAAAAGCATGTTCAGTATCTACACGTATTTTACTAAATCACTGCCACTTTACATTTGTTCTGCACTTAGCAAATTTAATATTGTTCTGATGACAGCCACTTCACCAAAAAGCTGCCGTTTGTTTATGTTTTCAATAACAGTCAAAGCATGAATCTTTCATACTGCATGATTGATTATAGATAACCAGTCTTTGAAACTCATATTTGCTGTGCCATTTACACAAAATGTAACATAATACTAATGCTTATTTAGAATTCAAGATTTCCAAATCAGCCAGTGGTTATTTATGTGCTACAATTTAAGAATAAAATTTTGTCCCTGACTGAGGTTGAAGCCACCGTAACAAAAAATCGGAACAAAAATAAACACCTCTTGAGTACATACTGTACAATGATGTTTTCACTCCTGTTTCTGAGCATGGCCAGTCCTGTCACACCTACAGTGTCGCTTTTGACTCTACAGCATTACTACCTGGTTAGATTATTATCCCAAGAGGCACATCTCTTGATTATTGTTTCAGAAGGCATTATCCGTTTTCCTCCAAGGCAGATTTGTTATCAGATCCATAACCTGCATTGTACTAAGGCTTTTCAATGTCATGTGCAAATCCTATGCATTCTGAGTCGAGCAGTATGCCTTCCTGCACTGAAACTTTTATTTTGCTGGCTGCATTACAGTTCTGGAGCCAAACATAAGTAAGACTTAAAACTGTATGATAAGAAAGATGCTTTTGAGTTACTGTAACAGCTGACTCATAAATTTGGAAGATTATATGGTTTATAATTCTGATTATTTCTGAACATGGAGATGGATAATTGAGATAGTTAAAATACACAAGTCTTATGTTTATTACTAGATGAGAATGCAAGTTATTGCCTTTATGGTTGCCTTTAAAACCATTTAAGCAAGCAGAGGGCATTTTCTTCCATTCATTAACACTCATCACTTAATATGTATATCAAAGTTGAGGCTATACAGATGTGTGTTATTTAATTCAGGTTATGAATAGGTGTAGTATTTAAATAGCTATTATTATTTCCCTTTGAGAATAGTGATAAATATTTAAAACATTGAAGAATGACTATGATGACTAAATGTCTCTCTGTAAAAGACACATTTGGCCACATAGTCCTAATAAATATTTATAACCATTTATCCCGTTGAGATAAATCAACAGCTGCAGATTTACATTACTGTACTGGACCCTTGTTTCTTATCATTTGTTTCTGTGATGCTAGTCTTTCGGAGTTTTCCCCCAAAATACACCAAAATGGCTAAAATCTCTTGCATACTTACAGTTAGTGTAATGAGAGTGAGTGCATGTGTGTGTGCTTGTGTGCATGTGGGGCTGTGTTTGCAGTGCAGCTGATCCTAAAGTCATTAACAGTGCCAACACCTTTGTGCTTACTCAGTCACGAGGTGAGGTTTTCTTGGTGTTTACCCCCACTTCACATTATTTGCTTTGCATAGACTGCCTATCTCATGAGAACAGCATGATAATACCTGGAATGAGCTTTTTTTCCCTTTATCACATTTGGTGAAAGAAAACCCTGTTAAAAGTCAGGCTTCCACAGAGGAATATTTGTATCCACTAATAATACCAATACTTTTAAAAAGCATATTTGTGTCTTTTATGACTATATCTTTTTTTTTTTTTTTTTGGTGTGTAATGATTGAGGTGGTAAGGGTTCCTATAACAATTCCACTGAGGTGATTCCTTGTTTGTGTTTTCTTTCACTGTATAAATAATGGTCTGTTTTTGATCAACCTGTTCAGTCTCTCAGCGCGACTCCTCTTCTCTGAATTCTTTCTCTGTTTCTCTGTTTCTCTGTTATATTTCAGCCTAAACAATGAGTATATGTGTGTGAATGCACTCTGGAAACTGTGACAGGGTACCTCTTTTTTCTTTCTTGCCTGCCACTGACTTGTAAAGTGTATATTGTGGTGTTTGAGTGTTTACCTTGCTACAGTACAGTACATAGTGCATAGCCTCAGCGAAGGGTAGGCTCTTACCAGATGACAGAATGAAAACAAAACAGCTAACACTGTGTCAGCTGTTAGCGGGAACACAACTGAATACCTTTCAAAGCATCACCCCTGGATTATATGGACGGACTGAGTGGCAATGCTATGAAAGTCAGTCAGTGAATCGTGGTTGGGACGCCACCTCTACGCTTGTTACATTCCCGTGAGCCATATGTGAAAGCATCAAAAGTCTGAAGGCAAAGTGGAACTTCTTCAGAGTGCTTCTGAATGCACTTGAATCGGGGGAGTGAGAGGAAAATAAAATGAAATGTACATGGGCCAGAACAAAAAACAGAACAGAAAAAAAAAAAAAAAGACAAAGTGCAAAATCTGTGTAATGAAATGTCTCTCCACGAAGAGTCTGATGTTCCTCAGTTTTCCCTTTTATAGGGTTTTGTCTTTCTCAGCAAGTGCACTCTTTCCTTTCAGTTTAAAATGAGTCACTCCTCATAACACGAAGCCAGCCTCACACTATTGAGTCTTTAATCTCAGAGCCCAGTCTGACTCGTGGCCGTGGGCAAGTGGGAGAAATCTCTACGTGGCTCTCTCTCAAGTTCAGAGGCCTCTTCTCCGACTCTGAGAAGCTCTTGCTGTTGTCGGGCGACGAGCACTCGTGCGGTGGAGTGCTGCAGATGTAGTTGTCATTAAGGGTCTGGTAGCCCTTGTGATCTGACACTGACGCTGTGACTGTGTTGCCGTTGAGCGGCAAGTTCTCAGCCGGTTTCCCTACTATTCTGGGCTTCTTCTGCTGCATGTTGGCGCACTCTCCCTCCTTCAGCATGGACTTCATGTGGTCGCGGTTCCTGTAAACCACAAAAAGAGAGAAGACCACCAGGGAAAACACCAGGAGGGCACAGACTATGATCAGTTCATTCCAGTAGGTCTTAGTGTTTATCTGTGGTGAGCGGGCCTTCCCCGGCAGGATGATGAACTCCTCCTGGGAGATCTGTGGCGTACGTGAACGGCCTGTCAGGGTGGTGCTCTCCTGCTTGGCCTCGCCCCTCACACAGTAGTTTGCCAGCAGCTGTCTGAAGCCTTCCTCCACTGACCAGCACTCGTAGGTTTCCTGTCTGTCAGCTTGAGCTACCACTACCAGCCCCCCCTCTGGGCTGGGGTAATGGAAGTGACCTGAGCTCTCACTGAACTCCCACCGCCTTTCAGCCAAATTAGAGCGCAGTTTGCAAGGCAGTACTTTGAATGTGTTGGCTGGGATAATGATCACCTGGCATGAAGACATTCCTATTGAAAGGTAAAGGAGAGGCACAGGTCGCTCAGATACTACATGAGATAAACTGTACTGCCTTATCTGATGCAGAATTCATAATAATAATGATTTGACACAATGAACACATTTGGAATCAGGACTCAAAGAGAAGTACATAAAATGGAAAAAAATCCAGTGCAGAAAGATGCACTCTAAATCTCTGACAGACTAGAGAAGTGGAGTTCACTTACGTGTAGGTGGAGGTTTAGCAAACCGTGGGCTTGGCACTGTCTTGTCGCAAATAGCTGATGTATCTGCCTCATCTACATCCTGCTGCCAGGCACTGAAACATATACATTCAGTCAGAAAATGTAGACAAATGCAGTCTCTTATCATCTTATATTCACATATAGAAATGTCTCTCTAAACGCTTTAGCTGCAGAATTGATTGCGGGTTATTATGCAGAGGGATACATACGTCCTTGCTGAAGCCTGTCTGACATCCACACACTGCCGCTCATTCCAGGCACAGTAAGGATCCCTGGAGAGGATGCACTCTCCACAGCTCTGATAATTAGTGCAGTTAGCTACTGGGACCTCCACCAGTTCAGAGAAAGAGGAAACATAAAGCTGACCCTGTGGAGGAGAGATGACAAAGCAGGGGACAGGAAGGAAGTGCCCCAAATACAGTTACTGGGTTACTATTTTCATCCAGCATCTTCCTTGTCTGACCGTGATCTAAATACATTTTGCTTTTTTTTTATACCACTTTCAAAGGAATTTCATTGCCTTGAAGTATAAATATAAGCAAAGACATGCCAGGATCCAGGAAGTGTCACAGTTCCAGCTGTTAAAACCCCAACTATTTGCAGATCCCCTAAGAGAAAGGTACGCTTTAAGCTGTGACTCTCCGTGGCTCATGGAATCTCTAAACTGCCCATAAATGCGTTTACTGAGCTTGTTATTACGTCACACCATGGGAAAGCTCTGTAAAACAAACTGGGCTCCTTTCCTCTCTCAGCACTCCACTATACCTTTTCAGTGTCCAGCTCAATGTGCTGCACTGGTTGGGAATCACGGAAGAGCACCATCTCCTCGATGATGTGCATCTTGTTGTTGACATTAATGGCTTTATGAAGTCTTCCATCATCTAGAAAAGGCACAGCATGACTTAAAATTACACTGAAGTCTTTGTGAATGTTACGGTATGAATGTTATGATGCACAAACGCTGCTGAGTGTGTTTTTGTGTGATTGTGAACGTGAGTGTGAAGCCCCTTACCTGTGCCAATGAAGAGCACGTTATAGGCTTTCTGTGCTGTGAGGACTCGATGGACAGCGATCTGGGTGTAGCGGACATTACGTTTCAACAGGAGAGGCTGGCTGCGGATCACGCTGTCCATCAGGAAGTGGTCTTTGACAAAATTCAGTACCTTGTCCGGCATGTGCAACGAGGAGGAGATGCCCTGCTCTCTGGCAGCATTTGTAATACACTGTGGAGGCAAAACAATAAGTCACACTTTGTACTTGTTTTTTGTTTTTGTGTTTTTCTTTACATTTTTGTGATACTGTGATAAGCCTGCTGGGAAATAAAAGCAGCAACAGTTTGATAAGAATCACAGGGGAAGAGAAGAGGGACGCCAACTCGACAGGTATCTGCTCGAGACTTGATCGCCAGTCAAAACTGAGGGTGTAACTGATGAGCTGACAGGCACGCACGAAACCCCTCATGCAGCTGACATGACATGCTGATGAGTATCCACATCTATATGTTTCCAGGTTCTCCAGCAGAGGGCAGCAGGCAGGTACTCACTGCTCCAGGCCGAGGCTCTGGGACCGGATGGTTGTATGTGTACCACTGCTGAGTCTCTCTGTTGACCTCTCGGTATCGCCCATTGAACGCTTTTTCCACCTGCTCCATAGTGAAGGAACACACTGCAGAGCTTCCTGAAGCACCCTTGTACCTTTAAAGACACAGACAAGCATCTCAACAACACTTATCGATCATTTCAGATGTACAAACTTGAGGAAAGTGGTCTGTAATCGTATAGAGGGGATGTTTTACAGCGAAAGCCTCAGCAACTCTAAATAGAGGCTAAATGATTTCATAAATACTGCATTAATGTTTAACTGGCCAAGGACTGCAGATGGAAAGTAATTAGAAGCTAAATCTGGCCCAGAGCATCGCTTCTTCTCTCTTCTTTGAGACTGGTGTTTTTATACATGGTCCCTGTCAAAACAAAAGTCCAAATAACCAAATAAGTAAAAAAAACCTCCTCATCAACTGAAGAAATTTTAATAACCCACCAACAAAAATTCGTGAGAAAAGTACACGAACAAATAAATGATCACAATTTATTTATTAATTTAAACTGTTTAATATTACCTGTAATGTGTAAATTTTATCTCCCTGCATCATGGTCTAAATGTCAAAGCCTTCACTAACACTGGTAGGGAATACAAAATGCCTTTTATCTCATTTTGTTTCCTAGCTACAAAGTCAATTTTAAAGATATTTAGACTCAGCATTTGTTATTAAACCTGCCAAAGTTCCCAAAAATCAATAAAAGACCTTGGTAGCTATGGCCCTGCCTGCACTTTGGTCTCTTTTTTTATGATGTACCTCAGCAAGTAAGACATTTTTATCCCTTGTGAGTGCCAAATCTGCACAATATATTTGAAAGTATAACTGCATTTGTTTGGTGATATGTTGATGTGTTAAATTAAAACAGTGAAACTTTGTCCTCACCACTGAGATGTGAAGACTCCATAAAACACAGTGTTCTTCCAGTCCTCGGGCCTGGGTGTCAGCACAAACATGTCTTGGATTATGTTGAAGGGAAAACCATCATCAGGCAGAGAGCACAAGAGCTGAGCCTTCAGGAAAGTTGTCCATTTCTTCTGCAGTACCCTCTCGCCCCCCATGTCACCCTGTAGTGCAAATAATAAAGTAGTTTGAAGCCTTTTAACATGTGGCCAGTAGAGAGTGCAAGAATATAAGACCGACACCTGACTGCAGTGGTCAGTGTGTGATTTGATGGGATGGGATCTGACATGCTTATAAAAGGCATGAGATAATGTGCAGCATATGCTACACTGTCGTGGAATACCACCAACATACAGTACATGTTGTAAGTTTTATTATATTACGAAAATAATTCTGTCATCTTTATTTACTTTCTTCATGAGTAAATACAAAGAAAGTGTTGAGCCCCAAGGGTGAAGCTGCTTGAATTGATGTAATTAAAAAAACATTAACCTCCTATAGTACAACCACGATGTGCAAAATCAGTTGCACCCTCAACACAGATATACCCTGAGGCAGCAGACTTCTAGGTCATGAAAACAATATACATCATCACAACTGGCTTAGATAGGAAAAAAGAAACACTCAGGGCTTTGAGGAGGACAAATGCTTTTAAATGAAAAAGAAAAAGAAACATTGCTCCCTGACAATCCTTCTTCACTGACACTACTGCTGTGATTCGGCGCCTTTGGCACTAGCCTTCAAAGTGATGTGAGAGTGGCACAGGACTACTTTGACATGCAGACTAAATATGGAGAGAAACTACATTTTTAAACCTCAGTGTGAAAGTGATTTACAGAATGTAATGTTTGAGTTTAAAACAAACTACAGGGAGTTATAGGCCTGAGAAAGGTGACGAAATGTTTTACCTATATTAGCCACACTGAAGAGCTTATTTTGGTTTAGGAAAAAGACCTGTGATTTAAAGGGAGGGTGATCATCTGCACCAACCACTCTGTGTGTTTACATTCGGTTAATGATATCAATTATTCCCATTTTCTCAAAGGCATGGATCTAACAAGAGGAAAGTTGGCTGTTGGAGGAAATCAGTGGTTTTAAAAACGTGCAGAGCCGAGGACCAAAGAGAAATGCTAAATGATCTAAACTCTAAAACCCTTTAACATGAAGCCTCACTTGAGTCCACTTTAGAATTACATTAATCAGAGGAAATGGCAGGGCAGGATGGGAAGGGTAATGACACATGACCAATACTGAGCTTCTGAAGCAGTTACTTATTGTAGTAACCCAGGCAGATAATGAGCAACATACAGTATATTCCCTGGTCCTCCTGCCTGAACCTAGTTTTATAATTTAATGCCACTCTGTGCTTAAACTGACTTCTGAATAATTGAGGCAAATGCATCCCAGTCATTAATCCCTTGTAAAAGCATCCATTGTTCACATGAACATGGCGGGGCAGTAATGGCTCCTTTCTGGGAAACCTAACAATCCTGCAAATGAGAACATGCTTTGTTTTGTTTGTTTCAAGCAAAACATTGTTTATCATTCCATAGTAAGGCTCGATGAAGTGGAACCTGTGTACTAAACACCTGAATAAACAAAGGATTAAGAGAGACAGGGATAGGACTGATAAATTATTTGAACAGGAATCACTGTGAAAGGAAGTGACAACATCTATCTGCTAAGAATTACTTCATTTTGAATCATTTTACGTTTTACAGTTTTCACTTTTTTAATGATTTTTGCTTCATTTTTGTTTAAGAAGCCAACTTCCAAAAACTGACACATTATCACTCATTTCCTTGTGAGTAATCCGCAGCAGGATGCTTATATTCAGCACATATTTGAACCATATGAGACAAAAGCCCCTTAACAACATGCCACATGAGTCAATATTTATATAACTGTTAAGTGGAATGGTTTTTTAAAATTGGATGTATGGTAACACTGAGTGGATAACTGCATGAATATGAAGGAAATAAAACCCTAGGGGCAGAGTCTGACTGTGAAACAGGCCTCTGATTCACAGCTGGGCTTCCCATGGTTCCACCTTGGGGTTTATATCTGACACACATACTGATTAGCAATGATGAGCAACAACAGAAACCAAACATTTGAGGTGGTGTCACAGGACAAGTTTGGAAAAGAAAAATGTTTTCTTTGCTGTCCACAAAGAACAGTTTTAACTTGTTTTCTCTGAGATGAACGTCAAACTGTCAGAGTATTTTTCATTCTCCTTGGACAGTTATAAACATGATTGTTTCCACAGAGACAAGCAGCAATTCCATACAAATACAAATACCGTGTGAGGTCTGCACTTTAGTTTAAAAGGCCTCAAGTATTTCAACAGGTGATAATCCGTTCCTGCACATGGATCTTGTGCTACATTAATCCTAAGCCATTTTGAGTTGGCTACTGAGTCCTGTCTGAACTAATATTTGGTGAAACACGATAAGAATAGAGGGAGGAGAGGATCTGCAGAAAGAGAATCAAACGGAGGGAAAACATGCAAGAGGAATGTTTTTCTGTAACAAGAGATCCTGCGTCACTGCCCAGAAGGACTGTGAACTATATACTAGTCGTATTTAAGCTGTAAGATGCTTTCAGGAGACTATATATACAGCTGTATGGCAGCATGTGCAAAACACACAAACACACATGAAATGCACAAACACACAAACAATCCACCATTCCTGATCTGACAGATTCCTATAGTGTTGGGAGGGGGTGTCAAGAGAATGTAGCTCAAGGGTAAAAAGGCCCCCTTTTTGGACCATGTGCTTTCAAGCATCCCTCACCTTACACACGCGAGCAATGCGTGACACAATGGTGTTGTCAAAGAAATCAAACTCCTTTCCCGCTTCACTGAAGAAGAAGTAAATCTTATCGTCATCGCCCACTAGGTTGCCCTTGGGCAGGCTCTCCTGTATGTAGGCAGAACCAACAAAGGCCGGGTCTGAAAGAAAGGCAAAGTGAACAATGCTGTCAACCTACAGTATATGCAACTCTGGCATCCAGGGACAGACGTCCCTATTCCCTCTGACATCAACACACCGAATGGAAAATCCACTTCCAACAGGGATTAGATTGCAGGTAAACACTTTTCATCTACATAATCTGTCATGGTGTCAAATTCTAGACTTTTCCTTAAGCATTTCTGATACAAACAGTTCGAGATTTATCTCATAAATGATGTGATATTATAATATATAGAAATTTTTACTATATGAAGATGTTATCAAAAGCATTGCCTTCCAGCTAAAGCACCATACCTTGAAGCCAGTTGAGTGAGTTTTCTGTTTTTAGAGCAGTTCCTTGGCTTAGACTCTTGTAAATGATGGGTTCATTTCCTTGGAAATTACTGACTGTGCCGGCATACAGTTCTCCATCTGCAACACAGTGAAGAAGACCAGTCTAATCACAGTGTTTACCACAAGGGAATGGGCTTCTGCGTCATACACAGTAATGAAATCCAGAGGTCGTGCCCCAATTTGTCTTGATATCAACCACCTGTATCTTGTAACTTTACTGATTCCCACAGTGGCTTCTATAAATCAAAACATTTAAACAAAGCTTGATTTTACTGACAGCTGACAGCCATACTCAGACCTACCAGCCATGATGGCAGTGGACTTGTACTCAGGGTTGAAAGGGCAGCGGCTTCGTCCATCCTCTGTAACAATCTCACCGGTATCACTCTCGACGAGGGAGAAGTCTGCAGTCTTCTGCAGAAAACACAGCAGATCAATAGAAAAGTAGAGCTGTGACCTGCTCTGACAGTGACTGATGTCCACCTGTCTCATAGTAAAAAAAACACGTGGTCAGTCAGTCTTTGGTTTAGGTTGACACACAGGACCTCCCTGTATGTTTGTTATGAATTGTTTTAAAAGGCTTTTAAGGATTTGGAGGAAAGGACTGAAAACTGGATTGATCCTGATATAATGTGATTACAAGCAATAAATATTTTGATCCATTTCCCTTTGGCACAGGACATAATAAAATAATGCACATACTGTATATTGTATCTGGCTGGGCAGGGCCTCAGCCAGACTGCTAAGTGAGATGAGAGGCAGGAAGCAGCATGAATCAGATTTTAGATGCTCTTCCCCTAGAATCTAATAAATAAACACACCACATATAAAGTCTTGCACCATGGGTAATCAACTTTTGTCTACAAGGAGCAACAAATGACACAAGTTTTTAGATCCTCACAAAACAAGAAATGCACAGGTATGATCATGCTCCTCACAGCTGGTCTCTGCAACAGATATGATTGTTTCATGTAAACACTTACTATGTAAGCACAGATGGGGCTGAAGGCGTACGTCCCACAAACATAGAGGTGAGTGCTGTTCATACGTAGTAAAATCTTGATGTAGTTGAAGCAATCCGTCTGTATTAGAAGTGCAGACAAGAATTTTATGTGAGCATCTCTTTACAGCTACTAAGATACAAGGATATATAGGCTGTATTTATAAAGATAAATAAGGCATGTGTTTGGATTTTTACCAATTTTCAATTTTTTCTTCCAAAAAGAGTTTTTAGGTTTTTTTGTCATGCAAGTTATTTTGTATCCTGTCTCAAGACACAGTAGTTTACTGGAGCTTATTAGAAAGTCAAGATAAAAATACAAAGAAAACACAAATGATCTGCAGACTTGACCATAGTCCAGTAAAGTAGTTTACAAAAACACCAAACTGCCACACTGGAGATTAAGATTTTTTAGCCATTTTTTCATACAGTAATTTTCAGATCAATTTCAAACAAACAATCTCTGGAGTCCTTCTGCTAAACTGTTCCCTCCAAATGAAAAAGTAACAACAAATTCACAAGGTTCTAGGTCTGTATGTTTACATATAAAAGTGGTACTGGAGCAGGCAGACAAAAAGAAAGAGTGTGTTAGATGAAAAGTTTGTCTGAAAGGAAGGGAAAAATCCATTGTTGTAGAATGGAAAGTTACAACTTGACAGGAAATTTCCAGGGTTCTGCCCTGGGTATGTTTCCAAAATGCCGTGTAACAATGGTCAACTTAACCAACAAAGCAAACTGGCAGTCATGTAAACACTGTCTAAGCCATCTGAGTTCAGCTACTTGAGATTTTCACCAGCAGTTCACTCACCTGCAGGTTTTTGCCTTTGAAACTGCATTCATCTCTCTTCCTCTCTGGAGTTTTCCACGTGAGCTGCAGGAGAGAGACACTGTGAGACTCACGCAGGTTTAATACAGCGAGGTGCGTTATACTCACATTGAAAGGCTTGGATTGTATCATATTTATAACTACATTCACACGGAACCTCTGGGATCCTATTATAACAACATTCATATTAATACAGTATACTATATGGTACTGCAGTGTACAGATGCCTGCACGCTGGCTCTTACATTTCTTTGTAGCTTCACTGCGCTGATATCAGAGAGGTTGAGAGCAAAGAGAATCTCCCGAGCGCCAATGTACAGCATGTTGTCTTCTTTACTGAGGAGGAGAGAAGTGTAGTTGAAGACTCCATCGACCGAGAAACTTCTGGTTGTCCTCTCCTTTGCATCTGGACAGAAACAGACAGACAGAAGAGACAAAAGATGTAATTCACGCATTAATTGTGCTCAGGTTGAACATAAAGAGGTCGTCAATCTGTATATTAAAAAGCATTATAAGATGCTGAAGACAGAAAAAAATCAAAGTCTAAAGGCACTTGAATATGCAAATTAAATTTTGTGTGGGACTGCAAAATTTGATGTACTCCAGAGATAATGCGTAGATGTTCTGTCTTAATTAGACACAATCGCACAATGTGCAACTCCTGACAAACCTCCCCAAGTTTCTCATCATTATGACTACACAGCCCAGAAACATTTTGTGTTTTAACACAGATGAAACTTCGTGTCTTGAATTTAGATTACAGAGCAGCAGACTTTGTAGGGCAGTATACCTACTACAGGAGATCTACAGCACAACTGAGGATCTGGGCCTCATACAGTATTTGATACACTTGGAAAAAATAAAAACGTATGAAAAGAAATCAGTGTGCCTGTGTTTGTTTGTTTGTGTGTGTGAAACTTCAGCTTCCAAATCCAGCCCCTCATCAGAAACAGAGACAAAGAAGGAGAAGAGAAACAGAAGGGGAAAGTTCCTCATGTTTCTCCTACAGTACAATAAGTAAGTGAATAGCTTTGTTCCTGTCACATCAACACCTCCTGACTGAAGCCAGGGGTTAAATCATCAGCTCTCCTAATCACTGCTTTAAAGGCCCATGTGTATCTCAGATCTGCAGCAGCCTGGAAGCCTTCGCTGCCGGCCCAGCTTGAACAACTTGCCTTAATTGCATTCCAGCATAAACAGAAGCAGGGAGCTGATGGAAACTTGAAGTGACTGAACCACTGAAATCAGACCTTTGCCCTGGTAATATGATGAATGAGGAAAAACAAAACAGACCAGAGAACACCATTTATTTTATTGATGAAGGTCGTCCAATATTGCTTTTCTCAATTATGTTATTTCACATTTGTAGAAGAATGTTCTTTGTGATTTATAGAGAAATTACTCATCCAAAACACTGTGCGAAAATTACACTTAAAAAAAAAAAGCAAGGCTGTCCCCAGAGTAAATCGTATTTTCTTTGGACCCTCCTCCTGACTCAGGGAAAAAACTTCAGCACCTGCCTCCCAACATCTCAAGCTGAACTGGTTCAGCTAATTTCATCATTAATTTAACACAGTAACCCATTTAAACCACAATATCTTAATGGAACTGTAATTTTCACATAGACACCAGTGGAACATAAACTATTTTTATTAGCAAATTGACACATTTGTGGCAAACATAACAAAATCGTGAACATTCAGATCACTTCCTTTTCTAATAAAGTGTCCTAATGGTTATTACTGCCACCAAAATGAAACTGAGCTCTGAACTGGACCCAATATGTCATGTAGGACTTCAAATTTATCATATAAAATGAAAAAACATGGGGTGAGAAAACAAAAACATAAAAGTCACAGTCTCACTTCAGATCAGCCAGCTTAAAAAAAACATAATGCACTATAATATTAAGCCAAAGTCAGTTGACTCTTATTCTTGTCTCGACCTCATGAGGTAATTTGCGTTGCATTTTCACTTCGGAATCACTGTGATGGCAGATTCATACTGGATTAAAACCACAGATGCTGGTAGTAATAATTACAATCATGGCACTTCCCTACATAAAACTAATCCAGTCCAGATAGAATAAGGTGTCATTATGTTCTACTGATAATAAGCACACTGTGTGGTTCGTACCCTGCAGTACATGTGACCTGATATAACCTCACCTTGGGTAGGTACAGGAGGTTGTGAGACTTCCTCTCCCTTGGGAAAATAACATGTTAATAGCAGTCCATCGCCTTGGCAACGGAGAACCATATTGTAGTTAAATCTGTCCGTAAAACCACAAGAGGCTCAGCTCTGCGTACTGTACATGGATCCATTGGGGCCGTTCACTCTCCTTTTCTCTATCATTATGGGATAAATGGAGTGTTGCTCCGTGCTGGTACTGTCCCGTCAACCCCCCACTCCCCCCACCTCCCCTTTTTTTTTTCCTCCTCCCCACAGAGCCTTGGGTGAATTTAACTGTGATTTACAGAGAGAGAAAGAGAAAGGCCAGAGCCCAAACCAAAACAAAAGCTTTAAGGGAGGATATCTACACAATTATTCTCTGGAGTCAGATCACCACTGTCATACTTAGCGACCACAGCTGACGGAGAAAACAATACGGCCCCTAATTGAGTATCATTAAAGAGATCCAGGAGGGTTTGCAGCCGTACAAAGCTTTCCATTTATAATTTCAGGAAAACATTAATCATCTTTCAGTACAGACCTATTGGTTTACAAGTCTTTATTTCTCTGAGGGCTAGGTCATTGTTAAATGGTATATTTTAACATCATATTTTGCTCATGTTCTCTGTTAATAAAAGGCATGCCTCGAGGTCGGTCTTCAAAACAGCGCAATGATTAAAAGGTGCTTTAATCAATATTCTATGTAAAAAAGTTGGTTAGTTGGTTGGGTTTTTTTAGCAACTTCCTGCTCATTGTTTTGAATTTACAATCCACAACTTTAACTGAAGCAATAAAGAGCCAGATAATTCCCTTTGGAGAAAGACCACAAAATCAGGATAGAAGAACTTCTGGAGGTCAAATAGTGTGCAGAATATTACCCCCCTACTTCAAGTGTATCCTACTTGAACTTGTTCTCCCCTCCCCTCCCCTCCACATCCACCACAGTCTCTTAAAGAAACGCCTCTATTGTTGTTTGACCGTCTGAGGTTGACTCCTGAGGGGCCATTTCATGACAATGCAGCCCCAGAAATGTTGTGGTGCACTCCAGGAAGAGAGAAACAGACAGGACGGTTCAGAGGAAGCACTAAAGAGGGGAAGAGCAGTTTGCATCTGCTGCAACCACAGCGTCAGAGCCCAGTGGGCATCATGTCACTACTGAAGAGGTACAACATACATTCTTAGCCTTGTCCATCTGGCTTTTCACTTGTAAGAGAACATTTGAGAGAAAAACCTATAAAGAATACATGGTCTCCACTATGAAGTGCATGACTATTGGAGGGGTGTATTTTTAGGATCTATTTATATTGAAGTGGTTATGATCATGATGCTACATGCTTTTTCACAGTGGTCCATCATTCATCCGCCCAGAAGAGCTCCAGAGACTTGGAATGTATATGCAATAGCACACTGACGATGTTGATGGTCCAACACCTTACCAAGACCAAGACACTTTACATTCCTTTAATTCATCACCCTTCTTTTCACTTACTTCACCCTTACTAGTATCTAGTCGTGCATATAGTTTATATAGTATAGTAAATTTTTTTTCCTTCTGAGGTTCTAAGATATCCTTCAGCATTTAGAAATTACAACTGAAAAGCTTAACAGGAGCCTGTCTTTCCTGTCACACTGGACAATCCACAGACCTGCCTTTCAACGTTTTTCACTGGAATTACTTTCTACAGAAGAAAAAGTCCCTGTGAAAACTGAGGTCTGTGGTTCGTTGTCCCTGGAAAGTCTCTGCAAAGACAAATTACTGTAGTTTTCAACCATACTTTTAAATTATTTTCACTACAAACAAGATTTGATTAGTCGTCAATGTATTGTGTGTGCGTGTGTGTGTGTGTGTGTGATTGTGTGTGATTGTGTGTGTGTGTGTGTGTGTGTGTGTGTGTGTGTGTGTGTGTGTGTGTGTGTGTGTGTGTGTGTGTGTGTGTGTGTGTGCGCGCGCGTGTGTGTGTGTGTGTTAGGGGGTGGGGCAGAACTTTCAGAAGCAGATATGTTAAAACCAAACAAAACCAAAGAACTCCCCACTCTGCTGGACTTATGTGGAAACACTGGTCACAGGCTGAGCAGATAGAAAACCCTCATTGTCCAACAAAAAAGCAGCAGCAGGCAGACCAGGAGGATTTTACACCTCAATGTACCACCGTTACCCTTCTTTAAGTCGGAGAGAGCAGCTTTCTCTGGTTCAGAGCATCTCATCTGTGACCCTTTACATGTTGTATGAACAGCACACTCAGTGGTTCAACCTCTGACAGCTGTAAGCAATAAGAGATCATTATTATGTAATTAAAAGTAATTTCTTCAAATGACACTGCTAAATGGACTGAAATACCCAACCAGACTGGCATACTAATCTATTTAGAGGGGAAATTAATTATATTGGGCTTAAAGGAATTCTTCTACATTTTTGCAGCTGATTTTCTGATGGGTCTGAGTCCAAAAAAAACGTAGAGGGATAATTAAAAGTGTGGAACATCCCCTCTGGGAGGGAACCATAATTTGTCCTTTGGTAACAAAGATCTAAGTGCCTTCTTTTGTAGGGCAACTATAACAGGCTGATTCGAACAGTGCCCTCCCTTATGAGGGGGGCAGCCTTTATCAGCTCTTGCAGCTGTATATTCAGAGATCAGACGAATGCATACCCCATTTAAAGCACCTGTTCTTGTTTACTTTCTGCAGAACTACAAGAAAACACTGCCGTAAACAAATATTCTGTACAAATTGCAAATTACTCTGCAACAAACTCTGCTTACAACTGGATCAGAGTCTGTTCATTAGGAAGCTTGTTCTTGCAAACAAAGCAGACCAAGAAGACTAAAAGACAAAGATTATTGTCAGCATTATGGCTCCTGAATCTGAATCTTAGCAGTTTATAATTTTATAAAGATTAGTGCTGGTCATAGTCCTCTAGTAGATGACCTGGAAAAAATGCTTGCCTGTCTTTATTGAGATCAAGAGCAAGCAATAGGTACATGATAGGACATCTGTAAGGGACGTCAGATGCCCCATTTCCAGTCTTGTAACCATAAACATGACCTACATTCTCATCTCTGACGAGACAGAGGGATGCTTGCAAGCAATAGTCTTGCGAGAACAAGACTCCCATTTAAAACAGTTTGAATGTGCACAAACAGCTGCATAATCTACCCTATGACAAGGCTGAGCAATTTAAAAATTAAGTAATCATTTATACAACATGATAACAAGACTCAAAATAGAAATTAAATATAGTCTACCATTATAATATTGATTTATATTATTAACCACATTCTAACATATTTATGAAATACAACATATTACACATTGTCACGGATAGAAAGATAAAGTCCTTGACTTAATTCCATCGCTGTCTGTGGTGTTCTCACAGGAACTAAAAAAATCTTTCAGGAGGCAGACAAGGTAAAAAATATCATAGACACCCACCCAAAAAAATCATAAAAGACAATGGTCGTATGCCTTTATAAACATAAAAGATTTATAAATATATCTGCCTTCTATTCATAAATGCTTCCTAGCATCCATTGTTTAGTCTTTGACTTAAATGAAAGAGGATTTGGCTCCTCCATAATTAAAGGAGGTAACTCATTTCTCTCCAGCATACATGGAGAAATCCTTATTTATGTAATAGACAGATGTTGTCAGGTGAGAACACCAGAGCAAGGACAGGAAATTCCAAAAGAAAACTGTGATGCGGTTCTTTTAATTAGTTTGTTAATGACAGCGAGGACTGACAGTTGGACTGGGATGTTTAGAATAAGCTTGTGAAGATAAAGACATGACAAATTATAAGTAAGGAAGAACCTATTCCAGCAGAGCAAAAAGACACCAGGAACAAACCTCTTTGTCTTCATCTGCTTACTGTACTCGTTCAAGGACTTTGCTCGGGATAGAACAGATGAACCCTCGTAAATTCAATTGCTTTGAGAAGAAGTGATTAAAACTCTCTGTTGAGAGTGAAGCGATGACCACTGCGACAGGAAGCAGCGGTGCCAACAGGAGTCCCCGTGGGTCAGTGTCAGAGCATTGCCAGGACTCTCACTTCTGCTGCAATGTCTGGTGACATCAAGACAGAAAACAGGCCACACTGGGGCCCTAACTAAATTATCCGCAGTCATTTTAAACTAGCTAGTAAGAGCTGCTGCTGAATGGGTAATTGTGTGGGAGAGTAGACCTGAGGAAGCTGAAGGACAGAGACCGAAGCATCTGGAATGCATCAAGACAACAGGCCAAGAGGGTCAATTCACCGGGAGATTCATTAAGCAAGCTGTGAGCCTGCTGTTTGAATTGGTAACTTGTGGGGCTGCATCTTGTTAGCAGGATATTGTCTCCTCTGCACCATGCTGATGCTGAGATTGGTGGCAATTTTGAACACTGCTTCAGGAAAAAAAAAAGGCTACAAAGTCATTTTGTAAATGCTGCAAATACTGTAAAATGCTGAGAAAGTTGTAAAGTGCAGAGATAAAGTATGCACATTACGTATTCACACAGCAGGGGTGAGGAATAACAGGCTTTGGTGGTGCAATTTATTGGGGGATAGAAACGAATTAATCTGTTAACATTTAAACACTTTCCCGCATGTTGGCTAAACTTGTAGTTCATAAAAGAGCCTGCACCTCTACTCTTAAAGATCCCTTTCCCATGAAAAATGTTGATAGGCCAATCTGTTGGTCAGAGAGCAACAAAAGCTGACCCCAGATTAGCCGCAATAATGTAAACCAGCTGCTGGTTCATCAGGAACTCACCATGACCCCTTCCTCCAGCGTGAACAGGGATGAACCATCAAGAACAAAGAGACTCTACAAGATGTCATGACATGTTTCTATCTGTACAGCAGCACCTTGCCCTGTCCGGCCTGACACTATGCCACGTATTTACAGTGAGAGCAGGCAAAACAGTCACTGTGTCCTCACAACACCTTGAAAATGAACAAGCGAAGCAATGGGAGTGTTTTTACAGGGTCTGTTGAGTTTGATTTATGTCCCATTTACCAGGTGGACTGAACAGAGAGGGTGTCGTAAACATCAGCAATATCAGGATCAATGATCTGTCTTTTCGTGATGGATTGAAAACAGTCACTAAGATGGACACTGGTCAGTTGCACATACACAGTGCATTAGTGAGAGCACACATATAGCATCATAAAATCACCACCTGTTGTACTCACTGTTGTATGTTTGAATTCGAATAAATCACATACTCTTCTGACAGAGGTGAACTCTACAAAACAGATTAATGCTGTGTAGTGTTCTTTTTCATTTTAAAGCAATCGAGATAACCTATAATGTGCGTAGTACTAAAATGATCAGTATTTCTATAGTAAATGTATGTTTGATCTATTTATCAAGTGAAATTATAAAACAGCTGCTAAACACAGCTTCACAGAAGTGAACAGGTTTTTCAGTTTCGCAATATAATTGAATACATTGGTTTTATTAGGTAAGCAACAAGTAATCGACAACAATTTCCACCATTGATCAAGTCGTCTTTTGGTTAATGAAATGAAAAAAAGAAAAAGCCCAGAGGGAGGCCCTGAAATTTGTTATTTTGTCTCCTCCCTAATTTACCATCATGTATCATATAAGACAAAGAAAAGCAGAAAAAAAGATGAAACCAAAGAGTTTTTCATATTTTTTACTGGTTTTGGGCCCTGACTGCCACTACCATTATAATGTATGATTAGTCATAATATAAGTAATGATTGCATCCTCATAACATTTAATATAACTTTCCGTATTGGTGGACTCTTACTGACTTAAACAAGTCTTTACCAAGTAATATAGTGGAGAATTCATATGCATTCATATGATTATAAACTGCTGTTCAGCTATGTGGCACCAACACAGTATCGAAAAGCTGTTATCTCACATGACACCACTGTCATTTTGAATTATTTGAGGGTAGCTGACTCAATTGGTCTAGACAAGACAGCTTTTAAATAATTAAAAAGGCTTTACTGTCAGTGTGGCTGAAGGCATGGCCCCTACACAAAATTACAGCACCACTGTCCAAACACATGAGGTCTCACAGAGGGCTAAACAGATCAACAGCCAAAGACAGGCAACATAAATGGCTTATAGGTGTGACTTTAAATAGCGCTCCAAACACACTAAGCCGTTCAGCATGGTCTGCATTAAAGCCTGGAACAAAAGCAGAGAGAAAAGCAGATGCAGACCCCACTCCCTGAACCCATGATCCGTCCTGATAGGCGCATAATGAGAACCAGACAAGTGTTCACACCATAACACATACAAATCCCCATTCATTATTCATGGCAGATTACCCTCTTCATTAAGGCAGAGGCGGGGACCAGGGGACAGAGAGAGAGAGAGAGAGCGCAAGAGAGAAGAGGAGGGGAAGTCAGTCTACGAAAATGTTACCGGATGAGAAGCAGCCAAACAGAGCTCTGGCCCGCCCACACTACCGAGGTTAAAGCATACAAGCCGTCAAGCTAACTGCCATCCAGATAGGACAGAGAAAGGACCAGAAACCATGACGAGAACAGGCGGTTTCTGCTGTATAAAGTTCAGGTCCCTGAGGTCCACAGCTCTGCATTCTGCTTTGATACTGTAAACACAAAGTGACAAAGCTCTTCTGTGGGAAGCTGGAAAATGTCAGCGTAACAGAACCCATGTTACCACAGCAAGACAACTTCTACCACCAGGCCCCACTAACCTTCATCCACTGGCTAAACCTGCTCTTTTTTTTTTGCATTACATCACGATCCAAAACCTAAAAACGGGTCTTATAAACCCCAATCATCTTCAGTCTTTTTAGATTTTCATTCACTGCATAGGCCGCCTAGTGAATTTCATGTCACTGTGAGCCCTTAGCTATGCTGAGGTAGGTCAGAAGGACCTGATAAAATCACTCCTTGTTAAGTTTTACGGGGGATCGTAACTACCTCTGTCGTTAAAGCTGTGTTATTTTCTGCCCGACCCCTCATGGAAAGGTCACAGCTTATCAATGTGGCTAAAGTTACAGCAACATAAGCGTGAGTACAACACAAGCTGATTTCGGGGGTTAGGCCTGGTTAGCTCCGATAATATTACTAAAATAGAAAAGAAGATAGAAAAGATAGAAAAGAAAACCTTCCTTGCTTCGCTTCAGCAATATTAAATGAATAGCATATATACAGAAAAGTTCTGACGTGTGGGTTTTGCATGTTTTATGGTGGTGTTTAACATTGGCTGAACGCCCTAAAAGCAAATCTTTCCATCAGAATAGGGAAAAGTGTGAAGCGTCTTTTCAGCGAGTGATTGATCATGTGTGTTGTTGTGAAACGCTCCAGCAGGGCTGAGCTGTGGGCTTTGTTGAGGTTGGCAGGTGAGAGATATTACCTGTTGGTATGGAGGTCCTACATTTGAGAAGGTACAAGCTCAGACAGGCAAGATGACTGACCTGCTCAGATTCACCCTGTTACTAGAAATGTTATCCATGTGTATAACAGATTATCAAGAAAGATCTATCAACATAATCTTCTCTGACATTAAGACTGTAATGACGCTTGAACAAGAGTCACTAACCGTAGTTCAATCAGTGAAAGCCTCCATTGATCTCTTAATCCATCATTTTGTATAATTTTCCACAGGGACAGTGAGAGACAATAAAATGTTTAAATCCAACATGTCATCTCAAGTGTATTGGTACATCATCTGAATTAATGGCATCAGTGATTTTTCAAGTCAGTACTTGGCACCAGTGACAGCATGAAGAGAGCATGCTCCACAGAAACCCAACACAAAAGGCTAATTTAATAATATATCAAAAGGCTGAAATATGCCAAGCACATTTGTTATATTTCTAAGCTGTCTGGACAGTATGGCATTCAGCAAGCAAATGCACAAAAAAAACAGATTATATAAGAGCAATAACTCTCAGTGCTTGTGAGACTATGTCAGACTGCCCTCAGTATGTTGCAGCACAATAGGCCTGTTCATTTTGTAATTATGTCTGACCTGCAGGTACTCGACAGAGCCACACTGATGGAGCTGCCATTCACAGCGCAGATTTACATGGATTTTAAATCATTATGGTGAAGAAAAAAACACGCATTTCATCCATCTAAATCCTTTTAGCTCTTACAACGGACACATATGAAGTGTATTGATTTTTCTCAGTGGACAGAGTTAATTAACAGGGACAACACTGGGATTCACCTTTTTGTATACAGTCTATGGGAATTACACAGTCAGTCCTGAAGGCAGGATAGAAGAGCATAACGATGTAGGTAGACTTTGTTATGATCAAGAACTACTAAATAGCAAATAGTTTAACAGAAAACAGCTGCTTAAAGTAAAGTTTTACCCCTGGCCAGCTGTGAGCTTGCAACAGCTTTACTACACATAGCGAGGGAAAGCAACAGCCCGGCTCTTTTTGACTGTTTATTAACAGTTTACCGAGTCCTGCTGTTCAAGCAAAAGGAAAAAGTGGAGTCCCAGACAACACTAAAGCTCACCCCTGTCACCCTTCCTTCACTTGGAGGGAAGGTGGAGGAGGCGTCTACTTACACTCAAGTGATTGAGTAATGTATTCATGTGGTAGTAATGTGTTATTGTATTGTCATTCTTGTTATTCTACAGGCAAGAAGTTGACAAAACTTACTGTAGGAGAAGGTGAGGCGTGGAGTGACATCGTTTTCCGTGAGAGCTGTATGAAAACAACCAACAAGCAGGACAGTATAGGCTGAGAGACAGAGCCAAGCCATGCTCATTGTCCACATGCCTCCTCTGGACCGCCGGCCAACTTGCAGTATTTGCCTTTCAGGGTTTTAGGAAATTCATGAAGAGCGTCTTTTAAAACCTGTGTTTATTTTCTCTTCCCCCCTCTAGCTCTCTCTTGCTGCAGCACCCGGCTCCTTGAATGGAAGGCCTATGCACTGTTGTGATGTCGGGGCACTCCTCCGGGGCTGAAGACGATGACGATGGTTTGAAATGACGACCTGTGACCTCAGAAGAAGACAGAGAGCCTCCACCGATCAGCCTCCATGCATACACAACACCGCAGCTTCTCAGCTCAGATCTGTGAAGATGGAAGAAACAACATTCATTCAAATGAATGCACTGTATAAACTGTTGTGAGGTTAGATGCTAAAGTCAGGATGCCAATTTCTAAATGCTGTACAAAGGCAACTGGACTTGATTGAGGTTCTTGAAGACACCTTTTATCCAAAAGGCTTTGAGATATTTCAGTCTGGACCAAAGCTGTGGACCAACTGACCAAAAAACAAACTGTTTAAAACATTTTTTTAAACAGTTTATTTTAAACCTACCTACTCTGTCTATCAAGTGGGGCCAAAGCTGAAATTCTCACTGCACACTGCAGATCTGAGGTTGTATGGTATTGCTTTCAATTTCTGTTCAGAGGTGTAAAAAGGTGACATTTGCTGTGGTGATCATTAATGGAATACAACATGAATGAGTCTGTGAACAATGCTCAGGCCAGGTCAAACTGATAGTGTCAGCTACTGACACTTTACGCTCCAAAAGCTGTAATCTCCAAACCTGAACTGCATGTACCTGCTCCATTGTGCGCTGCACAGGAAAGAAAAGAAAGCAGAGATTTCTTGGAAATCTTTGTTAAAGCTTACAGACAATGCCAAGGTGTGACGCCCAAGTTGCAGCTCATATTACAGGAATTACGGGCGTTTCTGGCCACAGCTTTTCTCCGTTGAACTTTAGTTTTATTACTGAATGATGAGAAATGGTGTGCAGTATATATTACAACCGATCACACTGTAAAATGTTTTGATTCCCACAGGTCATAGAGGGCTTTAGTTCAGCTTATTCTCAGTTGTGGTGAGGAATTTATGGAGATAAAAGTGTCCAAAGCCAAAGGAAACTGATATATTTGCTTAGGCCTGCTGTTCTGTTCTCATCAACTCAATACAGATCACCATTATTTAACTTGTAGCTGTTGCCATTTAAGAGTTGACGCTGGCTAACTCGTTTATCCACAAATTCTCCGGGCAATTCTTAAGCACGCATCAGAACAAAGCCACAAGACAACTGTTATTCCAGTAATGGAGTTATGAGGCAGTTCAGTGATGCTGATTAACTGAACGTAGTGAGACATGAGAGGAAACTCAATACAGACATCCCCATTCCAACTGCAAACGCTCTATTACAGTTGCCACGGGGAGCTCCTCATTAAATGCAACCAACGGGAGGCTCGGTTTCATGTGAGGTATAGCAATCAATAGCAAAAGGTAGCGAGTGAAGCTATTCCTGGTTTCTATCAAGGGGTTCCTGACTCTTAGTCAATAAGCAGTCTGACGTTTGCTGCAAACACAGACATCTCCAAATCTGAGCCGGGTAGATGACATTTGGAGGAGCAGGAAGGCCATGATAAAGGCCAGAGAACAAGACACAAAAAGGCTTATTTCTTTGCAGCAGAAGACACACACAAGACTTGAATAGGAGAAATACAGGCAGACATACCCTGTTTTGTCAATGTAGTCTAGGATACTGCTGAGGAATAACACTTAGTGAAGCGAAGAATGAATTAAGTCACTTTCTCCTGAGTTATGCTGTTTGAAACAAGGTGTTTCATTAAAAGTCTTTCAAAATTAAAAAAAAAAAAAGATGTCAACAGGAGAGCTAAAAGATCAAAATCTATCGTTCTCTTTTCTACCAAAGCTGCACAAAGGAAAAATAATCAAGAATGTCTGGACACTGAGGACTTCGGCCTACAGCAGTGAGGACTGTGACTCCTAATGATCATAATGACAAAAGCAGATGAGGTTATGAGAGGCTTCTGCTTTTAAAACTCCAGGCTTTATCACTGTCTGAAGTTTTTGGACAATGCCCCCTGCCAGTAGCCGACGTGATGTCAATGGATTGTAACATGTAATGGACACAGAAGGCGGCCATAAGCATCATTAGCGTCCTTTGTGCAGAACAACTCAAAGTGAGACAACACTTGACCACCAAGCAGTGGAGCTAACATTAATTCTGGGTTTGTGTGACAGTCAGAAAAAGAGTCCCGCATGCATCAAGCTGAATCCGACTGAGGGACATAGAGAGAGCTCGACTCAGCGTGAGTGAGAGAACAAGGCCCTTACTGACAGCACAGAAATCTATATGCAACTCTGCTCTTCACTGCTCTCTCCTGCATGATGCATAAACTGAATCATCCCTTTCACTCCGTACACAGACGTGATAGTGTGCTCTGGCTGCGGATGATACTCTCCCATCTCTCTGTCTATGAGCTCCTCTTAAATCTCTACAGTTTCTGTCTATATCCCCTCCAGCAACATATCAGCTTATCAGATTGGCATAATTTTTACACATGTCAAACGCTGATGGTCTAATCAAAGGCATATGTCTGGTTTTATTAGTGGGAGGACACTATTAAGTTTGGGATTTTTCAACCAGACTAAGTGAATGCTATTTATTTGCAGATATTTATGTTAACACTAGCAAATAAAACACTATGATGAAACAGATTTTTGTGCATTCCACAAATCTACAACAAGACTAACAAATGTCTTAATTTCTTTATGACTGATGCACTTAGTTTGAAAATTATATTTAGTTTCACTGATAGAGCCCTGATAGAGACTGACAATGCAGTATCAAAACAAATACAAAAGTAAATAATTACTTCTTGCCCCAGAAACTCTGGTCTTTGCTGCCTTAGATTTGGCAGATGTTCAACAGTGTCTTTACATTAGAATAAATGACACTGCAAACTTAATTATGTTTCTTGAAAAACATACGGAGCAGGGTGTCTTGAACAATGTCCTCAAAGTCTTCTGACACCAACCACAGGATAAGGGGCAGTCTGAATGTGGCGCGACGGGCATAACGTGGGGCAAGCCCTCACAACACTATTACGACACACTTGGAAAGAGGAAACTGGTTAGACAGATTTCAGAGTAAATCTGGAAAAAAAAAGCAGGTTTGGGGTGCTGGGAATAGTGAGTGAACTCTACACAAGAAAAGATCTGAATCATTAACACGTGGTTGTTTACTGTAAAGTGAATAAAACTCCCATAAATAGGAAACTTTGTCAGTGTGAAACTGAAAGCTTAAAGAATACACTCAACCTGTAACGCAGAGTAGTAGCTTGGGGGCGGCCGTGGCGCAGCAAGTAAAGAGTACGGCTTTGGACTTTGGACCGGCCTGAGATCGGAGGGTCCTAACTTAACATAGTACTTACTATATCAAACTCATAAAAAGTTATGGCCATTTCATATACTGCAATAAACCTTTGGATGCTATCTTTCCTGCACAGTAAATATACTTTACAGTAGAGTGTGTCTCAAAAAGAGGATGTAAGTTTTATATTTAACCAAACAGAAACATTCCCAGAACTCTTTACCCGTCATTTCTTGTAATACAGCTAAAACTATCACTATAAATCACTGAATGGCAAAGACTGGCCAATGACAGCACTACTTATAAGACTGTGTGTTAGTATTATAAATAGCAGCACTGCATATACTGCTGAAACAGGTGGCACCACTATTTGCATTTGCCATCCGAGTAGAGTAGGAGGGTGGGGGGCAAGGCTCCCCGGATTCCACACACAGCCTGTTGACTGGAAAAGTGTTGACTGATAAATACGACCTCTTGGCATGCCCGTCATCTCAGGAAGCCACCTGTATGCACACACAAATACACGCTGGCCACCTACGTCACACCCCGCGGACAACCCAGGTCACATGCTACCAGATGTGGCCTTCAACCTGTGATCAGAACCTCCACTCCTGCCCCCTCGCCCCAGAAGGACTCTCAGATGTGTGAAGGAGCAGATGTGAGATGTGGAGGATATCATCTGTCAGGAGAGGCTTTAATGGAGGAACACGCCTGCACATATGGACAGAGTAGCTGATTCACCGGACGAGCGGTGTGGGTGTGCAGTGTTGACATAGTCCTGAACTGGTCCTACTGCCTACTGGTTATTGCACAACTACTCATCCAGATCCAAAGATACCCATCTATGAGTAAGACGTGACAGCACTTCCATCACCACATGTATCAAAGTCAAAGTATCAGGTCAAAGGGATTTCTGACAAATTACAAACACAGGAAGTTCATGGTACAGTATTCTCACATTGCTCCCACTACAATGACTTATTCAGCAGTTCCTGTTAAAAGAGTTTCCCTGTGAGCCAAATTATGACGCAAGTGTAAGAGGAGATGTATGAAACATGATATTCAAATGGGTTACACCACACAAAGTAATTCTTAGGCAGGGATCAACTGTTCAGGTGTACCAGGTGTAACTGTGCGTTAGCTAACTGAACTAGCAAGTTTAACTGACAAAACTAACGTTAGATCGCTAATATACGATATGATCTGTTTAGACTGAAAAGTAAAATATGAAATATTGTCAGTGCCTGTGACCTGACGCTGAATAAAATGCTGCTGAATAATGTTGGAAACAAAGAAGATTTTTAGAGATTTCACAAAAACAACAGAGTGTGCTTTAGTTTCCAAAACCAGAATAAAGACTAAATAACCAAAACTAAACAAGCATAGTCGGATGTTTGCAGACTAACTCTGAAATACACTGATTTTTCCATGTATGCAAATATTTTATTTTCAGATAATATATTTTCATCTTTTCTTGTTTATCGAGTTGGATGACCCCACAAATGTTTCCTTGTACTGACTTGCACCTCACTAAAGTCTTTTGTTTACATGGCGCAACCTTCTTTAGTAAAAACACCAATTTGAGACGAGGTAGTAGTTAACTTTCAGAGGACTTCACGCCCAAACTTGGTAATGAATTTTCGAATAGATGGTGCAACCCGATCCTGTTCCCCAGAGAGTGAAAATTCGGAAGTCTGTACGTCTGATTAGACTGACTGACTGTGGAGTCTGAAGAAATGCTCTCTCGTTTCTATTCGACTCATTTTAAGTCCAATCCCCAGACCTAGCTAAGAGTAATTAATGGCTCATTCATCCCTGAGTGAACCATACAGCAGTAATTATGACCATATGCTATTCCAAAGACTTTTAATTGCCTAATTAAAATCTTATTAAACTATTGAACAGAGATAGGGGACATTTTGAACCTAAGGTTCAGGGGAGTTAAATTCATCAAGCTCGCTTCTCCTCTGGGGCCTGTGACACATGGTCAGAGGTTGTGAATTTTATCACAGGCGCTGACTTCCTAAAACATCCCAAATGTGAAGCTATCAGGCGTTAAGAATGTATTGATAAATTACGGTAATATATGGCTGTGAAAGTGAATGAGCATATTTCATCACCCCTGTCTTTGAAACCTATACAAGTGCCTAAATCAACCCTGTCTCAGAAGTGAAAATATTCAAAATGATATTCCATTTCATTCCATTTCCCATCTGCACAAATTTCCATAACAGATGTGGAGCCAGCAGAAGCTGCTTGCTGATGAAATGTAAAGTAGCAGTGCTAGGTCTGTCGCTGGGCCTGCTATCACTATCAAGGCCGAAGTGGGTGAAAGAAGAGCAGCAGGGGGCTCTGCGACAGACAGAAAAGTGCATTAAAACACTGAAAGGAAATGAAAGGGCAACGGCACATTTTCCTGTTGTTGATCTCAACAGACAAATACTAGATTCAATGAGATCTTTACTACTGTGTGAGAGTCATTTGCCCCTCTTGGCTTTGTGCCCTTTATTTCCCGGCACCAAATCCCCCTGTCAAAACACATCAGAGACAGCATAAGCCTGGATTAAAACTATTCATGTGTTGTCATTAATAAACCCTGAAACATGGTAAACTGAGGGATTGAGGCAAAATTGGCAGAAGTTTGTACTTTTCCCCCCTCTCCTCACTCCCTTTTCAGTTTTCAACAATCCAGTGTAAGCTGATCCACTCTCTGGAAGCAGACTGCCCTGTTGATCTTGCAGAAATTGCTTTTCTACTGTTGCCACACCCCTTGCTGAGGAAGGAAACGCCCATATCTTTGAGAGTATTCAGTTCTGTCATTTTATATGGCTTTCAGATGCTAAGCTGGCAACCCGTTTCACATACCATTAATATCAGTCACTGCAGATACTAAAGCTCCCTCTATAATTTGTCTCGTTTTCTTTACCTATGTCTCTCCTTAAGCTTTCTGAACGCTTAGCCTACTGACCCATATCATGTCCTCAGATATTCTACAAATTCAGTGATCAAAGGTTTAAATCATTCTGATGCTGACACTCAACAACTCCATCTTCCCCTCAGGAAAGACTTTTGGTCTTTTCAGAGCTACACAGTTCTGTGTATCCTGACATGGTGGAGCAAGAGCCAAACAAGAGGACACTGCTGCTGCTTACACCACAATTGTTTATACTATAATAAATATTTATACTATCATAAATTGTGCTTATAAAAGGCTGACCACAAGTGCTCTATAAGCAATGCCAGCACTCAAATTCTTTACCTGCTTTTGGATAGTTTGTTTTTAATGTGAAATAGAACAATATTTTACTAATAACTAAGTTCTAAAGGCTGTGGCTCCATCTTCTAGCTGCAGCTGGTCCCTAAAGACTTGTTAAAGAGAGTAGTTTGGGCATTAGTAATTTTGCTATCCCCCTTCCAAGCACATGTAAAAGAAATTCTGAGCGTGGCACCATGTGTTGATAAATCTCACATCACCTGCAAATTGATGCACGTTAAATCTCTCACACTCTCATAATCTCATCGCTGCTGGAAAATTCAAATCACATGCATTAGCAGAACTCAACAGAGTCTCTCTGGTCCCGACACAATAACGCAGGATTAGGATGAGGGTGACATTTTTGTGGGCTTTCCAATGTCAAAGTCTTATGCTGAAAACTAATACTGCATTTACGATGGGTGATGATGAGATGCACATATGAAGGCTCACAGTAAAATTACAGTACGAAACAGTCTTTTCATTACTCCTTCCTATTACACACATGGTGCAAATGCTTTAAGAATGGAGAACAGGTTCACTGACTTTACTCTGTACTTTTAGAAGAAACATTCATAATATACAGGACATATACAGGACATATACAGGACATATACAGAATTAGCAGAAAACTGCTTTTTAAGAGTGAAATTCTGTGAACTCTGGTAACCAATACTGACCTATAGCCTGACCCCGGTCCTGGTTGAGGTATAATCGTACTGCAACTCAGTGACAGCACACATACTTTCTGGTTTTCAGAAAGTATGTACCATCAGTGGAAACATAGCAAGGGTTTGATAGTAACTTGTATAACAGTTTGGCCCAGCCAAAGAAAGTGTGGCCATATGTAGCAAAGTCCAGCAAAAGAAGCAAATTCATTGAGGACTATTTTATAAGAAACATAAAAATATATACGCTTTAATATTTTTTTTCACTGCACTGTTTTAGATACTGAGGGCCTGTGTTTTTATGAGGGGACCTGGCATCTGCCAGACACAGGTGAGGAACAGTTTCAGCCCTGGCTGCTGTAAGTAGGTCAGGCCTGTTGAAGCACTCACTCCCACTCTAAATGTCTACACTTGTTTGCCATATAATTCTGTCTGCACTTAGAGGAGTGAAATATTGACCCTGATAGAGAGAGTGCTGATAACACAGCATTAACTTCAGGTGCTTTATCTCGCCTGTTCTTGTTTTCCTTCACTAACTTGATTTGTTATATCAGATAAGACTACGATACACAACTATAGTATGCTGAGGCTGTTATTTAAATAGAAACATGAACATTTTAATATATAATTACAAAAAAAGATATAATTAGAATGTACTTAAATGAACAACTTACAGCATTTTAATTGATATGATGATGGTAGTTAACGTATGTGCTGAAACTGCCAAACAGAAATTAACCACTGAACAATAAACAGCAGTATGTAAGGATTTTGGAAACACTTTGCAGTCATTGGGTAAAAACATGACTTCTGATTTAATAGCAATAAAAAAAAACAACAACACAACACTTACTATTAACTTAATACTAACTCTATCACGTGGACAATTTAACTGTAAAAAAGAAATAATGTGCTGCATTAATATTTGCTGCCCATGTAAATTCACAGATCATTCAATCACCAACAATGCATTGAAATATTTACCCTCTTTGAAATTGATTAGACTGGTGTGGCATCCATGAAAAGCTGTAAACAAAGCGGCGTGGCTGTTCTCCCTTGATGTCCACAGCAAGAAGCTGCACGCATTCCAGTAGCTTAGAGGCTTAGACAGAAGCTCAGGCTACAGGCCATTGGGCAAAGAGCTGAACACATCCATCACTGTGTGAGACCGATAAAAGGCTCAGAAGGTCCGCTCTTCCATATGCTCATCAACGACACAAACCACAGACCCGCCTTCAACACCACTCAATAGTTTTTCGAGTCTACGGAGCACATCGTAGCCCTCAAGATCGAACCAGTGGCTGACAAGCTGCTTGAGGTTACACAAGTCTCACACATCGACTGCAGGGCTTTCTATTCAGAGTTTTCATTTGCTAACTGTGCAGCTGGCAAAGTGTAATCGACTAACTTTCTGTCAAATGACTACCTGATTGATAAACAAGTAGTTTCTGCACTATCCGTGATCTTGCTTAAGCCCCACCAAGCCTCCCAAAAAGCACGTAAAATTTCATGAGCTCAAGTTTTCACTGAGACATTACTCAGGGAAATATCCACACTATGAGGAGAACTATGGGGAGCGCTTTGCGAGATGCTGATGATATATTTTACTGCCTCTTGAAACCACTTAAACCTTGTGAACCGATTAAGCAAGGTGTTACATGGACAAATGAAACACAGCGAAACACTATACTGCACATTCTGAAACAGATTTCTGCAGGTAATTAAGGTAATTTGATGTTTCCAGAGGAGCTGCCATGTTTTTTAAACTTAAAGATCAATGACAGCCCAGGAACTGGTGTAATCAGGTTCATGTTCACTCTTCAATCACCAATTATCCAACCAGTTTATAATGATGCCTGTGAGAACTGTTTAAAGGATAATCCGGTCGTGTGCAAAGCAGTTCTGATTTATGATGTTCTGAGCTCAAGCAAGGTTCACCAGACCAAAAGGAGCAAAGTGAAATTTGTGCTCATTTGTGTGTGTGTGTTTTTTTTATATATTAGGATATTTTTACAGGTTGGTTTGATTATTTGCATACCATTATTTCTAATATGCTATTAAATACAGACTTCTCCTCCTTTATAGCCACATATAGTCCCAGTAAGGTAAAGGTATCTTTCGAGGGATGCAGATGGTATGTGGTTCTCTGTGAACACATTGAGGGAACCTGAGAGTCTGTTAACAATGCAAAGACTGGCTCTCTGATACTCTCTAAATCAAGTTCACGAGATCGAGTATACAAACGGTGAACAACTGATCCTGAGGCAGCAAATATGTTGCAGGCACTCAGCTTTCTTGTGCCTGTGGTTGTACTTGTTTATCTGCTTCACATCTCTGGCTACAATCCTCAACCGTGTCTTAAAAGTTGTGATATCAAGCACAAGTCAAATCCTTTTTATTTGACCCCTCTTTTTGGCAGACAGACCACATTAAAATATCTTTGTGGGGGTAGGCTGTCCCCTTTATGTGGGGTCTGAGAGTGGGGCAGCTACCCCCCACATGAAGTGACCTCACTTAGTAAAGATCAATAGCAGGCTGCACATTCCTTACTCCAAGTCCTCAGGAGTCACTTAGGCCTTGGTATCCCAGTCATCCAAGCCATTTTGTGAATCCTTTAGCACCCTGATATTTGGGGTAAATTCCAATCATTGACATCCAACATCCTAGACGACCAGATGTGACCTATGAGGGCAGCGTATCTGGTAAACCATATGGGGGAGATGAGTTCTTGTCACTCAAGAGTATCACGCAATAGGCAGTGCTAATGCAGTCACTCAAGGGCATACTTGTCAAGCTAGCATTGCTCACTTTAGGTCTAATTATACATGTTTATACATGGTATTTTTCTCTGTGCCCTTTTTAATTTTCCCTTTCAATCTCACTGTACACGGCCTAGCACACAGCCAAATTATGGGGCCCGCATTGATCCCAAGGCTAGATGATTTAATGGGTGACTGACTGTTCTATTTAACCAGACAGGCATAATAAGGGGATTAGCAACCTATCAGATGACAGAGTTCAGTGTGCTTGGCTGCAGGTATAAGGGCAGATATCCTATATCATATGATTTGTTAATCACTGTGCAGATGTTTTAAATGTGTTCATACTAGAAAGAAAGTAATAAACAATAATAATTTAGCAAAATTGCACCATAGTTCTTGAATTTTTTTATGCCTACTTGCCGTCACCAGTTAGTTAAGGCAGAATGGCCTTTGAACTTAAAAAGGACCCTTGAAGTCCATGCATCTCTTTGTTTGCAGTGAAAACCCACACTAGTGTGCATCTGAGATGCAATCAGAGTCCTGACACGTCCATACAGCACCCGGGCCCGCACAGCTGGATGTATGTAGGAGGGAGCTGATGTCATGGAGAGATGGAGGTGAAATGATCTGTTACTTGAAAGCTGAGCCTCTTCCCTGAGATATCAGAGCACGTAACATGTCCCCAGACACCTTCACCTAGTTTCACAACTTAGAGGTAAGGGATGGTCAACTGTGTCTTAAACACAGACAAAAAGTACTAAATTATGAAATTCTGCAGTTAATAAGAACCCAGATGTGATTCTGGGTGAAATGAAAAAAAAAAGAAAAAACAAAAACAAATTCCTTGTAAACCAGTAAAGGCCAAAGTACAATTTGGGGTTACTGACATCAGTATAAAAAAAGTAGTTAAAGAAAACATTCAAGTCTCATGTTAGCAAACATCTCTTCTGATTAAGTGTCCCAAAGTCACTACATTCACGCAAACCCAAGAGGCTGCTCTGTAACTTACGCTGCTCTGACGCTACCCTGGGGAAAGCAAGTGATTCATCACAATATTTATAAACTATAAGTGTAAGGTCAATGATTTGATCTATGAGTGGGAACAGAATAAATAGGCTTGAATCACAAGCTAAACATAAGGAGAAGAAAAGAAAAGAGAAATCCAGCAGACAGAATTCAGCATTTCTCTGTATTCACAGCAAATTGCCATGCACTGCCGTTTCACAAAGTAAGATTTATGCAGTACTGTTTATTTAAGAAACTGAAAGACAGTGAGATTACTTTGAATGTCGTGTCTTGCTGAGAAATTTTATGAGTATTACTGGGAGGGGAATTTCCGGGTTTTCCTATTATGAAATAACCCTCTGACGCAACAAGCTCTGACTTCATACTGAAAACAACCCAGTCCAGCTGCCCTTGATTCGACCCTTCTTGGATAACCATGACCTGGATGACAGAGAATCTTCTTTGACACAACAGAGAAAAGGTTAGCTCACATGTAGAACATATTCCTGCCAATGCAGAAACAGACAAGATAAGATGCATTCTGTGTTACTGGGAAACCAGTAAGACCCTGACTGTCCACAACACAAAAAATAGTCATACTGGTGGAAAAAAAAAAACATCAACAGTGTTAGTTCCTGTGAGCTTAAACTGCACCTGCACTATGAACAGCCTCATCCCCTCCAGATGTCTGGAGGCCTCGCTAGACCCAGAGCCAGCACATCTATAACTGTCTCCACGACTGCCCAGACTGGTGGATAAGTGCCAGAAAGAAAGCAGAAATGCAGGGGGGATCTAAGCCCTGCAGCCACTCACGCTGCACAAAAAGTGCTGAAAGAGGCCATAAGATGGCTTGTGTGCAGTGTCTTAATATATCACATCTTCAATCCAATCTGATGAATTATTCAGATGGCGCTATCTACTGTGCCTCTCACCTAAAACATCTGCCCTGCCAGCCTGTCTGCCAGGTCTGGCTCACTCTGTTCTGCCACAGGAAGCTTTTAGTCTGCTGCTGTCCTGTGGTCTCTGTTCCATTTAACCCCTTCCGCTATCTCTATTTCCATCTCTTAGACTAGAGGCTTAAAGCACTAAGGGAAAGAGATTATGTTACCATGTCAAAAAAAAAAAAAAAAGAAAATAGTATCATTTTGTTTGTACAGTTCAAATATCTGGGTTGTAAGGCTGCAGTATGCTCCAGACAAACCAGCTCAATGTGTAGTCCGATTGAAAAACTTTATGGCTGTTCTAACCAGCTGAGACACGACAATCATGTGAATGACGCCGCACACTTCCAAATAATCTCTCCTCAAACGTGTTCATGATGTTACACTTGTTTGTTCAAAAAAGCCTGAGAGAGAAGTTCAAACCCTGCTTTCTTTGTCACCTCGTCACAACTGGCCAATCGCTGCATGAAGTGGGACGCAGACGCATAAAATAATGTCCATTAGGAAAAAAGCCTTTGCTTTTGGGGCGAGGAAGTGTGTATGACGTTCCAGCTCTGGGCTATATCACACATGAGAGGGGACACCGAGCAGAAAGCAGAGCCGGTTGCATCACATACTTCCAGGCTGTAAAAGTGAGGAGAGTTTGTGAGGAATAAAAGGTGCACACTCACCTCCCCCCTGCACTGTTTATGGCTCTTAGCAGAGCATGAAATGACTATATACCAGCATCACTCCTCCTCTCTGTCATCTTCCTTTGTAAATTTCTCATTCATAACTTTCTGCAAGGATGACTGACTGAAAAACGTGTGACCCAGCCAGCACTGTTTGTATCAAAGGTTAGAGAAGAATAACTTTGTGGGTCAGAAAAGTGGAAAGAGTGTGTTTCAACCAGTTATGTTTCAAGTATCTTACTGTGTCCTACTTCTTAGTATAAAGAATGGTACTGTATGTTGATATTGATATTAAAAGAAAACACAGCTTGTTTACAGTGAGCCAATTAGAGGCCTGTGATTAGAGAGTTACGGCAGGAATGTTTGAAAGGGTCAGTGGCACCATTACCAGAGTAAAGGGCACAACCTGGAATGCTCAAAGATATCAAATCACAGCGGCGAGGGAGGGGCAGGCTGCTAAACAAGGCTTGGTTGGAGGCTGATTCCATTAATCAAGCCTACTCTCATACTCATGTCAGGAAGCACACAAACATTTCCGACCGCTAACAACAAGCTGATGTACGTCTGCTGTATGTGACACCTTACAGTCATCCCTTAGCTCCAGTGTCAGGAGCCTTTTTCTGCTTTGAGGATTAAAATAGAACTTTATTATTAACATGCAAGGGGAACAGGTGTGTGCTGAAGGGTGATGGAAGCACACCCTGAAAAGACAATTTTGCGATTCTCACACCAGCACATGAGAAACGCTGACGTACGTGTAAACATACTCCACATGGTTTTCCGAAGCTGTTTCACAGGCTTGTGTACAGTTAAAATAAGGCCCCGTGTGAACAAGGCGAGGTCCCGGAGTCCTTCGTATGTGTGTGACGTGTTTTTGGTGTGTGTTTCATACAGGTTAAAAGGCAGATCTGAGTGTCTCTGGAACACTAGAGGAAACACAGCGATCTGGCCAAGTTCCATGTCCACAGTCATTTCCCACATCGTGGCACAGTGCTGGACTGGGAATAAACAGAGGAGCCCGCTGTGCTCCCAGAATGCATGTTTGCAGAGTTCCCATCAGTGAGTACACAGTAATAGGACTCCCTGAAGGCCTGTGTTTAACCTTTAGGTTACAAGTGGCTGGCCGCTCCACAGCCCGCCTCCTCCTGGGCCTCAGCTATTAACCCTTTTCTCACTCGTTTTAGTCTTCACGAAAGAAGTCAGATCAAATCACAAGATCAGAGGATCAGGCTGAAAGGTCCAGAACAGCTGCTAAATGGACTCTGTTTGATTATTAAGTCAACTACTTTTTTCCAAGGTAACAAAAGGAACTCAGCTCAGCTATTAAGGTAACTTGTTTGAGAATTCCTCAAAATGCTCAGGAAAAAAAAAAGTAGAAATTTCATAATCTATCAATCCGGGACAACCGGGCAAACTCCATCTGCTGATGGAGATCATTTTTTATGTTTGAAAGCACCAGGACAAGACCTTGTGGTGAGATTATTTTGTCAAAGAAACACAAAAGCTTTCACCAGTGTCACTCATAACATCCTCAAACTTAAAGTGACACAACGCAGTCTATCTAAAAAACAGGATGTGACACATTTTGAACAGGCAATGGTAAATATAGCAGAAATGGCTTAGTTATATTTTTAAAGCCACATTATAAAAAAAAATAAACGTTCCATTGCACAAATGTACCAAATCTGACAGCAACTTAATATGGTGAGCAGGTTTCTACAAAACTAGAATTCTCCAAACCAAAAACCCTGTTTATCTGTATCATTTTTCTGTCCTGCAGGGTAATTAGGGGAGACAACACTGTATTTTGGGACAGGCTGTTTTGATTTGGTCTATGTTGTGTTACTGCAGTAAGCACAGCTCTTGTCTTGGAAGACGGCACACCATATTTTGGCTGAAGTTTAAAAACATATCTCAAATTTCTTGAAAGCAGCAACAGCATGATCTAAACTGTGATCTAATTCAGAGCCATGCACTTGTCACATAAATTGTAGCCCGTAATTGCACACACACTTTGTTTAAACTTGTTACTGCCGTGAAATCTAAACTAACATTTGTGACAACAAACCATACGGAGGAGAAAGAAATACATAAAGAGAAAATCAAATGGGAAAATCTTTCTTTCTCTCTCTCTCTCTCTCTCTCACACACACACACACACAGAGAATGACAGGGATAGAGTCAACCTGACTATATAAACAGATGAAGAAGAAGGATCAGAGTAGCCTAATGCTGAGAAAATGCCCTTGGGATATGCTGACAAAATGGAAACATGTATATATGGGGACAGCATAGGGGATTAAGCTGTGATAAAACAGTGCGATGCACTGTGATTTATTTCTTCTTTGTCTTTTCTCCTCTGAACAGATTTAGTAATCTGCAACAGGTTGTTCCCTGCTTTGAGCTGCTTCACAACACAGAAGCATAATTTCATCCTTTCGCTTATATTCTTTTCAGCAGAGTTAATGTAGAACAGCCCTGCATCAAATACATTTTCAGTCTGCAAAGGAATGTTCCAGCGTCCCAGTCAAACTCTGCAACAGTGATATTCAAGGCTTTCACTGCAAATAACTATCACCATGCCGTAAAATATATTTTTGCGGAGAAGTCTGGATCCGAGGTATTGATATAACAGGCACCATGCTTTACCAACGAGCCAAAGCTTTTCTGACAGCATCATACAGGCAGTTCATTGTCAAGGCCGCCGGTATCCAGAATGCAACTGCCAGCTGTTTTCTTTGTGGATCAAACCAAAAGAAAACAGCAGACCAAGGTCAGCACAGACAGGCTTTTCTCCTACAGCAGACAGATGAATCTCCATATACGAAGCCGCATAAAACAAAAACTCTCTCTGTCACAAATGAGATAGCACGGCTGATTATATTCCACCCTCTTGTGGAATAATCAACCATTCTCAAAAATTCATGAAAGCTCCTATTTATTCCAGTTCTAATGGGTGTTTGTTGATCACTTCAGGATCTGTGTCTGTGTGAAAGCTTGGTTCTGAGGGTTATCTCTCATGTCCAGCTGCCTTATCTTATATAATCGGTCCATCTGAGTCTGTCTAGAATGTACTAAACATGCTAGACAGACTCAGATGGATTGATCATATAAGATATCAGGTCATGCTGATTTTTCTCTAGGGAAACTGAGAAGACCTAATGTTAAGAAAAAGAAATTGTTAAAATCTCCCTCCACTCCAAAACACGTTCTGCTTATTGTTGCTTTACTTGGATGTTTGACCTTGGCTATGCAGAATGATACCGTGTATGCGCAGAGTTTGACACAAGAATGCAGATTTCACATTTATCAGCTAAAGGAAGAAAGTTTTTCTGTGCTTGGATTAAATCTGACTTTAGGACGTGTACACACAAGACAGAAGATGTCACAACTTCTCTGGGAGCAAGCTGTGGTGCAACATGCAACTTCTTCAGGTGGATGTGGAAACCTGAAGCCTCCAGTGCACATAGACTGAGAACAGACTTTGCGGTGAAAAGACACGTTGGATTTTGTCCAACATGTCTTTTGAAATGAACATTATTTTAATATTCATAGATTCTGGGTTTTTTTTTTATGAAGGAGAAGATACAATGAAAGAAGAATTTTCTATAAAACTATATCAGACACAATTCCAAGCAAAGTACTTTTTTATGTGTTAAAACATCTCTGGGGGAGTTTTTAAATAAAAAAAATAAGCAAATTATTAAACCAAAGCCCACTTCATACACATATTTTCTTGCTGCCTCACAAAATTGTTTGCTTTGTCAAACTCTAATGACACAGGAGAGAAAGACAGAGAGCTTTTCAAGTAAAAGATACTTGGCAGTGCACACTCAAAAGTAAGCATGAAGAGTAAATAAAAATCTTAGGTTGACCTCCTCGTTGACTTTTGACAAACTTTTCCATTTATGGTTTCTATCCATTAACTACCACCCACACATCTAACAGCTTGGCATTAGTTTCAATTGTTCTGGCAGCAGAGTGTGGGTGAGAGATTTGAGTTTCACACAATAACACCTGATGCTTCTGTGTTTTAGTTTCCAGGCATCACCATCATGAACCCCTAACCAGTGTCATAACACAAAAGCCCCTCAACAATTTTCCTGTGCTGGCTCTCAACCCTCACAACCATGCGCACCAAGACAATTACGACTTTGTGTTGATATTTATGTTCTGGTTCTGGCCCATCAGCTTTTTCCAAACTCCTCTGGGTTCACACAAAGTTTGCAAGCTGGGTGAGGATGTGTGTGTGTGTGTGTGTGTGTGTGCACTGGCTGCCACATTCACTAACTCGTGTCGGTGGAAAAGAGGCCCCCCGCTCCCAGTCACAGGGTCACCGCTGAGGAGTTGTACCTCGGCCTTAAGAGTCGAAGCCATCCTCTGTTTCTTTTTTTTTTTTTTTTTCTACAAGCCAGCAAGCCTTAAAATACAAACACACCCAGGTAAATAGCCATGTTTCCAAAGAAAATAAGTCCAACATCTCTTAATGCAAGGGTAGCTCCTACACATACAAAATCACCCACAAATACATGCTCAAGATACACACACGCACACATACATAAGCTTGCACTCAGACTGGGTCTTTAATGACCCCCTTGCCCTGCTATCACCTTGCGATAAAGACCTACTGTGGAGGCAGAGGGCTGTTTCGTGTCAGCACACACCCACTTTTCCATTTAAAGAGAGAAACTAACAACAAACCCCACACAGGCTCAGCCATTTAAAAAAGTTTATGATACTCTAACAGGGAAATGACGGGTTATCCTGGCATCATTTCAATAGGTAACAAGAACTGTAGCGTACTCACATCAATGATTCATGAAGCACCACACAGTTAATGAACACAAGGCTATAATCTCTATAACAGCGGTACTTACGCTCTGTCCCACTCAGCTGTGACACACACAAAAAAAAACTTCCTTCAGAAGTAAAAAAGGGTTTCTTCCAGGTGACACAGACAGATCGATCCCTCCTCCGGGAAGTGTCAGACAAAAATCCACACAAACAACAGAGTTTGAAGCTCTAGCAGATGACAGCTCTCAGTCCGCAGGTCTACACTCTCCCTCTCTCTGACACAGTGTCGTACTACAGCCTGCCTCTGGCCACTCAACACATACTGAAGCTCCTCCCATCACCGTCAGAGAGAGTCACCGAAAGAGGAGGGAGGAAGAAGGGAGGTCTACACATTCAGCATGATCTTGACTAATTTTTGACTTGAAGTGCTGATGTGCAAGTTATCTGTTTTATTCTCTTATGTTAAGTTATACTTCATGTAGTATATTTTTAATAGTGAGAATTACTAAATACTTAGTACTTAGAGGTAATCGCAGTAATGAGCAGTTTGGGGCTTTTTTTCTCTTGTTTTCACATTAAGAAACAAACAAACAAAAAAACTCCGATGTGTCCAATATGTCCTGTGATTTTCTGGTCATAAGACTGTTGACTGTCTGCTTTTGGGAAATCAGTGCCACCTCATTCAGAAACAACATCCTAAAGTTACACAAGAAAAACATTTATGCAATGTACCATTATATGGCTGAATTTATGTGAGAAGCCACTAAATGAGACAAAGACCTAATTGCATTGAACGTAGCCTTGGAGCTTTTTTTTCTCTCTCTCCTGGGAGTTGGTTCCCTTGTTATGGGCTGCAGATGTTAGCCTCTAAGCCAGCTGCTTGTACCCATATAAAGACTGGCTTTAATGATTATAATTACCAGTAACTTCAAGCTACCAGAAAATAAACCGAGTTTATCTGTCCTAAATCACAGTCATCAATTAACCTCTTTCTATGTATTTAGAACCAGTGGAAGGATTCACATCTTCTTGGTTTAAGCATCATAAACATCTATGGTTTTCGAAAGTACTGTGTTCTGTAATCAGACCCTGAAACTTCAAATCTGCTTTTTCACTTTTTAAAAAATGTGAAAGTCACTAATGATCATCATCAACAAACTCAAGAGAAAAGTAGAGCAGAACTGCACCTTTAGGAGCACAAAAAAATCGTCTCTAGGGCAGTGCTCGACACAAGTGCAATGCAGTGCCCTTTTCTTTTTTTTTAATCTGGGTACATGTACCATTTGTACCCTTCACAGAATAATTATGTACAAAGGCTTTAAGGTATCATGCCTCTGAGATACATGAGATTTAGCTAACACGTTGTACTTTGCAGTGGATCAAAAATTATGCATACAATATCACAAGGACTCATTTTGTGTCTTTCTTATAGCAGTGATGAATGTAGTTTTCACCACAAATATTCAAACATAGTATACCTTAATTTTTTGACATGGAGATTTACTTGTTTCCTTGCTCATAGGGAATGTTCTTTTCCTTTTAATTTTGTTGTTTTGAAAGAACACAGATATAAATAAATCATAAAATCTAAAACTGGAATTTCAGCATACCTCACTGCTGCTGAAACACTTTCCGTTTGATGCAATGAAACAGACAAACTTTAAAGCATGTATCTCTCCAGACAATGCCAAATTACAGTTTCATTAATACTATTGAAATAATATGGTTATGTGTTATGACATACTGTATATTTGGCCACTGCCAAATATAGCTGAGATCTGGATCCAGAATTCATGAACAGGACATGAAGAAGCTTAGATACTTAGAGTCAGCGTGTATGGAGCAGATCCACAAAGTAGTTCAAAAATAATTCACATGACACTGGCAAGGACAAAGTTTTCAGGCCATGACACCGAAAGTACAACAGAAGTGATGAAACAAAGTCTCAGAAGGGGCCGTTGCATGAATTGTAAAGGGGACACTTGGCTCAGATGAACCACATACTGCCCTTTACGTTCTATAAATAGAGCTTAGATTATTTAATCTTAATAATACTTGATTTATTAGAAAGAGTTGAAGATGTACATTTTGATGATATGCTGGTGAATGTACACCAAAGTGTTTTAAAAAGGCCTTAAAGTGAAGTGTTACCAAATTACTTCATATGCCTTCTCCAGAAATATTTCCAGGGTAAATAGAGAGAAGTGTAAGATAGCGGGGTGTTGAGACGGGGACGCCTGTTTCTAAAATAGCAGATGCTAATTATACACTTTAGGCAACTGCTAAGGAGGGAGACGCGATGCCAAGTTTGAGGTGTTGGGATTCTGAATGTCGGCTCAGTGTTTCTGTGCAGAGTCAAGATTCCTCACTGTCACCTGAGACATACTTAGGCCACAGCATAGATATTCACTGGATGTCTTATTTACAGCCCATGTCAGTCAGAAAGCCCTCCCCTCCCTACTGGACTGGCAACTCACCTCTTGTTGAGTTGGACCACCTGCCGCTGCCATGCAGACGACCTTTTGTAAACAATCCATAGAATATAAAGTACCCCTCCGGCAGACGCCTAAACACGTGGCTCAGACCAGTCAAACAGACGAAGACTGGCCTTTTTCATTGCTTGTGACCCTGTTAATGTGGCTGTGCTCAAAATGTCTCTTTTCATTGCCTCCGCTCTCCGTGACTTCTACACAAAGTGCACCCCACCAGTTACAATTAGAAAATGCGGAAATGCTCAGTGGTTGGTAATGGATAAAAATGACTGGTTAGGCTTTTATAGAACAATGGGAAACAATGGGAAAGAGACCCTAACCCTAACCCTTTCTGATGGGTTAATATTAAAGATTGAAGTTGCTAGAGAATATTCCGAAAACAGTTTGCAATATTATATGTTTTGGATTAATGGTAATTTATATTCCTCTTGTAAATTTTGGCATCATTTGCAATTAAAAATGGTATTTGTAGGTTTAGTATCCATGCTGATCTGTAAGTCACAAAATGAACATTGGACTGTACGTATGAAAACTAGAAACAACTGGATAAGAGAAAAAATATCCAAAAAGGGACGGTGCAACAAATCTTAATTTTGATAAGTGACATACTATGAGCTTTTGTGATTCCAGTGGACCACAAGAAACTCCAAGTTTGATCCTCCTTCTCAGCATGATCCACACACAGCCGGCAGAAGTGCTGACAGGTCAATCTATATAAATGAATAACAATCGAGGAATTACTGCGCCGCGATAAGCCCTCATGTTTCACATATTAACTTAATGGGAACACACCAGATAGCAGCACTAGGCTACTTAGAGTCACTGAGGCTGACAGAAGCACTGAAGACAACCGGGCAACCCTGGGACATAACTCCCGGATTCATGTTATCACTTCTGCGTTCAGGGGTTTTCAACGTTTGACTGTGTCATGGAGATCAATCCCGGTTTTACTGCAGTAACGTGCTTGTTAACACAACACTCCCCTGTTTGTTGAAATACTGTACTTCTGTGATGTATGCGCCACAACAATGTGACAGACGAAACACCAATTCTGTTCACTTCCTCTTTTTTGTTTGCCTCTATCATAGCAGTTATCTCTTATCAGAGTAATGTACAAGGAACTGAACATTTGAATGCTGAGGTGCGGAGGGCCCACCAGCTTTTTTTATTTTTTCACTAAGAACAACACCGAGACCTTTTCAGCTCTAAAATCACTGTGAACAAGAAGTGACAAATATTTCACCTTTTAGCAAAAACACCACTGTGCATCTCACAGGTTGTCAGTAGCTGCATAGTAACAGCAGGGCCGGGGTTGACACTTACTTCAAGCATCTGTTCAGTGCTACCAGCTAAAGGGAAAATACCAGTAAACAAACTAACTCAGAGTTCTAAAGCAAAACAGCTACCAGAGTCATAACTACTGAGGCAAGGCCTTTCTTTGTCCTCACACCGCTTTCATTTGCCCTTTGGCCTGATTTTTCAGCCTCAGTCTAAATGTAAAACCAGGTCACTGTAAAACACTGACGCTGAAGTGTCATTATTTGTACATAGGGTGGAAGTAGGGTACAGTTTTCCCTCCTTTAAGGAGCTTTAAGGTTGTGTAAAATCATTTTATTCCTGATACTCTCTGACAGTATCAGCTTGTTCCAGCCCTTCACTGAATCCATATGATGTTTACACTGACAGATATATTCAAGCTTCAGTTTTTTCGCCTTTGATAACTGATTTAGATTTTTTGCACTTGAACGCTCACTTTCTCCGTCTGGAAAGCACACGCTGTCTTTGTTGGATTCAAACCCAAGACTCTCTGTTTATTATCAAATGAAAATATTCTGTTCTATTCTAATTTCACCGACACTCAGCTTGACATATTCAGTATCTTTGGAAACTTTGGGATCTGCACTAGAATTCAGAATAAAGTTTTGTGAGTTTGTAATAACCGACACACCGGTGGGCCACTGCTTGTCATAGAGGCATCATGTGATAAAAGACCTCTCACAAATATCTAACTTTCAGGTGCATTTTGTCCTCTGGGTGACCTTAACCATCTTGGATTGTCTAGAAACTAGAGCTGAAACAAAGTGAATTTTATACATTTAGATTTTCAACAGAAAAAAATAATCTGCAAAACTATTTTGACAATCAATTCATCATTTAAGTAAGTTTTCAAACAAATATACCAAACGTTCCCTTTATTCCAGCTTCTTGAATGTGAGGATTTGTTGCTTTACTTTGGTTTAAGTGATAAAAAAAATGCTTAGGTTTTGGAGAGACACCGAATGCCATCAGCTTCAGCTTAAGAATTATTAATGGGAATTACTTGCAGCCCCCAATCTTTACTAAATAATGGTTTGTTGTTTTTGAAAAAAAAAAAAAAAGTCTAATTCTAAACTCAATGGGACACATTTATAATCTTTCCTATTTGGCGTGAGGGTGAATGTGCTGTCCGGAAAGGCACCAGCTGAGGTGGCACAGTGTGACCCACAACTGAGGTGAGTGACTCATTCTGGCATCGAGTGTAACTGGCTGAGAGTGGTGAATGGTGTGTAATATAACCTAGCATATGATCAATCACGCTCTTCTCAGGTGCTCCAGTGTATGTGGGATGTTGTGATTTTTCATCTTCTGCTTTGTGTGTTTGGAGGGGGAAAAAAATGGAGCTGTGATGGCTCGGCATGACACAACTAAAGGCATTAGTCCACCACCTCTGACACCGTAGCTCTCCAGCAGAGAGGGTTTGTGGGATGAGTGCCCTCTGGCAGGGAGGTGATGCCAGTGAACAGTCCCTGGGGTGTGTGTGTGCGTCTGTGTGTGTGTGAGAAAGAGAGCTGTACAGCCATCTATGTGAGTCACCGCTGCCCCTTTCATTAGACTGTTGTGTACATGCTCATTCTCTTTATGTCACCACCATCTATTAGTCACTTGTCTGAAACCGCTACTGGAGTTCCCAGCATTAGCAGTCACATGTCTGCTAAATCATCATACTGTGTGTGTGTGTGTGTGTGTGTGTGTGTGTGTGACTTCCATATCATGCTTTCAGGTGCTCACACTGCATGTGGCTGTTTCTCCTGCGATCCTTTTCTAGTCTGTGTTTATCTTTATAAAGAGAAATATGTTTGCAGTAGTTTTTATTGCCAAACTATTTATTGGATTAAACAATTTGTCAAACCAGAGCCAATGGCACAGGTCCAAAGCAAGTAAAGCCTGCTCGAAATTCAACAGACAGAGCGAGAGGAACAGCTCGGATGCTCCTCAGGTGGCCCTCCATGTTCGTGGCAGCAGCTCAACTTTCCTGTATTTTCTACCTCAGGACCCCCTCCCCCGCCAACACACACACACACCCCCACAGTCACATATACAGTAACAACCATGTCCTGCTCCATTCAACAGAGCGGGAATTTGATCAAGCAATTTTTCCCTTCCTGCCTGACAACCCTGTCTGGTTATTTTATCGATCTATTTTATCTATTTAGCTAATCTATCATCATGGCCACATATCCCCAAAATGTCAAGTTTTAGTGAATTAAGAAAACAGTCCTGTTTTCAGCTTTTTGAAGGTCCCCTTTTCAGATAATCCCACAATTTTCAAATGATTTTTAGCAATAAGAAGGAGAATTTTTTAAACCCATAAAGAAACAGTCAATTATCCAGTTTATCCATAAAAATTCAAAATCACTGAAAGTGTAGATACCTGGTTTTCATTGGGAAGTGATATATACAGTATATGCAAAAATAAGCTGATTAATCACAGATATTAGCTTATAGTCATCTTCATAACTGATTAATTGCTGAAGCTAAAAAGAAATCTCTAGTTTGGGCCTCTCACATGAGAATTTGTCTTGTCTTACATTATAGCAAATTAAATATCTCTGAGTTTTGGACACCTTGGGCTCTAGTAACAATTAATCATGGAAATAATCGCTACATGCAGGCCCACATAATTGAGATATGATGCAAATTTTCATACATTGAAACATATTACCTGCCACTAGTATACAGGAGGTACTGGTGCCACTAAGGACAAAAAAAAGGTCCAAGCTGATCAAAGAGCAAATTTATCACTTTATGTGTCATATTCACATTACACATGAGAAAAACATGTATAGTGCCACACCTAAAAATAAGCCAGTTTGTAATTACATTAGATTCCACAGCACATTTAACATCAGAACTAAAAAACGTATACTGACCAAGGTGAAAATGACGAGTGGAATAGACTGCTTTCAGTTTCAGTGGTCTATTAATTACATACATGCTGTGACTAGACAGCCAATTATTCAGCAAATGCAGAAGAATAATGGCCTCAAGGATGATATGCTCTGTGTCCGCCATGTCTCAAAGACCAATTACCTTCACTGTAAACATGACCCCTTCCCCATGGGAAAATCATAAAATAACCCTAGGAGTACCACATGGTTTCTCTTGACTTAATCCAAGCAGGAACCTCTCTCCAGAATATATCCTGATCCCAAAGGGCTAATGAGACTGTGATTTGGAGATGAGTTAATTCATCAAGCTGATTACAACCAAAGAGAAACGTTATACTCCTAATGTACTGAAGGCTGGGGGAAATGACCTGATGAGATGAATCGGTAGTGTTAGACAAAAGGAAGTGGAGATGAGTGATGACTCAAGCACGGGGAAAATCCTGAGGATGAATTAGTTATAAGGCCATCTACATGTGGGGCAGACGAGACATGAAATATTAACTTAGCATCTGATCCAGTGTAGGAGTTGAGGTTAAGCAACTCCTCAAAAAAAATCACCTACTGTGCATTTGCATCCAACCCACAGCGGTCCCGAGCTCGAACTACACAGACAGTGACGAAGAAGAAAAAGTGTTTGGCTCAGCATCTACGTAACGCACCGTAAATCACCCTTAATTTCTGAAGCAGTCAGAAATCTGCATGCAGATAACACCCGCTGCATCATTCATCTCAGCTGCATGACTTTCAATGTACACGCCCAGTTTTTGTAGAGCAGACGAATCAAAGTGAGACATATGTTCAGTGGAAGTAAGATATACAATTATCTGATACTAATCTATTCTTTGAAACAAATCAGAAAGTACAGCAGAGCTATGATGTTTTAAAAATAATATCATACAAGTGACCAAAAAAAAAAAACTTGGAGGATGAGAAATCACTTCACACCAAAGATAATTGCAGCTTTCCACGACACATGCTGAATTACCTCTGAGCCAGCACGGGGATCCGTCTCATCTTTACCATGGAAACCAACACCATACTACAGTACATGCACACACACTGAGGGAGCAATTGCCATGGCATCCAGCGCCGACGCGACGAGGAGCTTCCAGCGACCAGACCAATTTACTCAGCAGCTAACTGGACACTCAGTCAACCTTCTGTCTATCACTCCTCATTTTACTCTCTCTCCTCCTCCTCCTCCTCTCTACTCCCCTTTTTCCTCTCTCTTTACAATGTATTTCTTTTGTCATGAGCCAGAGAGAATTACCTTTTATCAGCAGAGGACAAGGTCTTGCAGTGCTCAGTAGGAGTGGCTCTCGGTCGAGTGGTGACAGAGGAAAAGAAGCTCTGCAGGGATCCCGAGAGATGCCCAGGGATGCAGCTGAACCGGCGCCGCACGCAAGCATCCACCACCACTATCACCACCAGTGAGAGCAGCAGTAGCAAATCGGAAGGGGAGGGGAAAAAAAAATATATAAAAAAGAAGGAGAGGGGGTTGCTCTATCAGCAGCAGGAACATTACATCATAGGCTGCCTCTGTGGAAGGGTGGGAGAGGAGTGGACGGAGGAAGGGAGGTGCTCCTTGTAGCAGCACTCTCTCTGCTGAGCTCTTCTCTGTGCATGCACAAGTCCAAATTTAATATTTATGATCAGGTAATTGTAAAATGCCCTCAGTGGTTAGAGCCGGAGCTATGAAATAATTCGATAAACTGTACTTAATTGTGTACCATCACTGGGGTTTGTTGTCAGAATGGATATAATACGATGTACACTATAATGTGGCTTATCCCTTCGGGGCAAAGACAGTGTGTGTTTGTGAGTGCGTGTGCCCAATGCATGGGAGCCCACACAATGTCTATTCTGTGCAGTAATTCAATTGCGTGACCAGTGCTTCCTTACCAGTGCTCACAAAGCATGCTGATATTCAACCTCCGTAAAAGGTCATCCAAGATTCCTTGCGGCAGTTGTGAGTGCATAGGTACAATTGTCAGGGCTTAACATCTGCTCATAGTGATTAAATTTAAACTTGGCTGTCACAACAAATTTGTCAGAAAACACTGTGTGAATACACCGATGTTTCGAGCACAACTGGTGAGCAGAGTTCGGCCATAATGGGACGGATGTAACGGTCCCCCTTTTCCTGGTGGTCAGCTGTTAACCACCGTTTCACGCTGGCGCACCACAGACCGCAGACACTGACAACAATGGTTAGTCGGAACCACATGATCTCAATCCTTCCTAAACAAATACAAACACACGCACCCACAAGTATGCACATGCTGTCAAAAGGACATATATTGCTGAACCAGGCTGAACAAAATACATTCAGTCAAACAGCAGAGAATGACAGCCAGTGACTGGGAGCAGAATACAAAGATCCCATGACTAATCTGGACAAACAAGTGCAGTGGTATGTATACACTATGCAGAGTTTGGAGGAAACTCTGGCACTCTCAAATTCCTCTCACTCCCAAATTCTTCTAAGTGGTCTTTTTGTAAACAAAAAGCATTTAAACCTGCATATGCTGTATTATTATTTTGTTTCAATATTAGGGCTGTAATTTACAATCACATGCAATATGGATTATTTTGCATTTTATTTTCACAATTATTTGATTAATTATTTGTTCTATAAAATATCAGCAAATCTACTAGCGTGCAAATTGCTTGTTTTCAATATTCAGTAGCATACTATCCTAGGTAACAGAGATTGTTTGAATACATTATGCTTTAAAAATTATTAACAATCAGCGATCACATTGGTTGCCAATCAGTGTCGATCAACTAATTGCTTCATTATGTCACCTGTAATTAATATTGACTGAGTGTGACAAAATCATGAAGAGTTGTTTTATTTATTTATTTATTTATTTATTCTTTTGGTTTTACATTGTGAATTTGCTGTACGTTTGAATCCGAGCCTCTCACCAATCCCTGTAGGTGGCACAAGCTCTAATAAACCAATAGTACAATACCCACTGAGCACCAACCATTAGAAAGACAGACTTAACCAAGTGGCCAGGCTGAAACAAGCAGAAGACCCAAGTATTTCTGTGATGGATGGAGGTTTTAAATTTGAATTTAAATGTAATTTACTGGGAAACCACTTGTTGTTGTTAGTATCACTACTCATACTGATAACAATGCCATCAGCAATCTATAATGTATTCAGTGGCACAGCAGTCGATGAACTAAACAGACTGCCATGTATCGTGTAAACAGACAGCAGCCGTGTTCTCTCATACAGCGTGACATCTGTCACAACCCAAACAATTTAGAATAACTGTTCGACACAAAGATGTAGATGTGTTGTTCACAGCAAGCCAGCAATATGTTCAAGTGAATAACACTGTTAATAATAAAGCAAATCAAACTCATCTGTATTGTACCTCTGCACACACGTAAGCTCTAATTTAAGTCCATTTTCAGACTAACCACAGGCAAACAGATGCTTGTGAAGAGCAGATCTGGTACATACGCTTTGGTCATGTTTTTAACAATGAAGCCACTCTAAGAAAAGAGTTTAATTTTCACATTAGTGTCACCTCTTCTCAGCTGGAGATCTACATGTAAACTCTCAGATCAGACACAAACTTGATAGGATCTGGTTTTGTTCAAAAACCAACTGGAGAAGAGATCAATGATAAATTCAAAACAAAACATCCTGCTATACTGCACATCTTTTAACCCATGGCGAACTTAAGTGAAGCCAGGCGCTGTTCTGGTGAGCATCCAGTCCAGACTCGAGACTAAACCCAACAGATCATTTGCCAAATGAGCCCTCAGACTGAGGATTTACTGTCAGTGAAGAATCTAGCTCACTAGTAAAATCAACATCTTTTAAATCTCCTCTTTCATTTATTCATCACTGAAGTGCACTATCAGTATAACACGGAAACTAACTGGAGGGTTGGCGTGAGTTTGAAGGACAGTTGTCACAACATGTTTTGGCAGTCAAGTCCACTGCAGTGATGATGACACAGCTTGTCCTGGAGGCCAGAAATGACAGACCACAGGGACCTTTAATTTAAGGCTTGGTTGCCAGTTAAAGAATGAAACCTGGCCCTTAAAATGTCCATGGACAACGCGCATCCGCCATCTGTAATCTGTTCTTCATCATGCTCCCCACACAAAAGGAAACCCTGAAAAAGTTGTTGTGAGTGACATCATGCAATGTGCATGAGCATCATCAATGATCAAAAATAAATAATCAGGCCTAAGTAAAACAACAAGACCTGTTTTACTCTGTCACAGCCCAGCAAATTCAGGATAGAGATCCAGCACTAGAACTTGCAGATGTGACCTTCACAGAAACAGTAACAATATCATCTCAGTTCCAATACACCCAAACAGACGGAGAAAATAAAGGAGCACTGTATGTGCAGCAAAGTCCTTAATGAGTGTGACAGTGCAGGCAGAAAAAAAAAAATCAATCCAACTGCTCTTTTGTCCATTTCTCTCATTTTAAAATGGAGCATAAAACATTCCTCACATGCCAAGTATTGTAGGTTGACTGGAATGCAGACTCGGACAAGGCTGCGTGATTTCCAGTGTGTGTGTGTGTGACACCATTCAGCAGATGATGCCTGAGGAAGGAGGGTACCCCAGAATGTAAACAGCACTCCAGATGGACCTGACCTTTGCTAACACAAATTGGCTGAACCCCTTATGACCGCAGGGGACAACATTGAAATATTATTGCTGCTGCACACAGGCTATCATTCTACTTTCCTCAATGAAAAGGCTCTTTCCCAAGGAGCTGTTCCGTTTCACAGTTGCAAACGGATTCAAGCACTTCTTTGCAAAAAGGAAAAAAAAACAATGACAGTATTAAGAGACGAGAGTGACCCTGACATGACATCGTACAAAAAGCTATTTCTGCAGTTTCAAATAAAAATTGTAGAGGCATCAATCAGATGTGAAATTTGGACAACCCAATTATGAGGAGCAGATAAAAAGTCACAGATGTGGCATCACTTTGATTGATGTTCCCATTATAGCATGTTCATTATGTCTGCAAAAAAAAGTCTATAGCTCAGTAGAATATACTGTATTTAGGATTTATTCATGATTTCTTTAATCAATCCGCAGCATCTAGTAAGAGTATTTTTTAAAGTGTATTAGAAAAAAAACAAACTGGCACAAAATTAACAAAATCGTGTGTTTGGTTTGCGGTTCACGTACAAATATTAAAATGTTTACAACCAGACATGTACACGTTCTCAAAAGTCGCAGACACAATTTTCATAATCCAATTTGAGAAAATATCGCCAGAAGGGTTAAGTGTCAATGAATTATTCAAATTTCACACATGCAGGAAGAGGTGGTCAACTGAGATACATGGTGTTGATTGATCACACTTAGCAGCAGCACGCTCAGTTCCCTCCCCTCAACCCAGGCCCCAGAGACTACTTCTGAAATTAAAAAGGTCAAAGGTGATTGGCTGCCTCCATCTGTAGCCACCATGACATACACTCTCATATTACCATTGTGTAACATGCAGTGCAGGATCGAGAAGTGATGTTAGCATTAGTGTAGGAGCATCAAAACTCATTAGATTATTATGGAAGAAAAAACAAAGCTGTTAAAGGTAAAATGATAGTAAAATGATATATGCAAAAACAGACAATAACTTGTGGTGAGTTGTTTTACTATTCATTGTTGATAAATGTTAGCTGTCTGAGCAGGTGATTTCAGTCACCACTGAACTTAAACACATGACCTACTGTATGTCAAACATATAGACCATCAGCAGACAGCTTGTTACTCCAGTGGTCTCTCTGAATAAACAGCCTTTTCTTATGTAAACCCTCTTATATTTCTCATCAACACTGACCATATCCACGTGCACATCCTGACTTACAATAATCATACAACTGCTGTACAAGATTTACAAGGGGATATCTTAGAGGGATTGACATTACTAGAAGGCCTTTTCCATTACAGGGGGTCATTTGATATGAAACCTGCACTTTATTTCTGGCCTCTAACTTACAGGCAGTGCAGATGCTGCCATCAGTAAAAAGATGAAGAGCGGCAGTTGCATCTTATTACTGTGTCTTGGAATAGTGATCTTAATCCCCAGAATGAAGTGCTTGCAGCTGAAAGATAACAGAGCCCCGCCCTTGGCACCTTTCCCCGGGGTCTCAGGGGCTCTGGTACAGCTGCTCCAATGCAGCTCTGGTACACTGTGGGACACTCACAGTCCCATCACGCCGATGTTTGGTATCTGACCATTTGTCTGAGCAGGGCTAACTAAAGACAGGAAACTATAAACATCAGTGTTTTCCTCCCCTTGCCCAGCCTACCTCATTTCCTAATATGGTACGCTTTGTTCAGCAGACAGAGCTGAAACAGGTGTATTATTTCTGAAGATGCAGGGCTAAGAGAAGGAATGGCACACTTTTATATGGCTCTTGACCTTGGGCCGATGAAAATTTTCAGGTGGAGGAGTGTGTGAAATACACTGATGTCAACATGTTGAAAGTTTTCTTTTTCTTTTGGTTTTTCCTCCTCCATATAGATGAATTTCCAGCCGTATATGGATAAATGAAACTGAAAATAGCTATTACAAACTCCTGGAAACCCTTGACACTATTGATAGACTACATGAGTCTGAGATGTGTCTCCTCTGCTGCTGATCTAAGAGGCTACAGGTAACAACTTCAGGCACTTCTGTTACATCGCTGGCTTACCAGTCACCTTGTTTACGGACTCTCACTGCAGTATCAGGTTCCACGTTGCCGCGGCAACACAGCGATTATGTTCACCTCTCCATTCACGTCCCCACTCTCGTCCCCCCTAGAAACACTCATCTTGTCACCACATTGAGTTGACAAAGCAGGCACATTACAATGCGCATTGTTAAGCTGACCTAAAGAAAGCGCGGAGCCCCTGAGCTAGCTGAGACAGGCAACATCAAACAGATCCTCGTGTCTGTGGATCTGAAAAAGATATGGAAATTTAAAAATGATTTTTAAAGTCATGTGACTGTGAGTGGAGTATACGTTCCACACACAATACACCCATATTTATTTACACACCTCTCTACTTTTCTATACTCCTGTTCAGAATGTATATTGTATGTACTGTTTACTATTTTTCTAGTGAATTAGAATAAGAATTGTTATTAGTTGTCCCATTTGTCTATCTTACAATTCAACTGCAAGACAACACTGGATTTAGATTTGAAATTAGCATGCAGTCACTGCATTTTCTGTCTTTATAGTTTTACATGTCAGGAAAAGCAGAGGTGAAAATCAATATCAGCAATTTTAACTGCAACCAGAAACTGCGGGAATATCCCCATTAGAATTTAATTTGTGACTTTAACAAGACAAGTAAACGCAATTTAATCTATCCTTCATATCTGCCCCGGCATTAAGGAAAAGCAGTAATATAACCTTAGTATTTCTTTGTTTTTCGGGCTCCAACGAGGTCTCTTTTACAGTTTGCTCAAATTTAATATTTGGCCAAGCTAGGAGCCTGTGACAGATGAGTGCATCTGATCTCCAGATTAAATAATCCCCAAGATAATATAATAGTCTCAATAAAACAAGCCTACCTTCTCCTGCACTTCTCAGCGATACGTCCTACACAAACTACACATTATTCTGTTTTTCTGTCTCTGTCAAAGGTGAAACATTTGAGCAGTGGTAATTTGAGGGCTCTACTTAAAAACCAGGTATGTCAGGAGCACACTGAACTGTAAGCACTCTGCAGGCCCTGTTTATTTGCTGCGAGCGCCTGTCTGCCACACTTCTAATGACAGGGTAGAAATCCAATAAAAAAAAAAAAAAAAAGCAAATCAGTTGCCTCAAATTGAAGTTCAAGATCACAGAGGGCACACTTCTGATCAACACACCGGAAGACTCTTATCGGTTTACCATATATTTGAACAGTTAAAGTATAATCATCTATGCGTGTTATGATGCTGAGATTTGAGCTGCTGTGTCCCTCAAAACCTAAACTTTAGTACAAACCTCTACAGAAAGTACTCTGACATGCTGATTGACCCTTCCTGCTGAACCTCTAAAGCAGCCGATCAACTGAGGACAAAATTGCAATTTTCATGGTTACTGAACTTGGTTACATATGATTAACTATGGCAATAAGTGCTGTAGCATCTCATCTGATACACAGGTTCATGCAGTTTGCATTTTAAATAGAGTGGGGTAACTAATGGGGTGCTAATGAGATTGTATAAATGTATACATTTCAATCTGTTTTAACAATATCTATTTTTATTTTTATTGCTATTTTATTGCTTATTTCCACTTAACAGTATAGATTCTTACAACAGTTTTGAAAATAAAATAAGTAAGATAATGGACTGAATATTGGAATGATGATAACTGTACAGTCCAACATCTCCATATATAAATGAGATGAGGCAAATACAGTCTGCTATAATTATACTGTATATAAGAAGCAGAGAGCTGTAGGACTGTACAGAGGGCTTCAATAAGCTTTAGAGTGCCTTCATCATCAGTCCACCCTGAGTCATTTCATGAAACATTTAGGATATGATGCATGCTGACAGTGGTGCGGGAACAAGTACATACTTCAGTCATGTTAGGTAGCTTAGGTAGGAGTTGTATTTAAGGAGGAATGAGGCTGTGTTGTACATTACTAGATTCTACTAAGTGGTGTTTTTTTGCTGTCAAAAACAATGAGTAAAGTAAAACCTTTTTCAACAACAAGGTAAAAATGTTTTTAACTAATAAGAATAACAAAGTAGATATAGATAACAGTGCATAAAAATGACAGGGATTAATGTTTGGAAAGGAATTATCACAATATGCCTTTGCAATAACATATTGTATGTGTCAGTTTATTTTAAAAAAAAAACTGACTTAACATTAGTGCACAAAACACATTCAGTCTTAATGGAGTTCTTGAATTAATATTGATTTAATGACGATCCAAACTTCCTCTGCAGTCTGAGTATTGACCACTCAAAATTGGTTTTGTACATGTAATACAATGAGCTCAGAGGAAGGAAAGAGCTCCGAAACAGATCTCTATTTCAGGACTGCCACTTACACTTTATAACACAATGTGAGATTTTCCAGGCTCAGCACTGCTGATAATCCTATGCTGCTGTTGCACTGAAGCCATGTGACTGAGTTTATAAGAGTATACCAACAACACAACATGCAGAAATAGAAATTTGCCACTAAGCATTACTTCCTTATGTCTCAGGATGTTTTTTAAATAATTTTGTAAGACAACATAACTTTGAGTTAAGCATCCAGCAATGACAAAATGTTTATTCTGTGAGTTCAAACCTGACTTGTAGTTTTCTGAACTGACAACATAGTTTTTACTGTCTGTATCTTCCGTACTGGAGACCACTAGGACTGGAAAGAAGCAATTGTGATGCATCAGAAGAACAGCTGATGAGATATTATCCTGATATTTACTGCAGCTATTCCAACCTCCTATTACAGCATGACAAGGACAGAAGTGCAAGAGAGAAAATAGTAGTACATACTCTGTGTAGTACATGACAGTCATTCTAGAGGGTAACATCTTTAAATGTCACATTCTGCTCTGCCCCTCTCCTGCCCTGTTGCTCAGCCACACCCCTCATCAGCCCAACTGCTTCCACCTGCTGCTGTCACCTGCTCACCATCTCCAATCAATCCAGTATATATGCAGCTTCACTCCTCTCACTCATTGCCAGATTGTCTTCGCTCTCATGCCTGACTCTCTCGCACTTATTCCTGGACTGCTTACCTGGTATCGACCCGTCTTGCCCCCGACCTTGCTTCATGTCTCTGTCCCGGTAATCCACCAGCCTTCTGTCCTTGACTACAAGTACTGCCTGCTCTCCATTCCTCACCTGCCTGTGGCTGATCGGCTCTCAGCTTCACCTCTCCAGCTCACCCCCTCTGTCGTCAGCTCCTCCGACTCTGTCTAAGGTCCGGATTCATGCCAAGCCCTCATTCTAACCACCTTCCAGCAAGGCTTCACCAGCAGTGAGTTTGAGCCATTTCTCTTTCCCCGAACTCATTGAGTCTGTTAAGAACTGTTGGACTGATTACCTGCTCACGAGTCTCCCGCATTCCCTGTCTACCCTGTTGGTCCTGTGGTTAAGTGCTTGCCTAGCACACGGGAGAGCCGGGTTTGAATCCTGTTGTACTCACCTGCACTGCATCCACTGGTTGATTGTGTACTTGCTGAATAAAGACTGTTTATACTGATTTGTGCTGCAATTGGGTTCATTCTATACTCGTTACAGTACAATCTGGCCAGCTATAGACCCAGCACACAATCCTACACCACTTAGCCGCCTCGAGACAATTGAGGGCGTCCTGCAGCAACATGAGGCCATCATGACTGTGTCTGCTGCTGAAGCCAGACAGGCTGCTGAGGCTCAGGGACGAGCACTAGCGGCATTAGCCGGACAGATGCAACAACTAGCAGCCCAACTTTCCCAGCTCTCCTCATCCACTGGAGCCCCTCCTTCTGAAGCATCAGCTTCTGCTCCTGCACCTGTACCAGCCTCTTCTCTGCCCAGAGATGCTCCTGAGCCCCGGGTGGGAACCCCGGAGCGTTACCACGGTGATCGAGAGACTTGTGGCCCCTTTCTCACCAACTGCTCTCTTCTGTTCACCCTGCAGCCCCGCACCTTCGCCTCTGAACCGGCGAAGGTAGCATTTGTCATCAACCACCTGACAGGCAGAGCTCGGCTATGGGGAACAACGGAGTGGGAGAGGCAGTCTCCAGCCTGTGCCACCTTTGACCTGTTTGCTGCCGAGCTTCGCAAGGTTTTTGGCTTTGAGAATTGTGGTTCAGAGTCTGCAAGGGGACTGATGGGACTGAAACAAGGCGAGCGAACAGTGGCAGACTATTCTATTGATTTCCGCACCAGAGCCAGCCAAAGCACTTGGAACAGTTCAGCCCTCTGTGATGCCTTCCTTCATAGTTTGGCTGACTACATTTAAGATGAACTGGTTTCTCATGACACCCCCAACACCTTGGACGGGGTGATTGACTTAGCCATCCGCATTGACCTTCGTATCCAGACTCGTCGACAAGAGAAGCGTCAAGGGGGAACCCAACGTCTTCTTCCACCTCGTTCCCGTGGGGGTGCTGCTGCAGTCAACTCCGCCCCTTTGGGTCAGCAAATGGGGGATCCTGAGCCCATGCAGTTGGGTCGCACCTCACTCTCCCTGGAGGAGAGGGAGTGCCGCCGCAAGTTCAATCTCTGCCTCTACTGTGGGGCAGCGGGACACTACATCTCCAACTGTCCAGCAAAAGCCAGAGCTCACCAGTAGTTGGGGAGATCCTGGTGAGCTCAACTGCCCTGTCCGCTCCCCAAAACCAGAGACCCCTGCTTCAAGGCCGCCTCCTCCTTCCAGATGGCCCTCACACCTTGGCTATCTTCATTGACTCTGGGGCTGATGCCTGTATTATTGATGAGGAGGTGGTCCTCCAGCTGGGGCTCAAGCGGGTTCCCTTGCCTCTTCCAGTTCCTGCTAGAGCTTTAGATGGACACCTCATGGGCACCGTTACGCATCAGACCTCTCCTGTTCACCTGCTGCTTTCTGGTAATCATCATGAAACGATCCAGTTCCACATCCTGAGATCTTCCTGCCTGCCACTCATCCTGGGGTATCCATGGCTCCGCCTTCACAACCCTCGATCATATCGACTGGACCACTGGGGCCGTTCTGGAGTGGAGCTCCTCCTGTCATCTGAGGTGCCTGCAGCAAGCCTCAGCTCCACTTCATTCCTCCAGCTCCAGACTTTCACCTAACCTCACAGGGGTGCCTCCTGAGTACCATGATTTCCGCCAGGTCTTCAGCAAGGCCAGAGCCACATCTCTGCCCCCACACCGCCCCTATGACTGCGCCATAGATCTCCTGCCCTGTATGTCACCTCCCAAGGGGCGCCTGAGTCCGAGAGAAAAGTAATGGAAACTTACATCAATGACTCCTTGGCCGCGGGCATCATTCGCCCATCTTCATCTCCTGCCGGAGCTGGGTTTTTCTTTATTGAAAAGAAGGATAAGACATTGAGACCCTGTATCGACTACCGAGGACTGAATGAAATCACCATAAAGAACCGATACCCACTGCCACTCATCTCCACTGCCTTTGAACTGCTCCAGGGGGCCACCATTTTTTCCAAGCTTGACCTGCGCAACGCCTACCACCTCATCCGCATCAGAGAAGGAGATGAGTGGAAGACGGCATTCAACACCCCAACCGGACACTACGAATATCTCGTAATGCCGTTCGGCCTCTCCAATGCCCCTGCTGTCTTCCAGGCTCTGATAAACGATGTGCTCTGAGACATGCTCAACCGATATGTCTTTGTTTATCTGGATGATATACTCATCTTCTCCCGGTCCAAAGAGCAACACGTTCACCATGTCCAGTCTGTTATCCAGCGCCTCCTGGAGAATTTTCTGTATGTAAAATCCGAAAAATGTGAGTTCCATGTCTCTTCAGTGTCTTTTCTGGGGAACATTGTGGCTCAAGGCAACATCCAGATGGACCAAGCCAAGGTCTCAGCTGTCACCTCCTGGCCTGTTCCTGAAAACTGCAAACAGCTTCAGCGTTTCCTGGGGTTCGCCAACTTTTACCGTTGCTTCATCCGAAACTACAGCTCCGTGGCTGCCCCTCTCACCGCCCTGACCTCCTCCAAAGTGCCTTTCCAGTGGTCACCTCCAGCTGCAGCAGCCTTTCAGTCCCTCAAAGATCGGTTCACCTCATCACCCATCCTCCAGGTGCCTAACTCTGAACGCCAGTTTGTGGTCAAGGTGGACACCTCAGATGTTGGGGTGGGGGCCGTCTTGTCTCAGCACTCTGGCACCGACCAAAAGTTCCATCCCTGTGCCTTCTTCTCTCGACGCTGCTGAGAGAAACTATGACATAGGTAACAGGGAACTGTTGGCAGTTAAGATGGCCCTAGAAGAGTGGCGCCATTGGTTGGAGGGCACCAAGGAGCCTTTTCTTGTGTGGACTGACCACAAGAATTTGGAGTATCTACGCTCAGCTAAAAGACTGCACTCTCGCCAGGCCCACTGGTCCCTGTTCTTTGCCCGGTTCAACTTCATCCTTTCTTATCGTCCAGGATCCCGCAATGCCAAGCCCGACGCCCTTTCCCGCCAGTTCCAGAGGACAGAGTATTCTGTGGACATACCTGAACCCATCCTCCCTCCATCCTACCTTGTTGCCACATTGACCTGGGACATAGAGGAGAGGGTTAGAGCAGCCACAGAAGGACAGCCGGGTCCCAGCTCCTGCCCATCTAACTGCCTTTTCGTCCCTCCAGCCTTGAGGGTCAGATGTGCTACTATGGGCCCACTCTTCCAAACTCTCCTGCCACCCTGGTGTTCAATGGACACGGCATGCCCTCCTCCAACGTTTCTGGTGGCCGACCGTGCTGGAAGACATCCGGGAATTCATCAAAGCCTGTTCTACTTGCAGTCAACACAAGACCTCCCACCGGCCTCCTGCTGGACTGCTTCAACCTCTTCCTGTTCCTCACCGCCCATGGTCTCACATATCCCTGGACTTTATTACTGGTCTTCCCACCTCTGATGGCCACACTGTCATCCTGACCATCGTGGACCGCTTCAGTAAGATGGTCAACTTTGTGCCTCTGTCCAAGCTACCCACTGCTAAAGAGACTACTCAGTTGGTTCTGCTCCATGTATTCCGCCTGCACGGCCTCCCTGTTGATGTGGTGTCAGACTGTGGTCCCCAGTTTTCTTCTGTGTTCTGGAGGGAGCTCTGCAGTCTGTTGGGTGCCACCGCCAGTCTGTCCTCTGGATTCCACCCCCAGACCAATGGACAGACTGAGCGCATGAACCAAGAACTGGAAACAGCCCTGCGGTGCATGGCCTCCCGGAACCCCTCTTCCTGGTCGTCACACCTACTGTGGGTTGAATATGCTCACAACTTCCTTGTCTGCTCCGCCACAGGCCTCTCTCCATTTCAGTGTGCATACGGCTATCAACCACCACTGTTCCCAGCCCAAGAGAAGGAGATTTCCTGTCCGTCTGTCCAAGCCTTCATCCGACGCTGTTGCAAAACATGGGTCCAAGCTCGCTCCACCCTCCTTTGTTCTGTGGGTCGCTATGCTGCCACTGCTAACCGCCACCGTACTACTGCACCTACCTACCGAGTAGGACAGCAAGTGTGGCTCGCCACCCAAGACTTACGGGTGGAGTCCAAAAAGATGGCACCAAAGTCCATCGGACCGTTCACCATCCAGAGAGTCATCAATCCAGTAGCAGTCCGGTTGAAGCTCCCGCGTTCCATGAGAGTTCACCCAACCTTCCATGTCTCCAAGACTAAGCCAGTCCACAACAGTCCCTTGGTCCCTGCAGTACCACCCCCTCCGCCTCCACAAATGGTCGGTGGCGGTCCTGTGTATGCCGTGCATCGCCTGATCCGCTCTTGTCGGCGGGGTAGAGGTCTCCAGTACCTTGTGGACTGGGAAGGTTACGGTCCTGAAGAGAGGTCCTGGGTTCCTGCTCGCCATATTGTGGACCCCAACCTCATGGCCGACTTTCATTGGCAACACCCCGACCAGCCAGCCAATGTGTCGGTTCGTCTGACACATTCAGACGAACCGACACGGTTCGTCCATCTGTCCAGGATGTTGAGGACCGTTCTATGGGGGAGATGTCTGATGTGGGGGAAACCCTCCCCCAGACCCCCTCCACCCGCCCAGATGAGGAGATGGAATTTCCTTACTCCCAGGAGTTTTAGGCCCACCCCTGCGCCCCCTCCTCCCTCCCAGTGTGCTGCCTTTTGGGATGTCGGGAGCCATCCCTTGGGGGGGTGGGTTCTGTCACATTCTGCTCTGCCCCTCTCCTGCCCTGCTGCTCAGCCACACCCCTCATCAGCCCAACTGCTTCCACCTGCTGCTGTCACCTGCTCACCATCTCCAATCAAGCCAGTATATATGCAGCTTCACTACTCTCACTCTTCCCCCAACTCGTTGAGCCTGTTAAGAACTGTTGGACTGATTACCTGCTCACGAGTCTCCCGCATTCCCTGTCTGCCCTGTTGGTCCTGTGGTTAAGTGCTTGCCTAGCACATAGGAGACCCGGGTTCCAATCCTGTTGTACTCACCTGTACTGCATCCTCTGGTTGATTGTGTACTTGCTCAATAAAGACTGTTTATACTGATTTGTGCTGCAATTGGGTTCATTCTATACTCGTTACATTAAAAACAATGCCCTATTCCAGTATCTCATTCATTCATGAACTGAAAGCTGAAATTCAATAAAGCTCTGTTGCCACACATTTACTATTTAAGAAAAAAAGTTTACATTAAAAAAAAAAAAAAAAAAAACATACATTGATTTGTGGTCTTGTAAAACTGCAACAACTTTCTTGAAGTTTGACACTTTACTTTTTGGAGGGCACATACAAACCAACAGTAGCCCTCAGTTTACTGAGGTTAAGCCAGACATGAAGCTGAATTATGCAGTGTGTGCAAACTTTAGTCCCATGCCAGGCCTAATAATACGCTGACCAGAGCACACAGGCCGCAGCCGATACAGCAGCAGTTGAGGCCTCCATTTCTGTGCCTCACTCAGAAATCCTCTCAGGTCACTCCTCTCTGCAGGCCTCTAAACTTAGCTCACCCCAGAAACAGGCCAGATCAGAGGATGTCCGCCTGCTGCTGGGTCGCGTGGCTATCCCTCAAAGGGTGCAAAGATAGTTGACAACTGCTCACATTCTCAGGCAATACCATGGACAGAATGGAACCACAACAGCAGCTTAAATCCCCTCAAGTATGAGCGGTACCCAAGGCTTCTAGATGACAGGAAATAAAGAGAAAATACTCAGTGATTGACTTAGAAGGGGTAAAAAATTACATAACTAAACACAGGTAAACCGTAGCACATCTACCACGGCACAGGAATCTTGAAGACCTAAATTTGGATCAGTGTGGGTGAAACTCACACAGAATAAAATCTCCTGTAGTAAATTTAGTCTTAATTTAACAGTGATTTACATTGGTGTCTTTAAAAAATATATATAACTATATGTATTTCTCAGGTTTTGCAATCCTAGCCCCAGAGTTACGGGGCTGTCTTAGTCAACAATTCCCCTGAATAACTCTGGTCACCTCAGAATAATTTTAGTGTTTCAGTAATCACAGTGGAAAGACCAACTTGAGAAGTTCCAGTAACACAGGTCTGTATGTGGCAGACAAGTCAAACCATGTGTGGACAGTCCACACCCTTTTCATATTACCACCGCCTTGACCATGTCAGCCTAGTTTTATCCCATGAGTAACGCTCACTCACAGCTTCAAGGCTAACTCGGAGACCAGGTCAATACCAAACAGACCAAACAGACCCACTGCTACAAGAGCAAGTCGCCAGTTTTACAGCTCAACATTTGTCTCATGCTGATCCCAGAAAACAGTCAGCGCTTAGTTCTGTAGGATCACTTTAACTCACTTTGTTACCCCCCTAACCAGCAGATGGTTACAGGCGTATGCATGCACACACATTGATCCCGCCATTCTAATTAATATAGAATCACGCAACCAGCTGGGGGGAATGTTATTGGTTGGTGTGTACTCAAAGAGAAGCGATGGCACTGTAGTAGAGTGGACAGATTTTGTGACACACGACAAAGGATGGACAGACACGTGCACTGCATAAACAACGTGCAAGAGCATCAACAGTGTTAACCCAGTGATCAGTAGCTGGTTATGCCCAGCTCTGTGATCAATCTGTGTTCAGAGACAAATACAACTGCTGTGCAAATGTGATTCCTGGACTCTTTACTGGAAGAGAAGAGAGCAAGGATTTGGGAAGGGAGTATTTTAGGACATTTTAAAGCAATACATCAGTTCAGGGAGATCTTTAACAATAAGTGTCATCCAAGAAAGGAAGCAAATTTTATTAATGTAGTAAACACAGCGAGTTGTGCTTATTCTTTTTACAGGATGACCACCAAAGGCCTCCTCTGAGTTCTGTTTGATCACAGTGTGAACATGATCTGCAAGGTCTTAGTTTTAGAATATCTATAAGCTGTACATCTAGCCAAGGGTATCTCCACTGCCAAGACAACCAGCGCTGTGTATACTCAGGTCTAAGATAGTCAGCGAGCCTCAATCATGACTTCAGACAGTGAACATGAATCATGCAATTAATTATAGTGACTTAGTCAGCAGAAATAAGACATACCTGAATCACGGATTAAAAACAAACATCAGATCTGTTCAGCCATGCCAACGTACAGTTGCAATCACTCAAGTGTGACAACAGAAAATAGACTGGAAAGCTACTGTAGCTTTTCCCTTCCCATTTATGCCAAGATGGAGCTCCAAAAAGCTCTGCATGGCTTGAGTCTGACCTCTCATTGGCTTTTTTTAAAATAGATGCACTCGCTCACAGACAAACATTTGCAGCAAATGGGGTTGCTCATAGTCCTGGAACAGGGTTGAGAGGTTGCAGGAAGGAAAAGCAAGCTCATTAGTGTCCAGTTCAAGCACACAGAGATACATTACCATTAACAACCTCTCCACTATGGGAAGACAAACTGATGAGCGCTGACAGCTTAGCCCTATAGTCCACTGTGGAGTGATTTCTTCCATATGAACCTGACATACATAAGAATAAACACATAAAAAATGCATGAAAAAAATAAATAACACGACTTAAACATAAACCCACTGTACTTTACTTACTGCCAACGTACCTTTTCAAATACTGAAAGCTTAATTCTTCAACATGCACAATTGGTATTTAATTAAATAATAATAACTGATGTGTTTCTTTACATAACATCTGCAGGCTTAATGGTGTGAGTCAATGTCTGAACATAAAACTCCAGTAACAGTAATAAATCTGTCATTTTCAACTGGTATAAATTCAATAATTTGTTTTTATACTTCTATGCTTTTTTAATCACTTTAGCTCAGCTTTATCTTTAGCTCTCTGTTCATTTGCCAAATCATTTTTCAATAAATCAATTAAACATATGCTCTATAAAATATCAGAAAAGAGTTGAAAACATCCAGCCCAATTTCCTGAAGGCTTTCCTGAATGTTTGTTTTGTCAGACCAAAAGTACAAAAAAAAACAAAAAAAAAAACTCAAAGATAATCCTCACAACCAAGAGATGGAACTGACTACCCAAATCTAATTGGCAATTTTACCTGAAAAATGACTAAACTGCTGTTTATTTTCTGTTGTTCAGCTAACAGTTTCAGCTCTAATCCACACAGCAAACAAAGATGCTCATTTTTAGTATCCAACTGCAGTAATGTCATTACATATAAGTCCTGTCAAGGCTGCTGGAGATCTTTGGTGCAAGCCTGCAACAATACAGCAGTGCCATACTAAGCTAGAAATAGCCCAGTGCTTTAGAGTTTGAAAATGCCTGATCAGATGAATGCTACAGTACTTGACACAGAGACAGAGGAAGCCCTGAGCTGGTGCATGCTGTGATCTAGCCTGGTCAGTCTTGTTTCTGACCATCTGTCGTAGAAAGCCCTTGTGATGTTAGCACCTCCTGTGTTTATTACCTCAGGTGTTAAAATTGCTCTCTGATGCATTATTTGAAAAGATATATTTTGACAACACAGGAATCAGCCTGCCAGGATTACTTCTGACGACTGTCAGCAGGAGCCTGCAGAGATGATTTCAGAGAGCTCCTTTTTATAATTTTAGCACCACACACTCACTCAGCCCTACAGGTCCAATGATGCTGCTGCTGCAACATAGCACAATTACAGATCCATGCATGCACATTTGTACCAGATCCATGAACCAATTCTCCTTTCTCAAGGTAAAGAATCACCCGTAAAAGTTGTGGACACAAAACAAAACTGAATCACCACCTCACTGACAATCTTAAAATTTCATATATAGGCTTCACAGAGATAGTATCTGTTTCAACTCTCACAACGTATACCTTACATCTAGGGGTCACTACGTTTGGGTTTTACTTTTCAGGACACATTTTTTTCTTAAAGCACAAGAAAAACATTGATGCAAAAATTCAGGTAAAAATATAAGGGCTGCTCAGCAAAAAAAAAATTAAAAAAACTTAGAACAAGCCTTATTTTAATTTGAAGGTATGATCATTGACTGAATATCCCAGTCGTTCTACAAAGAAATAACATATTCTAAGTGTGGAGGGAGGGACATGTTGTAGTTGTAGTCAAAATATATTGGGGAAAAAGTCATGAGTCAGGTTTCTCTAAAACAAGCACAAAGCACAAAATCCCGGATTTTAATATCAAATCAGGAAAAGCCACACCACTCTGCATTCTCCTTAAATTTTCACATCCCTGATCTTTCCAATTTGCTCTGTCATCTCAGATACAACTTAACAGCTACTTATGTGAGAAGCGGGTGAAGTTTGAGTTACCGGCAAAGCTTTGATGTTTCCACATCAGTCAGTGAAGTGACAGCCATGCTGACAAACCTACACAATGTTTAACTGTGCATTAACTGTACAACAAAGGCCATACACGGATCCAGCTGCATCATCTGATAGGGGTTAAAATGACAACACTGTAGCCTTCAACAGAAAAGCTGAGGCAGCCATAAAACCAATTCCGCTTTGGGTATGGGCTCCTCTCTTTCAGTGCAGAAAATAAAGAACAGGTGTCTAAACATCTTTGCTCCTATGTGAAAGAGTGGAACAATAACAACCTCCTGATAAAAATCAAAGTAGCTAGAAATTATATTTTACAGGTAAAGCTAAAATAACTAAAATGTGGTCCTTGAATATCAATCTTATGACAGTTTTTCCACCATGACAAACGAGCACAGTTACCTTCACGAACAATGTGAATGAAAAACAATGACTATAAAGAGAAAACGGGGATTTTACTAAGGATCTACAAATGACAAAAGCTGTAAGTGATACATTCTGAAGTAACTGAACACCTTACCAAAGCCAAGAATTAAGCCCGCAGCACAACATCACACATAGCACCTAGGCCTATTGACTATCAGTAGCCTAAAGGGGCGCTGTGATGGAGTTTCAGTCAGAATCAGAGTACAAAGTACTACCAGAGTACAAGACACCGGGAGATATTTGCCTTTAGTCTCTGGTTGTGGATTTTGGAAACAGCACATATCCACTTACAGAGCTGTGGACAGATCAAACAAAATAGCTTCTGTTTGACCAGACCTCAGGCACACTCAGAGTGTCCAAAGAAAAGGGAGTTCAGAATTTGTCCTGACACAGGTTAAACACTTCACTTGTACAAATGCTATGGCCAAAAAATTCCAACCACATCTTTTATGCTTCTAGACCTGACGTTTTTGTTTTTTGGTTTTTGGTGCTGGCTCAGTATGTAACATTGCGCAACATAAACTGCCATTGGCTTGTAAATGAAAATGAGAATATTTACAAGCTGAAATGTAATTGTACTTTCCTTTTTAATAAATTCCCTTGTGCTGCAGTCCTTGTCATGGCTTACCAGTTTTTTTTAAATAACTTTTAAAAAATGAATTATAGTAAGTGAAGACTACTTGAGGAAATTATCTCTCGTCTCAAACTCACGAGATGCCTTTCTGTATGACTGGCTGCTGTCTTTATGTCTAAACATCTAATTTGAATATTAAAAGGAAACCTGCACATAGACATAGACTAATATATTGATCATCCTCAGTACTGTAATTATATTGTGATAAGAATTATTTTGAGAAGTTTCACATTCAGGCACAACAGAGGTTTTAACACAGGATCTATGATCCATGATCAACAGCCTCTGAGGAAAAACACCTCCACCGTTTCAGATAATAAATCCTTATCTATGCCTCCAGCGTGTTTTAACAGCTCAATGATATAATGTGCACAAGAAAATACTACAGCACAAAGCATGGCAATATTTCACAACACGCATTTCCAATAACATGACACTTAAGAAAACACTGCCTTTATGAAAAATGTACTGATGCCCATGAGAGCCAGGTGCTGCAACACCTGGCTGACCACAGACTCAGTATGGAGTGACTGCAACCAAACTCCCCTCTCATTATTCTGGGGGATTTGACGGGGCTAGTAAGATAGCACGCTTGTTAATTAGATCATGAATGTACTGTAAAAACTGATAACAGCGTTCCAAGATGGCGCTCATTCATTTCAACAAAAACTGCTCACCCAGGCAGATTAACCAAAGACACTCTTCAGGCTTCTACATTTTTGGGCCAATAGCATTGAGCTGGTCTACAGCCTATCAAGTAGCCTGAAACAGAGATAATGAATTGCTCTTAGTGGCCTTTAAATAATAAATGTGATACTTAGTGCCTTTAATTCATTGTCTTTTAGCCCTTTCTAACTGTGGGTTCTCTGTTATATGACAGTTTCAAAATCTTGTGAATGACTTGAAAACGTGGGTGACATATTAAAAGCATTAATATACCATGCTATTTAACATATTTCCTCAACATGAGTTTCTTCTATATTTAGCCCATCCCTCTATGGATCTTCATCCAGTGTAAAAAAAAAAAAAAAAAAAGACCCAAGATTCATTCAGTCTTTGCACAAACTCATTTTAAGCCTAGAGGAGCTCTATAATTTATTATTTATTCTTTTCAGGTCATGGTCTGACTAACAAACAGGCTAAGCTGGAACAGACTAGTGTGCTCCAGTTTGGAATTATCCACATACTGTAGCTATTCTATACTATCTTAGGAAATAAATACACAAAATCAAAGACTCGTGGCCACCCTTGGAGCACAGATTAGCGAGTGCATACAAGTGATAGCATCAGATTTTGCATCAATCAGAGTGTTAAGAGTCACACATGTGTGCACACACATATACACACACACACACACACACACCCCTATATCAAAGAGCCCTTCTTGAGGCTTTGCATAGCAAACAGGTGCTAGATTAAATCAGAAGGGTAGAGACAAAAGCTCAGTGTCTGTTACTTGGCTTGTCACCACAGAAGTCAAGTCAAAGCCTGAAACGATAAACCAAGTCTCATGTTTAAAAGCAAGGAGAGTTAAAAGACACACGTGAATGCCAAATAAAGACAAATAAATCAAATCTACTGACTGCTCCAAAGCCAAGATACTGAGGTACTCAAAGGTGATTTCCAACATTCGATCCATGCATTGTCTATGTACTAATATCAACTTCAGCTCAGGCAAAGATCACGAAAACACAACACAGTTAGGGAATTAAACCAACTATCACACTCAGAATGCACAATACGATCGTGTATTAGAAATTCTGAAGTTTAAAAGTGTGACCTACCAGCTAATCTACTCTGTCTGTGGAACTCTGCTCCAAACCCATTCATACTTACTGAAGATGTAACTCTTTCTGAAATGATCTTAAATAGTCTTTAAAAAAAAAAAGCTTGGTGCTGTAGGTTTTACTAAACATTTCTCAAACAGTTGTAAATAGTGCATTTGTTGGGGACTATTTTCAGCTGCAGCTCATTAATACACATTTGGGGTAGGATCGAGTATTCAAAGCAACAGGATAATGTATAATGTCTGATTCAAAACAAAACTCCAGTGTGCACCCGGGTTCATGATACTGTAGGAACATGTCACCCTGCCCCAACAGTGCAGCCCACAGAAGTGTTTTCAATTGTATTTGGACAACAGTGGAGCCCCATGGCACAGGTGATTAAGCTTTATTAGGCTTTGGCTGCACAGGAAGTGCATGTTAGAGGAATCAGTTCACATTGGTTTGTCTATTCATGGGCCAGAAAAAAAAGGGTAGAGTATCTCCATCTTTATTCTTTAAATCTTAATGTTTGTGAAACCTAAAAGTTGTGATGTAAACTAAGCAAGATGGTTTTCTCACACTGACATTCATTCACTAGTTGTGATAACTGACATGTACTGTAACCACCACTGTAACATACAGTAAAGTGTGAGCAAGGAGCCACACTCAGATCTATTTAGGTATTTTAGCACCAACCACTGGCTGTCTTTTTTTTTATTCCCCAACCTGTCCACTGTTCTTCCTACCAGACATAACACTGACACAGAACTCTTTTTTCAAAACACCATCACACATTACTTCTGTACGGCTAACTAGGGCTGCAACTAACAATTCTTTTCATTAGTGATTTGCTGATTATTTCCTTAATTCATTTATTTGTTTTGTTAATAAAATGTCAGGGAAAGTAAAATGTTTTGTTAATAAAATGTCAGGGAAAGTAAAAAACTGCCATTATATTTATCATTATATTTATTACCATACAGTTTATGACTTCACATTTGAGAAGCTGAAACCGGCAAACAGTTGGCAATGTTTTCCCTTGCAAAAACAACTGATTGAGTGAAATGACAAATCAATAACCAAAATATCAATCCATTGTTTCAGTCCCATATATTATTATTACAAAAGGTTAGATTTAAAAAAAAAAAAAACAACAACTTTGTAACATTATCCAGTTTCAGTGGTTAGTGTGGACATGGCCTAACTCAATAACCTTTTTTTGCTGCAGGTGGGTTCACTATTACCCCCATGCGTGTTCTTGGAAGAAAGTCCCTGACACTGCGATCGTAAATATTGCATTAAGCTTCAAGGCGCTGGCTGTTCTGAGAACAAAAGGAGTAAATCAACAACAAAGTCATGGCCAGGACAGGTCTGCACCTGTACAGCTGAGTGCTCCAGGCCATGACATCATGCAGAGTAACACAGTCCCCAGACAGCACTGGCTGGGAGCAATATCAGCCCAAAGGGGCATGGTCCAAACCACGAAGCCTGAATGAAATCTTCCTGTTTCCTTGCAAAAACAGTTCTGTTCAGCTTTTATGCTTTTCATCTTTTTCTTCTTCATTGTAATATATTTTCAAGCAGCAGCACAAAACATTTGCTTTTTCCTTGTGTCCAGTGGTTTTCTGTCAAGGTTACTGTCACACTTTCATGCAGAGCTGAATCTTGAGAGCATCCAGACCACTGTATTTTCTCCTTCTTTCCTGCCTCATTTGTTCAGTGTCAGTCTCAGCAGCGTCTCATGTGCACCAAAGCCTCCCTAAACACATCAATCATGAAAAGCACACCGAGGTTATCTATGACTCTCTGAATTTGTAGATGCAGCTAAAGAAAATCTGAATTCTTCACCCATGGTTTCTGGATAAACTGATTGAGCTGTTTCATGGGTGAAGCCAAGCCATGACTTTACCGTGCTTTTATCGACAGAGTAAACTTGCAATGTGATTACAGGACCGAATGCTAAAATGCAAAACAATAAAAGGGTAAATGACAGTTTAGAAAAAAAGAAGCTTTGTAGGGTTACTCAAACATGCCCTAACAACATGAAATTTGCATTTTAAGATCTGCTTGAAAACACTGCAACTAAACAAAGCAAAATTATTCACTCTAATGTGACTGTTAATCACATAATCATTTTCAAATGTGACGTCTTCATCCTGCTTTTGCCATCACGGCCACCTTCAGCAACTCTAAGTCAATGTTTGTGTTTTAAAGTAAGGTGTGCAAAATATTGTGCCAAATATTTTGCTCCCCAGGGGCGTGAGACTATTGAAAAACCGACCACAGAGCTTAATCAATGTCTGTCTGATACCATCTTAACAACAACTGCAAAATTAAGCTTCATAAAGACAGTTTTCATTACACAGCTGTTGTGCTGGATCGCGTTAAATTGCACAGAGGCTGCTTTTATTGTGCACACCCCTGCAAGATATAGTCATCTTATGCTGCACCCAGATCTCAGAGTAGACTGCAGTGAATTATGCCATATGATGATGGATTGGGTTCCCTCTAGTGGCCTCCTGAAAACATCTCTGTCAACAACCTGGAGGTTTTCTCTAAGGTTTTTTCATTAAGTAAGAGACTTTGCTGCTTTTCTCTGTTTCATGTCACAGGAAATTTAATAAAGGCTGTGGGGCTTCTGGACCACTGGTCTTAAAAGCACACTGAAGACGTTACTCTGGGCTGAGAGCAGCCAATGGGCATTTCTCATTATAGTTACAAAAAGGTATAGACTAAATTGGTGATCAATGGCTCAAGAAATAATCAAGTTAATTAATCAATAAGTTACCATAATACAGGCTTAATATGAGTCTTACTTTTTTCATTTTACATATAGTTTCTCAGCTGTTGTGTAATTAAAAACGTCTATGAAGCTGTTAAAGTTAATTACACACCAGATCTGATGTATTAGTTTGTAGCAATAAGACAAGTGACTGCACCACTTACCATCATTTAATTAACCTATTAAGATAAAAGTAAAGAGGAGGGCATGCAGCTGAACTCCCTGCCTGCCTGTCTTACACACACACACACGCACACATGCATGCACGCACGCACACACACATGTTCAAACGGAAAATGTGGATGAAATCCTGATGCCCCTCAGCACTGCCCTTCAGATGAAACCAGTACTTCCAGATTACTAATTCCTCCGTAAAACATAAACCGACAATTGTGGGCAATCCTTAGCATTACAGGTGAAACTATAAGTCAACTAATCAATTAGTCTATTGACAGAAAATTGGCAACTGGCAACTTCTTATAATCAATTAATCATTTGAGTTGGGTCGATGGTGGACTTTTCATTGACTTAGCAAATGGAGTAAAACAGCATGGTGGAGACACCAATAGGTGTCAGAGGGGCAAAGCACTTGCCCACTGCTGTAGACTCCTGGGTGTAATCACCAGCAGCGGTACCTCCAGCCTAGGCCTTGTCTGTTGGCAGGGAGTTGGTGAGGGATCATGTCTGAGAAGCGTGTAAAGGATGAACCATATGGCAAGTGTTTAAAAACTGCACTCAGAATAAACATGAAGTTAATTTTAGAGTCAGCGCGACTGCATGCAAGGCGCGAACTGAGGTGAAAACCCATCCTGTTGAGTTGAAAAGGCTTCAACATGAGCAAAAAGTGTAGACTTAGTCCACGCTGTGTGACTCACATCTTGAATCTAGCAGCTGTTTTAAAAGGAAGCGTTTGCAAGTTAGGCCTGTTGGAAAGCAGCTGCAACCAGGGAACAGCAAAGGAGGGGTCACTTCACTGGGAAAACACTGGCTGATCAATATTACAGCAATAAATATAAAAGGAAAATATAGAGTAAAAAAAAAATCCTAAAAGCTATATTTAGAAAGACCCATGGAATTCAATTTTTTTTAAGCGAGACCAAAAAACATCTAGATGTCATAGAACTATATTAACATTACACAGAATCAAAAATCAGTTGCAAGAAAGTGAAAACTAGTGGAGATATTAAAGATTTTTCACTGGGGTTTTGTGATTATCCATTTGAATAATGTAAAACATTCGACAAGAACTATAACGTTATAATATGCAGTGGGTGAGGCTTGGAATATACATACAAAAAAATCGCAAAAATGAACTTAAGCTCAGAGGGTCAAACTTCAAAAATTCATCACGAAAAAAATATTTGGAGTCCAGCAATAGGATTTTTCAAGGTCCCATGAATATACTAGAGGTTTCACATCGATTTTTTTCCCCCAACTAAATCCATGAAAATGAACCGGGAAACGTTCTGAATTCTGGATGAATTGGCAAAGAATGGCCCCATAGGCGTTATGAGTCAAAGATAAAGTTACCACAATACTTACAGTAAACTATAAGTTATATTATCAAGTCCAGAAGCAGGTTTGAGAGTGGTGGTTTCGGGGTAAGTTACTAACCTTAAACATCTGTTTATAAATACAAGACGTTAAAAAAAAACAAACAAACAAAAACTCGCAGGTACTTTGACACTCACTGCGGTTGTGGAGACATTTTCAGGATCCTTGTTGACTCTTCTGTCTGAACGAAACGAAAATTATTCCATCTGCGGATAACAGAGGAGATTTCAACAAAACCGCGTCCTAAATTTCTTCAACCAAACGAAGATGGCAGCCGGAAGTGACATTGTCTTGTCATTGTGGCGTTTTCAATCAAGTTTGTTTAAAAACAAGAAGGCAACGAGAGCTTATAATATTTTGTCATAGTATACATATTGGTATAATGTTTTTTAATTATATTTATTTAAGTTGTATTTAATAAATAGCCTGCATTTACATATGTCTTTGCTCAATACCCGGTGTGATACTTTTTTGTTTGTGCATGTCATAGTTATCGTTTTGTTAATAAAGTTTTAAAAACTTTTTTTTTCAAGTTTTTTTTTTTTCAAAACGTTTTTTCAAACCTTATTTTTGCAATGTAATATTGTCTTTGTAAGGAGACAGCAAAGGATCTATATACCTATCTATCTTGCAGGATCTCTAGAATTCAATTTTTACTTTTATCATTCTTCATTTCATCCTGGGTTTCAAGGCAGTAGCAGATGTTGTTATATGCTGCAGCCTTCAGGTTCAGATTCAGGTCCATGTTTGTTGTCTTTTCCACAAATATGCATGACATACACACAGGGAAACGAAATGTCTTCCCTCATTGACCTCAGTGCATCATAGAACAGACATACAATCACCACACAGTCTTAAGGGTCAGAGAGCACTCTGACATTAGCAGCAACACATTTGATGTAAACAAGGTCCAGTGTGCAAACCTGACATGATGGTGGAATTACAGTCTTTAAATTTCAATGATCACAACCTAATCGCGAGCGTCCAGAACACCTCGTCAACTAAAAGTAGTTTTTTAAAACAGAGCACCAGTGCCATCTACTGGTCTGTCTTTGAAAACACATATTCACAAAGGCACCTTTACAATGATTCAAAACTGAGTCCAAGCATCTTTCTGATGCCTTCACTATAGTTATTATCATGACCAAGTGCTACAGCTCAAAAACGTTTTAACTTGCACAACTGATGAAGTACAAATAAAAATGCAATAACGTACTTTGGGAATAATGGAAACACATCACTCTGTTGTGATGTTGTTGTAAGGTAACTGGTCTTGCGCACAATAAATCTACCTGATTTTATTACGGTTAGAATAAATAGAATCCCAGTCACTGTAATTCAGTACTACTGTCAAGGTTAAAATCTCACTTACAGTAAAGTCACTTCACGCTCATGCTGAAAGCCCACTAAGTCTGAAAACATAAGAACATTTACATCCATCATTTCTGCATCAATAAAAATGATCAAAATATCAAAATAAGGTAAGTGGTCAAAAAACACACAGAATGTTGGTTAAAACAAATATTGTTTTTTCATTTTTAACTCCAGTCTCCTTTAAAATGTAGCCTGAGTACAAGATCAGTGAAGGCAGAATTACTAATTTAAACACAGCAGAATGAGCGGAGAGGTGTATTGAATTCCAAAAACCTACTCTACTCAAACAGGCAAGATGTACAGGCCTCAAGATGTACAGGATAAGCATCTTCATCCTTGTAAAATCAAATCATATACTAACTCACTAGATAAAAGTATTTTACAGCTCTTAAAATCTCTTCCACGCCTAATATAACTACAGAATCAGATACAACAAAATAATCATTTTAGAGCCTGTGTGTTTTATGTTGAGGAGGAAGCATGTCTCCAGCCCTTCAAAGAACTAATCTCCCACCTCCCTTCATCGTTACTTTACAGGGAAAAACAACACCTACGAAGAAAATGGCTAAAGATGCACATGACCCGCCTGGAAACAGGAATAATGCATACTCTGCCTAGCTTTGAAGAGATGTGTGTTTCACTCCTATTTTTTGGTCACAGAGTCAAAGAATTAATGTATTTCTAGACATAATTATCAGCATCATTTCCATGTACATTCATTTTTTTTTTTTCATCACCGATTAAATATAACAAAGCAAGCAGTTCTTTTAAATATTCATATGGCACCATGGCTCATATGGCAAAAGGACAAGTGTATAGCCAGTGGTACTTAACAGAACAAGAGCAGACTGTGTGTTTTCATACATTCGGAACATAGGTTTTTTTTTTTTTTTCAAATAAAATTCTGCAGTCCCCTATATTTTGCAATTCTCTGCATAAACAAGAGGCAAAGAGCAAGAGTGGGGGATCTAAGCCATTTTTTGTATCTCACACTCAGTGGGTGAGAGTTGGCAGCCCTGTCATGTTCAACCAATAGTGGAAAAGTTTCTTCTTTCTCTCTCTTTGTGTGAATCCTAGGGGAATAGCACCTCTCTGAGGAAGCACTGGCTATGCAGAGTAGCACTGGAGGACATCCATAACAAACAATGTGTGGTCACTGTTAAATGACCAATGAAGAGTAAATCAATGAAATGTCAGTGCTGGTGATTCAGTTTCTGTGTTCAAGATGTTTATGGGGAAAAAAACAACGATTTTTACTTAAACAGGGCTAACATATACAGTATGCCTTTTAGAGAAATATAGTGCAAGATACATTTCATGATCCACAAGATTTCTAGACATGTACTTAGCAAACCTCGTAAAACCTTGTAAACAAGGAACTGTTCTTCATACATGACCTGAGTTATCTGGCTCAAATTTGATCTGAAACAGTTGTCAAAGCAGTAAATCCGTAAGAAAATCTGCAGAAGGCTTGTTTACATTTACAGTAGTTGGATCATGACCAAGGCTTTTCAAAGTGAACCCCATTTGTGACCTTGTTTGTTTAGGTGGAACTGACCTCTTTCCTTAGAAGCAAAGATGGAAAAATTATTCAATTATGATTTTAGATAATAGACTGTAAGTCACTGAGAAATAATCTAGATCATTTTCTGTAATTATCAAAACCTTTTTTGCAAAATATAGACTCATATACCTGTACTTATTAAATAGGCTATACAATAAAATGAAATCAGATACCTACACCTACAGAAAATAATAAATCAATATATATTTTTTGGGAAACTAGACCACAATATGAGCTAAGGAGATAAATTCAGCTAAAGGTTTCTGGTTATTAGACCAGACGAACCAGAAAACATTGCATTTGATTAAGACATTTTGAATGCGCTTCTGAAATGCATTATAGCTGTACGTACTTGGGCCGAAGATTGGATTAAATCCATTTTAGTTAATTTTGAGTCAAATTTATAAATTAGGTCAATAGGTATATTATGCCACTGAGACTGATTACTGAACTCAGTTTGCTGGAAATGTGCCCTACAATTTAATTTCTAGTTTTAGAGTGCCTTTAATCTGCTTTATGAGAGATCTGGGCAAGGTTTTCCTGTATTTCATAGCTTGAATATGTTCAAGGTGGTCCTTTAGTTTGAAATTAAAGCTTAACTGTCCAGCCATGATTTTCTTAAAAAGTGTTCTTTGTAACCACGGTGCCAGCCAATCATGAGTGCATTTACATAATTAGCATTCAAATAATCATTGGAATGTTCATTATGAGTTTGCCTTGGTGCTTAAGTTGCATTTTTTTCTTTTCAAAAATAAGTGTACATCGCTTGTCTAATATTAACAAATCAATCCTTTAATTGCACATGAAGAAATAAGTTGGAGGAGAGCTTTTAAAGAATGAAGTCCAGCTTGTCAAAGTTTCAAACATTTCTCACCAAAAGACAATGTGTCTAAAGTAAGACAAATGTTTTAAAACATCAGTTTACATGGTCGAGCTTACAGCCCTCTTCTTCTTTAGTTAGCATTTAGTTAATTAGTTAGTATCCAGTTAAAAAGGATTGTGAGGCAGATTTTTTTTTAATCCTATGAATGACAGGATTTGAGGAGGAAGGTGATCTACAAATAAAATTGATCTGAAATGAATAATCCAGTATCACACATGCAAATTAATACTTGGATCTCAGTATATTCTCAAGGCAAGCCATGAAGCTGAGAGGCAATGTAGTCTACAGTCTGCAAACCTGCATCCTGACATTGCATATACTCTGAAATAGTTTAAGAAACATGTTCAGGATGCTATCTGGACATGAGGAAAACACATTTTCAGTGCAGAAAAAACAAAACAAAACAACCGCCCCAGTGATTAAGATTTGATTGATGTGATAATGATTTAATGACTGTGACACAGTAATTTAGTGTAGTGTCAAAACCAAATTCTCATAGAAATACAGTGCAATGCTAAATTGCTTGAAAGGCAAATAAGAGTCTATTGGTGGTTCATGCATAATCCAAATACTTTTTGTACCCTGTACTGGGGAAGGCTGTAGGTCTATCCAAATAATTACAGAGGTCACTGTATGCTCAGAATAAAAAACTCAAAACAATTTAAGACATCAAACATAAGAACATGCTCTTTCTTCACAATTTCTCCGGCTTATAAAATATGAGCTTAAGTGTTTCTTTTTTAACCAGAGTGGGCACTTATGTTCAGTATTTTTATTTATTCAGACAGTTCAGTTGGGAAGCATACAGGGAGAAAGAGTTGAGAATACACTGCACCAGACAGTTCTAATAGGATTCAATCCTCTGCCAGCAAGGGGCTGTCATACCAAAAGCTCCCACATCCATTCCTCTCTTTCCTCCTCTGCTTGTAGTTCATCAGATAAATTTCTGTGTTGTGCATACTAAACTCTCTTGTATTGCCACAAAAATGTCAGTCTGCAATGAATGTGTTCTAGAGTCCATCTGCAATACAACCGGACTGCTCAGTGTTCTACAGCAGGTTTCCCTCTACAGCAAGTTTCCCTCCACAGAGAGTTTCCCTCTCCACTCGGTTTCTCTCCTGCTCCTCAGCTCCCCCCTCTGTCTGCTCTCATCTCAGTCCTCATCTCTGCTCCAGGCTAGCGGTTCAAGGCTACATTAGCTGCTTCTAGCTTAACACATCCAAATCTTGGACCAAACTGTCAGCATTCGAGCTACATTGTGGTTGATGTGTCAGATTTCGACAAGGAAGAAGAAATGTGCAATAAAAACAGGCATCTGTCATTAGTCTGACAGTGTTTTAGAAGTGCACTGCTAAATCGGTGGGGTACTCTATTGTCCCCTAGAACACCAAGGCATCCACGTACTATCCATTCCTCATGAATGCTTGCTGATTGTGATCTTCTACTATTATTTCTCTTCAAAGATGTATCAAGTAGCGTACTGCACCTCATCTCCATGCTAAAGAAGACTATCTGAGAGAGCATAAGAGGGAGAAATGGATAAATTCCTAATCAAATCATCATAGGGACAATTTGTCTTTGGGTTTCTATGGTTGCATTTTTGGACTTAACAGGCAGTGCACAGATAGATACAGTCCGGGTTAGAGCAGTCACCAATTGGCCAGCAGCCTCTTCATGCAGGAAGCTTCAAAACTTTCACACAGGGATTTCACACAACACCTGGCCAGGTCCTATTAATGCACTTGCCTCTCCTTCTGTTCCTTAAAAGTGGTTAGCAAAGACTAAGCATCTTATCTCAGCCTTTGTCTTTCTCAACCCACATCCAGCCTACTGGTTTGTGGTTGCGGTTGATGCTCTACTATGTGGATTTTGGAATGCTCTTCTCCCAATGTTCAGTCTAGACTCCAAGAAAGACAAAGCTGCTACCAAGGTCCTCCAGTGCGGTAATGACTCCATCCTCACTTGTCATCTGAGTACCAGCTTCATACTGGCCTTGTTGAGAATTGCATCTTGAAGCTGTCACCCAGGAACATGTTGCCACCTGCCAAATCTGTAAGTCTTTATTCCCTGTTGGGTGTCTGTGCAGTCAGTAAATACACACATTCTATGTACACACATTTTTGGGCTACCCACAGACATCTGCATAGACCAAATATGTGCAGATGAAGAAATTTCTTGTTGTAAGTCCTTAGCAGTTTGGTGAGTAACCTCTACTGGAAAATACCAAGTACTTGTCCTGAGATGTAAAAGTATCTTCAGGACTTAATCTCAAGGGCTAATCTCTAGTGCTTCTGAATTTCAGTCAACAAGGTCTTTCATTTTGTTGTAGAGGACACTTGCCAGCATTACCCACTACCAGCCATTAAATTCACTCAGATAGGCCAAGATATTCTGATGTGGCTCAGTGGTTTTCAAACCATTCTGCAAGAAAACCAGAGGACTACAAACACAGTGGTGAAACTCCAACTCACTCAGACTGACACCAGAGCGCTCCTGAGATCCTTTCCAAACTGCCAGCATGAGCCATGCCAACCCTTCTTTCCAGTTCTATTCCATTTTTACTGAATATGGTCTCAAACACGCAAACAAGAAGGAAAATGCGTCCTCTGATCAGCTGAATAATTTTTGGAATTTATAATATTTGGCTTTAAGCCTTCAGAAACGATTTAGTTATGGACTGAAAGGGATACTAAGCAGCAGGACTTCAGGTCATTTGGCACATTACTGCAAGAGGGTGGTTACTACCTGTCCTTGGATTTGGCAGCACAGCCCACAAGATGAGAACAGATGCCTGTCAGTGGCTGGAATGGGATGCAAAGGATCAAACATTATTTGCTTTCCCAGGAAGTTGAAATGCATGACATAGCTTGATAAAGGTAGCAGGGTTTGAACTACTGTTTAGTTCTTCACTTTCCTTTTTGGCTACAATCATCTCTATGTACAGTCTGTGTGTACAACTGAGTGCAACACCAAGAATGCCTTTAAGCAGAGACTTTAGAAGGTGTACACCTTTATTCCCATTTGTACAATTTGTTGCATCAAGATTAGAAAGCCCCACAAAAGACAAAGAACTCCAGGAGAGACATAAAGAAGGCAGTGTGGTGCAAACAGGTGGAGTCCAGAGTCTTTTTGCCTGGCCTTCCAGTGTGGCTTATCGGAACAGATACTGACACTTTTGACTTTAGATGTGATTGGACAACACGTTCTACAAACTAGTTTGTTTCAAGCATACTGAACCCCTTCGTGATCACTGAAGAAACCTTTCAAATGAGGGGTGAAAAGTCTTCAAGAACCTCAACCAAGTCCAGTTGCCTTCGTATAGCACTAAGAAATACTGTGACCTGGGTGACTGAGAGTCTTCATAGACATCAGCTCAAAATCAAGATTGTTTCTGTGTAAGAGGAGAGTCATAATAGTTAAACCAAAGCTCTTGAAAAGCGCATACTGTGCAGCAAAATAATATAAATATCTGCTTCTGTCATGGCCAGGTCTGCTCCTCTTCTTTGTCACTACACACACAAGCTCTCACCACACAAATAAAGAAATAATCGTTTATGTCATAGCACAAGTCCAGTTGCCAAGGGAAATGTATTGTATTTTATAGTCAAAGACAAGATGTTGCACGGACCCTGAACAGAGCTCGAGTGAAGGCAAGGGCACTTGGTAACTTCTATGGCTGCTCATGAATCAGCAGAATTGAATGTAGAATTGAATGTGAATGTATGCAATACATGGAAAAGGGGCCCTATTTTGAGTGTACCACACCCTGGTACACAGTGTACTAGAGCAGCCATTCACTCATGTCCAGTTCTCCATTGTGCTGTTACCACCATTAACCTGATGGTCATCCACAATGCTGTTTGGGTGTCTTCTGAAGTCCAACAGACCAACCCTGTCTCCTAGAAATGATGTTTATATAAAACAACTTTTCAACAGTAAATACATTTTATAGGAAACATAATTGCTACTGGATTATATGAGAAAGACGGGGGTAATTTTTCTTTACCTAACAAAATACTTTCCCTTCATCTTGCAAAGCTAATTATCAAGTTATTAAATCCAAAATGTGCGAGCCTGAAAACCAGACCAATCAGTGAGCTCATGTTAATTGAGCTAAAAACGCACCATCTTTGAAGATGAACCATAGATTATTGGCACCAGTTCATGAGTGTGCGTGCTATACACCATCCAGGTGCTGCACTCCACTCTCACTGTTGAGTGAAGAGCAGCAACTTATGTGAATCCATATGAATCACAAGAAGAACATGACAACCAAATCCAAACATTTAACCTGATCTAATGTCAGCAGTTACAAGTTTAGGTTTCATTTAGGTTATCTGTAAGGGCCAGACTGGTAATTGAATTGAACTGAAATAGAATGTCTAGAGTGGGTTTTTATCTTTTACTCTCCAAAGTTAAAGTCATACATTTGCAACCAGGTGGGTACATTGGTAAAATATAATTGCAAACAAAAAGACCATTGTTCGATAGACTTTTTAGGAAGGCCTGTGAAAAGACCATTACAGTAGTCCTCCCTGCTGGAAATAAAAGCATGAATAAGTTTTTTTAAATTGTGTTTTGACATGAGACCTCTAAGTTTGACTATGTTTTTGAGATGGTAAAAGGCTGATTTAATTATTGTTTTCACAAGATTTTTTTAAAACTGAGATCGCAGTCCATTAAGATACCAAGGTTTTTAACATTGTCCTTCACTTCAAGTACTTTTGTACCAAGAAGAGTCTCAATTCTAAATCTCTCCTAATTTTTCCCATGTAAGATTATTTTGTGTTTTTTCCTTGTTCAGCTGAAGAAAATTTTGAGACATCCAACTGTTAATTTGGTCAGTGCTTTGACTAAGCGATTCGAGGGGACCAGAGTCATTAGGTGAGGAGGCTGAGTAAATTTGGGTATCATCTGCATAGTTGTCCAAGTGGAAGCATATAAAGTAGTAGGATGTGGCCATTAATCTGGTTTCTCTCTGTGGATGCAATGAGATGTGTTTGTAACAAGAGTGGTGTAGGTAGCAACAGTGTGAAAACAATGATTTTTACAGTATTAATGGTAAATATAATTCTGTAAGCACACTTGCATTAGGGTACTCTATAAAGGAATCTATAGAAATACAAAATATATGTAAACAAATGAAAAAAATAAAACACAATCATCAGATTTTTCTGTTTTACCATTCTGTTCTTCATTCCTATTAGGGTGGGGTAACACACATTTATACCAGTTATTGACAAAGTCAGTTTTCCTTGAACCATCTAAACACCTTAAACAAACTATTCCCTTAGCTAGTGTATTAAGTGAGTCACGTGTGCATGTAAAACTCAATGACTGTTGTTTCACAGATTTATCTAGTAATGTCACAGTTTGTCCTTTTCTCAAATTGATTTTTCGACTAGAATAATGTCAAAAAAGCATGTATATCAAAATATTTTTTTTAGAGCATGACAAAGACTAAACTAAAGACAGTACCCGGTGTAGTTCATCAACCCTTTTGGAATGAGTTTCATTTTCTTCTGGCTGAAAATGCCTCCAAAAATCTGCAAGATCTGCACAATGGTGTTAAATAAGCAGGGATAAAAGAAAAAAGGGATTTTTCCTTCACAAATCGTTTAAGGAGGTCCAGTAATGATTGTAACACACTGGCTGCGCCTTACAATACTTGGAAGTAATGGTACTTGCTGCTTACTTGCTGTTGTTTTACCCAGGCAATCCTAATGTTGTGCAGTAATAATATGGGCCTGTTACTCTTACAATATGTGTGATATGACTTTAAATGTTAGTCTACATGTTTTGCTCTGGCCCCAAAAGCTGTTAATGTGTCAATTTAAAGAATGCATGAGGCTCAATTTAGTTGTTCTGAAATGTGGTTACAAATATGAATAAATTGTGACTGTAACTGAAATTTTCATGGATTTTAGTTTAGGGAAGTTACCCTATGCTTTTCTTTCTGTTTTGCATTATTCTCCAATGTGGACAGTGTTCTTATTTCCGCTATGCAAACAAAGTGAAAAGAAGCTCTAACTTAAGCTCCAACATTATTTCCATTCATTTGTGTAGAGTGAGGTTGGGCTAAAATGTAGATTATACCAGCACTGTGCTGAAGATACACATAGCTGTGGCCACTCATTACGTGATCTTTCATATTGGCCAACACAATTATTATTGTTTGTCACGTGCATCTTTGCTAGAGTAAAGCTGGAAGGTCAGTGTTTTCAATTACAGATTGTATTGCTGATACCCAGTATCAGATTCCTGATCATGACATCACTTGGTGCCAGTGGACAGAGTTAACCTGCTGCGGGCCACATAAGCTGAAAACTACGCACTCTTCCTACCTCAGTCCAAGTATAACAGCTTCTCAAAAGCACATCATAAACATAATGGTTACAGTTCCATTATTTGTTTCTGCAGGCTGAATATTTTAGAAATAGTTCATTCTACTTACTGTGAGAGACTAAAGGAAAATGAGGTGATGTTGCATTTTACAGTGCCACTATTCCACAATAATTTGTTGAAAGTTTCCTGGAAAGACATATGTAGTTCGGTTCTCGTTTCAGGATAAATAGAGACAAAGTTCTGAGACTGTTATTTTTGTTGGTTCGTTTAGTTGCATTGAGTTTATTTTATTTATTTGGATATTCATTTATTCTTCATTTGTGCTGAATTGTATGTTTGTTTAGAACATACTTCACATTCTGCACGTGTAGCTCACCTGCTATCCTCTGAATTAATGTCTCAAGGTTGTGTTTGCTTCACACTTGGTGTACTGATCACTATTTTACCCATGCTTAGTACCAAATTGAGTGGGTCTTTCAAGGAAACTACTTTTGAGATCATAAGAATAATGTACTGAAAATAACATGGCTTTTGGTGTAACCAAATATCTAGAATGCTTCTGGAACATTTATAAAGTTAAGCTGTTAATAATGGTATTTCATGGAAAACAGGAAATATATATATTTTCATGGAAACCCATGTACTGAAAATACAACCCCCTTTTAACACCTATGTGTTAAAAGAGAGCTGGTTTTAAATGTTGAATTATAGAAACTGTTTGACACTAAAGGAATTACATTTATTCGTGTTGTTGTCCCCCTGCAAAATCTGCAAAATGACTTTTTTACAATTTGTATAATTTGTTTATATATGAATAAACAACATATGACCTTTGGATTAATTAGCTTGTGTGTTGGTAGGTGGATTTTGTTACCTTTACAAGCTGTTTCTTATGGTTTCCAGTCTTTGTGCGAAGCTAACCTAAACAGCAGCTGGCTGTAGTGTCATGGTTAATCTACATGACAGAAGCATCAACAGTCTCATCTAACACTCAGTAAGAAAGCAAAAATATATTTTCCCAAAACTATATAGTAATGTCTTACTATTTCTCTGAATATTTAAGTCAAATCTGGCCAGTTTTCTGCCTATTTGTCACGAAAACAATGATTCTGCTGAACTGTGCTGTTTACAAAATCACAACTTCAATCTAATACAGAATGTATAATTATGTACAATATAACCTATGCACTGTGTGTTCGAAACAGTACAGATGCCAACATTATGTAAATTAGGAAATATTATTAAAACTGTCGACTTCCAAAAGGTGTATTTTTTAAAATCCTTTTAATTATTTTTGCAACATAAATAGTAAAAACCAGGTGTATCCCTTGTCTGGCACGAATACACCTTTCATTAATAAGGATAATAATAACAGTGTCCTGTCAGACACACTGGTGATGAGTAATGTGAAGTAAAACACAGGGAGGTCAAATTATGTAGTCAATTTAAAAGGCCTATTTTTTTGGTTCACTGACATAATATGAATGTTTAATAGTAATAGTGAAAGTATTTGTGTGTATTTTGTTTGCCTGCTCTTTGTCTTTTCTTATTGTGACTGAATATGAGGGATGCAGCCAGTCTAATTTAGTGTGACTGTTCATTTAACACAAATCAAAATAGCTTAATCTTTAGTGTTTGCACAGTCTCTATTATAATTATCGATTTTTCAAACCCATTTTGGCCAATTCCAAATAAACCTTTTCCTTTCCAGTATATTACCCCTTTCATTTTCTACTTAGAATTTATTTTCACTGAAATGTTCCTGTCTTTCAGAGCTTTCAGTGTTTTTTTCTTCCTTTCTTCCTTCTTTTTTTTTTTTGCTATGCTTTTCTCTCCCTGCTTTATGCTCCTTTTGCTCTGTATCTTTTTCTGTCTCCCCTCCCTTTCTCTGTCCTTCTTTCTCTCTTTCCTTTTTTCTTTGGCTGCTTTTCATTCTGTTTTCTCTCATTGTTTTTCTTTTCTTTCTCGCCTAGGGACCCCATTTTTTTTCTCTTCCTCTATTCAGGTTTTCTTTATTCTCTTTTCTGAATAGTTGTGGTACTTTAAGGGGAAGGGGAAGGGGAAGGCGAGGGAGAGGGGAGGGAGGTTAGTTTCAGTCAAAGCTGCAGAACAAAACTTCCTCCCACACCACATGCAGTGTCTCTTGGAATGAGTTTGTCACTGACTTGAAGACGCACCCCCCCCCCCCCCCCCCCCCCCCCCTCCTCCCATGTATACCACCATGGATGACAACCCTACAGTGAATTGGTATTAGGCCAGCAGACATACACAAGTTGTATAGTGACAATTGTCCTCTTAAATATCAATGGGGCATGTTGTGCAGAGCTTCTGTGTCCCAGTCTCTCTGTTTGTGGTTAAGCGATGTTAGTTCAGTGTGCAGTATCACATGGTGACACATGATGTGGTGGTGCGTTAAACCAACCACAGCTGTGTGTGAATACGATTATCTCCCAACTGAGGTGCGTAGAGGGAGGCATTTGTGCTTCAGAAGAACATCTTCATCACTGCAGAGAAATGACAGGCTACCTTACAGGAGGCAGCCCCATGTCGAGGAGCACTGCCTCCTCAAAGGCTTCGGTCTCAGTGGGACTGAACTCAGATAAGCACGAGCGCAGTCCACCGCCAAATCAAAAATAATAAAATCATGAGCACCAGTTTGTAAATTTGTTGACAGCACAGTAGCTGTTGATGGGAAAATAACATGTGGGGGAAAAAAATCCAGTACTGCACTCCTGAAAGACAAAACCACAGCAGCCAGTTAATCTCCAGATATCATGACAGAAATCATTCCTCTTCCTTTATGATAGTAAAAGACTACAGCCTCCTGCACCTATGGTTTCCATCTCACAGTCACACACACTCACACATTCTGCCCAAGACAATTTAATGCATGACTCAATGGCATTGAAAGTGGGTTGGATAAATTGGAAATGATTAAAAATGCAGAATTGACAGGGAAACCGATAAAACTTTCTCTCTATAAGTAAGAACCAAAAACCAGCATGATGGAATGGCAGGCTTGAAGGGGAGAGAAAGGTGAAAGACAGATGAAAGTGAAGAGAGATAAAAGCCGGAGTGAGGAGGGTGTGGGATAAAGCAGGAGGAAGGGAGGCAGAGATGAAAGCAAAATGAGAAAGATAAGAACAGAGTGAGAGAGACAGAGAGGGAAACGGAGGAAGAGATAGATAGTGTACAGAGCAGAGAGAGAGGTAACCATGGAAACAGGAGGAAGGTACAAAAGAAGAGATAGACAAAGGGTTTGATTTAAAAGAATGAAACTTGGACGAAAGAAAAGTAATTCCGACTGAAATTTGTTACCGGGAGGTGGAGGAATAATACAAAGGAGTGACGGCCATAGAGGGACAGTGGCTGTGTCCCCACTATCTGCTACAGCCAGTTTGAATGTGGTCGCCTATAACCAGCATATAAGGCACTCCAGAGACCTCTAGTGTTAATAGGCTTCTGTGGTTCATTGTGGGCCTCACCTTGAGTAAATCTGGGGCCATTTCACTATGTAGGACACTCGCAAGATCGTCAAAATCGTGCATTTTCTTTATGTACATCTGTCTGTCGCACAGTGGTTTCAGCACTGACGGGGGGAATATGGTGAGACCGTACAGTATATTTTATAAGCATACTTTTTCATGAATCACATAGCAGGAAGAGACTTCAGAGCGACTAAAATAGGATAAAGTACCTTGGTAAAATTCCTCTCCCACCTTACTGCAATGAAAAACTGCATTCCTGATAAGAAGATATGAGTTCTCCGTGGTCCTACATTGTGTTTGCTGACTTACTGAATGAACTTGAGGTGCATGTTGAATTCTGCACTGTTGACTATCCCTTCCCGTTGAATAAATGCAATGCGCCCATATATTAGGATTCATATTTGTATATCTATATAGAGTTACAGACAGACAGAGGGTTTTTATTCTGTGGTTTTTGAGTCTCTTGTGGCTATCCCTCTTTCTCCCTTCCCCCTCTCTGTTTTTCTCTCCTCTCTGTCTTTCTCTTTCGTCCTCTGTCTCTGTTTCTCTCACTCGCTCCCCCTCCCTCCCTCCTCCCTCTTTCTCTTGATCTCTCTCTCCTCCTCTCTCTCTTGCTCTCCCATGCCCCCTCTTTCTCTCGCTCTCTTATGCTCTCTCTCCCTTCTCTTTCTCTCTTTCCTTCCATAGCTCTCTGTCTCACTCCCTCGCCCCCCTCTCTGTTCCTTTTATATCCTCCTTGCTGAATGCTCTTCTCCTCTCCTCCCTCAACTCTGTCTTTTCTCCTTTATATTCAGTCTTTTTTTTTTCAAGCTCTCCCCACACTCCTTTCTCCAATGTTGTCTCCAAGCAGAGCTACTTCATTGCTAATATTCTGTCTTTCCATTTAGTACCCCCACTACAAAATGGGGAGAGTAATCTTTTATTTAGGGTTTTTTGCTCTGGCCATCTCTGCATCCTGTCTTGCAGTTTGCATAAGAATGATTTGTTGAGTGAATTTAAGACTTGATTTGTTTACATTTTACAGTACAAAGGTGGGGGGGGATAAGTGAACATGGAAAGCATCAATATTGAATCAGAAATGCAGAAAATGCTGCAGATCCTTGTTTGTTTATTTGCTTGAAGTTGCAGGTGATTCACCTATAGTCTACCTCGTCTAATCATGTATGCCTCACGTTTAAAGTTGCTCTCCTTCGCAGCAGCGAGTGAGGCAATACTGATAAATACTGAAGCTTTGTGGGGTTTTTTTTCTTTTTTCTGTTTGTGTTCTCTGTCTGTGTCCAGTCTGTTCTTAGTGACCTTAATGGAAGAAGCTGGAGGCGTGCAACTAGGGTGTGGCTGCTTTTATACACTTTTGCTATATTCCATCTGCATTGCTTAGATTCAAGCTGTGTGATTGTCTGATATGTGCTTATGAAAAAGCCTGCTGTGCTTTTTTTTTTTGTGAAAGCTTAATTACAGCAGCTAATCATGCTTGAGACTTACTATTATATCAGCATGCCGTGCAGAGGTGAGACTGATCCAGCACTGGAAATAACAGAAGGTGTGTGGGCTTGCTGCCTGAGACACAGGTCTGAGAGGAACGGCCAGCTAAAATATCAACATCAGTCCAGTAACTCAAAGTTCAAAACACAGAGCAAACTGATTCCTCTCTTCTCTTTCTCGCGTTCCGATCATAAGAAAATCCTCACCTGAACACTGTAGCTATAACAACCCTATACACAAACCTACACAGCCTCCAGTTTGCCTGACAGTGAAAGGATGTTGAATTATAGCCATCACCCAGCACAGCGTCTCACACACAGCCAGAGCAAACTCGGGCTGTATGCAGCCTGTCACTGGGCTGGATGAAGAAGCAACACTGACAATGCGAGCTCACTAACGTACACCAAGAGGAGTGGGGTGTATATATTAGAGACTAACCTACGGCTGATAAGCTTTCTTCAGTATAATGCCATTTGCATTTGTTAGAATCTGGACTCACACTTGTTTCAACCAAAAAAAAACAAAAAAAACAAAAAAGAAAGAAAACAGGGAGTTGTCATCAATGAGTCCTCTGCAGTTTTATGATTCATTGAGCTTTTCTCAGGGGTAAAACAGACAGCTGATATCTGAATCTGCCCCCCCCCCCCCCTTCATTTCTTTCTTTCTCCCTCCCTCTCTCTATCTCTCTGACTCGCCCTCTTCCTCTTGCTGAAAAAAAAAAAAGTTACAACTTTGACCTATATCACGGAGAGGATGTGACACTGGACTGCATGGTTGTCCTCCTATAGATAAACAACACAGAACCAGGCCGGGGTTTGGAAATGGACAAGTAGTCTGTGGTTTAAAAAGGAAAAAAAAAATACAGCATAAGTCATATGGACACCCGTGTCAGAAGTGTGTTGTTTCAGGGCTGTGGGGAACTGAAAGCGTGTTGGTGTCGGTGGTGTGTGTGTGTGCGTGTGTGCGTGTGTGTGCTCTTGTCCCTGATCTCAGACATCAGACAAATGCGCACACGCAACCACGCACAAACACACATTTGAAATCCCAGTTGAGGGTTAGTACACTTGAGAGCAGGGCAATGGCTTACTTCCCTTACTCTCTCTCTTTCTCTCTGCCTCATATGCACATAGGAACCTGTCGAAATCTAAGAACCAAATGAAATTTTACGCGTATTATCCATCGTAGCCTTTTCCAATGTTAGTTTTCTGTAGCCCTACACACACAAATGTACCCAAAGTAAATGGACAAGCAAGCAGGTTTTGCTGTTATGAAGATTCAGGCCTGGAAAGGAGCCAGTGTATTTCTTCCCCAAACTTTTGTTGTCTGTGTCTTTTTCATTTTCCCCATAGGCTAGTTCTGTGTTGTTTTATGTACGTGTCCCTTGTTGTTTCTTCCATGTGGTTTCTTTGTCTTTCAGCCTCTTATCTCTTTGTTTCTTCCCTTGCTCTCCTTCTATTTTCTCTCCCATTCTCTCCCTCGACTTCCTGCTATCTCTCCCCCTCACTCACACCCTCACTCAATCTCTTTCTCTTTCTCTCTCTCCCCCCTCCCTCGCGCTCACTCTCATTCCCTATCTCTCCCTCCTCCCCCTCCGCTCCCCTTTCTCTCTATCTTTCTCATTCTCGCAGCACTCCCAGCCGCTGATGATTGATCAAGGTTTTCAAGGTTTGCCCTTTCCTGTTATTTAGTAGGAAATGTTTATGCACAGTCCTCAGCCTTTACAGCCACAATTGGCATGTGTCCACACAATGTTTGTCGCACTCTCCTGCACATATACATACATGTATAAAACACCCCCCCCGTGTTTACTGGTTAAAAGGTAAGGTAAGCTCTGGTATAATAGAATACCTGTCTAATTATCAGGATCATCTTCAGTGCCGACTACTTAAGCACACAACCTGTACTTAGCCCGCAGGTACTCTGCTGCACTGTTTCTCAACACAGCCTGAAAGAAATCTGGAAGTTCAATAGTTAATGTCTTCCCTTGCTGTTTTTCCTTTTCCTCACTCTCTCCGTCTCTCTATCTCCTTTCCTCTCTCCATTCCCTTTGCTCTCACCCCCCCACGCCCCCCACCCCCTCACCCACCTCCTCCTCCTCCTCTCCTTCATTCTGCACCCCCCCACCCCTTTCTCTTTTCTCTTGCTGATGGACTCTTCTTTTTTATTTTCACACTCCACCATCCCCCTTTTTTTCTTCTCTCTTTTTCTCTCTCCTTCTTTCCTCCACCCCCCCCCCACACCAACCCCCCCCCACCCTCCTCGGCTCTTCTCTTTCACTGCGTTTTCTTTCAACCCTCCCTCTATCTCTCTTCCCATCCCCACCCCCCTCTCCACCACTCCCCCTCCCCTCCTCCCCTCTTTCTTTTTCTCTTTTATTCTTTCTTTCTCTTTCTTTTGCCACATCCTTTCTTATGCCTCAATCCCCCCACCCCCCCACCCCCCTTCCCGTCTCTCCTTTCCCTTCTTCCTCCTTTTTGCTGCATTCTCTTCTTCCCTCCCCCACCCCGGCTCTCTTTCCTCTCTCCCTTTTTCTTTCTGTCTCTCTCACCCCCCCCCACCCCCTCCTTCTCTTCCTCCACTCAGCTTCACTCCCCCTCCCTCTGCTTCTTTCTTCCTTATTCTTTCTCCCCCACGTCTGTCTCCCTCCCTCCCTCCCTCTCTCCTAACTGCTTTTCTCTCCTTTCTTTCTCCTTCTCTTTTCTTTTGTCACTCAATTTTTTTTTCTTCTGAATTTCTCAGACAGTATACTTCAGGCTGTCTCAATAGTTAATTAGTTTGAATCTGGAAATAATGGCAGCAAACTACACGGTCTCTGGAAAGTTAAAATTTTAGCATTTCTCAGACATTATCTGTCTGACTGTTTTGCTACTGACAGACGCACCTCCACCCATAGTCTCTCTGACTGTTTGTGTGTGTTGTGAAAGTGTGTACGTGCCAGTATGTGTGACTGCTTACATATGTACATATATATATATATTTATTAACATGTTTGTGTGCACGTAAATTCATATATATATCTGTTTGCACGCACAGAGAGGAACTACTGATTAGATTTTATAATTGTGCGTTTGAGCAAAAGCTCATAAAAAAAAGGAAATGCAAAGTATAAAGTGTGATCAAGAAAAGATAGAGCTTGTGTCTCTGTGTGCCTTAAAGAGAAATGTGTGTTGAAGGGTCATGCTGAATTGTATGTAGTGAGAAAGGGAGATAAGATGTGTGTGTGTCTGTGTGTGTGTGTGTGTGTGTGTGTTTGTAAGAGAAAAGAGGAGAGAAAGAGAAGTGAGATGGGAAGGAGAGGGTGGGAGGAAGAGAAAGAAATGGGGTGATGCTGTGTGTGTGTGTGTGTGTGCGTGTGTGTGTGTGTGTGTGTGGTGGGGTGGAGGGCTGGTGGAGGGGGGCAGGCACAGTCAGTTCTGATAACAGCAACAGTAGGAGGAGGATGAGCCGTGGGACCGCCCCACTCTCCCACAGATATAAATAGGAGGTGGATTTTTTTACTCCACTCATTTCTCCTGAAGGATGAGATCCCTGAAACACCTCAAACATCACTCCAGGAACAATGTGGTGAGTTTGTAACCTATAGATGCAGAAAGATGTGTTGCCACTAAGGGCTAGGGGGGTGGCGGCGGTTACTTGCTTTGCAGTTAGTTAGTGAGGTATTTACACTCTTGTCGGTGTGTGAGCGTGAGGGAAAGCCAGATTACTTTTCACATTCATATGAGTACCGCAGTGGGAACATCTTTTAAAAAAAGATAAAGAGTTGTGTTTCTATTTCTGCCGCACGTTTTCTGCTACTGCTCTAATTGTTTGTCCTTAGGTGTCTTTCAGTTGCAACTTTAAATGTGAAAGTACGGACTCTTGCAATTACTACCCTACCTTCTCTGTCTCCTTGTCATTTGTCTTTTTCTCTTTCATTTTGTCAGCCTTTCATTTTGCTGTGCTTTTTTCTTCTCTCTCCAGCTCCCCCTCCTTCCCTCCCTCCCTCCTTCCCCTCTTTCTCTCTCACTCACTCACTCACTCTGTCTTTCTGTCTCTCTCCGCCCCCCCCCCCCCCCCACACACACACACCCCCTCCCACTCCTTTTCCTTTCTCTCTTCCCTCCTCTCACATGCTCACTCAATCTCTCGTTCCCCTTCCCTCCCCTCCCTCTCCTCCCCTCTTTCTTTATCTTTCAGCCCCTCCATCTCATTTCTCTCTCCGGCTCCCTCCCTCCACTCCTCCCCCGCCCACAGCTCTTTCTCCTTCTCTCCATACCTCCCTCCCTCTCTTTTCTCTCACTCACATACACACACGCACATACACACGTTTTCAAATACACACCCAGTCTCTTTCCTTTTCTTTCTCACAAACACACAGTCTGTCTCTGTCTGACTACTTTAAAAGCAGTAATTATAAATGACGTGGTTATCAGGGCATCCAGGTCTACTCCCCTCTCCCAACACACACACTCACACACTCACACACATGCACACACACACACCTTTATTCCTGCAATATCACTATCTCCTCTACCTTTTTCCCTTTTCTCCATCCACTCTTTTCTTTTCTCTTTGTATTCTGCAAGGAAAGGAAGCAGCTCTTGCTTGTGTGGCACAGACTGAAGACTAGTGTGTAGTCTGAAAAGAAACCAGGGGTCAGAGCTTCTCTCTATACGTTTCCGTACCACTCAGGTTTATGCTGAGAAATAACCTGAAACCAGTGGCCTATAATACTTGCTTCTCCATTGCCACAGAGAGCCAGTTTGGTCATACCACAATTTCTTCCTCATAGTTTCACTGTTCCGCTTTTACAGGCGGCAGGGTAAACATGTGCATGTGGGTCTGAAACACTTCCGAACCATACAATTATGTTAGCGAGTCTTATGCATCGGTCTGGAATACAGAATGAGCTCGAAGCTCAATCGAATGTCTGTTATGGATATGAGACTGCCTGCCGGCATATATCATCTTGTTAAGGGAGCCCAGTGTGGCAGGCATTATGAAGTCGGCTACGGCGAGAGTGTCTAAGTGTAAAGCTGAGACGCTTTGCTCCTCATGAATGGGACAGATAGCTCCAGTGATGAGCTGACTTTGGTCAGCCAGGCTGCCCCGGGACCCCACAGGAAGTGCTGAGGACAGTCCACGGAAGTCAACTTCCTGGCTGGACCTGCATCCCTTGTTGTGTTCTTTATTATTCTAAAGCCTGTCAAGGAAGGAAGCGGGGTGCTAACACAAATCTGCCTTATCTTCTCAATCTAATGTTCTGTGGATTAAGAGCAAAGAAACAAGGCGTAGTCCGAATGCAGCTTTCATAGTTTCCCTGAAAAACATTATCTTAATGCTGTACTGGAGTCTTGGAAAAGAGGACTGTATAGGTCCTGGTGTCAATCTGGGACACTGAATCTCCAAAACTAAATAACATGACAATTTCAATGTTTCGCTCACACAAAACCTTTTGTTTGTATTAATAGGAACGTTGCCGGTATGAGACTACAATGGGGAAACAGGGTTATATGAGGAAACATTGTGTAAGGCGGGTTTTGTAACAACGGAATAATAAAAGACAAAAAAACACAGAGACATATTATTGCGTGCAATTATTTTTTTTTCCGACTTATGTTGTATGTTTTCTTTCAGGAGGAGGAGAGTAACCGATTGGTGCGAACCTACCCCAAGATGACTGAGGGCCAAGTGGATGTGGGCACTCAGACGGAGCCTGTGGTGGTGCTATCTCTGGCTCAGGCAGCTGTTCTTGGCCTCATCTCCCAGAATGAAATCTTTGGGGCCACCATTGCTCCTAATGGCTTTTACACTGGTGAGCCCAGAGAATGCCCCCCTCCTCCACCTGAGGTAATGGAGTATGAGTATGCTGACCAGCTGATTGGGGCCAACGGGGACTACCTGGCCGAGCCTGCTGGGGAGCCGGAGCCCCAGCCCCACTGCAGTGAAAGAAGACGGCCCGGGCCCCGTGGGAGGACCAAAAGGCCCAAGAATGATGAAGAATCAGAGGGTCACCCACACAAAGAACCAACTCCACAGGCTCAGATTAAAGGTGAAAGACTTGAGTCTGATACTCCTCCTTCCTGCATTCACATGAACAGCAGGCGTAGCCCTGGCAAGTCAGAGGATCCAGTCACCCAACAAGGGTCTCTGAAAGAGGAGCAGGCCTGCGGAAACTGTGCGTCATGTGTGAGAGATACACCCAGGCAACAAACAGATGGACAACCAGAACAGGAACAAGAAGAAAGCACTGGTAGAGACAGAGAGAGGAAGGAAGAGGAGCTGGTGGTGGCGGAGGAAGAAGAGGAGGAAGCATTAAACCTCAAGACGAGTGGAGAGACCGGCAGTCCTCTGGAGAACCGCTATTATGAGTCCAATGAGGTGGCCTATGAGTCTGCTGACATGTCCCTTCCAGGGGAATATGAGGAGAATGGTCAGGCTATGCTGTGGTCAGATCCAGAGGGTCTCGCAAGGAGAATGCAGATTGACCGACTGGACATCAACGTACAGATTGATGAGTCTTACTGCGTTGATGTGGGAGAGGGTCTGAAACGCTGGAAGTGCCGCATGTGTGAGAAGTCATACACATCCAAATACAACCTCGTCACTCATATCCTGGGCCATAATGGAATTAAGCCTCATGAATGTCTACACTGTGGAAAGCTCTTCAAGCAGCCGAGCCACCTCCAGACTCACCTGCTCACCCACCAGGGAACCCGACCTCACAAGTGCACCGTTTGTGAGAAGGCCTTCACGCAGACCAGCCACCTGAAGAGGCACATGCTGCAGCATTCAGATGTCAAGCCCTACAGCTGTCGCTTCTGCGGCCGTGGCTTTGCCTACCCCAGTGAGCTGAGGACCCACGAGAACAAACACGAAAACGGTCAGTGCCACGTCTGCACCCAGTGTGGTCTGGAGTTCCCAACCTACGCGCACCTGAAGCGCCACCTGACCAGCCACCAGGGACCCACCACGTACCAGTGCACAGAGTGCCACAAGTCCTTCGCCTACCGCAGCCAGCTACAGAACCACTTGATGAAGCACCAGAACGTCCGGCCCTACGTTTGCCCCGAGTGCGGCATGGAGTTTGTCCAGATTCACCACCTCAGACAACACGCTCTCACTCACAAGGTACTGGCAGCGCACGCCCTCGCACTCAAGGTACTGAAACTCAATGATGTACCTTTGTCTACTAATATATGTGATCAAGGCAAAAACAAGAGTGGACAGGCCTCATGCAACCATACAACATTGCTAGACCCTTATTTAAAATATAAAATTCAAGCATAAGAAAATAGTATTTAGTATTTTAAAAAAAGTATTTTAGCCTCTTTCAGTCCTCTGTATGAATCCTCATAGGAAAAAATGGGTGGTATATTGTACACTTGCATCACAGCCTTTTTCCAAAACCAGTTGCTTTGTAAATATAACCATCAAAGGCCTTGAGATTTTTTTTTGTGTGGCTCAACCCCCTACTTGCATGTGTTTTGTGTTGTGTGTCATTCGCAGAGCTACTTCCCTTTGTCTGATCAATCATTCTGGTCTTTCTCTCCATTTCATTTTATAGTCTGTTTTATTCTATAGGGAAAAAAAATCTTTTCATGGCATTTGCTTTTGTCAGATATCAAAATAAAAGTTAAATAAATATTGAAACAAAAAAAAAGAAAAAGTTTATTCTTTCCTTTGTTAGACTTTTTCCACTCCATCTCTCAACACTTGGGGGGGCTAATGTAATCTACACGAGTTAGATCAAAAGCCACAATGCAAATTCTCAAACACATGCACACACGCAAGCTCCTTGTGTGTTTTCTCCCTATGACTCATTATTTATTTTCTTCTAAACCATATATTTAGCCAAATTAATTAGAAGGCCCAAACACTTTTTTTGTTTCCCCAGGGTATGAAAGAATTCAAGTGCGACGTCTGCTCCAGAGAGTTCACCCTGTCTGCCAACTTGAAGAGACACATGTTGATCCATGCCAGTGTGAGGCCCTTCCAATGCCACGTCTGCTTCAAGACCTTTGTCCAGAAGCAGACCCTTAAAACGCACATGATTGTCCACCTGCCGGTCAAGCCTTTCAAATGCAAGGTGAGTGAAGCAAACTGACTTTTACATGAAGTCAAACTGAGTCCCATTGCGACGGAGCGGGGAGGGGTTACTGACTATTGCGCTCTTGTGTCTCAGGTGTGCGGAAAGTCGTTCAACAGAATGTACAACCTCCTCGGCCACATGCATCTGCACGCCGGCAGCAAGCCCTTCAAGTGCCCTTACTGCACCAGCAAGTTCAACCTGAAGGGCAACCTCAGCCGACACATGAAGGTCAAACACGGCATCATGGACACCTCGATAGATGGACAAGGTGAGTAGCTTCATCAGTTGTCCTTAATTACACTCTCTGTTTTGAAACATATGCAACTTCTTGATTTGAGTTATGTGTGTATATGTTTTCTAGTGGGACCGCTCAGTGGGCTTCATGTCGCATTATTGTCACTCAGTCTGTCCCTAATGCACTTTGACTCAGCATGTACTGTAATCTAGTGGCCAAGTGTTTTGATGTTTCTCTGTCACTCCCTCCCTGTGTGTTTAGTAAATATAGCAGTGCCTGGATTAGACATGCCTGTCTCTATCAGTGGAGACTGATACTGAGGCGGGGGTGGGGGGTGTGTGGGGGGCCAATCTCCTGGCTGTCCTCAATGAAGCCATGTGTCTTTAGGAAGAGCACTGTATGTGTGTGTTACTGAGGACAGAGTGGGATCTTATTTGTGTCTTTGTTTCCTTCTTCAGAGCCCCCCCAAGACACAGAAGGCCAGGAGGACTATGAAGAGGAGAGTTTTGAATTCAGCGAGAGAGAAAACCGGGCTAACAACACCAACACGCCAGACATTGCTAAACTATCTCAAATGGAGTATTACAGCACCTATGGGAAGGGCACAGGGCGCTTCAGCACTGCATGAATTATTAAAACGACCCCAAATTGAATATAAGTGTGAACTAATGAAAAAGGGATTGGTTTTTTTCTGTTTTGTTTTGTTTTGTTGCTGTTAAAGGCATAGTGCTTGGGTTGTTCTTCAAGGGCATGAAGAAGCCCAGCAAACTGCACATTCATATGCACTGGAATTACTCATAATGCTACAAAATTTGGAAATGTATACTTTTTATCTAACTACATATTTTTCATCTCTAAAACACTGCAGATCTACTGAATAAATATATTATATTTGAGAAAGGTGGACTGTCTAAAATAGGAGCATTTAGGTAAAAAAAAAAAAAAAAAGATCTATATAAATGCGTGTATGTTGTCAGTTGTTTAAAAACAGGAACATCATCTGAGCCTAATTTGGAAAAGCACATTTTTAGCTACAAGCGTAAAAGCATATGATGATGTTATAGTGCACTTACTCATTCAGACAATCCCGGTCTCTCTCAGTATGCTGGGGTAAACTAATGTGAAGGGTCAAAGAAGGGAACAAGTGTTACTCCTCTTTTCACTTGCCAAAGCTTTTCAAGTTGCAGAGGTTAAGAATTCACTTTGATTTATACTGTGATAAATTAAATTTGAGGTCTGCAAATGACTTAAATTCCATTTGGATTTGCAATCTGTGTTTTATTGTATATTACTGTACAGAATGTATCAGTCCTCTTGTATGTTGGCTGGTACTGCAACCAGTGCGTTGCACTGAGGACCACTGTGTCTACTTTCTAGGTTTCTGCATTAACAAGCATCACCCTGTATTGATCTCTAGTTTATGAATGTAATTGTTTCCGTGGAATGTTTTAAGATACTAATGAAAAGAAAATCAAAATACCTTTTTAATGGTAGGACCCCTTTACCAAAGAATTGGATCAAATCTTGCAGCTACGGGCAACATCGGTCTCTTTTTCTTGATGTCGTGTAGACATTGGGACATTGGATTTCTTGGGGTCCAGTCGAAGACCTCATGAAATTACATTCAGGTCCCCCTCCCACCCATCTGTAGATCTCTTCAAAAGATTACCACAGAGAACAGACTATGGTACAGCTTCTCTCAACAGACCTCACCATTTTCCTCCCATCCAGGCCTTCATGAGACAAGACTGCAGCATTTTTCAAAAGCAATGCAAACCCTGCATTCACATTGCAGGTCTGTTTTTTTTTTTTTTTTAAATGGATGAATCTCAACAAGAATTGTCCCAAAAAACTCGGACAGAAATATTAAGTGCCCCAGTGTGTCTGCGAGAGCGTGCCATCCATCATGCTGTACACTGGTCTCAAGTGATGAACGACAACCTCCCAACATGTGACAGGGCCATGGACCTCGTGGAAAATGATTTGGGAAATGCTCAATATATTCAGTTTCCCCAGTGCTTAGCTTTTCAAACTTGTAACCTGCAAACAAGGTATCCATTTGCGATGTTGATATAGCGCATTTAAAGTAAAAAATGCTCATTTTTGTGCGTTTTTTCAGCTTCTGTGTTTACTCCATCACTGTTTTAGTGATGATACAAAGGGGAAGATGTTCAGCTTCAATGGCTTTCTGTATTAGACATTAGTGTGGAGATAATGTGGATAGAAATGTATGTACAATGTTGTGTACCAGACAATACTGTAAGATAATAAATTTATTTACCTTTAAAAAATGGTTGAGCTTTTATTGTTTGTTCAAAGACAAAAATACCAATAGTGGGTCAAACAAGGGATTTATTGGCAAATATGTTTGACACAGGCTTCAGTCCTGCCCAAGGCATTACACAGTATTGAATACAGTACTTCACATTACAAAAATAAAACCTTGCAAATAAGGGGACAGACTGTAAGGGAGGTGTCAGGTGGAAGGACATCTCTCAACTGTTTAATAACCTAGTAGAACACTATATAATCCTATAGACAGTATATTTTTTTTCCTTCAGACAAAATGCGAGTGGACTTATTGACCTTTTTAAGTTAAAAATGAGGTACAAAAACAGAAGAGTGACATTGCCATCTCCAGGCTAGGTAGATTCTTTCAAGTCCTTCACTTGCCGAGGGCTTTATCCAGATTTGTCTTGATGGCGTCAAGGAAGTCTGTAGTATTGACGTAGTGCTCATTCAGCTTGACACTGAGAAGGCAAGACAAGAGAGAGCGGATCCAAAATTTTAGTGCTACATCTTAAGAACCAAGTCCACAAAACAGACAGTAATAGCAATACAATGAGTAATATTTATTATTATTATTAAGGTTAATAAAAGCATTATTATTATTACTAAAACATTAGCATTTGCAAGATGCATATTAGCATCTTTGTTAAGCACAGTATGACTTGATACAACTAGACAGTTGTATTACTTGAAAAAAAAAAAAAACTAACAGATGTGTACATGTCTCTAGTTTCCAGAGAACAGTGCCTTCAAGTGAGAAAAATAATATCCAATCATAGGCAGATGTGTGAGCTGCATTGCCTAACAGATGAAAAATGCTTAAAAAGATGGGAACAGTGCAACTAACAGATAATCTAGTGCAGACACCAGTCGTGCAGAAACAAGTTGGTGAACAAGACAGAACATACAGTACCTCCACCAGGGCTACCCAACCCTTAAGTAAGGGTTTAATAAAATGTTTTAAAAAAAATAATAAATCTTTCCTCTGTACCTGGATCTAGGTGGACATACGTGTGCCTTTTGTTCTTCTTCATTCATGTGCACTTGTTCATTTGAAAATCAGCAAAAATGCATTCTTATTTCATGATATTAAGAATCCTTTAAAAATCTGCTGGATCCACATTTTGATCTGCAACAAAAAACTAATCAATTCTTTTCTCCGTCCGCGGCCTCAGGTTCCAACAAAATTCCGTGAAATCGCTAATGTTTGCAATTTAAGATATTTGTCTCACAAACAAACATACTAATACTACTTCTGTGGGAGAGGTGTAAAATTTCTCAAACATGCTCAAGGACGAGGGCATGTTTGGGACACGGTTTTAAGTTCCCAACCAGTATTATATGCTGGCAGATCAGGATCAGAGTAAGAAACACCCTGTCTTATGCAAGTGTTTCAGACTGATGGTGGTGGTTTAATTAAAAATTAGGCTTGCAACTAATAATTATTTGCATTACTGAGAAATCTGCAGATAATCAACTCATTTGGTTTATAAAATGTCAGGCAATAGTGAAAAATTACCATCTCAGAAGCCAAGGAGACATCTTAAATTTCTTGTTTTGTCAGTCCAAAACACAAAGATTTTCAATTTACAACTGAAGCACATCCTCAATCCTCATTTAAAAGGCAGAAATTATAGTTATGTTTGGTATTTTTGCTTTTTGATCTAATTACCTGTCAAAGATCAAATGAAATATTGGACCTACAATGTTTCTAATAGCTTCCTAAATTTAGTATATCAAATATTTGCATACATATCCAGTGCAAACAGGAACCTTATATCAACAATATTTCCACTGATACTTTATATTCTTTTTTTTTTCTTAGGTGTGATACCACACAGGTACCCAAGAGCTCTCCACTCTTTTATTTTTTTTTTGTGGTCTCTGGGGCCAGACCCTTCCTTCAGAAACCTCCCAGGTAAAACATGTTGTTTATGTAACCATGCAGAACCCCAAGACATTTAAGTTTGTTATTTGATGCACCGATGACTCAGTTCAAACTGAAGGGTGTGCTTTCATGGACAGGCTGCATGAAACTGTGTGGACAAAGAAACCTAGCAGACATTTCCAACATGCTGCTGAATCCATGATAAACTCATGCTGATCTGGAGACAAAACTAAGTGGTGCAAAAACTAAGTGCATCTAATAAAATGGCTAATAAATGTATAACATCATCTTTGTAAGTAATGTGTTAGAGTAGTTATCACTACATGAACAACTGCAGTGTAAAACTAAAGCATTATCTCGGAAATAAACTTACTTGGACAGGCCGTGGATGCAGCCTGCGAGGTCCTTGGTCATTGTACCGCTCTCAACAGTCTCGACGCACACTTTCTCCAGTGTCTGGGAAAACCTGCAGATAAATAAAAGACATTTAGAAAAGCCATGTCTCATCCAAGGGTCAGTACGCCTGCTACAATATTATCCATCTCTTACTTAATAAGGTCGGGATTGCCATCGAGTTTGCCACGATGCTCCAGGCCTCTGGTCCAGGCAAAAATGCTGGCAATGGGGTTGGTGCTGGTCGGCCTTCCCTGAAAGTACAGTTCAGAATAATATTCACGTTTAAACTACAGGACAGGTATTCTTTCAAATTATCATGAATGCAGAGCATCAATTATATAGTGGTTTTAGCCATCTATGCTTACTTGTCATTCTCAATTTTCACCACACAGTGGCAGTATAACTCCACAGACTGCACACAGTCTTTTTGCGAGGCCACAATTTGGCTTCTCACATTTTCTGTTTCATTGCCCAGCTGAAATGCTTTCAAATACAGGACTGACAAAACTGTGATGGTTACTAACCTTCTGATGCTCGCGATAGTGCCTGGTCACAGTGCCGTGGGCAGCCTCAGCCTCAATAGTCTTGCCGTCAGGGCACACAAGAACTGATGTCATCAGTCCCAGAGAACCAAAACCTAAAACGGGAAACAAAAAAAATCCCCTGCTTTAGCACAACCCACAGCTGCTCAAAAAAATTGGCAAGCGTCTCAAACACTTCAGGTTTCAGTATTTCCAAAGAGGGGGCAGAAGTGTTTTCCAAATATCTCACCCTGTGCAAGGATATCAGACTGAACATCTCCGTCGTAGTTCTTGCAAGCCCACACAAAGGCTCCAGAAGACTTGAGCACCTGGGCGACCATATCATCAATAAGCCTGTGCTCATACCAGATCTTCAGTTTGTCAAACTCAGGCTTGTAGTTCCTGTAGAAAACAAACACCACAATAAATCAAAGCCCTTTTTTTCTTTTTTTACAATATTTAACTGAAAAAATGGCTTAATTTTCTATAATGCTGCACCAAACCTAACTATAGAAATCAATATCTTCATGCACAGTACACTGAAATAATCAAAAAAGGTTTTGTTTAATTTAATATTACTAGTGTGTTTTACCAATGACACTGAACAGTTTATTTGCACAGTCAAAATGAGGACCAATCAAACACAAAGACAAAGGACACTCACTTTTCAAAGATATCCTGGAAGATGTCTTTAAATCTGCCATCGTAGGCTTTAAGAATGGTGTTCTTTGTGCTCATGTACAGGGGCCACTTTTTGGCAATAGCATACTGGAAGCAGCTGTGTGCAAAGCCTGTGATAGACTGTTGGAAGAAAAATACAAACAGTTCATGACTGCTGTGGGTTTTATCAGTAGTACAGAGGTTAACAACCTTCCCCTTAACAAGTTGAGAGTCATCTACTACGACCTCTGATGTTGTTAAATCAAACAGACCCGCTCGGATGAAGGCAAACAAAACGGTAGCTAAGCGGGCTGAAAAAGGTTAGTCTACTGCAACGACTGTTGTGTCAATTTTACAAAAAGCACTAAGCAGAATTCGACAGCAGTACCAGGTTAGGTATTGTGGTTTCACAGCTGTGTGAGAGACAACTGCATTAGTACCAACGACCCAAATGAATGTCAGAATTAAACATTCTGACATTCAAAGTTTTCTTATGAATATTTTTAGGCAACAAATACAAAGAAAAGGCCGACACACTTTCTGAAGCCTACACCTACGGCACTTCCTTAGTAGTACATTTCAATCTGACCAGCATCTTACTCAAAAATCTGGGACTTTGTAGTCTTTTACCCAAGAGTGGCTTTCAGGACACAACAGCAGTCCTTCAACACTCTTATAGAGCAGAGGGGAATCTTTTGTGTTAAAGTGTTAAAAACTTAAAAGCGAAGTCATTTCTTATTGTCGACAAATCCCATTAAAATACCAAAACCAAAGATTAACTGATCCTACTAACAAACATTTTCTGTGCAGCCAAATCTTTATGTGGCTCATTTCTTTGGGCCATAGAGCTCCATTGTTGTCCAAAAGCTATTAAAAACACATCAGTGAACCACACAACTGTGCTGGGAGGCATGTTCCTCTTTTATGATAACAACAGGTTATTTGGAGTTGATCGTACAAACATTGTCCTGTAAGTATTCACTAGTGCACAAAATCAATGGCAGCAAACAGTCCTCAATAAATTCACACTTTCAAGAAATGCATCCTCAGCAGGAACAAATGGACTTGAGGTGGGAGCCACAGGCGCGGTGGGGTAGTCAAAAAGCATTCAGAGAAGGACTAACACACTGCAGTGGTTTCTTTTTTATGGGATTTGTTGACAATAAAAAATTTGAGTATCTCCAGCCTCATCCTTTAAGTACACACTCACCTCATCTGTGTTGTACATGCCCATTCCACAGCCGCCAGCAGGAAAGTCATAGACTTCCCATTCCTTGCTTGCACTACCATCAGCAGGTGAGAAGATGATCTTGAATTTGCCGGGCTGGTTCACAACAAAGTCTGTAGCTCTGTACTGTAGGAGAAACACAGCAACATTAAATAAATTTGATATCAAAGGAAAAGAAAACATCCTAACAAACTACATTTTCTTGAGAGCATTTTGAGGAGACTCACCTGATCACCAAAGGCGTGTCTGCCAATGGTGATGGGCTGTGTCCAGCCGGGTACAAGCCTGGGAATGTTCTTGCAGATGATTGGTTCACGGAAGACGGTGCCGCCCAGGATGTTCCTGATGGTTCCATTGGGGCTCTTCCACATCTTCTTCAGGCTAAACTCTATATGGAAGAAACATAGAAATTACTTGATTACTTTAAGAAACATGCCATGGAGCACCAAACAACACAGACACCACTTCATCTGTGCGGTGCACTGCCAGTCAAATGTTTTTGATTACCTTACATTTCAACACTGCAACATAAATCTGCAGCTAGCGCACTGTAAATACTGTGGCTGACACACGGCTTGCACATGGAAAAGGGGCATTGGACTAAAATATCAGTGCATAAAAAAAAAATCAATTAATTGGAGTTGCAATGCAAAGAGTTATGCAGTAAGTGAAATGGGAGATGATTTACATTTTATTTTGTGACAGTCTGTGTTTCTAAAACAGTCGGTTTCTTACCTAGGCTGGGCGTTTTTTTGGTCATGCCTTAATTAGTGTTGTAAAGCAAACTGTCTAACCAGCCATGCTCCCTTAACTTTTTATTGTGCTTGTATGTATTTTCTCCACTGAAACAGCAGATTTTCTCTAGCTGTTAAAACCATACTACTTCAGTCTGTTTGTATTTCAGAACTTAAAAGAGCTCTATTAAAGTTCAACCAGTTGTGAGTATTTACACAATGCAGGCATCCACTTTTATACAAATATACTTTGTGTTGTCCTCTGCCCTGTATTCCAAAACTTTTGACTGGAGGTAAATATTAAAATCTTTCTGGCAGCAAGGCAAGGGAGCAAGTCTACACTGCTCTGAATCTTGAAATGCAAAACCAACCTTCCACTCTGGCTTCGTCGGGTGTGATGGTGGCACATTTAACCGCCACATGGTACTTCTTAGTAGCCAGGGCAGAGTCGATGGTGACCTGGTCATCAGTCTGGTCACGGTACGGCAGACCCAGGTCAAAATACTTCAGCTCAACATCAACATTGGAAAGGATGAGCTAAAAAGACAAACAAAACAACACAAATCAAGAATTATCATCTACAATTTGATTTTAGAAGTACGCTGTTTTGCCATCTAGAAAAGCTATTTTCTGTCTTTTTTCCTGAGATACTAAATAAAAAAAAAAAAATAAAAAAAAAAAACCATCATGCAATGCATTCTGGGATGACTGGGATTGCTAACAGGACACTATAAGTCATTATCAAACATCAGAAAACATTGAGGGATTTTATCTCATGCCTCTCCACGTTTTCTTCCTGAGCCAACACACCATCTGCTCTCTCCTAGAGGCAACCAGCCAGTGACTGAATGAAACATCACAAAGGCCCCTCCCCCCACATCATACATACATAATCTTCCACATAACCCTCCCCTCACAACCACGTGTCACCCTGTGATGTAAAAAAAAAAAAAAAAAAAAAAAAAGCAAGTCAGACAGCATGAGCCTGCTCTCCTCTGAAAGTCACGCCAGTATTTGTGTGCTTTACCCTTCAGAACCACTATATCACCTTTTCTTTAATGAACTCCCAAATGATCCTGGTCATCTCGTCTCCGTCCATCTCCACCACCGGCTGGGCCACTTTGATGCGTTTGTCGGCATCTGTCAATCACACATACCAAAAGGTTCAAGTGTCACTGGCTTTTCATTCACAACAAAATGCTTATTTATTTTAGGGTTACAGAGGGATGAGCAACAATCCTAAACACAGGAAACTACACTGATTGGTGGAAAAAAGAAAGAACCTGCAGAGGACAGGAAGTGTTTTCTGCTTCCTGCTTCCTTTTGCAAGATAATATCTGCCCCCCATGAATAAGGCTGCAACAAACAATAATGCACATTATTGATTAATCTACCTATTATTTTCGAAATTGACTGTGCAAAGAAGTGCCAAAGAAATAAACAGCAAATACTCCAATGTTAGAAGGTGAAACCAGAAAATGTTTGACATTTTTTTGCTTGAGCAAAGCCTGAAGTGATTAATTATCAAAACTTTTGCAGATAAATTTTCTTTAGATCAGCTTATCAAGTAATCAGCCACTTATTTCAGCTCCACTCAGGACTTATTGCTATTACTTTCCATGTTAATATCAAGACAATCTTATAACTCTTATACCTGGTGCTAACAAGAGATTTATATACCCAACTGCCAGTGAGCAAAAAGTAAACATTTTTGGGATCTGGTGGGATATGCTGGGCATTTGGTCTTACTCGGATTTTACAGACTAAATATTTAAGCTGTGAACTGAAAAATACTAGATCCATATGCAGTATATGAACAGATAAATTATTTAAAAAGTAGCTTGTGTAGTGTTCTTGTAAACAAACAGTTTACATTCAGTGTCTCTAACCCAAATGCATTATGTATGTCTTATAAGCATGTTAAATATATATATTTTGCCCTTATAAAAACAATTGCAACATTTAAAAAATTCTATCGTATTTTTCAGCTAGCAGCCTGAATCTGGAAGGAAAATACTGCACTCCTGAGCGCTTGTGTGAATGCATGTGATCCAAACAAATTAGGACCCACTTACTAAAGCACTGCTTTAGAGAAGGACGAGTTGCCAAAAACTCAACAGTGTAATCTTAATCTGTAGCTGCAACCCTAATTATAAGCTACAATTGGCAAATCCAAAAATAACAATTCATGGTCTATAGCTGCATCTTTGCCAAGATGATTGTTATTGTTACTCTTTATGTACAGTCAACGGTTTAACTCCAAAAACCATAAATATTAGTTATAGAACACAAAACACTTTCTTAAAACTCACGCATTACTAGGTTTAAAAACAAAACCACTTTCCTACGTTAGTGCTCTTCAACACATCTAAACTTTATTTAACTCAAAGTGTGCTTTATTTGCCAATAACGACTTTTGGGAGAATGGTCACTCAACTTCTTTGCTTTCCAACTGCATCAGCGTAGATAAGTTCCTCTAATCATATCTGCTCTCACTCTGCTCAGTGTGTGTCCTGCCAGCAGGATCATTTCAGTGAATAGAAAAGTACAGGGGGAGGTGCAGAGGATCAAGTGACTCTTAGATTTCCCAGCCAAGTTAATGCTGCCCCCCACTGCTACCAAATCCTTCCCACAATAACACAAGTCAACATAAGGTGCCTGGTTCTCCTTATAGACAAGGCTTTTATATCAATTTAATAAAAATCAAATATCCACGTGGGTTTGTGAAGATGTTTGACCTAGTACGGATTATGAAGCCTTGGTAGCACCTGTCAAAACAGCTTGTACTCTGTTCCCATGCTTCAAACATGACACATGAGCCCTGCAGATTACAGATGCACGGTGACCATGAAGCACTGAAAATAACCTCATAGGAAAGACGAAGATGTGACCTTTATGTTACAATTATGTTACGCAATAGCATAAAGCAGGCAGAAAGGAATAACAGTCCTAACAGTCAAACATAAATGTTTTTTTTAACATTTTAGGCTGGTGACCTCTCTCACTATCGATTAGGCTTTGGTATATGCGAGGGATTACATGCTCCTTCACTGACCATGTCAGTCACCATGTGGACCTTACTTTGAGAATTTGTCATTTTGGCACAATAGATCACGCGAGAGAGGAAACTGTGAAAATCATTTTGTCAACAGCTTTATTTTACTTTCATTCTCTGAGATGACTGAATTTACAACAGAGAATGGAAACCACAAACCACTGTCCCTAATTACATGTTAACCACAACTTGTAAAGACATTCTTTCAATAGAGCTAAAATGATTAATGAATTGACTAGAAGACTAACAGAAAAATGAAAATCAACTATTTTGATAACTGATTAATCCTTTAAGTCATTTGTCAAGCGAAACTATCAAATATTCTAAAGTTACATCTAATCTGATGTAAGCATGTCCTGCTTCTCTTTGTGAAATCAAAGGTAAACTGGATATCTTTGGGGTTTGTATGTTGGTTGGACAAACAATTCGAAGACATAACATTGGGCTTTAGAACGTTTTGATGTGAATTTCTCACTAATTTATAAACCAAATGGTTGATCAAGAAAGCAGTTGGCAGATTCAATCAATAATCAAAATAATCATTAGCTGCTGCCCTATCAACATGTACTAAGGAATGAAAACAAATCTGGTACTGCTCGTACTGTTTACGACAAAGGCTGGAAGAAGAAATATTAATATTAATAAGCGTTATTAAGGACAATTAAAATTTTAGCATTTCATGAGCAGACATGATGAACTGGATTTTTGTAAATATAGTAAGATTTTGTTCTTCTCTATCTGCTATAGGAACAGCTGAGTCCGTACCATAGTGCATCATGGGTAAATCATTCAAATCTACCATTTGGCATAATTTGACTTGTCTAACCTAAATCCGCTAAAACACGGCTCTACTATCACAGTGCAGGGGGGAGGGGAGCACAGGAGCTAGCTGAGTAGGTTATGCAACTTTGGAGTGTATCAACAAACTGGACGCTGAAGGGCGAGCTGAAACAAAGTCATGTGGGCTTGCCTGCCACATCATTTGCACATGCACTGAGGATATGTCTGCAAGATTTTTTTTTCCTATCCCACCAGCAGCTTGAGACGAAGCCAGACGTAGCAGAAATATACAGCCAACCGCATATCATATGGTAGATTTGAGGCATTGCACTGGAGATCATATTACAATCCATAGCTTTGCAAGGGTCCTTTGACAGGAGCTGTCTCCATTTAAAACTATACACTAAACAACCAGCAACCAGCAAACCAGCAAATGGAAAACACAGAAAACAAATAATTACATTTAGTCCAGACTGGACATTGTTCAAAATGTTTTTATAGTGGTGGCAATGTGATGCCTGAGTTCAGTGGTGACTCCAAAAAAATATACTTTTTTATACTCTGAGCATATTACACATTACTCCACAAAAACCTTTATTGAATGTTTCTAATAATCATACTTCCCAGATGCCTCGCTCTTGGTTTAATGTCATAACTTAATCAGCTGTACAACAAATCACCTAAATGTAGCACAATATCAATAAAATTGTTGTTTAAACTCAGTACATATCTGATGAAAGAATAAGTAAACAACACTCACAATCTGACCTGGCATTCGGTGCCAACTTTCAGTATTTAGAGGTTTTAAATACCCTGTCTGTAACACAGGGTATTTACAACTAATTTTAAAACCGCACTGGGAGGATTGGATACCAAGGTCTTTATTATGTTCTCAGCATTACCTATGCACCATACATTAGGGGCAAGTAGTGACAGGTAATTTAAAACAATGTAAGCCTTGACAAGATGACTGGAATAACCTTTGGCTGTGTGTCCTCTGTGGTTAACTTTCAACACAGACAGACAAGCCTTAAACCCTTTCAGCAAAGGGGGGCTAGGAGAGATAATGCAACTTATGGCTGCAATGACTGACAATGATGCCATAGGTCAATGCTCATTTGCATTTAGGAACAGTGCACCTCACTATCATTCACCACTGACAGCTATTTACATTACAAAGCTCAAATGACATGTTCTTTCTGCCACATCATGAGCCAAGGTGCCCTTCATCTGACCCACTGCTTTATCAACACTAACTTGTGGTGCTAGTTTGGTTGGCATGGTGACTTCGTACACCAGAGTTCACAGAGTTTCCAATTCCTGCTGTAGGAAATGTTATAAATGTCTGCAGAGCCCAAGTGATAAAAATAGATCACTGCTCCAAATCACAGACACAAAATGCAAATTGTGGTTGGTCTCCTGGCACTGGTTTAAAAAAAGAAAAAGACAAAGTCAAATTTGTTAACCTTAAGAGCCGCCATAAAAGTAACAAGCCACACGGTGTTTTACAGTTAAATGCTAGGGTCAGATGCAGTAAAATAAGCAGCTCTAAGCAGCGCACTGGATGCAACCCAGATGGAAAACACTATGTAGGACAGACAGAGCAGGGCAGCGGCAGCCATTGCTCTCTATAGCGGAGTCTCGTATGCGGTGGCTGACCTTGGCAAAAGTTTTTCAAGTCAGCGTCGCACTAATAACCCGATGGCTGGAGATCAGCTCATCATTTTCGATTTAGACAGCTGATCTGACTTGATTTTAATGGCAGTCATTACGTGACGAGCGATGAAATTTCCGCACACAGCTCAAAATGGGAAGATTCGTTTGATTCATCTGCTGCCAGTTTTTTTTTTCTTTTTGCACTGCACTTTTTCTCCTTAAATTATCCCCCCCCCCCCCCCGTTTTCAAGGGGAAACCGGTATGTAAACTTGACCACTCACTCTTATTTTGTAGGCGGGCTTTAGACAGTCAATGTTTCATTCATTTCTCTAACCGCATATCTTCACATTGCCATCAACTGTTCCTCAAACTTTGGATGGGGAAGACAAAGACAGCTCTCCTCGGCTCGTCGATTCACCGTCTCGGCCTTTATTTCTCTCGACGTTTACAGTCGCCTCACTGTTTAAACAACCTGCGCTCAATCAACCGTGCAATAACCATTAAGACACTGGGAAGCGTTTGGAGCATCGTTGCCCCTATACTCAGAAAACGATTAACGCTATTAACAGCATCCCGGTTGGCTAGCAGCAAACGCAGTGTGGCTAGCATGGCTGCGTTAGCTCGGCGCCACCGGTTTCTAACGGATGGTTGATTTTGTCGCTTTCTTACTGGGCTGATATGACATTAGTTTGTCAAATGTAACCCGAGCTACATGTAAAAAAGCGCCATCTTAACACAAAGGAAGCGGTTAACCGTCAACATCATGATGCTGAGGATGACCCCGGTTATCTCTCTCTCTGCACTCACAGTTTCTTTGTTGCAAAGTCTGGCAGTTTGCAGCCGGCGCAAGCACCGCGGGGTTTCTGGAAAAAGCAGCACCGGCAGACCTCGAAAGAGAGCTGAGGACTTTCAAATATCCAGCCATGTCTCCCCGGCCCGAGTCGCTTTGCGGTTGTCACTCGACGAAACTGAGAGGAAAGCGAGGGCAGACCGCTCCGAGGCTCCCTGCAATATAGTGAGCAGCAGCGGCAGCACCGCCCTTCTCCCCCCCTCCCCAGCGGGACACGCTGAGTTTTACGTCACACAGACCCAGAGGAGGGAACGAAACAGCATCGGGGTCAAAACCTCGCACTGCACTAATGACTCTTTATACCGGTCTAGACAACACAGAGTCCGGGGAAAGGTGAAGCCTGAGCTTCTCATGTCACGGTGATCGCAGTGGTGGTAGTCACTGTCTACCACCACCGGTGTTCATACATTAAATGTATGCTCTCGATTCCTTCCCTCACAAGCGCAGTACTCCCACACACACTGTAGAAATGGTTTGGCTCACTGGTTCTGCGAGTAGGTTTGAAGATTTTGTGTGATTCTACACAAAAACTGCAGAAGGACCTTACATTTCAAACTTACACCATACAAATCGGTGGCATCATGTGTTGACTACTGGTAAATGTCCACGTCTTTCAAACTCCAGATATTGTTTTAAAAAATCATAACCTCACAGGATTCATTTTATGATTAGAACAGCCTAAATGCTTCTCCTTAAGGTGGAGAAGGAGATAGCTCGAATAAACAGACATGGTGAAATTTACTGAGATCCCAAATCGTCTGCAGGATTGGTACAGGAGAGTTACATTCCAAAATGTCTCAGCAGAGGGCCCTCTAATTTTAGAAGGGGAAGGTTACCATACTGGGAGAAAGACTGGGAAGTGTGCTGTGCCGTCACATGATTAGCTTGGTAGAGAGCCAGCAGGAGAGACAGCTAGGTCACCTCTGAAGTACTCGAACATTTGAGAATAGGGGGCCTGCACTGACAAAATGTCATACAAAGACCTAATAAGAATGCAGAAATGAATAGACCCACAGTGTCTCAAACTGTATGAAAAATAAAACAACATTCTTCCACTTATGTTTCATATCATTTTAGAAAAGGTCAGTGAAGGTTAACTGTTTTGTCCCTGAAATGCACAGTCTTGTCCTGCACATGTAATCAGAGCCTGTACTGCAGAATGTGGTTATGCGGTCAGGCAGGGGACAGTGGACAGTTACATAATCCTCTGACTTTCTACAGGAACCTTTGAACTCATTGTATGTAAACATGTCTACACGCTGCCCACCTTCACAGACACTCAGCAATTCTCCACAGCGAGAACAGTCACTCTCAGATGTCACCCTGAAAACCCAATGCTCTATATTTAGTCTGCAGTCCAGACTCATTAAGTGACTCCTTTGTGCTTTAAAGTCTAAAAGGAGGATGACTTATTGATTTGACAAAACTTTACTCTTATCAATAAGCAAAGAACTAAATGTTTTATTTCAAGAGTCAGTCGCTCAGCTGCGGCTCTGATCAGGCTTTAGTTTACATCTGTGGGTGTGATGTTATTATTACTGTCATCTTGGTGCTGGTGATGGATTTCCTCTTTTGTCTGGTCATGCAACAGCAAAGACACATCGTAATTTGCTTGTAGGAGTTTAATTTGATGCTATATTAAGTATTTTCCCAGTGCTCTCAGACTTGATTGGAGACTGTGAATGTAAAAAACATTAAACATAATCTTGGGCCTAATACATGTATGATGTATTTGCTCCATCTACTGGAGTCCCTGAGAAGTCACTCAAACTGTGTTGGTGAGCCTCTGGTGACCTCTGCAGGAGCATTGGATGGAATTACTTTTAGAACATAATCTACCACAGTATAGTAACAATTCTGTCTTGCTGCCAGGTGAGACACAGAACACACACACAAAGACTTTTCCATAAAATCCTGTAGAGCAAAACAAGTGACAGGAAAACTTAAAACTTGGCAATCAGCTATCATCATCCAACCCAACCATATGTGGTTAAAACGTCATCATAATCACTGGCTTTCAGTATATTTTTTGAAGTATATTTTAGAATACATATAAATATTCTTGTGATTTCTGTAAATGTTTTGCTCCTGACTACTTACAGTAGTTGATATGATGCTTTCTGCTATGGACCCAAAAATATGGAATTATCACACTCACCTATCTACTTAGAATAGAATAGAATAGAATATACTTTATTGATCCCTTTGGGAGGTCCCTTGGGGAAATTTTAATTCATTCATTCATTCATTCATTCATTCATTCATTTATTTATTTATTGACTATGCTCACTCCTGCTCAGTCTTAGAAATTATAATGTTGTTATGTTTTTATTTAAGTTGAATTTCTTCTTTTATTTTGTTAGTATCTGTTGCTTTAACTCCCTTTTACATGTATTTCATTTTCAACTGCCTTTTTTATTTTGTTGTGAAAGAAAGGTACTTATAGATAAGATTTATTATTATTAATAATATTGTAGTTGTTGTTAATAGTCTTTTAAATATCAAAAAGTGCACATTGCTTTCTGAGGCTCAGGTTTAATTTTATTTTTTTTATTTTTTTGCTTTAAAATGTGATTTAGATGTTGATTAATAATAGGAACCAATAGGATTCCTCTTACAGAGTGACTGTAGGCGGTACTTCCTGGTGGAAGGCAGAGTGTTATGTAGCTGTACCGAAATGTGAGCTGTCTTTGAGGGCATTTTTGCATGTTAGTTTACTGTAATGTTGTAGCTCATGCAGTTCACCCGTAAGAAAGACGGTGTTTAAAGAGAGATACACCGGAGAAGCTGCAATCGGACTTTAACGGGGGAAGGTTTAATTCAGCAGTATAAAGAGTGCAGGGATTAGTAGGTCAATTCAGACACAGCGATGAGATCGTTTGTTTTTCAGAATCCTAAAACTCTTGCGCTGGTCACAGTAACAGGTAAACTATGCACCGACGGGATGTTGCTTATTGAAAGAATGGCTGTTATGTGAAACAGGAAAAACAAACCATAGTCATAGTCTAGTGTGTGTGCTCACTTACCCGTTCATTAATGATTAATAATACATTGCTCACTCTGTAATGTTTCAGTTCATGGCGTTTACATGTTTCCCTTGATCGTTGCGTGTATGGTCTCATGGTATCATTTTGACAGCTCTGTGCTGTGTGCTGTTAGTCTGACATAGAGATAGATCTAATATAAATTATAAATTATTATGTCTTAAAGGCTAGAACCAGTCATTTTCCGCTATGAGGTGGAGGGATTGGCGATTGGTGGAGAGTAGTAATTTTATCTGTGTGGACTTTGTATTTATTTATTTATTTATTTTATTTGATAGGAGTGGGACTTCTTGGAGTAAAGAAATGGATGGCAGGTGGAGTATGTCGCAGCAAAGCCAGGCTGGATGGAAAGACTGTCTTGATCACTGGAGGCAACACTGGAATCGGCAAAGAAACAGCTGTTGATCTAGCTAGAAGGGGTTAGTGGCTTATCAGCGTTTTTTTTTTTTTTTTTTTTTTTTTTTTTTTAATTTTAGCCTTTAATAATCTAATTTTATTTAAAATTGAAAGTTTTTGCTGCTGCGTTACAGGTGCAAGGGTCATTTTGGCCTGTAGAGACATGGACAGAGCTAATAAAGCTGCACAGGATGTGAGGAAGAGGAGCGGAAATGAGAACGTGATTGTCAAAAAGTTGGACTTGGCATCTCTACAGTCAGTACGACAACTGGCCAAAGACATCCTTGCAAGTGAAGAGCGACTGGATGTTCTCATCAATAATGCAGGTAGATTTAAAACTCACATTTCACTCCTGACAATGTGATATATCATATTCTAACAGCTTTGAAACGATACAGAGTGATTACATAAACCTCCACTGATATTCATACTTTCAGGTATTATGAGCTGTCCAAAATGGCAGACTGAAGATGGCTTCGAAATGCAGTTTGGTGTGAACCACCTGGGTCACTTCCTGTTGACAAACTGTCTTCTGGATCTGCTGAAGAAGTCAGCTCCAAGCCGCGTCGTCAATGTCTCCAGTTTAGCTCATGAGAGAGGTGCAGTTTTTCTCTTTTCTTAGATCACTAGATATATCCCTGCACGAGATGGAGATGTTTTTTTTTCTCTCTAGAATTTCATCCTTTCAGTTGTATTCAGCGTTAAATACAACATCTGTGAATAACCGTGCACTTCTTTTATTCAACAGGTCAAATCTATTTTGATGACATAAATCAAGAGAAAGACTACAGTCCTTGGAAAAGCTATGCACAAAGTAAACTAGCTAATGTCCTCTTTACAAGGGAGCTGTCCAGCAGACTGCAAGGTACTGAAACCTTTTATGTCTCACATCAGACGTTACGCAGGATTTAAACAATGGTGTCTACTCCACTGTCAACTCTTTGATTGTGCACTGTTGTGAATAAAGTAAATACATTATGTCCAACATCGTGTCATTTTGCAGGTACCGGAGTAACGACGTACAGCCTCCACCCTGGAGTGATCCGGACTGAGCTCGGCCGGCACTTCTGGCCCACGATACCCTTGTGGAAGAGAGTTGTGTATACACCGCTCATGTTCCTCATCAAGTCTCCAGCAGAAGGGGCTCAGACCACGATCTACTGCACTGTGGAGGAAAGCCTGCAGAACGAAAGTGGACTGTACTACAGGTGAGACATCAAACAGATGTTATACAGTCAGTATCAATGCAGTATATTGCAGTATACTGTGATTCAGTGTCAGTCATGGCTGCATGGTGGCACAAGGGCAAAAATAAGCTGCTGCGCTCCTAAATTATTACATAATTATTCTAAAGTTTTACTTAACCCCAGGTCTGCTTAGAGGTAATTTAATTCAACACAAATAAACTTAGGATCATATATAATTTATATTTAGTATCTCCTTACAGCTAAATTGTTTTGGGGTTTTTTTGGCCACTTGGGGGCAGCAGGACAAACTGAAAACCCAATATTGACATATTCTTACTTTAAGTTGTAATGGTGAACATTTTAGCATATAGTTGCTATTTACACGCCCAGCAGACACAGGGCACCATTAACATTGAGTTGTGTTTCTGACCGTCTGATGAATGTAGGCCTAATATTCTATTATTTATTTAAGCTCTCTGCTCTCAACTGACTCCTGGGGGAAATAGCTCTCTCCTTAGCTGCTAAATGCTCCACTATGTTCACCAGTGTTCACCAGCTAGTTGTTAACGTTGTTAGTCTACTGTTTAGTGCTGGACAGGTTTTATTAACAATGGGTTTATCACAGCAGCTGCCTGCTCTGCTGAAGAGAGCAGCGCTATGGGCTGGAAAACCAAAATAATTACACAAAATAGACTAATGCACCCCACAGAGCTGAGGGACCCTTTTCACATTATACATACAACACAGAAGTCGTTTGATCTATTGATGCCATAAAAATATTGATTAGTTTTAGCTTTAAAACTAGTTTTTCAACACAGGAATCTTTTTCAAGACAACCTCACGATCAGGTAAGAACAGTGGCCATCTTAAGAACCTTATTTTGTTGGAAATTGTTTGTGTAGATATTGTGTGTTAGTTGTGCACACAGTGAACCTGGGCCACTGAGAATCTGGGGCCTTCAGGCAGTTGCCCACTTTGCCCAGTTGGCAAAGAAGGAAACTGAAAGTTCTTTATAATGTAGTGAATAGATACAAAATACTGATTCATTACTGCTTTGTGGAAAACATATTTTGCTAGCTGTGGTATATTTTCCTCTTAAGAGAGGAAAATGTGCTGAAATATTGCTTATCACAGAATTATCTGAATTACCATCATCTTAGGCAAAATTGCAGTATTGGTGTATTATAAGATACCATGTGATTCACATCCTCTTTCATCATGATAACTTGTTCTTGTGACTAAATCAGCAAAGTAGGAACAGATCGAGTCGCCTGTTTAACACAAAATTCTGCACTGATTACAGCGACTGTGCCCCAAAAACAGCGGCTCCTCAGGGTCTGGATGATGAAGCTGCCAAGAAGCTGTGGGATGTGAGTGCCTCTATGGTTGGTCTGAAATAATCACAGTGACATCCACGATAATCGTCATCACAGGACCAATGGACTTCCGAGGGGCATGAGGAAAAACGTGTGCTCTTTCTAATGATTATCTGTGTGGCTATGAACAGCTGAGCTCCTCCTCAGTGTGACGAACGAATAAACAAAGAAAGAGAAATTCACAAGTGATAGACATTTATTCAGAATATACAACAAACTACTTGCAAAAATACTATCGATTATATTATGGGTTTTTTTTCTTAAACAGAAGCAATGCTTCACAGGTAAGTTACATGGAAGCTGTATGATCTTTAGTTTTGATTGCCATTAGCTTGAAATGACATTTTAATCGGCAAGTTTCACCAATGTCTCTGTTGACGACGGGCTCGAATGTCATTCAGTGTTTCTTGAATTCATCATATAAGAATTTCATGTGCTTTTAAAGGTTTTTTTTTTTTTTTTTTTTAACACTGTTAATAGCAACTTTTAGAGGTTTTTTTTTCCCACCTGGGCAATAAAGTGCTGTTATAAATAGCCCATTGGTTTACCTGTTTCTTAAGGCATATTGTTCATTCATTCACATCACGGCTGTTCTTCATTTTGTTCCACATGAAACCAACAATAATGAAATAAAACACATTTTGGTTACATCATAAATTAAAAATGTCTTAATACATTAAATGTATCTGTCCACTCCTTTTTTTTTTTTTTTAGGTTTCTTTATCTTGAAGGCACTTTGTACAAATTTGCTACAAACAGTCAAATTTCATCTTACTCAAAGCTACATCTCAGACAAGTGCATCACATTTTTTTTCTTTTCAAAGAAAGTCCATTAATGGTGCTAATTACACATGCACAAAGTGCACCCAAATGGCCTGCTGGCTACAAATGGACCCTGTGTGTTCCCTACACATTACATTATCATGTTAGAGAGCTAGTTCAGAGGAAAAGTACCATGTCTTGGAGTTTACATTCAAAACTGTAATACATATACAGCAGATGTTGTGAAGTCAACAGATAATAATCCTTAAGGTTGGGTGTAACACAGGGAGGAAATCTATCTATATTGCTCAGTTTATATATATATAAACAGTTTATATATATATATATATATATCTTTTTTTTTTCAATAAATTATACATTATTCAACATCTAGATGGCTGTGAGTGAACTGAACCTATGGACGCACTTCCTGACAAGTTATGGTGTTAACATTTATACTTCCACAAAATGTGCTGCATAAACACCATCACAAACTAATGAGCCAGCTCTTCAAAATCAGAAAGCTGTTTCATCTGTTCCACTTGCATAGAGTGCCTTCTCACTAGTTTCTTCTTGGACTTGAGGCCGCCTCTCTTTGGTGTGTTTGGTGCTACTGGAGCTATAGATCTAATACCTGTGGCCAGAGGTGAGGAGGGCTTGCTACTAGCCCCGATATCAGGAATGGGAGGGTTGGGGTTGACATTGAGAGGGGGCAGGTGGCCAGGCCTGGTGTGGGAGATGTGGTCAAGCAGCAGCGTGCCCGAGCCTCTCCTCTCCAGGAGGCCCGGTGCACGCCTGCGTGCTGTGCTGGGAGAGGATGTGCTGGCATTGCTGTCTAGAGATTCTCTGGAGCTGGTCAGCATCGCGAGCGGAGAAGTGTTTAGTTTTCTTCGCTCCACTGGGACCTTAGGAGAGTCTAACATCTTAGAGTCTGAGTAGAGCTGTGAGTCTGAGTCATAGTGATCGTTCCCTAGACGTCTCCGATGCATTGTGTCTCTCAGACTGGCTAGTCCACTGTTGCAGCTGCTGCTCTCCTGCTCTGTGGGTACAGTGCTGCGCCGTGCCAGGGGCTGGTGCTGGCTTAGAGATCTCTCATATGATGCTTTAGATGTTGGAGGAACAGATAGTGAGGTTGTCATTTTGCAGGGTTGTTCACCTACCAGTGGGAATAAGCTGTCCTTCCCATCCACACTGTTCTGTCGAGATAAAGCTGATCTCTTACTCAGTGAAAGTCCGTTTATCCCTGCAACAACATCCTCATCAGAGCTCGCTTTCTTACTCTCCTCATGGGCGGCAGCTGCAGCCAGGACAGAGGGAGCAATCAGCCCCCAAGGCTCTGACTGCAGCCTCTTCAGCTGAGGCAAACGTGCACGTTTGGGGTTTGCAGGCCGCCGTGTTGGAGATGTGGGCCCGTTGGCAAGCTTCACAGCTGAAGTAGAGGTTTTCAGCTTTGTCTGGAAACTGAAGACTGTGTTTTGTTGCTCTTGCTCAGGTGTGGGAGCAGTAACATCAATATCAGAGGGAGAGGTGCAGTATCCTGGAGAGGATCTCTCATCCAGCTCTGGTGATGGGGGAACGTTTAGGTACTGTTTGGTAGTTTTAGTACCAGATGGTGACTTGTCTGTGGTGATTATGATGACCTCCTTACCTTTAGCTTTGCATGCATCCAGGAGCAGTTTAAGCGTCTCCTTATCATCTGCATTGATGGCGTACACCAGGGCTGAGGCCCCACTCCTGTCCTCCAAACTGGGATCAGCTCCGTTGCTCAGTAGGTGATCCACCACCTCATGTCCAGCCTTGTGAATGCAGGCATGCATTAGAGCTGTCCTACCTGTTTTGTCCTGTATGTTGGGGTCTGCCTGGTGGTCCAGCAAATATTTCACCAGCTTTGACTTGCTTACGCTTTGCTGGTCGGTGTGTGTGGACATGCAGGCCACCATGAGTGGTGTCTCTCCACGTTCATTGCTCTCGTTAATATATGCACCTCCTTCCAGCAGGAGCCGGGTGAGTCTCAAGCGTCTGAGCCATACTGCCTTCAGGAGTGAGTTTCCATCCGTCCGCAGCTCCAGTATGTCTGCCATCTCCCAGCCAATCACAGATCTTCTCAGTGTTGAACTTACAGCTCACAGCCCTTTGAACAAACCATTGAAGTAGTTCAGCTTACACCACAAAATCTTTTTTTTTTAATTTCACACTCATGCTGTTTGTTCCTCTAATTTGCAAAATCATCATCACCAGCAGGTGGCAGTCTGTTACAACATACAGGTTATAAACATAACTTACCATCACAGATTTCTGATATAGGAAATATATTCTTTATATAACAGTTCAGATGGAGGTAATATTGTACAGGATGTGTATATACAAGTGGAAACTGATCATGTCTAAAAAATCATCTTCATGCAGGAGACAGCAAGGTACCAGCACCTGTTAGATTCACAAACACCACTGATGGAGGATCAAGCAACGATATTTGGATATCAGAGTTTATGTATCCAACACTGTCAAAACAGCAGCTCGCTTGTGTCATTTTCCATCATATTTATGGAAGACGGACGAAGGACAAACAAAAGCATCCACCAACCTATATGTGCGTAAAGCACCAGGTCATCTTAAAATACCAGTCTAAAATACGTGTAAAAGACCGCGCATCAACCTGATTTTTAGACCTAAATTTGAAATACTGACAATACAAACATCTGTTTAGACAGGCCACATTGAATAACAGTCGCTGTCCATGGTTCTCATTTTGGAGAACTTGGCGACATGCAGAGCCGCGCTCCATTACAAATTGTTAGATTCATCGTCTAATTCTCAGTTAAAATCCACAACTGAAATTTATTTATAGCGTAAATATTAACGTACAAACATTATCTATACATCTGATGCCATGTATATTAAGTTCATCTATTTTTACCAGCCTCCACTGAGATGAAGAAAGCAGCGACCCAAGATAACGACGTGAAGTTGAATTAATGAACCTTTCGTTTCCTGTAATATTGTGGTTTAATAATTACGCAGAGCAACTTGGTGTCTACCAATTCTCTTACCTGGTCGGAGGAGAGGTTTTCCATGTTCAAAGTAACCAGTGCTTTGTCATGTAAGAGGGAAGAAATCTGGGGAGGGGGGGAGAGAGAAATCAATTGCTCAAAACAGAAAGTTAGTTGCAGTTCTTCGCAATATCCCTATTTTTCAGCCGTGACGGTTCCCATCGATGCGTCCTAGTTTAGGTTACAGGGCGCCGTACCTCTCTGGCACCATAGCACATGAGCTGTGTGGCTTTTGTTATGGAGGCACACTACATCACTCTAATGGGGAGTATTCCTTTCACTGCGCACTCAAGGATCACAACCTGGAGAAGCTGCGGGTTATAAATAACTTACTTTCTTGCTTGTTGAATGAAACGTGTATTCTCTTGACGTCAGAGTCGACCAAAATAAATTGCGTCCGATGAAAACCTCTGTCCTGATCTGCACGTCTGCAGGACACAAACAAAACGAGTGTTACCTCCCAAAGACATGTAAATGTTCTGCGTGTGTGTGTTTTTTTCCCTTTTTTTTATTTCAAGTATTTCAAAAGGACAATTTGTAAATGAAAGCAAAGGACACAGTTTGGTCTATACATGATGGAAATGAGGGAATGACAGTTTTGCACTGGCTGCTGGTTATGCTTCTTTTTTTCTCTCTTCTTTTTTTTTTTTATTTGTGAATCCATGCCTCAGATAGTAAGTCTGTTCTATAAATAAGATTTAATCTCTCTCCTGTCTGGAGCATCAGTGCCTGTTGTTAGAATAAAAGCAGGTTTCCTATATGCGACACACTAAAGGGCACAGCTAAGACAATTCAGCTGGAAAAATGTGGAAAAGAAATTGGATCACCATCATAAGGATTCTTGCAGGAAATGCTAATAGTGTACGTTCACAGGCTTTCTCACGCGGTAAAATCAGAAATCATATTTTCTAAACAGTGATTGTTGCCATAATTATCAATTCAGCTCATATATGCAAATTTTCAACCAACTGTGTCTCTGATTGACACGTTTCTGTGCTCAGTAAATTAAGAGACAGAACAAAATAGTTCACACCTATAGGCTATATATTTACTGCACAATTAAGGAGGCCAAAACTTGTAGCAGCCATCACCACTATACAGCCTAATAGGGACATTTCTATTTTTAGGTTGCTATGAGACAGCACAGAAGCAGTTTCTAATGAGAACAGTGATGTTCTCAGCCCTGCAAGGAACAGGTAAATCAGACACATAGCCTAACATTCCACCAAGGACCAGCAGGCTTTTATGGCATTTACTTAAATACTTTTTTTTTGATGATGGTGTGGGCTTTTTTCCCCCCACTCACACAAGTAATCCACCACCACCATGTTCGATCATTAGTCCTCTGACCCCTGCTCTTTTCCTCTGAGACTGGGACTAATCACTTTATTACCCATCCAAACACTTGACGTCTCAGGACTCCAGTCGTCAATGCTGCCAGTGATTTCTCACCTGTGATTGCCTTCTCAGTCCCCGGGGACATGTTGTTTACGAGGCACATGGAAAAGGTGGTTTTATAAAATAGCACATACTGTAGTCAACCAAGTTAAAACGAATGTGTCCCTCCCATTCAAGATGTATTAAGACAAAAATATCTGTGCTGATATCTGGTCTTCATTTGGTCAAATATTTTTGTTTGGTCAAAGTAAATGAATAAAGACTTGAACAAAATGTTGTTTTTATATCTAGAAGAGATCATATATTACCATGTGTATCAAACAACCTGAAGAAACCTGTGAGATATGCCCCCCAATTCATTGCTACTGTCTCAATGCTTTTGGGCATAGAAAGCCCAAAGTGCAACTGTTCCTTCAATGGTTTATAATGGACAATTTGAATTGACTGGTAATAACCAGTATCATGGACAGACCTGGTGTCCACAGGGACATGATGGACCACGGAACCAGACCAAGGCCAAAGCTCTCTGGTTTAGACACATTCATTAGCACGGTGAGCCAGGGGGACGTCAGCAGTCCTCATACAGCATGATCTTTGCCCCAGCAATGCTGTCGTCTGCAGTATATTAAAGGGAAAATAAATAATTAAAGTGGAGAGAATAAGCGCTGTCACCCCTGGGAGCGGTTTCCATTTTCAGATATCTTACATCGCAGCTGCTGCTCTTCCTCCCCTCCCATCTAAATATAACCATTTCTTCATGTCTTCATTGTGAGATTTTACTCAACAGACTACTGTAGCTCTGAGACTATTTATAGATCCTGACAAAGTGCATGTGAAAGTTATCCATAATTATCAAATTTAGTTTGAGTCTGTCAGGGGCAGAAAACGTGATGTCTAGCCTTAACCCCAACTAATGTCAAAATTCAAGAAAAAAAAAAAGACAGGAAATGGATTTGAATGAAATGAAAATGGAAATAAGCTCAAAATGAATGTATGAAATCTGGAATTGATTAACCTGGTACCAGACCCTGGCAACTGGCAACCATGTCTATTTTTAAAATCACATGTTGATTAAATGGCTTGACTCACTTATGATTGGGATGATGGTGGGAAATTCAACAGTGATGTCGACCTAGTTGAAAAAAAAAAAAGATTGTGCTGATGTGTCACCCTCTTTGTATTTTTGAGACTTTAACCCTTACAATCCCATCTTATCCACAGTCAGAATTTTTGTTTAAAAAAAAACAAACACATTTTATTTGAACTCTGAAGGTGCCAGCTCATCACATCACAATAATCCAATCTGTGAGGTTTTATAATGCAGCTGGCAGCAACTGCGGGCCCAGAACAGCCTCATTACCAATAGATAAAAACCGATTAAGAACAACAACAAACATTTACTCAGGGTAACTTGACTCAAGTTTTATTCGAGTCAAACAATGCCACTAACCTTTCTGACTAAGTAGGGGTCACTTCCGTGAGTATCCACTGGTTGCTGGGAAACTGTTCAGAGCCAAGACATAGTCCAACATGTAACCCCTGTAAAACGTCAATTTGTTGTTTTTATACTTCGGTTTTTGTAACTGTTTACCCTGTTTCCAATCTCTGTACCAAGCTAACATGCTGCTTGAGGTGGCTTCATATTTAGCGACTCGAGACTGGTATCAGTCTACTCATTTAACTCTTGGCCAGAAAGTGAATAAGGTATATGAATCAGAACTGAGCCCAGACACATCTGGGCTGATCTGAATCTTCTTTCTTAAGAAATCTGCTGCCGTCAAACAGAAGGATGTTTGGTATTGTGAATACAGAAAAATCCAGACAAGCATGTTTTTATACAATTAACTCATAAGGGACATCTTTTTTTTTTTACTCTGCCCATCTTTTCCATCTTGACAACTCCATTTGCATTTCATCACAAGATGATTTTTCCAGCGTGTATATCCTCTGTTGCTGTGGTGCTGTTTGTGTTTCTTCCTCTGTGCTGGTTGTCTCTTTAAAGACTGAGTTTGACATTCTCATGGCATTTGGTGTCTCTGCGATTGTATCAAGCGAATGTGTGGGCTGCGACAGCAATGAACTGGCACGAACCCTGCTGCAGCTTTGCACCGGACTACTCCATGCCGCCCTCCCACCTCGGCAGATTTAGGAAAATGCCTCTAGTGCAGCTTAAAAACCTGCCACCCCTCACATATGCTGTGAAGGATTTTTTTTCCCCTCACTTACTCATGATTATGTCCCATGAAGTATAACACATTTTCAGACACTCTGATCTTTTCATAGTGAGAAGTGCTACTTTCTCATACTTGAAATCTTGAAATGGTTCCACTCCTCTTCTGCCTCCTTCTCCTTCATCACTCCTTCTGTTCCTTCCCATCTCACAGTGCAAACCAACACCTGCCCTTCTGGCGAGCAGTAATTGAGCAGAGCATTATTCAAGAGCATTATACAGGCAACAATTTTGATGGCTGATCATTGTTTTTGTCGGCCGTATCCTAGGAGATTGGTGCATATCTAATAAGGAGTTGGTTACTCATTTTGCAGAGTGGGCACTTTGATGTCCTCCGTGTTGAATTTTCTGTTTTGGCTCAACATCCTTCTAATGAAGCAGAGGGCTTGAAGCTGCAGAATTGGTTGCTTATCAACTCTACACCCCACTTATTACGAGTTGTTGTGGAACCTTTAATTGGATTTTGGAATAGGAGGCACCTTAATGGTTTGTCACAAATCAAGTGGTCGAGATATATTCACTGATGACAGCATTGTTAACATAATTAAAAATCTTACCATCAATATCCAAACTGAACACTCCCACTCTCTTCTCATGTTTCATGATTGTTTTTCCTGCTGCCCCTCCAAAGCGACAAGTGTTTCGACAATTTATCTACTGTAGTTTCAGGCAGAGTTTTAGCTTCTGTACAGCCGCCTCCCTAACTACAGAAGTAATTAGTGGTAAAATTGATGTTTTGGTAGGATCTGTCACACCTCTGTTCATGCCACCCAGTCAAAAGCTTGCCAATGTGTCTGCCCCCCATCGAGCGGAGAGCAGAAACTCTCCCTGCTATCAAATAAGTTGTCTAATGAAAAGCTACAGAGAAAATACACAGCCATCAATATCCATCCAGGCATACCTGTCTGTGTAGAAAGATTACTGTGCCTTGAACACCTTTTGGTGTCAAGATTTGTTTTTCATCTAAAACTTCTGATAACTACATGTACATTGTATGTTTTTTTATTGGTAAAATTTACACGATTTATAGGTAGGATAAGGTAGAAAATGTTGATGTGGCTTTAAATAAATTTCAGTGCAAAAAGTGTTTAGTGCCGTGAATTCATCACAGACTGTTTCAGAGCTGTATCTGTCAGAAGTTCGGGTCTGTCAGAGTATGTGGGTACATCAGTGTGGATGAGTGGAAGTTCTGACAGTGAGTTAGAGAACTTCACTCTGCTCGCAGTTCACACCCGTGAGACTGTGACGTCTTTGACACCATGAGGCACTCTGACCAAAATACACCTCCTCTGCAGCACAAGGTGGGGAAAGAGCTTTTTCTGTGTCTTGTGTTGTCGGTGACGTCAAATAATTCCTGTCTGTCCTTGAGGATGTCAGGGCTCATCTGCAGAATCAGACATGACAGGACCAAACAGGATCAGCCTGGCCTCTGCAAAATGAGTCCTCTCTAGGTGACAGAACTAACAATAGATCTGAAACTTCACAATCATGTCTGCAAGGCAAGATACCTGCCACCTATTAATTTAAGACTGAATCATGCTCCACTGGGTACATCCATAATTAATCACCGAGCAACTGAATCAACGCATCAACCAATAGTAGGCTGAATTCTACATCTCTTTATATAGCTCCTCTAATAAATTTAAGTAAGTGTTTATTCAGCCATTATCCTGCTCCAACAATAAAAGGCTGCTGAATGGAGCTTTTGTTCAGAGAGATGATTGTTCTCCTGGTTCCTGATAAGAGAATGTGGCAAGTGGAAGACGGCACAAGCCTGTTACAGCTGGGTCTGATCACCTGTGTTAGGAGGTGGGAAGAGCTGGCAGGTACCAGAGGACAAACACAAGTCAGTAATTATTGCTGGGTGCTGTAAGAAAGGCACTGTGAGACAATGAAAGCTGTCACACTGAATGCATTCCAATTCCTCAGATATGAGCTGCTCTTGCGCACACTTACGGGTTTGCTCTTCCTTACAGTTTGAGACTAAACGTGCAGGCTGCTAAACAGTTGACAAAGTTAACATGTCAGTGTTAGCAGGTGTGCTTAATGTATTCACCATCTTAGTTTAGCATGTTAACATTTGCTATTCAGCAATAAACACAAAATAGAGAATCAATGTCAGTCCATCCAGTATTTGTCAATTCAGTCATATCCTCAAATATCATTCATATGGTGATGCAAGAGGAAAAGATAGCGAATCGCCACAGTAGTTATGATTCATGCCCTGTGGGTCATGAATGTCTGCAAAAAAATTTTATGGCAATTAGACGGATGGGCCAACGCTGCCATCCCTAGAAACACGACACTGCCATGGCTATAAATTGATTGATGGCATGACATCGCCATTTAGTCAATCATATTCACGTCAATAACAGGCATTGATCTGAATTTTAAGATGTTTCTTTATGTCATACTACTACATGTACTGACAAACAAGAGCCTTTAAAAAGCAATAAATCAGCCGCCTGTTGTTCAAAGCACAGTATCACCTGCGTATCCTTCACGTACTCGCTTACTCTCTAAATCTGAGAGGTTCAGCTGACACAATTGGCTGAGCTGCCAGTGTTTGTGTCCTGCTGTTTGCTCACACAACCCAGGCAGGACTCGTATCAGACTTTCCAACAGGAGGCAGAGCCAGCGAGGGCTCTCTCTGCCTGAATCACAGCTCTCCCGGTTTTTCCCTTTTCCTGTCTGATTTCAGTTCAAAACAGGCATGACAATAATACACCACCGCAGTGATCTGGCTGCTAGCCTGGTCGCAAAAATACTTGTGAGGAAGATAATAGACACAATTAAAAAACACAGCGCTCAGTTAAAGGGAAGGAAAATTCATCTACATTCTGGTTCCCAGTGTTGCTTGTGAGGCCCATAGAACTGAGATCCCTGGTAGTGTTCCCCTGGGCCAGGAGCTCTCATACCTGACTGAGCAGATCGAGATAAGAACCAGTTATCTTCGCCTCACAGCACTCCACATCCCAGAGGGAGATCACCTCTCTAAGTAGACGCAGCAGCCTGGGATTCAATCAAACCAGAATAGCACCATTTATTCTGTGTCTGTCTACCTTCCATCTACAGTCACTTTAAAAGCATGAGTGCACTGAAAAGTCATTAATTGTTAGTAATCACAGAAGAGGGTTTGGAAACAGACTGCCAGCTTTGAGAGTCTAAATCCTACATCTGCCCAAATGATCTGTAGGTAAGATATACACTGTTAAAATACATGCAGATCACCGTTTGAGGATAGTATTTTAAACAAATGGTTTCAGTCCTGAGACTCACAGTCAGTCAAATCTCAAATCTCAAAACACAGTCAAATCTCTTGCATTCAGTAGGACCAGTGCTGGATTTATGGTGCAACAGATGTTCAACTGTTCATCTGCACTTTATGCACCTTCAGCTGTGATGTATAAGACTGGAGTTGAACAAGCTAAATGAGTACCCCACCAATTTAGCATTGCACTACCATAATACTGTTGGATTCAGGATGAACAGACCAAAGATATTGTAATTTTTATTTCACGCATTCTTCTTCCTTGTCAAAACCTGGTGCTTCATTGCCCACGATGCAACTCAACCCCCAACACTTTAGTCAGAGATTTGGGTGTTTTATGCTAGCACAGGCTGATGTAGCCTTGAATCACGAGCCTCAAGCAGAGTGAGCTACAGAGGTCTGGTAAGCTCACTTATTCCTACCCCCCCCCCCCCACCACCCCCCGCCCCCCACCTCCAGATTTAAACTTATAGTCGTCACACCCAACCAATGCTTATTGCACATCACACAGCTCTCTCCAGAGCCACAAAAGACTTTATACAAGATCCTTTTCAAAGCGGACTTGTCTTGAATTAACATCTATACTAAGATAACATCACATCTCAGTATATATATATATGTGTGTGTGTGTGTGTGTGTGTGTGTGTGTGTGTGTGTGTGTGTGTGTGTGTGTGTGTTGTGTGAACATATCAAATTTGCAATACACTGAAGAGATGAAATAGCAAAGATTATAGCAATCATTTAAAAAGTCTTCATGGAGATGGACGTGAGCGATCTGATGCCAAACTAATCATATATGAAGTACCACACTGAACTACAGTGTCTGAAACCCATTACTGTTTTAGCCATGAGTCACCATTAAAGACATATCAATTGATTTCTTTGGCCACTTGGGAAATGAAAACACAGCACTGACATATTATCACCTTATAACTTTGCTGATGAACATTTTAGCAAGCGGTTGCTTATTTACACATCCAGCAGAGTCTGAGCTACATCAGCAATCACTTAGAGCTGTGTTTCTGGCCATCTGATGAATTTATGCCCAATAATCTCTCCAATAGTCTTTTTAGCTGTATTTGGTCTCAGCCAACATCATCAAAAATATGTGGTTCTTTAGCCATTAAATGCTCCTCTATGTTCTTCTTGTTTGATTTTTTTTTTTAATGATTGAGTATGAACTGGTTCAGGCCCTTTTCATTACACTGGGCTCCCCCAGCATTTGTGCGAAGAATCGGTTTAGTTTGGCTCCAAACTGTGTCTTAGTTGGAAAGGCTTTCAAAGGTATACAGTTCTGTCCAGATAAAAGACTTCCTATCTGTTCAGTATAGAGCTAAACCAGGGCACTGCTTCATTCTGCAGGGTCACACAAGGAAAGTGTTAGTTCAACCTCATCTTTGCTTTGACCTCAGGACTGGCTTCAAGGGGAAACTTAAAATGAGGTTCCTGCAATTCATCAAGATTTTTCTTGAAACAGAAAATCTTTCCCTCTTTTGGTCTTACCGTCATTATTTCTATTTTATTTATTTTACCATTGCATTCCTGATGATTCATTAAATTCTAATTTTAAACACTGTAACAATTGTCAGCCTCTTCTTCTCAAGGATTCCCAATCGTCTTTTCCTTTTAAGCCACACAATGGCAGACTTCCCTTGGAGTTAGAGACACCCTGAGTGCGGCTGGGATGTTTTCCATGGCACGACTGTGTCAGTATCACAATGCGGTGACTCATGTTTCTCATCTTCTTTGTGCCTCCTCCTAAAATGAGGTTTGAGGAATGTGGCAGAAATAGTGTGTGTGTCACTATCTACACTATAGTAGTGTCCATGTTTATATTTAAAACTAAAACAAATCTAAAACAAGTCAATTATCTGTAATAAAATCTATATCTTCAATGACACAAAACCTGCCGTACACATTTACAGTGATGTGTTTTAAACATACATAACTTCAGAAAAGACTTGTGATATTTCAGTTGGCTGTTATTCAATTTGTCTCCTCTGGCAACACATTAGCTGTGTGTTGTCCTCAGACTCAACCTGCTTCTTTCTATTCAGTGGGACGCACTGAATGCTGAATGGAGAAAGAACCTGATTTCATTAGCGCTGATCAAAGGGTTCGCCGTGCATTTCACTGGCCAAGTGTGCCTTGACAAAATGGTCACAAAGCATAATGCAGTGGCTGTGATATCACAGCAACAGATTTGATCCACACAAGAGGACAATAAGTTGTGTTTCCTTGGAAATGATGCAGCAGTTAAGGCATTACAACTTCATGAACACCTTGTCTTTGTGTGGTTTCGACTAATCTGGGTACAGCTCTCTAAAGAAAGTAGGTTTAGAAATATTCATTAATCTATGCTCACAGGCAGCTGTGGTTTTCTTTGCACCCAAATTGGTAAGTAGATATCAGGGAGGAAGATTTTGGGTCATCACTGTGAAATCAATTACACGCTCTGCAGTTGCACTGCAACAACACAGCTCCAAACCTGCGATTTATCAAATGCTACTTCCTCTACATCAGTGTTGCTGCAGAACTAGTTGTATCTATTCTCTGCTGCAGCGATCTTGACAATTACATTTGATCCACATCTAGAATTTTCTCAGAAATGGCACGTACATTTTTACTGTGTCACTGTTTGTGATCTCTTCTGTGTGTCAGCTAAAAATACGTTGTATCACGAGTGTTGCACCTCCACAGTCATGAGAGGATGTGGCTGTTTCTGTGTTTTATGGTGTCGCTGTTGATACAGGCACAGATGGAGGGGATGTGCCCTAAATAAATATGTAAGTAGACATGCTGGGTTCCTGGTTCTCCTGCTGCTCTCACTGATGCTATTGATCTAATTGCTCTTTTAAAGCCCAAATGCCTCAACTGAAAGGTTCCTGGTGTAAACTAGTCAAAAGGTGGTTTCAAGGTTCCTGGATTGAGCTGCTCAGTCTGCTGCAATCATCTTATTCATTTCCACAACTCCACTCTTCTGCACACAATGAATGTCTTTGACAGTTAAAGAAAGAGGTGCAAACCAACAGCCAAGGTCATTATTCCAACAGATATTATCAAATTCATCCATCTTGCATCTTGTTTTTATCATTCCTCAGTCATAGTCAAGAATTGGGTTTTTTCAACTTCAACATTGTTCCCTGATTAAACACTTTACATTGAAATTAGTGAATTTCTTTTTCTTGAAAATGTTCCAGTTTAATATAATCCACAATATCACCAATGCAGTGTTTGTGTCTTTGTCCACTGATCCCTACATTGCCAGATACAACAGATTAAAACTTAGCAAATTACCTTCATGGTCCACGTAACAGTTACTGAACACAGAAGAGCAAATAATGATAACTTTAAATAACTTTTCACAGCAGCAGGAGTAACACCAACCAGAATAATATCTGCGTATTTTTAGGGATGATTAATGTGATTCCCAATCCAGGACAGTCGACTAGAGAGTGCAATCCTTAAGGGACTGTGGATGGAGTGAATGGGGTCATCCATGAGAGAAAAACAAGGGAGAGACGCGAGAAAAACAAACACAGGTGGTGAATGTGCAGATACAGTAGAGTGCTCTCCCTTCTTTCTTGCACTTTGTTTTTAGTATAATTGGAGATGCATCCTTTGTTATTAATCAGTTTGAGGGTTTAATTCCAAATATATCTATAATATTTATTTGAAATTAATGCTGTATAATGTCATCCCAACATTATCATTCATTTAGTGTCATGTCTGTAGCCACCTGATGATGTTAAGTCCAATGTTCGCTCTCGTTTTTGCTCTGTTTTGGTCTCCATCAACAACTCCTGAGGGAAATAATGTTCAGCTACATTCACCATCTAGTCTCTAACTGAGTATGTCTGCTGCTTCACTGACAATAGGAAACGAGAGGCACTCTCAGGTGTTAAAGTCAGATATTTTGATGACCCGTCTCTCGTCCCTCTGTGGACATTGTTGTTCTGTAATAACATCAACCGACTTCTTTCTTTGCTTCCGATGTAAAAGTCATAATTGCTACAGTTACTAAAGGACAGTGTCTCTACAACACGAGCATGTGTCACTTTTGGGCATTTGCTGAAACAACTAATGTTTTTCTTGGGAGAACATTCTCAAAAAAACATGACCCTTCCCAGTGATATCAATATTTTCTTTGGACCCTTTGCTTCTCTTTTTGGCAAACCTAACAAATGGTGACAATGTCACTCTCTCTCCCTCTCTAGGCTTGTGAAAAATGAGTCACCCTCTGGAGAGATAACATTCAGTCACTAAGAACTGCAAGGATCTGTTTTGTTCTTCACAACTGACATATTGGTCCCACAAACTACAAGTCGAGTTTGATGAGAAAAACAAAACCTTGTCACAAAGACACAAATATTTTCCTCTGCATGTGACCAAATGCAAACACCTTTAGGATCCTTAGCTTCCACAGAAAATGCCATTTTGAAGAACCTATTTGAATTATTGTATCTTAAATTACAATGTACAATAACTCTCACTATTTACAACTAAAATATTATATTTTCAAAAATTAAATGACTCTCCCCTGCTCTAACAAAACCATTTAGACTACCCTCCCTTTCTGTTGTGATAACGTCACATGCACGATAAAGGATTTCAGGTCTAAATATATCCTTCTGTACCTTTATCTCAACATCGGTGCATTGTGCCACTGACATTTGACAACAGAGATATTATTGACATTTCGTGTGAGGACATTTAAAAGAGAAGGTAAGACATTGGATTTGAGGTGTTCAAGGCACGCTGCTGTTGTTGTTGAGTGCTCATTGTTAGTAGACGTTTGGCTTGATCAATGTGATCAGCCATGCACAGCCAGGTGTGTGGAGAAGCTCAGTGAGGCACAGGGACAGGGTTTATAAATAAACCAAATAAAGGCCGGTGCCGTCAGTGACCCTTGAGATGTGGCTTTGGAAGGGGTGGAAAGGCAGACGTTTATCCTGAAGAAACTAATAAAGCACTGTCTGTCAGCTGGGAGGTGAGTCAGCCCAGAGTAGCATCATTAGAGAGAAGCAGCGCTCTGATCATGTCTCTGAGGGGAGATGACCACCACGCTGCACCACACATCCAGCCAAGACCACCAGGAAACACACAAAGCGAGCAGGCTCACAATACACACTGTTCCTGCAAACAGCAGCTCTGCAGCATGTGTAGGCTCTAAAACAGAAAAACAGTTATGGTGTTACAGTCAATTGTCATGGTGACAATCTCCAAACAGAAAAAAAAATCATTCATCTTATCAAGCATCTTTTGTTGGATAATGATGTGTTAGTTTGACAAAGTGGTCATTACACGTCTCTCTCACAAACAGTCATCTAGAAACCCTGGACACAAGTATATTCTTTAACTTTTCAAACATGACAGTTGGCAAATGACCAGAAGACTGCTGCACTTCAGCGGTCGAACATTAATGTTTCTTAAAATAGAAAAACGTGTTATTAACCATCATTGTCCAAGTACATGCACGCTTCCATAGACCATTAAAAGAATACCAGGTTTATTGTCCTTGTTGGTTAGAGGGAGTTATAGGGAGAAACAGCTAGCCTTGCACTGTTCAAAGGTTAATAAAAATAAAAGCTAAACAGCCCCTTAAAGCATTTAACACACTCTTTAATTTGTGCAAAAAAAAAAAAAAAGTTGTTTTTATCTTTGGTCAGAGCCAGGCTAGCTGTTTCCCCCTGCTTCCAGTCTTTATGCTAAACTAAGCTAATTGCCTGTTAACTTTAGCCTCATATAGCTTACAGATAAGAGAGTGGGACTGATCTGCTCATTTCACTCTCAGCATAAACATGATTAAGTGTGTTTCTGAAAATACTAAATATTTCTTCAGCATTTCTGGTGAAACGTCTTTCACAAAACATAGACTATGGACCTGGTTTTAAGTCTGCATACGTTCACTCCTTTGCTGTGCAAGTTTGCAGTTTCTTTCATATCCCAGGCAGTTTCCAGCTGTCTTCAAGCGCTGATACATTTTTCAGAGCTGATGAGAGTCAGAAAAACTGCATGCTACTGCAGATATCAGGTACAAAGCCGAAACAGGAGTATTGAGGACGTGAGGATCTACTTTAGGCTGTTCCACATTGCTGAGCTGTCCTAGTCCTTAATGTGACAATGAGTTTGCACTGCTGTTGTGTATATGTGGAGGGGGGAGGAGGTGGGGGTCAGGCAGGAGGAAAAGTGCTCACATTAGAAGTAAAAGACATGTCACATGCTACTTTCCTGATGAGCTGTATCAGTCTTGATAAATTGAAGGAGATGTATCACATCTTTTAGATATGACAGAAGACGCTGGGATCGTCACTGTTTATATTTATAGGCTGATTAATGTTTGAAGGGAGGGAGGAGGTGATCCAGTCTTGTGCTGACACTCTTCCCACAGAGCTACTTCACACCCAAATGATGAGACTTGTTGTCGGAGTTACAGCTGGCATCATTCAGATCAGCTTGTTTTTGATGAAATGAAGCTCACAGGTCCATTCACTCAGGTTGAATCACCCCGCTCAGGGAAAAAGGTTTCTGTGAATATGAAGATTCACAGCACGGTGCAATTTTTAGGTAAAACTAACAAGGAGATTTTTACGGTACATATGGTTGTAACACTTCATACAATATTCTGAAGTTTCCTTTCATGTAATTTACAACTATTTTGGATACTTTTTCCAACAATTCTTACAATGTAAACGACCATACAGGTCGCTTGCCCCTACCCTCGGATACGACCCATGGGAGCATACAAGCAGCAGGCGTACCACAGACCTTCATAGTTATTGTAACAATAATAAAAACAAGTTTACAGTTATGGAACCACCACAGGTCAAAGGAGCAGTGTCGGCGGGTTTACACAGGATCCATCCATCCACCCCACCCTCCTCCTAACACGGACATTGTTGCTCTTTATATCGCTCTTTACACCATTTCACTCAACTTCCTCCTTTGCTCCCGTCATAATTACTGTGGCCACTAGAGGTCACCTAGCAATAAAACGTAACGATGGGTCATAATAACCTGCTTGCACAGAGGACCTATGGGCTAATTTCTTACAGGATGACAGTGTCCTGACTTTACTGCTCTTCTCTTCTTGTGCTACTGTCACATTGTTTCAGCATTTACCACTATACCACATTGTCACTTATATCCACAGTCATGCAGTCTCGCTTTAAGTTTAAGCTAATTACGAGTGACACACCCCTTTGTAACACTGCTGAAAAAAACTGACATTTGTGTCACTTGTTTCTGGGTTGAAACAGTGCGTTGCAGCTTGAAAAAAGCTTTTAAGCAAATTGCACCTATTTTTCCTCTCTCTCTACATTTTGTTGGGCTTACACAATTTGTTCACCTGTCGTGTTTGTCATATGCAGTTGAAAAGGTCAATTGATTCATGCTTTTGGTTTGTGAAAGGTCAATTAAGTGAATGGCAAAGGGCCATGTGGGCAGGAGGGGAGGCTCTCTGGTCCTTTACCCTCACTTAAGAATATTCACTAAAACACAATGGAACGAAGCTTTAAAAAAAACACCCAGATAACCAATGGGAGGAAAATCTAAAGTAGCCCAGTGTTTCATTCATTCCACTGGTTGTGTGGTGGCTCTTCTTTGGGTGCAAATTCTAATCTCTCACTATAGTTTACTGATTGGTGGCAAACAGGCTTTTGAAATAAGAACATTTGGCAAAAATATGCTCATTTTTGGCAGCACATCTCTTATTAGCACTTTGCCAGACTTCCTGTCAAAGCTGACACATAGAGGTATGAAGATGTCACTGGCAGACTGCTCATGAGCCACCTTCCCAGGTCTTGTCAGCATCCTTTGGCACATGAAGGAGGAAAAATGCAAAAAGAAAAAAAAAAAAATGCAAAAATGTCACAGAGCAGCTGGGAACCACTTGGGACCTCCAAAACTCAATTTGTTTGAGGGAAGTAACTTTAATGAGGTAAAGAACTGGCTATGGAGTAACAATAGTTTTCAATGATTAGTCAACTGAATGCATTCATGGGTTCATTTCTACTCTCATGTGTATCTACCTCATTATTTACATGTGATATACACAAAGGAAAGGCATTGTGGATCGACCCAGATTTTTTTTTCTTTTTTAATTGTTGTCATAGAGTCCCAGGCCTGCTGCCTTATCTTCGGTGTCATAGATGCCACTTCTGAGTAAGACTCTGACGTAAGAGCTCGCAGCAATTAGTGTCAGCGAGCGCTTTCCTGCGTGTCAAGCCATGGTAACTGCTGAGCTCCATACCAAGCACATGGATACAAACCAGTCCCAATAGGCACAGCGTAGCTCTCCAAAAATTAATTGCTGGGCTCCTTCTCCGGGTGTCCTGAACCCACCCCGGGATTGTTTCAATGGGATCTGTCATTCAGCCTGTCCCCTGTGGTTGGCTGATGTACGGATGATGCAGGTCTAAAAAGATCAGTTTTTGTGGCACGGCGCCTGACGCAGTGGATTCCTGGATAAACACTTAGCACATGGCAACAGATGATGGTGGGGAGCTCCAAGCACCAGTGGGTGGTCTGCTGTTAGTTCAAGATGATGGGGATGTGTTACCCACTCAATTTAAGGTGCGCTTCATCTCTCCCCTCTTTTTCCTTTTCCCTCCTTTAAAAAAATTATGAGCAGGCCATTTTTCATCTCTTGAATATCCTGGACATAATCGTATCTCATTAACTGTTCTATATTTCGACCAGTGTGGAGCTGCCATCCATTCAGAGGGACCTCGTGTGTCACGATGTGGTCACAGCTGCTTTGAGGACCGTGTCAAAATAAATTAGCAGCAGATATTAATAGAACGCAGAGATCATATCACAAAATTATAGCCAAATATATGGTGAGACGCAGTGCCCTTTCTGCCTCCCAGAGATGCACACCAACCCATCTTCCTTCGCCTCTATCTTTTTATTGTGTCGTCATGGAGATGGGTTTTCGTCTTTGTGTCTAATTAAAGGGAGAGCTTTACATGTATTGACTATCTCAGATCACAGAATACATCTCCTCCAACACCTTTCCTAGTGTCGTCATCAGACGGTCAGTCTTTAATTAGAAACACGCACATGCAGCCACAAACAACATACAGAATACACGTGGGCAGAAACAAATAGCACCAGAAACGGAGACCATTGTCACACATTGTTATTAATTTAATCTGTTTATTATTCTGGATTTACTGATGCTTTGACAGCAGATCCTTCCCTTCTGTGATGAACTCTTTTGCAAATAAACTCTGTGTGACCTTTGCTGACAGACACTGGTGTCAGTAAACAAGTTTGTTTTTAGAAATACACAACTATGGAAGTGAGACAATCACAATCAATCCCAGAGCGTGTCAGCAATCAAAAATCAAGTTCTCAATTAAAATACCCGGTTTCCATAGTTACCAGGAGAATGGGAAAGAATGAGCCAAAGCTTTTCAGTTTCAACATGGCTTTTTCGCGTCATGTTGTCCATGGTTCCTGTTAGAAGGAACGTTTATATTACACAAGACTGTTAATCGTGACAGCGACCTTTAGGAATTGGCGTCATCTTTTTAAAGTTGAGCTCATTGCTGTCTCTTTTCTGAGATATGTGGTAACAGTTTGGGGTAACTGAGAAGTCCAGGGTGCCAGAAGAGGTGAGGACTCTTGGTCAAAGATGAGAGAAATCCTGTTATTGTTATGCAAATATAAACACAGTTATAAGCACAGTCATAATTGCCTCCAAACTACAGTAAATAATGGCTTCCTAATGGCAGCGCAGCCAAAAGAAAGACTTCAAAGGAGCATCATTATTTTGTGTCACCACATTATCTTTAAATAAATTGAGTCATCTATGTTGTCATATTAGAAGGGGTATTACACTTTAATCTTTTACTCTACTGGAGTTCATCTTTGCACCACACTTTCTCACAAACAGTGTTGCACTTAATCTTTTGAAAAATACTCCCCAGTAATTTTTTTTTTCTCCAAGCAGCACATAATATCCCACTGGCCTTATTGTAAACATGATTATAAGAACTATTCTTAGAAAATTCAACAAGCTATTTCTTGCCCATCAAGGCATAACAAAGTGTTCCTTCAAAGATTTGGCAAACAAATCAGGCAGGACAAAGCTGGAGGGTCCTTTACTTGACAGGTGAGGATGCTTGAACCACAGGTTAATAATCCCTGCGCCTAAAGTCCGACCTGTTCCATGGATCAGCTTCAGGTGACATTGGCTGACCTGGCATATTCAACATGGTTGATGGTCGTTGGATTAGATTTGGTTCATCTAAGTTGATTGCATTTGCTCCTCTTAGGGATGTCATTATAGGAGCTTGGGCACTATCGTTGGTGTGTCCTGCCTGCACAACATACACATCCATCTGTGTCTGACAACCTGCCAGCTGCTATGCAAAAGTGGTGAAACAATACCCTCTTGTGTCGACTGATGCAGCTGCACACTAATCAAGATCTCAGCATAGGTGAGTTTTCTGCTTAGTATTTTAAATTCTATATCTCCTGTAAGGTCCTATAATTCCTTTAATATTTGCGACAGTGACCTTTAGGAATCGGCATCATCTTAAAAAAGGTGACGCTGATTCCTATAATTCCTTTAGTATTTGTATTTTTACATTTCATACTCACAAATACATTCCACCAAATCATAAAAACATGAAAGGAATTGTGTCCTTTAATGTTGAAAGTAACGTTTCAGCTATGAGTAAGTAAAATACAAAACAAACAAACCAAACATGTTTCAGCCACAACCTGCCTTCATGAAGTTTTCACAAATGTAAATCTTATGGAAGTATTTTAAATGTATGAGGCCTGTTCACTAAGAAATAAGGAATAAAAATAGACTGATTTAATGTTTGTCCACTTTTTCTCAAACCAGCTACTAATTCATTCCCATTTTTTAATCCATGCCTCATCCTGTGTTGGGGGCAGTAATGGTCCTATAACTTGAAAATATTTATATTTATTCATGTTTTATCTGAAAATGTGATTCATCCTTTTATTATGAATATACAAGCACCACTGAACCAGCTGGTTAGCTCAGTTGGTAGAGCACGAGACTCTTTTGGGGTCGTGGGTTTGAGCCCCAATCTGGGCAGCACCGCCTCCCATGGGCCCACCACCCGTGGGAGGTGCTGTAGGACTTCAGTGCATTGTGGACTGGGTGGCAGTCGCGCCCGCAACCTGGGCCTGGACCCAGATAAGCGGCAGATGATGACGTGACAAGCACCACTGGTGTGTGAGAGAAATAGAAATAGAATATATGCATGTAACAGAGATAAATCAAATCTCTGTGAGCGCTCCATGAAAGAGAATAACAAGTCTGATAAACTGGGTGGTTTGACAATATGCCACCACACACTTCTTTAGTCTTTACATGTGTTTTACTGGAGCTGTTACGATTTTATACTTTTTACACTAAAAGGAAAATTGTGCAAATTGTTAAATTTTCTCTTGAAAAAGAATCATCTTAAAAAATGCAGTTTAAAAATGATGAAAACAGTTGATAAAAAAATTTTTTTAAATAATAATACTGCTACATACAAACCAATATTTATTGTAGACTGTATATAAATAGCTTCTGTCAGGTGAAAATCTTTTAACCCTAAAATGCCAAATTCAGTCTTGGTTTTAGCTTATATGGTTCGAATCCAACTGATTTTAAAATGGTTTGATTTTTCCATCCCCAAAGATGGAAAAATGTTCTAAAAACATAGAGAAACATATATGTGTGAACTATTATAACAGAAGTTAAAACATATATCAAATTTTTTGCAAACAACAACGATAAACTACTGATATGAGGGTAAAAGTCAGACAAATTTAGGATTACTGAAGTAATGTAGTCATATTTTTGGGAAGGTTAGGACCTGGTTGACCTAATGACCCAGTCACTGGTTCATATAATGAACCCCCCCTCCCCCAAGTGGCAGCATATTGTGTCCAGTTATCAGTGATGGAAAATGTCAGACACATACCCTTATCAGTTCTCCGTCCAACAAACATTTGATAGATAGCTGGGCTGGAAAAGTGATAAGGAGATGTGCTTGACAACATTATTACCTGAACAGCATTTTCTAAAAAAAGCAACAGTGAAAAATGTATGATGGCATAAAAAAGAATAAAGCAAAAGCAGCTCAGAACATAGCCTGACTTAAACAAAGGTCATAGAAAAATAAGAACATATTTAAAAATAAAACAAATTAAGAAAGTCTCACTTAGTCTTCATATCGTCACAAAGTGTTCGTCCAAAAATGTTTATGAAAGCCGTTCGTCCACAATTTAACGCTGACAAACACAAATGTCCTCAGAGGAAGCTGATCGCTGCATCACTTCATCATCAGAACCAGAAATTCTGTCCAGCTGCAGTCTTTGTCCACTCATGTTAGCACAGCTCAGTGTACATCTAGCATTCATCTGCATCCAACGGGCAAAGTAAGTTTGAGGACGCGTCCCGTGAGCAGTTTTATGTCACTCTGGCCCCACCTCGTCCCTGGTGCGGTCCTGTCTCTTACTGGTTGAAAGTGAATACTCAGATTATCTTTTGACTCCCTGGTCTGTACTTTGTCAGTCATTGTTGGGGGGACTGACTCTGTCCTAGGAAAAGATGATAAGAGTTTTAACTGTGCTTCACTCTTTGAAAACTGTGCGACAACGTGCTTTGTCGTAAAAGACGGACAAGGGCAAAACAGAAACAGTGACAAATTATAGAGTAGAGCTTGCTAACATTTATGCTCACATAACCATTACATTTGACTGTGGAGGCAGTCATTTTATAATGTGAACTGCTGGATGCTGTAAGTATGGACAACATCAGTTACTCATTAATCCTAACATGTCAGTGTCCTAATATCATGATTGTTCACCACTTCTTGATAAGAGTTCTTTAAATTAGGCTGAAATATTAACAAACCAAAGTAGGGTGCTGGATTTGATCATCTTCCAGATCTTTAAGTTAAAATCTAACCACTTCATCTAACTCTTGATTAAACATAAGGACATATAAGTTATTTAATGTCTTTTAAAAAAGAAAAATACTTTTTTTTGGGAGTGTTTTTTGTCAGTGTATCAGAGGCAACTATCACATTTTAGGAACAGACTCTTTAAAGTTTGCTCTTCACCTTTCACTGCAACACAATCTTTTAAATCAGGATCAGTGAGGATGAACAAACAAATATGTGACATGCTCTGACCCCTTCTGCCTGTTATCTATAGCCCCTCCTGGGCATAGCAGTTGGCAGAGGAAGGACAGCAGACGTCTCTGTATGCTTTGGTGCTGGTTATCTCTGCCTAGTTCCTCCCCTCGGTGTGAAAAGTCCCGCGCAAATTAAACACGGCTGGCTCGCTTTCTGATCCAGTTCCGGATTTCTTCTCCACACCAGCCGCCAACAGCAGTCACACGGATGAGGGGAGATCTGCCAAGCATCTCCTCTGCAGTGCTCTGCTCTCCTCTGGGATTAGCTGCACTGCATTCCCACCGTCAGCAGCACCAGGCCCATCACACACACAAACACACACACACAATTCAGTGTAGGCAGGGGCTGGGTCGTCTATACAAACACACACACACACACCCACACACAAATTCCTTTTCTTTCTCTTCCCTGTCTTTCTGTCTCCCACAGACTCACACCAGACTGGTTTTTACCTCTTCTCTTTCCTCTCTAACTCTCAAGCTTTATCTCCCTTTCTCACAAACTGTCTCTCTCTCAGACACACACACACACACACTGTAACAGTTTACAGCAACATCCACTCTCTAGTTCGTTCAATGAGATGCAAATGCACTTCCTTCCAGAGACAGAGCAATGCTATAGATTTACAAAAAGTTTTTAAAGCTTGTGGTTTTGTTGCGTCCTCCCTGCACTGTCAGGACAGAGACCCTCTCCCCTCGTTTCACCCGCCCTGGGGACGATGGATCAGATTGAATGAACAAGAGGTCAGCGCACACACATCATCACATAATGCTGGAAGCCTGCAGCACGACACTGCAATGAAATCAAACTACGCACAACCACTGATGAAGTGAACAACATGGTGACTTATTTTGAAAGAAGAGAATTTCATTTATTTGTAGCTATAATTTATAGACCTGATGAGAGTGCATGTATTTAGTCCTATTCAAACTGATTTTATGGTATTTTTTCCTTGTGATATTCTTCAAAAGCAAAGACCAGAAGCTTCCTGATCTCCACCTCATTTGGTGAAATAAATTAGCTTTCCCCTCTCGTCCTCAGCCAGTCTAAAGAGGTCGCATCCCAATGGAGGGCTGGCCCCTGGAGTGACCTTGGACCCCCGCTGCATCCTCCAGGGTCATGATTGCCAGTTGTTAAATAACGATAGATGATTAGCCTAAGACAGAGAGGGATTTCCACTGCGCTATTTTGTCTGCAAACAAAAGAGGCACTTAATTTAGTGGAGGCTTGATTAGGCTTTTCCTGGGGAGACCAGGTAATTCCCACTAATGACGCCCTGAGAGACAGGGAGCAGGGGGGAGCTTGGGGATTGGCTGACTGTAGGATGATGCAGGCATGCATGTGGGAAAAACGATGAAACAAGCTGGCTTTCAACATCACAGAGCACAGAAACAGCTGATCAGTGCTGCAGTGAAATTGAAAGTACCAGTCTCACAGTTCAATTTGCAAGAAACAAGCAGCATAGCCTTGCTTACATGAAATCCAGCAAACCACCAGTCTGCGAACAGTCCTGCAGCATTGCTTGGTGCTCCACAATACAGTACAGTGCACATCAGTGGCTCCAATTAATCTCCAGCAGAGGGCACCATAGATGCCTTCTATTTATAGAAGTTGACTAAGATTTCTAAAGGGGATTAGAGGCTTCCTGAGGTTGCCTTGCTCTGTTTTCAGAGAAAAAAAGGTCTATTTTCTCTGACTGAGCCCTGCACTGCAGCCATTTATAGTTTTATCAGTATGAAGCAACAGTAATAATTTCAGTATTTTGACACGATATCTGTGGATGGATTCTGACATTCCTTGTGTGCCGTGACATTTCTGTACCTCACACCAGCGGTGACAATAGTAGTGTTTTTCAGGGCTGTCACTGGGATGCTGTTCAATGCTAATGATTCTGATAACACTGCAGTACTGAACCTATTTGATTTGTTTACTGCTAAGTGCCAAGCAAGGCGCTGGCATCTAATACAAATATCTCACATCTCTGAGAAGACTTTTGCCTAAACCATTTTTGGCAGCACTAAACTTGACTCAGTTGCTATGGACACAGATGATGTTTTCTTTTTCTTTTTTTCTACCTTTTTTTTCCTCTTCTATCTGTGTCCATGACAACAAAATGGCTGTTACAGGAAATGGTATGCATTATAAGACTCTAGAAAGGGAGGAGGGATAATGTCTTCATTAGTAATGGCAAGTTAACACAGGTGAAGAATATATTTTAGTAATCATTCTGTTAGTTAGACACCTGAGGAGTGAAATTTAAGATCACATGACAGAAATGTAATGCATTAAATTAAAAGCATTAAAAGCATTAAAAGCATTTTTTCCTTTTGAATCAGGCATTTATCCTGGATGATTAACGACAGGTTATAGATATATAATGAAATTTGATCCCGAGCTTGAGTTTTGCAGATGGTGGTGAAATTAGACACAAAGATGTGTGTGCACTGATAAACTGACTCCTCACACAGTGAGTGGATTTCAACTGATGCCTAAAGGCAGGATGAAGGCGGACAGAAGTAGGAGGGGGATGGTGGGATATCCCTGATGACGGTCTGTTGCTGTTGGTGTCTTTTGTTTGTTTGTTTTGTAAATGCTGACCAATGGGTATTTTAATTGTTCACTGCCTTTGTAGAAAATAGCAATGCACGCTTAATGTATTTGTCAACAGTTCTAGGTCCATAACTGGTGTGTGAACAGTTAGTGAAAACTTGATGACTTAATAATAACGCATTTGTAATCATATATAGTTAATACATTAGAACACACATATAAAATCTGATGGCAACTGTTAGACTGTGTTATCCAGCATTCACTAAGTGTTTATACGCCACTTTCTTTAATCTTCCATTTAACATTTACGAGCAGTAAATAAACAGTTAATAACTAGTTTCAAACAATAAGCAAATGTTAACATTCTTTAAAGAAATATCAGCATATATGGCTATGAACATGTTATGTTATCAAGCGTTCACTGTTTTGTGACAGTTGTGGCTGCTTCATAAGGAGTTGTTGAAAAATACACTGATTATCAGTAGAATAAAAAAGAAATCTACTCCTAAATACATTACATTGTGTTAGAAAACATAGGTACTGCTTATACACACAGGGGTGGTCAAAGTGGAGCATTTACACACACTAATAGTTTTGCCATGTTTATCGGTTGATGCCCAGAGTACCAGGACCAGTTTCTTTTGTAAGGCCACTAGATGGTAGTGTCAAGTCAACCTTCAGCAGGACGGAGCTGTGTGGCCACCAGGCTCATTATTAGCACATGATGAGGCTGCACTTCTTGATAGAGGCAAATGCAGGCTGCTAAATAAATATTTAAGAGGGATAAAGGAAACAAACTGAGTAGCAACAAATCCAACACGAGTGGACGTGCAAGGTCATTGTGAAATAAGAAAACCACCCCTGAGGCTCTCAGCTCAGCAGCAGCAGCAGCTTTTATCATCATCTTGGATAAATTGCAGATGCTTTTTAAGGTGTGCATGGGTTATATATTATGGGTGTTGTTGATTAAAACAGCTTCATATCTCATATTCAAAGGAAACGTCACTGCCAGTTTGGAGTGACCTTTTTAACGGCATCTGTATTTTCAATCATCACCAAGGTTTTTCAGCTGAAGCCAGACAGGTTTTTGGACATGGTTACATCAGAGGACATAAACTCCTGCTGGGTAATACCGAAAGTAATTTTGTGTAGATTAAATGTGTAGATAAATAATATATATATTTTAAAATCATCACGAAGAAGAATGGCATTCCGGCTGTGCAAATTTAACCAACCTCACACTTATCCAGTCACCCGCTGGGAGTTTTTAAAATGATTTTTCTTGACACACATACTAGTAATAATGCAGGCCAGTCAGGACAAAGACAAGTAACAGAAAGAGCACCTGACACATCAAAGCATATTAAGTGAAAGAAGCATACAACATGTCCACATCTGGTCTGAAATGCTCTGTTTCATTTCAGAATTGCCATATAAAATGTTTTACACTGAATTACAACATAAATTCAATTCACTTGTACTGAGCAAATAATTTGTTTGTTTTGGGTTTTTTTTTCGGCATTTTCAGTTAATCATGCCTTCTTAACTGGCCAGTCGGCTCAGTAGTCGAGTTTCAGAAAAACAAGTTTGTCCTGCTAAACTGACTTTGTTGAGTCAATGATTGTCGATTATATTGCACGCATGCTTTTGACTGTCAAAGTATGAGACCGTCTGCGCAGGTGGTTCAGGTTTAAACTGAATAGCATCATATAACCAGCACAATATGTAAATTTAAGCCACGTTTTGATGCCTTGTACGTTAAACAGTACTGGGTGTGAGGCAACCAGGAAGAAAACAAGAAGTTTGGGCAAACAAATTATTATACCAGTTTGTTCCCGGCTGTGTGCTTGATTTGGGTTGATTGCTCTACTTTATTGATCAATTACAGATGAGAGACTGATGAGCAGAGGGGAAACGTAGTTGTGACACAAACATATTAAGGGTGAAGGTGGGGTGGGGGGGTGGAACACATACATAGAAATGCATTTCCACAAAATACTGCAGTAAAAAGGGAGAGAAAAGGGGTATTAAAGATCACAACCTCAAATATCAACTCTGCACAGTGTTGCCAAGTCTTGTTGCTATGGAGATTGCATCCTACTGCAGGTGTGAGTAACGACAGAGGAAGTCAACTGTGCTTCCCTCTCTGTGTCTCTTTCTGTTCCTCTGTATCTTACATGGTCCTCACTGCATGTGTGAGCGCATGTGTCTGTGTGTGTGTGTTTCCACCTCAGACATGACAATAAACAGCCTTGAAGATTAACCTTGAGCTACGTGTAAACACGCTTAGATGTTGTGCACTTTTTAAACTTTCTATGATCTCTGCATGTTCATTACAGACACCAGTAGATCTCAATTAAAGACTCCATTGTCCTCAAATATCAGCGTATTTTCTTCTATGCCATTGTGTCAGGAAGGTCTCTCAAAAGGCGACAATGGAGGACCTCTGGACTGTGCAAATGTAATTAGCCCTCAGGCAGGGTGTGCACAGTGTAGGCTGAAATAAATAGATGCGTGCATCCAAATACTGCTAGGAGATCTCCAGTGAACCGAGATGACATCGGTTTGCGTCAACGCTGTTGGAAGAAATCCAGTCTGAAAAGCCAAAAAGAACCGACCTGGCAAGATGTGATATGACTCTTTCCAAAAATGTACGTCTGTTCCTTCAGGAGATGGCGTGGCACTTCTTCTTAGGTCTTTTTATGTGTGTCTAACAAAAACATCAGAAAGAAAAACATTAAATCAGAATCTGTTCAGTGCATGCCTGTTTCTGTTCTCTGTTCTCATGTTTCCTTACTTACAGTAAGTAACCTGTACAGTGACAGTCTTTATCACTTATCACTATTTAGTGATCAGTACCATGACCTGTGATCACAGCCTTGGATGTTTTACAAACACTATTAATTAATCAACACCTATTTGCAAGAAACAGTTGGTTGATTAATTGATTAGTTGATGGACAAAAAAAATTAATAATTGGGGAGTATCTGACAAAAGTAAAATTATTTGGTTTAGTTTCAACTACTCAGCTTTGAAGATTTACTGCTTTTTCTTTTGTCTTATGTGATATTAAACTGAATATCTTTAGACAAGACAAGCAATTTTATCACCCTGAGCTCTAAGAAATCATAGTGGTCCTTTTTCACCAATTTCTTACATTTTATTGACCAAACGATTAATCAATTCATCAAAAAATACATAAAATAATCAAAAAGATAATTAGGTGCAGCCCTACAACAAGTTATTCAAGATAGTGTCCCCCTTTGGAGTAATTTTACAGCTACGGTGCATGAAAAAGTTAAATTTAAATGCTAACTGTATTTTTTTCCCCCAAGAATTACACCCTCACATTGACTTGTCCAGTTCTATCAGATTTGGAGCTGTTGTTATGCACTGCAGGCGGCTGCTGCTCGGCTTCCTTGTGGCTTTGTGGCTTTGAGTCTAACCGAGGCAGACTGAGAGAGGCTTATTAATCCCAGGGCTGCAGCTTCACTCTGAAGGCCACAATCGGGGGAAAAGTGCACTCACTGTGTAACATAAATAGACTTCTAATGTTGATCATCTAAATATACAGTATGAAGTGCAGACGTTAAGGTTCAGCATGCTTGATCCAGCATTGTTATTAACAGAGGCTGACATTTTCACAGTTCACGGCTCAATCACTCTGTGCAAGCCTTGGTGAGCCTGCACATTTGTATTACGATGCATAAAAGCTCACCCGAGTGTCCATATTTGTTCCCAACTGCATTTTGAAGTAAAGATAAAAACCGTCTGCAGTGAAAGGACACAGAGAGGTTTCTACTTCCGCGATTACTGCTGCTAAAATCAACTGCAAGGAGAGCACATCAAAGGAGACTCAGATAAAGGAGCAGAAGAGGAATGAATTTACAATTTCATCATCATCACCATCATCGCAGTAAAAACCTATGTTTTACCATTACATTCCTTGTACATGGCTCATAAAAAAACCTTGACAAGTGAATGACAAATTGAACACCTAATGATCTGTATCTCATTAGCAGCAGACTGGAAAGGGCAGCAGTTTGATAAACAAATATAAATCAGAGATGGCAAGCCAATGTTTACGGCAGATACAAATTCAGTTCAGTGGATTTCAGTGAGAGCAAGTTATCACCATTGTGCTAGTTGGCATGTAAAATCACCAAGATCAACCACAATTGTTTGTAACCGACACAAGAAGAATGTACCAGCAAAATGGATTTAGATATGGTGACCAACACAAAGACATGATGACCAAACTAAGAAAAGAAAGATAGTTTTTTATTGCCGACAAATCCAACTATGCATCTATCAATACTTTCCACTTTCTCTGGATAGTGCCTTTGTAAGGGACTATTTTAAGATGCGGATTAATATGCATTTGGTGCTTTGGAGAGATAGGAGAGTAGCATAGGATGGATTCACTCAAAATGAACTACACTGCCCGTGTTAATTGTAATGACAGATCATGATACAATGCAATGGCTGTGTCTGTGATGTGAACAGTGGGGGTCCATGGCACAGAGGAATAAGCTGCATCAGGCTTTAGCTGCGCAGGCATTACTTGGTTAAGGACCAATGAATTGTTGGTTTTGGCCTTTTCACTGGATTTGTTGACAATAACAAAAATATTGAATACCTCCAGCCTTATCCTTTAAATCTGCACTGAGTGTCACCCAGACAAGAAAAAGACCAATACACTGCAGAAGCCTGAATATGGGTTTATGCTAGGTGGGGCAATGGTGTTGAGAGGACTGTTGATGCACTGGAGCACTGGAGCTGAGATAATAGCGTTTTTATTGAGAGCACTCGTCAACAGTGGTATAACCTTGCCTGGGCCTGGTGAGCATTGGGCTGTAGTGTAAGGGATGGCGCTCTGCCAGGATCTGACCACTAAGGCTCATTAGTCCCTATTGATAGCCCTGATGATAGGCTCTCTGAAAGGAGGCAGCCAAGGAAAAGGTCAGCGTATGGATCTTAATTTGACCTCACTAACCCGTCGCTGATTGGCAGCATCTGTCATCCTTAGATTTAATTTAACAGTGATTGAGTACTGCAGAGACCATATTGGCAATAACCCCTGTGGGCCATCTCATCGCTCCTGTTGTTCCAGATGAAATCTGTTCCTGCCATCCTTTATGGCACAACTGTCTCCTGTGCCCATTTCATTTTAGGCTGTGAATTGTCAGATTAGTGTTAGGGACATTATAACTGCAGTGCCAACTTCTTGTTTGTTTCTCCATAATGTGTAGTGCAGGACAATGTCTTACGTACAGTGTTTGAAACAGGTTAGCATCATTTCCATTGCTGTCTATGGATGCAGTTCTAACCATAAGCTACATTTTCTGATAGACAGAGTTTACAGCTATGTTAGAGGCTCGATGAGGCTATTGAAAGCTAATTGCTAATGCTAACACACTCACAGTGACAATGCTAAGATGTTGACGTGTAGCAGGGATAATGATTGTCATGTTAACCAAACTAATTTAGACTGTTAGCAACATTTGCTAGCACTAAACACAAAGTTCAGCTGAGGCTGAGGGGAATGTTAGGAGTTGGCAGTAGACAGAGTGAAAATTAAGTGAAAAACGTGGAAAAATTTGATCTGTTAGATGAAAAGGAAAAAGATCATCAAGTCAGGGTGCTTCATCTTCTGGGGATCATGAATGTTTTTACAAAATTGCAAGGTAATCCATTCAGTAGTTGTTGAGATATTTCAGTCTGAAGAGCTTTGCTTGCAACGAGCGGTGGATGGGCAATGGATGAAGTAATGAGGCAGCTATACAGTGTGAACGCCAGAGGACATATGGAATTAGACAACATCAACAATCCTCAGTCTCTGCTTTAGCCAGCGAGCAGGAAGAAGACATGACGAGGAATGGGTCTGTAAAATATGAGATGCTTCAAGGAGGAAGGGACTGATTATGTAATGGAGGGGACTTGTTTACGTGTCCCTTCTGAGTTCATGTTAGCTGAAGGAAGACACCCTGCCTTTGCTGCTCTTCTTGGGCTCTGCCACATTGAATTAATGTCTTTATTCATAGTGACTGGCCTACTTTGTGGCAAGCATTTGTCTCTTATGTGGAACTGTAAAGTACAGAAAAGCGACAGAAACTGCTGATTCTATTTCAATGGATGTGCACTCACAAACGTAGAAATTAAAGATGTGAGAAGAAAACAAGTCTTGAAACTGTAGAGAACCACAGCGACTTCTGTTCATTCTACAGTACATAATCACCTCCATAATGTTTTTCAGATTCATTACAGGTTTTTCACTTGCTTCAGGAAGAGACTTTCAATAAATACAAATAAATTCTTAATCTGCAATCACTAAATCACTGAACTGTTTGCATTTGACTTGCAGAGATCTGTGATCTGGATGGCTGGTGTTCTGCATTATGCTGGAAAAAAGCCTGCACCTTAATGACATGAAATATTAAAGCATCTCTCTCAGTAGTTTCATTTTATTTTACTTTTAATCTACTGTGATAGTTTGTGCACTTGTGATGTCATTTGAGCTTAGTTTAAAAGAAAATGGAAAATAACTTCTTGCTGTCATCAAGTGAACAGTGTCTTGTATTTTTCTGAAGGCTATGAAGATTCAGTAAACTCACTTTAAAAACTTTCTTTTATGAATAGAGGAGCTGAAAGGTTGATAAAGATCATGTGAAGTTTTGGAAAGACAGCTGATAATGCTCAAGCACGGGGGACTTTTTGCACAAAGATTAGACTTCCAGGCAGCTCTTCCTCTCATACTGAATCCCATCTTCTCCTGGACTGACCAACATAAACCCCAAACATGGAAAACACCTCACCTTACCAGTCTACTGTACTGTATAGCTTGTATCCGCTGTATTGATTATTAGAGCTGCTTGTAGGATAGCACACTGCCTGGGAGGAGGTGCAACCTGCAAGGCTCGGTAAAGGTCAAAAATGTCCCTCGCAGGGTGGGCTATAACGTGTTTCATCGTGTTGGTTAAGGCTTCAGTAACTATGAAAAGGCAATGAGGTAGAAAACCCAATGGCTTTGCAGGAGAAGGTATGGAAGATTGATAATACTACCACATAATGGCATACTGGACCTTTGGCAGGTCAAGGTTAACCCTTCGAAATTCAAGGTGTTTATATGACGTTCATGTTTTTAATGCTATGGTACCGCAAACTGTGTATTTTTTTAAGCCATCAGCAATTCACAGTGTGCAGGGGAGCTGAAGTATATTCTCCCTCATCAAGATAATTCTCAAGCATATCAAGACAAAATTTTTCAAGGTGCACGCACCTCGCAGAAAACACAGTTAAGCTGACTGTGACATGTGTGAAATTCAATTACAGACCTGCTGTGGATGCACTCTGTGTAACCCAGGGAGATTGGAGGAAGCGGCAGCCAGGTGGCGACCCTGTAGGCAGCAGCGAGCACAAATCACAATGGCCTGGGCCGCTGCCAAGAGCAGGGATTCTGCCATCACGCAGCCCACCAACACTCCAAGAGCAGCTCATGGTCACTCATCACAGACACTCTCCACGCATCTCTCTCTCAGTGCTCTCAGGTCAGTAGAAAGGGATTGCAATACACATTGTTGGCCACTTCGCTCTATAATTCATGTCCTGCTCCTAAAATAGAGTACTCGAACAGTACGCACTGTTTCATCGGTGGCTGCAAAAAATAGAAGCATGCGTGAGGAGTAAAAAGGTGCATATTTTCAGATACAGGGGATCATACTGTATTAACACATCAGAAATGACCGTGGTTTACTGCATTTAGGATGTGATGTATACAGTGGCATGTGCTTCAGTTTCACCGTGTAGGCTACCGGAACAGTCTGGTGACCCTATGTAGTCATTTCTTCTCTTCATCAATATCAGGGTAAACTGTAAATAAAAGCAAAGTCTCTCTGGTCGGTGAAGGTTCATCCAAGCAGACGTGAAATCTGCATGTGCGCAAGCCCAGACTTTCTACATGTGACCAAGTCTCAGTGGCCCCCTGGGGAGCATCTCTGCACTGGAGCATCTCTACGCTGTTATACAACAGTTGTGAGTGATGGGAGTGTCAGTGAAGAACACATGGCCACAGCCATCTCCGATAACAAGGCGAAAAACCACAGTATTTGTCCTGAAAACGTAACTATACACAAAACACACATGCTTCAAAGATATGATGTTGTGTGCCATAGCCAAGTAGTATCAGTGTACTGTCCGGACATAATGCAGCCTGTGTCTGGTGTGTCCAGTTTCTCCCACTCCCCCACTCGTGAGCTGTGAGTGGCAGGCCGGCTAACCGGTCTTGACACAGGAGAATCAGCCTGAGTAGAGAGGGAGCGGCCATGGGAGCAATGGCTGCCTGCCACATTGGAGACTGTCAGCGAGACATGTCAGCCTCCATTTCAGTTCAAGTATTAACATTTATAACCGCAGAATTGATGACTTATTAATTGATGAAGAGGAGAAACAACCGCAAAACACATTTCTTCTGAACACAAAAGCTGTTCTTCTTAATGGCTTGGAACTGATCTATTAAACATTAGTAAATAATTGATTAACTATTAATCAAGGCTTTAGTTACAGCTTATAAACCCTTTATAAAGGAGGCTTATTAGAAAGTGGTAAGAGAGGTGGGATGTCCTCTTTTCATTTTCACCCCTGCTGCTTAGAGAGTCTTTGCACGCCACTGGCTAGAGATTATCCCAGCATGCACTGGGCAGAAGGTACTGAAGCATCCTAGACAGGTCTCAAATCTATCACAGAGCCTGGGATTCACGTTGGCAAGAGAGAATTCTTCTGCTGTATCATTCATCTCGATCTATTCATTTTCAGCTGAACAATAGCGCACATGACAGTCATTTGTACACAGCGTGAATGTGGCTCCACACAGTTGAGGGAGCTTTGCAGCTAAAGCTGGAGCATCGGGGAAACAATTTTGAACACTGGGAAGAAAATTTTGGTTGCCCTCTTTGAAGAGGTTCTGTGGGCTCTGACAACTCCCCTTTTTGTCCCAACATCACTGCACTGCAGCTTTCCCCACACATCTCTCTCTTTTTATTTAAATCCCCACTACAGCTAATCCAGATTGTTTAACACAACATCATGCTTTAAAGGGATTTAAGATGTCTGTTTGTATGTTTGCTTACTCACTTTCAATCAAATAGGCTGTGACTGCCACAACAGCCAACTTGTTTGTTCCTACATGACAATGAGCATGAGGGGGCCTGGATAAAATCCAGAAAGCTGTTTCTAAAAAAGGAAGGAGTAATTAGTAAATGTCATTTGAGAAGAGTATGGCGAATTAGAAGCCTGGTGGATCATGTAATTAGGACTGGAGCCTTTTCATAGGCGGCTCAGGGAAGGACGAGGACACCACGGCAGCATCCTCTGCTGAACACTGACAGCACTACGAGCTGTTACAGAAAACACCATTTGACACACACACACACACACACACTCAAGTTCACTCACTTACACAATGACAGAAACACATTTCTGCACACATACACACATTCAGGGACAGCGTACAATGTCAAACAAGGCTGACAGTGATGCATTTTTTTCCCCTCATGTTTCACATTTCTGACCAGATGTCATGAACATCACATGTGAGAAACAGCATGTGGATTCAAAATAGACAGTAGAGCTTTCAGTGAAGAGTCCAGTTTGCAGATATTTTTACAAAAAAACTACTTTACAGTCTTTTGTTTTTACATGTACATTTTTGTCATGTCTTCGCCATCGATTATATACATTTTCAGCATGAAAAGCACAATTCATTGCTACAAATGGTATGTACAATAAATAACTTTCACATTTTGTCCAAAAGGTCTACGCTTTTAGTTCAACTGTGTTTTAACAATTAATCTATTAGTCAGTTGATAGAAAATTAATTGGCAACGATGTTCAGAATCGATTAACCACTTAAGTCATTTATCAAGCAAAATATAGCAAATATGTTAATGGTTCTTCATGGTTCGTGCATCTTAAATGTGATGATGTGCTGATGTTTTCTGTTTTATACTGTTGTTGACTGAGCATCTTTGGGCATGAGACTGTTTGAGCTGTTCAGGGAAATTTTGATGGTTGTTTTCCCAAAATTGTCAGGCATTTTATAGAGTAAGTTAATAATCACTCAACAGAAAAATGATCAATATTAATCAATGACAAAAATAATCGTTAGTTGGAGCTCTAGTTTACTATACCATTTTCCGTACAGGGATCAGTTATCTATGGGAGAACATGTTGGAGAAGTGAACGGCACAGATGAACAGAAACCCATCCTTATCAGTCGTCATACTGTACACGCTCATAAAATACCCTCCTCAGTGAGACTGAGTCCTGAGTCTGTTGATTCAGATCACTTCAAACACACTCAACTTCATCTAAGTATCTAGTAAACCTCACTTCCAGACACAGCATGTTACACTGGCTGCTCTCTCAAGCGTCAGTCATCCACAGAGAAGGATGGGCTGAAAATCCCCACGTTAAGCACAACAGCCCTGTTGTGTTGCACCTTGGCTCATACAGTGCACACCAACAATGCCCACAGTGTTATCATCCCCTCACATGAGCATCTATGCAAATCTATTCAAAACGTGGCAGCTTAAATTGCTTAGACGCAGAACATGTAGCTAACGTTGGATCCTCATCTCAGTGAGGGTTTCACTGATAACCTACATTTTTTTTTAACAGTTGCTTAATATTTAACTAGTGAGTGACTAATTGAAAAAAGGATGGGGGGGGGGGGCTTGTTGAGGAAGACACTGCAGAGCCTGGAGGGATTTGTGGCAGAATAGATCAGAGAGAGCGCAGATAACAATGGAGATGGAGTAATAAATAAATCTCCTCTCTGAGAAGTAGCCGGAGGACTGACAGCAGCAGATTAGAGCCTGTGCCTTTTAAACAAATTGGGTGCTCAAAGAGGCATATTGGCTGTGTGCTCAAGCATGTTTTATAGTTCGTCTCTGTAACCACTGAGACACACAAGTCTGTCAGTTCCCACATGACATCATGGTGTGGCTTACACTGCAAATTCAGCCTTTTGCAATTACCCTTTTTAAGTAATTGACCTACAGTAACTGCTGTCACACTCTATAGACCTTTTAGTTGTGCTTTTAGCATCAAAAACTGAATCCAGAGCTCAGAGCCAATGCTAACAGTGTATTTAGGAAATTGAGCTGCAAAAGCAGGTGATGAAACAAAAAAGAGAAACCTGAAAAGACCACAGGCAGGAACACACACTATATATATATACACATTTCATATTTAACACGTCCACAAGTCACTTCACGTTTGTACTTCTGGTACATCATCAGAAACTGTGCTTTGTTTTCATGACATGGTGCAACATGGTGCATGTCTCATAATACTACAAGTATAATACTGAAAAGTGTTTCTATTATTTTTTCCACCTCATATGTATCAGAAGGTAGGCTAAATAACAAAACCACCTCTCTGTGCAACGCACAGTTCAGCAGGTCCAGAAACTACATCCTCCAATTGATCAAGTTTAGCAAGGTGTACCTAATAAACTGGCAAACTAGTTGATATTATGTATATTATTAAGTGTTTTAGACACTTACAGAAAATAAAACAATAATGTTCTAAATTCTATGATTTATTTTGCAACCTGACCAGTATCTGAGCAAGTCTATGGAGTCTATATCTTGAGATGCCACAGAGCCAATATGGGACCCCAGTTTATCTTCTACTATCTACTTCCTGCCACTGGCTGCCCTCTGATTTACTGTGGTTATCTCTCTTTAGGTTCAGCAGCAGCCACTCACAGAGACAACTGATATTACACAGTCAGACCACATGTTAAAAGAACATGCTGCTGTTTTTGCAAGTTTGAGCCTTTTTACTACAAATGATACAAGATACTTTACATTGCATCGACATGCAGAGATGTGATCGTATTGGTAATCCATTTCAGTGAACATTTTGTCTACCAGCTGAGTTATACATGAGTAGTAATTCAGTGAACATTTCAAATCATTTACTGAAGTAAACATACTAATATTGAGCTGTGAAAATACTTCATAACAAGAGAAAGTCCTTTATTCAGAAAGGTACTTAAATAAAGTGTAAAAGTATTCCTAGGAAAATGTACTTGGAGTATCAAAAGTGCCCAATGCATAAATCACCCCTGTGAGTACACAACACAGAGAACATTCTTATACTGTACAATAGTTGTTAGTTATATAGATCTGTAAATCATTGTCTTACTCTAGATTAATCTGCTGAATATTATGTGATATCTTTATCAGTCTGTTTACTTTTTGGTTTCCAGTACTTAAGAACATGTGTCACTTACTCAGGGCTCAAAGCTGACAGAAGTCTAAATCTCAAAATGATTAAGTTTACTGGAATTTAAGACAAGGAAACGAAGCAAATTGTGAATTTTGAGAAACTGAAACAAAGAAAAATTACTCAAACAATTAATCACTTATCAAAGCCATTGCTGATTAATTACTTTATAACTGTCCAATCATCCAATACATAAACTGACTAATCATTTAAGCTCAAATTTGATATACATTTGGATTGTATATGTTTATATACAGTTGTTTAGTTTTTACAATGCATTTAAAACTTGACATGTTTTGTGTGTAAAAATCTTAATTTGTAAAGGAAGTACAGCTGTCAAGAGGCTTAGTGTCATGTCTCAGCAAAGTGTCATGAAATGGAAATACTGAAGTGGAGTACACAGACCTTACATTTGTACTTACAAACAGTACTTGAGTAAATGTACTTAGCTACATTTCCTCACTAGAGGCAGAACAACGTCAACACCTGTCCTCACACCTGGTGTAAAGTGGACCCTGAGCTGAGATTATTTAGTCAGAAATACATCACGTACTATGGGGGGAAACAATCTTCCTCACTAACACAAACATCATAGCATTTAACCCACAAGTCCTATTTTCAGGTTTTAAGGGCTAATAAAATTTTGTTCTCCAAGGGATCAATTGCAGCAAAAAGTAAGAAAAATAAAATGACAAAAATTCTCCTTTATGTTCAAGGTCACAAAGCACATTTTTGTGTTCTATGCAATCACTTAAAAAAAAAACTCAAAACACATAAACTGGTACTTGTTTTGCCATTAAGTAAACGGTAAATAGTTTAAATATCAGAAACAGTGAATCATCCACTTACATAAAGTTTGAAACCGACAATGCAAAGTGGAAAATACATCGACTCAGCAGCCTGTTAAATGGCTGATTTCCATTAAAGTGAGGATTTTTCCCCCCCTCTTTTCCATTTTTGTTTTGTGTCGCCGGTGTTTGAATCTTCACTTGAAACTCAACTTACGCGGCATCTTGTTGAAACGTCCCTGTCCAAGGTCCTGAAATCTGCTTTCCCCAGCACGCGTCATGTGACTTCACCCAGCACTGCCTAGCTCAGCACCGAGCCTACTGGTTTCTGGAGATTTCATGTGAGAAAAGGACAAACCCCGAACCCCTTTTCCCTCTCATCTTGCGTTGTTTACACTGTTTTTTCTTCCCCCCCCCCCCTCCCGTCCTCCTCCCCGCACCCCCCTTTTTTATCTTTATTTATTGTTTATTTATTTATTTTTTTTACACGATCGGAAAATGTGGACCTTCAAAGCGCTCGGAGTATGACAAAAGATTTTAGGATGCTGGACTTGTGCTGCTCGTTTTGTTCCTCTCTTTTCACTTAAATGCCAACACGGTGAATGCGTCGGACAGAGTGGACAAGCCTGCTGCTAGAGGTCCGCATTCAAAAAGTCAACATCTTGTCTTTCTCCATTTGATTTTTCTCTGGAGCGACTTCAGGAGGATGTAACGACCGATCCACCTTGTGCAGCCGAAGTCTCCTCATCAAGATGCAGAAGGGAATACGACTTAATGATGGTCATGTCACCTACCTGGGGCTTTTGGCAAAAAAGGATGGTACAAGACGAGGGTGCTTGAGCAAAAAGAGCTCGGACAACACGAAATGGCACACAAAGTGGTTTGCTTTACTACAGAATATGCTCTTTTATTTCGAGAACGAGTCCAGCTCTCGACCCTCGGGATTATACCTGTTGGAGGGATGCATATGCGACAGGGCGCCTTCTCCGAAACCCTCACTGTCAGCCAAGGAGTGTTTGGAAAAGCAGGTATGGAGAGCGTGCGCGCGCGAACGCACGCATACACACACAGCCTCTCTCCCCTCTCTCTCTCTCGCTGCTTTATTGTTTTTTTTCCCCATGCTGCATGTTAAAATATTGACGAGGTGCAACACTGAATGTAAAATTTGTTCCTGCGTCGCAGATGCCTTTGAACTCTATTTTAGTCCCGAACAAAGCGCTTTTCTCATGCATATGTTCTTCTTCTTATATCCCATCGCATGATGGCCTCAAATCCAGCGCAGCAGAATAACACGCGGTTCCAGATCGCTGTATTGCACGTTATGTAATGCATGCATGGCATTAATGATGAGGTAACAATATTAACACCTAATGATATTACAGCAGCCCTGGCACTGGGCAATGCAGTGTTTTGCTTTAGGTTGCAGCAAACCCGAGCTTGATCTTTTTTTTTTTTCTATTGGTGGGAGAGTTTTCAGTGGTGCATAAAATGGAAATGGATTTCTGCTCTTATCATTGTGATGCATTTGCATCCTGGTTGGTTCCATATTTTGCTTTTGACTTTCACTCATCGTCTTTTGACTTTCACTCGATTTTTTTCCCCTCGTTTTAGGGCGGAGAGTGATATACCTAATGCTCCTTCTAATAAAACATGCAAAAAAAAAAAAAAGTTGTGGCCTCAGGGTTTCCATCTTGTGGTGAAATGATAAAAATACAGTTGAGGCTCAAAAAGCAGCAGGGTGCCAGTGATCAGTCAGCTCTGGTCTAACTGACCTGCATGAAAGGATTTAATCTAATATTTTCATTTGCATTATAGATGGTGATTGTTGCATCACTTGTTAAGAGTGGTATCTTTAAAGATGTCTCTATCCGACACAGTGATAGAAATACTCCGTGTAGCAGGATTTTTACATTTAGATCATAGCTGTAAATGAAGTATTCACTCGATTCTAAAAGATCTCCGCTGTCTGTCTCTTCAATCAACAATGCTCAATAGTTGTAGAGTAGAAAGGTTAACAGGCTTGTTAACATTGTTATTGTGAATAAACAGTCGAGGAACATAATGCTTCACTGCCACCGGCTCTCCTCCCTCCAGGCTCTGTGCCTGACTCTGTAGGTAGGGCTGCAATCCAAAGTGAGTCCAGGCTCTTCCTGTGAACAGCTGCCCTTGTGCTGACAAAGCAGAATGCAACACACTGGCTAATGTCGTTCTATCACAGTTGCTTAAAAGGCACCACACAAAAAAAAAAACCCTCCTTGAAAGAATTTGGATTATTTTTATATTTCTGTCAGCAGTGCCGTTTTGGTCTGCGTGCGGCTGTTTTAAATGCAGTAATGTGAATGTGAACATGCTGAGAAAAGCCTGATCAATAGATCACTGCCATCTTGGACTAAATGCATTATAAACTGGAGAAAATCTATTGATTTGCTTTGTTCTGTGAATCCTGTTTGCAGAGTGTGAAAGCACTGAGAGGTGCACAAATAATGAATGACTAATGTGACTGGTATGATGGGCTGCTGAAGAGTTACCTCTCAGTGTAAACAAACAAACAAACACCCTTAAGAGGACAATGTAAGAGTAAGAAAACATCACCTCCATCTCCTATGACTGCCTGGTTTTGTGGCAACGTTTTAGCAATCCACTATAATCCCTACATTATATTTATCCTCAAATGCAGTTAGTGTGAAAATGATAATGCGTTTGAGCCCAAGGTTTCTATGGCAACCCTTGTTTGCATCCTAAAGAATGATGCAGTTGGAAGAGGCGGGGTAACGGAGAGGAGAGAAGTTGTGTGTCGCATCTCTCCTATTAATGCGAAGCGCTATCTGGGCTAAATTTGTTCCTTGCAGTACCTCGGAGGGGTCAGAGTCCATTTATAGAAAACACAGCTCGCTCACACTGGGAAACGGCAGCACTTCAACCAATAACACGAGAAGCTGCAGGAGCAAGTGATGGCTGATTTGATACAGACTGTACTGTAAATCAAAAGATGTGATTAATATGTACCAGTAACATTTGATACGTTGGGATTGACGATGCTGGTTTGAAGAAGACTCACATCCAAATTAAAGCTCCTCATTAAAATCAAAGTGGATGCAAACTGAGTGATTACTAACACTTAGTTCTCCAGGGAATATATTACTGCATAGATCTCACTATATGGTTCAGGAAAGTCTTTTAATAGAATTGCTGCAATAAAACCAAGCTGTTTACCAGTCAATAGCAATTATACAAGGCCCAAAAATTATTCGTCTCATGTAGAAAGAACAATTAATCAAAACATGTCTAATTAATTATTTACCATTCGCTCGTATCTGCAGCACAACAAGACCAACCAGAGTTTGGCCCCACAACAAAAGAAGCATTTTTCATTGAGCAAATAATGCTCATGTATCTATGTCATGAGATTTATCAATGCCGTATCATATCTGTTAAGATCAGTAATGATTTTTAAAGGTGCATGACTCAGCCATAGACATAAAGCAGGAAGCAGACAGCGGGCTTAACATCGCCTCACACCAGACACTCCCCTCGCTCTGAGAGAGATCATGAGGGAAAACTACAACAACATGCATGCCTCCCTGCCAGAAATAGATTTTCTTTGACGGTAGGATGAATACCTAATGAATGTGAAGATGGAAGAGCAGTCAGCCATAAATAACAATCAGTTGCAGGTTGATAGGCGCCTGTTGAACATCTGCAGGCCAAAGATTAGAGTCTGGTCTCACTCAACATGGCTGGAACAGTCCAAAGGGAAGGTGACATTTCACTTACTTTAACGTGTGCTATATGTAGTTCGTGTACATGATATAAATTAAAGAATACCCATCTATGAAATTAAAGTTTGAGGAAAAATTTGATTGCTTTTATTTTTAGCAGCCCACAAACATCACTATGTTTCATGTAAAAGCAATGTTGCCCCTTTTTACATGTATCCAAATAGTTACACGGTTTTGTCATTTAACCAAAACAGCAGAAGTATACAAATGCTCCACTCCTTGCTACAGGTAAACCTGTTATGAGGAATGACTTCTTAAATAGAGGTGGGCAGCCTTTTGACACTGTATCTGTTCATGGTGGAGCTAATTTGAACTACTTCTTATGTACTGCATCATATTTTATAAATTCAGTTTGTGCTTTGTATGTAAAAGCTAAATCTGCAAAATACTTAGTAATTATAGTTGTTAAATGACTGCAGTGGATCAGAGATGTCAGGAAACAACAGCTAATCACTAATATCACTAATACCTGTTGTTTTCCTACCTGCTCCTACTAAAGAAAAGGAAAAAGTAAGAGCATGAAATTGCAACAATGCCTCTTTTTATGGAGATTTTCTGCTCTTTTTCGGTTTTAAATATTGGCGCATCTCCTGGTTAGTTATGTTTCACCACTGCATTTAATGATCTCAGAGGAAGACACTTCCCTACAAATAATCATTTCTTCAAACAAAGGATGCACATTAAAGCCATATTAGCAGCCTGTATTATTAACCCCTACACCAGTAGAATACAGGATGCATAAAACACAAGTCCACGATTTCCTCATCTACACCACTCACAATTAGTTGCTGCTGGGAGTCCAACGCGAAAGGAAGCATGCTCATCTTTAATCGAGTGACACGAGAAAACGCAAAAACAGCCTAACTGTTCACACTGCCTGGAGTTGCTAGGAAACAGGTATCGCACAGTTATGTAATTGGCCGTGGCTCCAGCCTCCATGTCTTATGGCATTTCCTCCTGGGAACCAGAGACATCCCAGGAACTGAGCTGGGGGAGGCTTCCCTCAGTGTGCTCCATCAATTGCACTGGTGGGCGAGAAAGATGTGGCTTCCCCAGACCCTGTGTGGTTTTAAATCACCCGCTTGATGTCTGCAGCAGCGAGGCAGTGGAACAAACACAAAGACAAAAGCAGTGGAGAAGCTTCAGTCAAACCACCATATAATAGATTTATCTAGAAGGTAATAATGGTAATAATGAATACTCCTCTCTGTGTAGAACATAAAACACGTCAGTTTAATGGCAGTCCTGTTGTTTCTAACTAGAATTCCTCACTCTCTCCCCATGTTTGTTTCAGTACTATTTCACTGTCAGCTTCACCCATGAAAACCAAAAGGCGCTCGAGTTACGCACAGAAGATGTAAAGGACTGCGATGAATGGGTGGCTGCAATATCACACGCCAGGTAAAGGCACACGTCAGTGAAATGTGCAGACATGGCAATTAGAAGCTGAATTAGTCGGTAGAGGGTAAGTAATCTTTGACTGATGCACTCAGTCTGTAGGGGATGTTGCCATGGTTTCATAAGTGGGGCTAAAATATGAGGAATGACAGACTTGAGATGAAGTTACATGCACTAATGTGAAATTTATTACTCAGGCTACAATACAAAACTGTGTGTGTGTGTGTGTTTTCATGTGTTACAGTTACAGAAACTTGGCCACCGAGCATGAGACTCTCATGCAGAAGTATCTTCATCTGCTTCAGATTGTGGAGACGGAGAAAACAGTTGCTAAGCAACTTCGACAACAGATAGAAGATGGGGAAATAGAGATTGAAAGGCTTAAGTCAGAGGTAATATTCACTGTGATTCCTTTACACTCAGGAACAGGAATGTAAACAAATACGAATACATTATTCAGATGTGAACTGATAATGCACTCTGAACCGATACGAACATTATCTCAATATTTCAGCAATAATCACTCCCCACACAAACGTCACAATCAGCTGAATTCCCTCTTCACACTGGTGCCAGGATCTCTGTTGTCACTTCGTCCATAAATATGTTTCTAAACTATGGAAAAAATGAGCTCCTTATAATTTCAGATCTTAACTCATAATAATCAGATTCGGACAGATTCAGTCCAAACAGGGACAGCTTCAAGCCAAAGCAGCGACACAAGAAAGGTCATTTTAAGTTTGATATCCAGACAGTCAACGAGGATCATCCTCAAAAACTTTTTGCCTCTCTTCGCCAGATTTATTGGGCAGTTCAGATCTGACTGATGTTCCACAGTTGCTATTTTTACCTCGTGATTTGACATTGAAGTTTTCACCTTGTGTGACCTGATAGCAGATGGAGTTGAAGTTGGGAATCGTCTCAAAAGAGCCTGCTAATTGGCCAAAAGCTTTTCAGATTTTCGTCTATGGCTTTCTCGTTTTTTTTTTTTTTTGTTTGTTTTTTTAAATCCACAGACACTTCAGACCAAATTTATTTTCACCTGCGCCTCCTCTCATTATATGTGCAACCTTCAGGTTTTGTGTGTTGTTCTTTTTATGGAAACTTATGCGTGATGGCCTATTCACTTCCACCAGGACAAGTAACAGTTAAACTGACTTTAGACTTGGTACAAATCTAATTCATTATTCTTTTAGGATTATTTTGATTGCCTAACATATTTTTTGGCACTACACTTTCACATGCACGTACATATAGTAAGATGAGTACAAATGACAGAAGAAAACAACTTACCACTTTTGAATACATACACTTTTCTAACATAAACAGATACAGATCATAGCTTTGCATTTCACCCTACTTAGGAATCTGTCTTTGGGCCATTTTGGCAGAACTGTGTCTTCTGTTGGCGGTCCTTATACTGTAAAAATATCCAGGATTTTGTCCTCTCTGACTGAACCACAATAGCGGAGGATTACAGGATTTTCTATCTATAGACAAATGTGTGGCAGCCTCACACAATATCAGTCAGACCTGCTGTAAATAGACTTCCTGAACTGGCACAATGGTAGTATATTACCAGTTCTTCTTGCACTGCACTCACAGTCCCTTCCAAAATGTTGTATATGTCTTGTCCTTGTCTCAACCTGCCAGCACAGCAAATAACAGCTGAACCACTAGGAATACGATGGATTATGCTGATTATTGCTCTGTTTGCCTCTTATGTGGAAACTAGTTTGAGAGGATAGAAATGGAAGCACTACCCCGTCACAGAGAGAACCGTGTTCAGGCCGACCACTCTCCACTTTGCATCTCCTCTCAGAAACAATGCCTCCAATATGGCTATGTTCCCGGCTGTATTCTTCAGATCAAATAGTCATTTTTACTTTAATGTGCAAATGTGATGCTTGAAATCAAATTATGTGCTGAATATGCATGAACACAGCTTTATATTGCATCTCCTCTATGAAATGCAATGACAATTAACTCTCTCGCCGTCTACAAAGTAAATGGAGACACTTAGCTTCAAACAGTTCAAGGCAGCTCCAGTGTGTGTGTGTGTGTGTTTTTTTTTTTTCCCAGTAGCCTGTTTACCTCTTGTCAACATGCAGGACAGTTTTGTACATGTTGCATTTAAATGACCAATGTAAATAAATATTGATGCAGAGATGCCCGCCAAGTGAACAGAGCAAGTTTAGTCAGGCTAATGTCTCAGTGTTGACAGTGCTGACAGGTCCTGTCCTGTTGACTCAGTCACTTTGTTTACATGCTGGTACAGTAAGTGAGAGGAAGAGAAATGTGTAAGTGGGAATGATTGGTCTTTCTTGTGGTTGCTTCCCTGGCAGATTGCTGGGCTGCTCAAAGACAACGAAAAGATCCACGCCAGCCCTGCCGCCGCCCCAACCGAGGATGACTCAGAAATCAAGAAGATCAAAAAAGTAAACTTGTTGTTTTATCTCTGAAGTATATTTAGATTTTGAGAAACTGACCACAGCCCATAAAACAAAAATCTGGTCTCCTTCAGGTCCAGAGCTTCTTGCGAGGCTGGATCTGCAGAAGGAAGTGGAAGACCATCATCCAGGATTACATCCGCTCACCACATGCAGAGAGCATGAGGAAGAGGAACCAGGTGGTGTTCAGCATGTTGGACTCGGAGGCCGAGTACGTCCAGCAGCTTCACATCCTGGTGAACAACTTCTTGAGGCCGCTCCGCATGGCCGCCAGCTCCAAGAAACCACCCATCACCCATGATGATGTCAGCAGCATATTCCTCAACAGGTAGGGTCCCCTTGTCCCCACAAAACTGCCCTAAAAAAAACATAATCTTCTAAAAGGTGCCCTGTGGAGTTTTTGACCACTAGGAGCACTATAAAGACATGTTTCTGATCTTTGTGTTACTTTTCCTCTGATCAACTTGGAGGCAGTATGTGCCAAGAAATGTACATTGCATGCAAGCTAGCTAGCAAACATGGGTGTTAACACTGCAGATTTTAAAATACAATACTTTAAAAACTAGCACAGCAAATGTTTTAATGAGGAGTGAAATGCATTCATAATGTCATGCCTCAATAACCCTACATGCAATGGGCTGTGACAATACAGATAAAGACAACACAACATAAATTGCTTGTTCATGATATAACCGCATGAACTGAACTTCGCCTTCAATTTAAAATACAAAAAAAATATTGAACAAAATTAATTAGAAAAAATATTATTTATGACCATGTGAACTGAAATTACACAGTGTTTGCAAGCTGTACGCCATTTGTTTAACCATATGGACATAATGAGCGATGTTTCCTACCATCAGAAAATTCTTTGCTGGACGCACAGACAGTGCAATGAAGACAGTGATCTGCATGCGCCCTCATTGGCCTATTCAAAATCCTCCCACACACTCATCCAAGCACATTCATGCTCAAAGCCTGCACACCCATTCTCTCGTACACATTGTCTGGGCTTTCATTTATCAGAACTTCACTGGATGTTGGCAGAATTATTAACTCGCAAACTCTGTTTTTGTTTGAGAAGATTTAAAAAAAAAAAAAAAGAACAGTTTCTCTAATATTTTCTCTTGTTTTTTTTCCAGTGAAACTATCATGTTTCTCCATCAGATATTTTACCAAGGTCTAAAAGCCAGAATAGCGAGCTGGCCAACATTAGTGCTGGGTAAGAAAAATCTCCTCTACTCTATTTGTTCCATTTTCATGAGTTATTTCATAATGTCACCATTGTAAAGCTTGTTCAGAGTGTTAAGTATTATTAAAGGTGATGACGCATTACTCCATGTGTCATTGTTGACACGGCATTGATCTCCCTACAGCCGACCTATTTGACATCCTGCTGCCCATGCTGAACATCTACCAGGAGTTCGTGAGGAACCACCAGTACAGCCTGCAGATCCTGGCTCACTGCAAGCAGAACCGAGACTTTGACAAGCTGCTGAAGCAGTACGAGGCCAAGCCCGACTGTGAGGAGAGGACTCTGGAGACCTTCCTCACCTACCCCATGTTCCAGGTTAGCTCATTTGTCTCACTGATATACACAAGAAATAAAGGCAGACCCATTTGTTTGCTGCAGAGCTGCAGCCTGGAGCCAGATTTTGTCGTTAATTTTGTGCTCTCACAGCCATTCTGGGCCAAGTTCTTCTCTCCGTATATAAATGCTACCCTTGGGCCATATATTTCACCAACTTAATACTAGGTGGCTATTGCTATGCCAGTGATATCCCGTTGTAGCTGTCTGTAAAACAGCCGGCCACTTTGTTTTGCGTACATTCAAAGCTGGATATCTTTTAAATCGAAATGCAAACAAAACAAGGTCCAGCACCAAATTTCCAAACTCACAGTTGGCACCTGCTGTCTATGCCAGAATGAAAGACAAGCCAAGTTTAGCTCTTTGAATATTCCTATTGTCTTTTGAAGAGGTTATGCTGATATTGTTTAGACTCAGTATTTTAAAATGCAACCACTTTCCTCAAAACAACGAAGTTAAATTGATAGGATAACTGCTGTATATTCATGACAGTGTGGAGATTTGTTTCTGTAACAGCATTTAAAACATCATGTGGGAAGAGAAAATCTGCAGAGATGTAACTGAGCAGTTGGTGAATTTGTCAAAAAAAAGGACTGACTTTAATATGTGCATTGATTTCATCACACCTCAAATGCTGTGACTAATGTTTCTTAACCAGACTATATCCAAACACCTGGAAGCAAATTACCCATCGCTAGTGTAAAACAAAAGTGATTTACAGGTTTTATTGATTATCTTTAAAGAATATCATAGAAGAGAGTAATATTTATTTGCAATTAACCCCTTGTGAGTACTCCTTTTATCTAAGGCTATCTAAGGCTAAGCAGACGATGAAAGGTGACTCAGCTCTCTCCATTTGAGCCCATGAGATCTGGAGCAACTTACTCAGTGACTTTTTAAAAGCAAAATGCACTTTTTGCACATATTGCAATATGTATGATAAATGATGATGCTACTTTTAATATACTGCCCAGATTCTAACCATATGATATTCAACTGGGGCAAATTCCACATTGGGGCTAAATCAAAGTAACCTCGTAACCAAACTAAGCTCGTCTGGAAGCCACCAACCAAAGGAAGAATTTCCATCATCACGTTCTGTACTGTGGCCAGAGTGGCTCAGTCAAGACCTGGCTTCAAAGTCCCCGTCTCCTTCTTGAGAACTCACTGGCTTTCTGAGCGATGTCCCATACAGTAGCATCGCTGATCAACAAGAGAAACAGCAGGCATTTGTCTGCTTTTGCTCAGAATATCCCTGTAGAGTTTTTCATGTCTATAAAAAGCGGTTGTTTTCGGAGCTCAGGCTTTAATAATGGCTCCTTTCTGGCAAGGCACGCAGTTTCCCAACAGTCCACCCTGCTGGGGCCTACTGCAGGCTGTGCTGTGTTGATAATAAATTTTGCTGATGAGTGTAGATTGCGCTCTCTACTGATCTACTTCTCATTAGTGTACGTGCATGTTTGCACTTGTGTATTCTTGTGTGCATGTTTGTGTTGTTGTGTTGTTACATTTATGATTGCATGTGAGCTGTTATATTTGAGTGTGACTCCCCTGTTGCTTTCTGTTCTGTTTCTGTAGATTCCACGCTACATTCTTACACTCCACGAACTTCTGGCCCACACACCCCATGAACATGTAGAGAGAAACAGTCTGGACTACGCAAAATCTAAGCTGGAAGAGCTTTCCAGGTACTTTCGTCTAATATTGCCAAAGCCAAGACTTGCATGGTGCACATTCCCACTAAAAGAACTGTGAATGTTATTTCCTGAGTTTGAATACTACATATATTTATATGAATTTATAACAAAGGTACAATAACAAAAAACATTAGAAATTCATCTTTTTAAGGAGAATATTAACTGTAAAACATACGCAAAATGTGGAAGTACTTCTGTCAGCCCCTGGAAAAAGCCTCTTGCTGAATGCACAGTAGTCACTGAAGGCAACTAAGCTGAGCACATCAACATTTTGAGAAGTGTCCCCTGATCCCCAATGTTAATCCTGCCCTTGTGCACAATTATGAAGTGAACATTCACAGTAAGACTCCTTGCATTTGATCGCCTTTTTTACTACGATCACAAGGAAAATGATGAAATATCCTCTTTACTAGAATCATGCACGACGAAGTGAGCGAGACTGAGAACATCAGGAAGAACCTGGCAATAGAGCGAATGATCGTAGAGGGCTGCGAAATTCTCCTCGACACCAGCCAGACATTTGTAAGACAAGGTAACGCCTGCCTTCAAGCGCTGTACATCAGAAAAGCAGAATCAGGTGGGGGTCGTCTGCGGGTGTCCCTCATCACCCATCTAATATCCCTCTATTGAGGGGAAATACTCAGTTTTATATGTATAAAAAAAAAGAAAGACCCATGTCTCTCTCTCTCTCCGGGGAACAACATGCTCTCCTCGTGAGGAGAGTCTTTAATTTCCAAGTGTAATTAGTCTGCTCTGAGGCAAACTGATGATGAATCTGGGACTGTAAATGTCACACATCCCCAACAGGCTTTGATGGATGAGGAAAGGGAAAACAAAAATGGTAGATTATTTAATCCTTGGCATCTCATGTGACTGTACAAGTATTCTATTATAGAGGAAGATCAGCAATTTGATATCGATTCTTTCTTTTATTTAGTTTCTCCACTATCTCCTCCTTTTGTTCCTTTTTTTTCTTACCCTGTTAATGTCTATTTCCCATTTATATATGTATCTTTCTATATCTCTCACTCTCTCTTTCTCCCTCTCCCTTCTATTTGCACACACTCTTTTATTCCCACATATAGGGTCTCTTATCCAGGTGCCGATGAGCGAGAAGGGCAAGATCACCCGTGGGCGACTGGGCTCTCTGTCTCTGAAGAAGGAGGGGGAGAGGCAGTGCTTTCTCTTCTCCAAGCATTTAATCATCTGCACCAGGGGTTCAGGGGGAAAGCTTCATCTCACCAAGGTGGGCCTGCGCTGCTGAGCTAGTAGCCGAGCTGCTCCTTATTTCAAACATCACAATCTTACAGCGCCCCGAATCTCTGAGCTAAATTGAATGGATTAACTGACAGGAGATGAAAGCTGCAGGGTTAGGGATGTCGTGGCTTTTATCAGTGGCAATGACCACTGGAGCTACACACTCTCTTGCAAGCTTGCACAGGCGCGCGCGCCCACACACACACACACACACACACACACACACACACACACACACACACACACACACACACACACACACACACACACACACACACACACACACATGCTCATTGTACATGTTTGAAAGCAGATGCTTGATGTCACTTTGATTTGTGTAATGGAGTGGTGGTGTATTATTACTCCGCATTACTCAACATTACAGAGGGAGATTGATGTTTGGGCATCTAACATTAGGCCAAAAAGCTTCCAACTGAGAGCCTTACATATAGTTACAGAAAATACAGTCTTGTTGTAAGATGTTTCAGTTATACTCATTAAGATTTTCATGAAATCAGATCATGATTGTGATATTATTTATGGTCTGCAATGTTTTTGCATTCAGTATTAATTTTTTTCTACATTGTAGTTGTCACTGTCAGTGGCAGGGTCTGCCATTCCTGCACTAGATTCAAACTGCCCTCAAATGCACAAGAGATTCACAGGAAATGATACACGCACGTAATCCATGTTTTTAATTTTTATCCACCTTTATCCAGTGTTTACTGGCCAACAGTTTCCCACACCACATAGGCAGGTTGTCAAAAACTGTAAAAAGCGTATTAATCTATCAGTACAGAAAGAAAAGTAACTCTTTTGCCACGACTGTCATATATGTAGAGTCTTGCTGTAAATCAAAAATGCATTACTAATGGCACTGGCTTACAATAAAGAAGTCGCAAAGGACACATGAGGGGTCACTGATAATCCTATGTGTCTTTTGCCAAAACTTTCAGAGCTGAGGTAGGAAAGACCTAACTGATTCTTGAAAAATAAATAAATAAATAAATAATACTTTAAATAAAATAGGTATGGAATAATCTCAGTATTCTCAAATCTGCTCCAAAGGAGATAAATTGACGTAAGCAGTGGAGACACTGCTTAGCCATATTCACAATCACATCTGTATTTTGAGATGAAAATGTTTAATCCCAAAATTCAGAGCAGCACTCAGTTGATGATTCTTGAGCTTTGTAGCATAAACGTATGATGGTGTGTAGAGTCAAATGATGCTAGTGTGAAGAAACTGAATGTATATTGTATGTTGTTTGCAGAATGGAGTAGTCTCGCTTATAGACTGCACTCTCATGGAGGACCCTGAGGGGACGGATGATGAGTGTGAGTGTTTTATTCATATAGCAGCTTACAGAAATATGCATCATATGTACCATGTGTGACATTTATATAATGTATGATTACTAGAGTGTGCCAGAATTTATTAATATTTTATAAAAATATATAATAATATAAAAATAGTGCTCCTAAGGCAGGCAGTGCCATTGGAGTCATACACACTCGAAATAGTCAAATGATAGATTCCCCTATTTTAGCCAAATGTACATCTGTTCTTTTTTGATATTCATGTAGATATAGTATAAACACTTGACATGAATGCCTTTTAATGGCTTCACTGTATATTGGCTTAAACTTATAGAGAAAATGACAGCTTATGTTATGTCTTTGTGTTCATCTCAAAGCCAAATCCGACAAGAGCGGCCAGGACATGGAGCACCTGGACTTCAAGATTGTCGTGGAGCCAAAGGACAGCCAGTCATTCACAGTCATCCTGGTGGCCTCCTCCAGGCAGGAGAAGTCTGCATGGACCAGTGACATCAGCCAGGCACGTCAACACACATCACTGTCTGCAGCACTCACACTAGAAGCCAAGGATGTCGGCAGAAAGTCTGCATGTTACAGAACTCACTAATGTTTCCTCTGTCGTCTCTGTTTGCTTCTACTGCATCTGTCCTGCAGTGCATAGACAACATCCGGTGCAATGGGTTGATGATGAACGCCTTTGAAGACAACTCGAAAGTCACAGTACCACAGATGATAAAGTAAATATTTTTTTTTTACATTCTACTGTTCATCTTTGTGCATTTATTTCTTGATTTGTTCATACTACATTTTTTTTCCCTGTGCAGGTCAGATTCAAGTCTGTATTGTGATGACGTAGACATCCGTTTCAGTAAGATGATGAACTCCTGCAAGGTGCTGCAGATCCGTTATGCCAGCGTCGAGCGCCTGCTGGAGAGACTGACGGACCTCCGTTTCCTCTCCATCGACTTCCTCAACACCTTCCTGCACTCCTATCGTGTGTTCACCACCGCCGATGTGGTGCTAGACAAACTCATCACCATCTACAAGAAGCCCATCAGCGCCATCCCTGCTCGGTGAGCCACATTACATTCGGATAGTCTTGATTGTTGCTAGGTTGTTGACAGCATTTACAGTAGACAAACAAATCTTATTTGACATGTCTGGCATCCTTCCAAACCTTCCAATGCTGCATAAAGATGAGATTGATCTATCATGATGTGAAGTGCTGTCGTCCTCTAATCAATGCAAGGCGTGTGCAGGAGCCAAGAAGCTTGCAATTTGAACTTTTAGGTTTGACTTCAGCCATGTGAGGTGTTTCTTTCTCGTATCATTTTTCAAATTCAGTCTAGTGACTGTTGACTTTACTGTATATAATCACGGTTATGCTAGTTAAGCAAATTTACATCTGAATTTGAATTACATAGAGTATGAATGGATGGATGCGAGGAGGGTGTTCAGGGATGTTTGTAGAATTAGTGTTTAGACACTGTATGTGACACTGGAACAGTTAAGTCCAGTAATCTACAAGGCTTTGTGTGTGAAATTTGGGGGTTTGTTTTGTTGGTTTATGTGTGCACAGAGAAGCAGCAGATGGAGCAGTGGAGTGGAGGAAGACAGGCTCTATGATGCCTCTGTATCACTGTGTGCGTGTGTGTGTGTGTGTGTGTGTATATTTATGTGTATTCACTGGTCGAAGGCAGTAATTGGGTCCAGTTTCTCCTGCCTGCCTGGGAGTGTCTCAACTGGGCTCTGTCGCTCTATGGCAACCAGCCTCGGTGCTGCAGGACCCCACCCTCCCTTCTCTCCCTCTCTGCTTGTCTGCAAAAGATCCATAGTGTGAAATGTTGATGGAGTGTTGCAGTGGGGCTAACTCGCAGCTCCTCTGGGCCTACAGCGAGGGCCCCCCTGTGAGGTTCAGATCAGGGGGAGCTCCCCATGCCCACGCCCTTGCAGCATGTTCTCCCGTGGCGCTTGTCATGTCACTGTGAGACGCCTACACTTGGCTGCTTGTGTCAGCAGTGGCCATGCGCACTATCACTCGCTGTGCTATTTATGGGAACCCGTGAGGTCGCCAGGAGGGTGGCAGGGAGTGGGAGAGGTTTTCTGCAACACTGCAGCCTGTATCCTGCTCTAAAACGATAAAGCGCGACTGCAAAGGGACTTCTGGTTGCTCGGCTGACTTGGTTTGCATAAATTATTTAGGAGGTGTTGTGTACTTAGTTAAGTTCTTAAAACATAGAGTGTACTTGCCAAATATCAAAGAAACATATTCTTAAGTCCTCAATTCAAATGCATATATCCTCCCTTGATGCAGGTCCCTGGAGTTATTCTTTGCCAGCAGTCAGAACAGTAAACTCCTGTATGGAGAACCTCCCAGCTCCCCCAGGGCCAGCAGAAAGTTCTCCTCCCCTCCTCCACTCGCCATCGCCAAGAATTCATCCCCAAACCGCAGGCGCAAGCTCTCCCTCAACATCCCCATCATCACTGGGGGCAAAGCTCTTGACCTGGCTGCCCTCAGCTGCTCCTCAAACGGCTATGCAAGCATGTACTCATCCATGTCCCCATTCAGCAAGACCACCTTGGACATCAATAAGCTCTATGTGTCCAGCCCAATAACAAGCAAAATCCCTGACGAGGGGGAGGACAAGAAAGACAAGGTGGAAGATACTTCGGTTTGCAAGCAAGGTAGGTCAGCAGCAGCCAATCCAGGTAAATTATTCCAGTTTTGACTTGCTGCAATTATGTTTTGAGTGATCTGTGTGCTTTTGTTATCATACAGATCTCTCAGTACGAGAGGAAAGTGACAACGATCAAAACCAGAGTGACGATGGTGACCCAGAAGCTTCTCCCACCAAGTCACCAACCACCCCAAAAAACGTTAAATGCAAAAACTCCTCAGGTACACTGCGTCCTAGACATGTGCACTGATGTAGTAACAACTTGACAGTGTGATATCCAAGCTCGTAAACTGCACACTGACGTGCCACCTGTATCCAATACCCCCGCTGCTGTCACGTTCATCACTGAGCCCTCTACACTATTTTGTTTTACCATAGAAACTGACCACATAATAAAACAGCTGACAATGTTGTTAAATTTGAAATAAGGCACATTTTACTGTCTATAGGTTGTGGATTAATTGTTTTATATAGAATAAAAGATTCAATGTTCAGTGTGATATTTTTCATTCAAAATACAAAAAAGCAACACATAAAAAACGGCAAAGCAAGCGTTATAGAAAATATAAATTTGTTCATGGTTATGAACATGTGGGGAAAGCCAGTGATTGGCTTCAGTAGGTGTTAGGGAAACTTGTGTCATAGCAACTACATCAAGACCGTGTTTTCCCTGCCGCCCCCAGTAATGAGGCTGTTTCACTGGAGCCAAGATTATCTGTGCCTTCTAAATCTTATGACAAAAATCACACAATAGATTTTAAAAGCAAAGCCTGCTCTGGAATATGTAAATTAACCGAAATTGTGAAGCAACGCGTGTCTCACACTGTGTAGGATTCTTAGTTGCTTATGATCTGTCTATGTTCCCAAGATTTAAACATAGCAGACTGCAGAGAATCTGTTGATTCCTCTGTTATGCTGATATTTGGTGGCTATATTTAGCTGCAACCATCTTGATTATCAAAGCCTCTTGTAAAGGAAAGTCTGGAGAGACACAGTTGTGTTGGCCTGTAGTGCCCCCTAGTGGAAGCTTGAAAAAGTAGAGGAAGCAGTATATATGAATTCAGCTATACTCTAATATTAAAAGTATCTTAGTTTTTTGGGAAATTCTGCATCATATATAATGTGGAAACAAGCAATTTGTTATGTCTCTTCTCAAACTGAAAACCCATTTAATTTCCACGAGAATCAATCACAGGGTTAATTTTCCTTTTCATCTGTGCTTTCTACAGAGTTCTCCTTGTTTTCCTACAACAATGGCATGGTGATGTCCTCGTGTCGAGAGCTGGACAGCAACCGCAGTGCTCTGTCTGCTGCCTCTGCATTTGCTATTGCTACAGCAGGAGCCAATGAGGGCACCCCTACCAAGGAAAAATATCGGCGGATGTCCCTGGCCAGCACTGGTATATAAATAAATATCCACTATCCAGTGAGGACTTAAGTCCAGCTGTAATTACTGGTTAACATCACCAGGCTGCCAAGAACTGCACACTGCATCACATGAAGTCCATCACACACTAGTTTTAGATTCATAATCTCCAAACTTTATAGGTGTTTGTTTGCCAAAGCTGTCCATATCATAGTGATGAGAGATGAATGTAAAAACTCACTCAATATGTTTTCCGCAGGCTTCCCAACAGATCAGAGAAATGGAGATAAAGAGTTTGTGATCAGACGAGCAGCGACCAACAGAGTTCTGAACGTCCTGAGACACTGGGTGTCCAAACACTCTCCGGTAAAACATCCCAACACAAATCAGGGCACATTTACTGTACAGGCAGAAGCTTGATTTCCATCTACAAGCACATCAATTTGTCATCAAATTACCAGCATTAAAGGAAACATTTACCCTCAGACAGTCTTGACAGATGTAATTCATTTTCAGTCTTCAACGCCTTATAGTTATAAGGATCATGTTTGTCTAGGACTTTGAGAGTAACAATGAGCTGAAGACAAAGGTTATTGCCTTCCTGGAGGAAGTGATGCATGACCCTGAGCTGCTGACCCAAGAGAGGAAAGCAGCAGCCAATATCATCAGGTACTGCTGTGTGTTATTTTACTAGAATTAATTATGTAAATTCAGAATTTGAAACTATTTGTTATACTGTACATACTTTCTCCTTTTCTGTCCGCCAGGACTCTAACTCAGGAAGATCATGGTGACAGTCAGATCACCCTCGAAGACGTGACACAACTGGTAAGTGTGAAAGTTTACTGTAGAGCAGTTTTAAAGCTACAGGAAGCAAGACTGTTAAATATATCTACTTTTATACTGGTGAGGAGCAGAGAACTCTAAAGGTGCCACTAAAGATTATTTTAATAATTGATTAATCTGATGATTATTTTATCCATTAATCATTTAAACTGTACTTTGTAGGTCTGCAGTATTTTGAGTAAACTGAGATATGATGTATGTACATTTTCCTAACACTGAAAAAAAATGAACAAGCTAACAATTCCCCAAAATAATCTTGACACATGTTCTTAGACATTTCCTCTCCTCTCACCCTTTTTGCTTTGGGAGAAAGTGATCACAGATGTACTGGGTTTCTAAGCATGAGCATTGTTGTGCCATATACCAACATCAGGTTATCTGAATTTTGAGTATTTGCATTGTTTTTCACTCACCTTGCACATCTTTAAAAGTTTTCGGGCTGTTCTGTGTCTCTTAGGTGGGAGGAGGGAAGGGCGAGCCCTTTGAGAGTCACTCGGCATTGGAAATCGCAGAGCAGCTCACTCTACTGGACCACCTGGTGTTTAAGGTCATCCCTTACGAGTGAGTGCCACCACATCTCAGCTGTACATGTCTGCGGCCAAGAAGAACACAAATACAGATTCAGTGTTGATGTGGGTATGTGCCTTTTTTTGTTAATCTATCTGTTCACTTTATAGGGAATTCTTTGGACAAGGCTGGATGAAGAATGACAAAAATGAGAAGACACCGTACATCATGAGAACAACAAAGCACTTCAATGATGTATGTTCCAATAAACAAGCCCCTTACACAACTCTACTTGAACTTTTTATTGATTTTCAAACATAATGTTGAATCCAAACCCTTCATTTCTCTTTTTCCTCTGCAAGATAAGCAACCTTATTGCCACAGAGATCTTGCGCTGTGAGGATGTGGTCACAAGGGTAGCAGTCATAGAGAAATGGGTGGCGGTGGCCGACATCTGCCGCTGTCTCCATAACTACAATGCCGTGCTCGAGATCACTTCCTCCCTCAACCGCAGCTCTGTCTTTCGCCTCAAGAAGACCTGGCTCAAGGTTTCCAAGCAGGTGTGTCTCTCTGTGTGCATTGTTTGATTGTATTTTTCTTCCTAATGTGCTTAGTGTTATCATTAATCATCGTGTTTTGGATAACCTTTCCCTCTAGACAAAAGCACTGATCGACAAGCTGCAGAAGCTAGTCTCATCAGAGGGGAGGTTCAAAAACCTGAGAGAGGCTTTGAAGAAGTGAGTTCAGTTCAAGGACATTGTTTTGGACTGAATCAATAAAGCAAACATGCATTACAGGTGGACGTTGTGTGTGTGTCTTTTTCTCCACCAGCTGTGATCCTCCCTGCGTGCCCTATCTGGGGATGTACCTCACTGACCTGGCTTTCATTGAGGAAGGAACACCAAACTACACCGAAGACAACTTGGTCAACTTCTCAAAGATGAGGATGGTGAGAGCTTCTGTGTCTTGTCACGTGAAGGGACTTTGCAAATCTGTTTTACAGTTAAAATTTAATATCTTGCCTCTCACGCTTTTCAGATTTCTCACATCATAAGAGAAATCAGGCAGTTTCAGCAAACAGCATACAAGATTGACCTCCAACCAAAGGTAAATTAATACCAAGACTGTAAACCGGTGGTTCCTTCTTGGCTTATAGCTTCCTAAAATTAGATATGTCTAAAATAAATGCAGCAGTCTTACAGAGAGTGGAAGTTTTATGTAAACCTTTATTTAGTCAGGCATATTGGTTTATAATACTGACTGGTCTTCGCAACTAAACCAAAGAGTGATTATTCCTTCTTAGCTTCTTTTATTTCAATATATTTTAGAGGCAGAAGAAGTTAAATTACCCATTAATTCACAAGGAAAAGGCAAAGATTAGAAGGACATCTGACACATAAACATAATTTTATGTTGCCATCTCACAATGCCTCAGACTTCTGTTGCGACCACATGGGGTTGGTCCTGATGTTCCAACCAATGTATTGCATGATAAACATGATAGGTCATAAGCTACAAAAATTATACTGTTGCTCAGAAATTTTACTTTTTTTTTTTAATTGCTGGATGGTTTTACCTCTTCATGTCTGTAATGAAGAGGAAAAATTGCTTAGCAGTTGAATTGGTTAACCAACAGCTGACCAACAGAGACATGCTACAGCTGATGTCTACATCTGTTGTTCCTGAAAAGGTTGGAGACAACAGAAAAGTAGACAATAAAGAAAATGGCCGACTGTGCTGTTTTGTATTCTTTAAAAGATTAATTTCAATTAAGGAAACATTCTACCTTTCCTCTGTTTTTTTCATATTTCAGGTAGCCCAGTATCTACTGGATAAGAGCTCTGTTCTGGATGAAGAAAGCATGTACGAAGCCTCTCTCAGAATTGAGCCTAAAGTGCCCAACTGATGAGGAAGGTGGTCCTCTACGTTATTTTCTCTGTTAATATTACACATCAGTTAACATACACATCAACTTTTGTATAGTTGTACATGTTTAAGATATTTGCTCTTCTGTACAGTAGATGTTTACGGTTGTTTGATGACACAAAACATTTCAGTGCGTATTTTTGTTGCCATGACACCACCTGCTTTAAGAATTTATCGAAAATTTCTTTTGAGTTATTTCAAGCATAATAACAGAGGTCACTTTGGTTGCACGTAACTGTGTCTTCTTTGTGACCAATGACATTATTTTGCATCTTCTCATACTGTGTCGACTTTGCACTTTCTGAGCACTCGTGCTGCCGGCCATCGTTCTCTTTGCTTGAGTTTTATTGATGACTGAATTTCTCTGCAACCAATGTAGCAATGTAAAAAAAATGTAACTGCATCAAATCAGGTAAAAGAGCACAGAGAAAATAACTGTATTTAATGCTGGAGAACAATGATCAGTGGAGATGGCAGCGAGGTATCTGAAGCATAACCATCTCTGTGCTTCCCAGACCAAAACAAGAGGGATTTGTTTCTTCATTTCTGCTCATTACTCTGAAGACAGGGGTTTCCAACTCTTTTGAGCTGTGGAGCATTTTCACACTGATAGTGTCGTTGTGTACCAGCCCAATGGCACCCACAGGAGATGGAACAGATAACAAAGCTTTGTGTCTTGTTGTGGTTAGTTATTAAATTTAAAAAAAAAAAAAAAAAAAAAAAAAACTGAATGAATGCTCAAGGTGCTGATGCCAAACTGGTTACCTCGCCTACTCAGAACCACGCTAGCAGCTCTGTGAGGCACAGCAGTGGTTTGAGTGCAATTCAAATGTTGGTTTACCTGGTATAACGTTTACTATGCTCACCATCTTACTTTTGCATCTTAGCATGTTAACATTTGCTAGTTAGCAATAAGCACAAAGTCCAACTGAGGTTGATGGGAATATCACTAGGTCTGCAGCTATTAAAACCAAATTATTGGACAAATTGAAGTGCTGATCTGGTGAAATGTTAGGGAATCACTGAAATTATTACAGTTCATCCTGAGGGCAACATCTGAACCAAATTTCCTGGCAATCTGTCCAATAGTTGCAGCAACACTCAAAACTACAAATGTGAAACAACATCAGAGGAAAAGTCAAGGGATCAAAGTCATTATTGTTCATCCTCTGGGCTAAGGGGACATATATACCAAATTACATGGCAGTCCATCAATCAGTTGTTGAGATATTTCAGTCTGGACCTACGCCTTCTTTAGGGCCATGATGTTTGCATGGCTAAAATCAATATATTACTGTTGGGAATGTGACAGGAAGTGATGAAAAATGTAGCACAGACTGTGCAAGCATAACAGCCTATAAAGTTTTAGAATTAATCTGCTTTTTTCATTTTTTTTTTGGTAGAATCATACAGTTGACTAGTAGCAAATGTTCTGAGGCCCAGTACTGGTCCACAGCCCTGGGGTTGGGAATCTCTGCTCTATGACATGTCTTCATCCTACAACTGACAAAAATTATTATTTTTTTTTAATTTGTTGCACTCTTTTTGTAGTCTGTTGTCACATGAGGTGCCCAGACTCACCTTTAGACCACTCAGTTCTTTTTGTATAATTAGATCTAAGCCGTGTAACAACATACAAGGACTAAATTATTTAAAATTTGCTGTGATTTAAGGTTAAAGATTAGTCATCTGAGTTTACTCTTACACTCAGAGTACACCAGTACAGCACAGTGAGTTCTCCACTTTGTCCAAATCTTATGTTTCTTAGTGTTTTTGTTCAACTCAAAGTCATGACAAAAGCTCACATGCGATGGTAAGTGTTGTACCTTCAGGCTCGGCGATACTTCTGTAGAGTAAAAGGTTGTTGCTCTTCTGTAATTAAAAGACAATCTGTCCTTTTTGCTGTTCCAGTGATTGTGGAACGTGACTGTATATCACTCTGTTATATGCATTGCTGTTAAAAACTATGATAAAACATATGTGAATGACCTCTGCCTGCAGCATTCAAACACTATTTTTGTAGTAGTATAAGAGAGAGTGACCTGCTCTTTATATGAACATGGGAAAGTATTTTGTACTTTGTTGTTAATTCACCTCACTGAGATGTGCTGTACATTTTGTACATGCAACCCTGCATATTTCTCAATGTGGAACAGTGTAATCCTTTCAAAAAAAAAAGAAAAAAGTTGTATCTCAAGCTTAAACACAAAATGCTACAACAGTGTGGTCTTGAAACCATGACTTAGAGGTAGGAGACAACTTCAAAGTGTTTTGCATTTATACTGTAATCCTGTCTATAACCATTTCTGTTAGCAGGAATATAGTAACGTAGTGCTTATTCTGTGAATATTTGTATGTATTTTTACTATGTATGTACAGTACACTTTTGAAGCTCATGTGGCAGGCATGCAACACCTTCACAGACAGAATAATACTATATACTTATACTGTATACACTTATACATGCACATACTCTTATAAGGTATATAAACAAATAAACATTTTGCTGTTAGCAATACCCAGTGGTATGAAAATTATCTTTCAACCCTCATGTTTCCACACCTTAAGAAATATTCCCAGTTTTGTAAGAAAAACGAAGAAAACAGAATAAAAGATTTGATGATGACAATAACAACAAATAAACAAAAATATGTTTCCCAGTTACCTCTTGCTAATAAATCCATTTTATCTCAGGGGCATTTCGTCTCAAGTGTTTTTGTAGATCATCAATCAGTCGACATCATGCTTGTCTAATATAATGACGTAAAATATAATCTGAAAGTCTTTACCAACACCTCTCTATCCTAGCAAGCAATGATGTACAGTGGCCTACAGTTATGGAAAAAAATGTAAAATCTGGGTTTCATTTGAAAGAAATACAAATAAAAGGGTGCATTAATTATATGTAGTTGTTAAAACACATTATGTTGGACACAGTTTGGGCAATGCAGCAACCCAAGTAACTATCACAACATACTGTAGAATCTGTTATGTGTTCATATCCATTTATGTAAAGTATATTTTAATGTCAGTTTATGATTCCGATATTTTCAAAAATATATATTATTTTACAACCTACATTTTATATACCTTATCCTAATTTTTCCATTAAAAGAATTTAAAAGAACTATAGAAATTCCACATCTTAAAAAAGCTACTTCGGTATGGATTTTAAGGGATTTATTCAGTGGCTGATTAATTAAGACATTCATCAGTCGATTAATTAAGGATTTTTATTTTTCTTAGTTATAAACGGGGGGAAACGTCAAATTAATCAAAACTTAAACGGTGCCTTCAGCTTCAGAAGAAACGCCAAGAGAGTTTTTCCCCTTGCGTTAATTGCGCAAATACGGCAGCTGGACTAGCTAACGGTAGCTAACTTGGCTCGTAATATAATACAACCAATACCTGAAATCACGTAACATATACAGGCTTTCAGAACTTACCAGGTAGTCCTACTGTCTCGATGATTTGTTTCCAAGCCCTCTCCGTTATTGTCCCGTCTCTGTAAATTACAGAAGTTGTGTCTTACAACCCGGGTCGCCCACACACATCGACGATAAGTTTAGCCTCCATTGCTTATTGTCGGTGACGTCAAAAGAATCTTAAAGCTGATAGGCTTTGGCGACACAGCGTCACGCGAAGTTCTCGCCGAAATTGGATTTTGTTTTTTTTTACTATCGACGACACCTGTTCGCGTGTACTCGCGTCGCCCGACGCGAATTCGCGGCTGTTCGCGTCATTTTAGTTTGTATGTAATCCCGCCGCGGGAAACACTCGTCTGGCGTTTGGTTTGAGCTGATTCGAACACACTTAAACTAATGACCCCTGACCTTTAGTTTCACCACCATCACTTTATTATATGTTTAAACGTAAATTAGTTTTTTCTTGTCTCCCTGCATTTGTCAGTGACCTTTGGATTAATCTTTACCACGGAAGATCAATATAGTGGTTCAAGAAATGAAGCAGTACAACGCACAGAGCTTTGCTTTTAGTACAGTAAGCCACACAGAGACGCTGATTGGTTGCTGACTGGGGAATCTGAGAAGGCAGGAGTTCACCCTATGAGTTCACCTCGTGACTCCTCATCTGTTTCACTTCACTTTTTCTCAACACCGGCTGAAGCGTTGAGAAGTGAACACCATGAACACCTTGCTTTTGTTTGCTTTAGTGTCCGCGGCTTCGACTTTTCCCCTGTCTGAACAAGGTAGGCTGCTGCGATTTTGTAAAGTACACTTACTTTTTACAGTTGTGTTGTTTGTATTAACCCAAGGTTTCACTTTCATAATCTGCCATGGCGTCTGCTCGGTTCTTGTTACAGTTATACCTACTGTATTACGTTAACGTAACGTATATGACTTGTTTTCAGACGAGTTTCACTTCAAGTCATGGATGGTACAGGTACAGTGAGTTATGTCTATATATCAAACACTGCATGTAACAGAAGTGAACAGCATATGCTTTTGAGGAAGTTATTGTACCTTCAAAGAAAAAATCACGGCAGTATTCTTCTTTAAGTGTGATGCTCTAATGTGAGTTACTTGGATACAAATTCTATAAGCCGATTACTTAATAACATAATAACTTAATAACATAATTTATCTAAAAAAAATCAATATAACATGATAAAGAAACACAGCTAACAGCAGTCTCCCCCGTGTACAGCACAACAAAGAGTACAGCCTGAGGGATTACTCTCAGAGACTCCAGATATTCACTGAGAACAAGAGGAGGATTGACAAACACAATGAAGGGAATCACTCTTTCACAAGTAGGAAGAACTTATAGTATTGCATTCACTGTTTGTTTTTCATATGCTCCATCCATAAAATGTGTTGAGCTTTGTTTCATCTGTTCCTGCAGTGAGGCTGAACCAGTTTTCAGACATGACATTCAGTGAGTTTAAGAAGACATTCCTCTGGTCTGAGCCACAGGTAATGCTATCCATTCAGAAAGTAATGTACACGGATGCTTTTTTTTATTATTTGTTTTGTTGACAGGACAGGTAGTTATTTTACATATTGGCTTTTACAGAACTGCTCCGCTACCAAAGGGAGCTACCTGAGCAGCAACAGTCCATATCCAGACTCCATTGACTGGAGGAAGAAAGGAAATTATGTGACTGATGTGAAGAATCAGGTGAAGTTTAACTGCACAAAAATCCAACACACACACACACACACATTTTATTTTCAGCCATTGATCTCAAAGGTCACAGTATACTGTTGCTGGGTAACACAGCAGATTAAAATAGTTTCTGGTGATAAATGATAACTTCAACCATAACTGCCATTAATAAGGTAATCCAGTGGTTCCCAAGAGGCGAGCCCACTTGCTTATATTAATTCTAAGCAGGTTTTGAGTGTCTACTGTGACAAAATAAAGTATACTCAAAACATTCAATAAAAATCCTTATGAGTGGACACAATTCTCCTACAATGAAATGCACAAAGGTGTGAAAAAAATAAAATTTAATTGTGGATAGAGGTGGAAAAGCTCCAGGAATCCTTCAGAAAACCAAAAATAACCATTAGTTTTAGTTTTGTTTTAAACACTTGTGTGTCTGTGTTAAATAAACAGACATTAAATATTTTAAAATTTAAGTTTGATTGCCAGTTGAGTTGTGTGTGTCATTTCCTTTTAGTATAAAACAGTCTGTGTTTGTTTCTTGTTTACTAACTACAAAAACAGCAGTCTATAAAGATTACTAAGATTACTACTTTATGCCGGATGCAGTTAGTATGTTGTATGTTAATTACTGAATTGCTTTGCATTAGTTGCTGGAATGGACATCGTTAATATAATTAGTCCCACCTGCTGTTTTTCCATTTGACAAGTCACATGTTTGATGTGAAAAAGAATCTGTCCGCTGAGTGATCTGATTCTTGCAGCGCTATCAAGATTTGGGCTGATGAGATTCAGGTCTACTCAAGAAAGCAAAAAGTCTTGTAATGTTCAGAATAGACAGGATTTTTAAAAAGAAAGAAAAGAAAAAAGTGATGATGCTCATCAGTCAAACATGACAGTTGAATCCAAAATATGAGGAAGTGTTTTACTCTCGAGTTCACTCTCAATATAGCAGGAGAGCTTTTTGTGTCTTAATAGTTTCAACAAAGTTTAACTTGCATTTTTACAGCAGAAACTTGCAGAAGTAGGCAGTTCCTGTTCTTGATAATGGTTTTGTTACTGTAAATCTTTCCCAACGCAGGCCTTTTCCAGTGCAGATATTTTGATTTGTCATGGGTCATATTCACAGGTCTTACTAATAACATAAATTATGACTCCGTATCTCAGTAAGGCATGACAGTGTAGCAGTAGGCAAGTACACACAATACTGAACTGTTATATTAAATATTCCAAAAATGTCTTTTTACTTTTGTTTTCTGGCACCAAAGGGGGGGTGCGGCAGTTGCTGGACTTTTTCAACAACCGGCTGTTTGGAGTCCGTTACTGCTATCGCAACCGGGAAGCTCGTGCCACTGGTGACTTTCTTTTACTACTCTGTCAAAGCTGTTGCTCTTTCATTAAAAATGTATTTCCTTTTTCATTGTAGCACAAAGCGTATTAACTGTCATTTTCCAATTACCTAGTCAGAACAACAGCTGGTGGACTGTGCCAAAGACTTCAACAACCATGGATGTAACGGGTGAGAGTCAAAAAAAATGGTTTCCTTCCTCTTTTTATAATATCCCTATAACTACCACAATGTGCACCAACGCAGTCAGATATTTATGACAAGAGCTTGATTTGTCTTCTAGGGGTCTTCCCAGTCAAGCATTTGAGTACATCATGTACAACAAGGGACTGATGACAGAGAAGGACTACCCATACACAGCTTTTGTAATTAAATAATCAGATATCCTACAGCATAAACAAAACTAAATAAACTGACTTGAAATTACATTTTTTAATGGCTTTTGATTTTCACTCTTTTGTTAAATCAGGAAGGTGCTTGCGTGTATAAACCAAAACTGGCAGCTGCTTTTGTGAAGGAAGTGGTGAACATAACAGCGGTGAGTGAACATCAGTGTCTTTCTACAAGATAAATGTCTTTGTTGAACACGTTGTGAGCGATGAAATGTTTCTGTTACCTGCCAGTACGATGAGATGGGAATGGTGGATGCTGTCGCCACACGCAATCCTGTCAGTTTTGCCTTTGAGGTGACCTCGGACTTCATGCATTACCACCAGGGCGTGTACACCAGGTGAGAGGAAGTTACAGAAATAATGTGACGTATCGTAACGTGATCAGTCTGTCTATTTTAAAGTTTTTTGTTTGTTTGTATGCTTGATTGATAAATTTCTCAACCGTGAACAGGAAGTGTTAGGGCATGGCCACAACACAACTGTATATGTACATGCAACAGTGAACAGCAAAAAGTTTAAATAGAAATCACTGTCAGTGTTTTAGCCTTTTATACAGCTGACAAGTTTTGTTTCACTGTAGGAATATAGGCTACAGTATTCCGCAAAATGATATCTTAGAAAGATATCACTTTCACTTGAACCATCAGGAAGATTTTCAAGATATTCAGGTCCAGTATTTTGAAGAACCAAAGTCCAGAACCTGGAGTCTTTGAAATTTAACCACTACTGTCACATAAATAAAGATTAGAAAATCTTTGTTTATAACATATTGTCTGCATTTTGCACTTAAATCACTCATGCAAAACCTCTTTCTGTCTGTAAAGCTGGTAGCTTTGAAAATGATTCAGTGCTGCATTATTTATTTGTTAACAGTCACATGTATAAAGGTGGATACTGTAACTCACTTCTCTTCCTGCTTTCAGCACTGAATGCCACAATACCACAGACAAGGTGAATCATGCGGTGCTAGCAGTCGGGTATGGAAATGACAATGGCACCCCTTACTGGATAGTGAAGAACTCATGGTCATCCACCTGGGGGATTGATGGGTAAGTTTTCTGTTCTACCTCATACGAGAAAATATTATTAAATGTACACCAACCAGAGAAAGACAATAACATTGTTCTTCTCTTACAGGTATTTCCTCATTGAACGTGGGAAGAACATGTGTGGACTTGCTGCCTGCTCATCTTTCCCAGTGGTGTGATTTCTGCATGATAGCAAACTACAAAAGGGCTGAAAAGGGAGCAGAATTAAACATTTTTTTAATTATTATTATGTGTTTTTATGTGATCACCAGCCTGCTGTGATTCCATGTGAACTGGATTCTTTTGCACATTGAAACAAATCTCAGCATCCAGTAAAACACTATGAGAGGATAGTACAAGTCATATCAGATTAATCAATAGCTTAAGTGCCAATCATTCAATTCATTGTTCTTAAATTCACAAATAAAATCTATCACGTCTGTTTGTTTGAGTATTTAATCTACTGTTCTCCTGCACACATCCATTCTCTCGAGTGGAGCCCATAGACTGTATAAGACAGGTGGAGCCTGGGTCTTAGTCGCGTGTGTCGCAAGACTTCATTTCCCAGAAGCCTCATACTTGTTCAGCATCACCCAATAAGAAGTCAGTTTGTTGATTAGGCGCAAAATCAATCCGTTGGATTTGTCTGCTTCGTACTCCCGGAGAGAGAGGGAGCGAGAGAGAGAGTAAACGCTGCGGTTAAATAACTAGATAAAACTGTTCAAGTTTGATGAACCTAACTCTGTTAGCAGGACAAATAGAGCGCGAGTCTCCGGTTACTCGTCTCATCCGTGTCACGGGCGATGCTGAAGAAAGTGGCCACTGTTTCGTGAACTCAGCTCGGACTCTTAGCCGGCTAACACTCGCTAGCTCAGCCTTTTATCAACAATGTCCAGTCTTCCACAAAATAACTTGAAGGAGCAGCTGGCGAGGCACAGCAATGCTGCTCAGAGCAGGCTGTCCCTGGCTAAACCCAAACCGGGGTAAGACTATGGTTGACTTTTAACTACAGCAGAGCTAAAACACCAGCTAACGGGTAGCTTCGAGCTGTCATCTGTGCTAACTTATCAACACTCTTTAGTTATGTATTAGCAGTCAGTATTAGCACAGGCGGAGTTGGTTATCTTTTTGTGCAGAAAGTGCATTTGCTTTTCACCAGGGCCCGCATGCGTTGAGAGCTAGTTTCACACTGCTGTATGGGTAGTTTCACTTCATCACGAAATCATGTTTGTCACACAGTATAAAAGATTTAGTTATGATCTAGCCCTGAACACTATATAGGTTTACTGTGTGTAGATTTAGCAGGTTGATGCCAATAAATCCCACACCATGGAGTCCAAAACTAGTAATTAATTCGGCCTTTAAGTGTCCCTGTTCAGCTAATGCTCTCCACTTTTGTCATGTCTTCCTAATTTCACACCTGTGTGTTTTTCAGAGCCTTTTCTTTCAAAAAGAAGTCCTCATCAGGTACAACAAAGGTGGAAGTCCCAGCCAAGGTAATCAGCTCAAATGTTTTGGCAAACAGGAATGTCAATGTCCCTAAGAACAGTTTGGTGACTAAATCTCCTTTGACATTTTCAAACAAGCTTGAGAGACCTCAAAAGTCCAAAATCAACAACTTCTTCTCTGTAAGTTCAAAAGGCAAGTCCGACTCCGTCAGCCCTGTGGATAAATGTGCTCCTGCAGGCCAGGCTCCTTCAACAGTGTCTGGTGTTAAGGTGACTACAGCTCCAGCTAAACATGACAGCCAGGTTACTAATGGAAATAACACCTCTATGAGTTTGGATGCATCTCTTGGATTCCCGGTGGACGACTGGGATGATTTTGACGACTTTGAAACTCCTGCCAACGCAAAACATGACTCGTTCAGTTCAGAAGTATCAAGCAAGAGCACAAAGTCAGTTTCATCTCCTAGAGAAGAGAAAACTGAGATCACAGGGAAGCTAAACCACGATGCCTCAGTTACGACACCAGAATTAACCAACTGTTTTTCAAATAAGAGCAAACTTTCTACAAGTGGGCAGTCCTCTATGGAAACAGATGAACACTGTGTCAACAAAGCTACAGTTTTACCTGGACCTAGTTTTGATCAGGACCAAGCAGAGTTTTTACTGGAGGATTCCCCCATTAAAATGCCCAAAAGACGTCCTCTTGCTCATCTGAAGTCTGTCGTGAGTGATAGAGACGATGACAACGATGCCATGTTTGAGCCCTCTGAGGAAAGGACAGGTAACACGCTGTTTGTTGCAGCGCTTGTATTTTATTTGTACATTGGAGAGCAAGTAAAGGAATGCAAGGAATTATTCTAAAACCACACAGGCTGTATTAAACATGTTTCTTTTTTGCCTTTTAGACAATAAGAAAAAATTGATTGACCCAAAGGTGATAGAGCTTGATGACAACTCAGAACCTGAAGATGACCTAGACTACATTCCCCCTTCACCAATCCCAGATGAGATCTCTTATACCACTTCTGTATTGGAGACAAGGTCATTTTATTATTTTTTATTTTTATTTTTTTTTTCATTTTATTATGCTTTAGCATTCACAGGAGTTAGTGTGTATATATGGTAGTGCATGATTCTTACTGTATACTTTATGTGTAATACCACACAGACTCCACCTATTTAGCATTACATTCTTCTAACATTGACTGAGTCATCTTAGACTTTTGTTTGGTTACCAATACTAATATGAGGACAGTCATCAGTTTCTTTTTTTTTTGCTGCCAGTGATACAAGTAATAGTCATAGCAAAGTCTTTAAATGCGTATTCTTTTTTGACCTGGATATTAGATTTGACCTTAAAGAGACTTTTTAAATTTATGTCAAACAGATCGAAATCAGCAGACGCTGACAGCAGAGACAGTCAAACGCATTCAAAGGGACCCATCACAACTCTGCGTGAACCTTCTGATCGCCTCGCAAAAGACAAAACAAGTGGGTGTTACATCTTTTTCTGATTTGTCCAGGACCTGTACACAGTTTATTCATAAAATGAGGACTCTGTCCTTTGTCCTTATTCATTATTTTTGTTCTTTCTTTCTTCTTATGTCTCAGATGAGCAGCTTTTCAGTCTCATGCAGTCCATTTGTTCTCTGGTTGATTCCATCCCTGAACATGAGCTAATAGCTCTGACTTGCGGAAACGAGCTTTTACTCAAGAGGGCTCTAAGGTGTGTTCGTTTTATTGGAAAAATATGGTTGTTATTATTTATAATACTTAATGATATCTCAGTATGACTGCAGTCATCTGCTTTTCTCTTCCAGGAAGAGGATTCTTGCAACTGGTGGTGATGCTTCATTTAAGACGCAGCAGCCAGACAGCACTGTGATTTGTGAACCCAACGTGAAAGAAAAATCGTCTTTCAGCGGTGACACGTCTAGTGTCATGTCTTCCAGCAGCTCTGTTCCTATGCACTCCAAGAAGCTTCCTCAGATCAGGAGATCTTCAGTAATCTCTGTGGATGCTTATGACTCTGATCCCACTGACAGTATCATTAATGAGGAGCCTTTGCACAGACAAGACAGCAGGAAATCATATGTGGGAAATGAGAGTGTCTGTGACTCTCCATCACCCCACAGCCCCACAAAACCGTCTTTTGATTCTTCTAAGAAAACAAACTCATACCTGGATGACTCAGACCTCTCCTTCTCACCCAAGAAGCCAGAGACTGTTGTGCCGAACAAATCAAATACCCCTGCAACCGTCACAGCCACAGAAGACATAGAACCAGATGACTTTTACATTGACGACTTTGACATAGATGACTTTAATGACTCAGATATCCCCGGTTACTTTGACGAACCCCCGACTTCGTCAATGTCTGGACAAAACTCTGGCACTGTGACTAAAACAGTGAAAGAGGGGGGGCCAAGCACGTCTTCGTGGGAGAAGAAACCAACAACACCTGTGTCTGCACCCAGGTCCTCAAAGATCTGCTCCCCTGGTAAGTCAGCATGGCATGGAAAAATCTGGGCTTACATTTATCACACATCGCAGAGCAGGCAATTAGACCCAACTGGCCCATATTTGGTCCAACTTTGGGGTCGACTGTGTTCTAATACATAAGAACTAGTCCTAGTTTAATCTTCTGCAAGTGTCCCAACAGTGATTCTGGCTGTGCTTTTTAAAATGTGTTTTGCAGGTTGGTGGTGTGTTGGTGCATTTTCACTGACTCAGTTTGTTTTCCACTGCAGAGCCCACCTTCAGAAACCCAGCCCACGATCGATTCAGAGGGTACGACTTCTCCCACTCGCAGGAGATGATGAAGATCTTTCACAAACGCTTTGGTCTTCATCAGTTCAGGTTTAATCAACTGGAAGCAATTAATGCAGCTCTTCTGGGAGAAGACACGTTTGTTTTGATGCCCACAGGTTGGTAGACATCATGCATGATATAAAACACAATTAGCTGTGGAACAGCTGCGGTGAAGATGTTCAAATCTCTGACGGATGCATTTGTAGGTGGGGGGAAGAGTTTGTGTTACCAGCTGCCAGCCTGCGTGTCGTCAGGAGTCACTGTGGTCATCTCTCCGCTGAAATCGCTCATCGTAGACCAGGTCCAGAAACTCACCACACTGGATGTGAGTATGTTTGCTCCAGCTCATCTGCTGGATCAGAGTAAAGTGTGACGTTGTTATAATATGTGTGGTACTCGGAAAGTGCATTGGTTATGGTTTGTAATGTCACACTTTCCAGATCCCAGCAACAAGTCTGTCTGGTGATAAAAGCGACAGTGAAGCAGGGAGGATTTATATGCAGCTCTCCAGGAAAGACCCCATCGTTAAACTGCTCTATGTCACTCCTGAAAAGGTGAGAGATGGATGATTTACTCTCTATCACAATGACAGATTCCAACGTTTACTTGGACAGTTACTTGTAACTGTGAGTTTTATTGAGACTTAAGACTGATGCATCCTTTCTTCTCCTCAAGGTGAGCGCAAGTAACAAGCTGATCTCCGCCCTCCAGAACCTGTACGAGCGAGGCCTTTTGGCCCGGTTTATCATAGATGAGGCTCATTGCGTCAGTCAGGTGTGTTTGTGTCTTCTTTTACGGTACACACAATCCGCAGTATGCTTTTTATTTTTGCCACACAGCCATTGTGAATCATCCCTCATGACCTCAAATCTTTCAGTGGGGCCACGATTTCCGTCCAGACTACAAGAGGTTGCACGAACTGCGTCAGAAGTTCCCTCACGTGCCGATGATGGCTCTGACAGCCACTGCCACCCCCCGTGTCCAGAAAGACATCCTCAACCAGCTGAATATGGCTCGGCCGCAGGTGTAGGTGTTCGATTTCGGGCTCTGTCTTGGATTATTAACCCGCAGCTATGTTTCACCCAACAATAACTGCACGTTTTCTGTCCAATATATGCTCAGGTTTACCATGAGTTTCAACCGAACAAATCTGAAGTACTCTGTCCTGACCAAGAAACCCAAAAAGGTTGACGAGGACTGCATCGACTGGATCAAGAAGCACTACCCACGTAAATAATTCAGAAGCACTATGTCTGACCCCGGTTCATGCTATTTTCAGAAACACTGGCAGAACTGCGTTGTTGAATATTCAGCTCAGATTTGAATGTGAATACATTCTGAGGCCAGTCATATCTGGATAAAGTTGAAGGGACAGTTCGTTAGTAATCATATGACACCGTATATCAAAAAGATGTCAAATCATTGCTTTTACAAACCCCCTTTGACTTTATCTTTTGTTTATCAAGCTGCCTCTCTGCATGTTGCAGGTGATTCAGGCATCGTGTACTGCCTGTCCCGAAATGACTGTGATGCCATGGCTGAGAGTCTTCAGAGAGCTGGGATACTGGCTCTGTCGTATCACGCAGGCCTCAAGGACAGCGACAGAGAATACGTGCAGAGCAAGTGGATCAATCAGGACGGCTGCCAGGTGCGATCACCACTCAATCACTGATATCATACAAAGAGAACTCATAGGTGGTAACATGATACAAAGCAATGGCCATAAAAATAAAGGTACGATTTTGCAAACCAGTTGATGTTTTAAGGATTTAACAGAGACATACTGCGCATTGCTCTGTTTTCACGGCTCCCCTTTGTCCGCCAGGTCATCTGTGCCACCATAGCCTTTGGCATGGGCATCGACAAGCCTGATGTGCGCTATGTGATCCATGCCAGTCTGCCTAAATCAGTGGAGGGTTACTACCAGGAGTCAGGAAGAGCTGGCAGAGATGGAGAGATCTCTCACTGTATTCTCTTCTACTCCTACTCGGACGTCCTCCGCATCAAGAGGATCATCAGCAGTATGTGGCAAAAATAACGCAGACCTTTCTTAATGCATGTAAAAAAAAAACAAATCTCATGAAATCATTCAAAGCATGTTTACGTTCCAAATAACTATGTGTATTAGTCGTATAGACCCAGATGGTTATTCGTTTTTTTATTTGTTAATCACAGTGGATAGAGAAGGTGACAGACACGCCAAGACAACTCATTATAACAACCTACACAGCATGGTGCACTTCTGTGAAAACATGATGGAGTGTAGAAGAATTCAGCTGCTCGCGTACTTTGGGGAGTTCAAGTTCAACAGGAGCTTCTGCAAAGAGCACTCTGACGTCAGCTGCGACAACTGCGCCAGACCCAACGTAAGCATCCTTACTTATCTTTTTTTTTAATCACATATTTAAAAACCTACCTGGCTGTTTCCCCCGATGAGCAACAATTCGAATGTTCCTGTGCGCAGCAATACAAGATGAGAAATGTTACCGAAGACGTGAAGAAGATTGTGAGGTTTGTCCAGGAGAACTGCGAGAAGGTTGGAGCAAAGTTCGGCAAGACCGCTCAGAAAAACCGGCTGACGCTGAACATGCTCGTGGATATCTTCCTAGGTACAGTGCGTGCTTGTGCTTGCAATGAAGATGCGTTTTGCAACTGTGAATCTTACATGATGCATGTAATAAGAGATTTTTTTTTTTTTTTTTTTTTGTCAGGGACTAAATCTGCCAAGATACAGGCAGGTATGTTTGGGATGGGAGGAGCCTATTCCAGGCATAACGCAGACCGTCTCTTTAAAAAACTGGTTCTCGATAACATTCTGGTGGAGGACCTCTACATCACGGCCAGTGGCCAGGCTGTGGCTTATATCTCTGCTGGACCAAAAGCCATGAATGTGTTGTCTGGACACATGCAGGTAAACAAGTCGTACATTGACTTTAAGGCAGCTTTAAAGGAGTTGGAGCATAAAACACTAACTGTCGCTTTACTTGCTGCAGGTGGAGTTCTACGAGACGGCGAGCGCGTCTAGCATCAGGAAACAGAAATCTGTGGCCAAGAACGTCTCTCAGAGAGAAGAGATGGTTCAGAAGTGTCTGAAGGAGCTGACAGATTTGTGCAAGCAGCTGGGAAAAGCGTTTGGCCTTCACTATTTCAACATCTTCTCCACTGCCGCCTTGAAAAAGATAGCTGGTAATGTCTGAAACCGTTGTTAACGCTGAATTTTTAAATGCCACGAAAAGCTTATATGATACAACAAGTATTTTTTAACTTGTTAATCCTTCTTCCCCCCCACGGCAGAAAAACTTTCTTCTGATCCTGAAGTCCTCCTACAAATTGATGGTGTGACCGAAGACAAACTGGACAAGTACGGCGCTGAAGTCATTCAGGTCCTACAGAAATACTCGGAGTGGCAGCTTCCTGGTACAGGACCCATTTCTTTCACTAGTTAAATCTTTTCTTCATGTTGCACACTGTGGTATTAATCCTACGTTGTCTCTGTAGTGGAGGAGCAGACTGCCAGTGGCGAAGACGGGTGGATAGACACCACACGAGGCCGCACAAATATAGATTATGACGATGAGGACGACATGGAGTCTTCCACCTACTTCCGTTCTCAGGGACAGAAGAGGAAAAAAGCTCCATTCTTCAAGTATTCCAAGAAGAGGAAAGGCAACACAAGCTCCACTTCTAAAGGGTTTGTAGCATGTTTGTCTCACGTTTCATCTTATAATTGTGGATCACGTTTAGTAATAAAATTCACTTTATAGCTGAAACCTTATTCGCTTTCCTTTTCTTCTGTCTTTCTGTGGCGTTTGCGGATTCAGTGGCGGCTACAACAGTAAGAAATCGTGGTCATCGTCCAGCTCCAGAGGAGAATCAAAAGCTGCAGGTCGGGGGTCCAGGAGCTCAGCAGGAGATGCATCAGCAGGCAGGAGACCAGGCTTCTTGGCTGCCCCAACTCCTCAGACCAATCAACGTCCCTTCTTAAAGCCAGTCTTTTCACACTTAAGCTAAGGCTACTTATTCACTACATTTTCAAGCCAGCGGGCGATGGTAATTGCTGTCCAGTATTTCCCAACTGTGTTTTGAAACAGCTAAAATTGTGTATCTATGTTTTGTACAGAATGTATGTTCTTGTCCAGATGTTACATTGATTCTTGTAAATTGTTGTAAATACTGTTTTAACTTTTTCACTATATTAAAGACAAATTGAAATTGTATTATGTTTATTGCTTTTGCAATTTGTGCTCTTCCACAAAACCACAGGGGGGAGCCACGTAACATTTTTTATTCGATGTTTATTTCAAGTTTGAATAGTTTTATTTAATGGCACCAGTTACAAGGGACTATTGGAGAGAAACAATATTTTATACTGACTTGTACAGAAGGTTACCTACAGTACAAACGGGTTTCGGAATGGATCAGACTGAACAAGAACTGGATTTGGCACATGGATTTATATATATATACTTGTATATATAACGTAATTAAACTGCAATCTCCAATCCCAGGATAGAACAATGCAGACAACGTAACACACCACCAGACATGGATATGCATATACACTCAATGACGTGTATGCACGGTCGTGTGAGGGTCTGTCGACTGGGAGCTGGCAAAGGGGCTAAAAGCAGATCAAGATGTCTTCGGTTATGACCATCATTGACCCCTCAGCTCTAAATGCATCACCCGCTTTGACTGGGAATGAAATTCAGGTAGCCAATTGTTTATAAATCGCTTGAGTTTGATCATCTAAATTGGTTGTTTAATTAATTTTCATCACATAAATATCAACAAAAGCCCTAAAAATTATGTTTGAAGGACAGCCAGTTTTTAGTTGTTGTTTTGTTTTTTTACGTAGCAAAACACAGGGAGTAGACAAAATAACAAGAACACCTCACGGTAAAGTGCAGTCCAGTACAATATCACCACAAAATAAGACATAAAAATTTACCCTAACACAAACTGACACAACCTTAGAAAGAACTGAGCATAGGTTTGACAAATGAAGGATCTGTTGTAAGGAATTACATTATACCATGCAAGTTTCTGTTATTGAGTCCATCCCCTGTGTGTTGAATTTAAACACAGGAATCAGTGCTTCATCTTCCAATGGGCCAAAATGTATTTTGCACAGCTGTCCCTTCACTGTTGTTTTTCCGGGACTGACGGATTAGCCGTTTTTCATATATAAAGCCATGGATGACACCACTCACACTCGATCGTCAAAAGCCACACACCTGGCCAAAACGGTAGCCATCTCCCGTGACGTAAAAGAACAGTAAAATATGTAAACATGACACAGCAACTGAAATGTAAATGTAAAGGTTTGTCACAGGAAACATCCCTGTAGAGACAAATTAAGACAGAGATTTTTGGGCTGCCCAGTGCACATCACAGTTTCAGACAGAGATGAACACCAGTTTTTTTTTCCCACTCGGCCTGGGAGGTTTAAGGACAGAGCAGTCTGTAGGACAGCTGATAGGGGTGTTGTGTCTTTCGCTCTCCATTCCTTCATCTTTGCCACTTTGGTAAACTGCAGAGTTAGGGTCCAGGCACAGGGAACGATCTGTCGCTTAACAATGAAAACAGCAAAGAAAACAGCAGCAGAACAAACATCCACACGAGAGGTCTCTAAGGAAAATTGATTTTTTTTTTTTTTTTTTATAAAATGTTATTATTGAATGCAACAGCAACTAAGTGTCTCAGTGGTCACATCGTTGTTAAGAGTCAGCACAACAGCAATTTGGTAAGGGTTCTTCTAGAAACAGAAAGGACATATAGTCATCGTTGGATTTTCATACACGAGTTTGTAAATCACATCTTTTTGCTCTTACAGCTGGTTATTGCTCCTTGAATAATGCTGCCTTTTTTTCTTTTAAAGTGTTGCATGTTCAGAGAGGGACCACTGAAGCTACATAATGCTGATAGATGTATGAGAAAAACCTCTACAGACTGACCTTTACTTGAAAAGATGTCCTGCTAACAACTCAGCCTGCCTGGACTGGCCAGTCATGTTGGCCTTCATGTCAATAAAGAAGTAATAAATATAAAGTATGAACGTACACACACACACACACACACAAAATAAAGTCAACCCGCCCCACCCTGTTCCACCCCATGTTAGAAGAAATGTGCTTCATCTTTGCATCTGCTATTTACTGGATGGATCAAAGTTAAAAACTATTACCTTGACATAAATAAGCTCCTATATATGACAGGTTGCTTCTCAGTGCAGCTCTAATGATTTCACATTACCTCTAGCATAGTGCTGGGAAAGGTCGGCGCTTCTCCCTCCACCACAGATAACTACGGCTTGTGAAGGATAATGAGCAAAAGGAGTGGATCCAGCCACAACGCCAAAGTGCATGCTACTCTGTGGTCAGGACGGCAACTTAGCCAAGGACTGACAGGCTCGGGTTACACACGGGAGCAAACAAAGAAGGTAGCACCATCGGACCTACAGCGGGAGCAGCTGCAGGTGCCGGTATAGTGGGTGGGTGAGGGGTTTAAAATAGCAGGCCAAAAACAAGCAACCCTGTACAGCCATCAGAGTGATGAGTCACCAAATGCCTTCCAGTCCCTCTTTGTGTTTTAAATCCCACTTTCAAAGAAGCAGACTGATCACCTGAACTTCTGATTTCCTTCAGTCTTCTCTACCTCTTTCTCTCGTTTCACACATCTTTCCACTTTTCCATTCCTGTAAGTCTTTCTCCTGTTCAGCAAAATATGAAAAATTTACTTTTTTTTTTTTTTAACTCTTCTCTTTTCTATACATCCATTGCTTATCACCTTGAGACTTGTTTCCATTCCTACATACAGACACACTAACACTTACACCTGCACTTGGTACAGGAGGTAGACACGCAATACAAAAAACAGATTTTACCCAGAATCCAGCAGCCATGACAGTTATTGCTCCCTGGAGCTACGAGGCAGAAGAGTCTAGAGCCTGACCGACAAATCAAAGGACGGCTTTTATTTACCAAAACTGGCTTATCACTGATATATTGGTATCTGCTTTTATTCTGGCTGATACAAAAAAAGGGATGAAAGTAAGTGCAGCACAGAGGTCAGAAAAAAGTGCACCAGGTGACTCAGAAATTGTCATAATTACACACTGTAGTGTGTAATCAAGCACACGCCACTGTTTCCTCCAACAGAGAGGTTACGTTTCTGGTCCCATTTAATTCTTCATTTTTAATTTGTCAGTTACCAAACAATTTGTTTAATGCTGCAACTAACAATTATTTCCAATATTTTATATCTGCCTATTTTTTTTCTCTAGACTAATCGATTAATCGCTTAGGTTATAAAATGTCAGAAAATAGTGAAAAATGCCCTTTATAATTTCTAAGAACCCAAGGTGACATATTGAAAATTGCATTTTTTTTAAAGTCAGGAACCCAAAGATATTACATTTACAAAGATATGAAACAGAAAACAGCAGAAAATCCTCACACTGAAGAAACTGAAACTAGAAAACATGTGGCCTTCTTGCTTGAAATATGACAATTATTCAGAAATAGTTGTCAGAATAGTTGCCAGTTAATGCTCTATCAATCAATCAACTAACTAATCATTTTAGTTCTCGTTTTATTTTGCACATTCTAAATAAATTTTAGTGGGAAGTTCGGCCATGGTTCAAGGAACAAGTTTGAACTATATGGTGCAGATCCAGTATCGGTCAGGCTCACAGTCGCCTCTACAAACTCTTCAAGTACAGTAAGATATGGTAAAGTTATGAAAGGTGAAAATGTGTTTTTGGATTATTTGGTATTTGCAATGGTATAATGATATCTCCAGATTTTATAATGTACAAATACATGTTTTAAACTGCGCATACATTGAACGCTGATTCACTGCTGGTGGAGTGATAAGAGTTGTGATCAGTGTTAAGTGGATCTGGATAAAAACCCTGTTTTTTTTTTTGTTGTTGTTATTGTTCTTTTTTTTAGTCCCCCCTTCCACATTTCCATGAATGCTTCTGACCTTACTTGAAACACAGCGCTAAAAAAAGTATAATTTAATCTTCAATAACAAAATAACATTTCAGTTCTGTTAAAATATACATGGAAAACCTGTCAATATATATTAGGAAACAAACTAATTTGTACAAAAAGTACATCATTACTCTTATTCTAGTAATAATAATAATAATATAGTATGGTACATAAACCTAGGAGCATGGTTGATATGAAACCAAAATAAATCAGAAACTCTTCATACAAAGAAATAATTGAAATTCATCGAATTTCAACTTGATGAGAAAATGCAAATCAAATTAATTGGAGAAATAACAGAACAAATGAGCACATTAAAAAGTACTTCATTATTAAAACCATATGAGCATTGCACATCTATCAAGACTATTATCTATTGGTGCCAGTGAATCTTTGCTCTTCATGAATATATCTCTAACCGCGTCTGACACTACTGGGTCACGTAACACTATTACTGGTACTGCTTTATTTTTACTGAATCCTTACAAAACCTTAGAAAAACTACTTTGATCTTCACCAGTTTTCTTTGTACACCCTTGTATACTAAAGTGTAACTGCGTCTTAAAACAATCCACAAAATTCAAAACTGCCAACAGTCATCGTCATCCTCCCCAAAAAAAGGCATTTGGTAATCACCCTGTCTGTTCCCTGTTTCACAAACCTTCATTATTATTCCGTTCAGATTGTTCTGTTTGTTGGTTTTTTTCTGATGAGGTGAATCTGCTGTTTGTCTAGCTGATTTCTGATGGGTATGGATCAGTATCAAAAGATTTTATACTACTTTGCCTCACATGTACTTCACAGCAGTTGGCCTATCAACTCTAACCTAACTCACTTCCATCTTCTAATGACAATTCAACTTCCTTGATTACCGTTCATCATCTCTTCTCCTTCTCTTACACAAATATATGTTTAAAAGCAATAAATAATAAATGACGGCAACGTTCATCCGTTGCAACAAAATCTTCCGTTCCTGTAAAAGGAACTGTGTAAAATTCTTCAGTTCTTTGATTGCAGTTTTAATTTTTTTTCCTTTGTCGTTATTTGAAAAAATAAAATACCTGAAATGACTTGAAATTAAAAAAAAAAAAAAAAGAAGAAAAATGCAAAAAAAAAATGTCCTCTGGCTTTGTAGGAAAAAAAGGAAAAAAAAGACGAAAACAAGCGAAACGAGGAGGTGGTTGGGGGGGTGTTGGGGGGGGGGGGGGGGGGGGGGTTAACTGAAAGTGGAGGTGGGGAAGAGAGATCCTGGCCCGGTTTTTACCAGGAGTGGTCCAAGCTGTATGTCTGCAGGAGGATGATGGGAGAAGCAGGGTTCATGGTTGGGACGAGGCTGCCCTCCATCGCTCCGGAGTCCTAACCGTCTTCTCAGACCCCCGAACGGGCTTACGAACTCTACGACCTCACTCTCACTTGTTAATGAGCAACCCGCCCACCCAGCGGAGCTTGCAGGCAAACCACCGCCTGAGGGGACAAAAGTATTCATAGTGGAACTGCTCAAATTCGGGGGTCTGGCGGATATCACGTAAAAATGCTATGTCAAGGTCTGACTCGGTGAGGATGATGAGGAGGAGGAGCAAGACAAAGAGGAGTCCAATGGTCACAAGGAGCAAACGGAGGACACTTAAGACAAACTTATTCACCTGTTCCACCTCGCTGAGGGCCGAGTCCCCCCCTGCCCCCTCCTGTGCAGATCTACCGTCCGCACCAAAATCACCCCCTTCCCCGTGCGTCGGGGTGCCCGCTTCCGACTCCTTCTCCTCTTCGATGCTGCAGGGCGCCCCATTGATCTGGCGCGAGACAGCCAGCTCCATACTGTGCTCAGCCACCGGGGTGGGCAGGACGCTGTCGGAGGGGCTGTAGGCCTCGTCCGAGATCACCGCCGTCCCGTCGCTGGCATCTGTGGCGTGGCTCCGGGAGCGTGGTATGAAAGATTCCCCATGGGACACGGAACGCACAGGTGTAGAGTGGGCGCTGTCACGCAAGGACTCCAGACCTTGTGGAGGTGTTCAGGGAGGAAGAGGAGGGCGGAAACATAGAGGAAGGAAGAGTAATTACATACATTTTACAACATGAAAAAAAATGACTCACAAGACATTATGTGGTCGGTAATACGCTAAACTCGTGTGGCGTTCACAGACACAATATACTGTAGTTATTGTCTTTTTCCTGTTATTTGTCCAGCAGAGATCTGTGAGACAGCAGAGACACACTGTCTCCAACCTCAGAGCTGAAATCTGATCATGCTGCTCCCAGAGTCAAACAGATGAGGGGATGGGACATTATCATTGTACTGAATGTTCAGGAGTTGACATAAAGCCTAATCATCATCTCTAATGGAAGAAATCATTATGTAGCCAATTACAATGGAAGTGTGGATCTCAGAGTGACCACAGAGTGAACAAACCCATTAAGATAAAGTAGACTTGAGGAAACAGAACATAGACCAAGCCAACCCTGCTTCGTCATAAAGTGGTCAACATCCTCTCCTCTTATGTGCTAGCACTTTCTGACTCCAAATCTCGAACAGATAGTAGAGCTTACACAAATGATCCCACTTTGGATATTAGATTTTTGTGCCTCGTCTGCGACAGACACGGCCAGAGGCATTACGTTTTTGGGTCATCTGTCCATCTGATGTTCAATTTTCAGGAGGGAATTTTAAAGCATCTGGCAAAAAAAAACCCCACTTGGACTCAAGGATGAACTGATTAGAATTTGGTCAAAGGTCAAGGTCACTGTGACCTCACAAAACACATTTTTGGCTCAAGAATAAAAATACTCTTAATACCTTTCATTAAATTCCTTCAAGTAACCACATATATTTTATGAGTCTGGACAGACATGGATCTGCAACTTAACTGCTTGGCAGAAGCACACAACTGCAAGGCAGTAATTCTAGTTCCATACGTATTGGTTGTTTTAAAAGATTGTACAAGGAGGCTTAATATTCTAATTAGAGACTCACTGCCTTAAATTTAAAGGTATATTTGAAAACTATTTAAATTGTTTTCTGGATGAGAAGATCCCACTTTCCAATGCAATTTCAATGTAAGACAAGGTCTTAATCATCTGTAGAGTTCAAAGGGAAACAGCAGCCATTTTGCCAGTATGGCAAAATCTGTGGAGGTCAACAAATTTATGGTATCTCAGGGAATATATTATCATATTGCCAAACTCCATGTACAAACAAACAATGCACTGGTTTTAAGCCATGCAAAAAACGTGATGTAACTGTATGACTGTACTGTTCATTCTGAAGGATAAGTAACAGTACAGTACAGTACATGAGAGCCACTCTGCAGTGTACATGTCAGTGAAGATGAGCTGTGGTTGAGCCCTTTGCTGACGATATCACATTCTCCGGAGTGTCAAAGCAGCAACATTATACCTTCACTATAGACAGAGAGAGGATTAAAATTCAGCTTTTGATGAGGAAGCAAATCATGAAAGGGACACTTTAAAAACTGCAGGGAAAGCAGGACAGATTATGTCCAGCGTCTAAGCCTCTACTGACACGAAACTCCTTTCAAGTGAAAATGAGGCATAAAGAATGTCAGCGGCCATCTTTACTCACTGTTGATCTGCCTCAGTTTATCCCTATGATATGCTGACAACAGTGAGGCAGCGAGCAGAAAAAAGGATTGTTTTAATTTGTACTTCCCATGTTTAGAGCTTTTAATTTGAAACATTCTAGCATAACTTTAAAAGAAATTCATACAACAAATGAACACACCACACTAACTGAAATACTGTATAGTGGTTGGAACCAAATTTAGCTGCTACATAAAGAGTCTTCTTGTCCAAATCAAAAATATTGTCAACACAAGCACCAAGAAGAAAAAAAATCAAAAGTGAGTCCCCAGATGACACAGACAACCACAGGAATGGTGTCACTCCCTCCCTGCCAACATCGATGAGGCAGAGACTGATTTAAAATAGAGAAAGCGACTGGCCCCTCCATGTAAAGCACACTTCTGGCTGGCTGTGTGATGAGTTTACCTGGAGGTTTGCTGGGCTGAATATAAGGCAGGGGAGTGCCAGGGAGAGGGGTGACGCTGGCAGACTCCTGTTGCCCCGTCAGGGCAGGGTACAGCGGCAGGACGCCCAGGGCCTTGCCCAGCATACGAGGCCCCAGGCTCAACACGCGAACTTTTACATCCCGGTAGCAGTGGTTGATCATACGCAGGTGGACGTTCACCCGAGTGGTGATGCGGATCAGACACTTCACCATGGCTGCAGCATGAACGTGTTTATCCCGTTGTTATGGTCCCTGTCCCGGAGTCCAGGCCACAGTCTTGCTGTGTGTGTGTGTGTGCTGGGCTGAAGGGCTCTGCCTTAGTTGCCGTTTGCGGAGAAGAGTGTGAGGTGAAACGGTGGGTTTCTGCAGCACTGCTGCAATCACCAGCATTGGCCTGGCCTGGTTTGGCCCCACCCAGGCCAGTGACATACATGGAGTAAAAGTCCCAGGCTATTTTCAGCTGGGGTATTAATACCACTGCAAGGCACTCAGTCAGCACACACTGGGGGTGGGTGACTCTCTCTAACCCACAGCAAAAGACCCTCATTATACACAGTTCACCTGCTACTGACCTCTGTTTATCTCAGTGTACAAAGAGCTGTAGTATTTAGTTGAAAGGCAGGTCCAAAGAGTCTCACTGCTTGGTTTTACCCAGAACCATGCAGGACTCTCTCACCAACAGAGGCACTGAGGCCACCTGTTCTGGGCCAGAAGCCTGCAGGTGGGCTAAATGAGCTGCTTCTGTTGTTGGCACAACTCTCACAAACAATCGTGCAAACACACACATACAACTATGAAACGTTGCATTGAAGTGGAGCAGGCTGACTGACGCACACACCTGCAGCATGTCCCACCAATGCTGTAAGCATGAACTGGGCCACATGGCTCTAATTACAGAGTGTGTGTGTGTGTGTGTGTGTGTGTGTGTGTGTGTGTGTGTGTGTGTGTGTGTGTGTGTGTGTGTGAGAGAGAGAGAGAGAGAGAGAGAGAGAGAGAGAGAGAGAGAGAGAGAGAGAGAGAGAGAGAGAGAGAGAGAGAGAGAGAGAGAGAGAGAGAGAGTGTGTGTGTGTGCATACCTGTGTTTTCTCAAGAAGAGGAAGAGTTCTTACAAACGGGACTAGTGGCTCCCTAATCCATTTAAAATTTTGTCGACCAGGTTGTTGTTGCAATAACACATTATTCATGAGTGTATCTGAAGAGGGAACTCATTACTGTCTCTTGAATAGCAACGCAAACTACAAATTCCATGTTTCTGTGGTTGAGACTGACCTATGTACAATACCATAATCACTGAACGGCTTCTAAAGGACATTAAAGAACATTAAGGTCTTGTAAAAACACAAATTTTACCCCAGCACCTACGTGACTACTATGGGATTTGTTGCACGCTGAATCGTGGGGTTGGAGCTCAGGTCTTACCCTCCATGATAGATATGTGCACAGCTCTCCGACGCGTGCGCGGCACACTGCTGAGGCGAGGTCCGTGGGTGATGGATGGACAACTTCTGCTGGGCACGAGGCCAGCCCTGCAGAGACAAACACAGACACAAACGCACCCACATCACTGCGCTGAGAAACGGCACCCGAGTGGAGGTAACTCATACTGTAGCGAGTAGGTGCTGCTGATATAAAGACATCTACAGTAGCTTGGTGCCCAAGAAAATGGAGGAAAATTAAACAGAAAATCTGATCGAGAGCATTCTGACCTCTCCTGAGTTTACAACTCTACCTGTGTATTTCTGGAGGTTCGCGTTTGATTTTGGCACTCTGCTCCATCACCTCTTTTGCCACTCGTCCACTGTTATAAAGCACAGAGACCATGCTCAGGATGAGTTTCACATACACACAAACACACACTCACACACACACATAACCAGGCAACGTGGTGTCACCCAATGCCATGAAAGCCATCACTGCAGTGGATGAGTACAATATGTGAGCATCATGATTGAATTAACCCGGTGAATTCAGCTTTGTGTAACTGAATTACCACCAGTCAGACAAATGCACACAGACTTGCAGGCAAAAATATCAAAACAATGACCGTGGCTTGCCCTTCACCAGCAAAACCAACCTTTAACTGACTTGGCTTGTGACGTCACTTCATGTAAATGAATATTACCAGATATTTTTGGCTTAAAATTACTTTTCATCCCTTCAGTCTTGACAGAATGTGAATCATGATTTCCTTCTTAAATGGGCAGTTCAGCCAAACAAAAAATATTTTTTCACTTACCCGTTGTTAGTATCTAGCCATGCTGATATGTCTGGTTTTCTTTAACTTCTGATCCAGGGGACTACAGAGTGACATTAGCTTTTAGCTATATCCATTGCAATAAATATATTGTGCATTGTACCTATTAAATAAAATAAGTAAATAAATAAATATCTGCTGAGCTTTTGAGATATAACCTTTATACCACCAACCCAATGAGAATCTTTTCTTTGGTATAAAGTAGTTCCATTAACAAATTTAAACTAACTTTCAATGCTGTGAGCACCACAAACAAAATTTAATTCACCTCCACTGTACGAGGGTAGCAGCAGAAAGATGGATGTTGTTGATGGATGCAAAACCTGTGTAAATAAAACCAAAAGGCTAGATACCACGAAGGGTAGTTGAGAAAATATGTTTTTTGTATAATTTATGTAACTCAGTATACAGTATATACAAGGTGAAAATGCCTCATGTGATGAGTCCCCTTCATTGTGTCCTCTGTCTTTTGAGGTGTCAGTCCTATCCTCTGGGCAAATGCAGGCTGACGTTACAGCACAGAAGGCCAGGAGGCCACGTCTTCTGGGAACAACTCTCTCCACTTCCAGCTGGGGGGGTTTTCAGCAGTGTCCTCCCCTCCCTGTCATCACTCATACTACCTTGCCGTGTACTCTACCTGTAACGGAAACGGCTGCCCTTGAAGAACAGGTTGCTGCTGGACACCGTGCGAACCTGACTTGACTTCTCAAGCCTGGAAAGAAAAAAGGGAAAAAATGAAGCCTATTATGCCTAAATAAGTATAACAGAAAATCCCACCAATTCTTGCTAGAAGATGCTCCTAATATGATCACACTGTTGAGGCGTGTATATATGGAATCTTTGCTTTATGAATCCCAGAACAAAGTGGAAACTAGGATCAAATCCCCTGCTATTAAATTATGCATGTCCTCTGCTCTATAGGCACTGAATCCTTGGCATGGCTCCATACAGTATTCAATATGTTTATTTTGTCATAGTGAGTGAGACATTAATGTTTAATGCTCCATTTTGCTTTCAATGGATGCGTGTGCTTCTCTGAAAGACATGTCTCTATCACACGTTCTCTCTTTGTACTCCCCCTGACTCCTTATTACATTGAGATCTTAATAAGTGTAAGGTTGATAAAGTATTATCACTCTGCCACTTCAGAGAGTCATCAAAAGGTCACATCATATGAACTCCATCAACGTATGTGCTAATCTCTACCCTTCTCACACCTCCTCTCTTTCTCTGTTTCCCATCTGCTAACCCCCCCGACACACACACCTTTCATCACCTGAGCCATCAGCCCGACTCGTTACTACGCCGCTCCCAGCCTCTGAGCTTTCACGGCTTGTTTTTTTTTTTTTTTTTTTTTTTTTTTTTTAATCACCTTCCCTGAGCCAGAGAGAGAGCAGAGGGGCCCCGCACTATTATTCATGGTTGAGACAGGGGAGCCATATCTCAGAAGGAGCGCTGAAGTGCTTGCAGTCTCGTGCCAGTGCACACTCATTCACTAAAGGTCAGCGGCAACTCACACCTCATTTTCCAGCTGACAAACAACCCAGAGGGAAGGGCTTTTAAGGACACTCAGGTACTGTGACGGTAACCTCCCCGGGTTGCGCTCAGAGCAACTAAATCATGACAGCAGACAGAAAAGAGAAACACTGAGGAGGGAGGATATTTGTAGACTCACTTATAGAAAGCTTGGTTCTCCACTCCGCATTTCCAAAGGTGCTTGCATGCCTCCGGAGTTGGTGCGAAGTATGTCAAGATGATCTTTTTGTCCTGCACGTTGAAAATGAGAGAACGTGCAGGACAATATAATAAACTGAGACAGAAAATTGTTCTCTACAGACCTTTCATCAGAACATGCACTCCACATCCAACAATTCATGCTCTCACCTCCTTCTGATTTGCATATATGTGGAACGTCTTGCCTTCGAACTTCAGTTTCGTCACCTCGTTCCTGTCCAGAGGAGAGTGTGGCAACAGTTACACATACAGCAAGAGGAAACAGAAAGCCACAGCCTCTTTAAATATTCATGACAACCACTTTGAGATCACATAAACAGCCACGGACCTCTGTGTTTGGCTGACAAAACAAATAACTGATAATATTCCCCGCAGACAGGGAATGGAGAATGGGGGAAACCTGAGCGCTGCCGAAGGCAAACAAACAAAGCCATTATAAATACTGCAAACGTAATATGTCTGTATCCATTATGTAACTGCAACCTTCTCAGTTAAACACGAGCAGACACAAAGACAAATATTAAATAGAAATGCACCATGTTGTATGCATTTTCAGTTTGTCAGTGAAGCATCTTGCTGAATTCAAATCATTAAATGTCTACAGCAAGAAGAGGCTATTGTTATGAAGCTATTGTCTTGACCTTCTGTACATTCAGTATTTCTGTGAATGTAGCTGCTGTAATTAGCCATCTGTGCACGTTAGCCCCCGGCTCTTGTCACAGGTAGAGACAGATGGAGGAGCTTTGTTGACTGAGACTGTACAACCAGCTGTGGTGCACATGCTGTTTCAACGCCCTGCATATAGAGCACACATGTCAAATCAGCTAAAATCGAGGCCCGTAGTACAGTGTTTATCTATTCGGATCCTGCAAAGACTCCAGGCGTGTGCTGTTTTAAATCACATGAGGGAAAGTTGCACATTTCACTCACCATTTGAGAAAATGAACTCTCTTATTTCCCTGAAGCACCACAAAACCAAATGGTGTGAAGGCAAGGAAAGCTGGGTTCCCAGACACATCCTAAATAACACCACAAAAAAAACATAAATCAGACATATGTTTGAGCATTTACTGTACTGTCAATCCCACAGAAAATTTCAAGTTGTGAATGTCTTTGAAATGTTTACTGTCTAAATATAGTATAGCTGTGCTTGAAAAACCTTGCATGGATGCGGATCAACACCATATGTCTCCAGCATCTGGGCTTTCTGCAGGAAATTCCGCTCTGATGTTTCAGGTGTCTGTCCACTGAGGGAGAGCAACAACACACCAAGACATCTGTGTCAGTCTAAAATGTCTGAAATTCAGAAAGTCAAAGACGTCTAGAAGAGATACACACAAATTTCCAATGACGTGACACATTGACTTAGAAAGACTGAAAGAGGAGGAAGGAGGTTAGACCAAAACAGGCCAAACACTGAAATAAACCAGTGTATCAGCTGAAGCAAAGAAAATATGAGATGATATTTAAAAAGCACTTATTGCTTATCTCATCTTTAATAATGTAAGTATTCATACTGCAGCACAGTGTCTACTTGGAGGTGAAGGAGAAATGAACCACTAGTGGGCAGCAGAGCCTCAAGCTGTTTGTCATTCTGCCTCCACAGCATCAAAACTAGACTTGGTTGATGCAATTCTACCTCTATTGTGTCTCACTGCATATCATTAAACAGACATGTTGTGGTTTTTTTTTTCTTGCCCTTTATTTGTTCCAGGGAGCATTAGCCTTTAAACTGCCTCGCAACTAATGCAAGAAAGAGCGGTTTATTCACATTCGAAATGACTGAACACTTGTTTTAGTGCAGATAAGAATCATTTGACTGATTAGTGTGAGAGAAACAATTCATCAGCTCACTTGCTATGTGTGGGAGCAAAGTGCTTGTGTGTGTGTATGTATGTTTGTGTTTCTGCTTTCAATACAGAGCTCTGCTGCTCTTGCAGTTACAGATGGGGTCAGGACCCATCACTAATACCTGTGCAAATAAAGGACAGACTATGAGCTCAAGACATTCTGACTGTGTTATCTGAGTGGACGGTGGAGAAGAGAGCACTTTTTTCCCCTGTCTGCTCAAATAACCAACAATAATATGTCCGGCCAACCCAATAGAGACCAATGGTACCTCATTACTGCAGTCAATTAAATAAATGTCAAAGGAAGTCTGGCTTTTGTCCAGCCCGCACTTAGAGCAGGATCTGCAGGTATGTGTAACAGGGTGAGACGAGACTAGTAGTGGAGGTGCAGAGATATATTTTGGCTCTTACATCAGCTCTGTCTTGTGTATATCTGCAATCCGGCGTTCCAGCTTCTCAGAATGTTTAGGGAAAAACTGGAATTTGGAGCTATAACCTTCAGGATGCTTCCCAGGGTCGTAATCACCAATCTCAGCTGGAGGAGGGAACAGAAAAAGTTAAATGTATTCACAGACACTCAAAGCTAATAAAAGTTAAAGTGACGCTATGATGATTTTCAGCACAGTGGTGTTTTTTTTTTTTTTTTTTTACGAGTGGAGATGGGCTGAACATGCTCAGGATTATTTGTGTTCCTTCATGCCACACTGCACTCCCTCAGATGACCCTGATGCTGATTTCTCTCTGCAAGGAGGAGCTGACCAGGCAGCCCATCTTTAATTCATCAGCCCCTCCTCCAGAGGACCTGCCTCCCCTCAAACACTGTGCTCTCTGCGATGTTAGCTGTGCCTCCGTGCCTCATGCGTGTTGTGTTTGTTTAGCTCTGTGTTTGTGCGTGTGGTGAGGGGATGATAAGATGCTTGATAACTACTTCAAAGACTCTCTAATTGAGCTTGATTTCTTGCCTATTAAGAGTGTACAAGCCATTGAACTAATAATCATACAAAGTATAGAATAACCTTTTACTTTGTACTAGTTTTAGAGTCAATATCAGCATGGACAATCACATCCAAAGAGTGTGAAATGCTATTCATGTCTTAAACCATAAAAAAATGAAAAGCACTGCAGGCATACCCTTTGATGAGCATTTTACATTCTCCTTGTATCACCTAATTCAGCTTCTTTCCACATTAAAATCTATTTGCTTTGACTGGCAGTATTTATCAGCATGGTGAACTACAGGGCATGGTAAAACAGAGGTCGTGGACACAGTGCAAAGCAGAGAGTGGTGTAAGTCATTTCCATCTGTCGCCTTCCATTACCTTGAAGGATGTAGGCAGCCAGCATGGCCGCATCCGAGGTTTTACACAGGAGCCGACCGTGGTACAGGTCTCTCTTGATTTGCAGGAAGACGAGATATCTGCAAAGGAAAGGACAGACAGTCTGACAGGCCTGCATATGAGAATACTAATGATATTCATAAATATCCATAACCACTCATACAGTTGTATTTCTCCGTAAAAACACAGAAGAAATAAAACAATAAGAAAAGACAGAGAAAGAACAGCAAAACAACAAACCTGATAAACCTCAAATGCCGCTGAGTTCACGTTCCCCATGGGGGGCCTTGAATATTTCTTTTTGATTTAGTTGAAATGAGGGTTTTGTTTTGGGGAAAAGAGGGTAGGAAGGCCCTGAGGGAAAAGCTGCTACTGACGCTGTGCTTCCCTTAAAGCTTCCAGCCTAGTTTCAAACTCACCCAACCAGTCAGCTCCTGAAGCATGAAATTTACTCTCAGACAACATCTGAAGCAAGCAGCAGGACGGTAATGACAATGACTATTATTATTATCATCACTATTGTTATTATTATTACTATGATTATTAAAGGCGAGGACACCACATTCAGTGGGATTATTGAAAATCACCTTTTACATGACCCCGGCCCCCCTGAACCTTGAACAGGAAATTCATCTCCTTCTATCTAGGCCATTTCCACAAAGGCTAATAACACTTCCTGTACAGAGACATGCATGAAAGAACTACTTAAATTTCCCATGTTGTTCACTCTGCAGGGGGTTCAAGAGACTCTTTCTGAGGGTGTGACGAATAAATAGGTAATAATTCAACAGCCATTTAGTGCTGATGGCTGTTGAATTTGATTATACAAAGAAAAAACATCTGCACTACTCCAATATGTATGCAACTCACAGCTGATCAGCAGCACATCTGCAGAGTCATTTTCCCTTTACAATACTTAAAGCACATGGTATATTAATTCCTATATTAATTCCTAAATGAGAAATAATGTGTATCTGAAAAGTGTTCCTTAAATTTATGTTTCTGTTTGTTCCTAGAGGCAATATAGTTGTTGAGCTAACCCTGGCATATCTGAATTGACGTTTTATGTTTTTAAAATGTCAGTGTTGATTACAGCACACAGTCCCCTGTAAATGAACAAAAAATAGTTTTCTCCTTCACTTTTTCTTGTTTTTCCTTTTTCTGTTTTTTTTTCTTCTTTTCACAGGTGCACAGGTATAATTGCTTTCCAGCAGATTGCATATATAAACTGGCATACATGCTCTGATCAGGGCTTAAAGTCAAAGCACACGCTCATGTATGCATATGGGGAGCAGACACTGAATAAGCCTTGTGTATGAGGCTGATAATTTACCCTCTCTCTCTTTCTGTGGTCGGCATCATGCTCTGCCCTCTCCACTCTCATCATCATGTATCACTCACTCTCCCCCTCCAGCCCCACTCCTTTCATTCTCCATCCTTTCCTTTCCACTCTCAATCAGCACCCTTTGCCCCCTATCTCCTCTATCCGCTCTGTTCATTATGTACATTCTACATGTGGTACACATTTCATCTCATTACACCTCAGAGACGAAGTGGACTCCTCTTCCCCCCTGGTCGGTGATGAATACATCAGTAAACTGTCCATGCACTCATTCGCCAGCTGGCTACTCTCAGCATTATCTGGAGGCTGTGTAAACTCACTCTTAGTTTTAGTTTGTGGCTTTCATCTTTCTGTAAATGAATAAGAAAATATTAGAACAGGACTATATTTAGACAGAACATGTGAGCATTTACACTGAAAAATGTAACATGTCGTTGCTCTTGATGTTCTACCCATTATCTAAGCTACTACTGAGGGCTTTTATGTTCCTCTCTGCTTCACAACTCCTCCTGCAAACTGTGTTCTGTGTAAAATTCATCATAATGTTTTAGACAGATAAGTACTCAGGCATTTTAATTATGAAGACCCATGAATAATGTTTTAGAAGGAGACATGTTTCCTGTCTAAAAATTTTAGAGCACAATCTGTACTGAAGAAAAAAAGAAAAACCTCAAGCAGCTGCTTTTCACAGGTTTGTCAAATGATGGCAGTCTCTCCATGAAAAAACTGTCTCTCTTCCTGTTTAAATGAAATAAAGGTAATCTGTCGCTGTGGAGAAAAAAAAAAGAAAAGAAAGCAGAGCCTTTATCAACTCATCTGAGGTGAAAGCAACAACAGAAGGTCATACCGAGTGATTTCCTCCTTCAGAGCAGCGGGATCAGGAGGGTAGAACTTGACTCTCAGACACATGGTGAACGGAGGCTGAGCTGGAGGAAGCAAACACCCAACATTCAAGAAATGGACGGGAACGCTTTTACTAATAACACATCAAACACTCAACAGGAGACTGAGGGAGACAGCAGAGCTGTTTTGAGACTCGGATACAAGCAAATTTATTCTCATGAATTGAAATATTAGATGACGGGGATGAAACAAGTGTGTTCCAATAAAGAAAACATTTACTGTACAACCTTGTGCATTTCTATCATGTCGTATATATTAATTTTACACAATATGTTGTATTGTCCTACTTTAAAGGTGACTTTTTAACATCTATACAGGGACAACAGATGAAAATAAGACTTCTGAGCTCATTAACAGTTCTTCTTTCTGTCCATTGTGCATCGTCCCTGTCAATCTAATTTTTCTCTTGATCAATCATTTACTCTATATACGCAATTAAATAAATGACTTAGGTGATTAATCTGTTATTATTGTTTATGTGGTTTCATTTTCTGTTTGTAAATTTTAAATTTAAACAACTTAAAACTCAAATATACATTGTCAGTCACTAATATCAGTTCAGACCTCGTGTTGAGGATTTTAACTGCCCAGTTTCCAAGATAGAAAACAAGTAAGCATAAATAAACTCAAAGTACTTACATTTCATTTGCTTTGCAATTGATTTAGTGAACTCCAACCAGTGCTACGTTAGAGAGAAAAACAGATAAAGGCAAATAATTAAATGTCACAAAAAACAACAAAAAAAAATCCTCTCTGAGTAATCGAGACCAAATTATTCAACTGACACTTGACATGAGAGGAAACCTGTTTGTACTTACAACATCCCCTGTTCCAGCACTGAAATATGTCAAAGCTGCACTGAATTTTTTTTTAAAGTTGCAGGTTTTTTTTTTTGCTGTAATCGTAAAAGGTTTCAGGCAAATATATTCAAACAGCAACTGTGGACGTCTCTTGAAACACTGTTAGAGCAGTGAGGCTGATTAGACATCAGGTTCTGACTGAGCAGTGAGCTCCTGCTGCTGGTGACAGTTACACAGGCTCCGTGTCTACGGCTGAAATCAGATTCTTCCTTCTCTCTGGGAGCATATTCTCTCTCCGTCCTCCTCCCGGGTTACCTTCTCGCCAACCCAACCCACCCACAGCAACAACCACCAAAATAGTCCTGAGTGACAGCGTAGGAAATGCAGCATCAGCAGGACTTGGCTCTTGTCTGCAGGACAACAACATGATCTGCGAACATGTGAATAGTTCATGAATCAAGCAGTGCGGCTACATGCCTCCCAGCGGCAGAGTCTGATGGAGCAACCGTCACTCTGAAAGGCGGTGTGAATAAGAAAAACCATAAGAACACAGCTTTTCACTCTGGACCGCAGTCTCGCTCTCACTCTTCAACTAAATCAAATACAATCCATTTTTAAAGTATAAGCAAGCATGCCATTTTTATAAGGACGCAAAGCAACACAGTCTTATCTATATGGAGTCATTCTGAGGTCCCATTCAACTGATTTTACTTTTAAAACACTGGATGCATCAGATATAACAGGATAGATTTGCCTTTGTCTACCTTATATTTTAAGTTGTCCTTTAACACAAGTAGGAACTGCCTGATTTTTTGCCACTTTTGGAGCCTATTGCTCTCTAAAGGAACAGTTCAACATTTTAGGAAATACCTTTCTTTCTCACACTCCCATGTCTGTGTGTTAAGTACAGAGCTGGAGCCAGGAAGCACTTAGCTTAGCTGGAAGGAAGGGGAAACAGCTAGCCTTAACATGTTGTATCTCCTTTTTTTAATCCATACAAAAACATAAATATAAAAACAGCAGTTTGGGGCATTAGAGGGCTTAAGTGGTTTAATTATTTCTTCCAATCTTTATGCTAAGTGGTATCAGTGTTGTCATCTAACTCTCATCAGGAAAACATTCCCAAAGTGATGAACTGTTCCTTTAAACAAGAACACATATTTACCAATTCACAGAATTGGTTAGTTTAACAGAACATCACATGACACATACACAAATTATAATCTGCAAATTCAACACATCTTTGTCTTCTCATCCTCCCAAAGGATTTTAAAGCGGTGATGACTCAGTTTGCTTTACTGTTTGTGAATCCTTTTTGGCACAGGGACCTGGGTGGTATTGTGTACTATTGAATGAATCTGATTTTTTTTTTTTAATCTTTAATCTTATTAAAATACCTTATTAAGAAAATAATACACAGGCACAGACACTTACCCGCTGCTTGTCTGGATCCACATATCTGATGCCAAAATAGTCTTTCTCCAACAAGTTGAGGTGGTGGCAGATCAGGTCAAACAGATACTGTCCCTTTGCATCCCGCTGCAAGAGAAGAAAAACAGAAATTTAGCAAGCATGTCAGCAACACATATTTCAACATGTGGCCAAGAAAAGACTCAACAAAGAAGATGCACTTGTCATGAGTTTCAACATGGCGAATAATTCCTGCCAGCAGAATGTGCTTCAGATTTTTTTTTTTAAAACCCTGCCACAGATAACTCGGATTCATCCAATATTAATACACAGCCAGAGCCATCTGAAGTGTCTGGAATAAACCCCATCCATGGCTAAAAGAGGAGCTCAAAGAGAGGATGGATTAAATATGCTGAGATCTCGCTGGGGGTTTTGCTAATACTGTGCATTCTGAACCTCACGAGGAAGCTTCCCTCAGAGAATCTGGTGTATACTGAAACACAGAGAGAAGCCTGGGCATCCTCCACTGTGTCAAACACATATCTGAGACCCTGCTCCTGATTCACAGCACTGTAGTCTGCATTACACTGCTGAGCATCCTGGCTCAAACCAGAACATTTGGATCAGACTGGAACAGCTTTTTTTTTTTTTCTAGTAATCCAACAGTGGCACATAACACTGTCTAAAACACCGCATAGCATTCACTCCTGCCAAAAGATGACAGTACAAACAGTTGCTCTTAGACATAATTTAGTGCTTTCCCTCTGGAAGAGTTTCACACACCTGTGAGGGATGCAGATATAAGTTGCACAAGTACATTGAGAGTGATGACTGCAACTGGGCGAGTTGCTGCAGCGAGGCAGGTACAGTAATAAGTGACAGATTAATCAAACACTGCAGAGAAGCCACACAGTGCAAATCAGTATCAGTCACTTTGAAGAGCTAGAATAAAGACTGAACTCTCAAACTGTGTGATTACACCTGAAAAAAAAAACTCAATACGTAAAACTGAAACTTTTTAAGCAAATTCACAAGACTGGAAATCATAAACTGACATGTCTTCTGGGAGGTTACATACCTTAAAATAGTTTTAATTAATGAGGTTAAACTCAGCTGTCTGTGACATTTAAGCATCTTAACTTCCGTGGCATTAAACCACTGCATCAGAGAATATTTCTAGCAAATGTGATGAGGTTAGAAAGTGGGGGTGATTAATCAGTGTCAGTAAGACAGCAAACATTAATCTTCGGACCACTGTCACTAAACACTGTCGCCCTCCGTGCCAGGGACACGTCATGCCCACGTGCCATATCACAGACTTGTCTCAATGGGGAATTTTTTTTAATTTTTTTTTTTTGAGGAGTGACTGAATGGGTGAATCAGCACATATACACAAACATCCAGGAGTCATGAGGCTCGTGGGTACATGGGGGTAACTGACAAAGCGACTTCTTGTGACTTAATTTCATGGCAAGGAATTTTTGTGCAGCTAAAATTTCTAAGCAATCTCCGACCTGATTCATGTCCATGTCTAAATCACATGTTGGCTGCAGTTTGACAGCCAGTCTCGGCCCTCATAATGACTCACGAGAAGGTCAGCTAAGGTCAAGGTTGGACAGCCACAGTCCGCCATCTCTCACTCCTCCTCTCTCTCTCTCTCTGTGCTCGTTTGTCCTGTGACGGCAGTAGAAGTGTCAGTGGCAGCACTCTCCCCCATGTCATTACTCAGGCCGCAGATAACAGGCACTTCATTAGGACAAAGGCCTGTCGATGTTGGGCTTGTCGCTTAAGTGCCGTGACTCTTCTGACCAAATGCCAATAGGAGCTTTGCTACTGGAGCTAACTGACCTTTCTGTAGCGAGACCGAGGGGCTTCATGGGTGCTCACCACTGTCACTTTGAGATTCTTCTCTTGTTGTAACAGCACTAACCAATCTGATGTGCCTGCTCACTTACAGGGCCATGAGGACATGCAGAAGCAAAGATATTTGTGGTGAGTAGGAAGACATACATTTGTACCAGCATTTTGGAGGAACTACGGTTGGTCATTTTTGCAAACAACGGTTTTCATGAGGATTCCTCAATAAGTGTGTTCATGTTACCAGGTCTTAACTGGTTTTCCACAGTAGTTTCTTGTCATGTGCAAGAGAAAACTGGTTTCCATAAGCAGGACAACTGATTAAAGAAACTCTATATTGTCAGCTAGCTTTCTAAAGAAAACCATCCATACAGGTAAACTAGCCAGCAAATACTGTAGAATCTCAATTAAGTTAAAGATTTTCAGCTTTTCTGCACTTAAAATACAGAAAGAACACAACATAAGCTAAAATTATTAAGGTTTTTCAGTGTAAAACACGATTCCTCCTTTGTTTAACTCAGCTGAAAACCCTGCGATAGGCGGCCACAGGGAGCAACAAAGCCAAACACAAATTAAAAAATGGTTCTGTATTGATAGAACACACTGAGTCAGAAAGGACATCTGCTCCTTTGTTGCAAGGAAAGAGCAAGTTTGTTAGTATTCAACAGCACTCCCACCAACCCCCCCTCCCTCTCACGCTTTTCTTGCTCCCTGGTGCCCCCTACCTCTGTCTCTGCCCCACATCGAGCACAGCTGCATTATTCCCCCGTCGGTCTTTCTAATTACAAGATCGAGGTGATTGCAGGAGAGAAAGGATGTCCTGAAAATTCTAATTAATACTAATGAACCATTTCCTCGCTTGGACTGGCATCTCAATATAGCCCTGCAGGAGCCTCAGCAGATTTACAAAAAAAGGTTTTATTAGTCTGACCTGTGGTGGAAAGAGTTTTAAAACGACCAGGTGACCAGGTGTGACCCTGTTTATAACATTAAATCCTGCTGTGTTGTATTTGCTGAATTAATACTGTTTACACAGTCTCAAGCCTTCTGTCGCCTCCCTACGTAAAAAAAAAAAAAGCGAATACATAAACTGTGAGAAAGGAATTAGTGGTGAGAGTGTGGATGTAACAACAAGCCTGTCATGTGGATGGTTCTGTGCAGCAGAAAATCAACTGAGGCAAAATGTCCCTGTTATCCAGAAGAATACTGAAATAATAGCTTCATCACCAAAAGATTTTTCTGGAGGGGAAATCCAAAAAGAGCTCCAAATCAAAACCGATTTATATTAATAGATGCAGGCTTCAACTAAAAAGCAAAAGCTCATTCTTGTATCCTTGTTGAGTATTTGCTAATTATTTAGCGTCTCTATTTATGCTTGAAATAGCTTGTTACCAAATAATTAAGTCTAAATTTTGTGAATAATATCTAACTAGATCCACCCGTGAATGAACTCAGTCACACACTCTGCTTCCTGGTGTGTTGCCAACAACCAAATGTGCCTGCATCCCTCACAGGCTTCCTGAAACAATCTGATAGACATCCCTAAAAGACACAAAAGAATTAAAGAGATCTTCCTGACGTGTCTCTGACTGAAAAGAACACATCGGCTTTCTTACTTCCTTAGGAGCCCCCAGTGTACAATGGGCACTTTCCTTTCAGATTAATCATTAAAATGGTCTCCATGTCAACACAGGAGCACAGACCATTAATAAAAGATTGTATCACTTTATAGTGCGAGGAGTGGAAACATGATGTCAATGACTGTGTGGGATTGTGTGTGTGTGTGTGTGTATATGTGAGCAGTGTATGGCTAAAGGTACCTAGAGCCCTGAGGTGATTTCTTTGGTTTCATAAGCAGATTGCTTTCTTTTGTCCCGGGAGACGGAGTGATGGCGCTGCTTAATGTGTCAGACCAATTCCATCTCCTGGCCGAGCCGCTCCAGAGTTCAAGTCGTGACCCTGCCACTTCAGCAGGGCCCGAGAGCACACAAAGGCCAACCCACTACCACTTACATTATACTTAAACTGAAGCTCTCTTTCACAGTACACTGTGAAATCAAGTCTGTTTCTATCAAGTTAGAAGCCGAAACGCTTCACATCGTAATCAAAACGTAACGTCTGAAATCACAAGCTTCGTCTGTTCATCTTCATATGAAATCATTGATTGTGCACAGATAGATATTTAAGAGAACTGCAGAAGTCAAATACTCCACAAGCTTTGAACAAAATGACTTATCCTGCTAAGGTGTGGAACCAATTGATCAGCACACGGTCGGACATTTGGTGCCTTATTATTAGCTCAATGGCAGCTCTTAAATAGGGTTATTAACTTATATGCAGCCCGGGGCAGTCGACGGAGACACAGAACATGTAATGGACAGTGACAGAATATCTCAAGAGTGATTAAAATGCTTCGCACACACTATTTTAAATCATCAGTCATCAAATCCGGTTGCTAAAAGGGACAGGACAACACTGACAAACATCAGCATGACAAGAGTGACGTCTCAAGGAACATATAGTGCAACACAAACCGGTGCACATACTGAACCAGCTATACAAAGAATATATACTTTTTTTTTAACAAGTAGTTAATTTATAAGAGAAATGGATGGTTTAATGGCATACACAAATATTATGTGATGGAGTGGTAATGAGCTTTTGTACAAGAGGAAGCCGCGAAGCAGACAAACAGTTTGCAGCACAGTCTCACCAGGCAAAAAGTGGGCCATCAAAACACGATGAGAGTGTGTGAGGATTTGTCCCAGAAATGTGAGGAATCAAGAGAATAAGTAAAGCAAAAGAGAGCTGTGGATGGCAAGATACGGATAATTGCTTTTAAAGCTTCTCGCTGGTAGATAGTTTGAATGGGTGAAATGTGAGTTGGCATTTAATGATTAAAAGGGGAATTCATGAGAGAGGAACGTTCTATTCAGCTAAATGCCACGGCTCCTTCTCAAGACCTCTCAAAAATGATTCATAATTGATATGTTTAGCTGTAACCCTGCTTGACACTGTTGGCAGGGCTCTTAACAAATCAGCGTTGTTATGACCAATGTTATCATACTATGACAAATAAAAGTATAAAAGAATCAATTCGAAGATCAGCAAAATAAGGCCAGCTCCTACCTTCACATCAAACTCTACATGCCACACGGAAATAGACTTATAACGTGATAAGAAGATCAGAAGTGCACTAACCTTAAGTGACTTTGTCTGTTAATGCTTTAGGATACATGTTGTTAAGTGATCATAGGCGGGAAAAGGTGGAAATAGTCCAATTAAAAGTGATAATTATAAAACTGTGTGATGAAACCATGTAAAGAAAAGCTGCAAAACACAAGCTGTTCGACAGGATGTGTTACATTAATAGCAGCAGCAATATGTCTCTGAGCTGCTTTTAATTTTTGAAAATATTGTTGAGGCTAGCAGATGCAACAGCTTAGATCTGTCCCACTCCACTATGTCTACTGTGTACTTGTGTCACATTAGCAAAATCAAATCCATTTTGTGTCTTTAAACCTGTTCGCAACTCCATGAACTGATGGAATGGATTTGCATCTTCAATCAGAAGTGAGGAATTGAATGAGTGTGTTTCAGAAAACTACACTAAACAGGCATAATGCGAAACTAACCAATTACAAATGTTTCCAAACAAACAGCCATGCCAGCAGCTCTGTGGGGCTGTACTTAGGCCAGCATGCTCACAATGACAACATGATAAGCAAGTATAATATTTACAGTGTTCACCATTATAGTGTGTTGGCATGCTAACATTTACTAATTAGCATCAAACACATAGTACAAAGTAAAGGCTGATGGGAGTGTCATTAGTTTTGCCTTCAGGGATCAAGATGGTGCTACAGGAAACGTACAGGGCTCAACAAGTCATTAGGACATCTTTGCCACGTTCTAGCCGAATATAGTTGTGGGTCTTTCGTCTTAATCCTGTAAATGCACAGTGTGTCACTCAGCATTCCCTATCATTCATAAATAGCTACTGCAAAACACTCTCCTGACTTCACAGATGACTTCAGGGTTACTAACAGGATGTACCATCACCACCTGAAAAGTGGCTCTAAATGTGCCTTTGATGGAGAGCTGTTTGTGACATGTGCCTAAATGATTCTGTGCCTTCCTGCAGGCACAAGGAAATGAATACGTTTCTCAATGAGGATTTCTGAGTCATTAGTCCTTCAGCCCACCAGTGATGGATTTCACTGCCAGCTAATAGCTTTTCTGTCACATCTCTCAGCTGCACTTAAAGCTGAGAATTGCAGGCACAACTATTTCAAAATACAGCCCCTGTAGACCACCACGCAGAGCTAGGTTTTAAATAAGAAGAATAAGACAAAAGAAATACATCACACAGTCACTGGATTAGTCTTTTGTTGGCCAGCTAAATACTTATTTAAATGTTTTTGGATGTTTTTTTCCCTATCCACATCTCTGGATACTATGTATATATATATAGTGAACTTGGAGTTGTTCCCCCTCTGCACAACAGTTAGATTTCCTTACTAAAAAGTGTGACAAATACCCCCAAAGCAAAATGAGCAGCACAATCGGTGTCATGCTTGGGATTAGCATATAAACAATGCTTCATTTTTTGGCATTTGCACAGCTCTGGTGATGATGCGCCAGTTAGTTCGGGCTCCCCCAGTGCAGTGAAAGGCTGTCGGGCAATGAATCAGTGTCGCTAATTCAGACTATACCAGCCCCTCGGACCTGACATTTAGTCTCACGCACTGTTAACCTCTACAGTACATGAAATGAGCACTGGGCAGTCTTGCACAGCGTGCAATATTATCACAGCCACATCTAGGTTTAGCCCACAGGCATGACACATTGTACCAGACATGCACATTTGAGTTTCTGGCAAAGACTCATTCACACACTGACTAATGTCTGTTGTTTATCAGTGCAATAGCTATAAGAACTACACAATTGGATTTCTTGGCAAGGGCAGCACTTAGCGCCTCTGAGCTTTTAGTGTTCTTTATCTATTTCATAAACGACATTTCAGAACATTAGACCTTAACAGGAACTATTCCCAAGCAAGTTCATTGTGAGAGCTTACTTTTAAAAGCTACACTACATAGCCTACTAATTGGTCTCAGGCTATAACTTTCACAGTGCACAGTTTTTGTTTTCTTTTTTAATAATGAGGTGACTAGTTCACTGAGCTCCATTCTGATCCTCTTTGGCAAAGCTAACCCCCTGTCAGGCAAAGGCAGCTGGAGCTTACCAGGCAGGCTTCACCACTGGCCCTTTCTTTCAGGCCGGCCGTCTTTAAAATATGCGTGGACATCCATCGGATCTAATTGTTCCACTGCCACGGCACCTTCTGTTTGGCATGATTGTAAGAGATACTGTGCTGATAATGCGAACCCCAGCCTCACAGTCCCCTCCTGATCGTACACTGATGAACTCTGGTTGCCTCCCTGAGTCAGAGCTTCATTTGCACACTTTCAAGTTAGATTTTCAATTGTCCTCCTGTTTATCACACTTAACAGTTTGCTTGAAAAACTGTCCTTTTTGCTGCTACTTACAAAATCTGCTGACACACACAAAACAGCTAAAGCATTATGTGTCTCCTTCAATAAACTGCTGTCGTCAGATCTTTAATGAAAAGCAGGAATGAGATAGAGGGCAGAAAGAAAAAGGCTTTCTGGGAAAAGAGAGGATTCACTCAGAGACGTATCTTTTTTTTTTTTTCTTGTACTGTCAATTGTAATTTCCCTTCTGAGTTCTTGTTTTTTTTTTTTTTTTTAAATATCATTGAAGTGGGATATTTCCCAGCCACAGTTTCACCTATTTTTGTCAAGTGGGTTGATTGAATGTGAAGTCACAGGAGAAAACATCAGTTGGGAATCGCCCTTTTGTCATTTTACATGTACAAAATTCTGCAGAATCACAGCTACATGATAAAAATATTGCATCTTGAAAATTAGACCAGGAAGCAAATTACTATTATTTCCATTAGTTTGCACACTTTTACTAAACATACAGAAAATTGACTTTGCGTTGTGTTTGGATACTTGTGAAGAATAGTTCTGCACATCAGAATCAGTTGGGCTGCGGCGGAGATCGAGCCTCGGGGCTTCATCTAAGGAGAACTTTGTTGCTGAGATTCACTTCTCCTCTGTCACTTTAAGTTAGTCCAATGTGAGACCGCCTTGTCCAAAACGGTCAACTCGCCTACAACCAGTGTTGACCAGAGAGGTGATGACAGGCACGTCACCTAGTCTGGTGTGTTTCATAAATAGTTTCAGAAGAACATAATGGAGTTGAGATGAAAACTGTTTATGTCTTGTTTCATGCAAATAAAGGTGAAATTATGAGGCAGAAATTCCAGAGGAGACCACTTTGTTTGTATTGTTTGCTCAGGAGGGAACCAACGAGCCCGATCAAAAAGCTTGACTGACACCCGCAGACACGGGCTCTACTTTCTTTTTGTCCTCAGCGTCTCTGGTATATCTGCTGATCACGGATACAATGACAATACTCTCTGTGGTCAGAGCCTCTTTCCCTTTTACATAATTAAGAGCTCTTGAACACCTCTGACTAATTTATCACCTAAGTAAAAGCCATGCATAGGTTGTTGAGTGGAATTTGAGATTTATGCATCTCAGCAAATACACAAGTTTCTAATATAAAAGCTCCTGCAGTCAGGTTCTCCAGCTTTCCTACTTTCCATGCAGCAAACACAAGCAGCACACGAATAGCACTGTGCAGCGTATTGACAGATGGCTTTAGAAAACTAAAAACTGCATTGTGATATTATCCCCTGCTGCCTCAAGCCCAAAGCACAAAGAGGCTCATTTATTTGACAAGGCAACGGAGGTAAACTGTACATTTGTTGGCAGGACACAGTGATAAGACTGCTGTGAAGTCAAAGGCAACACACTGAAGTGAGCACGAAGAGGCAAAGGCAGCAGAATCCTTTTGACTAAATTCAGGCTTTTCTGTAGCGAGTAGGCGGGAGCTTGATTTTTTCTGGCTCTGCTGATGAAGTCACTTCCAGATGGAATAATGTTTGCTCGACAAACACACTTGTTTTTCCATGTGACTTTGCAGTGTGGACCACAGAGGAAGTCACTGTCAGTTCACCAAAAATAACACATTTTGGGTTTTTTTAAGTAATCTTGTTGAGTATGATAAAACACAAAAAAAATGTCAGTTTACTGTTGAGATATTTTTATATTCTGGTGACAGCATCATGGTATATGTCATTTTATATATCAGTGCTGATAGATATCATGATATATTTAGGTTTCTGAAAAGTCAACTAAGACACTGCTAATGGATTAATTAAGTGGAAAAGCTAAACTGTTCTGGCTCATTCACCAAATCAACTTCAATACATCATCACACTGAAACAACAATTATATAAAACCTTAAAGCACACCTGTTCACTCATTTACAACACTGCCCACAATCATCCAACACGCTCAAAGTTGTATGTTGTAAAAGGTGTGAAATTTATAGAATTACTTTGTATATATCATCATATCGCCCACCCCTAGTACTGTACATAGCATATTTACATCAAAGTTACCAGACATTTCAATTAGCCTGACAGCTGGACACAATCGATGTGAGCCCCGAGGATGAGAACATTACACTTGATGTTCTGCTGTATTTGCTGTAGTTGGAGGAGCTTGTCAAAAGACTTAGGTTTCTTGATGAAGATAAAAGATACTCTTATTTACAGTGTCACACAACATGGTTATGAAACAGTGCTTCTTCTTCGCAAACTACATTCAGTTGGCCTCTCACTGCAGTGATGGCTGAATTTCACTCAGTGTGCCCTCGGTACTTCTGATGACATCCCACATATTTTGTCGCTGTGTCTGACTCCGGTACGCCAGAGGCGTTCACTGTAAATCAGAGTCTGTTTAGCTCTCTGAAGTAAAGCACTGCTGCTACAAAATGTAACAACAGCTGCCACAGTAGCTGCCTATTTGACTGACTTATGACAATCTGAATATCTGGGCTTGTATGTGGTATAAGAGAAGTACTTGTGTATGACTGGCAGGCAAGCAAGTCAATCAAGCAGCTGACGATGGCGGAGCGATGCCGAGCTCCATTTGTCAGAATTAGCACCCTTTGGCTGTTGTAAACGACTCATGCTGAGCAGAGGGGCCCTCCGTGGTACCACTTCACCCTCTCCATTGTCTCCAGAGCCCCGGGAAAGATCACTTTCCAGTGGTGAATCCAGCCATAAAAATGCAGAAAGCTGTTTGGCCCTGGAGACTGGCTGCCTGCGCACACAGGCGTGAAAGGCCCACCACTGCCCCTGTGTGTCGACGCTCTAATGGAAGCCCAAGGGAGACGCAATCTTGTCAATAAGTGATTCAGAGAAATGAGGTTTTCGTAGAATGTAGCTTCACATAGTTATGACAAGGGCAAATCTATCCATGGGTGGGTCTCCAAACTGCTGCCCCTAAATGATGCCCTGCATGATTGGAGTGAAGATTGACTCAGTTCAGTGGTGAGGAACAGTTCAGCACAGAGAGATTACAGAGATGAGTATGTTATTTTAAGAGTCAGGGGATGATAAAGCCTGCTGTGAGATTTTCATATTCACTGTAATACTTTTCTGACTCTGTGTAAGTATGTTGTTGTCATGTGTTGCACAGCAGACTGGGGTCAGAGACAGAAAGCATAGACCAAACTATCAATTGATTGACTGATTGATGAAACCTGCTCTAATAAAAAATGTTTAACAGTCATATAAAGTATGTATGAGTTGTAGGAAATAGAGTCTGTTACTATCAGGGGCTGCAATAAGGTGAAATAACCTTCAAATGTCAGAAGCTCTCATTAAAGCTGGGTAATCCCAGGTTCCACTATAATGGGAGAAATTAGGAAATTATCTTATTGGTCACACACAGTTGGATCGCCTGGTGGGAAACAAAGCCATTTCAATGCCACTGAGCTCTACAGTGCCCTATATAACTGAGCTGTCTTTGAAAACTCCCAGAGGACGCTGTGGCAAGTCCTTGTACCGTAGGCGACAAAGCCATTACTCCTCATCAAACCCACCTTCATGGCCATTTTGCAACACATTTTTAAAGTCTTTTAGGATTGCAACAAGAACAGACACTTTAAAAGTGCACCATTAGTTTTAAAATGAGAGAAAGGCATTTTATTTCAGGAAAGAAAAAAGCTTATTATTGCTTTAAGCAATTTAACAGAGTAATGTTCCCGAAATACGTAAACCCTGTTCTGTTGTTGAGCGAATCTGATGTGATGTAATCTCAGGCAGGCCCTACACACTCCAAACCGTCCCGAGGTGGTTACTGAGTTAAGACTGTGGTCACGGCAGCTCTTCTCTTACTTTTCACCACCTTATAGACACAATAATGAGCACAATCATTTCTTTGAGATTGTGTTATTTTCCTTGATTATTTAGCGTGACAGCCGTGAAGAGTTTAGCTACGAGGGCGAGGGCGGCTGCTGTCTGCGACCCACTGTGCTGTACTTGGCAACCAAACGGCGAGGCAGGACAAGCTAAAAAGTGCTGCTGAGTTGTCGGCTGGGGATTTGAAGTGACAGCTCATTTGAGAGATTTACTGTGGTGTCACTTAGGCACTCCCTATTGCCTAATCTTTGACACTGTTAACACACTGGAAATATATTCTTCGATCAGTGTTTTAATGAGGACACAGTCTGTGCTAACTTTTCTTGAGAATGACAGACTATATGGTAAGAAACCACTGACAAAGTGTGTGAGGCTCTAATGTTAAGCTCTCAAAGTGTACAGTAAGTATCCATTCAACATCAAAAGCCATACATAAAATTTCATGATATCCAGAGCCTCTACGGTACTGTATGTTGTTCAAGAAGTATGTGAAAATCAATGATTAAAGTAATTCTTAACTGCAGCCCTTAATTTAAAAAAAAACGCTGCTGCACTAGTTATGCTTTTTGTACATAAAACTGATATCAAAGTAAGTGCTTTGCTTAGCAATAGGCAGCACTCACCTGCCTGCAAGTGTAGAGCAGCACATGCAAAATATCTCAGGTCATGTATTGCAAAGTGCGCGGCTTCACACACTGGCTTGTTGGCTTTCACTAAAACTAGACAAGAGTCGGACGCCTCTGCAGCTCGGAGGACTCTGCAGCTAACCTTGTCTGAGGTTAACCACGGGGAAAATGAAGACGAGCATAGCTTAATTGGTTTGCATGCTTAATTAAATGCTGGTATTTTGAGAGCAATCTGATTGTACAGCTAATAAAAATTAAGCCTCTTAGGGTGAATCTCCAGAAGTGGAGCAAAAAATAGAACTTTCAAAGGCAGCTGTGAGAACTCTTTCAGCCGCCTTTCAGTTTCAGGCCCATGCAGCTTAGCTCGTTTACCTCAGGGGAGACACGGTGCTGATTGTCTTACGGCCCCACAGGGACTGAGGGTTAAAAACCTCCCATGCAATCATATGGGATCCAGAGTCATCACGTGCTAAGACAGAGCAGAGACTGAGCAGAGATGTCTTAGCGTTCCAGCAGTTCTTCAGCAGAGGATGACAAATTACTGAGCATTAAAGGCCGATGTATTAACAAAACCGACACTCTGTAACACAGGCGATTACTGTAACTATGTCTTTTAGCTTTTATAGGACACAGTAATTTCTAATACAATTTGTCACGTGACCCCAGAACTGTGCCCTGTCTAAAACCATCACTGGCAATCCGAGTGTATTCCCATAACCACTTCCCTCAACCACCTAATACAAACCCGGGGGGACAAACATGGCCTTTTCTCTCCCTGTTATTCATGCTGCGTGAAAATATTGCTCCTCATAAGCTGATCAGACAGCAGCTGACAGTGAAAAAGACGGGACAGGAGCTGCCACAGCAGAGAATCTACAAAGTATTGTGTACTTTTACAGCACTGGCTTCCTGTTCTTGCTACTTTCAATGGAAGCAGGCACACAGGTCCATGTTCACTGCATAGTTTTGGCGCACAGCAGCCTGAGCACTAGGTGTTAAAAATATTTTAACTTTTCTCAAAACAGGGCTGCGCTTCAAACACGTTTCCGACAGTCTCATAGCAACAGCGGTTTCCATGAGCAGCACTTCTTGCCAGCCTCTCCTTACTCAGGGCCTTACTTCTCACTGCATGCCCTCTGAATGAAGGTAGGCGACTTCTTGCAGAACGTACACAATGTAAAGATAGCACTCAGTCTTCTTAAGCAACAGAGTCTCAAATTCATCTTCAGCTGTCTCCCACACAGCTTACATAAGGTATTGATTTGAGTGTGCCAGACTTCAAATGGGGAAAAAAAAACAAGTGAGTAAGACACAACTCTAAATAGCTTAGCAAATAAAATATTTGTCTTATCAAAGGAGATCTGTTTGACTCTAAACGACTGCTTTCAACCTCAGTGTAAGTTGACAGCAAAATGCCACCTCAAGACTGGGAAGAAAGAGCTTGTAGAGAATTATTTGCCAGAAGCAAAATAACCTGGCATTTAAATGACTTGCACAGTTGAATGAACGGAAAATGGAAGATGAAATAGTATTAGCACAGCCATAGTTTAACACTGAGAGACTGTAAACCTGCAATTTCTTGGGATGACAGCATTGTCTCAAATGTGGAAGACGTGGGAAAAGAAAAACATTTTCTCCTGATGTGTGTGAGCTGAGGGTATCATCGCTTTAGCACACTACTCACACCCATCCACCATTTCTCACTCATACACAAAACTAAAACCAATTAGACATCCTCAAAATATCTGAATGTCATTATCTGTCACTTAAGAACACACTGTTGAACCATTAGACCAAGACTACAACTACTGTGACTCAATGTGGGTCTAAGAACAAAAAAAAGTTAAAAGTTATGCCATCACGGAAAATAAAGTTGTGCTTTTTAAGTAGTAGTAGTAGTAACTACTAGTTCCTGTTACTTTAAAAGTATCATCTTATTTTTGTTTACTACAGGAAACTGCAGAGCCCAAAAATCATTTGGCCCAGACAACAACTAGTCTACCACAAAAAAAAAAAAAAAAAAAAAAACTGACTTTGCACGTTGTTACTCTGAGGAGTACTGAAGTTGCACATCTGTAACAATCACGTTGGCAGTGACAGCTGACGTTCTCTCAGTTCAGCTTCTGCCACACTTCAAATACTGTCACAGTAGATTGGCTCAGCCCAAAGAGATGCGGTATGGAAGTAGCTGAATGCTTTTATGAGGCAATTAGCCATTGTGTTGTGGAGCAACAGTATGCAATTTAGCTCCGAATACATTATACAGTGAACAGGACTGACACTCACAGTCTTAAAACTCACCCACAACAGACTTTTTTTTTTTATGTAGTTTTGACACTTAATTAACACAGAAAGCTGGTTGTGGGCAAAACACAGGGGGAAGGTAAAAAGAAAGGGAAAGTAAAAGGGTTTTAGTTTACAGTCAAAGATACTGAAAAGGAATAGGGCCATTTCTCCCTTAAATTAAGTATTTCATCTCTGCAGCTTTAGGTCATTAGCCTCTAAAATGTATAACAGAAAAATAAAGTATTAAAAGCATCTTCCAGTCATTGAATTTGTAGTACATTTTTGCAATTCATATTCTAAGTTTCAAACTGCATTCTTCTTATGCTCACTTTCTTTCCATTGTCTTATATTCTTAAGATTCTTACTGACCATATTCTTATATTGTGAATGCATAATAAGCTAATATGCACATAAAAACATATGAAAGTCAAACCCTGAAATGGCAGCAACATTTGTACAGACCACTACCCTGTACTGTCTCATTCTTCTCTGAACGTTAAAAATCTCAGAATTCTAAGCGAAGATAGCTGCATCGTCACCGCTGAAAATGAGTGTCTTTACAAGAGCCTCCTACTTCACTGGGTAAAATGAGATTCTTGCCCATAGAACTGTAATACCACAGTGGAAAAAGTAGGCTGTCAGTGTGACCAAAAATAGAGAGCTCCTTGTATTCCCCTTTCGAATACCCAACTCCAACTATGATGCTAAGAGTGTTAAGAAACAGTTCTCACAGAAAGTCATTACAGCTCAGTCACTAACCGAGACAGATTAAAAAAAAAAAAAAAACTGAACTGAGAATTGGGTGTTTTTTTTTTTTTTGTCATGCTTATCCATGTTCTCAAGAAAAGTTTCCCATATCCATGAAGTTGATTAAGAGTGTGAATGTCAGCACAAAAACTCCCTTCATGCAAAATGCAAATATTCATCATTAATTTATTGCTAGATCAGTCTTTCTTTAAGCCTTTAAAATGCTGTGATTGGTGTATCAATGCTCAAGGGAATGCAAAAGACAACAGCACTGGGTTACGTAGGCCACGTTTTGTGCTCCCTGGTCTGAAAGCTTTGACTCTTTGCTGATGAGCAGGGAGGGAGAAGTAACTGCTGAAAACCTACAAGTCGATACCCTGACAAATGCATCTTACTCAGGTATTGATCATTTTTTCACAATAGATGAAGAGCAAATTACCTAGGAAGAGTGAGGAAGAGTGATCTTCTGGAGGGAAACATCTACATTGACTATGGTTCAATATTTCCCAATCGGGCATTATAATAACGTGAAATATTAAAATCCCATTATTTCTCTTTTGAAAAATTTAATAAAAAAACCCCTCATGAGGCTGCGATTTCCTTCATTCTATCACAGACAAAAGATTTGCTGATATCCTTAAAAGTGTCTTGAGGGTTCAAAGGCTTTTTTTTTTTCTTATTTTTATAGGTCGAGGGTTCTTGAACACCTTGAGTACTGCGTGAGTGAGTGAATGAGGCCAGTGGATTGATGCTGCAGGTAAAAAGAAATGGAAGTCCGCTGACTGACAGAGTGGAGGCATGACATCACCCCAGAGGGCTGATGGGAGTGTAGGTACATGCTGGTGCAGAATGCCCAGTTTGGACCTCGTCAGTCAAACAAATAGCATTCTGGCCCTGGAGCATCCTAAACCATCAAAAGGAAGGTGAGTTCAGGAAAGCCACTCAGTATGAGTGGAAAAAACCTTCAGCTGCTGCTCCACTTTCTCACTAAGAGGATCTACATCATCATGTTTCAGGCTGCAGGATACAGAAAAGGTATGTGGTGTGTGATAAATATGATGGATGCCGCAATGCCACTGTAAAATTCTATAAATAGATTTAAGTAGCCAACTTCTGTTTTCTAAGAGACATTCATCCAGGGGTGGTGCTAAGTAGACTGCACTTTGATTTCATTGTTCTCAGGCAGAAGTCTGTATCACGCTTCCAAATTACTGAACTTAACTTTTTCAAATAAAAAAGCTGCTTACTCCCAGAAGCTTTTCGTTCTTTTCTCACTTTTTTTTCTGGTAAGAGAATGATATTATTGTCTCATATTGGAATTCAGTGGACTAAAAACATGGATAAATGGTTTAGCACAGTGTACAAAGAGTAAGAGCCTGAAAATAGTGGCCCCTTGTCTATTTATTGAATCAAGAATCCATCTTAAAATCAAGAATCCATTCTGCTCGGTACAGTTGTGAGCACTCTGTTTTCCTGTGATTATTAGCAACCATTATGGATGCATTCACTTTCTGTTTACCTCTATATAAAGTGGTAGATCTGTCAGCTTGTTTACAGCCTGTATAATTGTCTGACTGCTTGTGTTTCTTGAAACTATTTTTATGAATGCTGCCACAAACTGAGAGCCAGAGAAAGGAAGTTCTAATACACTGTGGTTTTCCATTAAGGTGTCACATCCGTTTTGTGGTTTACTTTAAATGTCATATACTATGAACCTCGGCCTCACAAATCAAAATTCACACTGAATACACCCCAGATGGCTGAGGTTGAGGGCATGGTTCATCTCTGCCTCCATGCCCTTTTCAAGATGGACAGGACCAAGCAGAAAATTCAAAAAGCATAACCAGTCTGGTTGAGCGATGCACAAACTAGCAAAGCTGTAGCAAGGAAAAGGCTGGGTCACTTCACAGTGAGCAACCAAGAGGAACAGATTGTTTCTGCTCTGCATGATCACAGTAGGGACTGGTCTGAAAGGGGTCTTTGTTTGCCCAGGGGGAATCTAGAATGGCAGGGCTTGGCTGCACAGGGTGGCATGTGGTCTGGTGTAACTGGGACCGCGGTGGCGTGGGAGGCTGCACTTTTTGCTGCAGGCCCCTTTCCCTCTGTCTCTCCAACCTCTAGTCATGCAACTCTGGAAGCAATGAGGTAATCCAGCGCTGCACGCAGCGGGCAGCCTCCGATCTGAAGTCTCAGATTGAAAGAAAGGCTAAAGTATTCCAGTCTTTATATCCTGTACTTGATGTTTAAAAAAGAATTCTTGTTTTAAAAATGCCTTTCCGTGGTGCAATGCTCAAAGCCAATTTGTGATGTATTTGTGGTGTATTCACATTCATAAACCGTTCCCTCAAATCCCAGTGGAAGATGGTCAGGAAACCAATCAGCAAGTACCGTCAACAGAAAATTGCAATGAGAGCTAAGCAAACAAATCACTCCATCTGTGCATAGCACTATGCATGAATGCTGGTTACACATCTCTTAAAAGCGAAATAGCCGGTTATCTTTGTAGATACTGGGCTGAATGTGATGTTTATGATGGTGGGTTTGGTGGTGAACATCCATCACCTCAGAATGCAGTGGTCCCAGAAGCAAAAGGTGTGTCTCAACACCATCATCACCTTCTTTGCCCACTGTGCTGCTGCTGCTGCTTCTGCTGCTGCTGCTGCTGCTCTGGTTTAGATGGATGAGCTGTTGTAAGATGGAAATCTCACACCCCTTAAGAACCTCTCTAGTCAGCAAAGGAAAACCGCAACTGGGAAGCATGCTGATAGATTTGTCAGTGTACCTGAATTTATGGCTCTGGGGTGATTCAGGCTGCACACCATCAAAACGACAGGGATAAGGGACAGGAAATAGGGGTTTACTGTTATAAATCAAACATACAAATACACGAAGAGTGGAAACATTTCAAATCACGACATACATTTGATTGATGACTGAGAAATTGGCAGCTGGTAAAGAAGCAACTAAATGGATGGTGATATGCACCATCTGCATTCACTAATATTTGTTTTTCACTCATCCCGGATAGCAATTTAATTCAAAAGGCAGTATTTTTGCAGAAAATCTGAAAGAAGCAAGGTGCAAGACACAATTTCAAACTGAATTTCTGAGCACAAACAGACACTCTCACATTCAAATCCACCGGATCTCGCCTCAGACCCTGTTGCTGTATTTCATTTGGAGGAATAAAGGGCTTGGGTTGACTTTCAAGAGTGAATAGAGCCAAGTTGTTTCCATCCCACAGAGACATGGCAACAACTAAATCTGTTTTAATCCTGGTAATAACTTTTTTTTTTTACTTTTCTTTTTGACTTTCGCTAATTAATAAATACTTGTATTCAATTTGTAATCCCTTTTCTGGCATGAACAAGGGCGCATACAGCCATCCATTAATTTTCATTATTTGAATTCAATGGCAAACCACTGATCTCTAAGGTCATGTAAAACTTCTCTGTGTCCAACAAAAAGATGCAAAATACACACGTGCAATCATGTTGGGACACATTCATACACGTGGACGGGTTTGGTTCAGCGGACAAGCAGTTAGGGATGGCTGCTCATAAAGAAAAACACTGGCTTGAATGAAGTATACATACACACACACACACACCATCTGTAACTGGCTGCCTACTTCAGTGACAGTGATGAATGAAGGTAGGGTAAAGAGGTCTTTAGCATGATGCGTCGCCCATTTAAATGCCAATTGTCATCAGTTAATGTGATTCTGTGATAATAATAATAATAATAATTAAAACAAAAATAACAATACACCATTATTTTAATAATAGATTATCACCCATTTATAGCAAATTATTAATAGTACCATCGTTATCAGGAGCTTTCTTCAGCCCTTCATAATATCAAAAGACGAATTTCTCATAACAAGCAGCTGTACCTCAGAAGGTAGAATAGGTTGGCTATTAATCATGTGGCTTGGTAGTTTGATCCTCTGACTTGTCCTGTCCTTGAGCAAGACACTGAGCATCATGTTTCTCCAAATGCAATCATACGGGGAGGAAATGTAAGCTGCTTTGGACAAAAAGTATTTGCCAATTAAAGATAATACTAAATAAATGATAGGTTTGCATCTAGTGATGACAGGAATTTTGTCTTATGAGCTTGGCTTATGAAGGCAATGTCATAACGCAATGCGTCGCGGTTAACAAATTCCCTGGACAGGATCATGACATTGAGTCGAATTCAGTTGAGAATCCCTACAAAAAGACAAAAGTCCTCTAAACTCTGCTGTAGAAGCCAGGAAGAGAACTAGAACCCCCACAAACCACCATCCTTGAGCCCAAAATGCTGATCTCATTACCACCATGTAATCAGCCTTTTTAATGATCGGGGCCCCTTTCAGTCTCCCGCGGATCACGTCATCCATCTGCTCCACTGGGATGCAGTCCTACTCTCCTAGCCCTGAGCCCACTGGAGCACCAGCGCTGGATTAGCAGAATGTGCTAATGCTGCACCCTTCAGGCACTAATTACTGTACCAGAACAAGCGGATTTTCATCTGCGGGCTGTATCGCTTAATGTGATGTGTGCTGCCACTTGCTTTTGTTTGTAAGTCTTTACTGCACACTGAATTTGTAAATACGGGAAGGAAAGACAGGAGTTTGTTTAGCCAGCCGAAAAAGAAAAAAAAAAAAATCAGAGATAACAGGACTGATACCCAGCTTGCATGTCAACTATGGTGATGACTCACAGACTGGGAGAAGTGGTGAGAAAACAAACAGAAAAGTATAGTGCAATGACATCTAGCTCTGTCATGATAAAGGCACAAGTGTTACATGAGGTGAGCGAGGAAGTGCAACGTGAGGTGAGATGTAGCTGGGAGCAGAGAAGAGAGTTTGGGCACATATTACACAGCACACCTGGGGAGCGGTGACGAAATGTGTAGTTGCCATGGTGATGAGGTGCCACAGCATCCCAGAACTCCAAGGACATGGAAATGTCTTTTTTTTTTTTCCTTGCCTGCCCCTCAGAAACACCAAAGATAAATGAGAACACAAATTGCAACACAAGTCCATGTTTATGCTGCTGTATGTCAACTTCACTATGATAAAGAGACACACCAATATCTCTACATTAAATGTTAAGAGATATACATTTAAAGGTAAGTACAGGCTCAGCAATCCCTTACGAACATTAAGCCGACCACATTTTACACCAGAAGGATTATTATTCACATACAACGTACAGCAGAAAGTAGGGCCACATCTTCATGGTTCATTGGACTAAATTCTAAAAGCGGAATGTATTTTCTATAATCCTCTCAGGCTAGCGGTTACATAAAACATCTTGATTGAGAAAAATAATCCACTACTGGATATCAGAACAGGGTCACAGAGAAATAAACCTGCAGAGTGGGTTGGGATCTAAGCATAACGGACTGTGTGCAGGAGGAAGTGGAGACGGAGACACAGAACGGCGAGAAAACCTGGATTAGACCCGCACAGCTGTACAACTGACCACGATCTCGCTAGATGTTCACGCTAAGAGCAGAAAATCTACTTGGTATGTGTGAGATGATTATAGGATTTGATCAGTCAAAATCTTATCTTCTGTTTCCAAGGACAGCATGAAAAAGGGAGATAGCAGTATAAAATAAACCAGTTTTCAACATCCCTCTTATTTAATTCTCTGCGAATTAAATTTCTGCTGCCTTTTTGTGACCTTATTCTCTAAGAGGAATGCGGCATCCATCTGTCTTTCTCTGGTGGTGACATTCTGAAGGATTTGTGACGGTGCTTAAATAATATTATATTGTTGGTCTGACAGTGCGCTGTGCCCCCCTCTCCCTTTCTCTCACTGCCTCCCCTCGGTGACTCATCAGGCAATAACCTTGACAAATGACCTTCAACACCCACACTCAGCACAGCAACGCTGACAAGATTTACAAAGCACATTCAAACTGGCCTTCACTTCCCTCCATCTGTCATCTTCCCAATTATGTAGGTCTACAAACATTTATATACTAGTGATTCACCTTCTGAACATTTACCAAGGATTTGGATGAAAACTGTGGGTTGGTGCACTACAGAGATGTAATACTGCCTAACACAGAACAGTATTAGTGGCAATTTCATGCTATACCTGTGTTGCTGCTGAGGTCATGCAGTCTTGCTGACCAAACTGTCAGCCTTGTGCATTTAGGTTCCATATGGCAGAGAGCTAGTGAGCCCTGAAATGTCTAGTTTCTTTATATTTGTGTTAAAATGACTAGGGATTACTATCAGTCGTGAGGAAAAACAAAACCACCACTATCTGCCATGAGTACACAAGGCTTAAAAGTGGAGCAGTGCAATAAACCAAGCACTGTCCTGAGGGACAAATGCAATGTGCAGCATGTATATTCCTGCCAAAAATGCCTGTGCCTGTTTGAATTGGGCCAAAGAAACATGCTAGCATTGAATGTCTCGAGTATTTTAGAGGAAAAGAACATTCTCTGAGGACACCCTGTTGTTTTGAGTATAAAATCATCAGTGCTGTAGGCAGGAAGAGGTCAAGTATTGCATCACTATTTGTTACTGGTAACTAGCTGTCCAGTTGTGACAGAAAAGGAGCAGATTGTTCCAAAACAGACTGTCTTGTGCAACGCAGGTGTAAACCAAACCTGCCTCTGAGGACCGTGGTATGGTGTTCACAAGTTCACATGACCGCCCTATGTCCAGAAGGAGTCTTTGGCATCACATACATTAAAAAAAAACTCACAGTATGTTATACACAGTATAAATAATTACATCATCTTATTTATCTAAAAGCCACCAAAAGTCACGTGGGCCAGCAGTCAGCCAGGCGGAGCCAGAGAAAGATGCTAATGCACATGCATTATGGACATGGGTGTAAGAAGCGGAATATACCTTTCCAGCAAAGGCTGTGCACTGGGTAAGCTTTTACTGGAGGGGATGGACGACTCAGATTGGATTTAATACAGCCAGGGTGTTTGACAATATAATCACAGAGTTGTGACATTGCACAGCAGAAAGCTTGACTGAGGTATTAAAAAAAGATATGCGCCTTTGAGATGGACATAGAAGATATATGTATTATTTAGCAATAAGTTGAAAAGGGATACTAATATACATTTTTCACATCAGATATTTTGACTTGTCTTAACAGGAAGAAAGGACTATTTTGCTGTAAGAAAAGCCAAACAAAACACACATGAATTTTCGCCCCTTCACAGTCCTCGTCTTGTGTGCTCTGATTCCAAGACAAGAGTCTCCATGATAAATCAAATCAAGGTGCTGTCTCCAGTGAATGAAGTGGGCTGTGAAGTATTGACTGCAAAGTCTGGCCAAGTGTCACAGAGTAAACATCAGCTGACAGCTGGGTGGTAATTACTGCACCATTCGCAGAAGGGCACAGCCTTGGCAAAGATTCAAACACTCATATTTTGCCCGCTCTACAGCTCGAAAAGATGAAAGTTCAAATCTCAGTGAAATATCAAAGACAGGCAATATGTTGATTTCTGTCAAATTAGCAAAAAATCAACTTTGGCTTTGGTCAAAGAGAAGTGGCCTACATTTAGTTTCATTTCTGTAACTTGGACCGCACTGCCAATTTCCTGGGAAAGTATACTACTGTCTGAATATCCAACATCCTCAGTACATGGTGGTAGCAAGTACATAGCTCTTACATATTCATTCATCTATTATTTAGCCACTTGCAACTTTAAGACACAGCCTGGCTGAGGAAATGATGTAATTATTGCAAAATAACAGAGAAAGTCCCACATCATCTTACAATCCGATCACTTCCCTGATAGTTGAAATGGAGACTGTTAATCCTGCTTTACAAGTTTCTTTTTAATGATGTCCTTGTGCACAGATCAAAACATTTCTATAGAACGACTAAGAATCAATCTTATAAAGACTAGTGATAGAGTAAAAAGTACACGACAAATACAAGTGCTCTTCTAAATCAAATAATGTACTGACAACAATTATACCAGATTTGTAGATATAATGTAGAATAATCTCAGTTTAATTGCACCTCCTACAGACCAACAGCACTCCTCAGCCATGACTGTCACCACAATGCATCATTACCAAGCCAACAACGACAGGCTGCGATTGTTCCCACCAGAGGAGGTGGGTAATGGGATGTCCTGAAGGGCACTCCAGGGGGCTTTCCATAAAGCTCTGCTGCCACTCTTCAGTTAGCTACCCTCATTAATTATAGAGGCCAGTTAATGCCTACTGTATAAAAGGCGTTCAAGGAAGGCCCGGAGGAGCCAGGAGTGAGAGAAGTGGTCAATGAGGATGCTGCAGCAAAACTCAGCAACTCACTCAGGAGGGAAACTTGTCTCTTCCTCTCTCTGAACACTACACTGGTAAGCTATAAGTCAGCTTTACTGCTGATGAGATGTTTGCTGTGTTGAATCTTGTTCATGTGTTGTTGTTATACCACGAATGCTGTCACTGGATAAACCTTAAAAAAAAAAAAAAAAAAAAAAAAAAAGAAAAACATCAACTGGAGCATCTGCTTTGTGCCTTGTTGTGAGCCTTCGATCAGAGAAGGAGGCCATAGGCTACATGTTACATAACGTGGTAAACCTCTAAGACTCCTCTGGTTTGAAAGGCAACAAAACTGTAGCACATTGTGAGCAACGCAATCAATCCAAGATATATCACTGAATCTACCCAGTGCGTTTGTACGCAGGGCACCGACAGATCAGATAATGATAGTCACAGAATGTGTTCATGATTCATTAGCTTTGCATTGTGCTTGAGGCAGCATGTGGGCGGAGGTGGCCAGGCCAACTCCTCTGTGGAGTTTATTCTCTGTACCTGCACTGAGGAATGACTAGTGCTAAAAATAGCTAAGCTCACCACAAACCAGACCACAGCATCATTAGCATCATCAGTATCCCCACAGCCCACGGGATAAGTATTGATCTCTGTATATGAGTGGACCGATCCTCATTTAATTGCACTCCAATTTGGATAGCTCCTATGACACATGGACTGTTATGATACATGAATATAAAAGAATTCTCCCAAAGTAAGAGGCCAAAAGCTGAATATTTCATTTACAAAATATTATGCAAATAGAAACGACTGAGAAGATATGTGAAGGTTTTTGTACCGTCTTCTTACCCTTCTATATAATATAAAACTATTGAAGCTGCACTGTATGCCAAAGAGGCCTGGGGCAAACAATCACTCTTCCCTTCCAAATGAGTTGGGAGCCTGACGTGCTGGGTAGCTGTGCAAACAGCCCTTTATTCCCTTCAGCGGCACCTGTCTCCCACCCTGGGGACATTGGGGAGCTCCATGAACACCATTTATTGAGAAGGAAGCACCACTGTTGAAACAATCCCCTCCAGACTGCTATTCTCCTGCCATATGGCACACCTCTGTCTGTGTACTCAGCCAAAACAAAGACACAGAGCTGCCACCAAAGGCTAAAACTATTTCCTTAGGTCTTTTCTTTGTACAAATTCTACAGATTTTCAGTGCCACCACAGCTCATGTCATACACACAGACCAAGAAAAATAAGGAGACAGTTGTCTACAAATTCTTTTCTCAAATTTACTGCTTAAAGGGTCAGTTTGCAGCCATGTTTTCATCTGAAGGCCATTCTTTTTTACAGCATCATCTCGGTTTTTAGCCATCTTGCCCTCAAGCTCTCCTCATTCATTTTCAATTACAAGTTTAGAAACTGGAAAGCACAACATCTTGTATAGGTGCATGTCACAAAAATGGACACTCTTAGGATGCTGGTGTTATTTTTGGCCACGCGTCCCTCTAGGGACAGCAATGTCAATCTGACGGCTGATTTGTCCACCACCTTGCTCCAGACTGAAATAGTTCAACACCTATTAAATGGTGGTGCGGAGAGGTTAACCCTAATAACTTTGCACAAATAGCTACAAAACTATTAGCATTCCCATCAGGCTCAGGTGCACCTTGTGCATGTCAGCAAATGTTCAAGCATCAAACTGTTTGTGTTGTCTAACCACGAACATTATGTAAAACTATTTGGATTTTAAGCAAGTAATCATTCCACATCCAGTTTTTACAAAGATGAATCACAATGGTGGCGTCAGCCCGTGGTCACTGAGATCCGTCAGTCTGATATTTGGTTTGAAATAAATATAACCAAATAAACAAAAACAGCTCATCTCTAGTTTTACATAACTGACAGCAAGAGAGTACATCTGATGGTTTGTAAGATATCAGATGCTCCATTCAGTCAGTCATGACACAAACACCCCCAGAGAGACATGCACATTGATAATCATATGCACAACTGTTAAACCCTAAATCTATGTCACTACTTGGCCTGAAAACCCATTTTCCTCAAGACAGCAATGCAGTTGTTCAGCTCTTACGCTCTTCCTAATGTGGTTTTCTTGTGTTAGATGTGGGGATAGTCTCCTGTTACAATTACAAACATCATAGGGCACAGAATGTAATTTTCTGAAGCAAATGAAAAGATGCAAGCGACTGAGTCCACTACGTACTCACTCTCCACTAAAGTCAGTGAGGCGTGAAAGCAAATGGAGACAGAGGGCACTAAGGAGGGGAGAGGAGAGAGGGGAGAGGAGAGGAGACACCCAAATAACAAGTCTTTATCTTGGTTTGTTGTCTAATATGTCCAGACACACAACCTAATGAACCAAGAATAATGAGAATGTTTTTCCCCTTAACTGATTTCCAGCAGCTGTTGTAGCTAAAGGAGGAGGACACCTGGGAAATATGTTGTGACAGGCAGTGGTTGTCCTGGTCACTAGGATTCAGAGCCTGGCTGGTTTCCAGGTTGGCCAGCTAATCAGAGACCAAATCAGAAAGACATTCCACAGGAGTAATTCAAAGACGTAATGTGATATACACCGATCAGCCACAACATTAAAACCACTGACAGGTGAAGAGAATAACACTGATTATCTCATTACCACTCTCCCCGTCAGGGAGGTGGGATTTATTAGGCAGCAAGTGAACAGTCACATGATGTCTTGATGTGGCGGAAGCAGCCAAAAGGGGCAAGAGTAAGGATCTGAGCGACTTTGACAAAGGCCAAATTGTGATGGCTAGACGACTGGGTCAGAGCATCTCAGCCAAAACAGGAGGTCTTGTGAGTTGTTCCCAGTATGCAGTGGTCCGTACCTGTCAAGAAAGGTCCAAGGAAGGACAACCAGGGAAGCAGAGACAAGGTCATGGCAGCCGTAGGCTCACTGATGCATGTGTGGAGTGAAGACTGGCCTGTGTGGTCTGAGCCCACAGAGGAGCTACTGTAACACAAATTGCTGAAATCTTTCTGTGACAGAAAGCTGTCAGAACACTCAGTGCATCGCAGCTTGCTCTGCAAATCATGTTACAAGCTATCTTTTCTTTTTGCCTTCAGCACGACAGTAAAAAAAAAAAAAAACAGCAGTGTTGATGGAACTGTCACGGAAAACACAAATAACTCAAAACAAATCAACGTTTTCAAGGTACAAAAAGCTATAATAGCAAGAAATTAAATACATGTATAATCTCTGATATTAGCTCATTGATCTATTAAAACATTACTACTACAACTTACTGTTGTAAAATAAAATTATTACCTTCCCAGGAGGCCAAAGAAATCTAATCTATCTTGAAATCTAATCTATTAGGAAATTAAATTATGTATTTTGAGCAGTAGAAAAATGCTAAATAGAAAATGGTAATCTAATAATGCACCTGAGGGTGAAATTTGGCTGCAGCACATGCAGACATTTATAGTCACCTAGCTGAACTATATAAGATACAGTCACAGGCATTCACAGGCTTACACCTCAGCAATGACCAAGTGAAGAAATCTCACAGGATGTCAGCACATATAGATGTAAGCCCTTATTCCAAAACGAAACTGTTTAAATTTAAAATAAACAATCTTTTCATTTCAAAGAGATTGTACTGTTATTGTTTTTAATAAAAACACATTTTTCTGAATTGACCCAGAACCTGCAGTGGACAGCTGTCTTTGTGTCTGTGGCTTGTTGTGTATTTCCATTGGCCAGCCTCTTTGTCTCCTGCGTGTGCTCATCTATCTCCTCTCCAGAGACACTCATCTCTTCTGACTGCTGCGCTGACACACACACAAAGGAAAAGGAGACTGACTGCATGCATGAATAGCTGTTAGTGTAATCTGCAGGCCCAGACACACACGTGGAACAATGGGAGCCACCCAGGCTTTTATTTGATTCTAAGATGGAATAAAATATTGACTGATGGATGATATGGCATGCAAATATATACGCACACAGTTACGCACAATGCAACCATACAGTGCTCACACACACAAATAATGACTCTCATAAAGCAACTCAGCCTGTCATCTATCTACGCAGTGGAAAACCCAACTCCTTCTCTGGAGAAAATTATCTGGAGTGGGTGTCAAATTAGACTTAGATGAATTAAAGACTCAAAGGGTGAAATACCATAAAACAAGCAGCCCGCCTCGTCTCAACATCTTGTTGCAACACTACACTACGACACTCTGTTCAATCTGCGTGCCGTGGCAGACCTGAGAAAAAGGCACATATTGTTGCTCTTTTGAACAGAGAGATAAAAGACAGTGACGGAAAGCAGGAGTGAAATCCACAGAGAGTGAACAGAGCTCGGTGCTCTAAGTGCGGCTCAAGTAACCCTCTTCACAGGCTCCCAGCCACATCTGTACCAGGATGACAGGATCTCGGATTTCTCTTAGAGCTAGATGCTCATTTGTGAGAGTGCAGATGGCTTTCCTTAGTTACCACTTCTACTATAATGCTCAAGATCAGCCACCTTCCTCCTGGCAAACAGCACCGACCTGTAAAAAAGCATCCTGCCAGCTGCAGTTGCTTCACAGGAGACTATGTTTAATTTGTCCTTATGAATATCAAGCAGAACACAATAAAATGCTACACCCCTCCTCCTTCATTTCCTCGCAACAATAAATTATTGTCAATGGTATTATTATTGTTATTCACAACAATCAATAATTTTGCCCGAAAGAGCTTAATATGTGTGACAAAAACAAGGACCCCATTAGACGCAAGCGAGAATTAAATCAAGTTGTAGCTTTAATACCAGGGTGACAGCTCAGACGCCTGGATCTGTGCGACCATTTAACATGTTTACACTATGCACCAATGCCCCAGTCTGATACACCAGATCATACTGTACCACTTAATTAGACCGGGACATGACATGACCGATTTGTACCAAAAACAGTCTAAAAATTCAGAGTTTCCACTATCAGTGACATTAATTCAGGCACAGCAGGCAGGAGACAAGCTCGTTTTTTTTTGTGGTGCAGAAATTAAAAATGATCCCTCCGAGTTCCAAGCATGGAAGTGCGCAGATTTTTAATTTGGGGAAAAGAGAACATGTCTCTGGTTGGTATTGATTATCAGCAGAGGAATAGCTGGGTCGGTGTATCCCTAGTTAACACACTTCCACAATTTTCCACACCATTTTCTGCAATTACAAAATCTCGGTGGTTAAACAGTCTTGTTCTTAGCTGCAGGAGAGGGACCTTGCTTTGTCCTGGTGCAGTGGACAGGTTGTGCATTCTGAGACACCTTCATGCAAATCACTTCCGCACCCAGCTGTAACCTGCCTAACCTCTCTCATCAGTGAAGGTCTTTTGCCGACATGAATATTTTTGTTTATTATATAGCTCTTGGCAAATTAATATTGCGCATCAAATCTCAATGTACCAGGCATTAAGATGCCACACTACCTCAAATGTTGCTTAAACATGGAACCTGCGTGCATTATTTAATCTGCTGCTGAACTTCTTCACTCCGTCTGCAAGCTTCATACTTATGTTTTATTTATACATGACTCACCGTCTGGTGGAGTTTTTTGTTGTGTTTTTTTTTTTTTTTTCAAATGGAGCAATGTGAAGGCTGGGGCTACACATATATAGTGTTTAAGTCCAATTTATATAGGGAGAAAAAAAGTTGTGACTAAACAGTAACTCTGTCTGCTCAACACAAAACACCTTTTTACTTGACACATTATGTGACATTATCAAACACACACTTATCTTTTAAGTCAAATGAATATACCTAAATCCAGAAATTAAGCTGTCTCATGAAACCCAAGTGAACCACAAATCTATATGAACACTAAAAACAAGAGGCTACAGCCAACCTTGGAACACGCCTTGGCCTGCACACTGAAAATAGCAACACAAGTTCAACTCTACGCTGAGCTGTGATGTTTCATTCCCCAAAGCAACAGAGCAAGAATAGAGTACACTCTATCTCCAAAATTCCACGCCGAAAATCAACATCAATCAAATAATGTTTATTTATTGTATGAGCAAGTGCTTCCTTGTTTATTTTATGGGCAATAGCATAGCAGGAACCTGTATAATGGCATAGCTGGAACACAGCAAGAATTATGCCCTCATTATGCCCTTGAAAATAGTTTGATAAAATGATGAGACAGTTTCCTGAACAGTGACCACACTGAAAACATCACAGAGGTGAGATCCCACAGAGCACACAGTGTAGGTAAATCTGCTGAGGAGAAAAATAAAACACGAGACCTCGTGGCACAGATGGAGGCAAAGGAAGATTGAAGAAGGAGGGGAGGAACGGCAATCATTAGCTCAAAAAACCCTGCAGTGAGGCTGTGTGCAGCAGAACCACACGCCTGATGATACAGACTGAGAGAAAGAGAGGTGACCCGTGGAGCAGACGAGAGTGGGATGAAACGGAGAAATACCGGAAGCACGAAATGAGAGAAAGGAGAAATATGCCTCATAAAGGAAACTGCCCCATCCTCCCTGTTGAAAAAAAAATGCTCCCTTGCAGGACATCATAATTAAGTGACGCAACAATGAAGACTGAACTGAGAGTTGAAAATGAAATGAATCTCTCTACCTCGCTCTCTGTCAGTACTTCTCTGGCTGTCTTTCACTGCTCTATTGGCTGTCGGCTGGAGTGTGACAGCTGTCAGACTAAATCTGATTTCGGCTCAGCACCTGGCCTGAGTGCTGATGACACCCACAATATTATTCATCTCCATTACAAAGCAACTTTTGTATTGGAAAACGTGACAAATGATTATTCACAACTAACGACATCGTTGGACTGACAGAGACAAAAGGTACGTGTGCTCTGTTAAACATTTTATAAACATGACAAAGTATTTTAAACAACACCCACACAGCTGATAGAAGAATAAGAATCCAATGGAGATCAATAGATTTTAACCTGCTGTTGCAGCGTAAGTTGACAAAAACTGCAGTTTTGCTGTTTTTCACTTAGAGTGTAGTGGTACGAGCTTTTCCCTGTGTTTCCTCATTAGTCTGCAGAGGCACAAGGCCTTGAAGTACTGCGAAACAAAGGCTGGATTCTCTCATAGAGCAGAGAGCCCCGAGGCTCAAAGACAAACAGGACCAGAGCAACAAGGGGGAAGTAAAGAGGAGAGGACGCAAAGTATAGTCTGACTATCGATAGCAGCCCAGTGACCCTCGTCACAAAGCTGCTAACTTTTCGTAGAAAAGTCTTCTCAAACAACATATTCTGTGCTGACCTAAAAATTAAGTTACAGAGAAAACATCAGCAATAGCATTTCCTTCTCCTTCTAAATCTGTATTTGTTTAGACACCGCAGAATAATTATTAACAAACGTATTACAGTTTATATCACAACTGATTTAAAATCACATTTTTGTGCCCTCCATTAGCAGCTGGCTGCAAAGCTGTGATCAGGCATGCTGTGGTCCCAAAACAAAAACATGAGGGTAGTTACACAACAAAAACCGCTCTGCACAAAACGTGACTCATTATAAAACATAACCCGATATGCAATATTAAAAAAAGGCTGGTGCATTGTACTCCTACAGTACTGAGCCTGGCATTACACTGCAATTAAAATTCTGTTTGATACCAAATTGAGCCCACAAACTTTTTGAGGTCAGCGTTTGAAGACAGCTCTTATCTGATTAATTCTCTGGCTTGAGGTGGTCCGTCGCTCCTGTGCATCGTGACTGCAGGTTACAAACACCCTTCATTATCTGTAACTGATCAAAGCTTAACTCCACACTGTTTTTTCCCTTATAAATGAGTTAAGCTATCCGAGGTTCTCCCTTTCGCAGTTCCCACCAAGACTTGCACTTGCACAGCACCGTGTTAACTCATTTATGAGGCCACTGAAGTATATAAATATCACCAACAAGCTGTGCAATCTGTTTGCATTACTATGGCTGTAGGCTATCTCCTATTAAAGTGAAGCGTGGCCTGCTAGGGGAGCAGGATCATCAACCCTGCTCTGGTCTTGTCCACTTCTCTCATTAGGAGACCAATCACCAAGGGAATATAGTGCTCTGGTAGGAGGTTTAATATTCATGCTTCCAGGTGGAGCATAACCCCAGGCCCCTCTCTGTTTCTCTTTATCACACAATACATCCCAGAAAGGACAAAGGAGGGCTCAGCAGACTGCTACCGACACACTGACAGACTGCCTGCCTGCTCTCCATCCTGCCCACACACACACACACACACACACACACACACACACACACACACACACACACACACACAAAGAGACACTGTTGGGAATAGAGAGAGAGCCATTTGGTGAGACAAACCCAAACAAGCTCTGCACCCACATTTAGCGGCCTGAGCATCCTGATATGACAGCGCAACAAATAATGAGAGCTGATGGCATTTCTGAGAGAGAAAAACAGACAGAAAACGTTCATGTGAGCAAGCTCATGTTTCAACGAGAGCACAGCAAAAGACTCATTTGGCATCTTGTCTGCGGCTAAGCTCTTTCATGAATCCCAGTAAGCCAGTGCAGGTCAGGAGGAGTTTAACTTCCCTGTTATGCCCCGCTGGAGTATCGAGAGCTGTGTGTGTGAGACAGCAGTGAAACACAAGAGGGGAGATTAAGGACCACATCCAGCGGCAGCTACCGAGGAGCAGTCCTTTGCAACCTTGACACGATGCATCAGCTCTTTTCATTATCAACAAGACATGACTGATAGAGTGTAACTGGCAAGTGGCTGTTCCCACATATCAAATCCCCATGAAAGAGACTGGAGAGGGCTTCATGCCAGGGCTGTCCTGCCCCGCTCTGCTGTGATAGATGCTACAGTGATGTAATCCTTAATCGCAACCAGCCATGCGCCACAGGTTCAGCCAATCGTGATGCTGGTGCGCAGTGATGCTGGTAAACACAAGTGACGTTCTCATGAGGTTAGTCCTCATGAAACATTCAGACTTAGCACACATTTTAATCATTCATATGAAGCATAGCAACAGTGTGTCGGCCGCCGTGAGCTGCGAGCACACACACCTGCACACAGAAGCACACAGAGGCATGCAATCTTTCAACCCGAGCTGATATATTGTACGCCCAGTGGAACTGGTGCAGCCCACCTCTGAAGGTCCTGACAGTGTAAAGTCAGCAAAGAGAGACACCTGCAGTCACAAGGGATCTCTTAGAGGTCACAATGGACGCTGCGCCTGAAACTCTAATGACAATAAAACATCTTTGTACTGAGATCCATTCACAGATGAATCAATATTACTTTGTCCTCTTTCTCATTTTTTTGATATGCATCAATTTAAATACATTGACACAGTCGGCGAGAACAAAACAAAACCAGTGAAAAACAAAGTCAATTCAGCTGAGGTTCATGTATCGAACCTCAATATTTTTTTGGTGCCAATCGAAATGTGTCCAATCTGACCAAGTACTTAAAAGTATCAAAGAATCATTTAGGCATAGGCTAGATTCACAACAAGCCAAGACCCTGAAACTGAAGACACTAATTTAAGTTTTGTGTGGATTGGCTGAACTTTAACAACAAGCATATCCGGGCATCTCAAATGTTACAGAAAGACTGTCTAGAATATCTGTGATGATAATGGCATCACAAGTGGTACAAGTCTGAATGTGCGTCAGGGTTGCCCTGGTTGGTGTGGGCATGGCATCAGTCACCACACCACCGGTACCCTCCAATGGCATTCAGTGAATGAATTACCTTTCTGTGAGAGCAAACGGCCAAGTCTTTGTCAGGGGCTTTTGGAAGGGAGAGCCTGACCAGAGAGTGATCTCACATTTTGTTAGAGCAAATGTGGAGTCACCGTAGCAACAGCTGGGACCCTGGCAGCAAAGTAAAGCACCCCTCAATACACACACACACACAGACACACACACACACACACACACACAGATAAGCTACCATCCCCCGGCAGCCTCTTCACCAAGACATTAGCAGACCTCAGGAGAACTTGTACAGCATTGATTTTGGTCACTGCAGCAGTGAAAGGGCAGAAAGGCCTACACTAACTCTTTATTATCTTAGCACAGACTTCAGAGCACACCCAATTTTTTTGTGGGCTTTTTACTTTTGAGTTGATTTAAGAGACACTGCCCTGAAAGCTGGTGGTTGTGGCTTTCTCAAACAAGTCGGTTAACAGAAAATGACAGGAAGTCGCAGGTTTCAGAGGGTACAAACTATAATTAACTTTGTATCTGAAATGGAGGGGGCCCGATCGCTGTGCTGACAACCATTCAATAAATCCGTAATTAATTAGAAGCACAACAGTGGTTTTTTGAATGTCTAATAGAATGTATACTAGTGAAAGTGGAATTAAGGTCGATCTGCATCTGTTTCCACATGTCTGTAGAAACTGACTTTCTCTCTCTCTTTCTGCCTCCCCTACCCACACAAAATTCACAAAAACCTTTTCAACCATTTTAGTGCGACAAGAGACAAAGACACATTTTAAGAATGGGGATCTGGAGGAAATACTGGCAACTGACTGTGTAAGAGAGGAATATGTAAGGCTTCTTTATATGCACAGGCTGAGGAGGTGGAACTTTTAAGGCAAACTCAGCATAAACAACCTGCTTTTAGATGTCATCAATAATGCATCTGACAGAACTAAATTAGAGTAATGTTTGAATTTTTTCTACAGGAAAAGACGCACAAACAAAAGAAAGACGACTTCTGTATTTATATTGATATCTGATTAACGATGTGGCATTTACTTTTAGATGTGATTTATCTGTTATTCAGACATGACAAAAATATGAGGCAGTGTTAAGTCTCTGTGCTGCAACACTGCATTAAAATCAGAGCAGAAGAGGCCTGAGGGCAAAGGAGGATTTCAGACACTTCCATCAACCTGCAACTACATGAGCGCTAAATCTACAGGGCTGTGTGATGATGAGTGCCCCCCCCACCATCCAAACATTGAGGGAAGATCCATAATTCATTGAAGCAAAACTGAAGTTCATGCATTACAGCTGCCACTGCTTTAAAAAGATGCACACATTTCCTGCCCTTCTTTTGAGAGTTGTCGGTGCATGCTTATTTTCTGCTGAAGGTGGCTTTGTTAACGCAGACACCATGGAGATGTCCCCATCAATAAAGAGGTTGATACCTGGCTCAATGTCACAGAAAGGAAGGAGGCTAGCCTAAGCCAGGGGCAAATCTGAATTTGGACCCATTAAACGGCTTACGGAAAGGATCAGAGTATAATGGAAACAGGTCTAGTGGGAATAAAATCCCAGCGAGCTAGAAAGAGGATAGGAAGGTGAAAAAGAGTAGGAGGAAAAGAGAGAAACACAGAGCAGGACAGAGAGAAAGAGAGAGAGAGAGAGAGAGAGAGAGAGAGAGAGAGAGAGAGAGAGAGAGACTGTGTGAGACTGAGAATATATGACCTAGTTATGCCTCTTACTTTGCATTCCCTAGTCTAGGTGTCCTGGTATCCTAGGTGATTTTGGTTTTTGGGAGGCCAGAAGGCTGGAAGGAAGGAAGGGCAAAGTTTGAACTAAATGAGGAACAAGCTCCAGTGATGTGGCTGGTCAGGTGGATCAGCCTGCTCCCGCCCAGGGCCAGGTTAGACAGAAACATAGTCAGGATGCCAGACAGTCACAGCAGAGCCGGAGTGTTCTCCTCTTTCACTCCACTCCCCTCCTTCCAGCCTGCTGACGTCAGCTACCCAGACCACACGACTATGCTGCAAACAGCACACCTGCTGGCTTCACAGTCCGTCTGGCCCAGCTCCATCTCTGGCTCAGATCGCCAAGCAGAAATGCAGGTCTGTTTACAACCTGGACACAGAGTCACGATCCTACAGTAACTGCGGTATCTATTTCACGTTTGCTCGTGGTGGAAAAGAGGAGTTATTGCAGTGCAGCCTGCTGATAGCAACAGACATCAAAGTGACAAAAAAACATGCATGTCTTATTAATGTTTCACTGCTCCACATAGCAGGTTACATGTTTCTTTGGTATGTTATAGAGGTACTTCAGTGTGTCTACATGTTGCTGACTAGACAAAGAATTCACTCAGGATTTCCCTACACCCCTTTCCTACGAGCGCACGGCATCCACAAAGGCAGCGGTTTTGCGTCGTAATTGATGTGACAGGCCCTCTCACCTACTTTTTATGAAATCAGCATGAACATGAAACTGCACAATCATCAAAGCAAGGCTCGTAGTAGTGAAACAAAAGGCAGAGAAAGACATTTTGTAATATTAGGGCCTAGTCTTGCTTTTACCTTTCAAAGCAATGTGTCTTCGCTGACAATATCAATAGTTGGAAGAAGAAAAAAAGGCTACAAATGCACACCAGGATGTTGTGGCCACCCACTGATAACATCCTGCATCGACATCACATAGCACATTTTGGCTATGCTTCTACGAGAGCCACACTGTGCAACTTAGTAGGCATGTTCTCCAGAGCTGCAATGGGATACCCTATGTGCATTATTGATGTCAAAGATTAAAGGGAAACTGCATGTTGCAAACAATACTAAATGGTGATTAGTACCAACAAAGCAATAATCCAGCAAGCAACACTACCTCAAGCTAGAAGACAAAGCAGAGAAGAAAAACGCCATACAGTCATACATTTTAAAATGTAGTGTGCTTTTTGGTATCCCATCAACCTGAGCTTGAGGGAAATGCCATGTCTGTCCTTCAAAGCTCCCTGGCGTCTCAGAGCCTGCCACCAAATTCACTGATGGGATCCGGCAATGGCGGGTCACGTGAGGGAAGTAAATACCCCTGATTTAGCCTTGTGTTATTTGAAGTGACAAAAATCACAATTCCACACATTTCTGTTTCAGGGTCAGCAAATTCTCTTGGCAGACACCAGCAGCGGGATATGCAGCCACTTGCTGTCCCCTTGCTGCTCAAACACTGGCTTTCTGTCTGCCAGGTCAGACACAATTGTTGTAGCGCTGTTCAGTGCTGTGAGTGAATAAACTGTGGTCGACAGGTGACTAACCTGAATGGTGCACGTATATTCCGTATCATCCAGCAGTCTGACGGTGCAGCTGTATTCCCGCTCAAGATTCCTGATGCTGCCACTCATGAATCGGCTCAACATCTTCTCAGAGAATCGCTGCTCTGCGTCTAGGACCAGAACAATAAACTGAACGCCGGCGTGCAAGTGAATGTCACATTGACCACGTTCCCCGGTCCCCTATGCGACCAGCAGCCACGGATTCAGCCGCCGAGGCGTGCACCATTGTTGTCCCGTTAAGTTTCCGTGCAGTGGGCCCGTGCTAAGAGCAGAATCCGAGGATGCCAGCATCCAGATCCAGAGGCAGCTCAGCCCTGTGGTGTGTCTGTGGTCGAGTCGAGGATTATCTCTCACCACTCACCGCCGCCACTAGAGCAGGCGGGCGGGTCCCAATGAAAACTGACGTCAAAGTGAACCAACAGCAGTGTGTGGCATTTTCTCTGTGCTCTGACATCCACTATTGTTTTTTTTTTTTTTTTACGCCGCAATTTATCCTGACACAAATGCTACTGAGGTTATTTTTTTTTCTTTTAAAAGAGGCCTCTGTCAATGAAATACTAACAACTAAATACTGGGATATTACAAAAGTTGATGAGTGTGGCGCCTTATCCTGATTGTAACCAAAAGCTGTAGTGATAAAAAAAAAATGCATGAAATCCAGAAAACATCAAGCTGAACTTCTTTGGGCTGAGATGTGTAAATTAATAATTATGGGAGTGATGATTAGGCCTAAATAAGATCAAATGTCCCCTCGGATGCCAGAAGCTGCACGTGAATAGAAAACATCTATAGCAATCAATCTTGTGGGGTAGACTCACAGACAGTATATCATAAGGGTAGAGCATGTTCCTGGTATTGTAATCCTTTGCAAAGGAACCAAAACCGGACTGCTAGACTGACAAAAAAAAAATAAACACTGGCCTCATGAGTCACTGCACTCTTAGACGTTTGTTTTAATGTAGAGTTTTGTTTTTTCAAACTTAAGGTAAGTCATCCTGAGAGCGAAACATGGCATTATTTATCTGAACGCTTTCTGTTATATGTGGTGCGTATTGAATGTATTCGACTGCCACCTGCAGGTCAGATGTCGTTAGTGCGATTTAAACGGCCGTCAGTGAACATGGGTATGAAAATAACAATACACTGGGACTCGTGTTTGGATCTTTACGGTTTTATGGGGGAAGTTCTCCGGAAAAGCAGTATAATTTTACTACCATTTAATTTATTTCCACTAAACTAAATTTACGCCTATACATTCATGGTATCAATTCATTAATGTTTTGATTGTAAGAAGAAATTGAAGTTAGAATTTTACTCTCAGTGGTGTAGGCTGCTATCCTCATCTAAGGTTCAATTTACATCCATTTTACAATTTACATAAACTCATCAAGCTAAAGTGTTTAGTGGTGACTGAAAAAACTGAGACAATTGTAGATTTGTCGGGGAGCCTCACATGAAAATCCAGTGCTTGGGTTACAGCATATCAAATTTTACATGGTATAACTAGTGTTGGCAAGAGAATAACCGCACATTAGTAAAAATCCAAAAATTAAGCCCCTTTGGTTGCTGTTTATCTGCCGTGACCCGGATTCGAACCGGGGTTGCTGCGGCCACAACGCAGAGTACTAACCACTATACGATCACGGCGAGCTAGCGGGGACTGGTGGTAGTGTGGAGATTTTGTATATATAAACATACGGTAAACCGCACAGGTTTTTTTTTTTTTTTGGAAAGCAACTTTTAAGTCTGGTACCTACCTCACATACAAGTTAGCGTAGTAATTTTAGGGGCGAAAGTGACCAAAGGAAGTACGAATGACAGTGTAGCGGTAGCCATTTAGCTAAATTTAGCTAGCGTTTCCTGACTTGCTCAGAGCTGGGCCAAAATTGCTAAAGGACGTGAGGAAGCTGGTGAAGTTTAAACATAAAGACTGTTCTTACACTGACGTTAATAATATGCTCGCAGTAATAAAGTCCTTGCAGTACTTCATCTCGTTTTGCTTCGACGTACCTGTGTTTTCAAAATCACCAGCTTCAGTTACTCTGTGTGTATTAATGTACTTAATGTAGAACTGTATACACATGTTATGGGCAAACCATGGGCAAATTAAATATTTTTGTTGCTTTTTGAAGTAAAAAGAAACCCAATACTACACAAACCGACATTTCATTCATTTAGGCCATCATACACACAGCATGTTCAATAACGTGAAAGTCAGTAGGACTTTGAGGGCTTTTCCAAACGCCCCAGCTTATATTTCTTGGAAACAGTTGAAGGTGGATTTTTGAGTCTACCTGGAATCATTGTCCTGCTGCCGAAGCCAGTCTCTTTTCATTTTCGTTTCCTTGATTGACTTAAGGGTATTTGCAGATAAACCCATATCCATGCAATGTTTCCTGTGCTACTTTCTGCCACACAACCTCAAAGAATAAAATTTCCACCCCTGTGTTTAACTGTTTAACTGCTGGGCAGGGTGGGGGTGTTTACAAACCACTGACCTACTAGGGTGCCCAAACCTTTGCACATGCTACAATTGCAGTAACACTTAACATTTGAATAAAGTTTTTTTTTGGTTTGTTTGTTTTGTTTTTTTCTCTGTTTGCTGCAGGGTTTGTTCTCATGTCTCTTCACTTTAAAAAGCAATAAAATATGTAACTTGCATATAACTAACTTTTGCAGTTCCCTTAAAACACTATTAACATTTAGACTGTTGATTTGATAGTAAGATATTTAATTACAGACATGTCTCAAAAGACTGACAATCATGGAAGTGGTAAGTCAGTGGGGTCTTTATTAGATAAATTATTGATAGCAATGGTCTTTATTAGATAAATTAGGCTAGCCAGCTTGCCACTAATGAAAAAGTGTCATTCACCATGTAATATTTTAATTATTACAAAATTTATAATGAAATCAGTGGTTAGGAAAACTAAGTGTTAATGTTTCTTCAGTGTTGAGCTAAGAAATTAAGGCTAAGACAAACTAAACACAAATCGCAGTTATTCGCTCACTCATTCATCATCATCAACCACGGACAAGTAAGTTACATGATCAGCAACTGAGCAATTCCTAATCGCATCAATTAAAAAAAAAAAAAAACAAAACATAAAAGTCTCAAAGTAGTATTTACAGTAATAGAACCAGAAAGAAACAGAAAGGTCTAATGTTGAAGAGTAAGATCTCGCAGTTCATTCTCATCATTCTCTTCAGGTTCATTGCTCCTTGTAACTTTAGCAGCGCACTCTGCCTTCCTGGTGAAAGGGCGACATGGACCAGCCAGATTCTGATGCAGCCGTGGTTTGCTGCTTGAAATGTTGCCCATGCTTCGAGCAGAAGCATCCTCGTGTTTTTTGGCTGTTGCTGCATGATTCCCCTTCCTGTACAATTTACAGGATGCCACCAGAGGTTTTCCTATGTCCACATGCTGGCTTTCTGTCTGACGCAGCTTACTGTCTGTGTGAGTATAGTGTACATCCACCTTGATGACCAGCGATTCCTAACAAAGGCAAAAAACAAACAAAATTCTTTCACATTTTTTGTACAGACTTTGTTGAAAAGACTTATTCTGTTTTTAATGGAACCAGAATTGGGACATACATCAATACAGCATACCTTTAGCCTCTGAAGAGCGCAAAGCCTCAATGTGCAGTCTGGGTTATCAGAGTTCTTAAATAGTAGAGAGTCCATCTCCTCTGACCTGCCAGGGCCAGAGAATATGTCTTCCAATGGCTAAGGATTCAGAACAGGAATTGATTAGTAATTGTTAACCAACATTATCAAAATAAATAAACTCTGTATTTACAATGTTTTGGTACAGAATCTCTGCCAGAATGTGGTGATGTGCTGATAACAGATCCTTTAATAAATCAGCCACCAGATGTCAGTATGGTCCAAGATTCAGTAGTCTAAAACATGGATGTATTACTTAGAGAAGTGTAGCAGATTCAGAGCACTGCTTCCTGCTTTGTCTTTATCTGTGGTTGCAGCAGACTGGAAGTCTATATATGGGCAGAACTTCCTCAGACATGTGAAACGTGGGGGTGAATGGTCAATGTTGAGAAATTCTTGCTGGCTAATGGAAAGTGATACCATGCTACAGTGAGCAACATGGAATTTATGATGTAGATACAATTTGCAATTGTTAAACCCAATGTTGAGATTACTAACTCACAAAGAAGAAAGTCAGACTCAGTTTTTTTTTTTTTAAATATCTATCGTGTGTGTTGTGTGCTTTTGTACAAGAATGTCACTGTATAGATCCCCTGTGGTTCACATGTGGATGAACAAACTTGACAGGATGTCTGAAAGTTTTAAGTAAAAATAAATATTTACAGGTGTGCTGTTCAGAGTGACGGTGCAGTCCTGGGTTCGGGGGCCTGTGGTCTTTACAGTGGCAAAAACCACTAAGACATTAGAGAACAAAGCTGAGAAGCTGACTTCCACTTCTACTCCGCAAACAAACATCAGCCGCTTCTTCCGTGGTAGCTCTGAAATAAGATATGAAAATGATTCTCTGAAAAATTATAGCTCCAAAACCATTTCACTTTGACTGTACATTTGTATTATCATAGGGTTAAATCATTCAGATAGAGTTGATGATTTTGCAGAGCCACTGACTGACCATATTAGGGACTTTTCAGTCATTCTGTTAATTTAAGCCGCAGACTTTTATCTTGAATCTAATCTGAAGGAGACTAAGAAGATTCTCAGTTTAGCCCACAATATCAAGATTCCATTTAAAAGGTAATGTAAATTTGAGGAAGTAATAAGGTGTCAACAGACAACTTCCTTCCATCAAAGAGGAAAATACACTTAGTAAAAAGAACCAGTTCCCTGTTTTGATTTATCAAAAACGAGCACCCGTTTTTTTTGTTTTTGTTTTTTGAATGATGCTGTAAATATCACATTAAACCACAATGTCTGCTATTGGTTTGTCACATATTGTAGTGTAGGAGGCATGTGGAAGAGTTAAGTGAACAATTTCTCCCACCCTCTAGGGGACAATAGATCAAGAAATGGAACTGTGGTTTCCTTGATGGAAAAGAAACTACATTTGTAATGTCGATATATATTTACATATCCTGTCTTCAATGCAGTTTGGCCTGAAATGTAAAAAAAACAGAGGAAAAAACATGCAGGAAATTTCCCCCAACTCACCATTTGCTTGTCTCCAGCACACGTCTCGCAAATGTAGTTCCTTCGTGTGGCCAGTGGTCCGAACTGGATCTGCAAGGGATCGAGGTTCCTTCAGGGTGTGTTTGATCTCCACCGCCTGCTTGCCCGTAACTAAAGGATCTCTGCCAAGATCTGGTGTAGGGAGAAGGAGAAAATGCAGGTAAATATTATGCTTGGAAGACCAGAAAATAAAACTCTAAAGCAAATTTGACAAAATCAACATTAACTGCAAAAATCTTTTCAAAATTCGTACTAGCAAAAAAGCATGTACACTCACAATCCTTTCACAATGGGACTGCCTGAGTTTTGCAATAGTAGTGAGTGAGGAATGAGTGAGTTTTAGAAAACATTCATCAGATTCACATGGCTGACTTTGAGGAACTTAGGGAAATCTGAAAAATGAGCTGGTTAATATTCATTGTAATTGACTGGGCTAAATGAGTTTTGGAAAACCCACTTTCACAAGATTTAATACATGTAAATATAGGAATCATTACAAAGGCTAATAGGATGGACTGGCTGGACAGTACTGACCATGTTTGAAACATCTGATATAGATTTATGCTTGGCTATTGAGACAGTTTTGTGGCTCTGGGATTTCAAATAAAAAAAGTACAAAGAGATTAAAGTAAAAGGCATAAAACCTGTTGTAAAAATTTCATAACCAGTGGTACATTTGTTCACCTAGATATGTCTACATACACGAACACAGACAAACACAGTGCTGATTTGTGAGTGCACCCATGAGAGCAGTGGCAGGGGGTGCCCAAACGGCAAAGCAGCTGTCTTGCACTCTGCAGCTCTCAGGTTTCTTGCTGTTCTCTAGCCAACAGTGTGAATTTCCAGAGAATGAGGTCACATGCTAATGGTACCTCTAGAAATGAGTTCACCAGAGAAACATTAAACAGACAAATACGATGGGGACAACTTGATGATACCCCACCTCTGCTCAGCCACAGCTGTACTTACAAATCCTGAGCGAAGAGAACATGAAAATGAGTTGCCAAGAATTATAAAACTTGTCTGTGGTAAACCTGCCACACCCAAGAACAACCTGTTCCCTCAGATTTGTTTACCCAGATCTACAAGACCTGTCAGCTCTGTCAGCCTGAATGATGGTATCTATTTAATTGGTTCAGACATGTCTGCCCACCTGCTAAAAAACACACCATAGGGTCACAAAAACAGCACCTATCCTTATTACAGTTCTGATTGATATTTTAGATACATCCAAAAACCAAAACCAAACCACAGCCTTGCTTTTTGGAAATGCTTACCCTCAGACACCTTCTCTAAGACATGTGTGACCTTCTTGGACTGAAGGATGTGCTTGTTCAAGTACTTAGTGAAGATTCCAGTACTTTTCCCTCCGTCCTGGACCTCGAAAGCCTCAGCATCTTCACATCTGCAGTAGTTAAAGAAGAAAACGTTATAAATATAATAACTGCACTTGTGCAGTTATATCACTGAGTTGGTTTGGGTATTGGTTTCTGTATTTGTTATTAAATATTTACAATACAACTAATAAAAAGTACATACGTGGCATAACCATAAACAGTATTCCCACTGGGTTTCAATGGCATGATGACTGAAGGTATGCAATCCTGGTTGTACCTTTAGAAAGCAAAACAAAGTGTTTAAAAGAATGAAGCAGTCAAATTAAATCCTTGTTAATTGCATTTTATGCCAAAATCAACAAATATATGCAATTTACACTTGTATGATTATGTATATATAGTCATCACTTTACAAATAAATGTGAAAATCCATGTGCCACTGTGATCTCTCAGTGAAAACAGAAACTGATTACTGCACCTACCATTTCCTACAGGTATCCAGTAGGGTTACACTCAGTGCAGTCCGTTTTTGCTGCATGCTGAGCATGACCCTCTGCACACAGACACAGTTTTCAGGTTGGTACGGTTGTGGAGCATCAACAGCCACCAAGTAATTCCTCCCAGCGCACTCATACCCATGACCCGCATAGTAGAAAAGGGCTGTCAAGAGTGAGAACACATGTAGTTAGCACTGCAAGACCATAAGAACTGTGGTCATCACATTTTGAGCTGCATGTACTCTGCAGGTCAGAGAAAGGTCACACAGGGGATCAAAAAGATGGCTCTCAATTCACAATCTTTGTTTTGTTATTAGCAGGAGAAAGTAGAGAATAATAAGAGACAGTATCATTCATGTAGTTTCAACTGCATGATGTCATATTACCCTTCTGTGATTGAAGTGTGTACTTGTGTATGCTTTTTAATAATGAAGAGTGACAGAAGTTTAGTTGTTTGCCTGATTGTCAATTACCTTTTTTTTAATATTAAATAATCTATCTAATACTAATCTATCTATACTATCTATGTGTTACAAGCCTTCAGGAAGTGCCATACATCGCTTGTGAAAACGCCTACGCTTCTCTTTACCTCTTATCTGCCCACTCAGCCAGACATGCTAGTAAGCACAAGACTGTAAACCACCCGTGGGTTCATGACCCATGACGAGTGGACGATAACAGATAAAGGCACATGACACGGCAAAGAAAATGATGATGTCATATTTCAGATCTCACTAAAATCTTAAAATTACCATGTCACAATTTCTCGCAGGGCAAAATCTGAATTCATGAATCAACCAACAAAAAAAAACTAATTTAAAAAAATGACAGAGAGGAAAATTCCGCTCACCATAAACTCCTCTGTCAAGCAGCTGAATGAACTTTTCGATAGCAGCCAGCATCTCCTCCCTGGTGAGATCCAGCAGTGAAACCACTCTGAAGCCAAGCTGCTGCAGGAGGTTGGCCAACTCATGTACATCCATAATGGGGGCCGTCAAGCCAGGGTGGTTGGAGTAATTCAGGTTGCCAATAAGTAGGGCAACTTTATCTGAGGCTAAAACAAAGATCAAAGCAGAATGATCATTATAGCACCACGGGAAAATTACCATACATACCACGATAATGCTCCACTCCAGCACACTAAAAATAGCACGTGGGTTGACAATGAGATTTGTTCCATAAATCTGTACCTGTGGGTGCTGCAGGAGGAAGCTGATCAGTTTGCACTGGAGGGTATAAAAAGAAAAGCACAAAATCAGAATTTCATTGAACAAAAATCTGATCTAAAGAACAAGCACTAATTCTGCTCAGAGGGCACATACAGGACCATACAATTTAACAATGTGACAGCTTTTTTTTGTGTGATATGCACTGTACAAACAAATTACAACTGGAGAAACGCTGCAAGAACCAGTTTCAGTTTACATCACTTTCCTGTTGTGTGTCTCAGACTCGGACCAAGTACTATTTGGAGTCGAACAACTTCCTTTTTACTCTGTAGAAATGGGAAAGTACCGCCAGCATAATGGAAACAGCTGAAAGCCTCTGTGCTAAAATCAGTGGAATAAAAGGAGTGTGAAGAAAATCTGTTTTTCTTTGCAGCGGTTTCACTGGAAATTGAGGAAGTAAAGTCCGAGGAAAATACAATGCTAAAATCGGGAAAAGACAGACTTACAGAGTCAGTAAAGTTTCATCTATGACTTACCAATGTCAACATCAACTGGTTCAGTCCATCTCTCTTCAAGCACGTTAGAAATCGAGCACAGGTATGATCCTCCATGTTCGGCTGTTGCACAGTCAATCTGCACATATCACAATAAATCATGTTGTTATACTTTCTGCCCCCCCGCAAGATTACTCAACCATAAATCAAACCTTTGGCAAAATATTAACCAAATTTTCTGACTGTATTACTTGATTGATGATGGGTGCGTGATTCAGAGTCAGTCAAATGATACACTAAAAATAGCACAGTGTAAACAACCACTATGAGCACTGACGAAAGCAAACGCTCACTCATCATCCTTCCTTACTTGCAGCATGTCACCAGTCATGTCCTGCAGAGGCTGTCCATTTCTGTACCACTGATAGTATGGAGAGGGGATGCCAAAGGCTACACAATGGAGAGTGAGTTTTGAACCTTTTCGGACCGTCTGTGGTTTAGGGTTGACAGCAATGTGCGGCTCACCCTGCCAGTGTACCGGTAAACCTGATGTTTGAAAACAGAGAGATACAGAGATTCAAGCCCACAGAACTAAACTAGCAATTTCTCTAACACTGATTTCATCATCCACTGACAAGTTTAGGCTATGCTGCAAATGTGTGAAACAATACAGATTGCTCAACTACCACACTACAGCAATATGAATCAACATGAGAATGGCGCAGTGCATACCTGATTTATCAATGTCCAACACCTTCACTTTCACCCAGTCACTGAACACGCAGTTACAAAGGTGGTCATGCACTCGGCACACATAGAGCTGTGTTTTCTTAGCTGTTATGGTCAAGTCTGCTTGAGTACCACCAGATACCTTGAACAAAAAAAACAAAAAAAAAACAAAAACAATAATGATTATCACTCAGGACAGAAATGCTCATGACAAATATTTTTACTATAATATTTTACTGGTTTCCATTGTCATTTTAAGTGACAAGTTAAGTTATGTTAAATAACTGCTATTCAAAATGCCTGAGGATAATATGTTAAAACCTGGAATGAGATATTTTAATACCTTTTTTTTTTTTTTTTTTTTAAATAAATGTAAAATCCACGCACCTCCTTTTCATCATCAGTGAACCACTGGTAGTTGAGGATACCTGTGCCCTCTGCACGGACACTCAGAGTCACTTTGTGGTTCACAGGTACACACACAGAGACAGGATGGCGCACAATGAAAAGGTCTGAAACCAACAAAGTCAGAATCTCAGTCATCCGAAATCACACCGTGTTGTCTCGGTATTGAAAACTTTAGAGAGAAATAACTGTAGCTGTAGAGAAATAACATACCTCTGATCATTATTCGACAGAGATTGGGACGGGATCCAGTCATCAGTGCATTTTCTCCTTCTCACACCAGACTGTAAGAGGTTGAGTCAAGGTTTTAAATGAGTATATTTGAATCACTCACTGTAGTGCCGCCCCAAGTCTAAGAACTAAGAAATAGAAAGGAAACTACGAGGTGAATAAAATCAAGATTTGGCGTTACATAGGAAATCGGTGTAAGTTCACAGCCTCTGTCCCTAACTTCTCATTTCTTGTGAAGTCGGCTATAAGTGTACACGGCGGTTCATCTAACTATAGATGCGGTTAGAAACGTCCTAATTTACACAAGACAACTGTCAGTGTTCAGTATAAACATCAACACACGTTTTAGCGCATACCTGCCGTCAGCCTCGCACCAGATGCTCGCAGCTGTCCTGCCTCAGCCAGACTATGTTTTCCTCCTCTGAAATCTTCTCAACTTAAATTTTATCGAGTCAACTCTTCCCTTTCCCGGAACGAGACAGTGCACATACACACACGCACACACATTACCGTAAGGTCAGTAATATGTGAGCAGCTCGCAGGACAAAATGAGTCTCTCATCTACGCCACACTGGAAAAATCCTAAACGTTTAATTTTTGTTTTAAAATTTTTTTAATGTGCCTTAGTTAGAAAAAAAACCCCAAACAGACGATTTCTACCCTGCTGTAAAAAAAAAAAAAAGTGAGACTGAGAGAGATTGATGAAGAGCTCCTTTTCCTGACATTATGGTAATGATCAATCTGGCCCCCGGTCAGGTGTGATACAATCACAGGCTGAGGTTGAGGTTGAGGTTGGAGAGTTAAAATGTGCCTGTAAAACTGGACTAACTCACACTGGGTCTGATGTAAGATTTAACCTGGTTTGTTATAATTAATTAAAAAGCTAAGAGACCGAAATGGCTAGTTAATTCACACCTTAAAAAAATAAAGTTCAAACTCATAAGTTGCCCAATCTCAAAGCAAATAACCTTTGCACTGTATTATTTACATCCATAATGCAATGTGGATAAAATCTGGAGCATAGTTTTTAACGTCTCATTGAGTTCCCTATAGATCGTATGATCCCTTATAGATCGTTTTTTAAAGAATTTAAATAAAATAGTCAAATAATTTTTTTATATTAATGTTTTATTTAAACTATTTTTGTCTTTCTTTTTGTATACATTTAAGTATGTAATCACACATTTATGTTATTTTTGGAATATTTTTCACATTGAAGACAAGTAAATGATATTTTTACAAAAAGGTATTGGGTTTAAATAAAGGTATTTTATGGATTTGAGGATGTTTGTTTGTTTATTTGTTGAAGCTATTTATTATTTATTATTTATTTTATTTTTTTAATTCAACTTTTATTTAAGCTCCAAATCTCTTTTTCAGCAGTGTATAGTGAATAGTGGAAAGAAGAGCAAGCTACAGACAATACAAAGTATGAGACACAAATACAATTATAAAGTCCTGAATAATTTTAATTGTAAATTGTAAATAAAATGTAATTGTATAAAAGATTTTACCCTAGAAACAAACTAGCATCGTAAGAACAACCTAAGAACTGTCTAAACCCATAAAAAAAGACAAGACCACTCTAAAACAACAACGTAACTAACACCTTGATATTCTAAAACACCGTTACATCGTCAAATAAAACTACAGATTTTGTCAGATGAACATGTTTTTGTCTAATCGATCTGAAATGTGAGCAGCAGCTGGGTCACTATGTTTTGACCATGTGTTGCAATACGAAGTGAGGGCAGCTGTCCTTTAGCAACTCTTGAGCAAAGCATAGGGCATAAACCACTGGCCATCATCAACTACGTCATGAATCATATTATACTGACATGTTTTGCAAGTCCACATCCATTCCACTTTGGTGTCTCACTAAGATGGGCTTATTAAGATTCTTTAGAAGAAATTTTCCAGTACAACCACTTACCATAATGACGCATTTTTAGGAACGTGCTCCTGTTGAAGTTGTTAAAATTGTTAGCTTTTACTAGAAATTCAGCTAATTTTTTTGACTTCTTTGCTAAGCCTAAAGTCTAGTTTCGGAAAGTCTGATGTGCTCTTGCACCTATTTGTGGGCCTGCTATAAATAGCCCCCTGCTGGCAACACATGCATGTCTATGATAGGCAGTTACAGAGATTTTCTTCACAGACTCTGGCTCCAAAGCAACACTGACAACATCTCAATGGTAAGTTGGAAAATTTACCAAGTTTTATGGTGACTAAGAAAGAGCTGAATTACATTCTTTACATGTCCAAGTAAACAGCATGTTTTGGGTTTGTGTTTGACCACTAACAGCCCTTTCACAACCTGATAGCTGATCTATTTATAACTTGCTCCACTGAAAGTACTTTGCTTGGTCAGAAAGGACAAGCATTGAGTGTGAACTGTGTGTTTGAGTTTTGTTTGAGCAGAGTGTATCCCAGAGCGTATCTTAAATTGTCTTTCATCAACTTCCAACAGCTTTTGTTGCCATTCTGAAGTGTTTCTTTTTTCTTCTCCAGGGGTTTTTACATGGATAACACCATTAAATCTGAGCCTTGAACTTTGACAAGCTGTGGACGTGAACACGAAGCAGTTTTATACTGTGGGTGATACGTTTATCTAGGATCTTAATTTTTTTGTGTGAATTGCTTCTGTGGACAATGACTTCCAGAAGGCCAATGACTCGCTCTTATTCTGGCAATGGGAGGACAAGCAGCTTCAGTGAAGAGGAGGGCAGCTCTTCCAATGGCCGTTCAGAAAGCCGCAACACTTACCTCTCCAATGTTAGGCCTGAAAACAGGTAGAGAGCCTCATACATAATCCATGTGTGTGCACAGCATGTAAACCTTTGTTTCTTGTGAAGCAAATCTGGGTTTTAAAAAACAGATTTATATTGCATGGTGGTTAAGAAAAAACATCTGGGTCAGACAGATCAAGTAAAGAAAGAGTAAACAACAAAGCCAGTCAAACATTGTGGACATTGTGGGTGACAAATCACATTTATCACATAAATTATGTGTGTTTCTGTTTCTAATCTACAAACCATGAGAACAACAATATCCTCCTTAATCACAATGAGAGGAGGGCATTTAATTAATTATTTCATTTCAGTGGGTTCTATATATTCAGATCTTAATTAATCACTGACGTCCCTTCATTTGCCTCCTCTCTGAATAGCTATTCAAGGTATTCTCACTACAGGCCAACGAGGTAATCCATACTTTCAAAACATTCCTCCCAACTAACATCTTAACCACAAAAACTGGTTTACCCCAAGAATGAAACCTACACACGTTTTAACTGCAATGTAAGTGTCAAGTTTGTCCAGTGTTGCGTTCAGTTTTAGTGATGAACACCGCTTTTGGTGTTGGATTGACAACTTTGTTTTGCTTGATATCTCACAAGTCTCTTTGTCACTCTTTCACGCCCTATTCACTACCAGGAATTTACATTAACATCCTTTCCCGAGTAATTGGAATGTACTGCACCGAGGTGGAGAGGTCACTGAAATGATACTGAAGTGTAAAAGTGTCTACTGTTTGAAAGAAAGAAATTTACACTCTAATCCATCAGTGCTTCCTTCCAGGAGCACACTATGTAGCGTCATGGCTCAGCTGACCGAGGACATACAGCCGTCCTTTGAGACCACCTTGAAATCAAAGGCAGTGTCAGAAAACTGTAATGTGAAGTTCACCTGTGTGGTGTCAGGTAAGCCTAGTGTATTTCACATGGCTCTGCTTGTTGTTTGTAGGAGTAACTGAAACGTTTCAGATTGCTTGTGGTGTGACAAGACAGGATGTGACTAATCTGGAAAGAAAAGGAACGTAACAGACTCTGAAGGAACCAAATGAAATGCTTTATTACCAACTGCGACAGTGTGGCTGGTATTGATTTCACCTTGTCAGTCTGTCTGTGTGTGCGTGCATGCCTGTGTCATCATGGCAAATTGTGGCCCTGGAGATATCTCCTGTAGCTGGAACTACCACAGAGGTGGTTTTAAGTCATTTGGCAGGTGTTTACTTGTCTGCCTGTCTGTGGACAGATTTTGTCACCATGAGAGTGTCACAACAACTTTACAAGGTGTGTAGTTGAGGTCAAAAGGAAGGCAGTGTTTGAAGGTGGTTGTGGTCCAAGCAAGGGTGCCATAAGTAGGGGGGTTGAAAGTAGGGAAGGGGTCAACGGCTCCCTATTTTATAACCCTGGCTCACATTAATTTTAAGTCACAGATCACTGTATCCCACTTTCAATCATTCCCATCCACCCTAACACATTAGGTAGAACTGTGGGGTAGGGCCATGATGTGTAATGTTTATTACAGAGGCAATGCGTTCCTTATAGTATATCCATGTCTACAGGTTACCCAGCTCCAGAACTGAAATGGTATAAAGATGATATTGAGATGGACCGGTACTGTGGACTCCCAAAATATGAAATTCGCCGGAATGGAAAAACACACACCCTCCATATTTACAAGTACGTAAGACAACCTTGCACAAATAATCTGCTATACCTTTTCAAATCAGTAGAAATGCAGCTGCTTGTTTTTTGTTGCTTATTTTAACACTGACAGAGTACTTATAACATAAGAGTAATAAGTCTTTCTCTTTTCAGCTGCACATTGGACGATGCAGCCATCTATCAGGTCTCAGCCAGCAATAGTAAAGGCATTGTCTCCTGCTCGGGAGTTTTGGAGGTTGGTACCATGAGCGAGTATAAGATCCACCAGCGGTTCTTTGACAAGCTGAAGCAGAAAGCAGAGAAGAAGAAGAAAGAGTTGGAAGAGCAGACCAAGAAGGAGGATAAAGAAAACATTCAGGAACAGAAAGCGAAGAAAAGCCCAGAACGTCCTCCAAGGAAGCGGACCGTCCCACCCCCACAGGAGAGGCCAGTGGTCAAGGAGCCTGAGGAACAGCTTGGAGCCGCTGCAGAACCTAATGGAGTTAGCTCGGAGGTCATGGAAACAGCCCATGTCACATCCATTAACAGCGGGCTGGAGAAGGAGATACCTCCATCTGCGGAAACCTTGGCTAAAAAGAAAATAAAGATCTCAAATGGTGTAGATGTTGGAGTTAATAGCAGCAGCAGCAGCAGTGGCAGAAACCATATGATGGGCAATGGAGGAGAAAACTGTTACGATGGAGGAATCAGTTTGGCACAGTTTCTGGCAGAAACTCTCCAGTCTCAGGCTTCTGAGGAGAAACAGAACTCATCTCGAGGGGAGAAACCTAAAGAGACAAATGTACCTGTGGTAAATGACATCAAAGAGAAAGAAAGGTTGCAAATAGAGAGAGAAGAACAAGAAAAAGCACTAGAGGAAGAGCATGCGAGAGAGAAAAGGCAAGAAGAAGACTTGGCTGTAGAAAGTGAGACAGAAAGGGAAAGATCGTTGGAGATGTTGCATACAAAAGCCCACAGTAAACATGGTTCAGAAGCCAAACATCACAGCAAGGCTCATAAGGATCACGACCACCACAACATCCAGGCTTCCATCTCCTCTATGCTCCACACTGTCAAAGACTTCTTCTTTGGTAAGAGTAAGAAGGACTTTCATGATCACACTGAGGACAAGGAGAGAGAGTTTGACCATGACTCAATTCAGCCTCCTCAACAGGAAACGCCGCCGTCATTTCGGCTGCAACCGGAGCATAATCCAGAAGTGTGCAAGCCTCTCACAGAGAATGTTGTGCCAATGGAAACAGATAAACCAAAGGAGTCTTCAGAAAGTGTGGATATAGAACAAAAGTTAGACAGTGTTCTACACACAGACCTGCCACCAGTTGATAAATTGCCTCCTGAGAGCGCAGAGGAGCCCACAGGGCAGTGTGTCAAGGAGGCTGAAGATGCCATGGAGGTGTCTGTGGGAGCGGGGAGCAGCAGCCCAGATGAAGAAATGCCATTGTCTGACCTTCGAGTTCTCACTGAGGTGCGTGCAGTGGTCTTGCAGGTCAGCTGACTACCACTTGAGAGTTATACATAGACTGCATTTGTGTGACAAGATGAGCTACTTCAGTGCCAAAGCCTGAACTATGTCAGCTATGACACTGATTAGTCTTCGAGCCACTGCTGGTTGTAAATGTGGTAGAAAAAAAACAGATGACAATTCACAGTTTGATGTTATATTCGTGGGGTGATGTGTGGATGGTGTCAGTCAACACACCCACTTGAAAACATACAGTAAAATATCAGCAACTGGTAGAGTGAGTCAGCCGGACTGTGTGAGGATGTGGTTTTACTGCATCATTATCACTCAAGAGTAACGAGCCAAACATGATTGTGTGGAAAACACAGGGAGAGACATGGGGGATGATTAGAACGGGACAGCTCGCAGTAAATATATGTGGGGGTGGGGGGTGTTGTGTATCTACACTGCACACTGTAAGATCGGATGGGGAATATCTCAGGTGTTGGCTGCGCTGAGTAGGACACGAGTGCGTCAGAGATCATGATGAAACCTGAATGTCAGAAGTGGTTCTCAAGTTACAAACAGGGCTTTGCATGACAGAGGGTGGCTGTGTGGTCGGGATGAGCGGTAGCAGATTGAGTCCTGCGGCAGGTCTCAGCATGAAAGGAGGGCCTTGTCGCATTGGACACATTCCTCACTGACCTTAAAATAAACTTCTTCCTCACAGAGAGAGGAGGGAGGAAGGCAGCACTTCTGTCATCTCAGTGTCCAGCTCGTCGAATTGTTTCATGTCTGTCACGTGTGGGGGATTAGGATTATCACGTTATGATAAATGCACTGTACAGTATACACCCATACAGTAAGAACACTGATAGTAATACTTAGTGATTATCATCTTACTATATTTGTGATTGCACTTATTTAGTGCAATTATTTTATGAAGCTGAAACTGTTTTTTTTTTATATATTGCTAAAACATAACCCTATATCTTCACATAAAGCAGTGCCTAAATGTTCTCCTAAATTTTAAACAGAGAGAGAAACAACAAACTAAGAGAATGACACCCAGCAGAGTGCCTACCTCCACCAAGGAGAAACAACCGTGCACGTGTCTGTCTAGCTCTGATAATTGAAAAATAAAAGTGAAAAGGAAGTGGTCTGATAACCTAATTTATGTATTTGTCATAACACAAGTACAACTCCGTGTGTAATGAGGATTCAGCACTTTCTTCTACTACATGTGGATTATTGTCAGGATATGCATCAAATCATAGGTCTCAACGCTATAAATATGTCTTATATGATTTTTTTTTAACCTACATACATGCGTTCCTGAGAAAACTGACAAAGATGTCAAAGTCGCAAGGGTTCTGGTCAAAACTGCAGTGACATTTTGATGTGTTATTGCTGATAAACAACAACATCCTATCATTTATGAGTTTATGAATTGTTTTGTTCAGGAAGTTGTACACTGTGCATTCACATCCAGTCACGTGGAGCACAATGACGTGGAAAAGGGAAGTGAAGTCACCATGTTTGAGCATTACCCACCTGCAGAGCAATTGTTTTTCCCTAATGTGGAACTACAACTGTACTTTTGCTATGTTGGTGGCATAAACACGAGGCTTTACGTATGACTAATTGGAGGAACCATTTATCTCAAAAATGTTTTCACATGAGTGTGACATCTATTTACACTCTGATGGGTAGTGATGGCCAGAGCCTCATTTTTAGACTGAATGTGACACCAGTTCCCTTCCATTGAAAGTAGCAACTTCTTTTTTTCTTAGTAGTCACTGCTGACCAGACATGTTGTCACGAGGCGGCACATGGCTTCATCTGCATACACTTTAATGGTATGAACAGGGGCAGAAAAGGGGAAACCCGTACAACACTTCTATGTATACTTCAGAGCTTTATGTATCTTCTCTTCACTACAATGTATAATCAATATGCTTTTTACCTAAATTTTAGTATAAAATGAGTGTTCAGAAAAAAAAAAAAAAAGATAAAACCTGTTCAAAAATCTAAACATCTGATTGGACCCTGGCATGTGTAAACACTTTGGTTTCAGCTACCTCGCACGTGACATGAGGTAAAGAAGTTCCTGAAATAAGTTGACAGGTCATAAAACACAAGTATATACTGACTTAAATACTGTTTACCTTTCAACTAATTATTGATTAACTTTGTTTACAGACCGACTATAGTGCTCCTCCTGTCTGTCAGGGATATAACACTGCACTGTATTATCAAGTTTGTCAGAATCTGTCACTGTTAATGCTTCTGTTGATTGATGGTAGAAAAACGCCGTCTCAGTCTAAAAGCGTCACAGTGTCACACTGTCAAAGGTCACTGCAGCAAGTTCGTTGTTACGAGCTTCTTAAAAATACTTTTTTAACTCTTGAACGTGACACTGAATGTTGTTTTCCATAAAGTTGTGCAGTTGAACAGCAAGTTTTGAAGTACTAATGCGCTTTTTGTTTACTCTCTCTCAGACAGAAGATTCTCAGGCAGTCTCAGTTATCAAAGATAGCCAGGCTGCAAGAGACGAGTCATCACCCAGGGAGGGTGTATCTGTATTACCACAAACCAAAGCCCCTGATGAAGAAGAATGCCAACCCACATCCACTCTCACTAGTTTGAAAGTTAGCTGGACTCCCCCTCACAGTGTTATCTCACTGTCGGACAGCCCCAGCCTCGGAGAAACACCCACTGCAACGTTGCAAGAAGAACAGTTGAGTATTGATAAAATGGACAAAGGAGGTAAACCTGGCACAGAGGAAGGCCTTTCCTCCAGTAAGTTATGTGAGGAAGAGAAAGCTGAAGTGAAATCAAGCAAACAGCCGTGCTCAGTTATAAACAGCTCTGAGATGACTGAATTAACAACATCTTCGCTGGAAGAGAGAAGAGAGCTGTGTGAATCTAAAACACCAGATCAGGTGCTTTCTCCTCCTTCTGCTGTGGCAGAGAGCAGTGTAGAGAAAGATTATGTAAAAGAGGAGACCGAATGCACTTCACTGATTCAGGAAATGAAAGTAGGATTTCCGCCTACTGCAGCCCCAGACAGTTTAGAGAAGGCTGACCTAAAAATTCAGCATGAATGCACTTTGTCCATTGCAGAGGAAAGTGCAGAAGTCCACCGTCTAAGTGCAGTACAGTCTTCAAGTTCAGGTTTTAGAAGTAGTGAAGACAGAAGTGACTTGAAAAATGTATTGAATTCTGCTTTAGAGAAAGATTTAGAAGTTAACTTATGTAACAATCTAAACACACAAGAGCACGTCATTTTAGAAGGTGAGAGCACTGAAGCAAGGAAAGAGTGTTTGGAGTTTGGAGCGGAGACAGAGAAGAGAATAGAGGTGTCGGAAGAATCAAAAATACTTTCAGTAACACAAAATGAGGGAAGTAATGCTGAGGTTTTGGAGGAGCACAGTGAAACTGCACATCAAGATGGTGATGAAATACTGCTGGGTTGGCCTTCAAAGGATATTCCACAAATCCAAATATCTACTATTGAAGACACCCCAGATATTAAACCAACCTCGCCAGATGTAAACCAAAATGAACATTTTGTAATCCCAAAAATTGAAATCATGGAGCCTGAAATCAAAGAGAACCCTCTGCCACTCACTATTTTGGCACAAAATAAGCCAGAATCAGAACTTGCTAGACATGATGCAACTCATGTGTCAGGGACAATAACCCAGGACCTGAGCATGACTAATTCTCCTGACTTGTTGCCCACACAGAAAGGTATGCAGAATGATTATAACCTTTCACTGAAAAAGGAAGAAAAGGAAGTTGCACAATTAGGTGACGAGACAAAAATGTTTGAGCTCAAGCAGCCACGCGTGAAAAGCCATGAACAGCTCCCCCAGATGGACTATGCATCAGTTCCTGTTATAAATGTGTTGTGTACTGATGACGAGGAGAGTGAAGCATTTGTGAATGTCCAGGTTTCACATACAATGCAGCCAGCTGAAACTACAACAGTGCCTTTGTTTGTGGTGCCACCCATTTCTGTCACTTGTCATGAAAGTGATCCTGGTCTCAGACTGTCCACATACAGTGAGTTGACAGAAACAGAAACTTCAGCTGTCATGCAAAGGGGAACAAAGCATGATGCTGACAATAATATGACCACAAAGCGTGAAAAAACTCAAAGTGAAAAACAGAACCTTGAAGAAGTGGAAGAGAAAAGTGTAACAGAGAACACTCCGTCTTTGCTAAGTGAAGCTTTAATACCAAAGGTTGGCGACAGTGTGCCATTATTCAATAAAACAACAGAAGACAACATTGTTCCTGAAATCTCAAAGATAAAACCTCTCAGAGAGCCGAAGATAGAGAATTCTGTGTCTGCTGAGGACCTCCAGAGAAACAGATGTTCTGTTGAGAGACTCAGCTCGAAACCCCCAGCACATCCATCACTGAGTCCAGCCAGTAATCGCAAATTCACGTCCAAAGCTGCTCCAGACTCAGAAAGTGAGACTGCCACGGCTGTCCCTGTAATCACAGTGGGTGATCGACAGAGTGACAGGGTAGATGAAGATCTCAGCGGGGGCTCGACACCAACGTCATCCCTCTCCTGTGAAAGCAGTCCCCGGCTGAAACGCAGGGACAGTCTGTCACTCATACGCTCTGCCACGCCTGAGGAGTTGGCCTCCGGAGCTCGCCGTAAAATCTTCATCCCCAAAACTAAAGAAGATGGAGAGGGAGCGATGGTTGGTGTGATGGACACTCAAGGCAAGAAGGAGACCCCCTACATGTCTCCCAGCCAGGCTCGCAGAGCGGCATTACTACAGGCTCCCACAGGACAAAACACCCCACCAATGGAGAGGCGTTCTCCTCTACTGAGCCGCAGAAAGGCCACCTTGGAGGTGCCAAAAGTGGTGGAGGAGACCCCCAAAGAAGAGCCGGTCACCAAGAGAGAAGAGAAGCCAGCTGAAAAGAAACTAGACCCTTTGAAAGGTAAAGAATCAATCTTTTTTTCCCAAAAGATGGATTTTCTTTAATCTAATATTATGTTGTGTGACCAAGCTCTGTGTGTTTTCTAATAAGACTATATCAGCTTGTTTTCACAATGTAATATTTTGTTCATTCAGTGACTTACTTAACTAATTATAAATATAACCAAAAAATATATGTGCAACATGGATAAATAATATGTTGAATGTGGTTAAATTATATTTAACTTGTTTGATTCATCTTTTTTTCATATAACAATACAATTAGATTCCATGAAATTCTTTGCATGTTTTGTGAAGTTTGTCAACATGATCATCTGAACCGTACACTGGCACTTGAGGAAGTGGAAACATTAGAAAGTCTCCACTCTCCAGTACAGTATATAGTTACCTTGGGCCTCTTGTTGGACACCCCCCCTCTCTCTCTCTCTCTCTCTCATGCACCACCAGCTCCACAGGTCATTCGTAAGATCAGGGGAGAACCGTTCCCAGATGCATCTGGACACCTGAAGCTGTGGTGCCAGTTTTTCAACGTGCTCAGTGACTCGACCATTAAGTGGTACAGAGATGAGGAAGAAATACTAGAGGTGAAGAGAAGGTAAATCCTCTTCTTGTCCTATTCAACCACGACATCAACACTAATAAACAGCAATATCACATGGTGTTCAATTTGTTATAGTTACTAACTTAATAATGTCACCTTTTTCGCTGCTGTTATTCTGAGGATTTCCAGCCAACATGAGTGGTAAAACTGGGCAGGTTCCAAATATGAAACAATAATGCTACAAGGATGAACAGGATTTATTTGGGCCTCAGAGTGCGTCCCGTGGCCTTCTGTCATTCTCAAATTCTCACTGCAGAGACGTCCAGCTCATGTGACTGTGAACCCCACAGCTGTGACTCAGAGAGGTGAATCTCTGGCTAGACACAGAAACTGTAACCTGACACAATATTTTTCTCATCTCCAGGGGGCATTAAAAGTCTATATATGTGCTATTGGTTGCTGTGTCAGCAGACTGCTGCCATAGAGCATGGCCATTTGTCTCACAGTGACACCTTGTGGGCTGTTGTTGAATCTTTAGGTACAAAGTTAGGTACAAATCTGATGAGCCAGTCAAACTGACATGTTCCTTATTATGTGTTTCTCCCTGTTTTGTCCTCAAGCGGAGGTGATGAAAGCCAAGTAGCGCTGGCTATTGTGCTGGCATGCAGCCAAGACTGTGGGGTATATGGCTGTACGATCAATAATGAATACGGGACTGACACCACTGACTTCCTGCTCAGCGTAGACAGTAAGATACAATGTGCCTGGAGAAATCAAATTTGAAATCTACATCTGACAGTGTCTGTTATGCCTTTACGAGTCTGTGGGGTTTGTTTTTCAGTTCTCTCTGAGATTCTACTAAGAGATGATTTGGAAGGTAAATTTCTCAGTTGGCAATGTACCATAGGAATTTAAAAAAAAAAAAAATTTATAAATCATTTCTCATTGTGGCATCAATTTCTGTCTATTTCTGTTTTTCTTTAGTTGGAGAGGAGATTGAGATGACCCCGCTGCTGTTCACCAGAGGCCTGGCCGACTGTGGAAGCTGGGGTAACAAGTACTTTGGTCGTATCATGACAGAGACGGTGCACATTGGGGAAGGTTGCGCTCACAAAGCCAGCAGAGTGAAAGTCATCTATGGCCTGGATCCTGTATTTGATTCTGGAAGCAACTGCATTATCAAAGTTCAAAGCCCCATCGCCTACGGGACCAAACAAGAGAGCAACCTTGCAGAGAGAAATCTAGAGATCACTAAGCAAGTGAGTTTATTTCCTATTGTCTAATCTGAATTGCTCCCAATAAATTCCCAGTGATTAAAATTGCATTACATGCATCTGATTTAATAAATCCTTTGTGTTGCCAGGAATGCAAAGTCCAAAACATGATTCGAGAATACTGTAAAATCTTTGCGGCTGAAGCAAGAGTTATTGAGAACTTTGGCAGTTCACTAGAGTAAGACCCACACTAATTATACAGTAACTCTGATCATTTATACCTATTGAAATGTACAGTGATCACCCCACTATATTTTTCTATCTTGCCCACAGAGTGATTCCTCAGTATCTGATGTACCGGCCTGCAAACTCTGTGCCATATGCTACGGTGGAGGCCAGTCTTGAAGGTGTCTTCCTCAAGTATTGCATGATGGATCCTAAAGGCAGGCTGATTATGCGAAACATTTCTGAGGTGGAGCAGAAATGCAGCGCCTTCCAGCACTGGATCCATCAGTGGACACATGGCAATTTACTCGTCACACGGCTTGAGGGTAAGCCCCACACACAAGGTGTAAAGTATTCATTTATCTATTAGTGAGGATAAAAATATTAATAATCCTCTTTCATTTATATTTGCAGGTGTTGAAACAAAGCTTACTAATGTTGGAGTTGTGACCAAGTCAAAAGGGTTTGTATTTGATAAATTCAAATCACTTCAATCATTGATATGTTCAATATATGCAAATGTTATTGGTTTTTGCTGTTGGAACTGGTCAAATAAAGTTGCCCTCTGTGTTTCAGATACCAAGGATTAACCGAGTATGGCTCTCCTGAAGTATTTGAACAGTTCCTGACACACCATCAGTGCAACTACTACTGTGGACTTCTTGGCCTGCGCCCCCTGAAGTCTATGGATAGTCTGCATCAGCCAACCAAGATCAAGGGCTCCAGGAGCCCCCTTCTGAACCGCAAGTTGGGCACTAGCAGCCCACAGCTTCAGCGGAAAGGACACAGTCCTCAGATGTCTAGAAAGGCAAATTCTAGCCCAAAGGTGACTAGAAAAGTTCAGGAGACAGAGGACAGTAAATCAAACGCCAAATCCAAGCCTGCAGAAACTGCTGATGCTCTTGAGATGCGGTAGGAAGAATGGCTTCATTTGTTTCAAGCAGTATTTTATTGCTTGTTATGGTCAAGTATTATCTGTTTCTTTCCAGTTACCAAAGCCAGCAAGGACATGAAGAGTAAGAGTTATGACAAAAAGACTAGTTTGTTGACCTGACTTGTCCAAAAAAAAAAAAGATCACTGTGAAGTTCTCACTCACTATCACAACAATGAAACATCCATGTCCCAACTTATCAGTTAACTTCTTAATACAGTTAAAATGGAAATTTTTGGAGCAACGGGCACCAGGTTTTTGTCCTTATAGCTCAGAGGTGCCAAACAGCAAGTTGAGAGGGAATGAAAAACAACACTCGGCCACATAAGAACTGACATAACACTATTAAATCCCTTCAAACACTTGCCTCAGAGTCTTATCAGCTCTATGAATGGACAAACAATTCTCCACGCAATATTTGTCAACTTCAAATATGTTATACTGTATTTGCAGTCATTTTATTGAAGGGATAACAGCATTCTAGTGTTTTGATTGAAAGAACTGTGGAGTCTAAAATGTACATGACCACAGCCACAAGTGATGCTGCATGTTCGTCTATGATGTACAGTATGTGTGTAGGGTGTAACGTTTATTTTGGAGGTTATAAATGACTACCATTAGAACTGCCTATGCAGCATTTCTGTACACAGCAAAGTTGAACTCCTGCTGTGAAATAACAGCACCATTTGTAGGTCATAGATGTTTGTGTGCACTTTGTTTTTGGCATTACTTTTTAGTAGTTTTTGAGTACTTTGTATATGTTTGTTACAGCGGTCGTGTGTGTCTTTAATCAGTCGTCTTACAGTATTTCAGAAAATATGCCTCTGTCAGAGCAATAAGCAGTAAGGTGCTTACCAGTGAACTCCTTAACTATGGCATGCTTATGCTCATTGACATGCAAACACACAAGTGTGTTCCCAGCAGCGAAGGGGGAGGAAGGCTGCTGAATGAGGTCCACGCAGTTACTTGGACCTGACCTATGGACTGTGGGATAAAAGCACACTGAACAAAATAACCAAAAGAGCAGACTCAGGACTTGAAACTGAAAACTGTAAAGTTTTACGTCAACCGACAATCACCTTTTGCTGAACAATAGAGATGTGAGTTTTCCTAGGATACAGTTGGTCAACACTAACCAGACCAATCTTTAGCATTTAGCTGTTTCTTTTTTATAAGTTGCAAAACCAGCATGGACTTTGGGATTGAAATAAAAATGAACACTATTTGGTTATCTCATGGGTTTGCCCAGGTATTCATGGTTAGATTCCAAAAGACACCAGTTTCCTTGTACAACAAGAGATATCACCTCTACTGTTTGACAACAAATATACAGGAATTTCTATCATGGTTTTTTGGTTAATGATCAATGAAAGTCCAAATAGCCACTCTTAAACTTCAGCTGCTGTCACTTAATTGCATGAAGCCTTATTAGTGAAAGAAAACACAACACTAGGAGAAATATTTGAAATGGAGTTGAAATATTTGAAATAGCAAAATAAGTCTGTGTACATTGACCAGCTGATGATAGAGAAAACACTGTAATGTCGAGGTGTGGTGTCATGCAAACAAACTGTTATATTATGTTCATGTGTACATAAAAGTCAAAGGACTAAATAACTCAAGTAGCGTGAAGAAAAATAGTAAATGTGTGAGGGAAAGTCTGAATGAGTGAGTGCGTGAATAAATGTGCGTTTACAATGTCTGCTGTCTTTGGTATCTTACACCATGTCAGCTAATGTTTTTTTTTTTTTAAATAAATGTGTAAAACATTTGTGTCCCAGAATGATTCACGTTGTCTTTTACATGGCTTCATGTATAATTATCAGTAACATTATAAAAATAATCGAGGCTCTCAACTTTATTTGAAATATTTACATTCATCAAACTGTTGATGCCTGAACATTTCTTGAGGTACATTTCTTGAGGTGTGTCCTTTTAATCCTTGGATTTAAATAAAAGGCGATTTCTTAATTAATTTACAATATGATACATGAAAGATACATTCCTCTTGAAAAGATATGCATACAGGCTTTACATTTTTACATTAACAAAACAGACACTGATATGTGTTTTTTTTTTTACTGACACACTGCCACGTGAGAAAGACCACAACACTGGCAACATTTAGAGAAAAACGCTGTGACATTTGCTACTGTGCTCCACGAGCCTTCAAATGAGATGGTCCCATTGTTTACGGTGCTGCAAAAGGATTAAATTTAGATGTAATTACAAATGGCCCCTTACCACAGGGAAATATTTAACTGCCTGAGTACACATGTAATAATCTATCAAATGCATACCTTTGAAAGAGGTCCTGACAGCAAGCTTGAATGTTCCCATCTGTGGCATTGAAAGTAGACACTTTGAACAGCTCCACACAATCCAGTGGAACATAGAGGATCCCTGAGAAACAAAGTTGGAGCTACTCAGTTCAACGGCACTGCATTACGCTCTTTAGATGCACTAAAAACAAACCCTTGAGATTTAAAAAATTCAAACGCTCTTACCTGCAATGCAAGCATTGACAAGAGATACACAGGTGCCAGTGATCATAGCTCTCAGCACCAGAGATGAGACATCACTTCTTCTCGATGGGCATATAGAGGCTTTGGTAAAAGAAAACACAATGTGTCAAAAAGCATTACTGACACAGGATCCTGGGGCAGGAAAAAAATGTGACAAGATGATGAAACACTTACACAGGCCACCGATCACAATACCCAGTGAGCTAAAGTTGGCGAACCCACAAAGAGCATAAGTGGTGATTATTTCTGACCTGACCTGTAGCAAGAAAAAAAAAACAACAAAATCACTCACCTTAACTTTTTTGTGGGGTGTTCACGAACTCCAGCTAAGGATGTTTACTCACTGATATCCATTGTGCTTCTCCTCCAACAATTTGATCAAGTCCATTGAGTCTGTTGTTCTTGAGTTGAGATAATTTCTCATAAGCCACAAACTCATTGAGGAAGAACTTTGTGCCAATTAGTTCAGCCACAGTGAAACTCTCCTCATATGGTATCCCCATCATGAAGGCCACAGGCATGAATACGTAAGAGCAAATTAACTTAGAAACACAGAAACACATAAAGTTATTTGGACATTATAAGACATTAGTAAATGTAGACAAAATCTGTGAAATGTCAGCATAATTGAATATGTGTCAGAATAATTATTGAAAATGTAAAGTTATTATAAGATACATTCATTAAATTCTAAAACTTTAAAAGAACCCCACATCATCAAAATGTCACAGTCAAGTTTTCAGTCTTTTGCTAAAGCATACCTGAAATGTGACTGAAGGATATCCCACCATACCTCCGAGCCAACTCAAAGCTTGATTTATGAACCCGAGGATGGCGAGAAAGGCTATCAAGTTTGCTGCAATGTTTGCAACAAGACCTATTGAAGCAGATGCTCCGCTGCTAGCCGCCTCCAGAATGTTCTGTTCATCTCTAGGGAGTTTTGAAAAAAAGCCATTTAGCTCATAAAAGCAGAAAAAAAACATGAAAGGACTGAGAAGAAATGAAGGGACAACTATACACACCCGCAAGCCACTTTAATATTCTTCTCTGACTTGAAGATACTCTGCTCTGTCTCAGGATAAGACAGTTTGGAGATGGCCAAGGCACATGGAGCAGCCATCACAGAGGCTGATATCAAGGAAGATGCATCAATCTGCAAAATACAGTGATGCCTCATTTAATTCGGGGCGCTGTGGTGGAGTTACTGCATTTGATATTTGTAGGCTATGAAGATTTACTGAAATAATAAAACTGCAAATCAACTTCACAAAACCATCATCAAACTTAAAATGTTTTTTGTTTTACCTTAATCCTCAAGATCTAGATGTCATGCCTTTGCAGCTCATTTTTCAGAGATGAAATAACAACCATTAGATCAAATAGACCATAACACTGATCATGTTAAGAGTTAAACGTATCCCTCCCCCAGCCAGAATCTTTTCTAGTTTTAATGTAGTCGATGCTGATTTATTCCTCAATTGTGCCCTTGACCCCATGATTAGCAGCTTTCTAAAAGATGGTATTTGACTTTCTTGTCAGCAGGACTACTGAACATTATTAACCTCTTCCTGCAGACTGGCTTCCTTCCCGTGACCTTGAACACAGCTTTGGTACAGCCTGTTACTTTTGAGCAAAGTACTGATTTATCTTGAGCTCTCTGGTATAGTTTCTTCTGGTCTTGCCTAACCTACTTACCTAAGGTTGACACTACTTTGTTTTCTGTGGGGAGTTGTGTTTAGAAAAAACACATCTTTTCAGTGGTGTACCCCAAGGTTCAGTTTTGGGTCCTTTTTTGTACATACATGCTATCAAAAAGTTTTTCAGTTAAGCATAGGCAAAACAGAGATTTTAGTCAAAAGAGCAAATGTTATTTCACATCTTAGTGCACATTCTTTTAACCGCTACATCTCTTTGATAGCAGTTGAAACTTTGAAGCACAGCAAAGTGACTTTTAGCCACTTAACGTACATCACCAAGGTCGTTGCATTGTTCACAGGCCTTACTTCATTTACAACATGTTCAAAGTACTGCAGCCAGGATCTTCACCAATGTAAAAGTGAGTGCACATATCACCCTCAGAGAAAAAACACTCCACTGACTATGACCACAGAAATATTTTGGTGTTTTCAAATCAGTTCAGTTCCAAATACATATCAGGGGTCTTTAGATTTAGATTTAAGAATGTGTAACTTCTTTTTAATTTTTAATAGAAAACTTAAAACTGCATTCAACCACAAATTAAATAGTTTTCTTGCAGCTTTTTGTATGAAATGTGCTATTTAAGTATAGTTTTATTGTTATCGTGTGTACGTATATATTAGGTTCTGGTATGAAAACAGCTTCATCTCACCCCAAATGAGATGAATGCCCCCATGACACTGCCTGCAATTGTGGCAAATCCACCAGTCAGGACAGCATGGATCTCAGATTTGGTCATGTCCTTCAAATAGGGACGGATCAGCAGCGGTGCTTCAGTCTAATGCACAAAAAAACATGATGTAAAAGAAAACAAGCAGAGTAACTGTAGGGTTTTTCCCCCTCCAGTTATTAAAGATTCATTATGCAATCATAAAACTAAAGTACAGAGAGATTCAGACTGAATTTTCAGAGCAAACTACAGTCAGACAAGCGTCAAAGATAGTATTGCAAAGACATCATGCTTTGCACCGAGTACCTGCCCAACAAATATATTGCCTGCCACACTCAAGGTCTCTGTGGGAGAGGTTCCCATCGTTATCTGCATCATCCATGAGATCTGTGGGGACAAAAACATATGGCTCTTGGTCACAGTACGTCACTGCAGGCGTAAGCAATTTACACCCAGACCTACAGGAACATGTGAGGTACATGTTTTAAACTTGCTTCACCTTCAATATGAGCCACTGCATTATCCCCAAAAAGTAAAGGACCGACATCACGCTGCTGAAGAACACGACAATGGGCAAAGCCTGAGGAGGAAATCACAGAACTAAAATTAAGCACATTCAATTATTTACAATCTCAGTAAGGTGAAGAATAAATTGTCATTCATTCATCTTCTTACTTGAAAGGCAAAAATGTCTGCGATCAGATCCCCAAAAACAAACAATGACCCTTCTTTGGTATATTCGAGGAATATCTGCAATTATGAGACAAAGAAGAAAAATAGGTTATATTATTTCATAATTATTTTTATTTCCTCGCTCCATTTATTTATGATATTTATACTTTACAACAGGAACTAAAGAAGCAACTCAGTAGAGACAGACCCACAAATTAAAAAGTGATTAACAGACCACATGTCTGTGAGCACATTCTGCTGATTTGACCCTTGGATGACTCGAGAATAAGGGTGAACAGCCTAATAAAGTAACTCTAAAGATAAGCATGTATGATCCATTCAGTTAAAGAATATTGTGAGTTAGGAGATAAGAAACACTGTGTGTCATACAAGCAAAATCTGTTGTGCAAGCGAAGTGTTTCAGGATCACGTAGGATGTGACAGGAAATAAATACTTAAATACTAGATAACACATTTCACAGTAATACTACTCTTGTTGTTTATTAATTTTTTGTTTGTTTATTTTATATTTTAGTGTGTTACATGTACACCTGACTCACTAATAGTGACATATGTTGAATACAAAATGTACATTCTGGATGTTATTAATATTACATAAACTGATGATATTTGAAATCAAGGGTCCTAATACAAAAATTCGACAAATAGCTGTTCATGCTATGTTTGGTAATGGAGTTGTATGATTATTTCTAGCAAATAATTCTAGTAGAATACACCTTTGTATACACCTTCTTATGAACAGAGTTTTAATTATTTACTGTACAAAAAGAAAACACTTAAGTGTAATACCTGCACTTGTTTTCCAAGCCATTCGAAAGCTACGAGTCCAGGCTGTGTTCTTATGACAAAAAGGCCAATACAGAACTGCAACCCGAGACCCCAAAACACAGGCCTCCATGATACCTAAAAAGTTTTTTTTTTAAAAAGCAAGTAGTTAAGTAGACAATCAGTGTATCAGGGAGTCTCCATAAAGCCTTGTGTTATTGCAAGGAGACACTTCTGCTTAACCTTAAGATGATAGAGGCACAAGGCCAAGTGATATCCAAAGTCTCAGCAAAACAGACCAGAGATAACTTGAGGGATGACGCCCAAGCATGTTTCGAAACAGATGTGACCACAGTAATTATTTATCCATGAGCGGAGTCAGAGGTTGAGTCAGTGAAAAAACTCACCGCTGTCCTGTGTGCCGAGAAGAGGAACATAAGCACGATGAACATGCACACACCTCCAAATGATATAAGCTGCTCAGGACGCTGGCTTGTGTCTAAGACCAGCCACACCACAAGCAGGGCCACAACCACAACGATGAAAACCCTGTAAAACACAATGTAAAAACACACACCCTCATTCATAACATATTCCATTATGAGTCGCTCTTTATCACACTCAGGACAATGCCATTGAAAACGTCACATCTGCTCACCATTTTATCCATTTCAGGTTTGATTTAAAGCATCTGACTGCAGGTCTGAAACACTGACTGATGCTTTCTCCCTTGTACTCCTTCAAAAGTTCATATGATTTAGTCACAACAGCCAAACAGGTAAGGACTACAAGAGCAGTGGCCCTCTGGAAATCCAATACACAGGCTGCGATGAAGTATGCGACATAACCTAATGAGCAAAAAAGAGTGTATGATCAAAAATCATTGTCTGCATCCACATGATTATTCCTGTCTTGTCATAGTCATCTAAATAAATATCATTAAAAAAATGCAAAGTGTGCAGGACACCGCCACTGAATAAACTGCCACTGGCTGTAAAATTTTCACCCAAATGATCAGACTTTTCACATTACCTGCTCCAAGTATTCCCAACACAATGTATTTGAAGGTTTGTGAGTGAGATTTGACGTAATCCTCTGTGGCATTAATCGGCTTGGAAACTTTGCTGAAGTACAGAACAAAACAGAAGTGAGGTCCAATTCTGAACAAAATATACTTCATTTTTCAAATATTTTTCCCTTAAGTGAATATAAAAATGTCTTTCTCATAATGCTATAGATTCATTTTCAAGTCATGGATTATTTCCCCCGGAGACTTGTTTTGTGTGAAATACAATCAAATCTCAACACACAAGGAAAGAAATCTCACAAAGATCACAGTTGCACAGAAAACAGTGTAGATGCTGTGTTGTATGTTTGCTAATTATTTACATATACTACTATTTCCATGGTGTAAGGACAACACGTTGCAGTGGCATAATTCTGTTGAATTCACTTTATACCTGCTAGTTTTTCATTACTACTTCTGTTTTACAAACTACAGCTACTTATACTTGTACTGACAGACCTCAGGTATGATCCCAATCCCTTTTTAGTCTTTTTAGTCTGCCCTTTGAAGCTGCCAGAATCAGTATTGTTGTCCTCCTAAGAAAATAAAGGCATTTTATTTAAAAAAATTATAATGTTGTTCATTTTCTTTCAAAATGAAAGGTGACACATACCTCTATTTCAAAAGCCTCGTTGACCATGCCATTTCTGTTGGCATAGGATTCCTTGTTCAGCTGGACACTGTTGATTTCGGCTGAAAAACAGAACAATTGTTCACTTCTAGGCGGCAGCTTTTAGGAAAAGCAAGTTCAGCTTGAGCCAGCAGCAATGCCAAACAAGTAACAAGCTGTGTCTCCATGTACTCTGTAAGATAAAAAAAACCTTAAAATAAGTCCACAGAGTCGTGGAGGCTTATCTTGTGGAGAATGCACAAAAATACCACTTCACAACTGCAAAACAAACAGCTTAATTCAAGGAAAAGCAGAGCTAATGGCTTACTCATTTTGAGTGCTCCTAAACCCGGCTGTCAAATGCTGTGCTGTAAAATACACTGAGGGAAAATATACTCTGCCCTCTATGAAACATCTTATCATTAATTAACAGACACGTTACGCACTGCCCTGATTTCTCACAGGACGTACATGACGGTGTGATAATGCAACAGAAATGATTTAATGGGGCCTTATGAAGCAACATCGGATTGGACGTGATGTTGACCAAGTTCGTCATTTGCAAAATCACTGGAGCAACAGATGATAAAACGTAAATCCTTGTGCACACACATAAATTCATTGGCGCTGACTCTAAACCTGAAAATCTGATTTGTGATAATACAACAGAATACATAATGAAGTAGTTTAATCATGAATGAGTTTATCTGTAGGAGCTTGTGCTCCACACATGCTGTATGTATCATAAGATACCTCCTGTTTGTAAAAAGGTTTCTTAAAAATAAATTTGTCACAAGGATGTGAATCAACAACGAGATGAATTTCTTTCTAATTTTAGTTTTTGTAAGATTATGTGTGTACATCAAAACAATATCAAACTCTCATTTGAGAAAAAGCACTTAGATTAGACAGGGACACAAATAATCTCCCTAGATCAACATTTAAGTAGCCTTTATACAGACAGACATATAGGTGTAATACAGAATAAATTATAAATGCTGTTTTGTGGCTGTGAAGCTTTCAAACAGGTTACAATGAATAAAACCATTTTATATTGTTAGAATTAAAATAACTTCAGAAAATGCAGCACACATCACTCAAATTACTCAAGTGTCAAATTAACTTATATTTCTATGACGTCTCATCTCTTTAAATGATTACTTTGGAAAATAAGTACATTGAGTACTCACTGCGCTATCAGATAGCTTCCAGATCAGTTTTGGCTGTTATCTGGTCTATTAAATATATAGCTGTGCAATTGCTTTCAGGGTGATAATTCACGATTGGATATAACAGCAGCCATTTGTTCTACTCATTGGAGCTCAAATTTGATTTTGTCGCACACACACACACACACACACACACACACACACACACACACACACACACACACACACACACACACACAAATCTCTGATTCCCACAAAAATAGTCACTCCATGGTTCATAACATTTGATGTGGGCTACGTCTGTCTGGGTGCAGGCGATAAACATTCATTCTTGTTTAAAACCACAGGATACTTGTGTTCTGTAAGTTGTCAGAGAGCCTTGAAGACCCTGAAATTCATTAGCAGAGGTTAATGACCTAATAATGCCTTGGTTCACTAAATCAAGACATTCTTTTTATGTATGCCATCAAGTCATTTGCCAACAGAACAGATTCCTCTTACAATTTAGATGTGGCAATCATGGCTGGAGAAATACAACTGCTGAGAGATGATTGTACAATACAAAAAAAAAAAAAAACCTAATTTATGCAACATTAAGCTGAATTTAAGCAAGATATCACCATTCAGTGAGTTTGTTGTTTCCTTTAATCTTGCATAAGTATGTTTTTATTTGCAGGCTAAAAAAATGTAACCCATATTTAAAACAAATGATTTTCAAAATGCAGTTTGTTTAATCCTTCAAATAAACATTACCTTGCTGTAATCTTTGGCTGTATGTAGGCTACATACAGTAAATGATAATCCACATAGCTGTTAGATCCTGTTTTATCACTGCTTCTGTTAAGTTTATACTCACTGAAGCTTCTTTTTTTCTTTTTTTTTTATCTGATACCAAAGTGCTTCAGCTCACAGTGTCTACAAATTTACCAGGAACCGACGGCAGTACAGCGCTGCCTGAATAGCGGGAAGTGAGATTCTGAGCCTCAAATCCCTCAATAATGTCTTACAGGATATCGAAACCTAGCTCTCTCAATGAAATATATTCTTTGTCCCAACTCAGAGGCTCCCGAGGTACTGAAGCTGGAGATAGCCTGAAAGCTGAACCTGCTCTTTTACTCCAAATAAGACTGCTATATGTGGGCAGTCCTCCATAAGTCACAGACAGCAATTTAGTGTAAATACCACTGGGATGAGTTCAGTCCTAGTTCTAGATTACAGTGTGAGTTACGGCCCTTCACATTAAGAACCTGGAAAATGTTGTTTTCAGTTATCTATCAACATTCAATTCCACGTTACCTTATTTCACCAGGAAAATCAACTCATTATCATTACTGCATATCAGGAAGTCCTAGGTACAGCAGATATATCAAAAACACACAGTAAAACTCTACCTTATCTTTCTCTGTCATGCCCTGTGATTTACAACATTTCCAGGTTACTAAGAAGATCAAACAATGGCGCTTATGCCTGGTTTCCTTTGTTTACATTCTGATTATAAACTGACAAAACTCTCTATTAAAGCATAGACTGCCACAATGGATTGGAGGACAGTGAGTACAACAAAGAATACATGGGTGGTTTCGCTGTTAAGATAAACATCCTAGTGGCATTCTGTATCTAATTGCACAAGGCCATATTAAGACTTAGGTGAAAGAACTGGTTGGTGTTACCTTTTAGATACATCAGCACATCTGGCAATAACAGCAATGCAGTTAGATTTTAAAGGAAGTGCACACTGTTTGGCAGAGGCATATTTTGAGTTCTCACTAAGTTTTGTCACACAGACCTAGCAACCCTGTTGGCAACCTCTGCTGCTTAAGCTTTGACCACTTTTTTTTCTTTTGTGGATCACTCAGCTTATTGGGACTACAAGGCTTAACTCCTAGGGCATGCATACTCCTCCCTATCGTGGATATGTTTTAGATTTGATTTTGATATTAATATTGGCATATTATTTTCTACTACTTCACATTTATTACAATGCCAGCGTCTGTGTATTGTAGCAGCGGAGCCACACAACATACCGTCTTCCTCCTCCTTGTAGGGAACAGCACCGTTTCATGCGGCCAAGTGGGACCGCCTCTCGTCTGCAAGACAGCGCCGAGGGTTTGAGTGACTCACTGACAGGAAAAGGAAAACGAAGTTGACGATAGTAGCCTTTAGCCTAGCTATGAAACCCTGCTACAGCTAAACCTAGCTGGCGAACACTTAGCGCCTACGGTTAACTGTATAGCTAATTTACTATAGCTGTTAAACATAACCAGATCAAATGGTAAGCGAACTTGTGCATATGTATAAATGCCGAGTTTAGGTTACTAGCTTTGGTAAATTATTTGCGCGCGAACATGTTGCTAAGCTAGGTTGCTAACTTGGTAGCTTGGCTACGTTATGTAGCCTCTCGGCTTATTGAGTGTATTTCAAGTGTTAGCTAGGCTAACACCAAAACAACTTACACGTAGAAGTTGATTTTTCATAAATGTGTGTGCAATGTAGTCTGTGTTAAATGTTAAGACACGTATGGTTTGTGTGTTAATGCGTGTTTTGTTACAAAATGGTAGCTGCACGTACGAAAGCCTGCAGATTCTTGCAACGTTAGCTTGCTAGCTAAAGCTAACGTTAGCATAGAGGACGTTATACAGCTGCTAAACTGTTGTCACATAGTAAAACAGTTACGGTTTTTAATCTCTGCCTGCGGCGCCCAGTGTGTGCTTTAATAGCTAACGTTGCATGTGTTTCTGTAGGTTTATGAGACTGCGCAGCCATGGGTGACATGAAAACCCCAGATTTTGATGATCTTCTGGCTGCCTTTGACATCCCAGATGCCACAGGGTTGGATGCCAAAGAGCCCATCCAGGGGAGTCATGAGGAGACAGAGAGTCAGCTGAAGCACGTGGGGATCTGTCTGGATGACAGCTTATTGAGTAACCAAGCTGCCACAACATCAGATATTCCTGCTGTTAGTGTTATTGTGAAAAACACGAGTCGCCAGGAGTCGCTAGAAGGTTTTGGTGATCGGCTTCACTCAGGATCAGCATTGTTAAATGGATTCAGTGGACAAGAGACCTCCATTGATTCTGTTGAGACAACCAACACTGGCTTCTCTAAATCATTTGTTTCTGCTTTGAATGGGGAGAGTTCAAGAGAGCTTCTCGGAAAGGCACCTATTCAGCACAAACCTGATGGAGCACCAATATTTTCCCAGTCACTTTCTCATTTTAGCCCCATTTCCAGTCCTGAGTCTGAAGATACTCAGTGTAGTACAGATGAAGTGCATCCAAAACAAGAGAGACCCTGTTTCCCAGAAGCTTCAGTTTTGGTGGAGACTTCAGTCCCAGACAATCCAAAAAAACTGGACCTCAGCATGTTTGATGAATGCAGAGCAGACTCTGACGTTCACAAGAACACTCAAAGGAGCAGAGCAGAAAGTAGTAGAAGCGAGGAGCCCTCTGACATCTGTGTCAGTAATGAAATGGATACAACACCTAGAGAACACAGTGCACTTCCACCACCAAGTGGTAACCAGAACTTAATTGAGACCAACTGCAATTCAGGAGCCACAATGAATGTTCCCACCTCTTATCCACATGTCAGATCTCAGACTTCTAAATTATCCTCTTGCCTTGAGGCTTTGGTGGCTCTAAATGCTAGAAAAGATCCCAGTGAGCAAAATAATCCCAGAGAGACATCAGCAGTTCAGAGTGACTGCATGAAAGTTAGCCCCAAGGTGCCCATATCCCCACGAAGCCCCAGAAGTCCTCTTGAAGCTGTGAAACGGTTAATGAGACCTTCTGATAGCCCTGTAAGCATCTGCAGTGATAGTAGTGGAAAAGCATCCCCAGCAGTGGCATCTGGGTCACCCCCTGCTATACCCAGGGTCAGAATTAAGACCATCAAAACCAAATATGGTCAGATCAAGCGCACCGTCACCAGTGTGCTGCCTGATTCTGAAACAGATGAAGTTCATTCTACTTATGAATCCTCTCCATCGCAGAGTATGATTAGTGAAGACTCTTACTGCAATATGTCTCCTCATCAGTCTCAAAGTGCGGCTGTTGACACCATTGTTGGAATACAGAATAAAGGCACTCCAGCTAGTGCATCTTCACCAAAAGTTTTACACAACAAATCAGAAGCAAACTCCAGGAGGTCAGGCACAACACAGTCCGCAACAGTATTTCATAATGCTAGTGGTCCTGTCAAAAGATCTGTTGCACATCAGGGGCAGAAACCAAAGAGAGTGTCAGCCACAACAGGCCAAACAACTAGCACAAACTTCCTGCCAAAAGCAATGCACTTAGCTAGTTTGAACCTGGTCCCTCACAGTGTTGCTGCTTCAGTAGCTGCACGGTCCACCTCTCATCAACAAAGTCAGCACACACTGTCCTCTACGGTGTACAGTACAGTCCCATTGGTGCATCAAGTCAAATCAGCCAACTCTTATCCTCGCACGTCCATTCCTAACACAGCAGCAGGAACCTTGAACAGACTGTTGAACAATGCCAACCCTGTGCCTACCTATGTGCCCAACCTAAACCCCCCTCCGGAGAGCAATATCAACCTTCCACCACGTGGGTACTGCTGCCTCGAGTGTGGGGACTCCTTTGGAGTGGAGAGGAGTCTTGTGTATCATTACAGCAGGAGGAGCGTTCACATTGAAGTGGGATGTACACACTGTGCGAAGACCATGGTGTTTTTCAACAAGTGTGCTTTGTTGGCACATGCCCGGGAGCACAAGAACAATGGCATGGTGATGCAGTGCACACAGCTCTATATGAAACCCATAGCAGAGGAACAAATGTTTGTACCCCTGAGCACTGAACCTGTGAATACAGACTCTTACGCCTCGCCGTCACCCACACCTAAAAGCCAACCTGTCCTGCCCTTATATCCAGACAGCTTCGTTCGCCACCGACTCCGATGCCTGGAGTGTAACAATCAGTTACCTGACTACAAAGCACTTGCAGGCCATTACCAAAGGCCGTCAGAAGATGTGGAAGGACTTGTGAGTAGATGTTTCATTGAAATAGCACAGGCTCTGTAACAAGTATTCATGTGTTTTTTTTTTTAAGTGCTGAGACTTTTCTTTTGCTTTCTTTTATAACACAGATGTGTAAGGTGTGCTCTATGTTGTTACCCAACAAGTGCAGCTTCAGAGCTCACCAGCGTATTCATGCGCACAAGTCCCCATACTGCTGTCCTGAGTGTGGTGCCCAGAGTCGCTCTGCGGATATACAGAAACACGTCAAGGAAAACTGTCTGCACTACGCACGCAAGGCTTGGTACAAGTCAGTATCTGAGGCATGAAATGCAGGAATTTAATTTAAAAGTCTCAGTTGCATACAAAACAGCGTTACAGACAAGTGGCATTATGTTTCCTTTTTTTGTATCAGATGTCTTCACTGTGATATGGTTTTCAAGACCCTTCAAGGACAAAAGACTCACATTGAAGAGAAACACTGTGAGGTCTTATACAAGTGCTCCATCTGTCCAGTTGCCTTCAAGACCTCTGACAGCTGTGAAGTTCACTTGAAAAATAAACACAACGCTAGCAAAGTATCCCCTCAGTAAGTTCACATCTCGTGACCTGACTGTTAAAAGTTGCACGTTTCTTTTTCCGGTTTTACTGTTTGTTTCAACTATTTTGTCTTTGTTTTGCAGGTTAATCTTTAAGTGTTCATGTGAGACCATTTTCAAGAAGAAGCAGTTACTGTTTCAGCATTTCCATCAGAATGCCAACAAGCGTGTTACCTGTGTATTCAAGTGTCCAGAATGCAACTCAGTCTTTCCACAAAAGCACCTGTTAATGCAGCACTTCAAGGTTAGTTTGATTGTTTTTTTTATTAAGAGATCTTGTGAATGTGTGTTAGTTTAAAATAAACTCTGTGCAAGTAACCTGTTCACATTTATTTGTATTTATCCATGTACTTGGTTACTTATTTCATTCTTGAAACTTTAGCAAATAGGATGTGGCTACTCATTTCCATTATTCCTGTGAAAATTGCAAAAAAAAAAGGGAAATCAACACAGTAAATCGAGAAGTCAGCCAGTGCAACAAGTGTCAGTCATATATTGTTACCTCTTGTCATTTTTCCAATGTGTTTTTTGTTTTGCAGGGTGTGCACGTAGGAAACATGACAGCAGAGGCAGAGAAGAACAGTAGAAAATCTGATAAGACTGACTGGTACCAGGATTCCCATTCCGTCCAACAGCAGAGGAGTCACACTCCTGTTAAACACACAGATAGTCCCAGAAAAAAGGCTGAGCAGGATGGCAGACCTCGTGTGAAGCCCACCGGCTGGACGTGTGGGGAATGTCTTCAGTGGTTTCCTGAAAGAGACTCCTTTGTTTCTCATGTGAAGACCAAACACGGGAAGGTAAGAGATTGTGAATTCAACATGATGGAATGTATTTGTGTTGAACCTAAACATTTAATGACTGCTGCACACTCAAATGCATCTTTTTGGAGCCATTATGTTATAATACAATATACTGGCAGTGTGCACTTTAACTAGCATTAAACTTACAAGCCTTACATGCTGCAAACCTGCATTTAAAATAATTGATCAAAGCCTCTAGTTTAGTATCCTAGCCTACCTGAAAACTGTGTTAACATAAAGCGGACCAATAGTTTGTGTGGTATTTCTGGTTAGTGATGTGATGTAAGACACTTTGGCCAGCTGCTTTCCTTAAAGGACAGATGACAGCTGGACAGTGAATCCTTTGGCCGAGGTCGTAGTGGGTGTTGATTGAACGGAGGGATGCAAATATAGCTTCAGACAAGTTTCTGATGTCTTGACGCTTGTGTAAATTTCAAATTGTGTCCTGTCACTAATTCTCATCTACATGACAACATCAGTAACCTTGTCAAGCTCATAATATCAAAAAAGTACCTTTATATTTTTATCTTTATTTTATTCCAACAGTCAATGAAGAAGTATCCATGTCGACACTGTGAGCAGTCTTTCAACTCTACAACCAGTCTGAGAAGACATATTCGCAATGACCACGCCGGGAAAAAGAAAAATTACTCTTGTTGGTAAGATTGTTATTTTAGCAAATGAAATAATCAGTGTTTTTGTCACAGTGCTGAATCAAATTAACCATCTTTTATTTGTTTCTTTCTTTTTTTTTTATTTACTCTTAAGGTATTGCACAGATACGAAGACAATATTCACGACAAGTGTGATGTTGAAGAACCACATCAGTCTAATGCATGGAATCAAAAATCCTGATCTTGGCCAAATGCCGAAAACAGTCATCCAGGAGTCAAAAAAGGCTTTGGGCAAGGTATTATTTATTTTATTTTATTTTTATTTGAATAACAAACGCCAAGAAAAGAACTGCAGGCACAAATACAAATGTTACAGATCTTAGGGGTCATCATTTTAACTGTCTGTGATTTGCAGGGATCAGAAAGACCTGCTGTTGGCACTCAGAGGGAGGGGCAGGATCGCGCTGAGAGTCTGGAGGCTCCGTCACCGAAGCGTCTGAAAACTCAGTTCCGCTGTTCAAAGTGTGGTTTCATCACAGACGACAGTACACAGTTCCAGCAGCATATACCTCAGCATAAAACTGATGAAAACACTCCTCAGTGCCTTCACTGTGGCCTGTGTTTCACATCGGTGCTGTCTCTCAACAGACATCTTTTTATTGTACACAAAGTCAAAGATCCCGAAGAAGGGGAGACGAAAGAAGAAGAAGAGGAGGAGGAGGCAGGGGATACAGAGAAGGAGCAGGATAATCAGCCAGTTAGGTCAGCAGAGACTGATCAGGTAAATAATTTGTTACCAGAGCTAAATGAAACTGAGCCCTCACAGGCAGAAGAACCAGCCAGTCTGCACTGTGTCAAAACCACGGACTGTAATTTAAAACTGAGCGCTCACTGTCAGACAAAAACGGTCTCTCTCCGGTAGTGAGAGACGCCTCAACTCCTTTTTGATGTTGCTGTAGTGTCTTCAGTTTCCATGTGAAGGTGACCAAGGGCGCTTGACGTTATACGTGGAGGTGGTACAGAGCGATTGGACCTTTTGACATTTCACTCAAGTTATTCAGAGGCCATGCAGTATATTCAAGCAGATCCTAAACATTTAACAAAAAACAGTATTTTCATAAATGAGAAGACAAATTAATATTCATATTTCAACTATTTTTTATTTAACTTTGCATGTTGGTAATATATTCATTTTGACATAACTGCACACATATTACAGCTGAAGCTTTTTTCTTTCTATTTCCTTTCTTTTTTTTTTTTTCCATCCACCCTGATGGGGAGTCTCAGGAACGTCAGTTTTTAGGTCTGGTTTTGATTGGGTGATGGGGTGGATTTCCGCCTTTGTAACCAACAGTAAATTTAAACTGTTTAAATTTTGTCTTAAGTATTTAATGCTACACACTATTACCTGAATGGGATTCAGGTTTAAGTTTTTATGTGGACTGTGTTGCAGTTATTTTGCAGTACAAAACTAGAAATGTAGTCGCCATTTATTACAAAACATACTTCAGTATTCATTTAAAAGCAGTATTTCTGCATTTATGGTAAAGAGTTATTTTCAAAAAGTATCCTGTAAAATCACTTACAGGACTTGCTAAGCAAAGCCTACTGAAGTTAGGCTACACATTAGAGCAAAAGTTGACTCTTCAAGCATTCTGAAGTGCTTTTGTCTTTACGTTTATTGAACGTATTTGATTGGTGGGTGTATGTGTTGTCCCAGATCTGGCCCTTTTTTCTTTTTTTTTTTAAACACGTTTTTTTTTTTTTTTTTCTTTGAATGAGCATTCAGGAGAAACATGGAGAGGTATTGGATGTGTGGTGCAGCAGTATTGAAAATACCTCAATTTGCCAGAAGTGTATTTTTCAGGCAAGTGAACGGTCAATGTTATGTCAAATCAGGGTACATTGTTTTGGATAATCCAGAGAAGGTATGAAAGTGAAGTTTGACGGCTTATTGGAGATAATGTTTTAGAAATCAGGACCTGTTGATATGAAGTCGTTCATAAGGAAAAAATAAAAGCATAGGAATTTCTTACATTTATGATGACTTCAGAGGAAAGAAGCATCTCAGATAAGCACTTGTAATGGTGGCTCCTTCTCACTCGCAGGTCCTGATTTGTAAAGCAGCACCTCTTGTTTTGTAATGAATACATGACAGTTCCTACCTCCATGGTAAATGGCAGTGATTGTTAAACGTTGAGAGGCTTTGAAGAGTTGCAGGTAATCTCAGTGCAATGTAAAAAAAATATATATATAAAATATGTATAATCCCACATTATTAAATTTTATAAATTATTTTGGGAATGATAATAAGGCTATATGGTCATATTGACTTAACTGACAAGTGAACTTTTCTATGTAAGTGCTATATGAGCTCTTTATTTCTCTGTAGTCCTTAAATCACCACACTGCAGCTGTGAGTCTGCAGAGGCTGGAAAGAATGACTTGTTCACAACTTGTTCTTTTGTAATGCTTGTTGACAGATTTGTACTTTTGATACTGTGTTCAGTGAGGACTTGTATAGGAAAGTAACCTGTGTACATACAGTAGCCGATGACACCCGGATTCACAGCATTTCTTAAGCCATTACATCTATTCAGCATGCAGTGGCCCATGTGCCTTGCTGTTATGTTTACGTAAAGTACTTACAAATAAATCGGTGCATTTAATTATATATCTGCTTTGTGTTTTATCTTGTGTTACAGGCTGGTTTCTGACTGGTGGAGAGGAAAGTATTTAATGGTATTTGGATGTGATAATTAGTGGTTTAGCATTGAGGTCACGTATTTTACAATCGTCATAGCAAGTCAAAACAGCACAAGGCACTCTAATGTGCATCATGCATCCAATAAGAAACCGACCACAGATGGATGACTTCATCTCATTAGAATATTAAGCCCATCCTTTTTCAGTATAACTGCCTGCCCAGCAGAGAGAAGCAAAGAGATTTTAATTAACTGGCACCAAATTGCATAGAACACGTTTGAGGAATGAAAGGCGCTTTGACAAAAATCTGCAGAGCAGGACTCCTGTCTTCTTTCATCCTTATCTCATACATTGCCATGACATCTTCAATGACTCTTGATTTGACTGAGCTGAGAAATAAAATTTCAAAGATCAAGGTGAATCCGAGGGGGAATCTGTGGGCAACAGGTAGGAAAAATGGAACTTTAAATATATATATATATATATATATATATATATATATATATATATATTCCAGATATTTTTGTGAATTTACTTAAAATGTACTTTTATGTACAGTTTACATTGAGATTGTATGTTTTGATCAATAAGGGCATTTCATGGGCAAGAAAAGTGTTGTGGATAGTTCCTTTATGGAGTCTGCCTCTGAAGACGTAAATGTCCCCGCTGAAGTCAGAGCTGTTAGTCCTCTGCCCAGAGAGGAAGACCTGCAGGAACTGCTTATTCAGATGCTGAAAACTGCCCAACAAACACAAAAGAAACAGGAGCTGAACATGTTAGTTCATTATTATCATTATCATTATTATATTATTACTATTACTGTTATTATGAAGCCATCAACTTTGCAACTGATTATAATTTTTCCATTCTTTTAGACGAGGAGGGGATCCTGCTTGAGAATCATTTCCACCAGCAGTCGTTACACCATCAGCGTTAACAATATGAAATCCTGCTGATGAAGAGGAGTTTTTAAATCTTCCTGTGAAAAACAAGTTCTAATATATTTCCTTTTTTTTTTTTTTAATGTGATATGTTATATTGGAAATGACTGATGCCAGTTTATTCTTGGATCCATTTATTTGAACCTAATATTTATGTGCCATCTGTTAATAAACTAGTACTGAAAGCCAGACCAGCTGTCAGCTTTTTTGCTGATTTCCTGTTTGAAACATTATTTATTATTTGTATTGAAATAGAATACAATGGAAGTATGTTTTTCCTCACATAATACTATAATAATATTATCTAACATGAAAGAAAAAAAAATCAGCACTATCTTTTGAATTTGGTTGAATTCCATCAGCTTTAAAGCGCCACCTGTTGGTCGTCTTTAAAAATGGTTTTAGGTATCGTATCCGGGTGAAAGTGGCAACATGCTCTTCTTCACATCTTAGGCCGGTTTATTTGATAACACACAGTAGCCCATGCCTCTAATAGTGTTGTGTGGTTACCCCTGTAGTGGTAAAACACGACGGGCAGAAGAACTGAAGGTGTATTTTGAAGAGAGCACAAAACGGAGGGTTCACATTGTGGGAGATGGAGCCCTGGGCGTTGAGAAAAACAGTGTTTACGCAGGCAAGTTAAGCTAACCATGTCCAACTTCATTTAGTTATAACGTGTGTGTGTAGCCGTTGGGTTTTTGTAATAGAGAGCTGTTGGAAGCTATTTTTACATGTCAGCTATCCACCAAACCGTTTATATATATACATATATTTTAATTCAGCTGGAGTATGTCCCGCCGCTGGATGGCCACCGTCGCCGAGAACTGACGCTAACTTACCTGGGGAGGAAATTCGATTATTAACAAACTAACCTGTTCGTTTAAAAGATGGCCTGTAATTAAAATAAACTTGTTTCTGTGGCGTTGTTAGGTGTCCCATCGACTGAAAGTATTATACGTTGAAAAGTAATGTGAGTTTTGTAATGAGGGTATATGTGTTTATCGGGGGATTTGGGCATCATTAAATTACCTGTATTTTGAATGGAGTTTGGCGTACAAGTTTCTGCATCACTCCACCCATTAGACTATATCACTTACCAGGATTTTTGTCAGTAATTTCTTTCCAAGAAAAGCTTTAGTTTTCTTGCCTTTTACATATCAGTAACAGCATCTTACATGACTTAGATTGTGTCTGTGGCATGGATTTATTCAAACAGCTGTTGAAGATATTCTCATCATTTAATAATATTGATTTTGAACATTTGGTTCACACAATTGTTCCCTCGCCTGACAAAAGCAGTTTCTGTGCCAATTAAAACTCATAATCTTTCCATGCAGAATGGTACATATATAGTATCACCGGCTGAATAAAAGGGGGTAGTTTAATGACCAAACAGTAGCACAGCCCTGTTTCATGCATTTGTCAATCTATTACAGGATTTCTATAAAGTAACCTCAGACTTGGGCTTGGCAGGCTTCTGCAGTAGCTTAACCTTGTTGGGTATGTTGCAGATTCTCAGAAGGAAAAACATGTCAGAGCAGCTCTGAAAGCTGAAGTAGAGAGGTGAGTTTCCACTGTTTCAGAATTTAGATCCATGTCCATGTTCTGCTGTCACTGCCCTGTTAACATTTACTTGTTTGTTGTTTAGAAAAGTCAACAAGGACGACATTGTAATTTTGGACTCATTAAATTACATAAAAGGTAAATTGTATTATTAATAGTGTGCTGAGCAGGTTCTTTATTTAAACTGTGATTTGTCTGTGCTTTTATCTTTAACATTGCAATACATTGCAGGCTACCGCTATGAACTGTTCTGTCTCATCAAACATGCACAGACGCCACACTGCCTGGTGAGTGTACTTACTATCTCTTTACAGTTTACAATTTTATATCTGAATAAAGAATATTTACATTAATCACACAAGTCAAAATCTGTGTTTTCTTTTGATGAAGGTTTACTGTTTGACGTCGGATGAACAGAGCTCATCGTGGAATACCAGCAGAGAGGCTGCTGAGCAGTACACCCAGGACATGTGAGTGAGAAGCCTCTGCACATACAGGATACGTGCATGTCGGTCTGTGATAAGGCTTCCTTAGGGTTTAGAAATATCTTCATGTCTTCCTATAAAAAAGTAACATCATTGTATTTGTTTTTGTATTCTGCCTCGTGTCCATTTTGTCTTTTGTAGCTTTGATGCATTAGTTCTGAGATTTGAAGCTCCAGACTCCAGAAACAGATGGGACAGTCCTCTCTTCACCATCCTGAAAGATGATACGCTTCCATTTGAAGCCATTTCTGACGCACTTTTCAAAAGAAAAGCACCCCCACCTAACCAGTCTACTCAGAGTGTACGGGACATACACCTGCTTTTATTTTTTAACACACATACAGTGTACATGTACATGTAGATGTATTCTCTGCCATGTTACCTTTTGGACTGCCTGATTGTAATTGGTCCTTGTGTTTCTCCGCAGCAACCACTGTCGTCTGCAAACTTCTTGTACGAGTTGGACAAAGTTACGCAGGACATGTTAATGGTATGTTTTTATCAGTTTTTTTGGATTGTTTGTACAAGTTTTTTTTCTCCTGGTATATTGTTGTTGCTGGTGGCAGTCTGTCTTTGCAGGGTATTATGTCACATTTTAAGATCACAAAAGTGAGAGTTGCGCATTATGGACTGAAACATATGTATGGTTTAATTACAGTTTACAGTGTAGCAGCACAAGAGTGCAAACATTTCAATCCATGTAGGCTTTTCAGTGCATAGGAGGGTAATGCAGGTATTCATTATTTACTTGTCCAATTACCTGAACTCCTGCAACCCCTGTTGTAGACATGGGAATCTTTAAAATGTCCACCATCCATCCCATGTGACATAAAATTAAAGAATTAATTAAAAGCATTGTTTTCGGTCCTGATGTTGCTCTGCATGTAACGGTGCGTCCTCCCTTTGCACATGGGTGACGTCAAGGTTACTTCATAATTGGTATGTGGTTGTGTAACTTGTTTTGTTAATACTTTTGTGCCTGTAATTATTTATCTATATATTGATGTGTCTGTGATGTCTTGTGTCTGCTAATTGCTGTTAGCCAATAAGAAATTACCTGCTCTGCTCCCTCGATTCGCTATTCAGTCCACCTGATAGTGCCCTGAAATCATATGTGCTTTGTTGCGTTTTCTTCCACGCTGAAGTCTGCATGGATACTAATGTTTTCATTCTTGCACTACTTTTTTCACAAATTTTCCTGTAAATTACATGAATAATATAGAATATAATGATATATAATTTTCATTCATCAGTCCATCTTTCAGTTTGCAGATCCCACTTTGCTGCTCCTGAGCTCCCTACAGTCCAAAGAGCCTGGGAAGTTGTACTTGCAAGTTAAAAACATGAATTTCTGTACGTAATGTGATCATTTAAAATTTTCAGGCAATTTTTAACGCACAGAAGACAAGTGTTCCTGGGGATCTCATTTCAGTTCCAGGAGCTACAGAAAAGATATCCTTTTTCTAAAAACATAATTTACCAGTCTTTATTTAAAGCTCAATTTTCTTTTCACTTTGAACAGATCTTGGTAGATCTGTTTTCATGTTTGCAACCCTGTGTGACGTCACAAATCCAGGTAGTAGTGATCTGTCAGAGCTAATTACTGTCTGAAATTTGTTTTACCTCTGTGAATTTCTGGTGACTCATTCTCATCATCTGCCTCCTAAGGGAAGTCATATTCCCTCAGCGGTGGGAGGCAAAGTACTCTATGTCAAATGACTTGTTAGAAGGGGAAGGATGATGAATGCATGCCCATCAAAGATCTTAAATGAAAGGTACAGCAACCGATCGCCGTTAAAGGTCTTGCCTGTAATAACATACTGTGGGATATGTTTGGTGGGGAGAGACAAATTACATAGATTAGTGGATTTTTATTGGCAGCTGCAGTGTGTCACACTCTCTCAGAAGCAAACACTTTCATTTTCTCCCTTTAAAGGTGTTGGTCCAAGCAGAAACCAACTTAACCTTTAATGACAGGTGCATACTTTAAAGTTGAAATAAACATTCAGTACTCTGTGTTGATTGAGGTGTGATACTGTGACCTTCAGATGCTTTGGTCAGTTACTTATCGCTTCTTCAGTGAAAACTTGAGCACAATTTTCTGTCTTGCGCGAGAACAGCTTGCACACTGAAAAACTTGTACTCAAACGTCCTTAACCTTGATTTTTTAACATCGAACTCACCAGGAGCATCAATATGGCCGAGCTCCGCAAACTACGGCGCCAGTTCATCAGCTACACCAAGATGCACCCAACAGAGAACACAGGACAAATTTCCAACATGTTTGTGCAGTATTTAAACAAGAGCCTTCATTGAAATTTTATAGCATTGGCTTCTTTTTTTTACATTTTTTTTCTGACAAATAAATGTATTTAAAAGTTAATTGTCTCTTTGTGTTATTGGCCTTTTTAGATTCAACTACAAACACTTGAAACACTTTTTTGATCCTGCTATTTCCAGGATCAAAAAAGAAAAACTTTCAAGCTTAACCTACGAAAAACTTTGGATATTAAATACCATTCCAGGCTTCTAAATGAATTTTCAATGTCCCCATCATTTTGCTGATGTCATCTATTTTTGCTGTGTCATGTTTTGTCATGATTTCCACATTCAAGTCAGTCTGGATTTTCCCAAGTAGGGGTTAGCCTTATTTCCCCTTGTGTTGTGTTCAACCTCTGCAGCTGTCCACCTTTGATCGGATCACCCAGGACTCTGTTAATGCCAAGTGCGAACAGGACCGACAAAGCCCCGACAAAGAGTACATAGTTTTCAAAAGCCCCTTAAGCCCTATTGGAAATTGTAAGGAAAATGTTGCTGACTAAGGCTCTTTCAAGGATTTTGTCTTACTTAAGAAGATCATGAAAAAAGTTAGAACAGGAAGTTATTTAGAGGAATTTGTGCTTGGTCTGCTTGCAAGTGTAACTAATTACTGTTGGTTACTTCACTGGAATGACTTGAATGACGTGTGATTATGCACACACAACATGCATGGAGAATAATCTGCAGAATGTATCAGCTCTAATAGATACGCCATATGAAACCAGTAGAAACAACAGTTCCAGAATCTCTGTAAATATAATACTTTTATTGAACGCACAGCCATAAAAATAAAACTTTTCAATAACTTTTATATTGTATCTCACAATGTAAGTGCACTGACAGAGATGCCTCACAAATAAAACCAAGAGGAGCAGCAAGGAGGCAGCAAGTGCTACAAACTTAAAGAGACAATAGCAAGTAAAGACAGAAAAATACTGGAGAACAGACACTAAACATGCAGTATTTACAGAATTGCTCTCAGTAGTTACCGTTTTTTCATACAGTTTTTTTTCTTCAGAGGAACGTTGGTGCCAAAGATAATGTCCCAGTGGCTGAAGAAAGGAGCATAGTTAGTGCTCGGTTTCTGGTGGTGCATGTCATGAGCTGGCGCACCGCCCAGCAGACCGAAAGGCACCAGATGGTTGAGGGTCCACGGCAGATCGTAGCCTATGTGGTCCTCCACAGACATCCAGATGCTGAAAACTGTGATGCACCATGTGGTCAGTGGGTGAACCTTGAGAAGAAGAGGGTCCTGGTTGCTCCACAGTCCCACGCTCATCAGCTCTGGGATGCTGAGCTGCTCGGTCGACCAGGAGAAAGGTGCCATGTATTCATGGTGAACTGCATGGATCCACCGGTAAAGCTGTGGATGCTTGTGATGTATGAAGTGCCAAATAAAGTACTGAGTGTCAAAGAGGAGAAGTACAGCCAGTCCATCAATGAATACCTCATACACAGTAGGAGCCTCCTGTGGAAGTACTGGTGCAGGCAATATGAACATGCCAAATACTACAGCTGGGAGAACAAAAAAGACGTGGTTATACAACGCTGTGCAGAAGCTCCTAGCCATCATTCCCAGTGTTGGCTGCCTGTCTGGTTGGATCTTGTACTGATACAATAAAGGCACCCTGTCTCCCAGGAGATCCAGTACAGCAAAAGGTATACTGAAAAAGAAATAGCTGGAAAAAGCAAGTAGGACTGGGAAAAAGTGAGATGAAATGAGAGGCAGGTGGTGAATAAGCAAATAATCCCAGAAAGGCTGGAGCAGTCGGTCTGAGGCCCTGGAGGGTGGGAGCTGCAGAGGCAGATCACTGATGTTCAACATCTTGCTGTGGTACAATGAGAGCTGCTGCTGCTGCTGCAAGTCTCCTGATCATGGCAAAGTTCTGCCTTTATATAGTGGAGTTCAACAGAAGGGGCTTTGCTTTCAATCAGGGCAGACCAACAAGCTTTTTTTTTTTTTCTTTTTCCCTCCATCAGCAGCTCAATGTCAACAAACAGACCCTTCACAAGAAGATTAACAACAGGGTTCAAGAACATGCACTAGACACCACATATTGATAAGCTTGAGACTCACTCTGTCGGCCAGCACAGGATCATGGAAGGAGGGAAAAACATTTTTGTAAGTGAAACATTTTCAGCTTTCTGAGAAGCAGAATCGATTTTTATTTTGTCCTACAGAAATTTATCATTGTCTTAAAATTAAACCACGCCACAACTTCTTCAGTGTTGATCGAAGTGTCCATGTGGCATTTAAAAGATGACTTTGGATATCTAGTTGTTGATGTTTTCTAAAATGGTCAGACACAAATTTATGTATTTTTTAATTTTTAGTCCATAAATAACTTGAAGCAGTGTGTATGTTTTTTTTGTACTGTCCATTCACAGTTAGATTAGATGCTGGACAACTTGAATTGACCTGCATGCATTTCTTGTTTACTCACTCACTGTCTATCCTATTATATGTAATAACCTGAACAGTTAAACCTGAGATTAATACAAACTTCACAGTGCTGTGAAATGGCTTACAGACCCAAACCGGTACCACGCCCTCCTTCAACTTAATGCACAAAAAGTCTTCAGACTTTAAATATCAGATAAGAATATGAACACTACTCACACTGAATGATCATAGCAGTATGATTTATTGGGGAAATAGGCAATTTCATTGAAACCATGATTCGTGTATCATAATATCTGTTCACAAATGAATGCAATACGAGATGCAAATTGTAAAGCTCTTCTTCACCAACTACTTCTTTTCACTGGCCGCCTTCCTTGAGACTGTTTTGTTGGTGTTGCTATATTTTTGTCGATCGTTTCTGAAGAGAAAAGAAAAACAAACCTTTAATCTTTTAACCAATGAAACAAATGTTTAAATGTTTTCTAATGAATAAAATGTTTCTACCATTACCATTATGTTTTCCTCAGTTATGTTAATGATAAACTTTTGGACCTTATTGTCTTTAGGTAGACGTACCTGCTCATTTTGACTTTGCTTCTGCATCCCAGTCCTCCCTCCCAGTGGCTGGTGCGTGTGCCTCTCGTCATCATGCTGCCACAGCTGATGCAAGGCTTTCCATTGCTGTATGGCTGCAACAACAGACATGGTGGGGATTACATGCTGCCCCGCTGAAACAAAACGACTGGTGATATGAAGATAAATGAAACGTAAATGTACAATTGTCAATGCAGCATATGATTGTGGTTTTGAGATTAATTTAAGGTGTAGTAAAATTATAATTGTTGACAGAAAGCTAAGACACTGACCTTTACACTCTTTGCTAGTGTTACTTTGAAAGGGGGTGATCTAGGAAATGAAGACTTCTACTGCAGACTTCTCTTCAGGGAAGTGAGTGCAAGTCAGCCTAGGTAAAAGTGTAAGCTCCATGCCTATAATGTACTGTCATGTCACGTCTAAAACTCACCTGTTCTTTGGCACAGTAGCCACAGATCATCCTGGTGGCGAGTTCCATGGGGTGGTCCTGGTCCTCATCGTGGCACGCATCGCAGGGATAAGCTCGGCCACAGCAGGGAAACCTCGGTTACAAAGCGTCAGTACAAAGCTTATTCAAGTACTTCTCGAAACTCTTATCAGACATGTGAAATGAGGACATAGCGAAGATGATACCTTAGCCAGCGATGGCTTTGTTTGTAATGTTTGCATGTTCCTTTTTCCGGCAGCGGTTTCCCCTTTTGCACAGCAGGGTCTCTTCTTGTCTTATAGTTTACAGTACTTGAAACTGGAAAAAGGGAAGAAAAAAAAAACACATGATCTTGGCCTCTCTGGTCGATTTAAACACAGTAAACATATTCAGATCTGTATATGTATAATACTCCTGTTCAAAAGTTTTCATGCACTGATTATCTTTTTCAACCACAATGTGAGGTAACAATAAACAGGAAGCCAACTGTGGCACTGTGTTGCTGTAAGATCTTAAACCCAAAGTCTGCTGATCCCTTTGGTAGCAAATGTAGGTGAGCTCTGACCTGTTTTGTTGGCACGTGGCTGAATATACTGGAATCTGGTGCTGTCAGCCAAGATGCTGAGTTTGCTGTGGCAGTGCTCACAATTAACCTCCTTTGTCTGTCCATAGGAAAGGTTCTAATGAAAAATATAAAAAGAAAAAAAAAAGCTATTTCAGAGAGGGTCAGAGCTCATTAAGACATATTTCAGTTATTTTTTCATGTCATTTCACAGTGATGATTATCCCCACCAAAAAAAATGTGCAGCAATGAGCATGTAACATGTTTTATTACCTGCACAGGACACTCCTGGGAGCACTGGAGGCAGCCCACAATGAGTTCACAGTCCAGAAGCACGAGGTCAGCAGGCGTAGCGTTGTGGAGGTCCAGGTATCCCAGGACATCACTGTAATGGTGCAGCATGCAGGGCCTGAATGCAGCATTGATGCTTGCACTGCACTTTTCACACTGAGCTGTGCAGGCTGTCCTTCCAGTGAGTGTCAGGTCTGCAGTTATCTTACACCTGTGACAGGACACATACAGCATTCAGTCAGGTTTACAACTGAGGATCACATCTTACTCTAAAAAGAAAAAAGAAAACAAACTTAAACTACTGATTTGGTTTGTGTAATTTTGTTGTTTTTTCTCACCTATTACACTGAAGACAAACCGTAATCCGTTGGGCGACTACGGTGGCAGTATTCTCTCCCAGCCTCAGTCCCAGCATCTTCACCTCTGTACCTCTACGGGGATCACTGATCTTAATGTTCTCCACCAGGTGACTAGCTTCTTCCTCATCACAGCCTGGATACGAAAGCTCTCCTCCCTCCACTGACCTCTCGTCTCCTGCCTTTCCCAGTTTTCCGCCATTATCGTCATCCTCATCCACATCTGGTGCCGCAGTGGCGTCAGAGTCAGGGTCAGCAGGGTGATCATTCTCTGACTTTTCACAAACTGTTGCCTGTAGCTCCTGGTATGATATAAACTGCAGTCCAGCCTTTTCTAAGTCAATGTCTTTTTTCAACTGCAAAAAAAAATTCAAAATGAATGTTATAATCAGCATTATGTATAATACATACAGCATTTATTTGCAGGCTAGTAAATTCAAAGGCAAGACACAGTCACAATCATCATGTAGTCTCACCTGCCTGGCTCCTTCAGTGAACAGTCTCTCTAAACTGCGATCGAGCCAGCGAAGGAAAGGCCGGAAGAGCAGCTCTACCTTTCCCAGAAGATGACTGGTTGCATGCTTAGCATTAAGCCACTCCAGAGATGCTTGTTGTACATGTCTGCGTAGGCAGAAACATTATAAAAATCACTGCAACACCAATCATTCAAAATATTAAATACTAGAATAAACTGAAACTGATTTTACCTTGCCATTACTGGTGGCAGATCTTGATCCAATGGTATATCCAAAGTGAAAATCTAAAGAAAATGTATCAAGGTCATGAGGAACTGTCTTGTTTATGTCAGTTACTTAAATATATTACAGAACCCATAGTGGTGGTCTTTACCTCCTGCGGGTAGTTGTCTGGGAAGCTCACCATGATGTCAATTTCCTTTAGATCAAAAGGCTGTAAGTTAGAATGCAGAGAGTCAGTATATTTTGAGGTAGTACTGTATTTGTTGAAATGGCTGGCTATGTTTTACACTCTATTGGGGTCAGTAGTTCAGAATCACCACAACTCACCATGAGAATGGTGGAATACCGAGTCTAACTTTCCAATTATTTATTGTCAAACGAGCCAAATAGCCAAGTTTTAATCACTGCTTTACCCCGTTTCCCTTATAACAAATAGGCTTAATTCAATCTCAGTGGAGCAGATTGACACAATTTCTGTGTCTGTGTCTGAGTCTGAGTTTGCTGGCCTCTCCCCTCCCTGAAGGATATTTACACCACCCGCTGCCTCAGGAAAGCCACGGCCATCCTAAGGGACACTTCACACCCTGGCTCTCACCTGTTTGAGCTGCTGCCCTCTGGCAGGCGGCTCAGGCCAATGAGAACCAGGACAAACCGCCTCAAGGACAGTTTTTTCCCCGAGTGCCATCAGGCTGCTAAATGATCATAATATGCAACAAACTTGAATTCATACGTGCAATATACACCACAGTTTGCTGCTATTATTCTTATATACCTATTTTCTTTTTTGTATTTATTACATACAAGCACCTTAGAGGGAAGTGCCGCTGTAATTTTGTTGGACATTTTTCAATGACAATAAAAGCTATTCTTCTTCTACTCTGCTGTGCTAATTAACAATTACATGATGGGTGCTGTCATAGTGTTGTGTTATTAATGGGTAAAGAGGGTTCAGTATTTCTCTCTGAACAACAGCAATTCAGTTTCACTTTGTATAATAAAGGTAATATGTAGGGGGATGTTTGCTCTAAGCGAGGGAGGAGTAGAGATAGAAGGTAGAAGAAAATGTTTACCCAGTCTGGATCAGTGGCCTCTACAGTCACCCTGTAATAAGTAACTTTGCCATCGCTTCGTTCCTGAATAATCAGCTGATCTTTGGGAAAACGCTTCTTCAGCTGCTTGATCTCTGTGTCTCGTAGCTGCTTGGCGACATCCTCTGTCAGATCACACAGCTTGACCTCCTTGAACATGCTGGGGAAGGTTACTGGTGGCATTTTCTGAGTGGGTCCTATTTGATTGCCAGAAACAGACTGGTCATCCACTGAGGGATACTGTGGTGGATGCCAGAAGCGACATCTGTCCTCCATGGTGCAGTGGCCTGACATAAAGTAGCGACAGGGGCGGCGGCCTGCTGCTGGGGCAGCCCTGGTATTATTAGCTACAGGAGGCCTGTGGCCCACATTTCCTCCTGGGTCCAGTGAGTCTGGAGGTGTGACGCCTGACTGGCTGGGTGTGCTGATTGTTTTCTTCTCATGTGCACTGGCGTCATCTCTTACATGTAGAAATTTACATTTCTTCCCAAAACTGCAGTATCTTCCTTGAGAGAAGAAGCGGCACAGCTGCTGCTGCGTATGAGGAACTGGCTCTGATTCACCTGTCTTCCCTTCAGCACCGTTGTCCATTGTTATTAACACCTGAATGAACAAATACAGTAACACAGATAATTGCAATGCATCTACTTTTGCTAATACATAAACACTAAAGAGCACTGTCATGTTGAAGTCTTTAAATCTGCCAGGTTTGCTGTAACAAAGCTGGAAGAACACAATCGCCTAAAACAGCCCTCAAACTTTTCTAGCTTGTGATCTCTTAATATAAACCAATGCCTATTTGTGACGCCTCATTACAGGCTGTGGCCTTGGTGCTGAGAATCTGTAGAGGCCTGGAAAAGGGTAGTGAAGTATCCTGGACTTTCCAGGAAATAAAGGAAAAAAATCGGAATAAATACCTTTACACCAATTAAAAAAACAGATCTGAAATATGTGTACAGGTTTACACTGACCATTAAAAAAACACATATGAAATATCGGTACAGGGAGGTTCATATACCTTTGGCCAGACCAGGTTATTAAGGCCTGGGCAAAGTATCGCCTTCTAGTCCAATATTAACCAGCCTACTAGTTCGATAACATAAGAAAAGATTGTTAGCTGTTTACTTAGCTAGCTAAACTTCACGTACTGTTGTCGAGGGAAATTATCTTGCTACTGTTATACATGGACGGCGACATTACCTAAAATCTACGCAAGGATCCGCGTAAAGGTTTATTCCGTGTAATGATAAGACCACAAGTGCTTAAAAAAAGCTTGACACAACCTTTTAAGTTGGCTTTTACTGCAACTTGTCAAGTGACAACACCGTTACGTGCGCCCAGTAACGTATTCGTGAGTGGTGGAAATTAATACGCATTCGTTTTGCGTCATTACGTACGACGGGAGGTTCCGGATTGATAGGGATAACGATCAGATCCGTCATGCACCCACACCAAAGTATCCTGTGTAGAGGTAATGGAGATTTTGGTCACAGGTTATCAAAAGGTCCTCGGTTGGTCACCGGACATAATTTATTTTTGTCGCCCTCTGTAGTCTGGGAGGTTCACAGGGAAATTTGTTTTGTGTCTTATCACAGGATCTTTATCAGTAGTTGGAGTTTGCCCATCTGTAAACCTGTGGTACATTTCCATTCTCCTGCGCAATTAAAAGACACATCACCCACGTTGGCTGAAAAGGTTCAAAGTTCCTTCTTGAACTGGGAAAATAATTGCACTGCAAAGCCTGTTTAGTTACACTGTAAAAAATACACAGTAATCTGGTGGAAATAAACTAATCTTTTCTCATAAACTTAATGTAAACATATAAGCCTTCCTTTTGTTAATTTCAAATTAATTCAACTTAGAACATCAAGTTTTAACTCAGACCACTTCAGAACTAAAACGGAAACATAAATTGTTCTGACTTGAGGTCTTTTGATTGCAAGAACGAACTGTTGAGAGTTCACTCAACTCATTAAATTAATTTTTAAAAAATTGAAAATTAACAGAGTGCCCATCATGTGTTAAAACTCTCTCTCTTTTATTATTATTATTTTTCACATTTGTTTTCTTAAGTTTAGTCACCTTAACCCATTTAGTTTTATATTTTCAAAACTCTCAAAATGACCTCAAACCAACTATTCAATCTAAGTTAAGTCACATTTTTAAGTTAAACATTTAAAACACAGACTCTCACATTTCTAAGCTGAACAAACATACAAAGATTTACAGTGTAGGTGTTAAATACGATCAGAACAACATACATAATCCATGTGCTCAGGAAAAAAATGTAAATTTGAATTCCACAACAACAGGGGAAACTCCATCTCCTAATGAAGGTCATGTGATAATCCAGAACAGCTACTAAATGGACTTTGTGCTCAGATGATTGTCTCACACTTCCTTCCTCTTTTTCACAGTAAACCAACAGTAGGCCTGCTGTAGAAGTGCTCAAGTGAAAAATTCCAAACAGTAGAATGAGAAGTCAGAACTTTAGTACTTTCTCATGAATTTCAAATTCACTTTATTTATATAAACACACACACATATATATATATAGTGCTCTTAGTTCACATTAAAATAGACCTGCTAGTGACGCATGTACTGCATCAGTACAACTGCTTATTTGAGTACACCTGACCCGTATATGCTATTTTTTACATACATTGTGTTTATTTTTATCTATTTTGGTTTTTATTTAAAGTGGGACTTGTGTGCTCTTTGTGTCTTCCCTTTTAAAAATATCCCTGTCTCCATTTTTAGCACTTTGTACTTTCTTGGTCTTTCTGTCTCTTGAAGTTGAACTTGAACAGAGATACAGCTCTAACAGGAAGTTTTAGAATAATAGGATTTTTAAATAATTTCTGAACACTGATGATGTGAAAAGCTATATGTTACCAGTTACCCTGGGTGTATGAATAATTTGTTTCACCCGGCTGTCACTCGATACCACACAGTGAGCAAAAGCACAAGCAGACATTCGTGGGATAAAGTCTCTGGTTCTGTTGAGAACTTCTACATCCCTCAGACATTAGGTATAAGATACTGACCTTGTGATTTTTACTTCAGGATGGACCTTACAGATACCAGTGCAGATTTTTTGATAAGATGCTTAGGAAATGACTCTTTGCTGCAGCCTCTGTGGGACAGTCTGAGACTCAACTACAGAGACTATCTGAGATCTCCACTCTTCCCTGTTGTTCTGACTGTGTCTTCCTACTTTGTCTTGTGCCTTCCTTTCCTCATTTGTGATATCATGGGGGACAGGTGGCCATGGGTCCAGCAATTCAAGATCCAACCTAGCCGACGGCCAACAGCCTCTACAATGCTACATTGTGCAGGTGTCACCTTGTACAACCATGCGTTCCTTGTGCTTCCAGCTTCGGTGGCCCAGTGGGCATGGAGGCCACCTGTAGACCTACCGGACTTGGCTCCCACCTTGCTAGAGCTGATAGCTGGGGTGATAGGCAACCTCCTGCTCTTTGACTTCCAGTACTTCATCTGGCACCTGCTCCATCACAGGATCCGCTGGCTGTATGTCACTTTCCATGCCATCCATCATACTTACTCATCTCCCTTCGCGCTTGCCACTCAGTGTCTCGGAGGCTGGGAGCTGGTAACAGTTGGTTTTTGGACCACCCTCAATCCTGTGATCCTGCGATGCCATCTTCTCACCACGTGGGCCTTCATGGTGTTGCATGTCTACGTTTCTATAGAGGATCACTGTGGCTACAATTTTCCCTGGTCCACATCACGTCTGATACCGTTTGGCATCTACGGAGGGCCCAGCAAGCACGATGTGCACCATCAGAAACCCAATACCAACTTTGCACCGCACTTCAGTCACTGGGACAAAATATTTGGCACGCATGCTGATGTCAGCCTCTCTACCCCTATAAAATAGATGGCTGTTAAACTTTTGGTAGAAGCTATAAATAGAGACCTGTGTTATTAATGTGTCTGTGAAATCAACATGTTTCTTTTCACAAAAATGGAGGCATTTTACTGCGTTGAATCTGAAGAACAACATGGTCAAAATAAGTTGTGCGAGAGTTTCTGGTAGCTTTTATGATAATGAGAAAATGTATTCATTATATGTATTTTAACTTCGTGTACAGTCTAAATAACAACTAAATGCATCCGCCTACCAGTGTGTCAGGTTTCTTTACACTGAAAGTGATCCTGAGCTTTAGATTCCTGAGCTTTAGACTTTGCTCACATTACATTCTTCCTCATGTAAATAATCCATTCTTTGAGCGGTTTTTCCATTCTCTACACCAGTCTCAACTTTCATGTAATCTAATTTCAGGTAGTTTCATTTCATTTCATTGTATTTTACTACAGGTCTACATATCGCTGATTCAGTGACCGCTGACTGGGGATTTGTAGGTTTCACCTCTGATTGTCTGGCAATAAATGAGCTTAAATCTGGATTTCTGTTGTGGCACCAGTATGCCTCTTGTATTTTTGAGGTCATGTAAACTGATCAGTAATCCCAGACTGGCACCGATACTCTAAAATGTTTTATGTATGAGGAACAAGAAGGTAAAAGTCAGATGATATATCCCAGCACTAGATGCCAGCAAAGTACTCCAATTTCCTTTTTGACTGAATTCAACATCATTTTTATTTTTAAAAATTAAATGCATATATCACAAATAAAAGTTAGCAGTTGGCTAGAGAAAAAAAAAACACAGAATATTCAAGTGACTACACCTATAATGTTTTCTCTTTTTTTTTTTTTTTTGGGTGGTCATTTGTGTCCAGAGGGTTTGTTGTTGTCATTCTGGTTGTGTTGGTGGCGCTGCGTCGCCGCTGAAACCAGATCCAGCGGCAGCAGAGTGTTGGGATATGGAGTGTGAGCGGTGAGGCTGGCCGGGACATGTCTGAGTAGAAAGCTGCGCTATTTTTCCAACACGTACAGCTCTAACTCCACGCGTTGAAGATGGGACAGTGCGGCATCACGTCCTCGAAGACGGTCCTGGTCTTTCTGAACCTGATATTCTGGGTAAGTTGGGAGGTTTCTGGCAGTTTTAAACGTGCGTCACAGCGCAGCAGCAGCAGCTAGCTATAGCTATGTGCCCAGTCAGCTGCTAGGCTAGCTGAGGCAGCCGACCTTTGTTTAACCGGGGAGGGATTAGTTTGGGAGCGTAGTACCTCAGAGATATGTGATTTGTTGGGACAAACGATCACCCACTAACATGTCCATTGAATGAATCAGCTGTCATCGCGTTTTAGAGTCGAGAGAATATGACAGCGTTGCTTGCTAAAGTCAAACTATCACTCTTTTGACACCGCAGAGGGGGAGTAGGTTAACCTTAATCCGCCGAGCCGCAGAGAGAGACAGAGACACTATGAATCAGCTGTATATGTTGACAGCTGTACAGAAATGTCAGGAGACGGCTTCGACATCTGTTTTAAATTACTGAACGTGTTCAGTATCACGTTTTCAAGGAGCTACTCAGATACACGCGCACAAAAACAGGAAATTTAACAGTCATTTCAGCAAAAACAAACACAAGGGCTCTCCCACAATCCCACACCTCCTCTCCCTCTCTCTCTCTCTCTCTCTCTCTCTCTCTCTCACACACACACACACACACCACCTCTCTGTTGCAACTGCCAGTTGCACAAAAAACGAACAAGAAATAAACGATTAACACTGCCAAACAAAGTAACATTATGTGAAATTACTCAGTATAAGGCTAAAAATCTGGAAAAAAAAGAAAAGGATTAAGGAAATTTGAGGGAATCAAGCGAAGTCTTGAAGCCACGAAAGGAAGTAATGGAAAGGAGTGTGTTAGGAAGATTACTGCAGTCTGATGGTTTTTTAAATTCAAAAGCACATCTCCCAGTTTCTTTAGAAAATTATAGCACAACATAGAAAGGGTGTTGAGTGTGTCTAAGCGAGTATGATTGTCTTAATGGAAGTCAAACCTGTTGTAAGTTTAGAGGATAGTTAAAGTAAATGCAGTTGGAAACAAAGCAAATAATGAGATGAGATCGCGGGATGGCAAAAGTACTAAAATACAATAATATGTAAAAGTATCATCAATAGTCTGTATTAAGATATTCAGTACATCTGTTTACATGTACTGGCATTATTATGTATTGGATTATTATAAATGATGCACACAGTGACTACTTAACATACTGTACGGTAGTTAAATCTATGATAATTCATCATGTGCTCTTATTTGATCCTGGGGGGCTGGAGAGTGGCCTGACTCTGGTGAAGTTTTGTATGTGAAATCTTAATCTGCTAAGCTGTGAACTGTATGTAGTGGGGTACAAAGTACAGTGGTTTTTCCCTGAAAGGTTGCAGAGTTCAAAGTTAAGAAAAATGGAAATTCTCGGGTAAAGAACGAAGACCTCAAGCTTGTATTTAAGTAGAGTTATGTACTTTCTGTTTCTGAGGATAAGTGTACTGTCACTGGTGATATAAACTATCTGCAGCTACATGCATATTGTTTTTCAAGGTGTTACCACTTGATTTCCCTTTGTGAACAGGCTTGAATGAAATGTTTCTGTTTATGTCGCCCACAGGCTGCTGCCGGCATCCTCTGCTATGTTGGAGCCTACGTCTTCATTACATACGATGACTATGATCATTTCTTTGAGGACGTGTACACTCTCATCCCAGCAGTGATCATCATTGCAGTTGGAGCCCTCCTTTTTATTATTGGGCTCATAGGATGCTGCGCTACAGTGAGAGAGAGCTACTGTGGACTTACAACGGTCAGTAAACCAGTTTGCAAGTTTAGCTTGATAGAGAAAAGGTAGAGGTTACATCACACATGGATATAATAAAAAGAGTAGAAGAGACAGAGTTTGCGAGCTGGAAACAAAACAAGTTGTTTGCTAACTACCAAAAAACCTTGAGGAAGAAGAAACAAAACCAATCGCCTACAAGATAAATTTAATTGAGAGGGCTTCAGGAATTCTTTAGCAAGAAGATGCTGTAAACAGCTTCTTCTTTTTCTTCTTCTCTAGAGGTGGAAACAGCTGTTCAATCATGTGACATAAATATTCGTGACATCAGAACTAACTTAGAAAAAGTGTTTCTCTCTCCCATTAAGTTTGTTAACTGTCTTTGAAAAAAGGTACAAACAACCCTAAGGGAGTGTAAAAATTTGCACAACAAAGTAAGTTTTTTTTCAAAATGTTCTATTTCCACCAAACTTTTCTAATGCAATACCTCAAAATGAGCATAAAAATACTTCGATGGAAACACGCGCTACTGAGCACAAAACCGCAAGGCATTAATTAAGGTATGAAGGAGGTTACTTGAATGTGCCAGATTGGCAGACAGTTCAGTTTTTATGTATATACGTATTTGTTTTTCCAAGTGTCTCTGTATCTTTGTGTATCTGTAAACATGAAATTTAATCCACAGTTTGTGATCATTCTCCTGCTGGTTTTCGTGACTGAAGTGGCAGTGGTGGTTCTTGGATATGTTTACAGAGCAAAGGTGAGAAAGTCAAATACAAGTCAGGACATGTTTGTTTTTCTTGGCATCGCTTGTACCACAGTAGATCTCTCTCTGATAATACTGCCCCAGAAGAGAAGGAACAGTCTGTCAGCCATAGGGAACCTTATCTAATCTACTTATGTTTGTCCAATCATGTTGGTTTTTACTGTTTAAGGAGATGTGTCCACAAGTCTGTAGGCTCACCCTTTCTTAACTGTTTGCAGGTTGAAAATGAAGTTAATAGTTCTATCAAGAAAGTGTATGATGAGTACAATGGCACCAACAGCAACGCCCAGAGCCGTGCCATCGACTACGTTCAGAGACAGGTGAGGACAGAAATCCTGTCTCCTTTATCACCAGTAATATTGAATTCTTTTACCTGTATGTGCGTGAAAATTGATGCAACGGTAATTTTGAGCTTTCATTGTTGTTATTTTCACAGCTTCAGTGCTGTGGGATCCATAATTACTCAGACTGGCAGAATACACACTGGTATGAAGAGTCCAAAAATAACAGTGTACCCATCAGCTGCTGCAAAACTAACATTGGAAGCTGCACAGGGTCTCTAACTCATCCTGAAGATCTTTACCAAGAAGTAAACTTTTTTTTTTTAATTTGTAAAGTTTTCATACTAAAGGTTACTGTGGAGTGATTTATCCTTCTTTCATATTCTGTGTGTGTGTGTGTGTGTGTGTGTTTGTGTGTGTGTGTGTGTGTGTGTGTGTAGGGCTGTGAGGCTCTGGTTGTGAAGAAGTTGAAGGAGATCATGATGTATGTCATCTGGACTGCTCTGACATTTGCTGCCATCCAGGTATTTAACTTTCATTAAGATATCTCTTTCTATACACCATCACCAGTTTTGCCGGATAAAACTCACTAATTCAGGACTTTTTGAAGTCGCTCTGTTTGTACTAATTTACCAGTTAAACATATTTGTTTTTTTTTGACTGTCTCAGAATTAAAATTTTGCCCATATTTAAATCTTGTCTGCTATTTAAATTTTATTTTTGGCATTTCTGCTCCATATGTAACATACATAATAGGAATATTAGGAGTAACATGACAAATTTCTTGCTGGATATTGGTGCACATGATAAATGCTGATCAGCAGCTGTTACAGAAATGTGTATAAGTACATACTGTAAACATCCTTCTTTGCAGTATTTGTTAAAATATGATGATATTCAGCAACAGGTTTCCCTCTTAACTCTTAACTTCCAATGAGTTATTTTGTTCCTTTCTCTTCCAGGTGAAGTAGTGAAAAGATAGGACAAAACATCTGCAGCATTACCTTGAGTATTTTACTGATACTTGTAATATTATTTTAAAATCTCAACACTTAAATATTTTTTACTAAATGCCAGGAAGGTCAGTATGACTCTCTTGTCTGTCTGGTAAATAGAAGGCTACAGCCAGCAGCTGGTTAGCTTAGCTCAGCATGAAGAATGAAGCTAGTCAGCTAGCCTGGTAGTATCAAAAACCACCTATTAGCACCTCTAAAGGTCACCAGCTAACCCTGGTTGCATTATGTCATCAACCATAGGGTGATTTCAAGAATTCAGGAAGTCGGTGAGAGAAACAGGCTTGCACCCATAAAACCACAACTTATGTTGTTAATTATTTTGGTCTAGTTGTTTTCCACCGGTAATATGAACTCACACACTCAAACAAATTAGCATGAGTCACACAACTACAGTAAAATTCCACACCATGAGTCCCAAAACATTTCGAAACATTGATGAGGTGCTTGTCTCTCTCTCCTAGATGCTGGGGATGCTGTGTGCATGTGTCGTGCTGTGCCGCAGAAGCAGAGATCCTGCTTATGAGCTTCTTATTACAGGGGGCACCTATGCATAAAGGAGAAGACATTTCTTACCATAACACACACTTTCAGAATTTACATGTGTCATTGGTGAGAGCATGAGAATAATCCATTACCGCACTAACCTTACCACTCTAACCACACTAAACGTATATATCTTCCTCATTTTTCGAAAAACAAAACAGAAAAGAAAGAAAAAAAGCTTATGACCAAATTCTTTCATGGTCAATGAGACTGAGATGCGGAAAGCATTTTGTTGAAGGGGTTAAACCTCATTCTTACCAAACTTAAACTCTATTAGTCATGTATGGAGTAAAATGTGGACAGGGTAATTTCCTCATGTGTTAGTTTGCACTATGTGTATGGCTTTGAAATCTTTTATATTTAAACTTGTCAAGTACTTGAATGAAAGAGTGTATAATTTCACCCTGTACCTCCACTACTATTACTACTGCTACTACTACTCTACTTATACTACTACTATTACAGTTCAGTTTTGGTTAAAACCTCAACTTTCACCAGCAGTATTCTGTCAAGAAGTTGTAGACACCATAGCCCAAGTCGATGGCACGGCAGGTTTTTGTGTGTAAACCGTGAAACTTAACTGGCTTTGGCTTAGCTCATTTTTCCTTTAAGAATCAAACCTTGTAATCCCCTTTAGTATGTGGGATATTTCAAGTAGTAATAGTGGACACAAGATAGATGTTGTCCCGTAGCTGTTTTGTTTGTCTGTGTCTCAACAGTCTGCCGCTGGTAGTTTTAGAATTTGATTTGCTGATTATGTAGGAACATGAAGACTCGAGAATGTAAATAAAATATGAGGTGAAAGTTTGAAATTAAGTGACTGTATTCTGATTTATTCCTTCATATAAAATTCACATCTTTACAAAGAGATATTTTTCATAAACCTATATTCATTGGCTGGTCACTGGAAGAACATGTCATCTTGGTCTCAGAGGTCAAAATTCAGGCGTTTCACACGAGGGAGGGTTGTAAGGTTGACCTGTGTCTAATCTTTTATTCTTGGTAGCTTTAGGCCTTCACACTAGGTTGTGGGTAATCATGGGCTAAAAGCATATGCAGAACATTAAATATCAGACCTACCACTCGAGTCATGAGACCTAGTTGTGACCACTGAAAAACCATTGCGATTATGTACCTTCATATACATTTAAAATGGCAGTAAATAGAGACAGAGTTAGCAGCGCATTGGCGGGTGCAGAGTAACCAGATACCTTCAGACTCAACTACAGGCTGCTCAGCCACATGGCCCAAGAATAGTGCTCGGGTGCATTTCAGCTACTTTTCGTTTGAATTGTTCTGGTCTGGTCTATTAATTCAGATTAAGAATAGTCCTCGCTATAATGTATATTAAAGGAAAAAAAAAGAAGCAATGTGTTTTCATCACACGCTTTTCTTATTTAGTGGAGAGTAAAAACAATGTTGACGGTGCTTAAAAAAAACATGAAAACCTGAGGATTTGTCTGTCATATTGAACAAATACAAATAAATGGTCATGCACAATTATGTTTTTTAGCATTCAGAATAGAAACAATAACAATAACACCTAGAAATTACATACAAGCCAACAACAGAAATGAAACATTCTGCCCAACATTTAGGACTTCAAGAATAAGAATTCACAATAGAATAGAATTCACACTATATGAATAAACTTAGTGCAGTGACCTTGTGCAACAGATCAGTATATCTCCCAGCTGTCACTGGTATGAGGAGTGCTCAACACACTGGCAGTAAGGGCAAAGTGATAAGAATATGTGCCATAGCAATAAATAATTCACCATTCAACAATGGCTTGTGCTACTGTTTCTTAAAACTCCTATTTATAAGATTTCCATGTCATAATAGCAATTTATAATTTTTATGATTGCACAGGGTTTTTTGTTAATGTTAACCTTTCATTCTCATGGTCTCATGTCTTTTGTGTTGATACCAGTAGGTGGTGCCAAAGTTAGACGGTTTTTGATCTTACACATAGGAGTTTTAATGATGTACTGAATGTAACAGTTTGAACTGTAGATAAAACCAAACTATAGAGTAACTTGAAGAGACACAGCCTTTACAAAATATATTACATGAGTAAATGTAGTAGTCAAAAATTCCAACCTATGACTGTTGGGTGAACTCAGTCTTTGGCAAGGTAAGAGCCAGGAACCAATCCTGAAAGGCCATTTCTTTGCACCATCCACCAGCCGTCCTCCCCTTGTTCTATGACAACCACAATGTCTCCAGCGGATATAGAGAGCTCATCATCGCCCTAAACAGGGACAGAAACGATCAGTCAGCATGATTCTCACTTATATTAGAACATCCAAAAGTATCTTGTGTAGAGAGTTAAGAAACTGACCTGGGCTACATAGTCATACACCGCCTTATACTCCTCTTGGCTCAGCTGGGACGCTGGCAATCCAGGAATGGATGCATAAACTCCTTCTGATGTTTCTGCTGTGGAGTTTTTACAGGACAAAATCAACATCGGTTCAGTTATTGTGTGAAGCCACTCGTCATATGCAACTTTCTTACCAGAGACTAAGCTGACAGTACAACGTTTTAATAGATTTTAAACTAGTTATTTAACACCACTGATAACATAAATGAGGAGGTTGCTGAACTATAAGAAATGTGGCCCTGCAGCTATCAGTGTGTAAGCTTGGTTTCACTTTGTCTTTTTCAGATGGTCAAGTGAAATTTGCATTTCACAACCTTAAAAGGGAGAAACTGGATTTTTAACCCACATGTCTGTTTATTTTAGCTATTCATTTCAGCATGTCTTGCTTGCTTACAAGTTTTGAGAGTTTTCACTTTACTTCTTCACTTCAGGTTAGTGGAAGGCACGTCTGTCGTAACTTTCAGTTTGACTGTTGTGACTATAAATCAATTTCTCTTCACATCAATTTGTAATCATTTTTGTGTTTATGCTGTTCATGCCAAACACAATAATGTGGATATATCTATGTACAGTATGCATTTTTTCAATAAATTATTATTAGTTTTATATTATTGTTATTATAAATATTCTATTATTTTTTGAATTAGTATAATAAATACCCCAGGTTGGGAATCACTGGTGTAAAGAATAAAATTATGTAAGTATGTAACTTATAGTTGCTCCACTCCTTGTGTTGCAAATGGCTTTCACAGTCTTATCTGTCATAATTTTGGAAACTGCAGTGTTACTTGATTAACTTTGTCTTTGTACCAATAGGTTGTGCAACAGGCTCATCGATGTTCACTTTGGAGCCACTGGAACAGTTTCCCTGCAGAAGGCTTGAAAACCTGCGGATACACAAACAAGCGGTGAGAGGAGAAAAAAAAATCATGTAGTCATCTCTGTCATAATATTTCACCATCTTCATTATAATTTATTTGGTAACAGTGCTTGCCATTGTGTAACTCAGACCTTTTCATAACTCCCATGAAACCAGCACTGCCATTTCTCTCAGTAGAAGCATCTGTGTTGTAGTAACTTTGGTATTCAATTGGAGCTGTAAATGAAAAAAACAAAACAAAACAAAACCAAAAACAAAACAAAACATTTGCTTTGAGTTGTTACACACAGTGCATCATCTGTTTCCAAATGAGCGTTTTAGAAGCAACTGAGAGATAATATTAAAATTTCTAACTCAGAACATATTCAAATCCAAATCAGGAAACTGCAGGGCGGGTACCCACCTGGCGGGGTTGAGCCAGTTTTTTTCATCTCCACAAAGGAGTTGTTGTCTGTGATTATGTCACAATTTTCCAGAGCTTTCCTCACATCCTCGTAACACTGAAAGAGCAGTTTGAAAGAAATTGCAGTGTGCAGTATTGTAAATTTGAAGGGTTTTTCTGAGGGTCCGTCCCATACACATACGTGTAACAACAGCTGCACCCACCTCATCGTCTTTCACGCACTGCATTGATAAATGGTTACAGTGCACCCACAAAGCATTCCTTAGGACGCTGAGGCGGTCTTCTTCCTGCTGCTGAAACATCTGCACAACAATAGTGTGAGTGGAAACATGTAAATGATCTAAGAAAACAATGAAGCACAGAACATTCACAGTGTGGTTGGCGTTATACAGCAATTTACAGTACACTTGTGACATACAGTGATGCAGCTGGCAATTTGCACCTGCACAACAAAAATGCATCCAGCATGGCCTTTTCTGTCTCTGCCATCTGTCAACTTAAAGGTTCATAGCTGTCATTTGAACTCTTTTTAATGCTTCATAGCTTTCAGACACTGTATGTATTTATGAATTACGCAAGAAACCTCTACATGCAGCTTTCGGTTGTCTTTCCTGTTTTCTTTTTAGCTGCTGTCCTGTGTGTGTGTTGTCTTGTGTTGCAAGCTGCAACCTACAGCTGACGTTCTACAGCTGAATAAAGTTGCTGAACGCCACCTCAGCTTTGTTGTTGGCTTTACATGTAGGAAGATTCAGTTGCCTAGAGGCATTTTTTTTTGTAGATTAGTGACTCACTTCAAATTCTGCTCATAGGAAGTATTACACATCCACCCGACAAGACAGGCCTCGGGTATTACCGCTCTTGGTATAAGTCTGTACATTTTAAGATGTACAGTATTAAGCTATATCGTGAATTCCCACTTGTTAAATACAGTGAGAGGAGAAATACAGCTTGCAGTACTTTACCTCACACGTGCTGATGTGTGTTGATTCCCATTCTTGACGGATCTTGTCAAGCTGTTCGATGTTTGACAGGTATTGTTTCTCTAAAGACAAGTTACAACATTAATTATTTAAAAGAGAAAAGGTAAATCAAGATCTACTCTGACACAGATTTAACGTTTAATTTTCCATTTCCATGTCACACTCACAGCATATGGGTTTATATACTGTGACTAACCTTATTTCTATCTACATTAAAAGGATAAGAATGTGACCACCACCATTTAAAAAATGTTTTTGGCAAACTACTGCAGCTTCCTACAAGAAAAAATATCTATACTGACATGGTCCAGCTTCTCATTTGACTTATTTGTCCTTACCGGCCTCCTCTGCAGCTTCTCTGCACTGTTTAGATTTATTGTTCATCTGGAAAGGAAAAGAAATTACAAAATGAGGCATTGTTGAATCCTTAGTTTATTTGTTTAGTTTGTTTGTTTTTTTTACATAATCTATGTCAATTCTGGTTAAAATCTAGACAGAAACTGTAAACTCACTCACTAAATGACTAAATTGATAGTGAAGAGATTCACATTAGCCGCCCAGTTAGCTCAGTTGGTAGAGCATGAGACTCAGGGCCGTGGGTTTAAACCCCACTCCGGGCGGCACCGCCTCCCATTGGCTCACCACCAGTGGGAGGGGCCATAGGACTTCGGTGCATTGTGGACTGGGAGGCAGTCGCCCCCCGTGACCTGGGCCTGGACCCAGATAAGCGGCAGATGATGACATGACAGGAGATTCACATTTCCCAATCACTGTTAGCGTTGTGAAGTAACTGGAATGAATGTCAGTGTTGTTTGAGAAGCTATCCCTCTGGTTGCGAACTGCCAAACAGTGATTTATTTTAAGTATAAGTTCTTCTTAATGGTAAAGTCAGTATAGTTAAGCCTTTACAGAGCTTAAAAATAAGAGGCCTGGCCCTTGCAAAGACTGAGACAGAAGCAGGGAAACTTTGATTTTGAGGTGTGACAAAGACCTCCTCAACTCAATCACTCTGATGTTTGACTGTCACTGTGTGGAGTGGCGTATGTGCAGAGTTTGACTCTAGAAACCTGTTTTCGCATGTGTGTGCTGACGGGAGAGAGTTTCACCTTAAATCTGAAGGTGTTTACCCACAAGCAAGATGTGGAAACTTGAACCTTCCAACTCACCTATGCTGACAATGGACTGTTAAGTGATGACTGAACCATCCTGTGTGCAGTAGTTGAACTTTTGACATGAACAATGTTTGCACATTCATAGATTTTGGATTTTTCAAAGAGAGAGAAGGAGTAGCCTAGATGTTTCAAAAATTTATATTCAGAACATTTTTGTGTCTTAAAACATGACTCTAGTTGGCCTTATTTTTAAAAGAAAAGACAGTAACCTGAGGGCTGAGCACAGAGAAAAGGTTGCTGATGCTTTTATAATAATGGAATGAAAACTGGAAGACAAAACTCCTCCAGTTAGAAAGTTAACACTTGTTATTGTCGAATTGTTATCACTGCACTAAATCTTAAATGAATCATACCGCAGCACAGCTTTACCTTCTCAATCTGTTTGGGAGTGGTTGTGGGAGCGTTGCCCATCTTCTCAGCCGTGTGCTCTGCCTCGTCTGCCTCCCTGCAGCGCTGCTCGTAAGACTTCTTAGACTGGCAAGGAAACAGAACAGAAACCATATGAAACTATAACACCCATTTTTGGTCATCAGCATTTCACTCTATGAATCCTTGACAGGAAGGGGGGGGGGGGGGGGGTGCAGGGCTTGTGGGGTTTGATGGGGGAGAGGGGTGGAGGGTGGGACTTCCTTCTTCTGAGTAGAGAGAAGCATGACCTCAAGCTCCTTAATGTGACTATCACACTTCATAATTTTCGAAACTCTTCCAAAACAAATCTTGCAATGAGAGCTTGAGAATGAGAACTGCCTGAGAAGTTTCATGCTGCTAACCTCTGTTAATAGCAATTATTATTAGTGTATGTATATATATATACTTTAATACAAACCTGCTGTATTATCATACAGATCATCATTTAATTTCATTATTTGTTTTTTTCCTAATCACTTGAATGTACACTTTGTAACACAATATAAGGCACAGCCTGAAACAATATAATACACGTTCCATGATTGAAAAGGAGCAGGGAGGAGAAAAATCATATGATAATATGAATTGACCTTACGTCTATTGTTTTCTTGTAGAGGGAGACTTTTGTTTTCTGGACCTTCTCCATGATAACTTCGAACTGAAAAGCGAGGGACGAAATGATGTTACAAAAAAGGCATCATCAACATCAGATAACCACACTGAGAACGGCCTCTCTTTTTAGATTTCCTCTGTATGCAAATGTGAGAAAGCTCATGAGTACTTTTTTTCTCTGTTCTTTCTGTCGGTCTCTGAATTGCTCCATTCTCTTCACCTCCTCCTTTAAGAGTCCAGAGAGCTGAATGTGCAAGTTTCCTATGTTCTTGATTTCTGAAAAATACCAAAATAATTCAGCTTAAAAAAATCTGAACTGAGAGGGACATGTATGAGCGTATGGAAGTTTAATCATGCCAAATAACACAGGAAACATATCCTGCACTTACGTGTTTTCATTTCATCAAAAGATGTTTTCAAAGTGCTGTGAAAGTAAAATGAACACAGGATATCCTTAAATGATGCTAAAACTCATGCACTGAAATGTTTTCTGCATGTCCAATACTACAGTATAAATACATTGTTTAGAGAGGAAGAAATACAAGCAGGTATATCAATGCCCTCACACACACACACACACACACCCCTACCAGATTTCCTGTAGACCCCCAGCCTTGCGGGCAATGGTAACCAGGTCCTTGCCATATTTCTCCTCTGCTGATGCCCTGCGTCATTGAAACCACAATGCAGCTGAACCACATTTCAGTGAGGTCACTTTCTACATTCATCTACTATGAATTTGTGTGCCTACCTCAGTTTCAAGAGCTCCTCCATGTCTTTACATGTCCGGCGGCCATCGTTAAGTCTATGAATAATAGTCTCATACCCAATATTGCTGATGAAGTCCTGAGCCTAGAATCACAAATACCAAACCAGAACAACGCTCATACTTTCAGTGATAAGGGAAAGGTTTCAAAGGGAATCTTGCAAAAACGTTAATTTCTGAATGAAAGTTTAAATAAATGCTATTAGTCAAAAAAAAGTTTTATGTCCACAGGAAAGAACATGTTCACCTTGGGGCCATAGCTGATGCACATGATACAAATGATGTGGGGAGATGAATACCAGTGTTTACTTGCATGACTGTGCCCTTTCTCTGACAGTTATTTTTTCCATGTAGAGGTATTGTGGTATCTCATCTACAATGGAAATTGTTACATGGTGTTGCTGGGGTCTGAATGGAAGGCTGTCACAGGGGAAAAGTACCAAAAGATCCAACTCATATAAAAGCATTACTTGGCTTAAATTTCACAAAAAATGTGAAATAGAGTGTAAAAATCTCTGATGTTCAATTGTAACATCACTAATATACATTTCACACAGGATTACAGATAGCAAGTTAAGAATAAAAGAGGAAAAAGGAAGCACGCAGCTTCCACACAGTAAACTGAGGCTACAGAAGAGTTCAACTAATTGCTTTTTCTGAGCAGTCAGTTCCTGATGCTTAGCTTGTGGTTACGGTATAGAATTTGTACTGTTGGTAACTGGTTACATTGACATTTTTGGTCTATTGCATTGTGACACACATGCGCTAACAGATGGTCTAAAAATAAGAGAACGTGCACAACCTCGGAGATAAAAAAATACGGTTTTGCTTATCTCAATTGCATAATAAGTACCCATTCAGTGAGATTCAATGTGAGAAAAAGGAAAAGGAAAGAAGCGTAAAGACAGGACAAGTGTGTAGCTGACTTTAGTCACAGAATCAAACTTAAATATGGCAGAGTAAATACAGTCCTGACAAAATAAAAAGCATGAATACAGTAGAAATGGAAAGGCACATAAAACTTTATAGTTCAAAAACAGCAGTGAACATGCTGGCTGAATTCAACACTGACTTCACAGTTCAGTGAAAACTCACTGTCAATTTGAATTTCAGCTCTAAACTTAACAACAACAACAAAAAAATAGAGATTAGTTGCATTGTACTAACTCACCCAAAAGGCATCTTTAAATTGTAATGACATCTCAGCAGTTTAAAATAGCCCCCGTTGGAGAATCCACTAAACTTTAAGTCACTTTACAACGCCCAGCCGTGTACCAGGCTGTTGCTCGATGCAAGTGAAACGGATCATGACACATTCAGGAAACCAGCCTTCAATCAGCAACACTCACTCACTAACTCATTTGATTTAAATGAGGAAGAGCTGAAATATGTCAGCAGTTACCACAACTGGACAGACAGGCCTGTCATTTCACTTCTGGGGCATGGAAATGGACAACTAGTCATGAAACAGCTACAGTTATTCAATTACATTTTTTTAATAATAATTAACAGGACTGTTGGTTTGCACATCCACAAAATGTATTTTAAGTTTTAAGTTAAGTTTTTTTTAATGTCCTTAAAAGAAGTGGTTAAGATGGTCAAACCTGCCTGTTCTTCAGGAGTATGTGCATGTAGGCAGTGGACAAAATAGCAGGAAGGTGTTAGAATATTATGCAATCCAAAATAAAACCCCTGCAACGCACACTATTCTGTGAAGGTACTGAAATATCCCTCTAGATATTTTAGATGTAGCCTGCAGTGGTGCGCATGTTGCAATATATATTTCCTGTTATTTAGTCCATGTTACTATTGCAAATTGAGCACAGACAGATAAGGTCACCTCCCTCCAGGGAGTGACGTAAATCCCAAGACTAATGCCAACGTACAACACAGGAAATAAATTACATGACATCCACATGGAAACAAATGCTGAAACTCTACAATAAACAAGAACATGTGGTTATAATTCATCATGTGACACGTGCAGGTGCCTGCCATAGTCTGTCACTTCACTGTTCATGAATGTTTCTTGATTTTTCAAAACTTCAGCCTGTGAGAGCTGCCCATCTCCATCGCTGTCCATTTCCTTGATGAGGTGAAGAGCCTGTTGATGACAGTGGAGCAAAATCAAGGAAAAGGAGAGAAAGGAAACATGATCCTACCAGTAAACAGCGAAAGGAGACCAAGAATTTTACAGTAATTTAACCTGTTATGTAGATCAAATTTGGGTTTACCTCTTCTCTTGCTGAACCGTAGCTATTAGGTGCAACCCAGCGAAGCTGCTCCTCTCGATTCAACTTGCCGTCCTTGTCTTGATCATAGAGGTCTTTAAATCGCACTGTTTCTTCGATCTCCCACTGTGAAGGGGAATCCTCTGATTTAAGAAAAAAAGAAAAAAAGCAAGTGTAAACACTGCATAAGTTACAAAATGTGCAGAGCAGAGAAAAACAACAACAAACTTGCGATTCTGTGTTTTAAAATAATCCGTGTGGTCTTACCATCACCACGGACATCTCCGATAAATTCGCTTAGACAGATGAATCCATCTTTATCTCTGTCGTATTCACTCAACACATCTTCGATGGCAAAATCCTATCAGAGAAAAAAGGCAAATCATTAAACTGTAAAGTGAAATGGATATGGCGCTATTGCAACGGGTGGAAGAACACATTATCATATCAGGTTTTGCAGGAGTAGGAACTAAACTTGTCTTACAGCCATGTGATCCACCTCAGATGGGTGGGTGAAAGCCAGAAACTCTGTTACATTAAGGCCGGGTGTGCCGTCCACATCAGCAAAGTCAAACCGCCTCCTCTCCTTCACATGAAGCTAATGGGGACATGAGGCTATGTTAAGGTAATTTTCACATCATTTAAGATGTGGCATCATAATGATTATTAACAGAACAATAAAAGTTTGCCTGCCTGTCTGAGAGATGCTTGCTCTGGATCCTCAGGAACTGTGCTATCATCAAAACTAAAGAGCTGGTTATGAGCTACCATGTTGTATTCCTCCCATGTTACAACACCATCTTTGTCAGTGTCAAATTCAGGGAACCGCTCATCTGCATCATCCAGAGCATATTTTCTGTAGACTTGCTGAATCCATAGAGTGATCTCCTCTGTGGGGGGAAAAAAAGAACAGGCTGAGCATGAAGTTTAATAATTTCTGTTTATCTTTGCTTTCTTTCTTAGTATGAAGGGAAAAGTACATTTACCTGCGCTTAGCAGATTGTCCGCATTTGTGTCAATCTTCTTTACAATTTCCATCATCTTCTTCCTCTGTTCTGCTGGGCTAAGTTTCTTGATCTCCTCCGTGTCCTAGAAGTACATAAATAATATAATAATAAGTAGAGCGCAGAGTGAGCAGGTGATGAATGAAGAGTAGAAAGTGGGCTGAGGAGTGTAAGACAAGGAGTAAAAACATTCAGCGACCTCATCTCCCAGCAGGACATTCATGTCGTGCTCAGGGTTGTGCTGCTGCCCAATATAATGATCTTCATGAAGATGCTTGTGAGAGCTTTGTCCAAGTTCAAACTGAAGTAGCAGCAAAACCAGCAAAGCAGAGGATGCCATCTGTTGAGTAACACATTTAATTAACAATAATGACAACAACAAAACAGAAAGGGGGAGTAATGGGATTGAAAATACCATAATCGTACCTTCAGATTCAGCAGGTAAGGGAAAACTTTAGGGAAACTTAACTTACAGTGCTGAGTAATTCTCCGTTTTCTGAAGACCAAGCCCAGATCAAAAACCACTACACCTAGACTTGACAAATCTGACAAATCTAGGTAAAGTGGGTTTTTAATCCGGACCTACTCTGATGTGGTCTAGGTGTGAAAGGGTGGTGGAATCCCCATTTTCTGCATTTCTACAAGTGTCATAAAGGTGCCACAAATCGGAAACTACGTTTAATTACGACCTCAGTCTCTCTGGGGTGATGTAGTCCGGATTTGACAAATTTAGATGTTGTGGTTTTTGAGGTGTGAAAGAAATCAATATTTTCACATGTAGAATAAATGTTTTATAAATCTAAAACCCATTGTATAAAGAGTTTTTAGCCTCTTTGGGATGATGAAGGAGTTCACCCAAAACGCTCTCACAACAGTAAGAGGTGCAGAAAACGGAGAATCGGTCACTGAGCACTTTTTGAGCAAGTTTACCTTAAAGAAGTTAAGTTTGCCCTGTTAACCTAAGCAGGGGTGAAACAGAGCGACCCTGTGGCCAGCTGGTGGAAGTTCAGACAAACTACACTTATTATGTGAGCCTCAATCGCCCTGCATAAAGATGAAACTTCCTGCATCTAAAAAAGGGCAAAGGGCTTGGTAGAAACACTGTTGCGTGTCTAGTTTTAATTAATTCCTGTTTCCAATAAATGCCTTCGAGACAGAGTGTGAGACCTATAGACCTGCGGACAGATCTGAGGGCAAAACCAACAGCGTTAGCAAAATAAATGGACACAGTTAAAGACAACACAAACAAGCCAATACTAGAGTAACTGCAACATAGCTGACAAACAATGTAAATTGCAGATTTTATTACCGTGTGAAGTTCTTCGTATGAGTGTTGATAGCTTTGTCACTGACACTAAGGGAAAGGTGTACTTCCAGTCAAAGTTTCAAAATAAACGACCAAGATTTTTTTATTTATTAAACTAAAACAGCAAGAGGACGAGGATTTGTTGCAGGGTTGCTGTATCAAACTGTATTAATTTTTGATAAATGTGCCTAAAACTAAGTGCAGTTTATTGACGCAAATAACATATTTGTAACTGATCATATTGCCACTGGAGATGGATGAAACTGTGGCTCCTGGGCGGACTCAGCAACTGTGTAAATGCTAGTGTAATGAACTAGTGGACTATGCAAATACTCGTGTAATGCGTTCACTTTTCTTAACTTGGAATATTTTTATGCTTGGTGGATCAATTTCCAGAGGGATAAAGATTTGACCGCTAAGGCTTTTATTTCAAAGACAGACTCACTGTTTGGCGTTGTTCCGGTCGTTTGTTGGTAACTTTACATATGCTGAGAGATCAACCAAACTTCCCGCCCAATAGTCATGGTTGCCATGGTAGACTGCTTGAAATCCCGCCTCATGAGGATATGCCCCACCCATTGGCCTAAATTATTCTGTACCTGATTGGTTGGCTCGTGTGTTGTTTCCATGTCACGGTGAATTTATTGGCCAATCCCAACGCAAATCAAAAAACAAACTCAACAGACTTCCTGCTTTTTGTTTGGTTGTCCTCTCTGTCATGTATTTATCTGACATGTTTTTCCATCAACTCTGACAACAAGATAACTTTGTCCGCAGACTTTTATTTCTCACCGACTGAGCATTGAAAAAACTGTGGGTCGATGTCCAAGGACAACCGCCACGATGGACGACGGCGTGGCGCTGGGCAGCACCGTCTCGGCCCGAGAATTAGCCAAGGTGGGGACGGGAGAGAGAGGTCTGGTAGCAACAGCTCTGGCTCCTCGCATGGAGGAGGCAAAAGCAAGAATGCATCCATAACCGCTTTGAAGGTAAGTAATGAGCTGTTAATTTTGTCAAGAACATTAAAATTCTGAAACACTCCTAGCTAGCTTGAGCTAAGCGACCGGATAGTTGAGAATGGGTTCACCTAGCTAACAGTTACAGCAGGAATGGAACATTTTTAGGTGACCTTACCTTTCTGTAGGTGTGTTGTCAGCTCTGGTGGCCTCCTCACGTCCTGAAATGTTTCTTCTTTCTCCACTACCATTATTAAACTCATCACATTTATCATCATAGTGTTTTATGCAAGGGATGATAAATGGCCTTATGAGATTTGTGAGATGTTTACGAATCGTGAGGTTTTTGTGTGTAGATGTAGTGTCTTATCATCATGAAACAGGGATGTGACAACAGGAAAAGTGGTAGGTTAACACAAGTGTAATGAGAAGTCTGAATCCTACTCTCCCACTTTGTCCTAACTTTGCAAGAAGTTAGGACAAAGTGGGAGAGTTAGGACAAGAGTAAGTTTGTACCATTTGTAGGCACTCAAACCATGTGTTTTGTCCCCAGCAGCCTATGAATCATCAAATGCTGAGTTCAGTCAGATCCAGAGCATCACTCTGAGTGGCTAATGCACAACCAGGCTTGTGTTAGCACACACTGCCTCCGAGCCTGCAGCTATACTCTCATCACTGGCAACACTGGATGGGGGGCAGAGTGGCAGGCCTGCTGTGTGCACATGACTGCGCAGTGTTGTGGCAGAAGGAGAGTGAGAGATGAGAAACAGAGAGAGAGTGGGGGCTCTGATGCAGAGCAGGGAGAGCAGCAGTAAATATAGGAAGCTGCATGCAGTGGAGAGCAGAAGAGAGTGGAAGGCAGATAGACAGCAGCAGGCAGCGAGGTGGGCCTAAGAAGTGGCTGCTAACTCAGCAGAGAGCTGAGGGCTCAGGCTGGATTACAGACAGAATAGTCAAAGTGAAAGGCAGGACCGCCGGGCTACTGAGCACTTGTCTCTCTCAGTCGCCACAGGGAGAGGAGTCGACACAGCTGGGCAAGTTGCTATAGCAGTGTGGACTACACAGTAGCAGTCTATTTTGGTCCCACCGTCAGATGACGATGTCACCTTGCACAAGTGGCAGTGCTGGTGAGGGGGAACAGGTTGCCTGAAGTGGGCTGCAGAAGTATGTCAGGGGTGGATAAGGACGAGGAACCTGCTTACAAACTGTACTTCTATTCTGTATGTATCCTCTAATCTTTTCATTTTCTCTGTGTCTGTCCTAATGAGGTGGTTCTCCCCCACTGTCTTGCTGCCTGTGTCTGTTTGTAGACCTTGCCAAAGGGAAACCCTACACTTGCCCCTTACTCAGCACAGTCTAGAAAATAAGCGCTCTTTCTGGTGCATGAGGAAAGGTTGCCTGGCCAGATAATGTAGCAGAAGTTAAGCTGCACAATGTATCTTGTTCTTCTACAGTGCAGCCCAGGAGACAGCTTGTTTGCACCTGATTAAGTGGATCAAGAGAATGTTGCTGTAAGCCCTTTTTTTCCCCCTCAGGCTGCTGCATTTAGTTAGCCATCAGTTGTGAGTACGTAAGGTATTCTCACAACACTCATCTGTCATCCAGTGGCTGCCAAGCCCAGGAAACACAGTGTAAATATTTACAGTCTGTAGATGGGAGATGGTGCATTGATGCTGACCTACCTCACGAGTTCTCGCTCATTTTAGCAGGACCTGTGTTGTTTGATGTTCTTTTTATCTCTTTGTAGTCTTTTTCTACTTGGCAGAATAAAGTCCAGGCCACTCGACATGTGAAGAATTTTGCTCGCCAAAAGTAGGTCAGCTGGATATCTCCCTTAGGGACATTAAATAGTATCAGACCAATACACGCATGCTGTTTCTACATGTGTAACGCCTAATGAGCCATGTTCACATTATTCTATTAGCCTTGAAGGATAATCTGAATGGATAGTTGCGTGTTTTAAATAAACATAGGAGTAATGATCTCTTCGTTTCTAAAATCTTGGAAGAGCCATGCACTATGTCCCTCGTCTTTTCATTTGCAAGTGTCGTAGAGGAATAATTTTGCTGTAGCTTTCTTGCCTGAATAGTGGTGCTAGTGAGAGACAGCCAGGAAAAGAGAGAACGGTTTGTTCCATGACTCATTTGCTATTAACAGGAGAACTGGCTCTTGATTTTTTGTGTTGGTTTCAGGTAGCAATATATTTTAAGTCTGAAACCACATCTTGCAGTTGTCCGACCAAAATAGCAAAGTTTGGTCTGGATTTTCGTCAACATTAGGTTCAATAATTTATGAACACTACAGAAGTGGTACAGGCCATTCTGCTGGGAGAGCGAACACAGCGAGTGCAAGATCCACAGTGATAAGCCTCTAGGTGTTAGCTTCTGTGGTGTTGTGTAACTATATTGCCAGAAGTGAGAATAGTTAGTGATGTAAGATTACAAAGGCAAATGATATCAAGCAGACAGTCTGATGCATTGTGTATTTTTGTCTTTGCCATTGCATAGGAAGGAAATTGTTATTACTCATGCATTGATGTATGAGCCATTTTACCAAACTGTTATATGAATAAATGTTTCTCTGTGACATGAGGATGTAAAAAGATGCTGATGCCATGTTTCATCATAGGGCATCTTAATGTCCCAAAAGGAAAGGATGAGATGAATGGCTTCTGCAGCATTTATTTTGGTTCACGGCATCTGCTTCACCCGAGGTTAAAGTCAAGTTCACTGATGCATATTCAATGTGTAGGTCAAACATGATGCATGCTGGGAACAAAGCGGGTTTAGAGCTTCTGCCTGTAGCTGTTTCTTGTCACAGTCCGTGCCAGTGGACCTCTTGCATACAGTATACTTTTTACTTGCAACTGTGGTTCACAACCTCACACTAAGGATTGGACTAATAACCAAAACAGCATACTGCAATAAGCTCTCCTCTGCAATGATGCACCGTCACAAAGTATTGCTTTTTTCATGAAGTGGATGAATTATGGATTTTTAGCAATTAGTACTTTTTTTAGTAACCGAGTTGAAAAGGTTGGCGTTACTGTGAGGCACAGATGTGTCCGTCTCTTACCACAGACATTTGACAGTCCTGCCCTTTATGCCATTTATGCCTGTTATTTATGTCTGAATTATGTTTGTTAAATGCAATATGTATTACACACTGTTTTATGTCTGTGTGTTGAAATGGATATAACTATAGCAACAATACTGTAACTAAGACTGTAACCAGTGTTACCAGTTAACACTTTAGTTTAAAGATCAACAATGGGTCAGATCATCTCTCAGAACTGCCCAATGCTGTGACCCCTTTTTGTTCCTACTGAAGGCAAAAGTCTCTAAAAACAGGTCACAAGTATATAGTTACATTTTGAAAAACACGACAAGTAATTTCTTAAAACTGCTGGACATTGTAGTTTTTAGAAGACATTACTGAAACAGGAGTTAATGGTGTGTCTGCTATTTTCAACAGCAGATTTGGTGCACTAGCGAATATTTACTGCAAAAAGACCAGTGTATGTGGGATTGACTCAATAAACTATGTTAACTAGAACGAAGGGATATATGTCACTCAGTGCAACTTTGAGTTTTTTACAGCAATGCAGCTCTGTGGCACGGAAGAATAAGTTATAGGACATCAGGCTTTGCTACACAGACAATACATGTTATGGTCTTTTCATAGGATTTGTTGACCACAATGGAAGCATAACAACACAGAAAGTAATGGACTTTCAGGTTCATGATTGTTATTCCTTGGAAGCCAGGGCACTTAATGAATGTCAAGACACCTTGTGTTTGTCTTGTAATATATCATGTTTCTCAGAATTACCTCATGTTATATTAGCCTTGTCTTTGGCAGCATATCATGCAATCATATTGAAAGTCACCTTACGAGTCTCACATCAATTTCTCACATTTGTGATGTACTATCGATCTGCGCCATTTTCACTCGGCTATTGGGTAAAGTGCAAAACTGATGTGTTGAATGTCTTCTGTCTCTCCTGCAGGCATCGTTTCAGCGCTCCAACAGCCATGACAAAGTGCGGAAGATAGTTGCTGAAGAGGGCCGTGCTGCTCGAAACCTCATTGCCTGGAGTGTACCACTAGAAAACAAAGAGGAGGAGGGTCGGTAGCTGCATGCAAAACAAACTTTCTGAGCATGCTAATGTGCTCTTATTCTACCTTGTGGCAGATTTTTTTTCAATGTTTATTATTTAATGTAGGTCTTCATTGTCCAGTGGCAGGTGTTTCAGCTGATGTTTACTGTAGGTGTGTTTCACATACCTTTGGGTCTGTGGAGGATGTTTAATCATTGCTCTGGAGCGTTACAGTGACCACAGTCTTTGATCCTTCTCTCTGTTTGTTGTAATACCAGCTTGATCACAATGATCATTTCATTTCATGGCTAGACTGCTAAATGATGACAGAGTGCTGCTATGTAGGTTAAAGCTTACACCCAGTGCCTGGCCTTCTGTTATGTAGAACACAAGATTCTTGGTGGCACAGATTACTGTGTTTTCACTGCACTGTGGTTGAGAGTGTTTGGTCAATAAGTTATTATTTAATAGGCTTCATATTGTTTGGACAGTCCTTGTGATGTCATTTTGGAAATCCACTTATTTCAGAGAAAAAGATGGTGACGTTCAACTTATCTGCTTGACAGTGTTTCCCCTGCTCCTTCACATTGTTTAGGCTTTATTCTAGAAAAAGCCTCCTTTAGGCCAACCTACTTAGAAACCGCCACCAGAGCCTTCTACACTTTGTCCCTTTAGCTGTGGCTCTCCCTCTTCTTTGTGGGTCAGTTATTTTATTCCAGGCTTCTTTTCTGCTCTTGAGTTCATTTCATGGAAGCTGGAACTCCTCTTATTGCTGTACTTCAGTTTAAGATCTCATATGTGTTGTTCTGTTTACATGCATCTTGCACAACTGAACAATCAATAATTTACCATCAGTACAAGATTTTGTCTTGTCCACCTCTGTTACTGTGCCTTACTGACATTTGAATTAATCAGTGATACCCCAAAAAACACATGACTGCAAGTGGTTTATTAAAAGACCATCATAGGACCATGTTGATTTTTTAACTCGAAGCTTAGATTGTTTATTTCACCTTTGACTGTAAATAAGCCTCTTTTTTTTCTTCTCTACATAGCAAAGTCCAAAAGCAACTCCAGCGGCAATTGCAGGGCTCAGAGGATCAATTCTGGCCAGCAAAGGAATAAGAAACAGGTTGGTGCTCTGTTTTCACTAGAGGGCACTATTCACCAAGCAAACTCAATGGCTGCAGTAAATCTGTGATGGTCATGTCACTTTCTGTTACAGCATTGTGAGTCATTCTTGGAAAAGTTCAGTTCACAGAAAAAAAGAGGCAGAAGCAGTTCTGCAGTTATAGAGTGAAGAGTCTGAATGTTTCAACAAAAATCCGTCTTGAGTCTGATCTTTTTCAGTCGATAACTTTAAGTCTGTTAGTTATGATAGTGACAGCGTTTCTTCACTTCCTCGCGTCCTGTTTTTATTAAAACTCTCTCTTTTCTTTTACACTGTGGTTATTGATGGATTTTGGGTGTGTGTATGTGTCTATGTTAATGTGTGGCATCAACATTGGTGCAAGGGGTTGAAATCACTCTTATTTGCATGGTTGGTAATTTTAGGCGTATTAAATCTGGACCTCCAGTCTCTGCCAACAGAAAAATATGCTGTGGCTGCTATATATGTAAACAATTAGAGATTTACACAACAGTGTAATGAGTTTGTCGTTGTTACGATAATGTTCAGTTCATGCTCTGTCGCCACAGAATGCTGGTGTGGAAAGTAAAGGCGCAGCCGGTGCCTTGTTGGACAAGGGGGCAGAAAAGAGCCCCACTAAAGCCAGACAGCCCCGCAAGGTGGACCTGCGAGCACGCTACTGGGCGTTCCTCTTCGACAACTTGCGTCGAGCTGTGGACGAGATTTACGTCACCTGTGAATCTGATCAGAGTGTTGTAGAATGCAAGGTATGTTTATTATTATTATTATTATTATTATTATTATTATTATTATTATTATTATTATTATTTACTCAAAAGAAATATCTATTGGTCAGCTCATCAGTGGGTTCTGAGCTGACCAAACAGGATTTACTGTTTTGGGGACATGAAAAGGTGGTATGATTTATGAACACTAGAGGGGGACATTTGAGATCAGAATGGAATTTCTCCCTCACAGCTCACATTCCTCTTGATTTCTGTTTTATGTCAGAGGGGCTCTGTAAAGGCTTGCTGGCGAGAGAATTATCACAGGACTCTCTCTTGGGCCTGGCTGACTCGACTGAATATTGATGACAGACTGTAAACAGTATTGTATATACACTGTGTTTGTTGTGAGGCGTTATGCTGAAATAGTGCTTGGCCATTTCTGTTTCTTTCTAGCCTACATCTTGCACATCTTGATTCACTTTTTTTGTGGAGTTGTGTGATTTGTTTCGGTCTAGCCTTGGAGTGGCACGGCGATGTTGCTCCGGGACACAATGCCATGATAGTGCTGGTCTTGTGTTTTATTGATTCTTCTGCCATGCTGCATTATGCTGAGCATGGTTCTGGTGACGGTCTGCGGTCAGTACCGTAGCCCAGTTCCCTGTGGTGCGGTCGGCTTGCTGTCAGTGCCACAGCGCAGCTCCCTGTGGTGTGATCAGCATTTGCATTTTGTCAGTTGGTCTGTGTCAGACATCTGGCTTCTAGGATTTTTTTTTTCCCTCTCATACCACTGTATCTCTCTACACCCTAATGCCGTCTAATGGCCAGGGAACTGGGTGCTGTTCATAATCCCCCATCCCACCCAGCTCGGGCTTAATGGACACTGATAGATGATGGAGTCATCTGGAGGGGAAGCAGAGTGCTCTGATAGCCCCCAGCCACAATCCCCCTGTGTAACTGTGTGGCAGTCTGCATTGTCTGCTCAGCTAACAGTTTTCCACCTTAAAACAAATGCACATAAACATAATCATCATCAGGAAGTGATACCCAGTTCTCTGTTAAGGCTATGTTACTGTAATGCTTTATGTAATTTTGTATGGGAATCTTAGTTCTGATCTAATGTAATATGTTTTCCCAGTCAGGAGGAAATTGTTCCACCAGCAAAGTGATTCATGTGTGCTTATTAATAATGCCCACACCTCTTTACTCCACTGCCCCCAGGCCAAATGAGCTCCTATCATCTGTTCCTTTATTCCATCACCTGATTTATTAGACATACCATCCAGATCATGCAAGAAAGGTACTCTGTGTTCCTGTTCGCTTGGAATCAGTTGAGGTTTTTAAAGTGACCTGAAACGGGCTATTCTGGTTTCAAATACTTTAAATAAAAACAGAAAACGTTCAAAACTGTTAATTATTTACTTGAGGTCAGTAACTCTGACCTAGGCTGTACCTGTTCATTCTTGTTTCAGTGTAAGTACCAGAGGCTTTTACTGCCCATCCTACTTTATGGTAATGCCTCTAGAAGGTTAAACATATTGTCATTCCTCGTGAAATGTTATGTGAGGGTTGTATTTAGGTAAGTGTGCCGGTTAACATGCTGAAAGCCACTTTACGGTGCCTTCACTCACTGTTGGTTTATCTGTCAGAGGAGCAGCAAACCTCTCTTCATCTCGGCCTTCATTACCAAATGAACACCGGGCCACAGCGGTGGTCTTTGCCTGTTAACCAGCTCTAATCAGCAGACCTGCTGCTGGACACATCTTTCACTGGCCTGACTTGTCTATTAACTAAAAGCACTGTGAAGCTTTACTCTCAATTACCACTCCCTTCACGCTCCCCATCAATCAGCTGTGTCCGTTTCATTAGAGCTCTGGGAAAAAGCTCCGCACAGCCCCACCACCTCTGGATAAGCCAAGCTGATCCCAGAAATATTCAACCTCACACATTCTATGTAGCAAACTCTAAACAACGTTATTATATATATTATAAAAATATCAATACAAAATCTACGAAAGTAAGGTTACACTTTTGTTATATGGTCTGAGTTTATTTTTTTTCAGACAATGTAAAGGAAACTGTCTTGGTATCTTTCAAGTTTACGGAACTAAATTTATTGCTTTTTTCCCTAAACCTACCTCTCCATTATTCTGTACATTCTTGCATTCTTCACATTTGTGTTTATAATTTGTAATCAATCCTATCATAACTGCTGTCTTCAGGAGGTTTTGATGATGTTGAACAACTACGTACGAGACTTCAAAGCTCTGATAGACTGGATCCAGCTTCAGGAGAAGTTGGAGAAAACAGATGCCCAGAACAGGTGATCCTCAGTTTGTCTTCCTCACTGCCTTTCTTTGTCTCTCACTTTCATTCACTCGCCATTTTGAATTGCTCCCTGAGGTGAAGCTGGAAGTGCTGGTGTCTGGTCCCTGGCTTTGAGTCACAAACAGAATAGATCAATAGCCTTGGCTTTAATTCAAAGGGATCCATGAGTTTATTGGCTTCTCTTTAACACAGTGACCACTGCAACCGTAAATTGACTAAGAAATGAAATTCCCAGTGCTGCCTCCCAATTTGTTCATTTAAAGCATACTGTTAATCAATGAGACAACCCGAAACTTTTACTTGCTCCATTTATTGCATAAATTGCTGCAAGTGAATCAGCCATTTAACTGATTTGCCAAAGTGTGTGCCAAGCCTTTGTGTGTTTGGCAACTAGGATTAGTAATTAGTGTTAGTTAAGTAATGTCTGCCGTTTTCACTTTGTTCAGGCCCACCTCTTTAGCCTGGGAGGTGCGTAAGATGTCTCCGGGACGTCATGTGATGCCAAGCCCCTCGGCAGACAGAATGGTTCCTTCTCCAGGTGCGCGCCGCACCCTAAACTTTGGGTAAGCTCTGTCTCTGCCATTATTTCTAGTCATGTCCCTTTTTTGTTAATTTTTTTTTTTTTATGTTATCATAATGTATTTGATTTGGTTTTAAAGACCAGTAGGAACTTTTATTTGATTAACGTTGTGTCATAAGCCATCCTGTTATTAACCAATCTATATTTGTAAAGATGCATTGTGCTTGTTTTTGAAGGGCTTAGAAAATGCAAACCATGTTATCGAGCAATACAGTCATTGATTGCTGATGGTGAAGCATTTGTTTAATGCAATTTGTTGAGTCTCTCACTCTTTGGCCATAGAATCAGTGGAAGGTGTAGATGAAAGTGTCAGTTAAAGACTGCTGAAGCATCGGTTCAATATGTGCACTGCTCTGTAATCGGATGCTGCAGGAAATGGATATTGATCATGACGGAGGCCCGTTGCCCAATACAGTTCCATTCTATATCTCTGAATGGAGAGTGCTGGGGGGTTTGGTAGACATTGCCTTCAGACCGCTAACATTTCTTAGACAGTCAGCGCAGTAGAAACTGCTCATATACGTGATTTAATAAAGCTGAAAATCCAACATGTTGACAGTAAAGGCTTCACTATATAGGTTCACATTTGCTAGTTCTCGTGTATGATTGTGTTTATGTGTGTGTGTCTTCAGTGGTCCTCCACCTACACTGGCTGCGGCCCGGCTCTCCCACACAGGCCCCAGCTGGGCAGACCGAGTGAAATGCACTCAGTCCGTCCCTAGCTCCAGTCAGACAACCACATCTCCGGTAGAAAAACCCGGTAAGAAATTTCGCTCAAACCCACCCCAGACGGTACTTAAAGAGAGCGTGGTTTCTTCTAACATAGAGAACACAGTAACATCATCTTCTCCTTGACTGATGGAGTGCCTCATGTGTTTTCCAGGTAAAAAAGATGCTGAGGGCTGGGAGACTGTCCAGCGAGGGCGCACTGCCAAGCCTCGCTCTGCTGCCATAGTAGCCAAGGTCAGTCCTGTCTTGGCTCATGTCACCCCAAAACAGGACAGCGCCAAGGGTAACCAGTCACATGTGCCACCACAGGAAGAGCAACAACTGCAACCTCAGTGTCCCCCGGACAAGGACTCGACCCAGATGGACATTGAGCAGCGAGTCCCTGCGGAGCCTGACCCCCTGGAGGAGGTTGAAAGTCCAGAGAATGGGCGCATGATGGAGGTACTGAGGTTCAGTACCTTGTGACATCTTTCTCCCAGAGCAGTCCCTGGGTATCAATTATTCACAAGGAGCAGAGTAACAGTAGACCATTTTATCAGCCACATTTGTTTTTGTTTTGGGCTCCATGGTATTCATAGACACTGTCCAGACAGGCATATCAGCTTTAAGGCGATTGATTGTACACTGACATTTCAGAGGCAGAACACCCATTTTCACTTTCGTGAAATAAATACTCTGTCTGTTCCTCAAGACACACTTGGTAAGAGTGTGTTCTAGCCATCAGTTAATTTTGAAATACAAATTAGTATTTCTAACTTGTCTGCTTATTTTGATCATAAATAGAAGTTTAGGGCATGTCAGTACCAGCTTCCCTGCATGATTTGTGTTTACAGCTGTGTGTTGACTGGTCTGATTTCTTTCTTTTGTTGTCACTGCTCTCATGAATTGCTTGAAATATGCATGTCTTTAATTGAGTTTGCGTGTGTTTATGTGTGACTGTCGGTGCAGCCCCCAGCAGAGAGTGTACAAGATTCGGGGCAGTGTGTCGACGCACCCTGTGAAGACGCGCCTCCCCCCATAGCAGCTCATACCCCTTCCCAAGCCCCCGAGCCCACCCCACCCTCAGCCACAGTCCCACCAGCAGACTTTAGATTAGCAGTCCCAGTCCCTTCTCTGGTCCGCTCCTCATCCCCAGATCCACCCCAGACGGATGGGCTCGATGCACTGTTGGTCTTGGGGGACAGTGGGGCTGAGGGGGGCGCGTCACAGGGCATGGCCACATCTGCTCCAGGACAGGCTGAGGCTCCCATGGCAGCGGTGAAACTGGAGAGTGTGCTGGACCCCACAGAGCTTTCTACTGTGAGTGCTGAGAGATGGAGGAGCAGAGGGAGGGGAGGGCGGGGGGCCAGGGATCCCCAAGGGTCCTTCACCGCCTAAACAAAGTCAATCTTAAGAAACCGCCAGACCAAATGTGCAGGCAAGACTGCATAGCTCTGTGTAGTGTTGTTCTAGCACCATTCATTGTGAAGAATAGCTGTGAGTAGATGGCTTTTATTCTCAAGCAAGTGCTCCCAGGGTGTTGCCCAAAAATAATCTCTCAATTTATTTTAGTTATTTTGGCTGCTTTGAATATTCTGTGCAAAAAAACAAAATGCTGCCGAAACCTGGACTGAGTTTCCAGTTTGTATTCAACCCAGCATCAAAATCTTTGGCGAATGTTCTCTGCCTACATCAGGTGTTGTCACCTTTGTTAAGCATCATGGAGTGAGTAAACACAGAGCTTCATACTCTTAATCAAGGATGTCCACACCTCTTAAGTGGGATACTGTCAGAATTTGACACGTGGTGAATTAAATCATGTGGAAATAAAACTTCAGCTCAAATCTGCAGTGAAGGCTCTTTGGCCTTTGTCGACAGCATACTTGTGTGCTTAAGAGTTAGACCCAGAACTTTTTAACCTTCCCATGCATTCCTCATGTAAAAGACACATAGTGTTGAGAAGGCTATTCCTTACTTACATCTGTAATTGATTTAGAATAGTTGCTGGCCTGGAGTAATCTGTGAGTCATTCCCTTATTATTGCCATGTTGTGAAAATGCATAAACACCCAAAATATTTAAAAAGCTGCAGTAAACAGCCAGTTTCATGAAGCAAAACCATCAGTTGCCTCCTTCTACCATCTCCTCATCCTCACAGTAAACGTGCCCTGCATGACTATTGAATGCTTCCTCACTTGTGATTCTTGTGATGATTGTGTGGTACAGACTGTGATTGGGTTGGTGTTCCCCTCAATCTTTGAATCATGCACCCAAGTTTGAATCAGACCAACTGCACAGAAAATAAAATGTATTATTACAGGTGCTACACACTGAATACATTTTGTCCCATCAGAAATGTTTATCACATTTCTGATTAAAATAAATAATAATAATTATTATTATTATTATTATCAGTGACCAGAAGAAGAAAACACCTGCAGTGTCTCTGGTGGTGCACAAATGCATTGTACTGAAAGGTGTTTGCCATATTTTATAAAAAAATATGCACATAGGAAGAAGAAAAATATTAGAAAAAAAACCTGTGACACATTCAGCAACAATAGAAATTACAATTTTCCATAAAGGCAGTATATCTCACAGGACTATTGTATTGGATTGCTTTATAATAACAGGGGTTTCCCTTTTTTTGATTACTCAGTGTATGTTGGTTTGAACAACATAATATTATGAAGTGTGAAACGTGTGTGTGAGGTGGAATCTGTGCCATGTGTTCAGCCCCAGTCCATGGCTGAGGTCCTGGCCAAGAAAGAGGAGCTTGCTGACCGACTGGAGAAGGCCAACGAGGAGGCGATCGCCAGTGCCATCGCTGAGGAAGAGCAGCTGACCAGAGAGATTCAGGCAGAGAACAACGACCTGGAGACTGACAACGAAAGTGACTTCTCTGTAAGATTCAGTTTTTTATACTTTATACTGTTTTTTTTTTAATTTAGGTGTTTTAGGTCTTCGCTGAATATTGACATATAAAACACAACTTCTTCTTACAGGCTAGCATTGGTAACGGAGGTTGTGGAGTCAATATGGATTGGAGTGACATGTTGGCGGATTATGACGGTATGAAGGTCAACAACTAAATTAACACTGAGCCTTCACTTTTTTTAAGGGAAAACATTACATTTTAGTCTGTTAATTTTCTTTGCTTATCTTTTCTGTAGCTCGGGAGCCGTGGCGTCAGAGCACCTCATGGGGGGATATGGTAGAAGAGGAACCTGCTCGGCCTCCTGGACACGGAATCCACATGCATGAGAAATTGTCCTCACCGTCACGTAAAAGGTACAAAAACATGCAGTAGCTGGTTGATCACATCTTCTCTTTTTCAGCTGCCTGCTTAGTTTATTTCTTCAGACACACTGACAGTCTACATAGTGACATTCTACAGCAGGGGTGTCAAACCTGTCCACAAAGGGCCGGTGTGGCTGCAGGTTTTTGTTCCAACCAATGAAGAGCACACAGTTTGACCAATCAACTGTCTGAAGACTGAGATCAGTTGATTAAATGAGTCAAGTCTGGTGTGCTGCTGCTTGGTTGGAACAAAAACCTGCAGCCACACCGGCCCTTTGTGGACAGGTTTGACACCCCTGTTCTACAGCTTCTCTTCTTGTACAGTGCCTCCCTGAACAGCAACACAATCTACTCATTTGCAATCGCCTCATCTTAATTTGACAAGGATTTAACCCAGCAGCCCTAGAGTCAAAGGCCCACTTACTACGCCTGACCTCTCTTTCTTTTTAGGTTACCACCCAGAATGTCTCAAAAGGCTGTAGTGCCTATCAGTGTCTGTGCCTGCCTTGCGCTTTGTTGATAAGGGCAGAGAAAGAGATGAATGATTTGTTACCATTTTTTTTGACAGAACCATTGCAGAGTCAAAGAAGAAACATGAGGAGAAACAGCTGAAGGCGCAGCAGCTGAGGGACAAACTCCGGGAGGAAAAGACGCTCAAACTGCAGAAGCTCTTGGAGAGGGTGAGTAAGCCATGCCGAGTTGACGGAAAGCACCCTAAAGAAACTCCATGCAAGCATAGGCCGGCCTGGCTCACAACGAGAGGTTCTGTCAGCACACTGCCTGATAGAATCACTAAATATTATAACCCCCTCCAGTCACATCCAGGCCAGCTGGCCGCAGACAGTCGTGAGAGAGACCCCCTGGCCAAAATCAACAGCCTTTCATGAAGTTTGTTTTTGTTCTCTAGGCCATAGTGAGATGAGCGAGTCCTAGAATAAATCAGGATTAACCACATAAATGCACGAAGTGGTGTATATTCGCATAAATCCCCATGGGGACACTATGGAGAGGGTAGCAACGGATAGATCAAGAATCCATTGTCTATGTTGTCCTGGAGAATGTACTGTACATTTTTTTTTAAACGCTCCCGCTTCTCGCTCCCCGCTTTCTGCAGGAGAAGGAGGTGAGGAAATGGAAGGAGGAGTTGTTGGAGCAACGACGGAGGATGATGGAGGAAAAGCTGTTACATGCGGAGTTTAAGCGAGAGCTGCAGCTCCAGGCAATTGTCAAGAAGGCACAAGAAGAAGAGGCCAAGGTATAGGAGGGGATGAGCTGGGGAATTTTCTGAATTAAAGGGGACATTTGCAGACATACTTTCATAGGTTGCAATATTTAGGTTACGAACAGCCAAACTGGCACCCCTAGTTCTCTGTGTGTATGTGCTTTCATGTTTATGTATATGCTAAATACCTCGTGGGTGTTTATATCCTTGTGCATAAGTATATTTTTCTGTACAGGTGAATGAAATTGCATTCATTAACACTCTTGAAGCCCAAAACAAGAGGCACGATGCCCTGGCCAAGTTGAATGAGTATGAACAACGCCTTAATGAGCTGCAGGAGGAGAGACAGAGGAGACAAGAGGAGAAGCAGGCCAGAGATGAAGCTGTGCAGGTGACACCAAAAAAAAAAAAACCCACTTGTCAAATCAAATTTTATTTTTCAAGAAGAAATTTTCATACTTCATCACATCCCCATTCTCTTCTTCTCCTTCTGCAGGAGCGTAAACGGGTCCTGGAAGCAGAACGGCAGGCAAGAGTGGAAGAGCTGCTGATGAGGAGGAAAGAGCAGGAGGCTCGTATTGAACAGCAAAGGCAGGAGAAAGAGAAAGCTAGAGAAGATGCAGCACGGGAAAGGGCCAGGTTTGTAGTTCCAAATCCCTTCAGTATGGGAGGATGTATATACACTGGCTGCACCAGCCCTCAAAGAGTCATTTAGATCAATGAAAAACTTGTTTAGATGCTCAGTGGTCCTAACACTGCTTTTGTGTGTTCTATCTGAAGAGACCGAGAGGAGCGTCTGGCTGCTCTCAGTGCTGCTCAACAGGAGGCCATGGAGGAGCTACAGAAGAAAATTCAGATGAAGGTAAGTTTATACCGTGCCACATTGTCTCTCTACCGGACACCATATAGGAATCCTCATTTCCCATATGACCCCTGGTTTCTGGTTTCTTCCATAGCATGATGAGAGCAGCCGTAGGCATATGGAGCAAATTGAGCAGAGGAAGGAGAAGGCTGCTGAGCTCAGCAGTGGTCGACATGCTAACACAGACTACGCCCCCAAACTGACACCATATGAGCGCAAGAAACAGTGCTCCCTGTGCGGTGTTGTGGTATGTACAGTTTTATCACATGGTTTTCAGGGCTTGGTGCCATTGATGTGTATACACTATGATGAATCCCAACAGTATGACTTTCATGGCCTCTTTTATCATAGAGAAATGCCCTGAAGCAGCAGGTCCCAGGTTCTACTCCTGGCTGACCAGGCCAATTACTTCTTGTCACTCCCCTTCTTTCTCTCTCCTCATGTTTCAACTGTCAAATAAAGGCTTAAAAAGCCCTAAATAATAACAATAAAAAAATCCTCATTACTTTCAAATGAGCCTGAATTGCTCTTCCACCCTTCATTTAATTACTGTGTTTTCCTGAAGTAATATATGTGTGTCTTTGGTACATATGTATGTCAGGAGAAGACAAAGACAGTTGCTGCCACAGAACAGCTCTGAGCAACTCCCCCGTGTTATTTGGCAGACAGTATGTACATAAAAATGGTGATAGGAAGGTGATTCAGAGGATTTTTGGAAGAGGGCACATTTAAATGAGGATTTAACTGCATTGATTAAACATGGACTCTTAAAACAGAGATTTATGACTGGGTGTGATTATGCTTTTTCAAGTGTCAAGGCAACAAATCGAACAAGCAGACACATTTATCTCTGATGGACCGGCTGCCACGGTAACAAGGGTGGGACACCTTGAGTTTTCAAACCAGCATCAGATAAAGAGAGGGTTCGGGGGGTGAAAGAGGAAATCTTGTTAAAACGCTAGATGACCTTGGCCAGCATCTGACACCAGAGATCATGGATGGGTCAGCAGAAAGCACTTTATTTAATGACATTAAACACAAACCATTCTAAATGGGCTTGTTTCCAGAGATGGGAGAGCAACTCTGACACTGTTGTGACCATTTCTCAGACCTGCATTATATTTATTTATCTGTGATGTCCACTGTATTGTTGGATGAGCATATTTAAAACATTCTGTAAAGCATTTTTAGAACTTTTTGTTTCAAACATTTAACTTGTCTGTGAGTATTAAATCCCAGAAGATAATTATTGTGCTGAGTGGACTCTGCTGTGCTGTACGCACAGTTATTATAAACAAAAAACAATACAATGAAATACAACCATAAAATCGTATCTGTATAGCTTGTCACACATAATTTGGCATATTTGGTTTAAACATAGGTTTAAATCAAATATGCCAAATTTGGTTTGGTTTTGAAGAGGCAGGCCATGTCACACTGAAAAGCCCACGTTGCATATCATTTCCCCAGCGTCCCATGGGGCTCTGTTGACCCTTTCCTGCCTCCGTCTCCTTTGTGTCCTCAGCAGTGACCTCTGACCACTGTGTTTGTGTTTGCAGATCACCTCGGAGGTGCACCTGTTCAGCCACACCAAGGGCAAAAGGCACCAACAGGCCGTGCGAGACAGTAGCAGCATCCAGGGACGGGAGCTCTCTGATGAGGAAGTGGTGCGTATCACCCACACCCTGCCAGGAACAAACACCCACTCAACCCGTCAAAGAATACTGCTCTACTGGTGCTCGAGTCATGTAAAAAGACAAAGAGACACAGCGGTTTCCTTTTATGACGTGGTCATTATTATTGTTTATGCACCCCCTTATATACTACCACGGCTCTGTTGCTGGCTTTGTGAGATTACAAATGGGCCTTGAAATGTACACAGTTAGGGTTCAGTGCTTCAGCGGAGGGGTGACATCACCCCCTTGTCTCCAGGCTGTTTTTGTCATGGAGCGCTTTCCATGGGAAGGCAGCTCGTTAATGCAAGGTAACCTCTCAGGCTGCAATATGAGATTGGCTTTTCAGCGGCGCTCATTGTGAGGCTGACAACTGTTGGTGCTATACGCAGCACCTTTGGCCCCGGCAGCTCCTTCATTCAAAGCTTTTTTCAGTGGGAAATAATTGATACCCCCTCTTTCCTTTCCTCTAAATCATTTCCTTTCCAACTGCTGGCCATTTTTTTCTGTTTGACAGTATGATAAACAAGGCAGTGGAGAGAAGTACTTCACCAATGTAGCACTATAAACAGTTCATATATGAGAATTACTTCATATACATTTGCAGTATGTCTCCTTCTGTATGATACAGCTTTACCATAAACCATAATACTGAGATTTCACTGTTTTCCCACATTGAATCTCACTGTAAATACTAATCATTTAAAGTTTAAGCCCTTTCTGAACTCCGATTTATTTAATGTCATAGTTGACCGTTTGTATTAAGTCTGTTATTGTTGGACTGGGCTATTAGTCATTGTAGTATCTCTAATAGATAATATTTAGATGTCCAGAAAGACTTTGTCCTATTTTATGTGAAAGCTAATCAAGTTTTCCAATAGGTTTATGTCTGGAGACTTTGTTTAGATAGACTTATGTGCCCCCTTGTTATTTATATCAAAGTTCATTTCGGTTCTCACCATTTCATTCATGCTACTGCCAACTACTTTACAGACTGCAGCTCCATAACTCTTTGTGCAATGAAAGATTTTTAATTAAAATGAAGATGGTTGGCTCAACTGTGCAGAGGTCACTCCATAGTTTCTCTGTGGAAGCGGGCGGCAAATGCCCCGTGCCTTCGTATTTAGTCATTTTCTCTCATTCTGGAAGACTTCTGAATTAAATTGAAAATACAGTGATTATCAACAGGGCAGGATCACCGTGTGGGAAGAACACATTGGATTGCGGTCCCCTCTTTTTACTCACCGTCTGTTCTGGTTTAATATGAAGCCAGTAATATCCAAGACACATGACTTCTGACATCAGGACTTTATTTCTTGATTACCTTTAGACATGACAGCTTATAAGAAGTGGTGGTTTCTCTTACAGAAGGCTGTCCCTCTGTTTTGCTTATCTGTAGTGTTTGGCAAGCACAGCCAGCAGAGGGATCACCAAGCTGCAGAGGGTATCAGAGCTGACCTCCCAAATGCACTGAATAGTCCTAAAGGTCTTGTCGTTGAAGCTCTGCTGATGACAAATTGAGAACCTTGATGAAATATCCAGACTGCCAGCTGGATATGAGGCGAGCCTCTCCCTCCCCATGCTGTTTAGAGACCTGACTGTCATCTAGTTATAGCAACAAAGCTGCTGTTAAGAGAGATCCAATGAATAGTTTTCAGTTCGTCTTTGTGCAATTTTTTTTTTCCTCTCCTTAAATGTCACTGATAGGCTGCGGTTTAATACAAAAATGTCATGTAAACCACTGTAATGATGGTAACTCAATCCAGTATTGTAGTATCCTATCTTACCTAGTAGCCAACATGAAATGCAGGCATTTGTTTCACACCAAAAGGAAAGCCTACCTCTCAGGCTTTTGTATGTGACACAAGAGGCAGTGGATGAACATATCCCATAGAATCTGTATTTGTGAAGGCTGCCTTTTAGATCTGTGATAGGTCTGTTTGTGTCAGGAAAAGGGAGAGATGTTTAGAGTGGTATCACATTACCCCCACCAGAGGCAGTCCGATGTATTGTGCGGTAGCACTGCCCTTAGGCCAGCATCTTTGCCGCTTTGTTACAATGGTTCAGTCCGTTATCAAGTCTGATTGTCTCAAATGCTCAAAGTCTACACAGCTTCCATTCAGACTGGCCTCCTAGCAACAGGAAATGAGATGTAATCATTATATATTTATTTGCCAAAGGGATCATATTTAGTGTGTCAGCATTATACTCTATTTGACAGCTTAATATTCCAGGTACCTTTTATGTTACCGGTGTGATTTTTTTTTTGCAAAGATGTTTTTGGATGTGTTACTGAAACAATTCCATTAAGTGAGTGGCTACTGCACAGGATACCCTCTCAGAGAGATTACTGAACAGCTGCCTCCCAAGCGAGGGACAGGGACAGGGAGAAGAGGGCAGAAGTGTGTGCATACAAATACAGACACACATCCTTCTTAGGAAACCTAATACCGTCACATGTAGTGCCCTTTTCACTTCCAAAGTTATTATCATCTCCTTTCTCTTATTATACTATTGTTACATTTAGGGTTTTTTTTTTAAAAAAAGGCTAAAATCATCTCACCAACATATTTATAAAAAAAAAAAACAAAAAAAAACATAGCTTCAAATCCTACATATTTCCCTATAATATAGAAATCCACTACTAAGTGTGCAACAAACAATGAAAAACTGGCATCATTATTAAACAACCTTAGAACGCACTTTGATTTGAACTTTTCCAGATCGTGACCTCTTCCCAATGGAATTCCACCCACTTTTAACCATAGAACAAAGCACAAACAAAACACAAAATCTTATCATGAGACATGAGACATAACCAAAACAGTTTGAACTTGAACCCATTGCTCATAGTAAGAAGCTGATTTAGGCAATAGATTTTCAGGGCCGTTAATTAAAAAAAACATATAGGTTCAGGTGCACTAGTTCATTTTGCATACTTTAGCCCACCTAAGGACACCTGTTTTCCCCAACAACCCTAAGTGAAAACACCTATTCAGGCAGCAGGTGCACTGACAACACCAGTGACCAAACGGTATGGCATCCCACACACAGGTTTAGCTCGACTGCTGAATGGAAACCCTTTATCTGTGAGGCCATCCTATTCTCTGGGGGTGCTGAATGACAGCATAATTGGGTAATTGCTTTCTTGCACATGCATCATGTTGTTCAAATTGGGTTACGTTCCCCTGTCTCCTGGTGGAAATATCAGAATCATCTGACAGGGCCAGACAGGAAGCAACACCTCCAAGCCCTTTGGCATGTCCATGGGCGGGTGGCTTCAAAAGATTGTAGCGTATTGGAGGTAATTACAGGATACTGTGGTGTTATTGAGAGGTGTAGGGCTACATGTCACATAATACATTCAGTGCCAAACTTTGAAGTGGACAACCTCAATAACAAGGGTAATATTTGCTGTAGTATTTTTGTGATTTTGACAGATGTTGCTAAATTATAGTTTCACAATTTATCCTGTATTGAAAAACTTTCTCACACTGTTGGGGAAACAAAATGGTTCTTCATTATTTACATAAAACAACATACACAGTTGTTATTTCAGTAGGATGCAATAACTAATATTCCTGAAATCTGCCACCAGTGTCTTTTAATGTGCTGTTATTGTCTACTCTAGGAACATCTTTCCTTGAAAAAATACATTGTGGATATAGTCACGGACAGCTCTGTTTCTTCTGAGAGCATGAAGGATGGGGAAGAAAGGCAGAAGGCACGGAAGAAGGCAAAGAAGCTCCGCGCCAGGATGAACTCCAGGTAACACATCCATTTTCTCTCTCTTTCTCTCTTATCGGCCTGTGTCTCTCCGACTTTCCCTCTCCATCCACTGTGCAACTCAGAGGACGAAACTGTGCCAGGACTTTTTTTTTTTTTTTATGAGTGACAAGGAGATGGGAAGCAGATGTTATGCGCATCCTGGCTGTCCACAAGATAACACTGATGAGCCTAATTTATGACCACTTTCTGTGATTGGGGAGCAAAACTGCAAATCGATGTGTAGGGCTCCAGCTTTCACCTGTAAAGAGCTTTCCTCCAAATTGCTGCCATGGCACTGCCAAACCTGAAGCTTTCCTCGGAGTACAGGATGTATGTTAAAGTATGTATGAGCCATGCCTATTTTTCTTCTTCTGAGTTATTGATTTTTAAATGAAGTATCAAAGAAAATCAATAGTAATCAACAAATAGGAGGTAGAGCTGCTGTGTGTCAGAACCTGGACCTGAGCTCAATCAATTTTACTGGCTGTCACAACAGGGAAGGAGGGAGGGGAGACAGTATGTTGACAGTACTCACTGTAAGATGTTATTGATGCAGATTATTGGGAAGATATCACCTCAAACATGATCTTCATCTGAGATGTACACTAGACAGAAAGGAACCTTTCATATTAAAAATAATTAATGTCTCATAAAGCAAGATATGACTTTTACCGAACTCAATTAGGGATGGAAGAGTCACTAACATTAACATAAACATTAACATGTCTCAGCCTGTAAATAATGAAAGCATATTTTGTAGAAGAGGCAAGCAAGCTATGAAGAGCAAAAACCCTAAACAAACGTCCAGAAGTGATAAATCATATTGCTAAATCCTGTAACATTAATACTGCTTTTTCAGGGTTTTTTTTTTGGGGGGGGGGCTTGCAAATTTTGTGCTGGCAGTACCTCTCTGAAAACTGAAAGTGAATTTAAAAACGCATTGGTATTGGTCAGAAACCATATGAAAACAACACTGCTCGTTTTGTTTTTTTGTTTTTTTTTTAACAGATTTTGTTGTCAGTTCTTGCACTAGAGCATGAACATGGAACCAACTAAACACATTACTGACACACACGAAAGCAGGAACTTAAAGCCTAAAAATATACACACAGTAAAACCAACTGGATGATGCAGCTGTGGCTCAAGAAGTCGAGCAAACTGTGCAGGGCTGTTAGTTCAGCAAGTGGTGTCCTACCTATAATTGAAAAGTTCAAGTTAAGTCCAGCCCATTTACCTTTTGTGATTTGATAGGTGTCCTGATAAACATGGTCTTAAAAGTTGAACATAAGTACTCCATGTAATACAGCTGTGATGTCATTTTTAATTCTCAAAATATTTAGTAACTCTTTCCATGGCACACAGGACAATATACTACTGTATACTGTATACTGTACTGTGGATCAGTGTATTCATCAGCACTAGGAACAGTGTTTCTTCTTCCTAGTAGGTACTAGTCCATTTGATTTGAAAGATTTATAAAAAGATTTAAATGAGGACCTCTGTATTTTCTGAATTTAAAGATGTTTGTATGGTGTTTAATCTTCAGGATCTTGGTTGGGATGATAATAATGAAACAACCTGACAACACTGACTTAGTGAAAAAAATTCCTCATTATTATCTTTACATTATTTCTATATATCATTTACAAAAATGCTAAATCCTGGTCACCTACAATCAGTTTTATTATTTTTGTTGTTTTGTGATATTCATTGTGCAGAACAGTTAAAAAAAAAAAACAGTAAAAGGAACACATTTAGTGAGCAGCCCTGACTCACTGGAACACCTTTCAGACTTTTGTACCACTTTTAAGTGAGTCTCTCTCACCAGTTGAAATCTGGCTATGGTGGAGAACAGTGCTTCCTTTGTTATCAGTGTCGTTCCGTGAGAGCAGGCAGACTTAATGATCCTAATAGAGCCTCCAACCTATTATCGTGATTGACCTGCGGATATGACTATGAGTGCTATTTCTTAAAAGAGAATTCTTATTAGGCTGTCCGGGAGAAAGTATTTATTCAAAAGAGGAATAAGGGGTAGCTACAGGCTGAAACACCTATCACAGTGCCTTTATTCTCAGTGCTGCTGTTTTTGGCTTTGTGAGGCTCAGCGGTGCTGAGAAAGTGACAAGACGATCTGTCTCTGTTCACCGTCACTCCTGGAGCAGCCCTGCTGCGACTAGCACTCAAAGGCAGCAGGCTTTCAGAGGTCATAAATAACCCAGAGCCCCAGTAAACACATAAAGGTGACCCGTTTCACCACCAGGTGGAAATGAACCGTTTTATTGGAACACTGTATGGTGTCCGTAAAACGTGAGTGGTTCTCACTAGACTTTTCACCAGGCCAACTTACAGCTCTGGTCTGTCATAAAGCAGTGCACACACATTTTAGGCCACATGTTTTTCTTTTTTTTTGTGACTTGGCTAACCTTCTTTAATGATATGTGTTTTGGGAAAGGAGAATATTCTTTTAAAAGTTAATGTAAGTAGCCTGTCAGTTAATGTTAGGATGGATTCTGAACTTGAAAACCAAAGTCTCCACTTATGCTCTCCTGCTAGCTGCTTGCTTGTAGCCTGTAGCTTGCGGTTCACTCAGCAGGGAACAGAGTGGCCAGTGTGTTGTTGTGTATGTATGTGGACCTCAGATAGCAGTGTGTATACAAAGACACTCCTGTGTGGAGTATACATCACAGTATGTGAGCACAGCACTCTAACTCATATTACCCAGTCTGCTGTCTTTATGTTAAGGAGAAAAGTCCTGCTTGTAAATGAACATACATTCATAACTCTTTAACAGACATCCCAGTTTTTGTGCACAAGCCTGACAATAACATACCCAAAATAAAAAATTTTACTGATCTTCAAGCCTTTTGATTACAGTTGTAACTTGGACAAACATAGTAGAAAAGATACTTTTTGTTATGCTTTTTTTTTTTATTTAAAAATGGGAATATAAGGCTCGTAGTAGTACCTTTTATGTGGAAAACATTTTGGAACTGTAGCCACAAGTCTGAACAAACTCTGTGTCAGCAGCTGTTGCAGTGATACAGGGATCCTAAAATGCTTTGCACAGATAGAATCAGGAGCTTTCAAACAATGTATAATTTGTCATGGTTGTCTAAGGACCGAAACTGTACAGACCAGAACACACCGAAAGTAGTGCTACCAAGGCCAAAGTGTCCCACGGGTGGGATGGTGTATTTTAAAAAGTTAACAATGCACATACAAGCCAAATGGATTGAAGTATTAGCATAAATTTAGTTGTCTGTAGATTCTACGCCTCTTCATTGCCACTGAAATGATGCTTGACTTCCCCTTCTAGGTCTGTGTTGTGAACATTGTAGTCATGGTTTGACTGTGTTTTTACAGAATTGGAGCAAAGTGTGTGTCTGTTGAAGAAATAAGTGCATAAAGAATTGCCATCTGTCATGTTATAAACTGCTTATAGGCCTACACTGTAGATTTGTGCTTTCTCCCTTATTGCTGATCACTGTTATTTATTGCCCGAGGTCCATTTCACACGGGCTGCTTCTGACAATAATGAATTGCTCAGCAATTGCTCCCATTTTTAACCTGGTTAGGTATAAACCTGTCAGAGATTAATATTGTAATATCATGAATGGCAAACAGGGTGTGAACAGTTCAGGCCCTCTGCAAGCAAGTCTGTGCTGCTTATTTATTCTTCTCATTGGATACAGAAAATGATTATATTTAGAATTAATACTGAAGAGGGGCATAAATGCATACTGTGATTGTTGCTTGGTCTATTGACATTTACATTTGATGCCGTAAGAGTTTTTTTCCCAGATAGCAATATGGCTGATCTTTTTGATTCCTTGATAAGATTTTACCTTCGTATTAATTTGTATATGATAAGACAAGGCTGTATTTTTTTAAAATATATTGTATAAAACATATATTTTATAACAGCTACATCAAGACAGATAGTAAGTAAACAGATAAAACCATGGAGCAACAAATTAGTGATAACATTACTATCTTTCTGAATGTTAGGGTGAGCAGTTGGAAGGTTTTTGGTATCTCATTGTCCTGGTCTGGCTGTGAGTTGAGTTATCAGTTGCTGTTAGATGACTGCCCTTGCATGCAAGAGATTGTGAACTGAAGATCAGGCTTTGGTTGGTCCAGGCCCGGTCTGCCCGGACAAATTTTCCCGTCATCTTCCAGGAAGTGTTTGATTCTATCAGTGTAGAGATGGGTAACTGGAAGACTCTCTGTCTTACTCTGATCGATAGTTACTTATCATGTCTGGGAATGCCTGATTGACAGCTAGACGGACAGAATCCCCCCCACAATTTCACACATGCATGCGCATGCACGCACACACACAGTTTGGATTTCACAGTCTGACTCTTGGACTAATGCCACATAGATGCCAGTCCCCTAATGACCATGACCTTTCTGGAGGTCACACATTCAAAACACTGGTTGTGGTGCTTGAAATCTCCATTAACTGTTTATTTGACAATGAGTGAAGTGAAAAAAACTTGAGCCTCCGTGATTAAATAAGACTCAAAGGCAGGAGGATTTAAAGGTTGAATTAGGTCTCGGTGATATGAGTCAATGGCGGCAAAACATTCGTCCCTACAGAGCCAGTGTCTGATTATTTTAAGCCAAGTTACTTGGTGAATGGCTGACAGGCCAAATAAACAGACTCAGCTTGAATTTTTTCTTCCTCAGACTTTCATCCCTTGTGTTCTTTACTGACAGGCCAAACACTTTTTTTTCTGGGATTCAAAGACTTTTTCCTACCTCTCCCTCTGCAGGGCAAAGGAATATGAGACGTCAATGGAGGCAAAGACACAGGTCCCTGACTCCCCATACAAGGCCAAGTAAGTGTTTTCCTTCTCAGAAGTTTTTCTTTATTTTTAATGTTTTACTCTAATGATTTAAAAAGCTGTGGGCAGCTGTAGGGCAGCAACTAACAAATACACAGTTGATTTAACTTCTGCCTGTTTTCTCGATTAATCGCTTAATCATTAAATGATTTAACTGCTGTTAACATAACAAAATCAGTAAAAATGCCAATTTCACAATTTCCAAAATGCAAGATGATGTACACAGTTTTAGGCCTGCAGTTAATATATTCAGTTATTACGATTAATTGATTCATGCCAGAATTTTGTCCCCAAGGTGACATTTTTACATTGTTTTGTGTGACCAACAGTCCAGAACCCAAAGATATTTGATTTATTATCGTAGAAAAATGTCAAATGTTCACATTTAGAGGCATAAACCATTGACTTTTCAATTTGCTTTAAAAGGACTTCAACTATAAATTGATCATCAAAATCACTATGTATTTTGTTGATCCACTAATCAAATACAGTTCAACTCTGTTCTGTTTGTCAGGCCTAGAGTCCAAAACTCAAAGATACTAAGTTTACTATCACAGAGAACAAAATAAAAAACAAAATAATTAAATTTTCTGTCAAACAACCAGTTGACTAATAGTTTCAGCTCTACTGTGGTGGATAAAAGTAGCCTGAGGCAACATGGAAACATAGATTGTCAACCGGTATTTGTAAACAGATATACAATAACAATTTACTCCTGTATGTTTAGGTTGCAGCGCCTGGTGAAGGACCTGTTAAAGCAGCTGCAGGGCCAAGACAGCGGCCAGTGGGCCAACAACAAAGTGTCTGGCCTGGACAGAACTCTGGGAGAGATCTCTCGCATCTTAGAGAAACAGGTAAAACAAAAAAATAGATCTCATAGACCGAGGAGAAAATGTGACAGAGTTATATTTACCTTTTTGTTTTTATACACCTATACCTTTACTTTTCTTTAATGGACACGTCTAATACAATGGCTCAAATTTTCCTGTTACCACCTTAGATCCTTTTGCATAATCTGCTAGTTTTAGTGTCCTGCTTTGTTGCTTTGCTGTCGACTAAGCAGTGCGCAGGTCGTGCCAGCACTCTGGCATGTCTCTTCAGTGATGAGTTGTGTTTGGCTGTGGCTCCCTCTGTCTCACCCTCCCAATGTAGAGTATCACTTACTCCAAACCAACTTGCCTTTGGTTATTGGCTAATGAAGACCAGATTAACTGTGTTTTCATTGTCCACATGGTACCAATAGAGGAGCTTCCTAGCACGAGAGCAAGCATTGTCTGGTGTGTATGTGGCTTGTATGACTCAGATGTCACTAGTTTAGACAATGGTAAATTGGATTTCCAGATGAAATGCCATTGATGCACAAGACTTGATTGAACAAAGGCAAGAGAAGAGACTTTTTAAACAGAAATTCAGCTTTTTTTTTGTTGCACTTCTATACAGCTGTATAAATACATATAATTGTCTGATATAATGGCAGACCTTTATAACTATAGTTGACTTGAAACATCTGTCCCCGAGGTTTTGTTGCATTATGTTTTGTTTTGTTTTTTTTTTACTGTAAAACTCACATCAATTTGAGACTGAGGGGAGGAATTAAAACACCTGCCATAGTGTTTATGATGAGGAGAATATACAGCCCACTTCCTGTAATGAGGCATAAATTTCCTGCCAAGTTGTGGTTTGAGCCATCAAAACATCCCACGGTGCATGCCTCTGGGTGTGAGGATCGAGAGATTACGGTGTCCCATCAGTGACGGGGGGGTGGTGGCTGGGGAGGCTATTACTGAATTTCCCCAGAGAGGCAGAGAAAGAAGTGGCTGAGGTGGGTGGCACAGCATCCTGTAAGAAGAGAGGAGGAGACCACTGGTGATGTGAGTAGCTCACAAGCTGTCACTACATGAGGGCTCCTCCCCTTAGCTCCACGTATTCCCAGTGGGAGGTCAGAGGTCACTGGGCCACAGGAGATGTGCTCTGTTCAACAGTGGTGTCGCGGGCAAAGAGGAAGATCAAGGTTCTTTTTGGGTGCGCTGGCTTTGTCTTTTGCTTCAGTTTAAGCGCACATTTTTAAATTGCTTTGTCAAGTTGTGCTTCACCAGCTTCTTACAGAACCCAACCCCCCCCCCCCCCCCCCAGCCACCACAAAGCTGAATGGAACAATGTGATTGGCCATTGAGGCAGTCGGGAGAACACCTCCTTCTCTAATCCCCGGACAAAGTCAAATAAATAGAGTCTCCGTCAGCATGGCTGTCTGGCCCCCGAGTCACTTCAAGTCAGGACCGTTTAGATTATTTGACCTAACAAGCATCTCTCATGTCATTGACTCACCTAAAGATTTGTTTTTCTCCCCCATATCTGATTCAGTCTCCACTTTCTCTGCTAATTCCTTAGACAACACCCGACACTCCCCTCCTGCACTGGTGTTTGGGATCCCACCTCCCCACCCCTCACCCTTCCCCTGCTTTCTAACCTACGTCTAGTCTCTGACCTCAGTGTGTTTCTCCCTCTGTGGGCTCTAATGGTTTATTTTGTGTCAAACCAGATTTTTTCTTTACTTTGGCTGATTGAGAAGAGCAATTTTCCCAATGTGCTCTTTTCTTTCAGCTGCACACTTGCCTTATTATTAAGCACTTGTATTTATATATTGCCCAAAGTGTCTACCACTGCTTTCAATTAAAGCATGTTTAGTAAAGGGCAACATGACAGGTAAGGAACTGTCAGGAACATTGTGCTCCGAGAACCAAAGACTTGCAGACTGTATTTACATTTTCATTTGCCAGCTGTCGGTGCCTGGTTGGGCCAACCAGTGGGACTGGTGGGAAATGTATCTGGGGGACATGGGGGAAGGTGAAGGGCAGAGTGGCAGGATGACAGGGTTTCTTGTTTGGGCCTCTAGCAGACTGACAGATACAGCCCAGATCAGCAGTGTCAGAACTTTGTCAAAGACAACAAAAGTTCAGTTTTGAAATTGTCCATCTTCCTGAGCAAAATATTCTTCCATATCTTCATTAAATTTTGAGTCCTGCTTTGTTCAACTATATCAACCATAACATTTTTCTTCAAATTTTCAGAATAATGGTATCGTGTTTCTTTTTCTGCACTCTCTCTTTCCTCTCAAATACCTGTTACAATACCTTGTCAGACAGAGAGACATCAATGTGTGAATAAATGGGTGAATTCTTGTAGTTTTGTTTTAGTTTTAATAATTTCTAAAATGTAGCTTGACCATAGCTTAATTAGCCTCTCATGTATATAGATTTACATCCTTTTAAACGTATTATAATTTGTTTCATGTTATAAAAATTACATATTTTGAATCGTTGGTCAGAGTAGCAGTATGAGGACATTCCTTTAGCCTTTGTAACAGGCTTTTGTCATTATGCTGGACATTTTTAGATGAGATTACAATCAAAAAATAATATTCAGTTAATAAAATTATTGTTACATTCATCCCTAACGTAATTACATTTCATGTTAGACTAAACAACTTTGAATAATTTTTATATCAGACCTGTACATCGTTATCTTGGACGCTGTCACTGGGTTGCTTGATAATCAGATGATTAATTGAAAAAAATTACTGATGCATTAATGGAAAAAGAAAACTGTCTATTAGTTTTAACTCCAGTGTTATTATGTTTTCTCATTCTGGGCTGTCATTTTCTCCCAAACAGTCTCATTTTTGTTTCCTCACCACGAGACCAATAGGGAATGAAATGGTTCTATGCTTCTTGGTGTATTAGTTTACAACCAGAGGCTGTCTGTGGTTTCTGTGGCAGGCTTGATTTTGCGCCACACTTGCCTTTGATTAATCTTGGTTCATTTTATAGAATAAACAGAGTTTGTAGAATTATCCATTTCCATGTCCGCCCTGCACTCACACAACGTGCTAAATCATATGCTATTATGTCTTGTAAACACACAAGTTTATACACGACCTTAAAATGTTTACTCCAGCGGCCTTGTTGTGGTTTACAGTCGATTCGGCCCACAGAGCTTTGTTTACCATTTTCAGGCTTTCCTTTAAGACTGGATAATGATGAAATTCATGTGAGGAGAGGGTCATCTGTCATACCCGTCTCTTTCATTGGGTTTTAGTTGTACAGGAGTGAACTCATGACTTGAAGGTGCAGATCAAGATTGAAGCCTTAATCCTTAATGAACTCTGCCCGTTGTTGCCCATCTGTTAGTGGGGCAGGACGACTGAGGCTGTGCCCTCCTCTCTGCTTTAATTAAAGTGTCTGGTGGGAGGAGACTACAAAGTGCAATCTGGCTGGTCTTCTGGTCTGCGGACACTGTCGCAGGAACTACCAGCTGCTTCAGCCTTCCCATCAGCTGGGGCAACAATGGTCACCCTGGACAATAATTGGATAAGATTCCCCCTGTTGTATAATTCAGGAGCCATCCGTCTCACTTGTGTCTTAATGCCCGGCCCTTGGCCCAGACCCTATACTACCCCCCTACCCCCCCTTTTTCTTTTTGAGGGAAAATTAGTTGTTCATCCTGTTATTGTGTTTTGTTTTAGCTTCTGCTGGGAACTCGCCTGCATTTTGGGAAGTATGATTGTTTGTTGTCTTACCTAAAGCCACAATATGAATTTCATCTCTGTTCTTTCAGTGCTGAGATAGTGACGGTCTGGCACTTAAACCACAGAAGACATTTTACACTTGTTTTCACAGGCTAAGTAGTATTCCATGTGACCGGTAAATTGACTTTGACATGTAAAATGTGTGCAGTGACCCTTTGAAAGTGAAACAAGACTGAGAGTCCACAGCCATGCTGGTGTCACTGTGAGTCTGGACTTGGGCTCAGTGATACTTTGAGCCATTGTAAGTAGGCTAACATGCACACAGTGACAATGGTAATATGCTGATGTTGAGATTTATGGTGTTGAAAAGTTAGGAGAATGTCAAAGTTACTACAGTTTATCCTGAGGAGGACATGAATGTCACCCAAAGCTCTTGGCAGTCCATTTGTTAGTTGTGAAGACTTTTCACTCAGAACCAGAAATGTCACTCTAAGTGGAAAGAAGGTCAGGGGGACTGCCCAAGTCAGTTGGAGTCATCATCTGGGGAACATGAACATCTATACAAAATTTCATGGCAATCCGTCCAATGGTTGGTGAGATATTTCAGTCTGGGGCAAAGTGGTGGACCAGGAGACCAACAAACTGACCAACATTGTCATTCTTTGAACTATATTGCTAACGTGGCTGAAAATACGTCCTCTTTAAGAACACCCAAGCTGTATTTCTTTTATACCATATCTTGTATAACTTTGGGTTAGACTGCAAACCAGCGCCCATGTTCCCAAAGTGTCGGAGTATCCCTTTAAGAACACTGGGTGGAGGATCTTTATTGTAACTGTCTCTCAGGAATGTAATTTGTGAATCCTTGCTGATCTTATAGAAACAAAAACATAATTTTCATCCTATTAAGTTTGTATGCAAATTCAGCTTACTGTGTATATATACACTGTCACTGTAATTACATACAAACATGATTTCTGTTGCCCTGCATGGTTACAATTTGTAGAAAGGATATATCATCACCAGATGCTTTTTCCATTTGCTTAGAAAGTCAGCTGTGTCGCACAGAACAAGGATTAACATTCGCAAATCACTGAGCTGTTAACATACAAAACAAGCCTTTATTTTTAGCATTATGATTTTGGCGAAACGTGTGTCCTCACAGTAATACTTTGGTGTGCCTTTCTGTTTTCTGTAGTCCATTGCATGCAGAGACCACCTAAAGATAGTATGTCAGGTACTTTGAACTTAATCCTCTTCACCGTTATTGTTCTATCATCACAACAGATAAATCTGTCAGCAGTGCAGAAAAGGCACTGACTAGCCAAGCAACTCTTGTCTGGTTTTCTCAGGAGACAGCCAGGACTGGGCAGGTCCCAGTTTACCCCCTTTAATACCATTTGATAAGCTGCTATGAAAGAGTTGTCTTTTTTTTCCATTTAGCCTAGAAGCTTTTAGGTAGGTGTGTTGATGGGAGGGTTAAGAGAAGGGTTAAGCCAAGCTCAGTGACTGAGACCCAATTGATAAAGCATGGAAACTGCTGGCAACTTATAGAAAGGAAGTCATAATGAGGTCTTTTTAGAAAGACTGCCTCAACTCTTGAGACTGTCTGAGACATTTTTCATTATGTTGAAGATACATGGTGTTTGTGGCGTGTTTGTAAATGGTTTTGTCCCCAACCCAAAGTGATCGTTCAGTGCGTCTTGTGTGTTTGTGTGTGTCTAACACCGGAATTGAGGAGCAGTTACCTCAGCAGCGAGCATGAATGACAGATGAAGAGCTTATCTGTAATTTGGTAAAGCGCTTCTCTCTCAATGTGTTCAGGCTTGTTGGCAACTTCCCATCTGCGGAACAAAAGCACTGTGAAGTGGCTGGATTTTTGTGCTGTCACAGCAGTGAGGAGCCTCGAACCTCTTTAGGTGGAGGAGTGACCTGCACTGTAGCACAGCCCTCTACAGTTGTGTGAAGAAGGCCCTCCATCAGCAGCTTGCCTCCAGCTCCTTTCCCCCCGTTCGACCCAGGCACAAACATGTTTGATAGTCAGTGCTTGCTCCTGGCTTTGTACTTGTTGATTTATAAGACACTGTAGCAACAGCATCTGACCTACTGCCAATTACTCTATCATCACAGGAGGGCAGGACCTAACTATTTACACGTATTCATAAATCTGATGCACTGGAATGGTGTATTTTTCTTCAACTAAATTTGTTTATTTATATTATGCTTTTTATATTGCACTTAAAATGAGAAAAAAATGAAGGTTTCCTTATCAAGTTCAGAAAGTTATTTTAAAAAAGGATTATAATCAGTGGTATCAAATTAAGTTGTTTTAACCAGTTTTCTCGCCCATAGGATTACTTCTAACTAGATGTATTTTTGTTTATTACAACAATATTTAAGTCCTAACTGACTGGAGGAACAGGCAGTTTGTAATGTGTGTCAGCCTAAGATGGTACGAGTGTTAGTCATCAGTTCATAAAAACAGACAAAAGACAGACAAAAGTTTATTCATGCAAGAGTAATAAAGTAAATGCAAAACAAATTTGCCCCCTTGTTTGTAAATATCACAACTTTTTGCCCAACATACTGTCTATACTAAGAAATTAAGTCTAAAATAAAATGAACAAGAAAGTGGAAAGAAAACATAATTTTAACAAAGCCAGTGGAGGCAAAGCACCACTTAAACACATTGAAATCAGCTTGTGAGAAAAGTTTGCCGTAAGTGAAAAACTCTCACATCTAAAGTAACTAGAAGTGCGAGATGAGCTCGTCTGCAAGCATGTAAGGCTGGATAGTGTTAAAGGTTGAGGAAAAATCTCTGAACAGGATTACGTGGCTGTTTAATCCCTGTAAATGCTGACACAACAGGTGAAGTAATGAAAGTGCAGAATGTTTCTTATCTTAGAAGACCTAATGCATTATCAGTTTTGGTTTGATTATGATAGGAGTATAATGTTCTTTGTATCCTCTCCTATTAGACTGATTTTCTCACTTCTACATTTCTCTAATTGTTTTGTTCTTTGTTCAGCCAAGTGGCATTTTCTCAGTTTCACTTACTCTGTGGTCCGTTGAGACCACCCTGGTGCTAACTGGAGCCTGCAGAGCATTTGCCTTCCTCTGAAACTTGACTGTTTGGGGGCGGAGTCGGGTTGTGCACTTTTGAGATTAAACAGGAATACTTTGGGGATCATTTTGTTTCAGATTTCAATCCCTTGCCACAGTAGGAGAAAGAGAGGTTCCCTCCCTGGTGAGAGCCATGTAATCCCCTGTCCAGCCGGTGGCTCGTTGTCCCCTGACTGTACCTCTGTTTCGCTGTCTGTCCTTGCCTCAACAGAACAATGCAGACCAAGTTGCCTTCCAAGTGGGCGGCGGCCTGTCGGCTCTGGAACAAATTCTGCATGTCATCACTGCTGCTTCCACACCCACTGCAGTTCCTCGTATTCCTCTCAAGTGAGTACTGTCACCAAATTGAAATATCTACATATTAATTTATATAATGACACATGTAAATGCATTAAAACAGATGGCGCGTTTGGGTGTTTCTCTGTGATTTAATGCACAACACAAAAAGTCAGTTGCTATTTAGTTTATTATCCTTACTTTTAATCAAGTTTCTGTTTCAAGCCAGCAGGGTGAGCTGTCTCTTTAGCTTATGATTGGTACAATTTGATTTTGGAAATGCTGACCACTTTATGTTGTTGATGTTATGACCAGTGCTGATGTTAGCCATGGGTGAGTGAGATCTTGTTGAGTCGGTGTAAGACTAAATTTAGGTTCATTGTCAGCACTGGAACAGGTGTGGAGTGATTTTATTTTATTTTTTTTTCCTGCAATGACAAAAATTCCCTGTGGGCCTGCCTTTTTGAATGATCTTTGAAAAGCAGAACCTGCATGATGACTTCACTGGAAATACACATTCTCTTTGTGTTACCAGCTCAAGGAATAGTTACATCACATTTTATGTCCGTGGTGTTTATCTAATGAAAACTCATTTGGACTGGCTTACTTGGTATATGTTGCCCCAGTGCTTTAAATTTATGTTTATGTTTGATCGCTCTGCTTAGTGACAGCCGTATATCACTGAATTTGGGTTAGGGTTTTAATTTTTCAGATCAACTGAAGGATTAATTGTTATTGAAAAATATATAGTGTTATTATTCTTATTAAACTAAAAATTGATCCACTGGATTAAAAATGGATTTTCGCAAAGAAAATTAGCTCTTTGCTTAGCTCATGAAAAATTGGTGTTTGGAGATGTACATGGTTTTCACATGACAGCAACAAAAATATATATATAAAAAAAAAAACAGAAATGGATTAAGGCGTAATATTACCTGTGTTGTGCCTTAATCACTTGCAAAAAGGTAATAACTAAAAATCATTTCCCTCAAATTCTCAGTTTGCTTATTCTTTGGGTATAAATGTGAGCCACAGTGTTGGAAGAACAGAAATAATATTAACAATTTTATCTCTTGCATTTCCGATTGTGCTCACAATATCTGAATGACAGAGACACTTCTCAGCGATCCATACTGTTTAATGTGGACTCAGCTGTATAGTCACAAGGCCACACACAGCTGTTACACTCTGTCTTCCCAGTGACTTCTCTCTGACGGTATCCTTTTTCTGACCTCACTGACAACACACTTCTTTATTCCCGATTTGTAATTGTTTATGGAATTGCATAAAGTGAGTCCTTGTTTATAGTTGCTTCATCTCAATAAATACTCTCAAAATGTATTAATGAGTAACAGCGCTGCCCTTCTAGAAATGGAAAGCATGTCCACTTCTGTAATCAATTTGTGTTCATTCTTTTCTCTGGAAACGCAAAAAGCACGTGTTCCATCTATCATTTAGAGTGCAGAGTATTTTTGAGTTGTGGGTCTGACGTTTGCATGGCCTGCCTGTAGATAACCTCAAAGAGGCTGCCGTACTCACTAGTGGGACTCTGTAATGGACTTGAATGGCCTTGCTCTCCCATTCATTAGCATTTACTGGTCTCTGAATCTCTGCTAATGGACAAATGCTTCTTATATTTATAAGGCTTTTAAGGGACATCACATGTTTATTGATTTTTTTTTTTTACTCACTCTTCCTCAATCATTGTAATCTGGGGGAATTTCAAGCAGACTTTTGAACTGGAAGAAATGTTATTATCTTAAATGGAGAGACTGTGTTCTTGTACGTAGCGTTTGTTTGCAGAGTTTGTTTGAACATCCGTGCATGACGTTGTGTTAGCTTAAGTGCATGCAGCACCTCCTCGGCTTTTAAGACCTGTTCTTGACATGCTGTGTTGATGGAACAGGAGGTGAAGATTAGGCTCATGTGTTTTTATCCTCTGTACACTAGTCCAATCCAACTCTGGAGTCAGTTAGGAATAATTATAAAAGAATGGTTTGGAATTAGCTCTTCTTTCATAACTAAACCTTTTGCATGGCTAAACAGGTTTCTCCACAGAGGGGGTTTTACACAAGCGGGAGATTAATACAGTGACACAGACGCAATGCAGTTTGTCCAAGGCCTAAAAGTTTATTTCAGCGGCTTGTTTATAATTGAGCTTGATACCTCAGTTCGCCAGCTTGCATTTTAGTTTGTCCTGTGCTGTTAATGCTACTGGACCCTTGGGAGCTTTGCCAGCTGAGAACTGAGAACTGAACAGGAGATAAGCCCCTCATGAACATCACAACAACCCAGGCCCATAGAGTCTTTCATCTTGTGAATATATACTGTGTACAATATGTTTTGCAGTGTAGCTTGAAACAGCTTGTTCTGTAGCTAGTAGAATGTACCTTGATAAATTCAAGTAGTTTTTAAATTAACAACTGTGTAGGCTGCAGCTGTGTACGCAAACAAAAGGCTGTTTATTTTTATGAAGCGTGCAAATTTGAACAGTCAAAATTTTACTCAAACAAATCTCACCGGCTTTTTTTTCTGTTTTGTAAACTATGTAAAATACAAGAGAGGTCACACTTACACCTTGTGATGTAGCACAGTCAGGTCAATGTAGTCTGTAGCTGGTGACGAGATGCAACACAAGGACGCAGTCCGGCTGTCTACTTATCACTATCCGTCATCTGGATGGCTGTGTGGCCTAATGGGCTGCTATACAGACGCTAGCCCCAGAGTGCGCTACATTATCTGTTTACAGTGATGCTGCCGTATTGATCACCTCCTCCTACCAGATAAGCGGAGTGATTTACAAAAAAAGGCAGCTGCGGAGATGCTCCTGCCATATCTCTCCCCAGGGAGGCTGATTCCATCTTGTTACCATTACATTAATGAGCTAATTCCTCTACGAGGCTCCGCTAATGTCCTGGTGTAACCCTGTGGTCACTGGAATGTCTAGATCTATACAGCCACTGTCATTAACTTCAGCTGGAGAGATGATATCTCAAAACGCACAATAAAATCCCAGATGTTACCTGTAGTCTTTGCAGGAACAGAATTAATTTGCTATGCATTTATTTTATTAATGAATTTGATTTACATTATGTTCATTATTTTGCTCTGTAAATCAGTGACACTTGAACAAAACAATTTTTGGAATTTTTAAAAAAGAAGGATTACTTAAATACCTAATTAAAACATTTTTCCCAGTTAATCAGCTCAGTTATTTTAATGAATTTGACTAATATATCCATTAAATATACCAGCATGTGTACTAGTAGTACACTGGTATTATGTATTATAAGCTGCTTTGCCCCAAACTGTGTAATGCTTAAAGACAATATAATAAAGAGCACAACAGTTTGGGTTTCAATATTTAAAAGAAGGGTTAAAGAATCATTTTTTTCTTTCAGCTCAAAGCCAGTGTCAAAGATGATGAGAATCTTTCTTTTTTTGTGACTTCTGTCTTCCAATAGAGGTCACTGGAGAGAAGAGAGGAAGATAGACTTGTGTACCCCTTGTGAATGGTCTCAGCACAAGGCTCCATCTGCCTGTACATAGTATTTAAAAACAAATAGCAGAGGCTCTTGCCAATGATATTTGGGTTGCAAAAATCTATTTCAAAAATGGGTATGATAATGTTCTGGACATCTGTCGACAATCTCCATTGCTTTAAAAAGACAAGCAGAACTATAAAGCTAAGTTAAACAGGTGATCTCCAGAGAAAGGTTTAGCAGTCCTTGAACATTGCGTGTTAACCCAATTTGTATTTCCACCTCTGTCTCACATGACCTGGTGTATCCTGTGAAATCAGACCTGCTACCTGTGGTTTTATTTCAGGATGTTTTCCACCATTTGAAGGTGTGTGTGTGTGTGTGTGTGTGTGTGTGTGTGTGTGTGTGTGTGTGTGTGTGTGTGTGTGTGTGTGTGTGTGTGTGTGTGTGTGTGTGTGTGTGTGTGTGTGTGTGTGTGTGTTTAAGTGCACGCACTCATGCTCCTGTGCATGATGCTGTGTGACGGCTCATCAGATTTCTTTCCCTTCATACCTGGCCAGTGTGGCACGACAGCCAGAGTAGATGTCTTGGAAGCACTCAGGGTATCAGAGAGATCAACAGCAGAATCAAATTAAATGTCATTTAGATAGCAGTGAATGAAGGAATTGTTTGACTGCACAAGGAAATGGATTTGCTCCTCACCTTTTATTTTGGCTTAGGATTCTTTTTCCTCTCCTGAACACAAATTTACCCTGTTTAAGAGGCAGGGACTCAACCTGATCTGGAAGTTGGTCAGATTTCTGCAGCGTTGCTCCAGTCAGGCTTGACTGAGCACATAGGAAACGCACAGAGAGGGCGAGAAATGTGAGACTCAGGTTGAGGAGCACAGATCTCAGGGCTGATAACTCAAGGCAGTGACAAAAAGCATAAAGACCCTTTTTACATATTTGTTGTCCTGGTGTCAACTGAATTGAGAGCTGTTTACTATAATAAATGGTTTTATGTTGAAAGATAGACAAAATCCATAACCCCTGTATCTCTCTGATGGGAAAACCTTGTATATGGTTGTTACTCTTTATTTATACTTTAGGCAGTGATGTCCGGATTTTGTATTAGCCATATTGTGGACAAACCTTTTTCATTTTGTCTTTTTTTTTCCTTTTTTTTTCTTGTTTATCAGTCTTTACCTAAAATTTAGTAATATTTTAGTGAAAGAAGTTTAAATGTAGAGGTCAGTTGCACTCCAACTCCAACCCCACCCCAAACCTCTACCTTATCATGTGTAGGCCTGTTGGCCACCCAGGCAGAGACCCAGAGGGCTGCGGGGCGGCGAGACAGGATCAGGTGTGCTCTATCCTTCTACCTCTTGGCCTCATTTCTCTATGGATCTGAATAGCTTTACAGGTAAAATGGTATTCCCTTGTTGTGTGAGGTTAAGCTGTTTAGTGTAGGTGTGCAGATTACATCGCTCATTATTTGCTTCTTACTTTCTTTCTCAATTTCCCCTTTTTTTTTTTTTTTTAAATTAGCGTTAGCTCCCACTGGTAAGTGCATCAGTTAAAACTTGTGACACTAGTTTATTGCTTCTCTTTTCAAAGCAACATTGTTCTAAAAGTGACAATGGACTAGGTGGGTGGAGATAGTGACTGTGGTCACTTTTGGGAACATGCGAACAAGCACAGTCTGTGGAATATAATGATAACCCCATAATGGTGTGGGTTGAGGAATGTTGCCTGCTTAGACAGAGTTGGACACTTCAGTCCCTGAAAAGTTTTTGTGCAACATGAGACAGGCTGGCGTGGCACTTCACCAAATTGTTCCACAAAATCTTTGACTAGAGCTGTCACTGAGGGGTATTGAGATAGTGAGATTCCCAGCGAGGGAGGACTATCAGGTGTCATGCTCATCAAGCTCAATTAGGTGGGAGGAAACCAAAGACAGATCACTGTGATGGTTCATTGTACGAGCTGGTGTAAGGGCATAACTCAAACATGTCTTTGACAGGCTCCTTATTTGTTCAGAGATGACCAAAGACAAGTCTGATTAGCTGTGTTACAAAGCAATTGCATGCTCATTACATGAGCAGTTGAGTGAGTCGATTGTGAAGCCAGAGGGCAAGATCTGTCCTGCCAGGAGTAAAGTGTTTTTAATTAGAATATGCTTGTCAGGGTTAGGGTTAGAATTGAAAACTTTTACATTACCCTGTTTATACTTTTATGTGTTAATTGAAGGGAAAATATGTATCTCTGCATGTATTCATTGTACTCTGGGTTTCAAATTCCAAATAGCAGAAACAAAATAAGTAACGCTATTTTGCAACAGGCAAGTAATGGAAAAAAAAAAAAACATAAACGCAGACTGCATTATACCTGAACTTGAATATATCTAAATTTTATGTGACAAGTGGAACAGTCTCCAAAATAATTACACCATATGTCAAACATAGACTGTATTTGAAAAGTTAAGCGAGGGTCAGAAGATTCCAACATAGATAGGCTGACAGTTAAAAGTTGCCTACTCTTGCAAAACTTCCAAAACAAAATTTATAACAGATTCAAATGAACTTAAGTTTCACACAATTTCATTCTAAGTTTGACAGAGTTGGTGTTTATGGTGAAGCTGCCATGTGGAAGCTGCCTGTATCCAAGCACAACAGACAAAATGATATGACAGCGCAACAAAAACATTGAGTTTTTCTTTACTGTTTTTGTGGTCTTCAATAGGAGAAAACAGAAAGAGGCCACTAACTATACATGGTAGTTGATATCTAATGGCATGTGTGAGAGGAATGACAACAGAGGTCGTCTACTGGAATAAAGTCGATCTCATTGTGACCACATGATTTACATCTTAACCTCTAGGCTACCAGGACACCCTGACAAGTTGCAACTTTTGTGTCCTCTTAACCACATATTTTCACATGGTAATGTACCTATTATAACAAATCCAATAGTGGTTTCATGAACTCTAAGATAAAGGCAGAAACTTTGCATGGCCTCTCCAGTCCGTTGATCTAAAACTTCTCTAAATCTTTACGAGAAGTTCACAGTTCAAAGTTCTTCTTCATTCCTTTTTGAAGCAACGATTAAATATCCCATTACACACAGTTTAGGACTCGCGTGGCAGCCTTCCAAGAAGGATTGAAGCTGTTCTGAATGCAGTGGTCACACTACCGCTTCATGCAAGAAACATTTGGCAGGAAGAGTGCACCAAATCTCAGTTGTCACAGGTGTAATCTGAATGCTACCGCTGACCAAGACGACCTTTATCTCGCTGTTCTGAAACAGCTCTTTGACAGTAAAAGAAGCCAGTCCTTCCTCATCATTTAGTGTCTCATAGGTCATACGATATCCTTACTATTATGCATTATTTTACTCCTGACATGATGTTAAACACCTCCGTAGTGACTTATGGCACCTAAAGTAACTCTTGTCCTTTGGAGGAATGTGCATTGCAGCTACCACAGTTTGAATTTCATAAGCTGTGTGAAGCATATAATTATACAATAGTATTTGAGAACAGGTATTTGAGGTGTCGTTGTGGTATTTGCATAGAAGTTGATCGTTGTCTCATGTTCGCTGGGGAATCAGAGTCCTGATGCTGCATGGCTGCACACAAAGTATAGTTTGGTTAGGATCTCATGTTACCTCACCTCTTGTTCTACACATGCTACTCTATCAGTTCACTTAACCATAATGGCTTGGCTTTTTCCTCCATTTTTATGCTTTAATAGAGCTACTACCAATATAGCTGGCTGTAGAAGTTTATATGTATATGTATATGTATATATTTTTTCTCTTTTTTTTTGTAGTTCTCTGTTTTCAGGTGGACATAAGTAAGCTTTGATGTCAAATTTGGACACTATCCGACACTTAAAATACAGCGCCTCTCACATTAACACCACATTCCATGTCTGACAGCTTTACGCTGCAATGTCAATAATGATACGGCAAAACGACTGGTCTGCCAACTTGCAAATGCAAAGCAAAGAATAGAGGAAGTTATTGACAGACTTGGGTCTGCCTCAGCCTAATCTATTTTCCTTCACTATGCCAGTGTGGTTTGACCGAAAACGCGCAGCAGATGTGAAGGTTTCGGTAGATATCAAAATGTTTACCAGTTGGAATAAACATGGCCTACTTTAGGCACTGGAGAGGCAGATTCCATTCTTCCAGCGAGCAGATAGGACACGCCATTCCGCCAATGGCTAAAATATACAGTTGTCAGAAAATATTAACTGATGAAACGGGGGCGAGGGGGAGTAGCAGTCAAAGCAGAACGATTGGTCAGTTATCTGAAGCATTAATCTTCTCTGGGGCTTGTTTTAGAGAAGACATAATACAGAGGCACGCTGGCTGGCTCAGCACTGGCTGCTGCTGCCTGGGGCTGCCTGGCGGCTGTGAGGAGCTGCTGAGAGGAATAGTTTTATCTCTCCAGCGGAAATGCTGCACCATCTCAGCCAAGATGGGACTGAGATTGCGTTCAGTTTCTCTGAAGGTGGCTCTAGCGAGGGGAGTCTCCGCATAAGTAGCTGATATGAGTGTTTTATTCCCCAAATCGGCTTCCTTACTCGCGCTGTCAGTGAGATACGCTTTTGACTTGTGAAGACAAACTACACCCTTAAGGAACCACAAATACAGAAGAGTGTGTTTGGTTTCCTGATGACTGCAGATAGTCTTGTCAGTGCCCAGGGCTAGACATTTACATCCCAGTAGTAGTGTTTTTGTAATGAATTGCTAGAGGAGTATCAGCGTGCCTTGCGGTGTTTTTTTTAAACTTGTGATTAATAATGGTTTGTCATCTTTCTGTGTTAGATCTCTCTGTGCTGCTGTAAACACCTACTACCTGGCATGTTCCTGTTGCCCCCTCAACTGTTCCCATGTGCTGTTTAGCAACAAGATAGCGCTTCTCATGGACCTGCTGCTGCATCAACTCACAGTAAGTCTATGCACCTCGGCACATGAATCTAATTTGTCATCACAAGCAAATTATTTCATAAATTATGCAGTGAGTCAGTATTTTTCCATTTAGTTTTTGCCATTTCAGTGTGTATAAAGTCCTGTAAATATAGTGGAGATGCTGATTATGTTTGTATCCAAAGCACTTGAGGTGTGATCAAATTAAGCAAGTGTTCCTAACCATCAATTTATTCAATCCCTTACTTGTTTTCTTTACATTTATCTGTTAATATACAACGCTTTGACCTCAGAGAAAACCCTGCCTTTTTGCTGGTGTCTGTTCCTGCCACAGTGTTAATGAAAGACAGAGCAAGACACAAGCTAGCGAGTAACAAACCGTTGCCCAACCTCTCCACAGATGCCTCCTGACTGGGGGAATGTGAGAGCACAGTCAGGCAGGCAGGCAGGCAGGCAGGCAGGCAGGCAGGCAGGCAGGCTGCACTGCGGCGACATGTCAGCCCATATCCTTCAGCACTCTGTAAGGAGAACTGTAAACATCAGCCCACTCCAAACATCTAACGGTGGCGGCTCGCTGGGGCCGCCTACACTCACAACACAGACAGGACAAGGCACAGGCACAAGGTTGTGGTACATGCATGAACTCTACTGGGGCTTCCTTCTCCTGTGCCGAGTTCCAATCCAAGGCAGTCATATTTCCTTAGGGCGCAGAGGGAGAGGTTAGGCTGTATGTTTCAGTTTATATAAAACATATCCCAGCAGCTGCTCTGCTGACTGACATATCCAACAGCACTTCAGGAGACAAACTAACTGTTCTCCATGTGTTCAATGCAGATTAAGAATTGGGCTCAATAATTATCCATGCTCCGTGCTACACACCCCTCTTTGATGAGCTGTGATTTAATTTGCAACTGTTAACTTTTACATGTGCATGTCAGTGTTCTGGTATGCGTGTGCATGAGCAATGGAGAAAAGCGGTGGGGGTTGTGCTGCCATATGAGCATGTCCCCTTTTAATTAGATTTGTGGAGAATGTCGGTGGATTTACCTACGCTGTCAGCATTCACCCTAACCATTAGACCAAATGAGAAGGTTTTACCTTTACAGCATTCTCTGCGTTGGACAGCAGTCCTATATTTTAAACGAGGACTTCTGCTTGTGTGTTTCGTGAAATCTGTCCGGAGATGTGAATAAGGAAAATGCTCATCTAAATGCACTGTCTAAATTCTTCTGCACCATTTTTTTATTTAAGCCTTCATCTTGTCAGGATGTAGCTTGTTCATGGTACATCTTGACTTGTTTACACCAGCTTAATTTGCTGTTTCTATGCTTAGGAAATGCCTCCACTTTGTATCATGATTGTAGCCATTATGTATCAAAAGGAATCTACTCATTTGTGGCCTAAAAGTGTTGAATAATGAACTCACTAAACTGTATAATGTAACAACAATGTGGGAAAAGCCCTTTTCTAAACAAAGACAAGTTATTTAACACTAGCCTCTGTGTTAATTGAATGGCTTTTAATGTGCATGCTGAAGGTTAGATTTCCCTGTTTTTTTTTTTTTTATCTAGACATTTTGTCTAATGGCATCTGGATGCTGTCAGATTTCTACTTCAGCTTGTCAGCATCAGGGTGTATTACAGGCAGGTTTATTAATTGCTCTGTATATAAATGCAGGCTTGTTTAATTTTTTTTTTATTTATTCTTGCAGCTATATGTCCCAGATGAGGACAAGTCCATTTTTGGGCGCAGTGTGAATAAACAGATCTTTGAGGGTTTGACGACAGGCCTTCTGCAGACCATTGCTGCCATCCTGGGGTCCCTGTGGCCACATATCTCAGAGTCTGGACAAGGCGAAAATACGTGGATTTCCTCCCCAGATGCCAAGGTCAAGCCTGCCACAGAGTCCTTCAACACTCGCACACAAGACTTAATCAGGTATTTTCCTTCCAGTGGCCTGTGCTACTCTCACACTGCTTCTCCTCCTCCTACATGGCACCTCTTTTTTTCATCTCATGACCTTTTTACCTCCTCTAGTACATCCCTCCTCAACTCCTCTTCACTGGGTTGAGAATTGGTCAACCTCTTGTTTCCTCAACAGTGTGTCTCATGTAAAGAATTGGCTGACAAAATGTCAGATCTCTTGGAAACAATCCAACTGGTGTCTTGTTAGAATGGGAGTTGTGTGAGAATGACGGTGTAGTCTGGCATCCTTCCAGCTTGTACTTTTTCCACACATTCAGCGCCACATTTCAAGTAAAATCAGTTGGGGGGGGGGGCTACAAAGTAGCATAAACAAAGAGCACTTCCAAAGCTTTGAAAGGTCCCCTTGAACCTGGTGTTTGAGCTAGCCATGTGGGTTTGGGCTGTAGGAGTCGGTACTGTGCTGGAGAAATGTGGGCTGTGAGGAAAGGCAGGCCCAGCCTGATGAAGCCTTGTGGAAGAGTGCAGTCTTTCCACCATCCCTCCCACAAGCCATGATTCATCTGGACGGAGCAGCTGCACAGGCCCACCACTCTCATCCACTGACCCAGTCGTAACCCTGGAGACAGGGGAGGGCCTGAGAAAAATGGTATCGTCAGACTGGTAATCCCAAGTACGAGCTCAAGATTTACCACAACTGCCTTGTATAATGTATATGCCAGCGAGGAAGGACAAAAGATCAAAACATTTTTAGCTTTTGCAACACTCTCCCGTTATACCAACCCATATATCACATGGAAAGGAGTTCAGCATTTCCTTTCCTCTCATTGCCAGTTTCTCAGTTTGGCTTTCAGTGCTTTTAGTCTCCTATCATTGTCGTTAATGTTTTCAATCCATGCTCAAACGATGAGATGCAAAGGGGTGAGTTTGACCACCAAGCTGGTTGTCAAACAGGGAGCAGGCATTTAACAGAGCAGTCAGTGTGAGGAAAGATCCTTTCAGCCCAAGTAAAGCTGTGGAAGAGGATCAAGTCAAAACAATGGGCCTCGGGTTCAAGTGTCAGATGACCTGCAGTGCTGGTTTAAAATGGTCATAATCACCTGTTTTGAGAGGACCTCCGTGAGTGACACTTCTAACAAAAAAAGGTATGTGAAAGAGGCAAAGAGTCAAGACAGTGATAAAATGAGGACCAGCGGCTTCACAGTGACCATATCAGTGACTTGAAAGCCTTGATTGGCAGCAGGAGCATTTGCCAGATTTTCATAAGCTATTGGTACCTGAGCTGAGCCTGAAGGTGCAGGCATACCGGAGATGTGAGAAGACGGCCCCAGGTCAGCCCAGAGCTGGGCTGGCACAGGGGCCACAACAGCCCTCTAATGACACTATTAGCAGTGATTTGTGGCTGAAAGAGTACAGGGAACATGATCATGAGACCTGTCATTGGCAAAGACAAATTGGAGATATCACAGTAAATGCAGGGGGTGGAGGGCTTAGGTGAGGTATCCGCTTTCAGCTGCAGTGCTGTGGAAGTATGCACAGTAAAGGTCTTTGTCTGCCTGTGTGAGATGAGCTTTTTTACAGAAGAAGTCACCCATGGTAAATTTGTTTTTAACATCTAGGGGAAAAAAAATACTAATAACCGCTACATGTCTTCTCTCTTCTTGTGTGTTTCTTGCAGCTATGTAGTAAACATGGGTCTGATTGACAAGCTGTACGGGTGCTTCCTTTCGGTCCAAGGTCCTGTAGACGAGCACCCCAAGATGTCTGCTTTCCTCCAGCAAGCCTCAGCTCTGTTGCACAGCATGTGCAAGCTGTGTTTTGTCGTAACCGGACGGTGAGCGGGTCACTAAACTCTGTTTCACAAATTAAACATCTCTGTGATCTCTTGATCTTCCTCTGACAAACACACACACACACACACACACACACACAGACCTCTCTCTTGGCATTTAATGACAGAGACTCAGTCACTGTCAGTTCTTTAATGTTACAAGGATCCATAAAGACGGACTCATTGTTATTCAGACAAAGACTGTGGTTCCTCTGCAATCAGCCAGCAGGTCGTTTCCTCCAGCCAGCTAGCTGGCTAAGCTGTCGTTACTGCAGATAGAGATAGGTATCTACTTGACCCAGCTCTCTTGTCACTCACCATAAACCTTAGCCTGCAGCGCGGGGGGAGCCCACCCATGTGTGCTACGGTGACCTCCACTAAGAGAGGTTCAGTGGCGCCGCTGACAGAGGCTAAGCACACAGACATGCTGAGGGACATCAGCACCACAATTCCTCACTTAAAAGGAAAATAAATGTTGACCATGGCTGGCCCAGATATGCTTTGATGTCACGCATTACAATAAAAATTAAGCTGGAATAGCCTTTTACATGTTTGTTACACTGAATCTAGGTAGCGATGGAGCCACAACACCCTCACTTCTTAACAGTACGTTACTCCAAACTTTTTCAGTTTCACCTATCATGCTGCCGTACCTTGCCAGCTGCAAGGTGCTTCAGTAACAACAACCAACTGCTTCACAGGAGCACGGTAGAAGATAGCTACAGTAGAACTGTGTTTGTCACTGAATATCTGTGAGAAAACATAGTGTCTGATCTTGCAGGTTTAATGAGACCAGTATTACGGTCAATCCTGCAGCCAGCATGCTATGTTCTGCCAAGATTCTCTGTATGTCATATATAACAAAGAATGCTCAGCGGGCTTGTAGAATATTTTGGCCATGCCAGTTGCTGTGTCAGGGGATTATAATGGCATTAGGAGGCTGTGTTCTTGCCTAGCAGCATATTTCACGCAGAGCCTGTTGGCTAACATCAAGTATCAGCATGCACTGTAGCTTCCATCCAGAGGTCACACACCCTCCACTCTACATGGCTGCAAATCACAGCTGGTGCGGCTGCGGTAGTCTTAAATTGTCTGTCTGCACCGGCCCAGGGTTTTCACTGGAATCTTCTGCATTGCCACTGAAAAGACCTAATATAATTATTGCATTAATTACTTAAATTTTGTCTGGTGTTTCAGTTTGTTTTGTGGTGATGTGACTACATATGTTAACATGTGTAGTCACGTCACCCCTGCAGGAACTAAAGCGTCTCAGAATTGTTTGTGAAATGATTTTGTTAGTGTCGTTTGTTAATTTTCTAATTTGCTCTGATTTGATTCTTTTGAAACTCCCAGCATGACAAATCTCCTGTTCTAATGCCAGACGGGCTGGTTAGATCTTTGACTTACTACATGGAGCCTTTTCTCCATACTGTCAAGCTTGTACCTCCTCTTTCCAACCAGCATTATCCTCGGTTTTGTCGTTAAACGTGAGGTACAATGAAAGGGTGATGTTACCAATCCCTTTAACCGACATGGTGGCATCTTGTGGGAGCCAAACAAACATATCACCTTGAATCCTCTCAGGCAGGCTTTGATTAAATGTGCCGGAGCACTCAGCACCTTGTCAGTCGGCTCAATACAATCTGCCAGCTTGGAGTCTCTGCCATGAGCTTCACGTCATGGCATTACTATGTTTACTGTAGCTGGAGAGGGAGCGGAAGAGCCGATCTTGAATCCCAAAGGTCCCACTCTTCAGTTACAACCAGACTGACTGGCAGTGACTTTTACCAATTAAGCCAAAAAAAAGTGAGGCTTATTGGAAGCTCCTCGCATGCACACGAGAAAATGGTTATTCCATAAATTCCACATGAATAGCAGCTGTGAGCCAACAAGGCAATATGCAACTGATTTTAAACTGCGCTAACAGGGTAGTATCTCTTATCTAAAGGGAAAGTTATCTCAAAGCTCTTGTCTGGTGAATAAATCTAGAAGCTGCCGAGGTTCAGACGATTATTTGTGTCCTCAGTCTTTGGATATTGCAGCGCAAGAACAGTCTGACTTTGATTTTGGTTTTGTTTTCTTTGCTTGACACCAACAGCAGAACAGCACAAAAGACACTAAAGCTACATTATCAGTATTATATCTGTGTGTATTTGTGGATGAACTCTTCCAGCTATTTTTGGTTTTGCTGACCATTCATTTTCTCTTTCTTGCTCATCAGTGCTCCCAGTATATTTGACAATAAACGTCAGGACCCGACTGGACTGACGGCCTTGTTGCAGTCTACGGACCTGGTGGGAGTGGTGCACACCCTGTATTGTATCCTGCTGCACAGCTTCTTACCAGAGTCTGCTTCCCAGAGTCAGGAGCCCTACGGCCCCGGGGTCATCCAGGTGGCTTTGCAAGGCATCCGCTTCCTCAACAGTTTTGCCCTGCTTGACCTATCTGCCTTCCAGGTATTCATAATAAATCCAAAATGTATTCTGTTTTCGCTTGTCAAAAAAATAATTAAAAAAAAAATCCTTAGATCCAGCAGATTTTGCGCATTGGTGGCAGGTTAGACATATTGTATATTTTTGATTTTACTGTTCTGCATCTGATCTTTGAGCATGTTTTCTGTATTCCCATTCTCAGTGCATGTTTTTTAGCTTGTAGCTTGGCATTGAGTTACTGATATTTGAATAAACAACATAAAGATTTAAGTAACTTGTCTCTTGTCACAAGCGGCAGAAATAAAAATTACTACAAATATTTAAATTTTCCGCCCTGGATTTAATAAATCTGTATACATGACCAAAGTGATGCTTGTTCCTTTGCTAAGAGCCATTAGAAGAGGAGTTCTCCTCAGGACAAAGCTGACCTATTGACATAAACACAGCTGCCCTTTGACCCCAGGTCAGTTGTTGGGGTTGAATAGAGCCCGGTGGGTCAGCCGTTAGGATGGAGCGCTGGTGATTAGCACTGTATGCTGGGGCCGTACATTACCCACCCCGAGGAGGAGAGGGCGACAGCTTCACTGTGCTAAGTCACCGCGTAGACGGAAAGGCACGAGAGCAAGCGTTAATTATTTTAATGTCTTGTGGTAATTACTTTGAAGCGGCTTCCTCTTGCTGACCTGCCACATTCAGACAACTCAAAACAGCTGGAAATGAAAGCATTTCACTGCCGGAGTTTTATGAACATTTTAAATAACGTTTCTTTTTTTGGCCAGGAGTTGTAGTCACCTTGTGTTTCACATTATCTAACAGCGCAGACTAATACATATTGTCGTGGACAGATGATCCGAATTCAGGCCGTTAATTCACTCTTCTGCCACATCAGCTCCTAATAATATGTTTAGATGGGAATTTCAAAAGGGTCCTTTGCAGTATAAATAATCTGGTTTTGCCGTGGCTGCACCTTGGCAGAATATGCTGCAACAAGTCTGTGATCCTTGAAAATAACTAAAAAAAACAAACCGTTTTCAGCAGAAATGCAGTTTTCCCTCTTGACTTAGTGGTTTCCCTGTTTGCCTTTTCAAACTGTGACATGATTTTTTTTTTCCTCTAAATTAATTTTGATTATTGTAAATAACTATAGCTTTTTTTCTTTTTTTTTTTACTTTATGGGCTGCTTACATGATGCCTGCATGAATAGGTTTTGATGCTTGAATATAATGTGTAGCTTCTCAGGTATTGTGTTTGTGGATGTTACAAAGCTAACACACCAAAACTTCCAGTAGACTGGCGATGATCTTATGGTGCTCTGTCACACTGACATGTTTAATAAATACTGTCTACGAGCTGCTCCTAGCATCTCATTTCTGAGCGGGATTGGGGTGTTTTATGGTGGGACCTCGCTCGAATTGCTTATACTTTTACACCATGTATGTTCCCAGCAGCAAAACATATAACCTTTTATTACTTTGCATTGTTATTGTGTTGAGCTCTTTGTAATCACAATCATAGACAATTTATGGTTATTTTACTGTGGAACACACTAACATGCTTTGTCTGGGACTTGCCAGTCTGTTCTAGGAGCTGAGGGCCTGTCTCTAGCTTTCCGGCACATTGTCAGCTCCCTGCTCTGGTACTGCTCCCAGCATTCCTCTGAAGAGCTGCTGCATGAAGTTATCATCTGTGTGGGATACTTCACCGTTAACCACCCTGACAACCAGGTAAACCATCTTGAACCTGCACTGACTGCACAGTAATTAATTCAGTTTCTTTTTTTTTTTTCAGTTTAACTGAACAAAACCATATCACTATAAACACTGCAGTATATTTTTTGTCACTGTAAAAGCTGTAACTTACAATAGTTTTTGTCATTAATCATTAACCTACTTGTTTTATCAGTTGATTGTTGAAGTGATCAGTGTGTAATATGTCAAACAAATTACGATCTCAATTACCAAAAGCGGTGAGTTTTATTTCTCTTTATTTTTCAGGCCAACGGTTAAAAAGTACTCAAAAATTATATAAGCAAAAAAAAGCTTTATTTAAAATGGCGCTATCACAAATTTTTACCTGATTAATGACTTTTACGCAAGTGCTGCTGTAAAAGTAATTTAAGTTGATAGCAGCAAATTGCTTGTTTTATCTGACTGACAGTCCAACAGTTTTTTTAATCATACATGACTAAGAAAAGTATCAAATCCTCATAGTTTTAGAATCTGGAATCAGATAATATTTAGCATTTTTGCTTGAAAAAAATACCCTGAAAGATGAATCAGTTATCTAAATAGTTACCTCTTAATTTTCTCTTGATGAGCTAATCATTTGTTTGTTTCAGCTCTAATTAACACAATTCATCGATTCCGTCAGTCTAATCATTTAACTGGTTTCTGCACAAGTTGCATTTAATGCTTTCCATTTTGAAAGGCTGTCTGTTGAGTTAACAGAGCCAGGTAATATCATCTTACTTTTGTTCTGCTCATGTATTATTTGTCAGAAAAAGGGTGTAGTTTTGTAATTGTAACAAAAAGCACCTGTTTAAAGATTCATGCCTTGGCACCTTCCTGCTTTTGGTCTGTGTGTCGTCTATTGTCCCACAGAGTGAGCCATTGTTCCCTCCTGGTAAAGCAGGGCTGCGTGCTGGCCCTAGTGTTACAACTACTTAGGGGGCTCTATGGAAGTGAGCAGGATGTGATGGAGCAGACCTGGCTGCTGTGTAATTGGCTGTCATGCATGGCCCGTCTACCGGGCCCCTGATTAGCCATGCTACAGTTGGCTGGGCTTTGATTATGTTAAGCCTGACCCACACAGGCAGCAGCCACAGCTTCACTCTCAAACCTCTGATATGTCATTTAAGTCCACACAGTCACAGCCAACCTCTATCACAACAATTTATAGGCTGATTACGGATTCTAATTTGCCAGATTTTTTTACTTCTAATTAAAGATTCCTCCTCCAGTCTACAGCTCTCCTCTCTGTTTCTGTCTAATTCAATTATTATGATGCATGCAATTAGCATTTGTTGGGCATTGTAGTTCAAATTTGCATATTATATTGAATAATTAAATGAGGACTGATGATTAAATTAAGTGGGTGACAGATGATTTGTCTTTGTACACCCACAGGGGCATTAAAAGCGCAGCCGTGATTGACTAAAATCATTTGCTTGTCGCTAATTTGATGCAAAACCTGTCATTCCTGCAGAACCTGGGTACTGCCAAGAAGAACGTTTAGACAAAAACGCCCTCAAAAAAATCACTTACCTTGCTTTTGGGTTTAAGAATTTAATTTTTTTTTTTTTTTTTTTTAAACACATTTGAGTATAGATTGTCGGGAAACAAGATCCCGCACAACCTCCACACAGAGTTGATCTTTGCCAGTGGTCCAGTTCCTGGAATGCGTCCATTCAGTTCCGCACCAAGATGGATGGCGTTAAGGAGAATATTTAGAGCAGCTTGAGCTTTTCTCAAGCTAATGTAAGCACTGGCAGAACACAAAAGCGGCCCGACCCGTGGCTTGTGCGGTCGTGGAGACTGCTGATTCACTGTCGGCACACCAGCTTTTGTTTATATATACATCTATATGCTCTAGAAATAAGGCTGCTCATAAAAAGCAGAACTTTGAAGCAGCACCATACACAGTGATGTATTCCCTCTGCTCTGGGGGGTGGGGAGGGGGAGGGGGAGGGGGGGGGGGGTGTATGAATAATTCACCTTGTGACACAAAAAGCCATTGGGAGAGTGACATATGTAGGCTTGTGTGTTTTTCAAGTGTCTCTGCTCATGTGGGTCGCTGAGCCATGTAGCCATATGTTTCATTGTGTGTTGGCTGCGTCCGTAGAGACCTTTTCACAAAAAAAAAACTATTTTGTAACTGACATGTAACTGTACTTCCTTTTTCCCTGAAGAGATATGTCCCAGTAATCTCCTTGTTTTTAAATACAGTGATTCATTTATGATTCATCCACAGTGATGATCCGTTGAATCTTTGAGCTGACGGGACTGTAATTTTAAACTGTTGACATGTTAACCCACCTGATTCCCACTTGCTTTTTAGAAAGACACAAGCAATTTGAGTGTGTGGAAGTCTTAAGAAAACTTTGCTTTTTCTTAAGTACATGGAAAATGGCCACACACACGCAAGCAGAGTGAGATACACACGGAAACGGTTATGCTTTCAGGTATTGTTTGAACCTTCTTATAAATGTAATTGGATAGTCCTCCCTCCGCTGGCTTCTGATATTACCTGACTCCTGTGCTTATATTTCGTAAAATGTTTTCTTTATACCAGTAAACATCTCATGAGCTATGGTCATCTCAAGACTGAACATCCCACACACATCTCCAGAGCTCAGCCTTATCTGTGGGGTCATTCCTCTTCTTCCCATTCTCTACGAGGGCGTTTCCTCTGCCCCGCAGGCCCAAGCCAAGCTTTAGGCCTGTAATTCCTGTTAACCTGATGTTGAAACGCTCCCTTCAGCGGTCCATTACTGCCAAGACAACCAAGCCCTCGCTGCCTCCAGGGTAAGTGCAGCTCGTGCAGACCATAGGGAGCCAGTGCCGGGGAATGCACACTCTGTATCACCCAGCAGAGTAAACAGAAGCAGAAAAACGCAGACAGACACACTGCTCTGACTGGCAGGAGAGGGCCTGATTGTTAGCTCGGTAGATGATTTACACTCTGCTTCAAGGGTGAACACAGGTCCAACTGACTCAAAGTGAGGCTGAGGACATTTTTATCCCTGCAGACCTTTCAGTGAGGAGTTTCCATTTGTCTGTAACACTGTCGTCAGGTTAGTTTCAGAGCAGAATTATCTGCAGTGCGATCTGGGATGGAACGACAGTGTCAGCTTATAGAGATAAATATAGAGTTATTACGGTTTATTGTGTAAACAACCAGTCTTTATTGGGTTTTAAGACAACTGACAATTACCTTTAAAAGTCAAGTTGGAGTGTCTTTGTCAATGTCTGCTTCACCGGCATCCAGTTGTCCACAGGCTATTTACACATGTCCTGTGCACCTCTCAATAAGCCATTGTAAATGTTGTAAAGAAACACTAAACAGTTATTTGACTAACTTTGCTTTGCGGCGTCTGCTGTGCTGCTCGTCTTATCAGTAAGGCGGTTCCACTGTGATGGATCTGGTTTGTATTGTGGATTCGAGTGTCAGATATATGGCCCTGCTCCGATGCTGGCTCTTCCTGAAGTGTTTGGGTTGTCTAGACGCTACAATGAATGGAAATGCCTCTACGCATTCAAGATCGTCACTTTCCTTCTGTGTGACATTAAAAATGTATAATTAGATTCGTGCAGTAATACATTAAGAACATTTTTTGCCTTCTCCAGCAGCGCTGCAGCCTCATGCACACAGGCTAATTATGCTCTTTGAGATTTATTCTTTATTCCATGGCTGGATGATGACTTTTTTTTCCCCCTGTTCTTAAATCTGCTTTAACTTTGGTTTCCGCCTCAACATTGGGTTTTCCCAGGAATTTGTTTGCGTTTCAGAACATTAACTTAACACACTCTTTGTTGTCATTGTGGACAGTGAGGAAGTTATGTAATGGAAGTGTCATAAAACTCTGCACTGTTTGAAAATGCCAGGTCTCTGAACTTAAGAAAGAACAGAGCAGCCAAGACACTTGAGTTTTTACAGGGTCTGCGCTATACACGGGCCAGATGCATGTGTTCAGATGCTTGTTGTTAGTTTTATGATGGCAGGCTTTGAGCTGCAGATACTTCAGCCGGGACGGGAGAAGTAACGCTACAGCATAATCTCTAGTTGGAAACCATTTCGGGCTCTGGTGCTGCTCTTCACCTGGTAGAGGCGTGGAAAGTTGGCAGGGAACTCAGTTTCTTTGTTACCTCCAGACTCTTGCTGCCACCAGGCTTTGTTTTATGGCCTTCTGCGTCAGGCACTTGAGGGTGGACAATTTGTTTAGGCAGCTGAAGATGGAACTGTGCGTAGTGGAGGATTATGAGATCGCTGGGTGATTTGTGGGTTGGATCTCCTCAGAGCCCCGGCTCAAACATCCAACACTTGCTATGGTGTTAAATTATGATACCTAAACCATAAATGTCCTGGATTAAAACACAAGAACGAATAGATTCTTTCGCTTTTGCAGAATCATGATTTTGGCTCTGTAATGAATTCAGCCGCATAAATTTATGACCCCCTCTTTGCCAGTTCGTCTTTGGGCGGTGTTGCAACTGACAAGATAAATACGATATCATAGGATTTAGTGGAAAGTAGCATGAAAATGCTAAAACTAAATGCACTGAAAATAAGCAGCTCTACTTTGAAAACAACCAGAGCTTGCTTTTTTTCCCCCCTTCCTTCAGTGGATGAATTTGTGTCCAGCGAGTCCCACATTCCTTTGTGAAAAACACTTATTGAATCAGTGAAACTGTGGGGATTTTGTTCTTCCACTGTTACGCACACATATTCACAACACGGTTTTCATCTTTGTAATGTACTCAAGACTATTCTTTAATTCAGTCTTGCTCTTAGTACTATGCACCAGAGCAGAAATTATTCACCTGTTCTCTAAGCTTCAAAAATTAGCACTTACATCTTAGGGCTGACAAATGCGGCGCTCTTCACATTTTTAAGTATTTGTCATGTATTACAGTTCAGTTTGTTTGACCCGTCCATATGGATTCTTTAAACAGATGATGATAGGAAATGGCGCTGTTTTGTGTCCCCTTTGAACGCCGCTGTAGAGGGCAGCTCTGAGAAGCTTCACCTTGAACTGATAAAAGCCAAGAATTATCGCTTTGTTTATCCTGCTGCTAAAACTTGGAGTGCACTATCAAAGGAGAAGCCAGTGGAAGAGTATTAGAGAGTGTATTTTTAAAATCTTGTAAACCTTGTGAATTTATGTCACCATGACTTGGGGACCTCACCTTGCCCTTCTGGTTTCCATTGACGTTGAGCCCCCCCCCCGGTCTCATAGTCTGTACCTGCAAAGCAGCGTTTTGGTATTTTTTTTTTTTTTTCTGACCTCCCCCTGGCTCTCAGAGGGCTGCTTGGTCCTCGGTCCTCCAAGGCTCAAGGGAGGTGACCAGAGCATTAGGCCGGGGACCCCTTCCTTTGCAGCAGTCCCCTTTCTAATCAAATGAGCCTGGGAGTGATTTGGTTTTAATACTGGTGGCCCGGATGTGATGGTGTGTGATTGACGGGCTGTGATGGAGAGCAGGATGTCGGCAGGGTGAAAATACCATTAATGGTATTGCTCATTTCTTAAAGTGGGGGGTGGCCACACTGTTGGTGGAGGTTTGCTCACCCTGCCTTTCACCCGCCACCCCACCCCGTCGAACCCCCTGTTGCACTATGAACGCCCTCTCAACCTGGGCTTCACTCCTGCACTGATTCTGTGCTTTGAGAGTCATTTAAAGAGCACAACGCAAAACTTGAAAGTGAAGTTTTAACCGCTGATAATGACATCAGTTCCCATTTCTCATTTCCCTCTTATGTTACAGCAGCTCTGCTATTGCTGTTGGTACAAAGGAAGAACAAAACATCCCATCATTGTGTTTTATAGCCTGTAATTGTGTGGTGGGAGGCTGTGCCCCCCAGGTCTCCTCCTAATGGCTTTTTGTGTGTTGTTTTAGTGGCAGATTTACATGTGGGAGGGGCGCAGGCCCGTGATTTACAACTAGCAGTGCCACTGACTGGCCGCCTGACTGGCTTAGTGACTGACTGGCCCTGCTCCCTGTGTGTTCCAGGTGATAGTGCAGTCTGGCCGCCAGCCCAGCGTGCTGCAGAAACTGTGTCAGCTGCCCTTCCAGTACTTCAGCCACCCGCGCCTCATCAGAGTGCTCTTCCCCTCCCTCATCTCGGCCTGCTACAACAACTCTCAGAACAAGGTCATCCTGCAGCAGGAGATGAGCTGTGTGCTACTGGCTACGTTCATTCAGGTAAATGTGGGACATTGGTCACACATACAGTATATGAATTTACATGCTGTGTATTATTACATTCTTACATACTATAAACAATTCAGTTATTCAAGACCAAAAAATTTGGGACTGTTGCAACCCCCCCCCCCCCCCCCCCCCCCAAAAAAAAAATTTAAAAGAGGTGTGACTCTTTTTTGAGGCCAGTGTTAAAAATGTTTTAAAAATATATATTCAAAATCAAAAATAATAAAAACCCTCCTCTTTGGCCTTGAGATGTCTATGCCTGCCTCTAAATAAATTTCCGTCACATCAGAAGGGAACTTCTCTGCGCCGGCTGATGAACAATAGCTCATCTGGGCCCCGGTGAATCTGTAACAGGCAGCTTTTTACAAAGATAAATGGCTTCCTTCACAGTGGATTTACCTGCCACTGGTGCAACTCCCAGTAAACAGCTTGTCTCCTTCATCTTCCTCTAACAACACGCCCCTCACCACTCTGCAAGCACCACTGTTTAGACACCGATTAACTTCCATTCAAAGGGAGACAAGCTATTGTCACTTCTTTCAAACAAAGCAATAATGCATGGCGTCTTGCCCCGCTGCCCTCATTGTTGAGTTAACCTCCAGAGCATTCCTCGCAGTGAAACACTGTGAGCCAGGCTGGTTTGATATCACTGTACTGAAAACATTTAGTTTAATTGGTAAAGCACAAGTAGATCAAACTGTAATGGCAGCTTAAAATTTTTCTTCATATTTTAGGTTTTGTTGTGTGTGTGTGTGTGTGTGTGTGTGTGTGTGTGTGTGTGTGTGTGTGTGTGTGTGTGTGTGTGTGTGTGTGTGTGTGTTTTTTCTTTGTTATTTTGAAATTGTACACACACACACACACACACACACACACACACACACACACACAGAGAGAGAACACTACTAGAACTTGCAATATACTGTTACTCTAGACATTACTTCTCCTTATTAATTCCCCCTAGGACTGTGCTGCAAATGAGAAAGAATCAGACAACAAAACAAAACAAGCAGGTAAGTTACTCTGATAAATGTATCAAACGCGTAACAAAAAGTTGGAAAGATTTTATACATTTTCTATTTTTAATTCTATAAAGATATTTAAATGGTTTATAAATGGTGTCACGTCCTGTGAAAACAGCTACTTATGACGTGGCAGGACACCACATTTTAGGCTTGTTTTGGTGAAATTCAGATAATAATGTAGATGTTCTTTTCTGTCTGCGCGAAGTTTCCCAGCTGTTGGATTTCTGCGAGTTGTCCAACCGCTTTCCAAGAGATCAGTGGGACTCAGCGCTGCAGTTTTTTCTCAAGAAGCAGGAGGAGTGATGGAGCTGCCCACTGTCCCCAGATTGGATAAGCACAATATAAACACTATAAAAGAGACTGAGCGGTGGAGATGTTTTTTGTTTGTCTATTTGTTTGTTTTCTTTTCCCTGACTTAAAGTCTACACACGAGTAAGTTATAAGTTCTTCAGACTGTGTCAAATGTAAAGATTGTGTAGCCTTATCCTGTGTTGATGCATCCGTTTTGATTTCTTAGAAATCAGATTGATGTTTATGAGGAATTTGCACAAAATGTCTTGTTTTGTACACCGCAGGTAGAACACACGCACAACTATTCCATTTAATGTCCCAAAAAAAGCCATGTGTTTCTCTGTGTTTCTGTTGTAGATAGAAATGGACCCGTTTTCAGAGCAGTGACAAGTTAAGTCTGACACATTTACTTATACTGTAACAAATAATTTGCCAAACATTTTCATCCATACTGTTTGTGTTAATTTATTGCGTTTGTCTCATTTTTGAATGTGAATGACCAGAATGTTATCTCTAGTCTACATTATGCCAGTGATGAGTTACATGACCTGCCTTGATTGCAAATGTTTTCAGTAATATTTTTCAAGTTCATGTCTTTTTTTTTTTCATTTTTCTGTCTCTCTGTTAAAGAGGCACTTAAAATTAATATAATTTATTGAGTTATTTACCTTTATCATATAAAATAAAAATACTTACGGTTATTTATTGTTGTTCTTCAGTTTTATTCTGTGCAAAACAAACACATTTAAAGTAATATCACTTAAGGAGCATCAACACATCTACTCATGTTTAGCTTTGTGGTGAGACATGTTAATTTGGTCTATGGCTTGATGGATTTCTATAAACTGTAGAAAACAAATGCCGTTATTGAATTTCAAACCGGTGTAAATTGTACATTTGAACACAATCTGACACCCTGAAGGGAGCCGTGGTTTTCACATGTCACAAAAATAATTATAATAACTTTTCAATCTACTTTTGGACACCACTAATGTATCTAGCTGCCTTTAACGAAGCAATTTCCCTGTGTACCTGCCCTGCCCTGATCGCTGGAGGTTTATTGATTGGTGTATAGTCTATATTCAAAATATAGTGATAAATATCCACTAGTACAGAATCATTGTTGCCTCTAGTTCTGTACATGTGACAGTTAACTTGCACATTTAGAAACCAGCGAAAATATCCTGCAATGTTTGTATTTATTTTAAGCTTTACAGTGATTTATAGTGATTTCCTCTAGAGGCTTTAATGATTATTAGACTGCACTGTCTAGTATATTTCTAATTAACATTTTCTTCTGAACTATCTTGTTGCTACTCTTGTATCTCTTGTCCCACCCCCCCTTTTAAAGATTTAGTGTATCAGCGTGTCTTAGAGACTTAACAGGATTTTGATTTCAATGAGACTCCGTTTCCTTCACTGATAAAAGCCGATCCTCCCCAACAAATTGTTGAGGTGTAGGGTGTCAGTCCCGGCTTGACCTGTGTGCTCTCTTGTCCAGCGGCTATTTGCCATGCGGGATTCCTACTGGAATGAAAATAAACTCGAGACACGCCAGGATGCGTCCGCGGGCTGAGAGTCCCCTCAGCGCTGCGCGGCTGCACGTTTTGTTGTGGGTCCATTCAGTGTATCCTTTGCAGGTGATGCCAGATGCAGATAAGGGGGCCGCCGCTGCCTGTCCCCTGTCTAGACTTGTAACCGAGGGCCTCGGCTCGGTATGGCACTCCGACGTTTGTTTAGGTAAGACCATATTCATCGTTTCTTCACTATAACGGGAATATAACACTGTGCACAATAATATATTATGATTATAATCCCATTCTACTGCATTTGTAGGTCATAATAATGATATTAAAAATCGAATTAAACAGGCCTGAGCCTACAGTGCCTGATTCAGTGACCTATGACCCACGGGCCAAACGGTTACTGATATCTTGTCAACCACCAGTCGCTGATCCAGTTGGCTCAGAAACGGAGCAGGTCTAAATTAGGGCACCCAAAAATCTGGGCAACTGAACACTTGCTACCACTTGAATTTTAAATATCTGTTTGCTCAAACACGCGTCTCTGTGTGTTAATTTATTTGGGTTTTAATAAATGATCCTCAATGAAAGTGTGAATAGTGGTAGGGAGCTCCTCCACCTCTGTAACCTCCACTCAAAACAGTGTCAAACATTATGAGCAGCAGATGCGTTTCCGTTTTACCTTAACACTGATTTATTTTTTTTTCCCGGCTATTATTAAAATTCCTCTGAAAGTTTACGGAACAAATGGATTTTGCATGCAATAATCAGTTAGAACTATGATTTTTTTATTGATAAGATCGGCTATGTCTGTCCTCGTAATAAATAGTAATAACTTATTTTCTGGAGAAGAGCGCGAACAGTGCGCATCTCTCTCATCTGTTTCATTAATTTACAAGAGTCGATATTGAAACTTAGAAATCATGCACATCTACACAGTTTGTATTTTCCTGATAAACATACTGGGAAGTGTTACAGTTCAGACGTCCAGTACAGGCTGACGTTGTTTGAAACATATTCCCCTCGATATCTGTCCAGTTCGGGCATTGGCATCATGTTTGAAGGTGAGGTGTCCCATAAAAGAGAAGCCCCTAGAGCATAATGTCCCTCAGCAGCTGTGTGTCCTGCCGAAGTGTCCTTGAGCAAGACAGACGTAAAGGGTACAGTCACACCTCCAATCCTCCAGTCGGGGAGGGGGGCCGCTGAATGTATCCTCGAACATAATCCATCCTGGTCCTTTATGCGTTTTCTTTTCTTTTTTTTTCTTGATTGAAAGTTACTGAGGTCTTCGCGGCTCTCTGACCTCCTCACGTGTCCACAGGACTCGGCACCATACTGTTCGGTGTGTCCGGTAACTGCGACGACAGAGAGGTCACATCGCTGCCCGAGGAGTTGCCCAGAGAGCCGGACTCAGAGAAAGACACCTGCCGGAAGAAACAGAGGGAGTCAGATCAACAGGAAAATATGATTTACCACAGATTAATTTGTGTTTTTTACTTTCTTAAAAAAAAAAAAAAAAAACAGCACTTCTCTCTCTCTATTGGAGCCACACTTCTCGCGAACCCCCAACTTAATCAACATGTTAGTGAATGTGCTTATGACCAGGGTCAGGCTGTAAATTCAGTTTTGTAATTTCATTCATTTTTTCCCAGTGTATCAGACCTATCTATTAAAAACATGTGAAAACATATCACTTTATCAGTCTTGTAAATCACCCCGAGACCCCATCAGCAGATCATGTGACTGCACGGGGGGGGTAACAGGACTGAGAAACCTTTTGGCACCAGAAACAGCTTGTTTGCACTTAAGCCTTTTGAAAATAAAAGGCTGCCACATCATCCGAGCAGGACTATACATTAGAACTTGGGGATCAGTCTGACAGATTAGTTAAGTTATTTATTTATTTTAATTTAACCACCGTCATCATCACCGTTAAAGTCTTGATTATACCATCAGCTTAATCTGTGTATAGGAATTATTTTTCATTATAAATGCATCTTAAAGATTCTCTCTCTCTCTCTCTGATTGTTATCATAGCAGTCTCTTTACATTATTTTTAAAATAATTTATTTTTTGATATGATCAAATGTAATCCTACCAGTTGTTGGAAGGCCGGCTGGTCCAGGTCGCTCTGCAGGGCGAAGTCGCTGAGGGTTTTCCAGGGTGGCTGGTAGGTTTGCACCTCCACAGGATTCCCCTGCACGGTGTTGTCGTGCCGGATAGGACTCCCTGCCACCAGAGGTGTGCCTGTCAGGCCCTGCAGATTCTACGGGAGGAACGAAAAACACTCTTATATTGGCACTTGATGTGGAAGTTAAAGTGTGTTTAATTCCAGGGTCAATAATGCAATGATAAATTTAAAAAAAAAAAAAAACAGAACATTATCAAGACATTTTTTCTGTTATTGTGAGGAGAACCAGCAGCCAAATTTGTGAGGCAACAAACCAAACACTGCGGAAAAACACTGAATTTTTATGATGATTGACTAACCACTAATCTGTAAACATGCATATTAAACTTTTATAAGCTATGAGTCCGTGAACAACAGAAATCTCTTTCTGCAATAGTTCGATAAAAGTGGGCTTAATTCGGTTAATAATAATTCGATTGAATAATTCAATTTACGATTATTTTCATATTTGTCAAAACCATACCATTTACATATTTAGAAAGAAAGTGAAAGAGAAGAAATTAAAAAAAGGAAGTAGTGGTGTTAGGAAGACTCACGGGTTTTTTTTTTTACTGTTTCTTTAAAGATTTGTGGAAAATATTAATTCATCTTCTTTTTTACTCACACTGTGCTTTTAAATATCAGACTAAGTCTGAATCATTTCACTTCGCCATGTTTTTTTTTCTCTGGCAGTATTTCCATTTAATTATTTCTTTTTCTTATAGAGAAAATGTGTGGCATTAACACTGCATGAACATTATGTGATTACCTGGTTTTTCACACAAACTGTTGCTCAGTTTTTCATATTTTTTAATGAATGGAGGAATGAAGTTTTACGAGAGTAAATAATCAGGTGTTGCACAAGTCGATTTGGACTTGTAAACACTGTAAATTATTTTATCATGAAAACAGAGTGAACTCACGGTTTTATCGCTGTGTTGCTGCTGCTGAAGCTGCTTCATCAGGATGGACTTCTTCTTGTCTTTGCAGCGCTTGTTCTGGAACCAGACGCGAATGACCCTGGGGCTGAGGCCGGTCATCTCCACCAGCTGCTCCTTCATCAGAGCGTCCGGCCTCGGGTTGGCGTTGTAGCAGGTCCGCAGGGTGTGGAGCTGCTTCTCGTTCAGCACCGTCCGGACTCGGGTGGTCTTCTCGGACTGCTTGTGAACGTGGTTCCGGTGATGAGGAGGGTGCCGGACGGAAACCGGGTCTGAGAAGTAGGAAAAATTCAATAACTTGCTTAAAGTTTATAAATTAACTTGTTCTGTATTAATAGACATTAAATAAATAAGTAGATATTTAACAAGAAATTATGGTAAACTTAACTGAAGACATTAAAGAAACAAATAATCTATGGATTTACAGTTAACACAGTGTGCACTTTATTAAAAATATTTTATGCTTTAGAAATAGAAATACCAAAATATTATTATTAGACTATTGTTGAGTCACTGCGTTCACATAGTGCCAGAAAAACTCTATAAGCTATATATAAACTACGCTATACTTCTTCGACACACTGTAAATGTAGTTCTGTTACAGAATAAAACAGAGTGAAATATATTTACATGACTGATTCTGTTTGCCTCAAAATAATTTTCAGAGTGGGCCTCTCTATTTTTAATACAAAGTCTAAATATTATTATTGCAAGAAAGAGAAACAGGCCTGTCAATGCAATAATAATAATAATAATAATAATAATAATAATAATAATAATAACAACAACAACAACAACAACAACAACAACAACAACAACAACAACAATAATAATAATAATAATAATAATAATAATAATAATAATAATAATACCAGGGATATTTTAGAAGCAATGATCCAGTTTGTACCTGAGATGTGCAGCGGTCTGGTGTGAATGTTCCCCGGGCTGAGCGGGCTCCCTGCAGAGGCCCGCTCCACCAGCAAACCGTGATCAGCCCGGCACAGCAGCTCTTCGTCCCGCAGGGAGAACTCGTCCCCCGGCAAGAGGTGTCGACTGCACACCGAGCACCGAAAACACTCCATATGATACACATTGTCCCGGGCTCTCATCACCAGGTCGCTGCTGCAGAAGCCCATGTTACACTTTGCACATTTGATGCCAAATAACCTGAAAGGGAGCGCAAAGATGTGTCGGTCCCATGCCTTTTTTCTCCCCTGAATGATCCCCCACTTGACTTAAACGAAATTTAGGCTGAGCTGCAGTTTATGTTCCAATCAAAAGAAGCACAAAAAGCTGTGAGCTGATATAATGATCACAGGAGAAGACTTAAAAACAGGATGCCTGCAACGTAAATGATGATTCAGGTCGCGCACTTTCATCATGGAAATGTTATTCTATCTTATCTCGGTTGCTCCCTAAATCCACCACTTTCTTTTCAACACAGGGCCTGTAAAATATACGAAAGTAAAAAGAAAAAAATAAATGAAATTGAAACTGAATATAGTTGGACTCCTACCTTGCATAGTCTCTTTTACAGTAAGTCTTTCCGTCTCGGACGAAGCAAGTGCAGGTCTCGTCCAGGTACTGGCTGCACTCTGCACACTTGAGGCAGGCTGCATGCCACTCCAGGTCCGGGGCGACTCTCAGGATGTACTGGTCGTGTATCTGACTTCCACAGCCCACACACATTGCGATTCCCGACTTCTCTGTGTGATGGGGGAATGCATTAATGCAACACTGTGTGCGCTCTTTTAATCCCCGTGACATCCCTGTTAAACCCCCCTTTCACCTTAACGAGAGAAACTGTTGTGCGCGTATAACAACAAACATGTTGGGTCTTCTCAGGAAATTTACTGAATTATTATGAGGCCATAAGAGCTAAAACATCTCCAAGTCGCCCACATAACTTTAAACGCATGAGAAATACAAATGCAGTATAAGATTATATAAGGACATTAAATGAATATTACAGTGGTTTGAGGTGAGGTGACAAGGCTGCTGATCATGCCATGGTTGCAGCTTTCTATGTTATTCTACAAACTTCGAAATGCATGCGAGCGATTTATCATCAAATTCAAGAGACTACACGCTGGTGAGGAAATAAAGGAAATACTGAAAACTCGCAATAAAACCCCCAGAATGATAATGTGGGAGTAGAAGGAGGAGCAGCTTACTTTTTGAATGATCCCCCATATCATCCAAGAAAGAAGTATTGAGCAGGATATCCACCATACAGGAGAAATAGCCCAGTACAAGTCCGACAGATGGAGGAGAGGAGCGACAAAGGAGACCGTCCCGTCCCTGGCTGGATGATAAACTTGTATTCCTCCACCGAGAGGTGGAGAGAAAACAAAGATCCTCGACCAGTGACGTCTGTAAACCTGGACCTCTCTGCGTCCGGGGAGAGGGTGCCATGCAAATCTCCTCCTGGACCCTTGCTCTTGCTTTTTTCTATTGGCTTCTTGGACTGGCTGTGAGAGTTGCTGTGGCTTCCCCCCCACAACGCTGCCTGACCATCTCTATTTCCAAAGTGAAAGCATTTTTTTCTGTTAACTTGCTTCACAGTAATTTGTGCTTATTGTTTGACATCAAACATGAGCTTAGATTCTATATTATTATTATTACTATTATTTCCTTTGGAGTCACATTCCCTTAATATTTATCTTGGGGCTCATACTACAATTCTTTTTATTTTAATTTAAAAATATAGTTTTTTAAAAATTATTATTTTGTGGTCAGTGTGTTGTCATTATCCTAGATTACTATGATATTGTGTTTGTTGTAGTTTTGCAGATGTTTTTCAAGTAAATCCACAAAAATGCTGAAAATGTTATTTTGAAAAATTAAGAACACTGTTTAGCATTTTTATTAGTTCAATAAATGATTATGATAATGCTGGTGATTATTATAACTATCATTGTTGTGTTGTTATTGTTATTATTCACTTCAGGGTTAAAATCTGGTTGTTCATTGTATAAATAAATAAATAGCGTTTTGTTGTTTTTGTTTCAAGTGACTCTAATAGATGACGAATATTCTCACACTGCTGTAGAGAGCCCTCTGCTGGCTGAAATATATAGAAATCTCGGATCCATAGAGCGATTCAGTTTAGAACCAGTTTTCTCTTGTGAATGGATCAGTTATAAATTCTCTGAATTTACTGGGCTGTTGTTGGTGGCTGACAGCTGATATGAGACTGTGACCGAGAAAAAAATATTAACACGAAAGACTCGATCAATTCCTTAACTATCACATGCACACAACTCAAACATTAGTAAGCGATTGCTAAAAGAGAGAGAAGGAAGAAGAGAGAGAGAGAGAGGGAGAGAGAGAGCAAAGGCACAATATAGGAAGAGAGAGAGAAAGAGAGGGAGAGAGAGAGAGTCACACAAAAAAACATGCAGACAATTTATTTTCCTAGAACTTTTTCATCCACTGCAGCCCCTGTCAACCGCTGGAAGTAGCCAGTGGCCTTTGGATATAACTGCCTAGGCAAGCCGATGCTTTAGCAAAGAGTTAACTGCCAGTGCCTCTCTATGAAACTGTCGCTAAACGTAACCACGCCCTAATTTATGTAAGAATTTTAAGCCGGTGAATTTTTTTGTACCACAACCGTATTTTTTTGTGTTATTTAGGCTTTGAGGTCTTACTAAAATATGACTTTTTTTGGCATATTTTGACGCCTTACTATACTATGATGTTTTTTATGACATTTTGAGGTCTTCGAAAAAAATGACTTTTTTCTGATGCCTTACTATAGTATGACGTCTTTTATGACATTTTGAGGTCTTACAAAAATGTGACTTTTTTTGCCATTTTTTGACGCCTTACTATTGTATGACGTTTTTTATGACATTAGATAGATAAAACCTTTAATAGTCCCACAATGGGGAAATTGCATTGACATTTTGAGGTCTTACAAAAATTTGACTTTTTTTGCCATTTTTTGACGCCTTACTATAGTATGACGTTTTTTATGACATTTTGAGGTCTTACAAAAATTTGACTTTTTTGACGCCTTACTATAGTATGACGTTTTTTATGACATTTTGAGGTCTTACAAAAATGTGACTTTTTTGCCATTTTTTGACGCCTTACTATATTATTACGTTTTTTATGACATTTTGAGGTCTGACAAAAATTTGACTTTTTTTGCCATTTTTTGACGCCTTACGGCCGTATGACATTTTTTATGACATTTTGAGGTCTGACAAAAATTTGACTTTTTTTGCCATTTTTTGACGCCTTACGGCCGTATGTCTTTTTTTATGACATTTTGAGGTCTTACAAAAATGTGACTTTTTTTGCCATTTTTTGACGCCTTACTATAGTATGACGTTTTTTATGACATTTTGAGGTCTGACAAAAATGTGACTTTTTTTGCCATTTTTTGACGCCTTACGGCCGTATGTCGTTTTTTATGACATTTAGAGGTCTTATAAAAATTTGACTTTTTTTTGCCATTTTTTGACGCCTTACGGCCGTATGACGTTTTTTATGACATTTTGAGGTCTTACAAAAATTTGACTTTTTTTGCCATTTTTTGACGCCTTACGGCCGTATGACGTTTTTTGTGACATTTTGAGGTCTTACAAAAATTTGACTTTTTTTGCCATTTTTTGACGCCTTACTATAGTATGACGTTTTTTATGACATTTTGAGGTCTTACAAAAATTTGACTTTTTTTGCCATTTTTTGACGACTTACTATAGTATGACGTTTTTTATGACATTTTGAGGTCTTACAAAAATTTGACTTTTTTTGCCATGTTTTGACGACTTACGGCCGTATGTCGTTTTTTATGACATTTTGAGGTCTTACAAAAATTTGACTTTTTTTGCCATTTTTTGACGACTTACGGCCGTATGACGTTTTTTATGACATTTTGAGGTCTTACAAAAATTTGACTTTTTTTGCCATTTTTTGACGACTTACGGCCGTATGTCGTTTTTTATGACATTTTGAGGTCTTACAAAAATGTGACTTTTTTTGCCATTTTTTGACGCCTTACTATAGTATGACGTTTTTAATGACATTTTGAGGTCTTACAAAAATTTGACTTTTTTTGCCATTTTTTGATGCCTTACGGCCGTTTGACGTTTTTTATGACATTTTGAGGTCTGACAAAAATTTGACTTTTTTTGCCATTTTTTGACGACTTACTATAGTATGGCGTTTTTTATGACATTTTGAGGTCTTACAAAAATTTGACTGTTTTTGCCATTTTTTGACGCCTTACGACCGTATGTCGTTTTTTATAACATTTTGAGGTCTGACAAAAATTTGACTTTTTTTGCCATTTTTTGTCGCCTTACGGCCGTGTGTCGTTTTTTATGACATTTTGAGGTCTCACAAGAATTTGACTTTTTTTGCCATTTTTTGACGCCTTACGGCCGTATGACATTTTTTATGACATTTAGAGGTCTTATAAAAATTTGACTTTTTTTGCCATTTTTTGACGCCTTACGGCCGTATGACGTTTTTTATGACATTTTGAGGTCTTACAAAAATTTGACTTTTTTTGCCATTTTTTGACGACTTACGGCCGTATGACGTTTTTTATGACATTTTGAGGTCTTACAAAAATGTGACTTTTTTTGCCATTTTTTGACGACTTACGGCCGTATGTCGTTTTTTATGACATTTTGAGGTCTTACAAAAATTTGACTTTTTTTGCCATTTTTTGACGACTTACGGCCGTATGTCGTTTTTTATGACATTTTGAGGTCTTACAAAAATTTGACTTTTTTTGCCATTTTTTGACGACTTACTATAGTATGTCGTTTTTTATGACATTTTGAGGTCTTACAAAAATTTGACTTTTTTTGCCATTTTTTGACGACTTACGGCCGTATGTCGTTTTTTATGACATTTTGAGGTCTTACAAAAATTTGACTTTTTTTTGCCATTTTTTGACGCCTTACGGCCGTATGACGTTTTTTATGACATTTTGAGGTCTTACAAAAATGTGACTTTTTTTGCCATTTTTTGTCGCCTTACGGCCGTGTGTCGTTTTTTATAACATTTTGAGGTCTTACAAGAATTTGACTTTTTTTGCTATTTTTTGACGCCTTACTATAGTATGACGTTTTTTATGACATTTTGAGGTCTTACAAAAATTTGACTTTTTTTGCCATTTTTTGACGACTTACGGCCGTATGTCGATTTTTATGACATTTTGAGGTCTTACAAAAATTTGACTTTTTTTGCCATTTTTTGACGCCTTACTATAGTATGACGTTTTTTATGACATTTTGAGGTCTGACAAAAATTTGACTTTTTTTTGCCATTTTTTGACGCCTTACTATAGTATGACGTTTTTTATGACATTTTGAGGTCTGACAAAAATTTGACTTTTTTTTTGCCATTTTTTGACGCCTTACTATAGTATGACGTTTTTTATGACATTTTGAGGTCTTACAAAAATTTGACTTTTTTTGCCATTTTTTGACGCCTTACTATAGTATGACGTTTTTTATGACATTTTGAGGTCTTACAAAAATTTGACTTTTTTTGCCATTTTTTGACGGCTTACTATAGTATGAAGTTTTTTATGACATTTTGAGGTCTTACAAAAATTTGACTTTTTTTGCAGTTTTTTGACGCCTTACTATAGTATGACGTTTTTTATGACATTTTGAGGTCTTACAAAAATGTGACTTTTTTTGCCATTTTTTGACGCCTTACGGCCGTATGACATTTTTAGTTCTGACAAAAATTTGACTTTTTTTGCCATTTTTTGACGCCTTACTATAGTATGATGTTTTTTATGACATTTTGAGGTCTTACAAAAATTTGACTTTTTTTGCCATTTTTTGACGCCTTACTATCGTATGACGTTTTTTATGACATTTTGAGGTCTTACAAAAATTTGACTTTTTTTGCCATTTTTTGACGACTTACTATAGTATGTCGTTTTTTATGACATTTTGAGGTCTTACAAAAATGTGACTTTTTTTGCCATTTTTTGACGCCTTACGGCCGTATGACGTTTTTTATGACATTTTGAGGTCTTACAAAAATTTGACTTTTTTTGCCATTTTTTGACGCCTTACTATAGTATGACGTTTTTTATGACATTTTGAGGTCTTACAAAAATTTGACTTTTTTTGCCATTTTTTGACGACTTACGGCCGTATGTCGTTTTTTATGACATTTTGAGGTCTTACAAAAATTTGACTTTTTTTGCTATTTTTTGACGACTTACGGCCGTATGACGTTTTTTATGACATTTTGAGGTCTTACAAAAATTTGACTTTTTTTGCCATTTTTTGACGACTTACGGCCGTATGTCGTTTTTTATGACATTTTGAGGTCTTACAAAAATTTGACTTTTTTTGCCATTTTTTGACGACTTACGGCCGTATGACGTTTTTTATGACATTTTGAGGTCTTACAAAAATTTGACTTTTTTTTGCCATTTTTTGACGACTTACGGCCGTGTGTCGTTTTTTATAACATTTTGAGGTCTTACAAAAATTTGACTTTTTTGCCATTTTTTGACGCCTTACTATAGTATGACATTTTTTATGGCATTTTGAGGTCTGACAAAAATGTGACTTTTTTTGCCATTTTTTGACGCCTTACGGCCGTATGTCGTTTTTTATGACATTTTGAGGTCTTACAAAAATTTGACTTTTTTTGCCGTTTTTTGACGACTTACGGCCGTATGACATTTTTAGGTCTGACAAAAATTTGACTTTTTTTGCCATTTTTTGACGCCTTACTATAGTATGACTTTTTTATGACATTTTGAGGTCTGACAAAAATTTGACTTTTTTTGCCATTTTTTGACGCCTTACGGCCGTATGATATTTTTTATGACATTTTGAGGTCTTACAAAAATTTGACTTTTTTTTTGCCATTTTTTGACGCCTTACTATAGTATGACGTTTTTTATGACATTTTGAGGTCTTACAAAAATTTGACTTTTTTTTGCCATTTTTTGACGACTTACGGCCGTATGTCGTTTTTTATGACATTTTGAGGTCTTACAAAAATTTGACTTTTTTTGCCATTTTTTGACGACTTACTATAGTATGTCGTTTTTTATGACATTTTGAGGTCTTACAAAAATTTGACTTTTTTTGCCATTTTTTGACGCCTTACGGCCGTATGTCGTTTTTTATGACATTTTGAGGTCTTACAAAAATTTGACTTTTTTTTGCCATTTTTTGACGCCTTACGGCCGTATGACATTTTTTATGACATTTTGAGGTCTTACAAAAATGTGACTTTTTTTGCCATTTTTTGACAACTTACGGCCGTATGTCGTTTTTTATGACATTTTGAGGTCTTACAAAAATTTGACTTTTTTTGCCATTTTTTGACGACTTACTATAGTATGATATTTTTTATGACATTTTGAGGTCTTACAAAAATTTGACTTTTTTTTGCCATTTTTTGACGACTTACGGCCGTGTGTCGTTTTTTATGACATTTTGAGGTCTTACAAAAATTTGACTTTTTTTGCCATTTTTTGACGACTTACGGCCGTATGACGTTTTTTATGACATTTTGAGGTCTGACAAAAATTTGACTTTTTTTGCCATTTTTTGACGCCTTACGGCCGTATGACATTTTTGGATCTGACAAAAATTTGACTTTTTTTGCCATTTTTTGACGCCTTACTATAGTATGATGTTTTTTATGACATTTTGAGGTCTTACAAAAATTTGACTTTTTTTGCCATTTTTTGACGCCTTACTATAGTATGAAGTTTTTTATGACATTTTGAGGTCTTACAAGAATTTGACTTTTTTTGCTATTTTTTGACGCCTTACTATAGTATGACGTTTTTTATGACATTTTGAGGTCTTACAAAAATTTGACTTTTTTTGCCATTTTTGGACGACTTACGGCCGTATGTCGTTTTTTATGACATTTTGAGGTCTTAAAAAAATTGGACTTTTTTTGCCATTTTTTGACGCCTTACGACCGTATGTCGTTTTTTATAACATTTTGAGGGCTGACAAAAATTTGACTTTTTTTGCCATTTTTTGACGCCTTACGGCCGTATAGCATTTTTTATGACATTTTGAGGTCTGACAAAAATTTGACTTTTTTTGCCATTTTTTGACGCCTTACGGCCGTATGACATTTTTAGGTCTGACAAAAATTTGACTTTTTTTGCCATTTTTTGACGCCTTACTATAGTATGACGTTTTTTATGACATTTTGAGGTCTTACAAAAATTTGACTTTTTTTGCCATTTTTTGACGCCTTACTATAGTATGAAGTTTTTTATGACATTTTGAGGTCTTACAAAAATTTGACTTTTTTTGCCATTTTTTGACGCCTTACTATAGTATGACGTTTTTTATGACATTTTGAGGTCTTACAAAAATTTGACTTTTTTTGCCATTTTTTGACGACTTACTATAGTATGTCGTTTTTTATGACATTTTGAGGTCTTACAAAAATGTGACTTTTTTTGCCATTTTTTGACGCCTTACGGCCGTATGACGTTTTTTATGACATTTTGAGGTCTTACAAAAATTTGACTTTTTTTGCCATTTTTTGACGCCTTACTATAGTATGACGTTTTTTATGACATTTTGAGGTCTTACAAAAATTTGACTTTTTTTGCCATTTTTTGACGACTTACGGCCGTATGTCGTTTTTTATGACATTTTGAGGTCTTACAAAAATGTGACTTTTTTTGCCATTTTTTGACGCCTTACTATAGTATGACGTTTTTTATGACATTTTGAGGTCTTACAAAAATTTGACTTTTTTTGCCATTTTTTGACGACTTACTATAGTATGTCGTTTTTTATGACATTTTGAGGTCTTACAAAAATTTGACTTTTTTTGCCATTTTTTGACGCCTTACTATAGTATGACGTTTTTTATGACATTTTGAGGTCTGACAAAAATGTGACTTTTTTTGCCATTTTTTGACGCCTTACGGCCGTATGACGTTTTTTATGACATTTTGAGGTCTTACAAAAATTTGACTTTTTTTGCCATTTTTTGACGACTTACGGCCGTATGTCGTTTTTTATGACATTTTGAGGTCTTACAAAAATTTGACTTTTTTTTGCCATTTTTTGACGCCTTACGGCCGTATGACGTTTTTTATGACATTTTGAGGTCTTACAAAAATGTGACTTTTTTGCCATTTTTTGACGCCTTACTATAGTATGACGTTTTTTATGACATTTTGAGGTCTTACAAAAATGTGACTTTTTTTGCCATTTTTTGACGACTTACGGCCGTATGTCGTTTTTTATGACATTTTGAGGTCTTACAAAAATGTGACTTTTTTGCCATTTTTTGACGACTTACGGCCGTATGTCGTTTTTTATGACATTTTGAGGTCTGACAAAAATTTGACTGTTTTTGCCATTTTTTGACGACTTACGGCCGTATGTCGTTTTTTATGACATTTTGAGGTCTGACAAAAATTTGACTTTTTTTTGCCATTTTTTGACGCCTTACTATAGTATGACGTTTTTTATGACATTTTGAGGTCTTACAAAAATTTGACTCTTTTTGCCATTTTTTGACGCCTTACGGCCGTATGACATTTTTTATGACATTTTGAGGTCTTACAAAAATTTGACTTTTTTTGCCAGTTTTTGACGCCTTACGGCCGTATGTCGTTTTTTATGACATTTTGAGGTCTTACAAAAATTTGACTTTTTTTGCCATTTTTTGACGCCTTACTATAGTATGACGTTTTTTATGACATTTTGAGGTCTTACAAAAATTTGACTTTTTTTGCCATTTTTTGACGACTTACGGCCGTATATCGTTTTTTATGACATTTTGAGGTCTTACAAAAATTTGACTTTTTTTGCCATTTTTTGACGCCTTACGGCCATATGACGTTTTTTATGACATTTTGAGGTCTTACAAAAATTTGACTCTTTTTGCCATTTTTTGACGCCTTACGGCCGTATGACGTTTTTTATGACATTTTGAGGTCTTACAAAAATTTGACTTTTTTTGCCAGTTTTTGACGCCTTACGGCCGTATGTCGTTTTTTATGACATTTTGAGGTCTTACAAAAATTTGACTTTTTTTGCCATTTTTTGACGCCTTACTATAGTATGTCGTTTTTTTATGACATTTTGAGGTATGACAAAAATGTGACTTTTTTTGCCATTTTTTGACGCCTTACTATAGTATGTCGTTTTTTATGACATTTTGAGGTCTTACAAAAATTTGACTTTTTTTGCCATTTTTTGACGCCTTACTATAGTATGAAGTTTTTTATGACATTTTGAGGTCTTACAAAAATTTGACTTTTTTTGCCATTTTTTGACGCCTTACTATAGTATGACGTTTTTTATGACATTTTGAGGTCTTATAAAAATTTGACTTTTTTTGCCATTTTTTGACGACTTACGGCCGTATGTCGTTTTTTATGACATTTTGAGGTCTTACAAAAATTTGACTTTTTTTGCCATTTTTTGACGCCTTACTATAGTATGACGTTTTTTATGACATTTTGAGGTCTTACAAAAATTTGACTTTTTTTGCCATTTTTTGACGACTTACGGCCGTATGACGTTTTTTATGACATTTTGAGGTCTGACAAAAATTTGACTGTTTTTGCCATTTTTTGACGACTTACGGCCGTATGTCGTTTTTTATGACATTTTGAGGTCTTACAAAAATTTGACTTTTTTTGCCATTTTTTGACGCCTTACTATAGTATGACGTTTTTTATGACATTTTGAGGTCTTACAAAAATTTGACTTTTTTTTGCCATTTTTTGACGACTTACGGCCGTATGTCGTTTTTTATGACATTTTGAGGTCTTACAAAAATGTGACTTTTTTTGCCATTTTTTGACGCCTTACTATAGTATGACGTTTTTTATGACATTTTGAGGTCTGACAAAAATGTGACTTTTTTTGCCATTTTTTGACGCCTTACTATAGTACGACGTTTTTTATGACATTTTGAGGTCTTACAAAAATTTGACTTTTTTTGCCATTTTTTGACGCCTTACGGCCGTATGACATTTTGAGGTCTTACAAAAATTTGACTTTTTTTGCCATTTTTTGACGCCTTACTATAGTATGACGTTTTTTATGACATTTTGAGGTCTTACAAAAATTTGACTTTTTTTGCCATTTTTTGACGCCTTACTATAGTATGACGTTTTTTATGACATTTTGAGGTCTTACAAAAATTTGACTTTTTTTGCCATTTTTTGACGACTTACGGCCGCATGTCGTTTTTTATCACATTTTGAGGTCTTACAAAAATTGGACTTTTTTTTGCCATTTTTTGACGCCTTACGGCCGTATGTCGTTTTTTATGACATTTTGAGGTCTGACAAAAATTTGACTTTTTTTTGCCATTTTTTGACGCCTTACTATAGTATGACGTTTTTTATGACATTTTGAGGTCTGACAAAAATTTGACTTTTTTTGCCATTTTTTGACGCCTTACTATAGTATGTCGTTTTTTATGACATTTTGAGGTCTTACAAAAATGTGACTTTTTTTGCCATTTTTTGACGACTTACGGCCGTATGTCGTTTTTTATGACATTTTGAGGTCTTACAAAAATTTGACTTTTTTTGCCATTTTTTGACGACTTATGGCCGTATGACGTTTTTTATGACATTTTGAGGTCTTATAAAAATGTGACTTTTTTTTTGCCATTTTTTGACGACTTACTATAGTATGGCGTTTTTTATGACATTTTGAGGTCTTACAAAAATTTGACTGTTTTTGCCATTTTTTGACGCCTTACGACCGTATGTCGTTTTTTATAACATTTTGAGGTCTGACAAAAATTTGACTTTTTTTGCCATTTTTTGTCGCCTTACGGCCGTGTGTCGTTTTTTATGACATTTTGAGGTCTCACAAGAATTTGACTTTTTTTGCCATTTTTTGACGCCTTACGGCCGTATGACGTTTTTTATGACATTTAGAGGTCTTATAAAAATTTGACTTTTTTTGCCATTTTTTGACGCCTTACGGCCGTATGACGTTTTTTATGACATTTTGAGGTCTTACAAAAATTTGACTTTTTTTGCCATTTTTTGACGACTTACGGCCGTATGACGTTTTTTATGACATTTTGAGGTCTTACAAAAATGTGACTTTTTTTGCCATTTTTTGACGACTTACGGCCGTATGTCGTTTTTTATGACATTTTGAGGTCTTACAAAAATTTGACTTTTTTTGCCATTTTTTGACGACTTACGGCCGTATGTCGTTTTTTATGACATTTTGAGGTCTTACAAAAATTTGACTTTTTTTGCCATTTTTTGACGACTTACTATAGTATGTCGTTTTTTATGACATTTTGAGGTCTTACAAAAATTTGACTTTTTTTGCCATTTTTTGACGACTTACGGCCGTATGTCGTTTTTTATGACATTTTGAGGTCTTACAAAAATTTGACTTTTTTTTGCCATTTTTTGACGCCTTACGGCCGTATGACGTTTTTTATGACATTTTGAGGTCTTACAAAAATGTGACTTTTTTTGCCATTTTTTGTCGCCTTACGGCCGTGTGTCGTTTTTTATAACATTTTGAGGTCTTACAAGAATTTGACTTTTTTTGCTATTTTTTGACGCCTTACTATAGTATGACGTTTTTTATGACATTTTGAGGTCTTACAAAAATTTGACTTTTTTTGCCATTTTTTGACGACTTACGGCCGTATGTCGATTTTTATGACATTTTGAGGTCTTACAAAAATTTGACTTTTTTTGCCATTTTTTGACGCCTTACTATAGTATGACGTTTTTTATGACATTTTGAGGTCTGACAAAAATTTGACTTTTTTTTGCCATTTTTTGACGCCTTACTATAGTATGACGTTTTTTATGACATTTTGAGGTCTTACAAAAATTTGACTTTTTTTGCCATTTTTTGACGCCTTACTATAGTATGACGTTTTTTATGACATTTTGAGGTCTTACAAAAATTTGACTTTTTTTGCCATTTTTTGACGGCTTACTATAGTATGAAGTTTTTTATGACATTTTGAGGTCTTACAAAAATTTGACTTTTTTTGCAGTTTTTTGACGCCTTACTATAGTATGACGTTTTTTATGACATTTTGAGGTCTTACAAAAATGTGACTTTTTTTGCCATTTTTTGACGCCTTACGGCCGTATGACATTTTTAGTTCTGACAAAAATTTGACTTTTTTTGCCATTTTTTGACGCCTTACTATAGTATGACGTTTTTTATGACATTTTGAGGTCTTACAAAAATTTGACTTTTTTTGCCATTTTTTGACGCCTTACTATCGTATGACGTTTTTTATGACATTTTGAGGTCTTACAAAAATTTGACTTTTTTTGCCATTTTTTGACGACTTACTATAGTATGTCGTTTTTTATGACATTTTGAGGTCTTACAAAAATGTGACTTTTTTTGCCATTTTTTGACGCCTTACGGCCGTATGACGTTTTTTATGACATTTTGAGGTCTTACAAAAATTTGACTTTTTTTGCCATTTTTTGACGGCCTTACTATAGTATGACGTTTTTTATGACATTTTGAGGTCTTACAAAAATTTGACTTTTTTTGCCGTTTTTTGACGACTTACGGCCGTATGACATTTTTAGGTCTGACAAAAATTTGACTTTTTTTGCCATTTTTTGACGCCTTACTATAGTATGACTTTTTTATGACATTTTGAGGTCTGACAAAAATTTGACTTTTTTTGCCATTTTTTGACGCCTTACGGCCGTATGATATTTTTTATGACATTTTGAGGTCTTACAAAAATTTGACTTTTTTTTTGCCATTTTTTGACGCCTTACTATAGTATGACGTTTTTTATGACATTTTGAGGTCTTACAAAAATTTGACTTTTTTTGCCATTTTTTGACGACTTACGGCCGTATGTCGTTTTTTATGACATTTTGAGGTCTTACAAAAATTTGACTTTTTTTGCCATTTTTTGACGACTTACTATAGTATGTCGTTTTTTATGACATTTTGAGGTCTTACAAAAATTTGACTTTTTTTGCCATTTTTTGACGCCTTACGGCCGTATGTCGTTTTTTATGACATTTTGAGGTCTTACAAAAATTTGACTTTTTTTTGCCATTTTTTGACGCCTTACGGCCGTATGACATTTTTTATGACATTTTGAGGTCTTACAAAAATGTGACTTTTTTTGCCATTTTTTGACAACTTACGGCCGTATGTCGTTTTTTATGACATTTTGAGGTCTTACAAAAATTTGACTTTTTTTGCCATTTTTTGACGACTTACTATAGTATGATATTTTTTATGACATTTTGAGGTCTTACAAAAATTTGACTTTTTTTTGCCATTTTTTGACGACTTACGGCCGTGTGTCGTTTTTTATGACATTTTGAGGTCTTACAAAAATTTGACTTTTTTTGCCATTTTTTGACGACTTACGGCCGTATGACGTTTTTTATGACATTTTGAGGTCTGACAAAAATTTGACTTTTTTTGCCATTTTTTGACGCCTTACGGCCGTATGACATTTTTGGATCTGACAAAAATTTGACTTTTTTTGCCATTTTTTGACGCCTTACTATAGTATGATGTTTTTTATGACATTTTGAGGTCTTACAAAAATTTGACTTTTTTTGCCATTTTTTGACGCCTTACTATAGTATGAAGTTTTTTATGACATTTTGAGGTCTTACAAGAATTTGACTTTTTTTGCTATTTTTTGACGCCTTACTATAGTATGACGTTTTTTATGACATTTTGAGGTCTTACAAAAATTTGACTTTTTTTGCCATTTTTGGACGACTTACGGCCGTATGTCGTTTTTTATGACATTTTGAGGTCTTAAAAAAATTGGACTTTTTTTGCCATTTTTTGACGCCTTACGACTGTATGTCGTTTTTTATAACATTTTGAGGTCTGACAAAAATTTGACTTTTTTTGCCATTTTTTGACGCCTTACGGCCGTATAGCATTTTTTATGACATTTTGAGGTCTGACAAAAATTTGACTTTTTTTGCCATTTTTTGACGCCTTACGGCCGTATGACATTTTTAGGTCTGACAAAAATTTGACTTTTTTTGCCATTTTTTGACGCCTTACTATAGTATGACGTTTTTTATGACATTTTGAGGTCTTACAAAAATTTGACTTTTTTTGCCATTTTTTGACGCCTTACTATAGTATGAAGTTTTTTATGACATTTTGAGGTCTTACAAAAATTTGACTTTTTTTGCCATTTTTTGACGCCTTACTATAGTATGACGTTTTTTATGACATTTTGAGGTCTTACAAAAATTTGACTTTTTTTGCCATTTTTTGACGACTTACTATAGTATGTCGTTTTTTATGACATTTTGAGGTCTTACAAAAATGTGACTTTTTTTGCCATTTTTTGACGCCTTACGGCCGTATGACGTTTTTTATGACATTTTGAGGTCTTACAAAAATTTGACTTTTTTTGCCATTTTTTGACGCCTTACTATAGTATGACGTTTTTTATGACATTTTGAGGTCTTACAAAAATTTGACTTTTTTTGCCATTTTTTGACGACTTACGGCCGTATGTCGTTTTTTATGACATTTTGAGGTCTTACAAAAATTTGACTTTTTTTGCCATTTTTTGACGCCTTACTATAGTATGACGTTTTTTATGACATTTTGAGGTCTTACAAAAATTTGACTTTTTTTGCCATTTTTTGACGACTTACTATAGTATGTCGTTTTTTATGACATTTTGAGGTCTTACAAAAATTTGACTTTTTTTGCCATTTTTTGACGCCTTACTATAGTATGACGTTTTTTATGACATTTTGAGGTCTGACAAAAATGTGACTTTTTTTGCCATTTTTTGACGCCTTACTATAGTATGACGTTTTTTATGACATTTTGAGGTCTTACAAAAATGTGACTTTTTTTGCCATTTTTTGACGACTTACGGCCGTATGTCGTTTTTTATGACATTTTGAGGTCTTACAAAAATTTGACTTTTTTTGCCATTTTTTGACGCCTTACTATAGTATGACGTTTTTTATGACATTTTGAGGTCTTACAAAAATTTGACTTTTTTTGCCATTTTTTGACGACTTACGGCCGCATGTCGTTTTTTATCACATTTTGAGGTCTTACAAAAATTGGACTTTTTTTTGCCATTTTTTGACGCCTTACGGCCGTATGTCGTTTTTTATGACATTTTGAGGTCTGACAAAAATTTGACTTTTTTTTGCCATTTTTTGACGCCTTACTATAGTATGACGTTTTTTATGACATTTTGAGGTCTGACAAAAATTTGACTTTTTTTGCCATTTTTTGACGACTTACGGCCGTATGTCGTTTTTTATGACATTTTGAGGTCTTACAAAAATTTGACTTTTTTTGCCATTTTTTGACGACTTACTATAGTATGACGTTTTTTATGACATTTTGAGGTCTGACAAAAATGTGACTTTTTTTGCCATTTTTTGACGCCTTACTATAGTATGTCGTTTTTTATGACATTTTGAGGTCTTACAAAAATTTGACTTTTTTTGCCAGTTTTTGACGCCTTACGGCCGTATGTCGTTTTTTATGACATTTTGAGGTCTTACAAAAATGTGACTTTTTTTGCCAGTTTTTGACGCCTTACGGCCGTATGTCGTTTTTTATGACATTTTGAGGTCTTACAAGAATTTGACTTTTTTTGCCATTTTTTGACGACTTACGGCCGTATGACGTTTTTTATGACATTTTGAGGTCTTACAAAAATTTGACTTTTTTTGCCATTTTTTGACGACTTACGGCCGTATGTCGTTTTTTATGACATTTTGAGGTATGACAAAAATTTGACTTTTTTTGCTAGTTTTTGACGCCTTACTATAGTATGACGTTTTTATGACATTTTGAGGTCTGACAAAAATTTGACTTTTTTTGCCATTTTTTGACGACTTACTATAGTATGACGTTTTTTATGACATTTTGAGGTCTGACAAAAATTTGACTTTTTTTGCCATTTTTTAACGCCTTACGGCCGTGTGTCATTTTTTATGACATTTTGAGGTCTTACAAGAATTTGACTTTTTTTGCCATTTTTTGACGACTTACGGCCGTATGACGTTTTTTATGACATTTTGAGGTCTGACAAAAATTTGACTTTTTTTGCCATTTTTTGACGACTTACTATAGTATGACGTTTTTTATGACATTTTGAGGTCTGACAAAAATTTGACTTTTTTTGCCATTTTTTGACGCCTTACGGCCGTATGTCGTTTTTTATGACATTTTGAGGTCTTACAAAAATTTGACTTTTTTTGCCATTTTTTGACGCCTTACTATAGTATGTCGTTTTTTATGACATTTTGAGGTATGACAAAAATGTGACTTTTTTTGCCATTTTTTGACGCCTTACGGCCGTATGTCGTTTTTTATGACATTTTGAGGTCTTACAAAAATTTGACTTTTTTTGCCAGTTTTTGACGCCTTACGGCCGTATGTCGTTTTTTTATGACATTTTGAGGTCTTACAAAAATTTGACTTTTTTTGCCATTTTTTGACGCCTTACTATAGTATGTCGTTTTTTATGACATTTTGAGGTATGACAAAAATGTGACTTTTTTTGCCATTTTTTGACGCCTTACTATAGTATGTCGTTTTTTATGACATTTTGAGGTCTTACAAAAATTTGACTTTTTTTGCCAGTTTTTGACGCCTTACGGCCGTATGTCGTTTTTTATGACATTTTGAGGTCTTACAAAAATTTGACTTTTTTTGCCAGTTTTTGACGCCTTACGGCCGTATGTCGTTTTTTATGACATTTTGAGGTCTTACAAGAATTTGACTTTTTTTGCCATTTTTTGACGACTTACGGCCGTATGACGTTTTTTATGACATTTTGAGGTCTTACAAAAATTTGACTTTTTTTGCCATTTTTTGACGACTTACGGCCGTATGTCGTTTTTTATGACATTTTGAGGTCTTACAAAAATTTGACTTTTTTTGCTAGTTTTTGACGCCTTACTATAGTATGACGTTTTTATGACATTTTGAGGTCTTACAAAAATTTGACTTTTTTTGCCATTTTTTGACGACTTACTATAGTATGTCGTTTTTTATGACATTTTGAGGTCTGACAAAAATTTGACTTTTTTTGCCATTTTTTGATGCCTTACGGCCGAATGACGTTTTTTATGACATTTTGAGGTCTTACAAAAATGTGACTTTTTTTGCCATCTTTTGACGCCTTACGGCCGTGTGTCGTTTTTTATGACATTTTGAGGTCTTACAAGAATTTGACTTTTTTTGCCATTTTTTGACGACTTACTATAGTATGACATTTTGAGGTATGACAAAAATGTGACTTTTTTTGCCAATTTTGACGCCTTACGGCCGTATGTCATTTTTTATGACATTTTGAGGTCTTACAAAAATTTGATTTTTTTTGCCATTTTTTGACGACTTACGGCCGTATGACGTTTTTTATGACATTTTGAGGTCTTACAAAAATTTGACTTTTTTTGCCATTTTTTGACGACTTACGGCCGTATGTCGTTTTTTATGACATTTTGAGGTCTTATAAAAATGTGACTTTTTTTTACCATTTTTTGACGCCTTACTATAGTATGACGTTTTTTATGACATTTTGAGGTCTTACAAAAATTTGACTTTTTTTGCCATTTTTTGACGCCTTACTATAGTATGACGTTTTTTATGACATTTTGAGGTCTTACAAAAATTTGACTTTTTTTGCCATTTTTTGACGACTTACTATAGTATGACGTTTTTTATGACATTTTGAGGTCTGACAAAAATTTGACTTTTTTTGCCATTTTTTGACGCCTTACTATAGTATGACGTTTTTTATGACATTTTGAGGTCTGACAAACATTTGACTTTTTTTGCCATTTTTTGACGCCTTACGGCCGTATGTCGTTTTTTATGACATTTTGAGGTCTTACAAAAATGTGACTTTTTTTGCCATTTTTTGACGCCTTACTATAGTATGACGTTTTTTATGACATTTTGAGGTCTGACAAACATTTGACTTTTTTTGCCATTTTTTGACGACTTACGGCCGTATGTCGTTTTTTATGACATTTTGAGGTCTTACAAAAATGTGACTTTTTTTGCCATTTTTTGACGCCTTACTATAGTATGACGTTTTTTATGACATTTTGAGGTCTGACAAAAATGTGACTTTTTTTGCCATTTTTTGTCGCCTTACGGCCGTATGACGTTTTTTATGACATTTTGAGGTCTTACAAAAATTTGACTTTTTTTGCCATTTTTTGACGCCTTACTATAGTATGACGTTTTTTATGACATTTTGAGGTCTTACAAAAATTTGACTTTTTTTGCCATTTTTTGACGCCTTACTATAGTATGACGTTTTTTATGACATTTTGAGGTCTTACAAAAATTTGACTTTTTTTGCCATTTTTTGTCGCCTTACGGCCGTGTGTCGTTTTTTATGACATTTTGAGGTCTTACAAGAATTTGACTTTTTTTGCCATTTTTTGACGCCTTACTATAGTATGACGTTTTTTATGGCATTTTGAGGTCTGACAAAAATGTGACTTTTTTTGCCATTTTTTGACGCCTTACGGCCGTATGTCGTTTTTTATGACATTTTGAAGTCTTACAAAAATGTGACTTTTTTTGCCATTTTTTGACGCCTTACTATAGTATGACGTTTTTTATGACATTTTGAGGTCTTACAAAAATTTGAATTTTTTTGCCATTTTTTGACGACTTACGGCCGTATGTCGTTTTTTATGACATTTTGAGGTCTTACAAAAATTTGACTTTTTTTGCCATTTTTTGACGCCTTACTATAGTATGACGTTTTTTATGACATTTTGAGGTCTGACAAAAATGTGACTTTTTTTGCCATTTTTTGTCGCCTTACGGCCGTATGACGTTTTTTATGACATTTTGAGGTCTTACAAAAATTTGACTTTTTTTGCCATTTTTTGACGACTTACGGCCGTATGTCGTTTTTTATGACATTTTGAGGTCTGACAAAAATTTGACTTTTTTTGCCATTTTTTAACGCCTTACGGCCGTGTGTCGTTTTTTATGACATTTTGAGGTCTTACAAGAATTTGACTTTTTTTGCCATTTTTTGACGACTTACGGCCGTATGACGTTTTTTATGACATTTTGAGGTCTGACAAAAATTTGACTTTTTTTGCCATTTTTTGACGACTTACTATAGTATGACGTTTTTTATGACATTTTGAGGTCTGACAAAAATTTGACTTTTTTTGCCATTTTTTAACGCCTTACGGCCGTGTGTCGTTTTTTATGACATTTTGAGGTCTTACAAGAATTTGACTTTTTTTGCCATTTTTTGACGACTTACGGCCGTATGACGTTTTTTATGACATTTTGAGGTCTGACAAAAATTTGACTTTTTTTGCCATTTTTTGACGACTTACTATAGTATGACGTTTTTTATGACATTTTGAGGTCTGACAAAAATTTGACTTTTTTTGCCATTTTTTGACGCCTTACGGCCGTATGTCGTTTTTTATGACATTTTGAGGTCTTACAAAAATTTGACTTTTTTTGCCATTTTTTGACGCCTTACTATAGTATGTCGTTTTTTATGACATTTTGAGGTATGACAAAAATGTGACTTTTTTTGCCATTTTTTGACGCCTTACGGCCGTATGTCGTTTTTTATGACATTTTGAGGTCTTACAAAAATTTGACTTTTTTTGCCAGTTTTTGACGCCTTACGGCCGTATGTCGTTTTTTATGACATTTTGAGGTCTTACAAAAATTTGACTTTTTTTGCCATTTTTTGACGCCTTACTATAGTATGTCGTTTTTTATGACATTTTGAGGTATGACAAAAATGTGACTTTTTTTGCCATTTTTTGACGCCTTACTATAGTATGTCGTTTTTTATGACATTTTGAGGTCTTACAAAAATTTGACTTTTTTTGCCAGTTTTTGACGCCTTACGGCCGTATGTCGTTTTTTATGACATTTTGAGGTCTTACAAAAATTTGACTTTTTTTGCCAGTTTTTGACGCCTTACGGCCGTATGTCGTTTTTTATGACATTTTGAGGTCTTACAAGAATTTGACTTTTTTTGCCATTTTTTGACGACTTACGGCCGTATGACGTTTTTTATGACATTTTGAGGTCTTACAAAAATTTGACTTTTTTTGCCATTTTTTGACGACTTACGGCCGTATGTCGTTTTTTATGACATTTTGAGGTCTTACAAAAATTTGACTTTTTTTGCTAGTTTTTGACGCCTTACTATAGTATGACGTTTTTATGACATTTTGAGGTCTTACAAAAATTTGACTTTTTTTGCCATTTTTTGACGACTTACTATAGTATGTCGTTTTTTATGACATTTTGAGGTCTGACAAAAATTTGACTTTTTTTGCCATTTTTTGATGCCTTACGGCCGAATGACGTTTTTTATGACATTTTGAGGTCTTACAAAAATGTGACTTTTTTTGCCATCTTTTGACGCCTTACGGCCGTATGGCGTTTTTTATGACATTTTGAGGTCTGACAAAAATTTGACTTTTTTTGCCATTTTTTGATGCCTTACGGCCGTGTGTCGTTTTTTATGACATTTTGAGGTCTTACAAGAATTTGACTTTTTTTGCCATTTTTTGACGACTTACGGCCGTATGTCGTTTTTTATGACATTTTGAGGTCTTACAAAAATGTGACTTTTTTTGCCATTTTTTGACGCCTTACTATAGTATGACATTTTGAGGTATGACAAAAATGTGACTTTTTTTGCCAATTTTGACGCCTTACGGCCGTATGTCATTTTTTATGACATTTTGAGGTCTTACAAAAATTTGATTTTTTTTGCCATTTTTTGACGACTTACTATAGTATGACGTTTTTTATGACATTTTGAGGTCTTACAAAAATTTGACTTTTTTTGCCATTTTTTGACGACTTACGGCCGTATGTCGTTTTTTATGACATTTTGAGGTCTTATAAAAATGTGACTTTTTTTTACCATTTTTTGACGCCTTACTATAGTATGACGTTTTTTATGACATTTTGAGGTCTTACAAAAATTTGACTTTTTTTGCCATTTTTTGACGCCTTACGGCCGTATGACGTTTTTTATGACATTTTGAGGTCTTACAAAAATTTGACTTTTTTTGCCATTTTTTGACGACTTACTATAGTATGACGTTTTTTATGACATTTTGAGGTCTGACAAAAATTTGACTTTTTTTGCCATTTTTTGACGCCTTACTATAGTATGACGTTTTTTATGACATTTTGAGGTCTGACAAACATTTGACTTTTTTTGCCATTTTTTGACGCCTTACGGCCGTATGTCGTTTTTTATGACATTTTGAGGTCTTACAAAAATGTGACTTTTTTTGCCATTTTTTGACGCCTTACTATAGTATGACGTTTTTTATGACATTTTGAGGTCTGACAAACATTTGACTTTTTTTGCCATTTTTTGACGCCTTACGGCCGTATGACATTTTTTATGACATTTTGAGGTCTTACAAAAATTTGACTTTTTTTGCCATTTTTTGACGCCTTACTATAGTATGACGTTTTTTATGACATTTTGAAGTTAGATTTTTGCAACACCTACGCACAGTCACTCAGTGTAAAAAAATGTTATATGTAACATTAAATTCTGTACAGAAACAGAATATTGTTGAATATATTTTTATTATTTAATGTTCTATATTCTGAGTATGTTCTGAGTATGCTGAGTAAATAAACAAAGGGAAAATTGTTCAGTTTTTCTCTTTTTTAATCAAGCAAAACATCTTTTGTGTTAACATACCCTTAGTCTTTGTTCAGAAAATGATAATATATTGCACTTTCAGGGTGTCTTGGACCTAACACATTCAGACAGTTAGAGCAGAAGAACACAGAACAGGGCTGTTTAATAAGCGGGATTTGATGGCCGCATTCCTACACCTATAAAATGCAATTCAATGTGGAAGTAATCCAAGTATTCAGAATACGTTACTCAGACTGAGTGAAAATGGAATACGTTACAAATTACTTTTTTGGGCATGTATTCTCTATTCTGTAACGGAATACATTTTGAAACTATCCTTCCCAACACTGCACACGCACAGTGGTTTTAATTTTTAAATACACATAGTGTTTGAGTATGCATAGTATGTGTGAGCATATGTAGCTTACTTTAGTACACTCTACTGACTGTATATCATGTCTATCATGAGATTGTTTTTATATTGCAAATAAAGTATTCATGTTAAAATCACAGTTCCACTTGCGTCCGTCGTGCGATCGGTTAAAAGGCCTCTCCAAACCAAGCTCCCGGGCTGAATTTCAACCCCAGCCCGCCCCTGATCAATAGAGACCAAAAACAAAAAAATGAACCAGGCTGTAAATATGTTTTTAGGCTGTAAAGTTGGCTATTTTAACACGGGGGTCAATGGAGAATTACTCACTTCTGGAGCCAGCCCCTAGAGGCAGCCGAGAAACGCGAATGCGGAAGTGTTCCTCACTGCTGAAACCTACAACTCCGCCCTTGGTTACGTTCCACTCTGTGCCACCTGCGGCTGTAAGGACACGCTGCTGCGGTACACTGATGCTGCATTTTATAGGGTAAAAAAACGTTCCGACCACCAGCCGGGAACAGACCGGCCGTTCGGGAAACCTCCCGAACCTCCCGATGGCCAGCCCGCCCCTGACACTATGTATTGAATTAAGTTAAAAAGTCACACATGATGTGATGTGAGCTTTACTGTTTACATGTGTTGATCAAGAAAAGTATTCTTCGATACAGACAAATTCTGACAAGGGAAACTTTATTTTCACATATTGTATTTTTAAACTAAATGTGTAATCTCGTAATATTCAACATTCATAAACTTTAATAACATATTTAGTCTCTACTGTACTGTTTGAAAAGACAAATGGAAACTTGTAACGTAATGTAATAGCAGCACTACAGTTAAGAAAAGGAGCGGAGGAGCAGCAAGTTTGAAGTGTCTTCCAACTTTATTTTACTCTTTTACTGTTGTTTTAATTAGTCTCTGAGGGAGAAACTCAGCAAAACTGCATTAATAGAAATAAAACAGAAATACTTTGTTGTCATTGTATAGAATAAAACAGAATTAAGGGCGCTTCTCATGATTAGTACATTAAAGGACACAGGGAGACAGGGAGACAAAACAACCTCAGGAAACAAATACACAGCCAACAACAAAGCTTCTAAAATGATAAGTAAAATAAATAGATGTAATTATTGTGCTTTAATAAATGTATAAGAAGAACAGATCGTATCACTGTCATGAATCAGTGGATTGTGAATGTATGAATGAATGTTTGAATGAATGTTTGTCATCGGTCCGTCTCGCGAGAAGTCGTTGCAAACGTCAGATAACCTTTGGCACAGTTTGGTCTCTGCAGCGGTGAGGAGCAGCTAGAAGGGTCCAAGATGAACAGAGCATTGAACAAAACCAATCTGAGAAATTTGGTAAGTGTGTGACAGTTAGAGCTTAACAACATAACTTAAACAGACATTGCATTGCTCTGTTACACCAGACGAAAAGCATGAAACGTGTCAGTTAGCTTTCTTGTGTTTTTTTTTTCTGCAGCTTCTAGCTTGCTGGCTGGCTGGCGAGCTAATTCAGGTCGTCCTCGAGTGGCACGCCGTGGTCCAGTTTTGAATTATAGCATGTGGCAGGATTGTTGACTTATTTTGACTTAAATTTTACATATAGATCGGGATATAACAAGAATACAAGTTGAACGTTTTTGGTTTTGAGCCAGTGCTAGTTGGTGTTAGCATAACTAGCCGAGTGGTTATGAAACCTCTTGGCGTTAAACAACAGTTACGAAACTAAGGTGTTATCAAAGCGTTACCAACATGTTATTAAAGGCATTCAATCTCCCGTGAGACAGCAGCATATAATATGTTTAAAAATAACGTGGCATTTTATGTTTTCTCTGTTTGCTTGACTTCATCTAAATGACCTTTCATAGCTGATAATGTTCAGTCATATCAAGATGAGGCCGGTATTATCCTGCTTTACTCTGAGCCTGATGCAGCTGTTTCAAAGGTTGTTAACCCACCAATACAGGGTTGTTCTTGATTTCATCTGCAGTGCTCTTTTGAATCGATATGAATAATTAGTGCCCCTAAAATCTATTCAAATACTGTTTAATGAAATATATTCATTCACAGAACTGAGTAATATTACAATATAAATACATATATCTTGCTCACCCTTTATCATATGGGAAGTTTATCAGGTAAACAGGCAGAAATAACAGCTCAAAAATCAAAATCTTTATCCGCAAATTTGATTTGATAATTGGCTTACATGACATTGTTCTATTGACACGTTATATACGTTTATGTGTGCTGTATGCTGATATGTCAACATTTTCTCCAACAGACTGGTCTCCTCCGAAGGTTTCAAAGCACCTTGGTGGTTGCAGAGCACAACAATGAAAAGCTGACCCCTATTACACTGAATGCCATCACCGCTGCCAGTAAGCTGGGTGGAGAGGTGTCTTGTCTTGTTGCTGGAACAAGCTGTTCAAAGGTGGGCAAAGCTGTTGAGACAGACCTGGTTAAGGGATTACAAAATGTGCTGTATTTGTGATAGTATTTAGTTGCTCTTTTGGCTATTTCATATCGTGTTAACAAATGGATAAGTGAAGACACAGGAGAGCTAAGAATTTAGACATATGCATCTTGAACATGTTCATGGGAGATGAGAAGGTAATAGAAAGTCACAAGGAAAACTAGATACATCAAATGATTTTTGTCTCATCTCAGGTTGTGGAGCAAATCAGCAAAGTACAAGGTGTGAAGAAGGTTCTGGTCGCCCAACATGATTCTTTCAAAGGTGCCATGCCAGGTTTGTGACACCATCAGTGGCTGTTTTTTTTTTTTTTTGGCCCTTGCACACGGAGCAAAACATACTAAACTTTCTCTTAATAATCTGTTTCACAGTCCCACATATTCATAGCTGGAGGATGTTGTTCTTGACTTGCTAAAGGGTATCTTAGCTGTAGTAACTGCTAACATTTACTTTCCCGTTTGCAAAAACAAAAACAACGTCCATCTTTCTCCAGAGGAGTTGACTCCACTCATCCTGGCCACACAAAAGCAATTCAGCTTCACCCACATCTGTGCTGGTGCATCTGCCTTTGGAAAGGTAAAGGAAATTCACAGTCACAGTCAAGTTGCAGAAATATTTCAAAATGCATTTTTTTCACATAAAATTGCTGATTTTAAAAGCTTACACTGGCATAAGTTTTTACAAAATATCCCAACAATTCACAAAACTCTTTCTACCCAATAACTCTGTTGTCTACATGTACAGTCCTTCCTCCTCTTGATACTTTAAATGCAAGAGTATGATTGGTCTGTATTTCTCAGCTAATTCACCATTTTGTTTGCAGAACCTGCTTCCAAGAGTGGCTGCCAAGTTGGATGTTGCCCCAATTTCAGATATTATTGAGATCAAGTCTGCAGACACTTTTGTCAGAACCATTTATGCAGGTAAGCCTGTTATGTTAAAGAAGTAACAAGTGATTTCTTTTTTTCTTCATCCTCTTATAAATTTCTTCATTAGTTTTTCTGAAGAAATATTAAATCATGTTACCTGGCTTTGGCACAACCTTGATATGACACACATATAACATAAACACTGCTCAGTTTTTGCAAGAGGAATTGGCTCTGGCAAGTTCGCATCAGTTTTTTTTTAAATATTGTAATTTTATAGGAAATGCTCTCAGCACTGTGAAGTGTAATGAACCGATCAAGATCTTCACCGTCAGAGGGACATCCTTTGAGGCAGCTTCAACAGAGGGAGGAAGTGCCACATCAGAAGATGGTACAGTAGCTTACAGATTCATTCAAAGCGCTCTGCTGCAGTGCATGCTAAGAAATTGTCTGATATTCTGGATGCTGTTTCATAATATAAAAAGAAGAGCTACAGTCAGCCTCTACAAGCCTTATTTGTCATTGCAAGCTTTTATTCTTATTGATCCTTATTGATCCTTGATGATCCTGATTATCTGCAGTGAATGCCCCTTCACCTACTGGAGTTTCTGAGTGGCTGGAGCAGAGTCTCACGAAGAGCGACCGTCCAGAGCTGACAAGTGCTAAAGTTGTGGTGTCAGGAGGTATGAGTCAACTGTCTCTCTCTTTGTGTTATGTATGACAAATTAAGGGCAAACAGTGTGACCATAGAAAATATTTGGGCTGGAATTTATTATCGAGAAGTAATTTGTTAGCAAAGTCACTGTATATATATTAGGGATGGGGCCGATAACAGGCTGCAAACTGTCTCATTACTCCGCGTCACATTGAGACAGGCCTCTACATTGAGCAGCACCGTGGCTATCCAACTTTTCAGCACATGTCCGCTGTGTGGAAATATTTTGCACTAGAAACACCACGAAACAAGACAGCAACGTGCAATGTTTGCTAAGCCGTTATACCGAGGGGCGGAAGCTCCGTGGTAATAAGGTGGTAATAAGTAGCGATTAGCTCGATGCTAACATAATATGGAGAATCCCTTCGACGGGCTAGCGCATTAGCATCGGTCGCGCCATTAACTTTTACACACAAACGATAAACCAAAGCGGGACACCATTACAGGTAAGTCACACTTGTAATTCACACACCAACAATATATTACTCACAGACTTATGTAACTTCTAGGTGCAGCAGGAAGAAAATAAACCGTGAGTGAGCTTCTGCCCCTCGGGATATTTGAGATTTGAGAAACTTTGATTTGTTGCTGCTACAAGAGCCAGTATACTTCATTTGTGCTGATCAGATCAAGCAGCCCTTTTTATTTCTGTTTTATTTGGAGAGGGGTAGTCTAAAAGAAGGTTACCCTTTATGAGTGTCTTTTGAATTTAATAAATATTGTTTGTTAACAGGATTTCCTATTTTTCTGACCTTATACTTACCTCAAGTTGCCTTTTGGGAAATACATGCATACATTCATACATACCATACTTGCCTGTAGAGAAAATTTATTACAGCATCATATAAAATCAACAATAATGATAATAATAATATTAAAGCAAACAGAGCTCTGGTATCGGAATAGTATCAGGAACAGCAGATATCCAAATTCAGGTGTCGGGATCGGATCGGAAGTGAAAAAATGTGGATGGTACATCCCTAATATAGAATAGAATAGAATAGAATAGAGTTTTATTTGCCATTTGCACAGATACACTGCAGTACATGTGCATTGGAATTCTTGTGCATCCCTCCCCAGAGTCAAGCTTAAGGTTTAAATAATACAATAAAATAAGAAATAAGAAATAAAATAAAATAACCAAGAAATAATACAAAAGAAGAGCGAGATAGTGCACTTAAAATACAGGGAAGATTCTTAGAAAATTAGGTGCCTAATATAGGCACACTGTCACTTCCTGTATGTGATGTTTCACATGGTGATCTTAACAGGCATATTGCACATGGGATATTGCAAATATTTTAGAATATTTTTGAATTGTTTCACATGGTGAAAATAAGGACATATTTCACATAGTGATAACAGATTGTTTTTGACGTTTTTTTGCACATTGACAGGGTTATGATATGTAGTAGCTTCTTCCCTCCTTAATGTCCTGTGCCACTGTTCTGACAGTGGCTGGGAAGAAGCTGTTGTGGAGGCGGGCTCTGTGGGCACTGATGCTCACCGGCCTGCGATGCCTCAGGTTGTAGCCTGAGTCCACCCATTGAAACAAAGCACGAGCTGGATGGTGTTTGTCTTTCAGGATGCTCTGTGCTTTGCGTCTGCAGCGCTCGGTGCTGCAGCGCTCGGTGTATATATTATAATGTATATATTATAATCAAAGCAGTGCTTTAGTACCTTTATTGTAGGTTGGACTGATTTTTGTATTGTTGGAATTATTAGGACAATCAGAATCATCCTATTTTGTTGGCCAGGGGTTAGGGTTTGAAGAGAATTCAATAGGACGTGCTAGTTCAAATTTTTATTTGTATGGCAATTGTATTTTTTTTTTTCTCGTCAGGTAGGGGCTTGAAGAGCGGGGATAACTTCAAGCTGCTTTATGACCTTGCTGACAAACTGAATGCTGCAGGTAGGGTGGGATCATCATGATGTGTGTTTATAAATTGTTCTTATTTTTACTATTGGAGAAATTAAATCGCATATTTTTCTTTTTTCAGTTGGTGCATCCAGAGCTGCAGTGGATGCTGGGTATGTCCCAAACGACTTGCAGGTTGGACAGACTGGCAAGATTGTGGCACCGGTAAGTTATTCCAGTTCTGAAGTGCTTATTTGGATTTACCTCATTTTGTGCAACATATCACGAAAATAGAGAGAGGAATGTTATCATGTCAAAATGTTAATAGATTCAAAACTATGTTGTAAAGGCAGGCAATTCTTGAACTCAGTTGCGGTGTCATAGTGTACAAACCTACTGCTTCAGACAAATGCCTGTTAGCCATTACATAGTATGCTCGCAATCCAGTATCATCAGGATGTCTGCTCTGCCCTTTTAAAAAGGTTAAGTTCCCATTATGTGATTCAGCCGGGTTACCCCAGCTGTGATTATCCACACATTAGGCCCTGCAAAATGTACTTGATGGCACATTTAGGGCCCTTAAATGATTTAGCTGATCCATTAAAGCGGAGTGCAGTGGATGTCTGGTCGGAGCCTCAGACCAGGGCAGACTGTCCAAATTGGATTTTCCAAATGTTATGACAAGCATGTTGGATTTTGCTAAGTTAATTAAATATAAATTAAGTTTGCTTTGTTTTTTTCACCCTACCAATCTAAAAATGTTTAGTGTATTCAGTGAAATAAAAGATTCATGTTTTATTCACGTGTATGCATGTAAGACAATATCTCTTCTGTGCTGATTAAAGCACAATTTATTTTCACAAAATTTTAGCGTAAACATGAGAGTCAAATGTCTTTGACCAGCGGTTAGTCTCTGAATTGTTCACTCTAATGGAAACTTAACGCTTCATAAACTGATGTGTCTGGTCGGTTAAAAATGTTGCTCTATGCATTATCTGTAGTTGTGAGACACTTGTGTTCATACACCGATGCTTTGCTCCACTGAGACAACATTAAATAATCACTGAAATATTCATATGATAGTGCATTAAACAGAGAGACAGAGATGGTTTTCCCAGCAGGTTTCGGGAGATGTGAGAATGGCTGACCCTTGACACACACACAGTGCCCCAGCACAGATTACACATCCGTGGCCATTATACCATCAGTCACCTCGGGTGTATCATAGTTCTGAGGCGTACCTTTTCCAGAAGCATGAGATTACACTTCATGTCAACAGTAACCGTTGCCTGGTTGTCTTCTCTTCTTGTCCACAGGAGTTGTACATTGCTGTCGGTATCTCCGGAGCTATTCAGCACCTGGCTGGAATGAAAGATAGCAAGGTAACACCACTGAAGCCAAGGATTTCCCCATCATCCCCCCTTTCTTATTATTTTTCAGTTTTTTAAGCTATATATGAAACACAACACAGTGTGCCACTTACAATGTAGAATTTTACGAACACTAATTTCATCAAGTAGCCTTAGTTGTCTCTAGTTTGGGCACAGACATTTGGCAACATTTGTAAAAACAGTTGTTGCTTTGCTTCAAAGCACTTAGTACCACATGAAGTAAAATTTGAAGTTGCATGCCAGTGAGTACCCATCTCACACACAATCAGTACACAGCACCCGCAACCATAACTCTAGTCGCCACACCCTTTGATATGGTGTCTGGATGTTTTTGTATTGTTTACCGTTAAAACCACATTAGGCTGTTAAAACAGTACAGTCCTGTGGCATTCTGCATTTAAGTCTAAGCATTTAAAACTTGTTCTTTTTTTATTTTATTTAGACAATTGTTGCTATCAACAAGGACCCAGAAGCTCCCATTTTCCAGGTAGCCGACTATGGCTTGGTAGCTGATCTTTTCAAGGTGAGTGTCTAGGATTGATATTGCCGCAGGCTTTTACATTAGGAAACAACTGAGTAGTGATGCCAAAACACTGCTCACGTACCTTGTGCCTGGACGTCCACTGCATGTTTTGACAGCTGAGAGTCCAGAGTGACAGTCAGAATATAACATTTGCTTTCTCACTGATAAATTTTGCACGATGCCTTATTCCACCTAATGGAAATGTGCATCTGTTGAATTATTAAGCTCTTGAATTAATCAGAGGAGAGTTGTGACTGAAGCTGGCTGCTCTGAGAGAAACACATTAGCATCTCAGAAGATTTAAAAAGTGATCAATAGTTACTTTAAAGGTTGCTTCAGTTTTGTATTCAGCTTCTACTTGCCAGACCTTTTACACGCTTAGCTGCTTTCTTGTATCAGCCTGGCACTTGGGGATAGTGAGCCAGGACTGTTGGCTGGTTGGAAAGGCTAGTAGGTTATATTTTCATGTGTGTCCTGTTGGTCATGTTTTATTTAGCCCCTCAGCAGAGCATGAGCAGCCCAGGTGTCCTGACAAACTCTATAGATGTGATTAGCAATAATAGCTTGTGGCACTAGAGTTGTGACCCACTGGATGAGATCACCTTACATGTGATCACTCCTCGGATAGCTGATTAAAATGGATGGGCTTTCTACTTTTTCCCCAAATGGACAATTGATACCTCAGACCAGCTCAGACAGTGACTGATGATTCAGTACTGACGTTGCTCAACTCACAAGGAGAGAGATTTGTATAATTTTGTACTCAAATTTACCTCAAAAGGCTTTTGAATTTGTCTTCTTTAAATCTACATGACGGGCAATATTAGTGTGTTTATTTATGGGCTAGATGCCTCCCTTGTACTGTAGAATGTCGCCCCACATTTATCAACTGTGATAAATGTTTGTATGCTTGCAGCCTGCTGCTGTCTTGATAAATCTCAGTGTGCTCATTTATGCCGTGAGCACCAGCACGCTTGATGGTTTGTGTAATAAACTCATAGATCTTATTATATGGAATAGGCTGGGGATCAAAGTGACAGGTGCTGGTGAGCATCCCCACATGTAGAGGCGAACAGAAGTAACTTGAACTTCATTTTTCTGCCTAAATTATTTCGACTGTGTATTTAGTTGTTTTGGTCATACAATCATTAATTTGAAAGTACACTGGTGTGACAACAGTCATGTAGTTTGAGTTTTCAGGGCTACAACAAACTCCTGCAGTAAATACACTGAACAGAAAATATTTGCTGAGTTTGTTCCTGTCATAATGCAAGTGTAAAATGTCGATAAAGTATTAAAGTCTGTGCTGTTTTCAGGCTGTTCCTGAGATGACTGAAGTACTGAGCAAGTGAGGAGAACCAAAAGCCCACCAAACGTCCACTGCACAGCTGTGAGAGTGACCACGGGATCTTATAGCCGCTGCCTTAACAAATTTCTGAAGCCGTGAGTCTGCGTGCAGAAAGAATTTCATGATCAACATCTCTGACTGGCATCAGAAGAACACCAAATGTCAGTTTTTACATATATATATATTTACTGTACATGCATTAAGTATCAGCGAATAAGCCCCTACTTACCTTTGGCAAGAAGTTCTTTTATGCCTGCAGAAGTGATGTAAGTTGTATTTAATTTTAGGGTACAGTAAAGGAAATCTTTGGGAATGCTTACCTTATCTTTAGACTTCTGACTGTGACGTAGCTGGCTGTGAGATGTAGGTGTTCACGCTGACCTAGAGAGTGTGTAATTATTGAGATGTTTTTGGAAAACGATGTATTAAAACGACAACTAATAACTGTCTTTCTTGTTTTGCCATGATTGCCCTTTATTGGGTTCATTTTGTAATGCCCTCTTTCCATTGTCAAGATAGAAAATGCCTGTTGATAGTACAATAAACAGGGTTAGTTTGCAATATTTAAGTGGCAGATCTTGAAGGTTCATGCTATAATTTTCTTCCTATCATTTTATTGTAGCACTGGTCCCTCACTATTTTTTGGCTGTGATATAATGATTAAGCCTATCCTGAAATATTTACACAGCTTCCAAAGATCATAAAAAGGTAGTACTTTAGACCTGAATGATGTGAAATCCATCATATCCAGTTAGATTTTGAATTATTTTGGTGAGTGAGGGACATGCTGTGGTTTTCAAAATCTCAGTAAACACTGACTCAGCTGGGTTTGGTCAGCTTCGAGTCATGGCACCTGGATGAAAAACTGATTCATTTGAATCAGCCACCAGTCAAAAGATTTCCCTACTCTTTCCACTTACAGAATTTAGATAAAAATGTTAACATTTCTAATATATAAAGACAAAGATTAGAAAGAAGTTGAGACTGATCCGATGTACCCTGCAGCAGTCCGTCAAAGAGGACTGTTCTTGGTGAGTTTGGAGACACTAGACTGACTACCAAAACAGCTGACGCTTGTGTTAAATCCATGTCTTGTAGCTTGGAGGAACTGATTCACAGTTTATAGCTCTCCAATAAATCATCAGCATCTCCAATTCCTACAAAGTGTATCAGAGGAACTAAGCCCTCAGCACCGTCCTCTCACTGGTTTAATTTCCTAGAAAATCAAACCGCAACTTTACATATCAAAAGCCAGATTTTCTGCACAGACCAGTTGTCTGAAAATTTTGGGCTCGAGCCCTGTTGCTGGTTTCTTTTAGTAAAATTTTTTCATAAAACTCTTTGTGAGTGTCAATTCCTGATAAGTGGTGCCTGATATTATCAAGTCTGTCTCCTTCTGTCCTCCTTTCCCTATTTGTGCTGCTCCGGCAAGTTCATCCTCTCAGCTCCAACGATACAAAGAGGCTGACAGACATACAGTTTATGTGCCTGTGACTCCCAACGACATGGGAGTTAAGTAAAGCGTTAATTTTTGCGGTTGATCTGAAGAGCGATTCTTGTGAAGTTCATGTCAGACGGAGTCTTATGTCTCTGACAGACGGTTGACTGGGGTGTCCACTGGATCCATCATCCTGTACTTTTCCGCTATAAGAGGCTCGTTGCCCTGCAGATGGATGATCGGCTTAGAGTGGAGTCCAACTCTGCTCTCCTGGTTCCTCTTGTTGTAGATGTTGACCCTGTGCTCCAGCTCAGGGCTGGTTTTGGTGGAGCCTGCCGGGCTGGGTGGTTTAAGGTTGACAGGGTCCAGGCCCTTCTGTGTGAGACAGGAGTCCTCGGACAGAGAGGAGAGCAGCTCCTGCACCACAGCGCTGGGACTCCCTCTCGGCTGAGTGCCCAGGGCTAGAGGGCTGCTGTAGGGTGGAGGGTAGCAGCGTTGGTCGCTGTAGTCTGTTGAGGTGGAGGCCTCTCGCACCGTGGAGCTGCAGTCCGTGGTGGAGCCTAGCGTGTGGCTGCTGATGCTGTGCTGGCGGGCGCTGAAGCTGGTACGGGACACTGTGGTCGTGGAGGCTTCGCTGACTGAGCTGCCGGTCCGCTGCAAACAGCTGGACGGCACTGCATCGGCACTCACCAAAGAGGAGGGAAACTGGCTGGGGTTATTAGGCAGGTGCACGTCTATGGCTGCTGTGGTGATGACGCGGGCAGGGTCTGGGATCCCCATATCTAAAAGTACAACACATAATGTATTGAAATATCATGGTGTGACGTGCTGTTGAAAAGACTGAAGTAGGATTTTGATGATGCTCACCACTGCTCGGCTCACTGTAGTACTGGCTGATGTAGTTGTTCATGTCATCTTGGCCGTGGTGATCTGAAGAGGATAAAAATGTCCACTTAATGTACTTTATCTCAGAAACAATAAAAGTGAATCCAGTGTGAATTTACATCATGTTTCTTAAGCGCAAGGTGCTCTTGTCTGACCAAAAAGTCCAAAACCCAAAGTATAAATTTTGCAATCATAAAACAGAAAAGCAGCAAATCACCTGACAGAAAGTGAAATGAGTAGATGCTACTTGATAAACTCACTTATCAGTCTTTTTTTTTTGTTCCTCTTCTAATAGATTAATCAGTATTGTTGTTGTTTTAGCCTTGCCTGAGTGAGCAACACTTGGTGTGTATGTTTCACGGATCCAAAATCACAGTTTCTCTTAAGTGCTAGCCAACATCCCACAGGACTGTTAAATAGCCCATAATCATTTATGTTTGGGCGTCATTTATTCTATGAATTTCCCAACAGGGGCCGCTCATTTCTTTTTTTTGGCCTAGAATGTGACAAGGATCATCTCCGGATGATCAATACCACATGAGTATATGAGAATCAGGCCCAGTTAAAAGGATGTCGGACTAGAAACCCTGTGGCTCAGATGTATGGCAGGTTGCACTATGATTTATAGCTTTGATAAAAGGAAAAGCCTCACTGTTTTGAGCCCTGACAGCGCTTTGTTGCTTTAAGTCCTGTAAGTTATGGACTGTCACGGTGTGAAAGGTTTATAGTCCACCTAGATGTGGCACCAGAATTTTGATGTGGATTGTGAGATGAATGTTTTTGAGAAGAGGACACCACCACTGTGCTGGTGTGTAATGTCCACTATAAACACACAGCCCTAATCTGCAACATTTGAGAGTTGGAGCAAATGATTACTATTTCCAAAATTTGCTATTTGGTATCATGTTTTCTACTATTTTTTTGTTGCTTTTAGTAACCAGAAAGCCGCTTCCATAGCAACACACTGATCATCTCTACATTTAGCCATCAGCTTCTGTGAAAGTTGATATTCTTAAACGTCCAACACAGGGCCTAGACTCCCCCTAGTAGACAGAGGTTTTTGATAGTCTGTAATACAAAGGACTTTGGTGTTCCAGACGGTTACCTGCAGGCCCCCCGGGCTCTCTAGCTTTAGCTGGACCGTGATGCTCGGAGGCTCCAGGGGCCAGTCCATCCACCTCCTGGAAAGTGCTGCTTTGTTTACCCCACATATGGTGGATCTGCATGGCTGCTTCACGCTCTGCTACCAGATCCAGGTCCTGCTGGGCCAGGTGGGCCCTCAGCTGCCTGATTTCAAACTTGAAGGAAAGAGGGACAAATGGATTTTCCTCTTGACATTCAGTGCAAACACACACAGGTAATTTTTAGGACTGTCTATCACCAACTGAATACTGTATATTCATGCTAATATGCCATTCTCTTATGTTCTGAGATTTTATTTGCATTTTATGCCCCTGTTTAACTGTGCTGGCTGTATTGCTTGCATCATTGCAGACCTTTACACATACAGTACTGTGTGCATGTGCCAAACTGCACATTCCAATCTCTCTAATAGTTGCAATATAACTCTCAGATATAGACTAGACACTTCTGAGAAACATAGAGCACTCAGTGGATGCACTTGCAGTTACACTAGATTATTAAATTGTGAAGTTGTCAATAGATTGATTTGAGATAATGCACAGCGCTGGCTATGTGATATCCTCAAGACTGCTGTAAAAGGTTTTATCTAGTGATAATATGGGATCATTTTTGTCTTTTATGCCTTTCAGAGTACAGATTTATCTTAGTCTTTTCTTGTATAACACTTTGCTGCCCTCTGCTGGTTAAATGCTGAAAAATAAATTGTAAAAGGAAATCTGCACGCTTTAAGTAGAGATATGAGATACATACTGCCTGTTCCTGGCAGATCTGAGTGAGACGGTCAAGCTGTTCCTCCCTCACCGCCTTGGCCTTCTCATACTGCTGGATCTCCAGCTCCATCTCCACCTTCACTTGCAGCACATAGGCTAGAACAACAGGGCACATTATAGTCAGATTTCCGGCAAAAGAAACAGTTAATCTTGAATCTCTCAAAACCACAGTTCTGTTGAAATAAATCCTGCATATTTTTGGCATTTAGTGGCTCATAACTAGGTCTGCTACCAACATAACATAACATAACATAACATAACATAACATAACATAACATAACATAACATAACATAACATAACATAACATAACATAACATAACATAACATAACATAACCCTGTACATAAGGTGAACAAAGTGACATTACTGGGATCCTGCAAACAGTGCCACCTTTCTGAGGCTTCAGTCACGTTCAGTTTTTGTTGAGGCTGTGTCAGAAAAGGTAGGTAATAGTTTGTGTCGTGTTTGTGTTTAAATGTGTTAAATTGAGCAGCTAGTGTACAAGATGACGACAGGGTTTGAACTAAGCTCACACTCACATGCAATTTCCCCACTGAAGGACTAATAAAGGATTTTCTTATCTCACCAATCATCCCCTTGAATATGTATTGTACTATGTTTAAAAACCACCAGGGGGAGCAATATTGTTAAAAAAAAATCATCCTTCCCAATAAATGAAATGCTCTGTATGTACCTATATGATAAAAAAAAATCATTTTCATGTAGCAGCTACTGTGTGAGCAGTGAAACCACAGGTTCGTTGCGTCAAATGATGCCCTACCATGATTCCTGGTGAAAAAAATAAAACGTGAGGAAGAAATGACTGAGCAAACAACCTCTAGATTGAATGTAACCAATACCGCAGAGAGCACACTGCAGCATCTATCTCTGTTACCTGACAGTAAAGGACAGGACACAGGGGACATCAGCCCCCAGCCCCTCAGCCCCCCGGCCCCTCCCAGCCTCACCATCAATGATCCTCTTGACCCTCCAGATGCGCAGTGTGATGATGAGACCAATAGCATCCCAGGGGCTGCTGGGGCCGTTGGCCACTGTGGAGGCCACCATGGGGGCCAGGGAGAGGACGATGACAGCTCCATCAAACACCTGGGGAAATACACACACACACACGTACACATCAGGTTACTGTTGTGTCTGTAGCTTCCACAGTACCCACATTGAGGTATGACATTGAGGGAATGACACTGCAGTGAAATGGGCCCCGAGTCAGGTCTAATGGGACCCATGGGAGCTTACCTCTACTTTGTTCTCTATGTAATCCCATATCCCCAACACCACGATCCTGAACACCGTCTGAGACAGAGATGGAGACAGAGAGCAGGTTACACACAAGGTAAGATGGACAAAAACAACTAAAGGACAACTAACCTGAGGCTGGATGATGGAGACAGAACACAGACAGTAGTAAATGGCATTTGCAGTTGTGATTCATATTTCTTTTGTCCCTCCACTGGTAATTCATCAGTGACATCATATTCATACACATCACAGGCGGCACGATAGGATTTCATCTAAACAATTAGAGACACCACATTTAGCTCCTTCTGCTGACACAGCAGGAGCTGCAGAGGGCAAACAACTCTCTCCCTTCCGCTCTGTTCCTCTTCTGCTATAACCTAACTCCCATCCTCATTTCAGACATTCAAGGTTGCGCTGGAGCAGAAATCAGCCTCCCTGCTGTTTCCACTGCTTCAGTGTGGCACTGAGGGCTTGTATTTATTGATAGGTAAAACTCCAGCTCCAAAAAAAAAAGTTAGCAGTAGGGGTGATCACATGTAAGGGGAACTAAGACAAATGTGGCTGGCTGTAAAGAAAATGGTAATCGATACGGCACACCTGAGGCCTCGAAATCATTTAAAACCAGTGGCACAGAAAAGCTCCATCTGCATTTTAAAGTGTTTGTGCTGCGGATCAATCGAATAACCCGAGAGGGACCAGCCGTGCTGGCTTTAACAACAGGAGTTATGTAAGTTTTGTTTTTTTTTGTTTTTGTTTTTTTCAAAAATACTGAGGTAGATCTTTCTTGTATGAGTTTTAATATTTCAGTTAGATATGCTATCAATGGAACTGTACACAAGTCCACCACTAATCAGAATCTAATCATGAGGTGACAGAGGGCACGGGGGGGGGGCAGCGTTTCAGTGTTGTTAGTATTATGATGAGAATCTCTTGGTGTGCTTCACTGGCCCCACATACTGCACAACGGAGCATTAATCGACAAGCCGCTGCATCAGCTGTAAGTGAGACTGTTTTTGTGTCGAGAAGGGAAATGATGGAGACTCACCTCGGTGAAGAACACGGAGAGGATAGCCAGGCTGATCCAGTGGATGATGCTGGCAAACTGGAACGCGTTGTTAACTGCAGGGATAAAACAGAGAAACTGGCTGGTTTATTATTATTTTTTTGTTTCCATCAGCAATTATTTGCTGCCTAACATTGTCAAGGTGCAGTGAGGTGGTGCAAATACAGTAGGTGCATCCATGGACACACACACACGCACCTACATAAATGTGCAGACAGAGGCATGAAGCAACATCATAAATATGAATTTGCCATATTCTGTAGACGTACATGTCTGTATCTTCCTGTCTATTCATCAGGCTCATTGTGGAAAGCCTCAAACAGAGCTCGGCTGTCAGCTGAGGAATTTCTCTTCACATGCCACCTCTCCCCCCATCTGTCTTTGTTTGCCGTGTTCAGTGATCTGTCTATCAGTCCATTGATCTTCCTCCAGTCCTCCCCACGCCCATCCAACCAGCCAACTCTGTATTGCCTGATTCCTTTGTCCACAAATCTCCCTCCACGCATTTGTCTCACTTTTCCCCCTCTCGTCTGTCTGTGTGTCCCAGGGGAACAGTTAAGACTTGAATGCATTTAGTTACTGCTGGAGCGACAGTGCCTGCATGTGTGTTCTTCACTCAGCTCTCTGCCATCAAACAGGTCACAACCCCTGACCTTCTGCTTATGATATATGAGGGTGTATCCACAAGGCCAGATAATGTACAAGGAGGTGATACCAGGGTGACATGGGTCACATTGGTATTTCGACCACCTGACATTTTGTGTTAGCTGTGGAATACTAATAGGGGGGTTATATTCCCCAGACCATGATTGATCAGAGCCTCTGGTCCCGGAATAGATCATCAGTGACACAGACTCATTATACAGTACATATATAAGACCAGGTTAGCAGCTAGTATTTACTCTGTTCTGCACAGGGTCACATATATGCTGCACACTGATTTATGCTCCTTCAGATACAAACGCTGTCCTGAATTATATTAAAATCAAACACTATAAATGATTTCATAGTGTAGTATGACCTTTTTACCAACCACTGTCCCACCTGAGGGATCGCAGATGACAAAACATTCACAGACTGCTAATACTGTGATATGTTGTATGAATAATTTGCTCAGTTTTCATTCAATATTATTATGTACTATAATGCTACACACTGTTAATGTTATCACTGGCTCTAATAAAATAAAGGTGGCTTGCCAGAAAAGGAAGGTGTTGCTCATTTGCAGCGTAATGGTAACAGCTGTTACCTGCTGCATAATATTGCCAGGTGTGGGTAAATGGTCCCTGTCCTTAATTAAAAAGCACCTTCATCTATGAAATTTATTTTTCCAACCAATTTTTGTTAAATTATGAGAAAAAGTTTCTGTGTTGTCTGTCATTAACTCTTGTTATAATGCTGTAACTTCTATGAGCACATGATCTACCTAAAGCTTAGTGTTTGCTCTATTTAAGGTCTTGAGGACTTGCTCCTTTGTGTCTATACATTGACCCAGTGCCTTTGTGTAACAATTAGTAAACAATTGTGCTGAGTAGTCCACTTTTCTCCCTCTCCAAGAATGCTATTGCTAGCCAAGTTGCTAGTACTCACACTGCAACAGCTTGGTGTCTATGAGCAGCTCCAGTGTCAGCAGCAGCACCACCAGGATGACACAGGCCACCAGGAAACAGTTGAAGCCCGCCGACAGCAGACAGACCTGCCACAGCGCTGCCCTTCTTCCGCAGCACGGCTTCAGCCAGTTCGACCTGAGCAGAGGGGGGCAGAGGAGGGGGGAAAGCATTTAGAGGAGCTGTGGGTACAAAGATAAATGGTGGGCCTTGTTGTGGTGGTTATTTTAAAATGTAATACTGGTACAGAGAGCAAATCTGACAGCCAGCCTACAAGGTCAAATCAATAAAACACAAGGAACGTCAAGATACACAAATCGTGAGGCGTATTCAGCCTTGACTTTGCTCAGTTTTCATTCAACGTGCTTCTAAATGATTTTCAGCAGAGGGCACTATTCTGCATGCAAATCATACAAATGCAGAGCATGCTTGCTGAAATTAATTTACACTTCAGTTCAATGCAAAGCATAAATACATGTCCTGCTGGCACCGAGGTGATATATTAGTATGGATTAATTCTGTGCAGGAATTCATGTCATTTCTTCTTTGCCGCTTTCCTCATCTCCTCATAAAACCATTCATTCTTTCCTTTTCTGCCACTGTCCTCTTCCCATTAGAGCTCTCCTTTTATACCATCACCAGGCAGTGTAGTCTACCTAAGACAACAGCCATTACTTTGTTGGTTGGTTTCTATTTTTGGAATCAGATTACATGACATCTGTTGTAATACACATCCGAGCATATAGTTTTTGTTTCATCCGAACATGCATTGCAGAGCTGATGCAAAACATGTTCTTTACTCTCTACATGTAGAGCCGCAAAGTCAGTAAAGTGTGGTTCTGGAGAGATTAGAGTGTCACATGCTTAATTCTCCCCCCTGCTGCTTCACTAGGTGACAGGATGGATCTCTCTCAACTGGCTAGCTGACTGGCTGGCTGAATGCTAATCTGGGCGACTGGTGTGCTAACAACCTGGCTGGTAGTTAGCTCACTTGTTATCCTTTTGTTTGTGCTCTGGAGCAATGACTAGCTAGGTGGCTGGCTGACTGACTGACTGCATGAGACAGCTCCTCCAGCATGCACCCATCTGGAGGATTCAGTCACATGCAGCCAAAAAGAAGATTGCTTAACTGAATGACAATGTTTTTCATCAGATTTTTCCATGACAGTGTTTGTACTCTCATACCTGCATGCCTGGCTGCTTGTTTGATAGAACATCAGAGTGAAGAGATGAGGGAGAAATTTGGATCATTCATAATTCCTGTTCCTAGAACTAGTGGTTTAGCAGCTACTGCTTTTACATCTCCCTCCACATTGGAATATATTTTCCATTATTTTGGAGTGTGCCGGTGAGCTCGCTGCTTGTCCAGGTACACTGGGTCGGAAGATGTGAGTGGCAGACCTGCCTTAAATCCATCCCTACTCTCCGATTCAAATTCCTCCAATCAGAGCCTGTGACTGACTGAAACTCCAGGGGATTTATGGTCAATAAATAATGACAAATCTCCAGGAGGCACACTGGGCTTTCCCTTCCTGTCACAGCTTTGCATTCCACACACGCTACTCAGATGTACTCTTAGAAAACCAGACACAAAAAAGGGAGGTGTGTGTGTGTGTGTGTGTGTGTGTGTGTGTAGGAGGGGAGCTGGGTGCTGTCCTTTCTCAGAAGCAGGACTGAGAAAGGCAGTACGTTCCTTCGAAAATAGCAGCTATCCGTTGTCACCAGTCCCCCATAGGAGGAAAGCTACGGGCAATATCTGTCAGAGGACAAGAGAGGATGATTTATTCTACCCCTGCTTCAGCTCAGAATGAAGGCGGCAAACACTGAGAGAGGAAGCGGGGTACAGCTGGTTCAAAGGCATTGGGACTCATCCAAAACTGGAGAGAGAGCCAGAGAGGAAGGAGGGGGAGCTGGAGAAGGAAGAATCAGAAAGAGAGAACAGAGGAAGATGCTGATTGAGTTGAAATTGAGAGAAGAATGATTCCGGCTTATTATAATGTGGGTTTTATTAGTCTGAATTCTGCTCATCACAGTAACGATAGCACTGTACTCAGAAAGGTGGTTGCTTGGATTTATGAATGTGGCAACATTCATAAATCCAACAAAGAAGTCCACTGAGGTATGTAACACCAGCGAAGATCATACATGTTTTAACAAACCCCAGGTTAGGTAAAGGTATTTGGAATTTAGGCTGCAACCAATTGTTTGATTAATCATTTAGTCTATAAATAGTCAGAAAGTAGTGAGAAATGTTTATTATTATTTCTTATACCACAAGGTGTCTTATTTTGTACAAGCAGCAGTCCGAACCCCAAAGAGACTCAATTCACTACCAAAGAAAAGTAGCTAATCCTCATATTTGAGAAGATGAAAGTTTATGATATAAATAGCTGCTGATGATTATTTTGTCATCTTGTCAGACTGACTGACTAATACTGTTTCATGTAAAAAAAGAAAGGTGAACAGTAAAATTATTACCCAAAGTATCCATTATAAAAATCCATCATAGTTTACTGACTTTCTAATGCGTCTGTGACCTGCTGTACTTGTGCAGTAAGAGGTTATCATTAACATTTCGGACACGCTTCTGGTTTTATCTCCAAAAAAAGTTGGCTTGTTTGTAACTTGTCTAATGGTCTCTTGTTTCTTGGCCAGTTGGGCTGCACTGAAGTGATGTCCCAGTGATTCTAAATCAATAAATTTGTTGAGTGCCATAACCAAAAGGAATCGTGTCCAAAACTATAAAAAAAATAATACCTAAAATGTAATAAACTGGAGTTATTCTTTGAGGTGAAAAAGAGAGAGGTGATCCTACAGAGCGTGGTCATTTTACAGAAGTAGCTGAACCTCTGGTGTAGCACAGCTAAACATCCTCTCCATCCTTCACCAAGGTCAGCAGAGAGGCTGGAGCTCTGCCATGCTGTGTCAATGTTCTCCCAGAGGCTAACTGGTGGCACTCAGTCCTCTGTGGCAACCCTCTGTATGAGCCAATGCCAAAAGATTAGGAGCTCAACACCTGGGGTGACAAAGAGGTGGTGGAGGGTAATGGTATCATTAGCAGATACCATAGAGACTTTCCCCAGCACTGATCTGTTCCCAAGGAACAATGTCAAACCCCATCTGCCAGTGGAGGAGAGCCAAGAAAAAGAAACATTTACCTAATGATACGCCTAACACACAGTCACCGGACATTTGTGGACCATTAGTTAAAAGTTCGAATGAGCAGCACACACTCCAAGAGACACCTCACTTACCTTAAGGACTGAAAAGCATGATTTAACTCATACTGTGAGGACTCATAATTCATTCAGACCTATCCCATAAGCCAGGCAGAAAAGGTATTAATTTAATAAACCTGTAAAGAAAAACCCTGTCTGGAAGCAGAGTAAATGGCAGTGATGGATTACTCCAAGCTCAGAAACTTAATTTTAGGGAAATCACTTTAAACCTTGAACGCTGAGGACCTGAAGTATTTATGAGGAAGTGAAGCTGCTTCAGTGGTGGAGCAAGCCAAGGAAGAAAATCAGCTCACTCTCTCGCAGGGTCACGGATGGTTCAGATCGAATGGGCAATGCCTCAAGGGCTGGTCATGGACTCATATGCATGTACACACACACAAATCGTTACTCATGCACACACACTGTTAAGGACATTGTTTGTGGAGGAAATGAAAGATGCAAGGTGCCGTGTGCTGTGGACAGGTTCATAAAGACATAAACGGGCCAGCGGCTGCAGTGGTAACACACTGGGGGAAGATCGAAGTGTGCCCGACAGCAGCGCAGAGCGAGGGGATTAGATCATGAGATCAATAGTGGCCTGAGATGGAAGTGATGGCATGCTGTACATGACGCCGGCTGCATGCAGCAGAACGGCCAGACAGGGACAGAATGGACAAAGACATCAGGCAGATTGACTGGCACAGAGGAAGGTGTCTGGTCGCTCTGTTGGGGTCCATTCACACAGACGGGACAGAGTTTTGGCTCCAGCTCAAGCTAAGTAGCTCTCACTGAGGTGGGGAGCCTATCACAAGGAGCATCTCTTTCATTATACTGTCTCCTGTAATTGAGACAGGGTAAAATACAATGTAAACTCATTAGGTACAAGTTAAATGGAAATTAAATCAGAAAGGTGGTGCTGTGTTTGTGAGTTAAGAAATTGAGCGAGAGAGAACGGGGAAGGGCTGAAAAGGCGAAAATTCCTTCAGAAATAATGAGTCTCAAAGACTCTATCAACTCGTCTGTGGTATTGATTGTAAGACACACACACACACACACACACACATTAGCGCAGCTGTCCTTGTTAGGACATTTCATTGATTTACACTCATTATGGTTAGCCTAGCCCTAACCCTAACCTTAACCAGGATCTCAGCAATGATGTTTTGCCAGGCTTTGTTCCCCATGAGGACCAAAAAAGGTCAAACACACACACACCGGACAACAACTGCAATTACTAACCTCTCCTTCAAAATATTTGCAAAGGAAAGCCTAAAACAATGTCACTGTGAACGACTTGCACTGCTGTTCCAGTCCTCTAAATAATTGATTGGAAGTCTTGATTGATGTCTTGATTGCACATTTACAACAGAGCAACACTGGTCTGCGAAAAAAAAACTCCAAAAAACTTCAGGACATTAGGGTACAGATCTGTGGCATTTGCCCCACAATTACATTTGCTTCCAAAATCATTAATCATGCCATGAGCAAAAAAAAAAAAAGAAGGCAGCAAGTCAGTTCTCTACATGGCCAAGACTCAGATCACCATGCCTCACAGCCATTCATTTATTCAAGTACAGAAGCAAATTATGCTTTTGTTCAAATTTCTTTTTTTAGGAAAAACCCTTTTTCATATAGTACGCTGTAGCATTAGTACATTGCTTCCCAGACCTTTTTGATTTGGATTGTGAACCTTTAAAATGAAGTAGTGTCTACTAGTAGTAGCCAGTGAGTTTATCAATCAATTAGTGGACAGACACAAATTAGAAGGCAACTATTTTTTATAATTCTTTAGTGGCTAAAGTCATTTTACAAGCAAAAATACCAAATATTTACTGATTCTCTTCTTACGTCTGTGCTCTGTCTTATATCATTGAAAACCAAATATATCTGGGATTTGGACTGTTGGTTAGACAAAACAAATAATTTAAGGTTATCAGTTTGAGTTCTGGAACGATTATTATTAGATTAAGTTTTTAAAAAAATTATATAGTTAAAGTAAAATTTTTCATTTTCATGTTAATTATTATTTTTACAGACTATGTTCTTTTTCCCGTCTCAGATATCTCTTGAATCTCTTTGACTATTCAGTGAGAAACGAGGACACTGGGGAACATCTTTTGATTTGAATACATCTTTGATGGTGTGAGGGGCAATGTCAGATACTACTGCTGCAGCAGTTTAAAATGACACTACTAGACTTAGATTTTCTGTTTCCCTTCTCAATTTTTCTCTCTCATCCTTTCTCTGTACTGATAACTATATAGCCCTATGGTTCCTCCTGTATAAACTTCAGCCAATTCACACCACTCTGCTGAACTCAGCAGGCTCGGGCAGGGGAAAATGGACCACAACTGTGCACCTGCAGGCTACTGAATAGCAGAGGCTGGAGGACTTCATCCCATTCAGGTTTTTCCTGCTCTAAGTTGCACTTGTTCCTTAACTTACTTTATACACCTGAATAGGCATTTCATTTAATCCCTGTTTTTTTTTTTGTTTTGTTTTTTTTAACTTAAGCGCTTCTGTGTCTTGAGAAAGCACAGGTGGGGCATCTACTTAGACTGCATGAAAATCAAGACAAATGCCAACAGAACAACAGGCTAAATCCTTTCCTGTGTAACCACTGCTGGGCCATCCCTGTTATCATAGCCACAAAAAAAGGAAAAGAAGCCCTGGGAGAGGAAAACCAGCTAAGCAATAAATATGCTGAATAAAGTGAAGTTATTGTAGATCAATGGTACATTTTGGAGCTTCCACGTCTCATTGCTATTAATCTCTTACGGTCTCAAAACACCAACAACCACACCAGAAAACACCATTTTCTACACTGTGGCAAATTAACAAATCAAATCTTTGGTCCGGTACTCGTATCGCCTCTGGTCAATAAATAAACTTTTAATCTACTATATAAAAAGGCATGAGGTTTTCTAGTAATACTAGACCTTTCCACTTGTTTCCAAACGTGATCAGCTATCATCTCTTCACTCTTAGCATCCTACACCATGGTACAACTTTGCCAGAGAAATGGGCCACAGATACTAAGCAAATGGAGATGGATGGGGCTCCATGTGCAGAGCAGCAGACAAGCTGTCCCTGATAAATGGGTTTTCACCAGGACACTTGATCTCTCTCGCTCTCAGCCTAAAAAGCAATCTCGCACTTTGCATGTCTGTGAATATTAACAAACCCTCAAACCCTGCACTCAAATGTCATCTATTGTGTCGCACATGGTGCCAGGCAAGAGAGCCAATTTGATGGAGAGGACTGTGCCTCTGTGTGTTTGAAATAGAGTCAGAGGGGGGGGAAAGAGAAATCCTGCTCTCTTTTCAGACATCCATCAACACAGAGCAGGTATAGTATGGCTCGTGATTCCAAAGCCCCATGAAATATTGCTGCTGCAATTCAAGATTCATACGAGTGTATGGCAAGGTCTTCAGATCTATATTGTTCAGTCTAGATTTTTCTAATTATTCCATCTTAGTTCAACCTTGAGCATTATAAATGTGGATAGAGAACTTTATTTCATTGTGGAGGTCTGAGCATTATATTGAGTAATGCATTCAATCTAGACTGGCTTGGGCATATATAACATTATCTAATATCAGACATTTTGTCCAGTGTGGTATCAGAAACTGTGGCTGTCGCCATGCAACACAGCACAGGGTTAATCCCTCACCGCTGTCCAACATGGACAGATATGACATTCATCAAACAGAAGCATTTCCTTGTGATCTGCAGCTGGCAGCTTTGTGAATGAAAGCATGGAGGAGGGTCTTCTGCTCCATTTCTCCCTCGATCCTTCTCTTTATCCCCTCTGCCTCCACTCTCCTCCAGTCAAAGCGGCAGGTTGACCCATATGAACCATCTGTCATTTCTGCAGCGCCTCACACCTCTCAGTCTGGCCCCCTGGAGATCAACGGCATATGCTACTGCTACTGTGGACAGCAGGCTGATCTAGGGATGATAACCCAGGAGAAGTACAGGATGTGCAGCCCGGGGTCCACAGGCTGAGGCCAGGAGACTGGGTTCTACCATGTCTTAAGGTCATGAAGGTCAAGAATAGTAAAAAATCTCAATACACCATTTTGCTGCTGCACCATTGTTAAAACAAGTAACATGTACTTGGTTTTATTTCTAGTGTATCTAAAAAAAAACCTGCAGAGTTTTATTATTACTTTATCATATAATTGCCTCATCCAAATATTTATCTGACGTGCAAGCTGTGATCGCTGACATTTACTATTCTGAAAAAAACGTAGATGACTAGTGATAGTGACACACATCCAAAACAGTTTGTTGTGTTAGGAAATTAAAATAGATGCACACTCCATAATGCTGACGTTGTTCATTACAGCTAAAGTATAGTACCAAAATATTTCAACATCAATGCGTGTATGCTTTTCACACACGCAACTGTTAAATGACAAAGCACGCAACTTTGTCATTTAAGAAAAAAATCCACTATGAAAAAAACTGAATTTTGAAGTAATACAATAACACAAATGGGACAATGATTATGTGACCAAAGGGGGATGTGAAATTACAACACCCACATCTTGGACTTTCCAGCAAGTTCTGGAGAAGATGGCGCTGCCAAAACCTATTAATAATTCCATCCAGCTCATCACTGCACAGAATCTGCAAGTACTGCATGTGCCCCTTGTAGTCCACAAGAACATCCACCTCCTACATAATCGCCCACGTCTCCTGCTAAAGAGCCATGAGAAGCTGCCGTGCAAGACTAAACATGCTCCTCTGGTGTGTATTCTTCTGCTCTGTTTTTTTTTTTTTTGTGTACAGCCAAACAAAACCAAGGCTTCATCATCAAAGATGATCACAGGTAATGAGCCCCTTTCTTTTCCCATTTCTGACCATTGGTGTAAAACTATTTCTCTAAAACACTGACCAGAAATCAATATAGACTTTCCCAACTGAACAACAATAATTATTATGATCAAAACTGAAACACGAATACACCTGCTCACGGACCTGTAACCACAGGATATAATCACTTCCAGAAAAGAACATGACTAAGATATAAAGGCATGTCAGGAATGTCAGTCATAGTAGTTTGTGAAAACAGACTGTCCTGCTAATCACCAAAAACTGAACCATAGAGCTGCACAGTCATTTACAAAGCATACAAACAAGAGAGAAATGGTTTACAGATACAACTGATCCCACCTTTGTGTCATTCCTGCAATGTTACACACATGAGTCACAAAGGCAGCCAGAACCTGTGACGAAGAGAAAGTGCTGATTATTTTCAACAAATGTGTGTATGAAACTGTGGTGACGGCTACGTCCTGGAATGCCTGGGACCTGAAAATCAGGAATTCCAATCTAAAAAGCTCATTGAACACCCTGTAACACTCATGGATGACAGATAGCTCTCTGTTTTCCCTACTTAGCTGAATATTTCTAAGCTTCCTGGACTCTGAAGAATTTGTTTCTCTAATCAGAATGAATGACCCTTACTTATTACTTACTTATACTTATTGCCTTGACAAATTTCCAAGAGACAGGTCTTGGCAATGCCTGACTTTTCCACTGCACAATGCCAAGTCCCAGGGGACCAGGGTGTCATATGGTGCCATATGAGAGTGCCCGCTGTGATGATAATTTTGCTGGGCTGCCAGATCCTGCCCCTCTGCTGTGACATTGCTATGTGTGTGTTTTCTGTTCTTTTTCTGAGCAAGAGAAAGTGAGGAAGATATGAGAGTGGGTGTTTGGGACAGGACCCATCTGTCCCTGCCCTCCGTCCCACAGAGACATTGCCCCGGACCGGGCCAGACCAGGCAAAGTCCAGCCGGACATGGTCAGCTGACACACCAGGGCCTGGATGGCAAAATGCCGGATCCTCTAATTAAGCTTATGCTGTTTGTCGACTTTCTCTGCACGGATGCCAGCAACGCAGCAAGCCAAAGGGTTGTGAGTCACGCTTCCTGAGTGGAGAGCCATGGACACTTGCTACAGGGGTGCTCTAGGAGGGGTGTGTCCTGTCCTGAGAGTACTGGGCCTGCAGCATGGCGATATGGTGATAAGAAAACAACACGAACCCAGGACAAGCAGGCCTCATGGACAGAAACAGCACCGCCACAAGGCGCTGACATTTCAGGAAAGCTATGGTGCTAACAACACTCTTTGTTTTCTGCCAGAAATCGACATTACGAACAGAAGCCTGTCTGGTAGCGAGAAATTGCTGTGTCATTGAGCTGAAATGAACACATCAGTAGAGACACTGTCCATTTAGAATGGTGACACTAATAAATTCATCGCCAAATATCCTCGACTCCTGGACTCTAATATAAAATGAGGGGTGATTCAACACGCCAAGTGTAATTACCATGTGCAATAACGAGCTATGGGGGGAGTGACGGCAGAGCTTTTCTCTGTCAGGGTAGATTATAGATTGTAGTAATTGCAATTCTGCCTTAATTATGGATGTAGCACTTTCATGCAACAAGCAGAGACAATGTTTCAGACACCATATCTCCAGTATCTTCTTAGCTGTGGTGGCCAACATCAATCAATATGTAATTACATCTTGTGCTTTTTAGTATATAAATTAATTAAAGAAAGATTTCATTGATATTCATACAACTAATTTGTTTCCAGCTTCCTCAAAATGTTAGATCTTCGACACCCTTCAAATGATGACAATTAAACTATTAAGTTTCATGTAGTTTCAGAACCAAATCACGAGCTTCATGTTCCTTAAATACAATGCCTCTTGTTTACATGACCTCACTCAAGTTGCTGTTTCAGGGTACCCCAACCAGCCATGAGTGCTTATTAAAAACAGAATCATCTCTAAAGATTGTTTCACTGGCTGTAGTCAAACTGTCAAGCAAAAAACAGAAAGTTAGAGGAAGCATTGGAGCGATTTCATGGGACGTACCCCTCTCTGTTGTCCTCTTCATCTGGGTTCGAGATGAGCTGGGATCCAGCGAGGGATATATCCAGGGCGGCCAAAGGCAAGTCTCTGTAGGCAAAGTTGACCAACTGGACAGGGGCCACGCACTGGTTGTCCTCCTCCACCTGCTGGGAGATCACCTCCAGCTCTGAGGCTCCAGCCTGGGGAGGAGCCCTGCGACACACAGACACAGACACAGACACAGACACAGACACAGACACAGACACACACACACACACACACACACACACACACACACACACACACACACACACACACACACACACACACACACACACACACACACACAGAGAGAAACAGTGTCATCCATGAGAGGTTTTATGCATTTCCATGTGTGAAGTCTGCAGCAAAGCCAACAGAATTGCAGTGCGAGGTTGTATGAAGGTGTGCTGCTTATTTTAAATTAGCCAATGCACCAGGTAGCCAAGTCGTAAAAAAAGCTCCAGGTAGCAAACTGTGATAATAACTACTGGGGCTATGTTTAATTTTGATGAATGAAAACACAAACGTGGTGTGAAATTCCTTGTTTCCAGTGTACACTGGCACCTTCAACAAGGACACATTCACCTGGCAAGTCATCACAAGTTGATCTACACTTCTCATTAGCAGAATGAGCAGTGCAGTGAGTCTCAAACCACAATGAAAATACCAATTTGAATTCCACGCATATTAACAGTTTATTGATTAAAACATTAGGGATTCTGGCTTCAACTACAAACCAGTCGTACATTCATAAATGAGTATTGATCAATGAATATGAATCACTACAGACTGAAATTCAGACTTCAAACTTGCTTGAGATGAGTGACCTTGTGCCGAATTTGATGTTCTGGTGTCAAACACCTGATATTTGAGATATGAAGTGATATTCCAATCACAACATCCATTGCTCCTCTCCTGGATTTGATTTTTTTTAAAAACACAGTGCATTAATTCAGTGTATCAGAGCTTGTGTTCACTGAAGCTTTACCTGTTTCTATCTGATTAAATAAATTAAACTAAATTGAAAAAAATTAAATGGAAGACAGTGGTTACTTATAGAAAATTGGTGTGAAAACCTAAAATGGTGGGGCCAAAATGTACACAATTACCAACACAGTCATGTAACTTTAAAGGTATTTCTCAAATTTGATTCATCTACTATGTTTTCTCTGTGAGATTAACGATACAGAACCAGACAAAGTGTCATTTTACCTGCCAATGAGGTCTTAAAATTTAAATATGTAAGAGGGGACGGCTGTGATCCCTCCAACTCAGCCAATAGAGGACAAGGAGAAGTCACCCTGGCCCTGGAACAGGAGACTCACACAGTTTGGCAGCTGTCCCAGTGCAGCCAGTGTGGAGACATCAATAACCCCCAGTTCTTAACAGTGGAGGAAAGCATTGATTACAAGATACAGGGAACAAAAGCTACTGGGTTGGTAAATTCTACAACCTCTGTGCTGGAGGTGAAACAGAGTCGGAGGAAACAGTTAGTAAAACATCACAGAGCAGACCCACCTTCCAGATAAATGTTAATGTAGGCAGCTCTCAAAAGGAAAATAGGTCTTTCTTTTTCCTTATCATTCCTTATTTCTAGACTAATAACCATTTAATGGACTCCTTTTAAAGGTAATTTTGTGATTCTCACAGGAAATCAAAACTTATCTAACTTATATATCACTATATTGTCTTAACGTGGCACAATAGAACAATGCAACGCAAACTTCTCTTATTCTCATCTCCTCACTATGTGAAATGCCTCGCCCTTCCGCCCTTTAAATATCTGATTCTTTGCTTAGTGCCAGTCCTTCTAGATGTGTTATTTAGCTCGAGGGTCAAATGCCCTTATATTAACATGCTCGCCACAAAACACGCCCGCGAATACCATCGTTGTCTGTAGACTTGGCACCTCTGACCGACCACAACAAGGACACTAATCAGTCATGACAGACACAAACTGTTTAGTGCATCAAAATCACATTTCCAGACAATCACAGAGCAGGCCAGGAGCCATTATGTGCAGAGCCCAGTGGAGTGGCCGGTTGCCATCCTGGGGAGGGAGCGGAGGCTTCACATCTGAACACTCTGCACCCTTCAACGAAGCAGGCAAGGGCAGCCAGTAGAATGCTAAAGGCTGGGATCTTTTCAGAGGCATGCCGTGTTAGCAAACGCCACGAGGAAGCAAAAAGGTTAACATAGAGCATGCATGGCCGGGGGGAAAATCTCGCACCCATACAGAGCATGAGCCAAGGCTAACAATGAGGCCAAAAGACACTAACAGCGCCTATTTGTTTTACATGGTATTGTTCTTACTGTTCTTCCACATCTTAAGGCTGTAGTTACATGAAGTTACTATATCATATTATAATGTAAACACTCAAATAAAACTGGTTATTACTCAACTTTTCCAAAATGCTCATCTATTCAGAACAGACATTGCTGTTATTACACACAAACAGCAACTTTAACTTAACACTAATAAACTGTGTATTGTTAAAAGATATAATATGTTCTTAGGAATCTGTAATATATGTAAATACAAATTTGCAGGTACAGTCATTTTATGTGTTTTATGGTCTGTTTGCTGCTTGTGTACAATAACTGCCAGGAATTGGCTGCTCCAGAGTAACAGCAATCCATAGTTATTCCCCCAGCATTTTTACATTGCATCACCATAAATCATCATGTAGTGATCAATAGACACACATAAAAATATAATGGCCTGCTGAGTTCTCGCCTTTCCAGCTTTAACTCATCGCTTAAACAGTTTAGTTCTGTTTGTCAGGGCATTACAGGCATAATAATGATTTACCTCAAATACAAAACTAAGAAAGTGTGCGATCAGATTTAGCTGGTTTCGTTATTAATATTCTTGGTGAAGTGACTAATTGCATTTGCTCCCACTCTTTTCAGTTACAACAAGGTATAACCAAATAACACCCTCCCTTACAGAGGCAATCCCCGGTAACATATTTTGTGGAAATATGTACAAGGCCGTCTTTTTTTTTCCCCACAGACATTTTCAATAGGAACATCTTCTTGGCAAGACTCAGTGGTTCCATAGATCTAGTTTAAATGAATCTCACTTGTAATCTATTCCAGCCTCGGTTTTGCGCCGCCTTCTGTGAGAAAGGTACTCAAATACCACTGAGGTCCAATACTGCTGAACTCAACATAAAGTAAAACTAATTTATATCTTTTTCCTCTGAATACTAAAACCCTGTGCACATAAAGGAGGTTGGTTCAAATGCTGACATACAGTGGGTATGGAAAGTATTCAGACCCCCTTAAATTTTTCACTCTTTGTTATATTGCAGCCATTTGCTAAAATTGCTTTCCTCATTAATGTACACTGTCAATATGGGGTGCTGTGTGTACATTAATAAGGAAAAAAATTTACTTAAATGATTTTAGCAAATGGCTGCAATATAACAAAGAGTGAAAAATTTAAGGGGGTCTGAATATTTTCCGTACCTACTGTAAGGGACATATTAAATTTGCCATGAACGTGTTCAAATTATATTATTTTGTATTTTACATCATACTAACAGACTCTGGTCTGAGAGAAGTTTGAGATGAATGACATCTGAACCCAGCTTTTTCTCTGTATTTTATTGGCAGATGATAGTCTTTTGGTTCTGAGAGACAGTTACAGCTAAGTGGGCTTTACTTCAGATTTCCTGTAAAGACGTGTCCTATAGCACAGCACTCAACCTGCACCACCTGGGTGTGACTGTACAGCAAGGTAGTTCTTTAAAAAACATAGGAATGTGTGTGCAAGAGTCAACTTCCTGTGGATAAATGACTGCTAATGTGAAGTTAGGCCAAGCTAAACATTTACAGCAGCTCATGACTGTTATAATATTATACAATTCCAACACTGGTCAACAACAATGATCAAATAGAGTATAATGTAGCTATTCTACAAAGGTGATAAAGGGTGAAACTGATGCCTGTCACTTCATATTTTAAATTACCTTTTCGGAGCAATAAATTCTCTGTGTCTGTCACTTCAGTGGAGTTTAAAGTGCTGCCTCAGCATGAACTGGTGGTTTGCAGAGAGGGCATCAGTATCATTGTCATTCTGAGCGCTCATGGCCACGGTATTTCTGGCCAGCTGTCTACAACCCATCCACTCTGTCTCAGCCAGTGAGTTTGTATACGGACACTTGGCTACTCCTCGGTGCGCAGCAATTCACTGTTCTGATATCATCAGGAAAGTGGGACCAATGTGCCAAATCACTCAAATGGGCAGCGTCCAGATTTCCCAGCAGCAGCAGCAGGAGCAGCATCAGCAGCAGTAGCAGCTCTGCCACAAGCTCCTAACACAATGGTACATTTGTAAGATCAGATCTTTTAATAGTTGTTGAACTACAGTGGAGGTGTATGGCACAGAGGAATGAGTTACAGTATATCAGGCTTTGGTTACACAGACAATGTCTGTTAGTTGGAACAATTCATTGTTGATTTTGGTGCTTTAATGGAATAAGAAAAAATAAATAGAATATTTCTAGATTCATTCTTTAAACAGTGACTTGGGAATTGAATGTATTATCTTAAAGAGGACTTAAATATTTTAATGGGGAAAATAAATCAAGCCAATATCGGAATGATGAGACAAACATAGATAATAGTTCCTTAAGCAGTGAATTGCTAATCAGCAGATTTTATTCTGATGATTGTCATTAAGTCAGGCATACCAGAGCATGGCCCTGGATCATGTGACACTGAGGTTAGTTACAGTAAATGTTAGCTGACCTGTTTCAAAGCCAGTGGGCTCCTCTGGGTGTGTGGTGTTTGCTCTTTGTGAGCTGAGCTGAACACTGCTATTTAAATGTGAACCGCATGCAGATATAAAAAAACATATTTTACATTCTTACATTACATTATGTGAAATGTGCAAGTAAAATCCCTTTGAATTTGTTGTGTTTGAGGATCTAATATTTTTCCCATCCTGCCTCCCACTGTTTGTAGAGTGAGAGAGCGATAGAGAGAGAGAGATAGATAAAGAGAGAGAGTGAGAGAGCGATGGAGAGAGAGAGAGAGCGATGGAGAGAGAGAGAGAGAGAGAGAGAGGATTTACAGCAGCAAGTCTGGGAGAGCAGGGGTGAAAATAACTCCAAAGACCTTTCTCTGCATGAGAGTTTCCCATCTGTCACTTCACAGAGAGTCACCGGCATTAAGTCATGCCTTTGTACTACTAACCAGTCAACACATTCTCTATGTACACATTTTGTCTGGTTACAGATGTTTTGCACAAACATTTCCGTTCAAATGGACTTGCAATCAACCATCAGCTGTGCTAATCTGCTTCTCTGAGGCCTGGGCAGAGATCTCTGGTGGTTGGAAGCAGCATCCTGCGCCTTTAACCAGAAGATGCAGCTGAATGAACCCATTTTGCATTCACCCCTCACTCCACTCCACTCTACTCCACTCCACCTCCTCCCACTCCACTCCATTGCCCTGCTCCCTCCCTTTTCCCTTCTCTTAGCCCCAACCCTGGCTGTCATCAGAATGCAGGGTCTGTCTGGAGGACCACACACACACACAGAGTAATTATTAATAAGAGAAGATGACAAGTGAACATCCCTCCTGAATGCTAAGAGATGCCAGCGGAGACTGGAGATGGCCGGCCGCTCTCTCACTCTCAGATGATGATGGACCGGGCCGAGCTCTGCTTCTCCCACTGATCCCTGTTCAAAGTCATTCATGGAGGGGGGGCTGAGAATAGGCAGGTCCCATTCTGCTAATCATATCCCACACCCTGGTGAGATTCCCTTTGCATTAGACAGTGTGTTCATAAATAGAGATTTAAGATTTCACACTCAGACATGGTCTCAAACGAGACTATGGCTGGTGTTATACTCACTGGGGATTGCTCATGTTGAGGTCTTGTTGCTGCAAACAGACGTCCACAATAAATGACTCCAAGTGTGAAATGGGATTTCACCACTGCAGAGACCTGGCTCCTACCTCACCTAAAGAAAATACAAAAGAACAATGTCATTACCACAGGAAAATAAAGAGGAAAAAAACATGAAGCAGATCAAGGGGCAAAATCTGTCTGCTGAGAAATATTGTGACACATGATTGAGAGCTCAGCATCTAATAGACCTTGTGAGGATATTGTTTTTTTTCCAGCTGCTGTTGAGAATGAACCTCCAATCTCAAAACTGTGAAATACCTATGTACAGTTGGGCTGCATAACACAAATACATGCACGATAATCAATGTAGTATCAGTGTTTATGCTTCTCCCGAAGGCGCCCTGTCCTAAGTTCAGCTTTAGCTATGCTCCTCTCAACTCTTTTCCTGGGGAGCACTAAACTGTAATGGATTTTAAATCTCCTCCAATATACGCTCCGCTCTGTGAATCAGAGGCTGAGGAACATCACACCTCTTGCATAGCAAGTACAGCAGGATGCTAGCTCTTTGTGCCACGGGATAGAGAGCCATTGATGTCAAAGTCCGTTCAGTGAAAGCCCCACTCCAGCTGCTTTGCAGGGAACAGACATGTCATGACCAGACAGGAAAGTCACAAGCAACATAGCCACTGCTTTAACATGACACATCCACTTTTTACCTAAAAAAAAAAAAAAAAATCCTAGTTTTGAGTGTTGCAATGTAAACGTAACACTGAAATTAGCTGTCAACAAGAGACGAGTTGTACCCATTTGTGTTGCTTGTTCAGAGCTTTGTGATTTACGACATATATTTCATGGATTCGGGGGAAGTGTGTGGCACGCAGAGGCACAGTGAAAACCTTCAGATGTGGAGAGGTGAGGAGTCAGCATTCACAGCCACAGCAGAGTAATGTAGTGAAGCGCAGCAGATTAAATGCTACTCAGGATAAATCAGCCCAGGTCATTCAAGGGCTGAGTGATTTTGTTTCACTGCAGCATCCCAGAAAATGAGGTCTTTAGCATTATACGAAAAACTATTGCTCTGGCCATAAGATGCCCATAAAGTCAAGGAGATTAAGGCATTGTTAAAAAAAAAAAAACTTACCAAGGTGCTTCTCTTACTCTAAGAAATCAGTGTAGATGTGACCAAAAAGGCAAGTGGGATCAAAGATGTGTGTATTTCTCTCTGGAGGCAATTCACACGTTTACCACAGCAAAGTACTTCTGGACTTGAGTAAATCACAGTATCGGAGAGATCGAATTTCACAATCAGCATCTTGAGTTGCCACTTATTACTATAAGTACAGTCTACGGGTAAGTGCTTCATCAGCGGAGGTGGTTGTCCACAAAGGCAGCAATTTTTTTTTTTTACTATTTCATTTCACTAAACAACCACTGTGGGCTATTTCTGTCCAGGCTCTCTGCGTTTAACCTAATCAAGATGCATTCGCAATCATTATCCACCGAGTCGCAGCTACATAAACAGTTATGGTGCTGTTAACATTTTCCCACTGTGCTCAGAGGCCATGCACTCTCAGTCTTGTTCTTGTTTAAACACAACACAAATACCCCAAGAACCCCGGGCGCTTCAAATCAAGCGTGACTGGAAAAGAAATACAAAGACACACTAACCTATTGTGTTTTCTTGCTCTACATTGTGTAAAGCGTGGTCGTGACTTCGTTGCCCTCGCAGAGATGATGGTTATATCTCCCTCCTCGCCGATGATGGTGATGATGATGATGATCGGTGTGAGAGAAGCTCGGATCTTGCTGTGTGTAGGCTGCGAATCCCCTCAAAATTGCGTTGGCCAAGCACCCGTATCGCCTCTCAGAAGACAGCGCACGACGACAACACCTACTCCGGACTGAAAGCACCATCCTTCAGCGGAGACGACGAGGCTGTCACTGAATCAGGAAGATAACGACATCTTTCAGGAGGGATGCATAATGCGCTTGCAGGGGCTTCCCCCACAGTCACACCAGGGACTCCATGTGCCCGATAATAGGAAGAGAGGTTCACGACCGGGAGCTGTCCAGGTGCTGAAAACGGGATTCCAGCGGCGACAGATGTGTGACGAGAGGCTCCGTCAACGCGGAGGAAACCGGGCTAGATTTACAACACGCGCTCGCGCGCGCGCGCACACGCAGACAGAAGCACACACGCTTAGACTCACACACAATACTAACAAATAAATCATATATTTTATGTGTTTTCCTGTTTAAGCCATAAGAGCCCGCGGACGTCCCTCTTTCTGTGCCACCCTGGAACAGTCGACGTAGAAAAACACTCTCGCTTCACTTCACCTCTTGAGCTTCAGAGTTCCTCGCGATAACAACCCACCCGCACGAAAAAAAAAAAAAAAAAAAAAAAAACTTACAGTGACTTCAAGTGATTCTGCGTGAGTGTAGATTTGCTGAAATGCTTGAGTTGTATAAAAATGAAGCAGAGGACCTAGGCCTCCGAAACGCCAAAAGAGGATCATTGTCACTGAGATTTTACTTTGTTTATAGGTTGTAACAAAATTGGTTTATCAATGGCAGTTCATTTACTAATGCTTTATAATAGACCAGTTATAGCCAACAATGAGGAGACCTTCTGGCGTCCAAGGTTGTTAAAATCCTTTTTGGTCGGAGTGCATCTTTACTATTTTGTTAGAAAAGTTAGCAATCCATCAATAAATGCTCATGAGGTTCTCACTTTCTAATAAGATTTCAAGTCTGCAGTTAATAGTTAATACATCTACTTTAAAGGGTTTTTACAATAATTCATCAAACCTGCATCTGTAAATGCTCATAAGTTGTTAATTGCTTGAATTTGGTCCAGAGTCTCCACTGTCCTTTTCCAGAGTCCAACAGCTTACTGCAGGGCTCCCTCTAAAAAACTGAGACGTTTTCTGAAAGATAAAGCAGTTATTGAAACATAAGTGAGTCATTTAAAGTTATTAATATAATAATTAGTTGCATCTTAATCATTAATACAGGATGCCTTATTAGAAAGCGGTATCCAAATTGTTAGCCTAATGAAATGCAACTATGGCAGGCCTATGAGGTGAGGCCATCTGTGGACCACTCAGAACATAAAATCAAAAAGTCAGAAAGTGAGCAGAAATGTCATTAAAATGTCATTAAAAAATTTACCATTTTCTCAGGGCTGCCTGAGTGTGTTCTGAGAGCCTGAACAGCCCTAAGAGCATCATCATCACATTTCTTACTGCAAAAGCAAGCAGTAAACAATTAAAAAAAACAAAACAAAACAAAACAAAGACAAAAAGGAGGCCCATTGATGAGTCAACTAACGGTACTGAGCATTAAGCAGTAATTATTTGTCTGGTGGAAGTGGCGTGATGTGTTCTTAGACTACAAAAAAACGTTCCCACGATTCCATTCATGCCTTCATGCATTCCTAACATTCAGTTTTTCTAACCAAACCCAGATACCCTGAGCTCACATGCACAACAGGTGATTTCCTCACCCATCCTCCCCCTTGATCTCATGATGCAACTGAACCTCCAAGAACAAAAACGTATTCAGCTCAGTTTTGTTTTATCTGATAGTCGGTCACAGTGTTCAACACTTTCACAGCGACTTTTAAGAGGCATTTTAGGTATTTGTGAATCATTCGCACACAAGCAAATGACACCGTTAATGATACACACTAACAAATTACCTACCATCAGTAGGTAGTATCCTGACATTTAGCGTGCCATTTACAATGTGGACAAACTGCAATCACAACATTTTTCTCGGCCAAGGGAGGAACACTCCCACATGACAGTTCCTTCACAGGTACAACTAAAAGCACTTCTGAGTTACTTTAAAGAGTCACTATGACTCACCTTCACAAGCATAACCTGCACTAACTGCTAAAAGCTGGGATCTCACGAGCTGGTAAGGACAGATTTTTAATTGATTTCAGTCAGGGTGATGATGTATTAATCTCATAACTTATTTTTTCACAAGGCCTTTCAGATTGAACTGTTTATATATATATATATATATATAGTTTGTTTTCATTATTGGCATCTGAAACTTCTGGTTATGTTTATGACATTCTTTCCTTGGTAGTGAGATTGCTTCCTTCTCCGTGACCTAAAAAAAAAAAAAAAAGTTTCTTGTGTTCTCAGGAAACAGAGAGGAAAAAAATCATTCCAAATGATGGCAGGTAAAACTAAAGAAAATAGTAGAAGAAAAAACAAATAATATCAAGCTCTTTTACAGCTATCTTTCCTGAAATGTTTGTTATTCTGTTTGTGTAGAACACGGAGACCCCTGTGATGAGAAGGAAGCCACCTATTGCATGAATGGAGGGAAATGCTACAAAATACCTTCTATGAATGCACTCTCCTGTGTGTAAGTTGCATAAAGAAGGGGAACCTTTAACTTTTATGCTGAAATACCTGATTGATTTCACGGAATGGCAATATTTTTGACAGTCTTTCTCTGTGCTGGCAGACTGTGACTACATTTTTGCACGTCATATTTTAATTCAGGTGCAATGACGATTACAAAGGCAGCAGATGTGAACAGTTCCAGCTCCAGAGCAAGTTCACCAATGCAGGGGAGGCAGGGTTAATTGCAGCCGTGGTCCTCGTTGCCCTCCTCATCTTAATAGTGCTGGGGGTTGTTATCTACTACACACGCAAGTAAGTACATTACGGATGTGGGACTGCCATTTTTGTCGAGACATCTAAAAATAACACTAGGATGTGGAAGTATTGTAGTCTTGTTATTATTGTACTAAAGCCTTGGATATATTCCTTTAAAGCTAATGACCATTACTTGTGTCCATGCACAGGATGCTGAAAGCCAAGCAACAGAGCCAACAGAACAATCAGCAACAGTACTGGAGAGTAAAACCAGGAGTATAACCTCTCTTTTGGTGCATATTTTGTTTTGTTCTCTTTTGGCTGTATGTCGGACGGGATGATGGAATTATTGTATGATAACACTATGAAAGACAAATAGACGGAGGAAAACTGCAGCGCTGAAAGTCAAGGCAGGTGAAGAGCTGAGAGCTGATTAATCGTCTCATTTCTGGATTCCATGCAGTTTGCTACAGAAAGGTGTAATTCATTAACACACACACACACACACACACACACACACACACAACCAAAGTGTGAAACAAGTGTGAGTGGGTGGGAATTGAATCACACCTTGCACAGTAGCCTTTTTAACACAGCTAAGAAGTTGGCACTGGTGTTACTCATGTTAAAAATCACATTTCAATCTATGTGCTTTTTCTGGAATGTTATTTACAAAGCACAGTGTGACTATGTAAAAACTATTTTGTGAAATGTTATTCTAATTATTGAGCTTATAATGAAGAACTCTGATACAACCCCTTGTATTAATTAATGAATATGATCATTATGCTATTAGTAAATATTTTGTAATTGTGTAAATATATGCAATGATCCCCAATGAATCATTTGACTGTGTGATTTCTGGTGGGAAACTGCATGTGTGCAGTCACACACACACACACACACACACACACACACACACACACACACACACACACACACATTTGCATTTGTATACATGTGAAGTTCCTGACTGACTAGTCATTCCTTAGCTTCTGAATTAACCACCAGCATTTCATTCCTAACCTCAGCCTGTGGCCTATTTTTAGCCCAAGCCTAAATCTAATTTTAACCCTAAACCATAATTGCCCCTTGAAGAAGTCAGGACTGGTCAGGATGACTTCACTTCTTAAAAATGTCTTCACTCTGCACTTTTAAAACTCAAATTGGCTCTCACAAAGCTGGACATGCAGGAACACACACACACACACACACACACACACACACAGTGTAAACTTAGAGATACACTGTGTGTGTGGGAGGCTGTATAATTAGCCTATCCCAAGCCATTCATCAGTCCCCTTAAATCTAAAAACAGGGGCACAGGAGATCCCAGGAGTCTTCTAATGAGAATGGTGGCATCAAATCTACTTCAATTCAGCGAGCTTAGAAGAGGAATCAAAACTCGTTGGACTGCATTGCCAAATAGTCTGTTAGTCTTTCTGTTTTGAGGGACTTCAGGTATTCTCACACAGTTGCAACCAAGCATGAAGGGAAAAAAAAAAAACGAAATTTGGACTGCTGACAACTTGGTTACTCCCAAAGATTCTTGTCACCACTGATAAACCAGCCATGCTGAACACTCATTCAGACATTAAGTTCAGGAATTGTTCTTGTTTTGTTGAATTCAAAGACAAAGTCAAGACTGTGCTTTTGGGTGAAGTCCGTTTTAACAAAGGGATAATATAAAAGTGATCCTGAAAGATGGCACAGCAGTGAGGACATTGTGAAAATGTTTTGATTACTGAATGGAGCAAAGGTATTAGGTCAACACACAACAGGGTTTCTTTTTAAAAGCACGTCAAGATGCTATGAGGAAATATCAGGACAGGGTGGGCCCTAAAAAGGTCACTACATGTGACGCACGAACATAACCTGCTGCTTTAAATAGCGACCAACTGCTTCTCATTTCTATGAAATGAATATATTAAGTACTGATAATAATGGATTGTTCAGTTAACCTTTAGTGGGGAAAAGGCATTGTCTTCTATATAAAGCCAACAAACTGATTTAGGTCAGTGGCCTTTTCATGTTAAAAATTGCAGTGAACTGCTTCCACCTAGTGGCAAAATGGCTCCCCTGCCAAGTGTCTGCCAAGCAATTGGAAAAAAAAAATTGAATTTACTTTGTAATTCATTAAATGTATATAAAATACATTTTAAAGATTTATTTCATTTCCTAAAACATCTTTCTGCACATATTTAAAAGCTTTATAAAAATTACACAAGATCACAAGTTTTATCTGAAACACGTCTCAGTAAAATGTAAACTCAGATGTTTTTGAAAACAACTTACTCTTACAGGCGCCGGGCTTTGTCAAACTCATGCGCAATTTTCAGCGCGGTGCTATTGAGTCCCACAGACTGCATGTTAGTGATGATGGTGACCACCACTCCCTGTGGGAGGAGGGGGCTCTGTCCTTGGCGCAGGTCTATCTCCTCACTGGGTAACACCAGGAGGACACTGCTAGCTCCCACAGCGCCGCCTGTGTGCGACACGTAGTGTCTGCGCTTCCTGCACTGGCCATACCTCTGCAGTTTCTCCACTACCAGCCAGCCTTGGGCATACATTCCATCTTTATCCCAGCTAGCCTCTGTCCTGTCAACTGGTGCCCACAGCTCTATGGAGGTTTTGGGCTTGAGGAAGCCAGACAGCAAGCCCTCAGTGTCCTTTAGATGGGCCACCTGGTAGCTGTAGAGTAGAGCATTACCGAACAGCAGCAGGTCTCCCACAGTAGAAAGGAAACCGCCTCCTGCCCACTTGTAGGAGTTGTCTACGTACGGGCAGTTAACAACACGTCCTCTCTTGTTGAGGTGATAGTATCTGTGGAGGAGTGTAACCTTTAAATATGCACTCACCATTGAATTTTGTAGCATGAAGTGTACACTCAAAAACAATCACGAGCAATCAAAACAACCTCAAAGAAACATCAGATCTCTACAAAGTTCTATTCTGATGTTACTGATAAATCTCCCCTGTTCTCAACTGTGACTTGTTAGAGTGATTTAGACACAACTTGACACTGGTTATTCAAGATTACCTGGAGCGGTGGTAAATAATAGGGTCATTCTCGTCAGGCACAGTATTGAGCATTCCCAGTTCACGAAACATGTTCATCATGACATCCAGGAAGCGCTGGCCAGCAGCTCGCTCCACAACAGCACTGAGCAGAGTAAAGGCGTGGGTGGAGTACAAAAAAGTGGTTCCTGCATGTAGCAAAAAAATAAATCTTACTCAGCAGTACATTAATATTGAAAAAGCATCACATCTGAATGGTTAAGCAAGCAAATGTGCACTTTACCAGGTTTGAAAATGAGCGGGTCGTCCTTGAAGAGGTCCAAGGCCTGAGTGACACTTTCAAAGTTGTCCTTCAAGTAATACTCCTCATGCTCAAACTCTTTTTTCTTCTGAGTCTGAGTGGCTTCTTTGCCTTTAGCGTTCTGTTCTGTCGTGGGTTTATCTTTGTTTTCAGATGAGCTCTTTTCATCCTCTTTCTCTTTAACTGGTTGCTTTAGAAGTCGCTTAGCTTTCTCTTTGTCCTCTTTCACTTTCTTTGCATCCTTCTCATAATGTCGTATGCCGCTTAGGTGGGACAGAATCATACGAGGCGTTATTGTGACCTGAAAGAACACAACAAATAATGTGAATGTGAGCTGAACACATAAACGAACAAGATGGGATTGTTGAGATGAAAAAATAAAAATAAAAAAATAAGTGACTTACAGCCTGTCCATCAAATCGTTTCTGGGGAAATTCTGGGACATATTTCTGGACTGGGACGTCAAGATCTAGTTTCCCTTCTTCACACAGTCGCGCAGCAGCTGCAGATGTGAGCGGCTTACTGATGCTGGCGATTCGCATCACCGTGTCTGGGCTGCATGGCACACGGTTCTCCAAATCAGCATAACCGATCCCTGAATTACATGAAGCATTTTCAATAATCATATAAGAACGTGATTTCAGAGGAACATATAAAAGAGTCCATGTGCTGAATTTTAATATACGTTTATCGCAATAAACCCTGATCTTCTTGGGGACATTTCAGTGACAGAGAGAGACCATGAAAGAGGATGATGATTAATTTCACGATATGTGTCATCAGGTCTCTGGTTTCTGTGGGTATCTGCTGGCTTGACTCATGACACGAACAAAAGTTCCTAGTTTTCTCCTACAAAGTAAACCTGTACTGTTCATTTGCTACACAATCTCCAAGCAACGCTGTCCAAAAACTGGCAAGGCAACTTTCAGCAACCTTGCAAACAATTATTTACAGAAGCATTCATTTGTTTTGTGAGAGAGCGTTCAACCATCCAGACTGGTGATGTTTAAGCTAAACCTGTTTACATACCTCAAGTCCACAACACAAAACAAGATGCCAGCAACTCAACACTGTGAGAACACTGACATTCAGTCAGCATTGTACCTGCACATGACACAGTTACTGTTTCATGTGAGTTATTTTATAAGCAAAAATTATAAATATTCTCCAGCTCCAGCTTCGCCAACATTATCCTTTGCTGTTTTCTACTGTGTAATATAAGTATAAATATAATATCTTTGGGTTTAGTAGTAAATAATTAATATGGACACATTCCTTCAGTTTGGGGAAATTGTGAAGGGATTTTTCTCAAGGTTTACAAGCAATCCTACAAGTTTGTCTTGTGCACCATGGTTGTACCAGCCAAACTGGTATGAAACTATAGTGGAAAATTGAAACTGGCTACATTAGTATTGCAGTGTTTTAATAGTATACATAGCACATTTACTGTGGAATTTGCAGGCACCAACCTTCACACCAGACCTGAGCACCATCCACAGAGACCCCAACCACCAACCCAGGGGCCCCGACCTCAGCCTGACAACAGACACAGATACAACACCGAACTGATACAGGTGGAAGTGAAGTTAGTCAGCGGGGAATATAAGGAGAAAGCAAAGCGCAGCTGGTCAGTGAGACACCCAGCGGGTCCCAGGCCTACCTCTGTGCCTACCTTTATCCGCTCCACAAGGTCTCTGCTAACTTTAACTGCAGCGCTGTATCGGTCGGTCCTCTCTGCTCCTACAACTTCAACATCACACGAACTCTTGGAGGTGTCAGCGCCGTATTTCAGTCCCACGGCTAAAGCGACCCCCACACCAAGCCCGCACATCCACAGCCTGGACTTTGTCCGGTGTTTGGAAAAGGCTGCGTTTGACCCTCCGACATATCGCCTTTGTTGCTGAATAAAAACGCTCCGCTGCTGCTTCACTCGGGCTCCGGCTCGTAGCGTCAACTCCCGCGCCGACAGCAGGGGACATGTGGCACAGAAGCGGTTTGGCAAAAACAACCGTGACATCGTTAGGAACGCTGCTCCTGTTTTTGTTTTGTTTTTTTGAATTTTTTTTTTTTAGTTACCAACAACTTGCTCACTTCCTGTTTGCGTCCTCGAACCAGACCAGATGAATCGCATCATGATCCTCACACAACATCGAGCGACGAAGAGCTCGGTGGGGGGCGGGCACCACAAAATGTAGTTTCAACACAGGGGCCAGGTTAGAGAAATGAACCGAAATGCTTCGACTGATGTCATGGTCTTGCTGTGGAGGAGTGTCTGTACACACCGTACTAGCTGTGTGCAGAGACTCGTTTACTCAAATTTACTGCTGGTTATATATTCATCAGCATAAAGCCCTGTTTAAGTCAGGCAGTGAAAATCTTACTGTGTATAAATGCAACTAAAAGATAAGTAAGAGAACAGCTGCCTAAAGCTGCACATCTCAAACATCAGAGTTGTGAAGATTCTGGTGTAGGACCCACCTTTCAAGCCCTAAACCACGTGTCAGCTTCTTTATTTGTGCAGAAATAAAGAAGAGGGGTCAAAAACTCAAAACTTGTGCAGTGCCTTTCAGGATAATCTCTCTCTCTTTTTCACACACAGTCACACACAGTCACACACGCAGCCTTATCTTGCCTCTGGTGCAACAAAGGACTTCCACAGAGGTCATGTCTACTTAGTCAAGTCTACTTAGCTGCTGTCAACACATGCAAAGAACATTTATTTTGTCCACATAAACTGCTGAATAATATTGTATATGGTATGTGCATACAGTTTTGAGATGCTGTCCCTTTAGCAGACTGTAGTAATCTATTTTATTTTTCAAGTTTTTAAACTCTATTACATGTCCAAGGGAAAAAAACTGTACAATTAACTCCACTGTTGGCTTCTGAGTAAAATAAGATATATGCAAATTATATAGGGCATGATAAAGTCATAGTTTATGATAAGGTCATAAACTATGGTTATTTAAATAACCTACCCAGCTGTATACTTGTAAGTTAAGTTCATGCACACCAACACTTCTTGAAGGTTAATGCAAATGAAATGCAATTTAACTCAGGAAAACTTATTTTAGTTTGTTCTCTATTTTAGTGCTTTCATTCAACTAAAAAAAAAATGTAGAAAAAGTTCCACTACTGGTGGATTACTCTGAAACTGAACTGATATGGTCCAGTAGAGCTTAGTGAGCTCCAGTGAACCAAAGCAACACGTGACAGTGTTTTCCTCCCCCAGCTGAGGGTCAAGTGAAAATGATCGAGGAGTGCAATGAAGCTGTGAAATGAACTGTTCCCCGTTTGTTCTGAAAAACTGAACATGCTCTACACCCCTGTGGGGAAGATGAAGTCTGTTAAAGAAGTTTCCTTTGTCTTTGCACTGCTTCAGGTGTTATTATCACCTCGAAGTCTATTAAAACCTTTAAGTTAGTTCACCTCTATGATGGACAAAAGGGCTGTGTATGAACCACAAACAAAGTTAGAAAACTTTCAAAACGTGCTTTTATTTTATCGTCATAATTTGTACATTTCAGATATGATAAACACTTGAAACATCTACATTAAAATAATGCTAAAACAATGCACAACCAGATGAATGAAATTATATTTTATAGACAAGATGAAAAAAAATTTGAACAATGTTTTTAAAGAAAACTAAGACTATACTGTAATGCATTAGCATTTTTCTGACACTGCTTAACAATACAGTAGCACCAGTATACATACTGACAGGCATAGCCAATGTATACTTAGATTTCAGTGGAAATTTTCTGGGAGAAGGGCATATATATATGTTTTTTTTTTAAGACATAGTTTGTTTACAGTATGCAAAATGTGCATCATGTTGAGCTTTAATTAAGTGCAATTTATCCTTAATCCTTTGGTATGTGCATAATGGTGGCATAATGGTATAAGGGTGGAATGGAACGTACAAGATCAGCTTCAATGCAGATGTAAAAAACAATTTTTGTAACCAATGGCACATGTCATTTCACCAGATGACTTGTCAAAAAAAAAAGAGAGGAAAAAAAAGGAAAAGGAAAAACTCAAGGATTGCAAAAGGCGGACATCAATACATGATAAAACCTGGCTTGCGAAAACAATGGTGTTTCTCCGTTTAGGCTTCATCTAAGGGAATGGTTAAGCTTTGCTTCCCTTTAGCTTTGCTCTTTGGTCGAGTTCCGCTGAAGGCAGGACGGTGCAATAGGAATAGCATCTGGCTGTTTGTTCTCCACCATGGGCACGGTACGAGAAGAAGGATTTATGGCAAGCAAGGTGCAAGTACAAAAAGCCAAAACCACAGTGTGTGGGTGGGGAAGGGTCAGGCCGTGCTTTCACAAATTATTCAGTTCCATTAGAGTCTGGTCCAGCATCTGGTGCATGTCGAGGTTCTCTTCTTTAGCGTGCGACAGTTTCTCTGTTAGAACATCAAATGAAGAAGTTTTAATCTCACACAAGCGAGCGTAAGTGAGTCACTTGGTTAGCTTGCATTAATAATGAAGCTTGCTACATCATTCAGGTCAGTCATTAAATCTGAGTGCTTTTAAATCCAATCTACACAACACTGACAGAAAACAAGAGAAACACACTGAGTAAACAGGGCTCATATTATGATATGCAAGCAACCATGCACACAGGTTACAGTCTACAACATAACTCTTATTAATACACATAAACACAACAATTTACAAAAAGGATTACTGTATAATTTTATAACAATAAGTTGTTATATGATATATTTGAGATAATCCCTGATTTTCAGTATATTTCACTATAAATACACTTCCACAAACAGCAACACAAATTTCAAGCAGTGCAGGCATCGTACGCGGACAATGCAAAACGGAAGAGCTTTGGATCGTACACTGAATCAGATTGTCGCACACATTAAACAACAAAACCGTAACAAATGTAACAAAACATTCACACAATTTAGTCCTCATTCAAGGCCACGCGTAGTTCATTAGTGAGAAGGCGGTTTTTCTGAAGTTGCTGGTAGAGGCGATCTTTGCAGTCAGAAAGCAAGTTGAAAAACAGAGAGAGGACAGGAAATCAGAGGAAAAAAAGGAAAAGAGAAGGTGCATTGCCTGCTGACACCTACCTTCTTTAGAACAGATCACGGACGGCTTTTTTAATCTTTGTCAAACACACTGAAAATATCTGAAAAGCCTTTAATCAACATGACCGATCAGTGTTTTTGATGTACTTGTTTTTTGAGGGAGTTTTGTGTCATCCAAGATTTTTTTTTTTTTTTTTTTGCAAAAGGTAAGGCATAGCACGACAGTGTGTTGGGTGAAAACAGAGAAGGAAAAGATTTAATCCAGAAAGGCTAAAGGGAACCATGGCAGCACAACTTAACCTTAAAAAAAATCTTTAAAAGTGGATAGGGTGGAAACAAAATAGAAAAAAATAATGGATTCTATGAATGCTGTGTCTGTCTGTTCTGTCATAATATCCTCTATCAAAAGCATTTTACAGTATGCTTAAAAATGGCTGATCAACATCAGAACTGGATAAACTATGACACAGAATCGACCCTCCTGCAGTGTAAGTTTGTTTAGACATTTCTGAGTTTGAGGATGTGGTCCAAAGATTGTTCTACAGTCCCATTTAAACTGTGAAATCTCACAACACACAGCTCTGAAAAATTGTTGACTTCTGCTCATCTTTCTGTGCCTGACTTTATGCGGAATAAATTTAATTTAAAAAAAAGACTCAAAATGTGTGATTGTATATTTATTCAAATATAGGACAGGATACTGTGTATCATACAAAGCCCATGAGTCATAATCACTGATATCAGTTTCATCCAATTTTTCCAGCAACCAGATGAGGCTCCACGTATCATGCGTTCTGCTCTGTACTGCGCCCATTGCTCTACTTTACCACAGCCTTCCTGATAACAGTCCAACACTAATTCCCTCCAATTCTCAAATCTTTCCAGTCAGCTCATCCTGCCACAGTACTAAATATTGAAAAGTGCTTGCATGCATCAGTCTCAAATGCGAGAGAAGACAACTCGGCTCAGCTTTCAGTCAAGTACCTGTAAGTGTTTATGTGCTTATAGCACTACTGTGATATTCCTAATATCTCAGCTTCACAGAACAGTATCTGAGGAACATAAACAGACCAACCATTGAAATCTATAAAACTACACCACGGGAAGCAGGGTGAAGCTCAGCCAATGGTTTGAGATGCAGAAACAAAAACAAAAACATAACTTAAAAGCGGGTCTTCCTGGTTTTATTTGAGCCGCTTGAAAATAAATAAAAATCAAAAAGGAGCAAAAAAGGACAGAGTAAAGAGATACAGCTTACATAGAAGGAAGGACGTTTTATTTTTTACACAACGCAGAAAGATTCTAGGATTCTGTACAAGAGATGGGATGGAGTTAACTTTGACATGAGGATGAAAACATGAGGTGGGAAGGAAAGCAAAGACAGAAAGGGAAGGGAAAATGGAGAGAAGGCTGGAGAGAGCGGACAGATGCCGCTCAGCCGGCAGGAGGCGTCTTTGATGAGGTGTAAACAATTTATCTGCGTGGGAGACAAGAAGTACAGTGAACCAAGGGGTCGGCGTGGGACCTACGGAAACTTGAGATGCGCACCACAATACACGGGAGTCACGGCACTGCACTACAAAACCACAATGCACAATGGAAACGCATTGTGAGATGGAGCACGTCGTCAAGCACAAACTGGAACAACTACTCCCTCTGATCGAGAACTTTCTGCTAAAACACGAGGAGCAGCGCTGGACCAGACAGATGTCGTGCACCTTGCCAATCTCCCACAGAATGGCCAAATGGTGAGGGACAACACTTAATTTAGCAAAACTGGGGGCTCAACCACAGTGATGCTAAACTATGACAGTTAGTATTCAGCTGGTATGATGATAGAACAAAGAAGGGGGGGGTCTCAAAAACACACTGGGGGCCTTTCTTCTAGACAGAAGGAGACCATATTAGTAGAAGAGGAAAGAGGAAACACTACACATAACCTCCAGTTACAGCGAATCAGATTCATTGAAATGCTTCCTTAACAGTCTAGAACATTTCAATAGACAACCTGCATGCATTGCCTAGAATGTCAAAATATCATGTGAAATTACATCAATATTTTGAAAATTAGGCAATTATCAAAATGCATAAACTCACAGAAGGAACAATGAATACTTTTCACATAAAAAAAATAATACAACTCGCAGTTAAGATGGCTACAACAGTTTAAACAGACCTGACCCATGCCGTTTTTGTTCATGCATAACATTACTTCAGTCCTGTTTACAGTATTTTCGAATGTCAATGACACCGATGCAAATGGCATGACTTAGAGTAATGAGTCATAATTACTGCAAGTTGGCTTGAATTACACAGACATGGAATAACACATTGTCTGTTTTAAGACATTAAACTTTAAGACTATATTAAAAACATAGCTACAACCAGTTTAAGTCCAGGGACAGATGCAAGAGTTTGATGCACTAATAATGACAGGTAGATGAAAATGCCAGAGGTGTAGGTGGGGCAGCTGGTGTACAGAGTAGGGGAAAGAAGGGTGTCGGCGGCACAAGCAGGCACTGCGAGTTGAAAATTACATGGAAGTCATGTCGTTGAGGGCGTGGTCCAGCTCCTCGCTGATGGCCTTGTACTTCAGTTTCTGGGCATACAACTCATCTATTGGTGGGCCAGGGGTGCAGGGGGAGGGAGGTGCAGTGAAAGAGAGCAAAGGTGGAGGAGCACATGGTAAGGAGGTGAAAGGTGAAGCATCCAGACCATTGACAAGAGAGGGGGGAAGACAGGAAGGTGTGATAGAAAAAAAAATTGGGAAAAAGAGGAAAACAAAGTTATACCAGAAAATGATGGAATGGAAGTGCAAGAAAAAAAAAGGAAAATTCCTCAGCACCCTCATCAAGAAATGGACCGTTTATTTCACTGTCATATGGCTCTCAGGCCTTAGCTTTCACTCCACTGAACACTGAGTCAACATCTAGGCCTGAAATCTGATAAACATCAAAGCCATTCGTTCCTACCTTGAAACCCAAAAACAAATCAACTAGACTTAATAGAGAAAGGATAAGAGTCACCACAACAAAAGTGTGATGCTGTCTGAAAAAGGGCCATGATGAAATTCAGAGGGAAGCAGAAATAAAGATAAAGAGCAAAACAAAGAACGGACTGATAAAGAGATTTTCTGAAAAAGCAAGGAGGACTTACCCAAATACCATGACCGATATAAAAAAAAAATATATACCATTTCAAAATAACCAAAGTAGCTTTCTGGGTTGAGATGCAAAAAAATCATACCTTCCAAGTCATCAATGGTCTTCTCAAGCTTGGCTACTGATCTCTCAGCGAACTCAGCACGAGTCTCAGCCTGTGGCAGAGAGACAGATTTATGAGTCAGGCCAACACTCGACCTGCAACACAGCATCTGCGACTTGGATAAATGCTCCAGGACTCAGCTAAGTCCTTGTGAAACTTTACCTCCTTCAGCTTGTCGGTGAGGACCTTGATCTCCTCCTCGTACTTGTCCTCCTTCTGTGAGTACTGTGGGACGTAAACAACGACAGGAGTCAAACATGTGGGCGGGAGTCAAACTCAGATTGTCCTGGTGTTTTCACAGTGATACCACGAACATCACAACCCAACACATTTCTGCGTGTATTGTCAAATAAAACTGACGTGAAGAGATCCAGCTCCTCAGACTCTTCTGCTCCCCACTCACAGCATGCACTTGGCCAGAAGGTCGCACTTACCTTCTCAGCCTGGGCCTCCAGTGACTTCAGGTTGTTGGTCACAGTTTTCAACTCTTCCTCAAGCTCAGAGCATTTGCTGGTGTTTTAGACGAGGGGATACAGTTGCGAAAGAGAAGACGAGGGGGTGGAGGAAAAGGAGGGAAGCAGAACCGGACATAGACACAAAACAGGTGGAGGGAAAGTAAGAAAGAGGGAGGGAGAGGACACAAAATAAGTAAGAACTACAGGGCTTAAAGGAGGAGGGAAACCCAAGTACCTCAAAAGTGCTTTAACAGAGCAGGAATGTGAGAATAGCAATGTGACTCTTGTTAATTGATTACATGCTTTTTGAGCTAAATATCATGCTTTTCTTAAACATGAAGCGTTATTCTTGCACAGTCCCTGCCATGTTAAAGGCGTGAAAGAGTCTAATACTCAGAATAAAATAGCGTGAAAGAGGAAAGTAACAAGCACAGCAAGCAAAGCAGAGGCTTCATTCAGCAGCACGAATGAAAGTGAAAAGAGCCACTCATCAAAGACATAAGTGTGTGTTAGTTTTTTGTTTGTTGTACCTGAGCGACTGAGGATTTTAGTGATTTCATGCCTTGCTCCAAAACCCTTAGCTCATCCTCCATTCTTCGCGCTCCTCTGTTTACGGGTGTGGCGCACGCGTGCAAGCCAAAACCATTCAAACCACGGACGGCATGCAAATTATACAGAACACAGGGCACACTGTTAAACTGGAAACAAGTCATATTACTTTGTGTATTAGTGCTGAAAGCTCCAACTGTTTCAATGCCAGTGGACATGCAAGTGGAAATGCAGATTTAGAATACGCAAAGGTGAAACAGCTTACCTTTCTGACAGCTCAGCGCGCTCCTCTGTACGCTCGAGGTCACCCTCAATGATCACCAGCTTACGGGCCACCTTTAGGTGCAAGCACAAAGTGTTACAACGCAACTGATACTCGACGAGTTACGCAGTTAGGATGTGGTTTAAAGGTTTTTCCTCAAAATGAAAGCGAACCACTCAAATACGATTATACTTGGTAACAACTGACTTTAAACTCCTAAAGGTTTAGCTTAAGATTTTATTACAAAAACTAATTACACCTTTGAAATGCCATCTATTATCGATAACTGGGACAGAGTATTTCACAGTGGTACTGATTGCAGTAATTGATCAACTGCATGTCTGGTGTTGCAGAACAGTTTTTTTGGGGTGGCTGCCAATGGCCCCGAAAACTCGCCTCCTCATATTTGCGGTCAGCCTCCTCAGCGATGTGTTTGGCCTCTTTCAGCTGGATCTCCTGCAGCTCCATCTTCTCCTCATCCTTCATGGCCCTGTTCTCAATGACCTTCATGCCTCTGTGTGAGGGAACAAATAAGTCAAGGGATGTTAGGAATCAGGAGCTGAGACCTGACAGCCTACAGTCTCCCAGAGGACACACATGTCTGGTGCACTGTAGTGTTTACTGGTAAATCTTTAATATGCTCTTCTGAGGTGAATGGCTGATTATTTTCTGACATCAAAGAGGGAGAAAATACAGAATTAGGGATGTTAGGAAATGACTGCACTATGTGACACCAATAGTGAAACAGTGAACTGTCTGACATCCAGTGCCACAGCACAGACGTGCTGCTTGTTCCCCATACAAAAGGACAGAAACACACTGGATCTTTAGGCCCTGCCACCTGGTCTCTACAGCAATAGAGTGAGAGCAAAATGGCAGAGGTCAGACGTCTGAGTCTGTGCAGCTTATAAGAAACCCACCTCTCGCTCTCATCAGCAGCCTTCTCAGCCTCCTCCAGCTTGGTCAGGGCAGTGGCCAGACGCTCCTGAGCACGATCCAACTCCTCCTCAACCAGCTGGATACGTCTGTTAAGGGAAGCGACATCTCCCTCAGCCTAGGGAGAGAAGAGCAGCGCATCAGAATTTGGAGGTCACCATCTTTAACAAACAACCTGGAAATCACACATGCGTGCATAAACTGAACAAGTCAGCCCAAAGAATGTAGAGGGTGTAACTGATTTTTAGGGGGGTGGGTGGTGTTTCTGTGTGTCACCTGTTGGGAAAAGCCCTCCCAGGAGGTTTGCCTTTGCTCCTCACTGATTATGATTATTCATGATAACTATGTCCCAAGCTGACAGAAGGTTGAATACCCTGCCTCATTACCAGGCCCCAGAGAGAACATTAACAAGGCTCAAGTCAAAGGGCCTGAGACAACCATACTTTAAATGACTGCTCACACGGTATACACATACAGCCACAGAGGAGACTCTCTGGATAGTTCACAACTGTAGGAGACATTTAGGTGTAATATAACTAGTAACATTTGCGACACTGGTCCATGCTGAATGATCTGCTATCTCTGGAGAAAGACTGTTATGCATTAACGGGGACGTGATATTAAAAAAAAAGAAAGAAGAGAAAGGCCTTTCTATGATTATTCAAACGTGTATCTACTTCTTCTTTCTGATGTTTGCTCGTATGCAGGTATGAGATGTGCATTGTCCTGAAAATGCATGGTGAAAACAGGATACAACTACCAGACGTTTGGCTGACTCAAAGGGTCTTCTAAGGCTGTTTCGCCTGCAGCTCTTATTAAAGTGTGCAGTGCTGGACCAAAGTGCATCTCAAGGTGGGAAGGGTGACAAGGAAGTTACTAAAAATCTATAAAGTTGAAGCAGTAGTTTTGATTCCATTTTAACCACCTTACATAACACAAAGTGTCAGACTGAGCCTGAGATAGACTCTGACTTCTCTGAGTCCCTGCACAACCATATTCTTTCCCGTCTAGATAACTGCTGATGTGTTCACACGGAGGGAAATCACTCTTTGTAGCTGTGAAAACCTGTTGTCCTTATAAGGGCAAGTCAAAGAGCATTAGCTCACAGTACAGACTGACACCTTAAATGTTGCCACAGTTTTAGTTGTAACTTCCTGGTTTCAAAAAAAAAAAAAAAAAAAAAAAAAATCCTTTCAAGTGTCTAAACTTGTGCCGTCGTGGCTGCAGCACAGAATAAACGGAACTTATTTGAGAGCAAGGTTGAATGGGACCGTTACTGCGAAGTGCATCCAGGGAGATGTCAGCGAAATAAAAAGCAGGGAGATTAGGCAACACGTTGCCACAATCTGTCACCGCTGCTCTGTTGCTCAGACCTGGGCATCAGCGGCCTAACGTTACCAATTATACGCGCTTAGCCAAGGAGCAGCAGGCTATCAAACCCTCCAGCAGACTAGTTCGCGGTGGCACTGCACGGAGCCAAGAAAAGCTCGGCTTGCAGCGCTGCGGCGTGTATCGAGAGAGAAATCCCGCTGCATCTCCGCGTATCTGCAATTCAAACTCAACGCACGAAATGAAGCGATGACACATAAACAGGCTACAAGAGGTGGATGTGTAATGTGTCCGCTTCATAAGCAGCTCCTGTCCGCCTGTACGCGCGGTAAACATGCTTACTTGTTCCCTTGCTCCCCTCTGCGCAAGCAACTCCTTCTGTAATCTTTCGGATCTCTCTTCAGCACTGTCTGCCTGCTCTTGCAAGGATTTGATCCTTCGTCTTACTGACTCCAGCGATGTAACTCCGGCCATTGTTTATTATACAACTATAATTTTAAATATTTAAAAAACAAACAAACAAAAACAAAACCCCTCCACTATGTGCAGCGGCACAATTTCCGACAAACTGGCAAGCAGCGAGGTGACGTCCTTGATTGTGCTGAAAGCTGCGTGAAGACAGCCAGCACAATGCGCAAGGTTTCTGGAGGCGCACTCTGCGATGCCTGTTATTTGTCCAGGAAGTGCAGCTGATTTCAATATAAGCCTAAAACTTAAAAAAATAAAAAAAAATAAAAAATAAAAAAGTAATCTGCGTGGGTTGTGCAAAGAGTCACATCTCCTGCATTGCCCTATAAAATAATAAAATGCGAAATTCAATTGGTCCAAAGTAACAATGCCTTTTTAATGACAAGAACACACCCTGTGAAATACACTGTGATGATCGTGCCTGTGGCGGACTACTAATGGAGCCACAGCGCCATCTGCGGGTCAGCTGTCAGCGGTACGCATGGTAATGAAATACTCTGAGCCTTCAGGCCGTTCAGTGAGCCTTCACTGAATGCGGTAATTACAGGCTACGTTCTAGACTTTGTGCAAATATGACAGAAAATCACTCCAAAAACATGGAGAAAAACAAGGCCATAAAACCTGAGTAGTAGTTAAAGTCGTTTGAAATAGTACAGCCATACTTTAAGATTATATTAAGAAATAAACTACAGCAGGATCTAGGCCTGTAGGGAATAACATGCACCATCAAAGGTGTTAAAGCTAAAACTCACTAGACTATGAAGTACAGTCACTACCGCCTAACTCCCTGAAGGAATCCAATTAAAGGATTATTCCAACGGGGTTTCCTCAGAGGCGGCTCATAAGCCGCTCTGCACACTGATTACTCTGATGGTCTCTTGTGAGCAAACATCTCTGTCTGCTGCGCATGAACCTGACCCTATAACTGACTGGGTCATTAACAGGACTGTTTGTCGTGAGAAAACGTTTATGAAGACCCAAAGTGTGTTTGGTCAGGTCGCGACCTTTAAATGCCTCAATCTGAATTCTTTACATAGTTTTCCTGTTTATCCAAAAAGGAGAGAAAAAAAAAAACACAATGAGTAACAAACTACTCTTAAAAGAATCATTTATTTAATTTTGCTGTAAATGAGCTAAAGTTATTTATTTTTTTAATTAGTAGGCTGCCTTGGACATTTTTTTTTATGGGAAACAGTTTTTCCCTTTGGTAGGCCTAAGCAAAGAGCGCAGCCCGCAGATGTGAGCTCTATCTTGACCATATAAAGCAGTGGGCTATATTTATCCAGGCGCTTGCTCTCAGTGCTCATGGGAAGACTGCACACTAGACTACTTCACTTTTCTCTCTGTAAAAGACTTCCTCGGTCAGTAACCTATAAGACTGAACAAATCCAGGTCAAAGAACACAAAATTATTATACAAGATAGACTGTTAATGTTTGAGTTAGCCTGTGGGCGATTTGAATCTGTAATTTAAGAAATATAATTATACATATATGTGTGTTTCAGTTAAACAGACAATCTGACTTTCTTTGGGCTGACTTTTAAGTGACTGTGCACGTGATTCGTGACAAAACATAAAGCGACAGTTCAACAATATGGTCAAAAGGACAATTTGGAGTTTGATGGTTATTTTTTTTTCCTCCAGGATGAGCAGGTGTACGAAACTTGCCCATCCGAAAGGAAACTCATCTCAGAGATAATGCATGAGGGCAGTTTGAATTGGCGCACAAGGAGGAGAATTTATTTTTCTGTGGTGTTGGACTGTCGCTTCCCACACTCGCAGTGATGAGAGAATGAAGATGTGAGGAAACGTGGTGCAGGAATGGTGCCATTGTGAGTCCCTTCCCTACTTACATCGGTGGCTTTCTTCTCAGCCAGCTCAAGTTTCTCCTGGGCATCTTTAAGAGCCTCAGAGTACTTGTCCAACTCATCCTCAGTTCCCTTCAGCTTCTTCTGCAGAGCTACCAAATCGTCCTCAAGCTGAGGCGAGTTTCAGTGCGGGACAGTTTCAGAGGTGATCAGCGGGGCGGGGGTGGTGGGGGAGACGGAGTTGCGTGAGCGCGCACAGGCGCGAGAGCGCGGACAGATGGACACACACAGGACAGGAGAGAGGACAGGACAGGGCGGGGGGGGGGGGGGGGGGGGGGCAGAAAGGCAGAAGAGAAAAGTTAGGGAAGTACATGCACTTCAGGATCAGATACCTTGGTGGCGACCTCCTCAGCGGTCAGCAGCTTTTCCTCAGCAGTTTGGAACTCCTCAAACACTTTATCTCTTTCGTCTTCAGTAACACGCAATTTCTTTTCCAACTCTCTTATTTCGTCCTCTAACTATACATGCATGTAAAAAAACATTATAGAGTTAAACAGAATATGAAATAAACATGCATCGATTCTATGTATTTCTTATCAAATATTGTTTGAAACTTCCGAATTTAAAGACATGATTTTTTTAAAAAGACTATATTTACATCACCAAAACAGTTGAGAAGAGGATATAGAGCATCCAAAAATGAAAAAAAATAAAATAAAGAGGAATGTGTTATTCTTAATTGAATCCTTATTTGGGATTATCCAAGAGAGCAATTAATCCGTATTTAGGACGTGATCCATTTAAAGGGCAGCAGCTTTATGCTGCTACTGATACTCCTGCTTTTTTTTTTTTCTATGGATGAATTGATATTTTCCACAAAAGAAAAAAAAAATCAGCCGACCTGTTTGCTTCTGTCCTCTGATGCTTTCTTGTCTGACTCAGCCTGCTCAGCTCTGTCCAAGGCATTCTCCTTGTCGAGCTTGAGCATCTGCATCTTCTTCTTGATGGCATCCATGGCTGCTTATCGCTGTTCGGCAACGCCAACAAAACGTCCAAATGAAAACCAAGGAGAGAGCGGGAGAGGGGCTAGGGCGTCTGTGCCTTACTGAACGCTAAGCTGGAGTGCAGACTCTGACTGACTGTGCCCTGTCAAATATGTACTTTCAAGGGGGGCTGACTGGATTCCTTTGGACATCCAATACTTTTTTTGGAGGAGGCGTGTTGTAGGTGCCCGGGCGTTTTTTAAGGATCTGCTCAGCGATTCGTCGCTCCCAAACATTTGACGTTTGATACGCCTTTATATGGGGTGCGATGGACAAGAAGGCAGCTCCCACGGAGAGGCTTCCTAATGGTAATGTAACAGAAGCCATTAAATGCACCGAGAGGATGCAGATGAAGACCATTTCTTACTGAATGAGCACACCATTAAATCTCTGCATGACACTTGTGCACAGTTTGTTTTTACCACTGTGACAACTCATTTTAAAAGCAGCATGTGGTAGCTGTCTCTTCCTTGAGTGCATTTAGAGTTTAAGTTCAGTTTCCAGTTTTACTCAAATCCGGGACATGTTTTCTTTTCATGAAAATTGTATTCTCTGATTTCACAGCTCTCCCCTTTCTCTGAGAGAGCCTGGGACCACATGCAGCAGCGTTAACAGTTTGACCAGGCTTTTGTCAACCTGCAGCCACTGCAAGTTGTCTCTGTGTTTGTGTCTGAGTGTGTTTGGGTTGGGGAGTGAGCGCAAGTTCCTCTGGGATAAGTTGTAGTAGCTCTAGGCAAGTGGGCTGTCTGAGAAGAGATGCTTTTGGTAAGCCCTACAAGCCCTAGAGGCATTGTTCACAGTCTGAAGGGCTCAAGACAGGGAAGTGTTTACCTGATAATGCATCTGATATCCTTCCTGTAAACTGTTGATGTGTCATTTGAATGTGGCACCACAGCATCCAGCTCCAGCCAGACAGGATGAGTTTTATACCTCAATTACCGCAGCTGAGCCGCTGATTGACTTGGCTTTTCAGAAATGTTAACTCCTTTACAAACTACTAAAGAAGAAAATTTAACTTTAAGAGCAGTTCAGTCATTAATAGCTTTAATACATCTGAATGGGTAAGAATGTTTTACATTATATTTTATACAATTCTATTATGCACTGTCATTACAATACATAAATTATAAATTCATAATTTGATCTGATAATCCCCTTAAAATTTTAACATTATAGAAATGCATTGGGTTAACGACAAGCTAAAACACACAACTGTGGTGACCGAGGACACACCAAGTTGTCTTCTAGTCTTCACAAAGATTCTCAAGGATATTTTTAGGATCGCCTTCTCTTTCATGCACCTGCCTTGGTCTGTAATATGGATCCAAGACTCTGTGCCAAGAGTCCAAGGTCTAATGCTATTAGATATGTCCCCCAAAATAATCCTCGTCTTGCTCAGGCTTTGGTCTGTTTTATAGATTATTGTTGCTATGCCTGGCAGACTCACTTACGCTGACAGAATCAAACAGGGTGCTCATTCTTCAGACTTTACCCAGTCAGACGTTAAATATGACAACAGCAGAGAATGCTGGGATCAGAAATGGTCTTTACAATTTTCTCATCATATTGTTTTGGCAGAATTTAATTTATTGTCCCGGTAATTCAGGCATTGGCCTTGACTCAGACTTTGATTGATAGGCACAGTAATAGAAAAATATTTTGATAATCTCGGCCCAGCCCATGTTCTCACAGAGTGGCATTTGTGTAATTATGATTGGCAGTGAAAAACACTGGTCACAGATCCGACCTTATTTCTGCTTTTCTCTCTCTCTCTCTCTCTCTCTCTCTCTCTCTGGCTCTTGTCTTGGGTAACACGTGGGTTTTAGGATCACATTTCTTTCATATGAGGAAAAAATGATTTAACCCCCATAAATATATAAAGCTTTATCTGCTATATACAAAGGTGTCTCTATGTCTTTCAAGAATTTGCTTTCCTGATAAAGTTTATTGTGTGTATACATGAGAGTTCATCGTGTCATTGTGTATATTTTACAAGTCAAATATGATGTATTACAGTTGGAAATGTTTTTAGATTTAACACTGTATGCATATAGTATTTTATACCGTTTGAATTTGAAGTCATATTTAATATTTTCAAGAATCCTTCATAATGTCCTTACCATTGACAGTAAAACACTGGTTGCATTCACGATTTGCAATTTGATCTTAATTATCTTCAACAGGATAATAACTTAATGGACTCCGAAGAGGATTGTGATGGCACACTGGATTTGCTGTGGCATTCTGGGAATGAAAATAAGCTCCATTATGATGCTTTCCTTTAACATATTGGCACACTGTAAAAATAGCCCAGGGCCCAATACACTTGTTTAGATTACAGTAGTCACAAATCTCTCCTCATGTCCAAACATTATTGAAAAGCTTCTGTGTTCCAGTTTAGATTGGAAATTGGAATTGGAAAAAGCACTCAGACATCAATACAGAGCTCAGGTTTTATTGTAGCATTTGAATTGGAACTGAAACATGGTAAATCAACTAATTTAATCAACTAATTTAAACTAACCTCTGTGTTTTAATTGTTGCTATGCTTCCCTCCCTCCTAAATCTTCAAAGTCATTCACAGTACTGAAGAATTTGTTGCCGTCAGAAAGCTTTGTCTGTGTTGAAAACAGAGAAAGCTCATTCAACAGCCAAGAATCTTCTCAGTGTTCAACCTCGGCAAACAGCTGTGAGGATGTAGTCTGACTTTATTGAATGAGGAATTCATTCCTCACTACACGGAGTGTGTCTCTGTGTGAAAAAACAGACTTGCCATCAGACAACTGTTGCCCATTTTCCTGACAGATCTGAGATTCTCTGACATGGTGGAATCCCGATCGTCTCTCTGTGTCCTGATTCAGTCATCCACATGAGGCGACAGCTGAGTGAAACAGGTGCAGCAATGTGCAGAAATCATACACACATTCACTACACTATCATTATCTTTACTTTCCTACCATGCGAGATTTTATGACAGCCATGGTTATAAACAAGCTTGTAAGAGTTAGTGTGTGCAGAACCACATTAAAACATGATACAACTCTGAGGCCATAAAAATATTTGTGGTGATATGACGATTAATATAGATGTTAAAGGGGCAAAAAGTGGACACACAAGAGGTAAAATAACCAGATTTTCACACCTAAATTCAGGAAATTGACAATTGAGACATAAGAATCCTTGAACTCTCAGACTTTCAACCCTGTGGCCATGAGGCAGCAACACAGTTTGTCCTCCTTTCCATTTAAATGACACAGAGCAGCCTTTCCAAGTGCTTCAAAACCAAAACTAAGACCGTAACACTGTATTAGTTAATCTGTTAGGCCTACCGTGACAGCCCACTATGTATATGGAATGTCCGGTTCTCCTCAGTGGCTGCTCAGGGAGGAGCTGAGATTGACTTGGCTGTTGTGCCTGAAATCATGTTTACATAAGAGCACCCTTGGGAGAGACATTTAAGGTTCTCTCATGGCTAAAATCTGACTGCTTTAGAGAAACTATGTGTGTGCCTATGTTGAGGCTAAGTCACAATGCCTCTCTGATGCAAAAAAAAAAAGTCAAGTTCTTTCTGGAAAATATCTTAAACTACTTGATCTGTAGTCTGTCATTTGGTGTGAACACATAATACTCTGGAAAACAGCATGTACGATTATTTTCCAGTGATGTACCACTGATTTTAATGGACACAGAATAGTGAGGGAATACTGAGGGAAGCTTGCCCTTCAGTTTGAGTGCACCACCACTGAGTGAAACTCTGAGAAGCACAGTGCTGGCAGGCTCCTTGTCAAATACCATCTGAAGATTTCTGCAGACATCGTCCAGATATATATATAGAGAGAACTCGCTGGCTCCTTGGGATGGTACCCGTGGGATTAGATAGCTCCATGCAGGGGCATAATCATTTAGCATAGCAAAAATGGAGAGGGGGTACTGGGAGGGTGCAACCCAAGCTGTAACCCAAGCCGGGTCGATGCCCTACTGCCGCTGAGTTTATACACAGTAATGTTCCACTGACATATACCGGTAGTCGTAAGACTTGAACTGTTATATTAGCGAGCACAGGTGGACATCTAACCACAACTAGGGCACAGAGACAGCAACAGTATTTTACTTGATGGATAGTTGCAATAAGGCTGTGACACTTTGACTCACGCAGTTCAGTGTGGTGATAAATCTGTCATTAAGGATGTAAATCACAAAGAAGTGTCCCCTTCGTTGTAATTCCGTTTAAACCTTTTTTTTAGATAATGGAAACTGAAACTATGGTGTAAGGTGCTCAAAATTGACAATTTTCACCACTCCCGTGCTCAATAATTTGAGGAGTCAAATTCCTGGGGTATGAAGGTCAAATATTTCAGCTGCAGGTGCTTCGTTGAAGATGGGCAGCATTCCTCCTGTGCCAAGATTTTGCTGCAGTACAAGTAGCTGCTGTTAAATGAAAGGATCTGTCATCTCCCAGACTGTAAAAGACCTGTAATAAATCTCTCGCAGGCCTGGAATGGAGCAAAAACCTTTAGTCTTACATGGTTTCATAGAAATTCCCCTTACTGGTGTGTTTTCAAAGTTCTGCTGAGGCTGACCTAAGGAATTGACATGCAGTTATAATAAGTGAAGATCTAAGAGTGTTTTTGAACTTCATATTTTGTTGCCAGAGTTTGAGACGAACGTTTGCAGACAATCCTGAGTGACACTGTGCAAGTAGCTACAACTTACAGAGAGAAAACAAGCTGAGCTGTAGAGTAAAAATACCAAGAGCGAAAGCTTCCAGTACTGCAAACACAAATGTGGGTAGAAGTCATAATGGAGGAATATTTGTGGCCTCGACAGGGCTCCTCCCAGACTGTTTGTTTGTGTTCCCCCTCTACAGATGGGGACGCACAGAAACGCAAGAATGTCAGCCATATCTGATGCTGCTCAGTCAGCTTAGACTAAAAGGAGGGGGGGGGTGGCATTCGGGGGGAACTGTCACGATTCATTTCAGGCTCATGTGGGATGCCACGCTAGAATTCTAGTGTAAAATTAAATTCTCTAAAAGGTCAGAACATGTCATAGCACGAAAACTGGAAGACAAAAAAGTCAATCTGTCCGACATTCTGCAATACCAATCTGCCTTCAATTTTGGAAAACAAAGCTTTTTGCACTTTCCGTGTGTTTATTTGTACACAGAAAAGGGCAAGTCAAGAGGGAACTGAGCAGTAAATGATTGTTTACAGGCAGCTTGAACTTCTCCAATTTCCGGATAAGAGATTCCTTCCCAGCACCACATTTGTGTCCTGTTCAAAAATTCTTCCTTCAGGGATCAGAAGCTGTGGAAAGATCTTTCTGAATCACTGATTCGCTGTCACCCTCCTTTGCGATACACTTTATGTCTTCACCCTCTTGCTGACTAATTATTGTTTCTTGGTCTTGCTGGTTTTATATCTCAGTTCACAGCCGCTCAGCATCTTGTTGATAGCTCTCTTTAAATATTTGCCTTCAATCTTTTTCCCCTCTTGTCATAGGGCTAGAAGTTTCCGTGTTTGCACACGGAGGGAGAATCTTTCATATATGTGTCCATATATGGGCTCTGTCTCGTGTAAGAGAGGTAGAGGAGACAGAGCAAGCTAATAGACAGAGCAGCTAAGTTGCGGGGGCTTTTTGTGAGGTCCAAAGACGTACTCGATATTTCTTTCCATTCCACAGGGCTATAAAACTTCTTGGTATGCACTTCCAGCTCAGCCACTGTTCTCCCTGTTACAGTCCTGACTGTCAGTGCCTTCCTGGCACTGAGAAATGAAACAATGGTAAGACGAGGAGGATGCTGGACTTCTACGGTAGTATGATGTCTGTCTTTGTATATTTTTGTGACTAGAAATTTTTCTCAATACTTTCTCTCAGCAACAAAATCCATCTGAACTCTTCCTAAGGGAGAGTAGTCCTCATCAAAACACTTACAATAACCATTTGTAGTAAACAAAAAAAACCTTCCTCTTTTCTGAATTTGGAAAAGAAAGTGAAGCTTTGTATCAAGTTTATGAGTATGAGCTCCAAACCTCAAGATGACCATAGCTTTGCTGACGAAAAGCCATAATGTGGAGTGTGTGTGAGAATCTATGGTGATGAGACATTCCAGTGTGGTTTTGAGTGGCTGTTTGAAAGCTTGCAGGCTGTGTTCACTGTGACTGGGTCACAGTGGTCTCTCTACAGTGAGGAATGCCACAGGAACCCACAGCTCTGCAGCACCTGCATTCTTATACCAAAGGCTGCCTGCAGCCCCACGTTTGATCAGACGCCGTGACCATTTTTCCAGTCAGGCTTAGACTCACCGCACAGCTAGGGAGGTAGATAAAACAGTTGTGCAAAGTCAGTCACAAAACAACTGCCTGAGGGAAAAGACGTAAGAATAAATAGACATCCATCTGGTGTGGTCTGGTTAGTTCCTGCTCTGAGGCCTTGGATGTCTGAGATAACAATATGCAGGAAGATAAGAGGATAATTATGCTCCTAGGCTTCCTACAGAAAGCATCGCTCCCATCAAAAGAATGGGTAAGACCAATGGAGGAAGAAGCACTCAGAAGCTTTTAGTGAAGTAAAAGTACCAATCACCATTAGTGAAAAATACTAAGTTAAATAAAAGCAATGTATGCAAAAAAGTGTTAAAGAACTCAATATTTGTAGAGAAGAACAGAATCATTGCTAGAATATATCAGTTGGTTGAGGTGGGGCTACTTTTAGCAACTTTAAATACTGTTGGGAAGTTTAGTGGTTTCCAAGGTGGGCACCCACTTCCTAAGGGTTGTGATATTATTAATGAGATGTACGGGAAAAAAAATTCTGCTGCACATTTTTTTAGACTTCTCTCCAATCTTTGCTTTTAAATGAAACCATCTGAGAAGTTTAGGAGGGAAATCAATGGTTTGAAAGCAAAGAGTTGAGAAAAATCTTAATCTACAAAGTAACCAGTAACTCTTGCTTTCAAATGAACTAAGTGGAGAAAAAAGGTCAATACTTCCCTCTGAAATGTCGTGGAATAGAAGGTAGAATAACATGTAAATACTCAAGTAAAGTGCAAATACCTCAAAATTGTGCTTTAGTACTTCAGTAGATATACTTTGTTACTTTCCACCATAGGGAGAGACTCCCTGGATCCATTAAAGGTAATCAGCCGAGTCTGTGGCTGAGTGAATACGAAAGGAGACGAGCAGTCAGGCAAACTGTCCATGTAAGACAGAATAGCATGGATAAAGTCACACTTATTAATAATTTTGGCTGTCCCCGTATCAAATCCTCTCATGAAAACTAACATTAATGTTGAGAAAAATCTGCTGAGCACTGAGTGTAGTGACTGTTTATTCAGCTTTAATACAGGGCGGGGAGGCCGCAGGATTGAGAGAAGGAGTAAAGGAGCCAAGAACTTATTCCTCTGCAGAAATGCGGCCTGTCATCTAACAAGTGTTGAGAAAAGTTTCCTTATTAAGACAGAAGGGTTTGGATGGACGAGTGTTAGATTTCACTCTAGACAGCTTAAATCCCAGGAGACACTGCAGATCAGTTCCAGTCGGCAGCACAGTCTGAGACAGGCCGTTCCCTCGTTCCACAGCTCTCTCCCAACACTGTTTCAGGCATGAGCAAAACCAAGAAAAGTCTAAGTAAATCTCAGAGAAAAGCTCGACTTCAGAAGACAGTGTTGGAGTCGGACGAAATCATTTAATGGATATTTCTGTTGTTACATGTGGAGTTGTCCAAAATTAGCACCAAGTTTTAAGTCTCAGCTCAGTCCCAATATAGCCTTGCTGTCATTGCTGACTGAGAAATACTGCGCCTTCCTTACATGATGGCTAAAGAAGCTGCTGTGCCGTCATGGGAGAAACAGACAGCAAATACTGTCACTCAGCAGAGGATGGGCACTACGAAGGTGACTGCAACTAACCCGCATACTTCACTTAATATCACCACCCGCCTGTTATCTCATGGAAATGGGTGAATTCTGTCTGATGTAGCATTACATAAGGGCCAGAATATGGGACACTTCCTGCAAACTGACTCTCAAAGGACCACTTTTATGGTATTTGACTGAACAGTTAAAATCTGGTATATGAACCAACTCATTTTTCATAAAAAGCACTAGTTTAATTTCTAATCCTCCCCAGTTGGTGAATTCCATTTAATGACCATCTATCCAATATGAAATTAGAAATAGTGAAATGAACCACTATGTTATTTAGAGTAATATTACTGCAACCTCCCGGGCTTTACCTGTGAAATTACACTACACACAATGGCCAGTTCTGAGTTATGAAAGCACAGAAGTCATCATCTGGTTACTCTTCTCATTAAATCAGAGGTTGTACACTGGATGAGTACTGGAGCCAACATGTTGGGAGAACCCAGGCCGATGACCTAAAATAGTCAAGTGTTCCAGACCCGAGTAAAAGGCTCTCTTATATCCATCAGCTGCTGTCTCCCAGGTTTATGTTAGGGAGCCTTACTTCTCAGAACAGGCAGATGGGAGGTATGTGAGTATGAGTAAACAACAGGCATCCTTTTAACACAATGATCTCACTCACTTTGGTAAAAACCATACTGTAAGTCTCTGCTCTATTCCACTGTGTTTTTTTTTTCTTCAGGCTTTTCAGACCATTTCATTGCCAAGACAGTGCAAGTGTGTTTACATGAAATCCATACACGTACATGTAGCAGCATCTCTGGAACATGAAGTGTCTGAGAGTCTTGTTGAATGAAACTTGGATAAACACAGACTGAGGATGACAGCTTTCATCACTAAACCAGCTATTGTGGTTCAGTGATAAAAGCAATCATACAGGACAGAGTTTAACTGTGAAAATACAGCTACAGTTCAGGATAAGCAACATCAACAATAAGCAAAAACATGCTGGGTGGAAATTTCTGGGAGGTTTTGATAATTTTCTGAACAGTTTGGTAAGTTCCTCTTACCAAACCATGTTTGGGTCTGGACTATGTGAAACTTCCTGAGAAAATGGCCCGAAGCCAAACATTAACTACAGGCATTCAACCTGTGAACAATGCTGGTTTCCACTGTTTTATCAGCCCGAGCAACCAGGAAATTTCTTTGCCTGACATGGCTGCTGAATAACCTCTAAGCCTTCACTATACTTTATATCACAAACTCAACAGGATTATAAACACACACAAAAAAATTACTTGAAAATCTTGGAGAACAGGTGTGCTTGGAAAGCAGTCACAAAAGACAAAAGAGGAGAAACATCCTTCACATTGTCCAAAGATTACAACTATTTGTTCACAGATGGTTCAATCTGACAACGAACCGAGAAAGACACTGTCAGATTGAAATGTCATCTATGAACAAAAAAATCTAAGAAGCGTGCTGTGGACAAATGGCCCAACCCAAAACCCCAAAACTTTTCCTGGTGTGCATTTTTTCCAAACCTCACTTCCTCTTTCATCTTTTTTCTGTAGAGCTGGAGAAAACCGGCTAAGGGCAGAAACTCTCTCTCTCTCTCTCTCTCTCTCTCTCTCTCTCTCTCTCTCTCTCTCTCTGTCTCTCTCCCTCTCTCTCTCAGTGCCTCTCGACCTATTTTATAATTTTGTGCTTTAACTTTATGCCTTTTTTTCTGAATACATAAAGAGTTCACCATTGTTTAGTCTTATAAAATAACCGCAAAAGCAGCTCCCGAAAAGGCTAATTGAGAAACTGATAAACACTGAGATTTCAAGGAGTATTATTAACATGCTATTACTGGCTACATAGCTTTCCAGAGTGACAACTCTCAGTTTCACCAAGGCTGTTCTTAGCACATGCCATGATTCCTTTCCTGCCCAGTATCAAGTCCAGCATACAGTGCCTTGGCTGTTATCCAAGCAGAAAATTTTATAAACATATAGACTTAACAAACCTGTATCAGCCAAGTGCACTTAATGTTGCTCTGCCATGGGTTTAATATACTGTAGATTAGTGCTATAATGATGAAAGCAGAGAGTTGACCCAGTGCCATTTGGTTTAGCTATGGAGTTAGCATGGCTTACAGTATGAGAACTTGAGCGTGGAACAAAGCATGAACTAAATGGCTGGAAGGCTGTGGGAATTAGACATGGCACAAGCGGGTGTCACTGCAAAGCACACCTTTCAACGCAGCAAATGGAAGACATTAAGGATGCTAGAGATGTACACTGATGCTGCTAAGGATTATTGAATGTGTCATGAACCATTTGGAAACTCCAAAAAAACAAAAAACAAACACTATCAAGTTCCAGTGCATCACTTCATTGACTCCTTATGTGAAAAGTTCAAAGCATGACACCATTTTTAATGTCTGCACTACTGTTTCAAACTGAAAATTCTTCTACAAGATTTTGTGCACATGACATCTGTAATTAGCTCAACATTTTTTGCATCTTTGGAACGGTTGGGATCTTGAAGTTCTGGAGGTTTGAAATACGCTCCACATGAGTCTGCGGGGTTGAAAAGGTTAATGACATCACGGTGCCAAAAAGGTGCATCTGGAGTCCATACCTGTGTCCATGTGCAATGAATGGACATGTGACAGTAAGTGTCTTTAATGCCAACCAATAGAAAATCAAAGAGGGAGCTTGAGAAATTGATGTAGTGTTTAAGAACTGAAAAGAGGGGTGGTTGAGTGCATGCGAAACCCAAACTCTAATTTTTTTTTCATTGCAACCATCATGCTGACCATGGTGCTTCTCCTGCCAAAACGGAAATTTTGCAGTAAAAGGCTATAAATGCATGACCTTTGCGGAAACTTGATTATAGCTTTAACAGAGTGGTTTACTAATTAGTCTGAAATCAGTTCAAGACAATAAGAGGAAGAACTCGACCAGACCACATCGCTGCTTTACATCATTAATCTACTGAGGTTTTGATAGCTCTGTAAAAACGCCAGAGTTAACCAGATAAACATCCTCCTGGTCCTTAGGACTGAAGGGAGAGAGGGGGAGTCGGAGAGAGGGTGAGTAGTAGATGGGCACTCCCAGTTAAACACATGGCTTCAGTTTCCCCTCTCCACTGAATGGCCTGGCCTCGCATGAGACCAAAACACTCAAACAACCAAATATGGTGCTCATTAGGACGACTCATTGTATTGTGCTAGCCACCTCTAACCATCATTCACACATTCTGCACCCATACGCTGCTGACACAGAAAGAGGTTCAGCTTCAGTGTGAAATAATTACTGTATCACCTGAGTTTAAAAAAAAAAAAAAAAAAGCCAAGGTCAAGTCTGATTTAGACAAACTGTCAACACCAGGCTGCTTATCAACAGCCCTACAAAATTTTTAGCTGTGTAACTGTGTAAAAAAAAGTAATGTGAAATCTCATTCTTGACCAAAACATCTAAATGGGAATCACTGCATACTTCACGTCTGGTCTGTGATCTGAGAAAAAAAGCACATCCACTATGTCCATATTTGGTCTGGCTAACTTTGCCAATCCCTCCACTAGAACATATTTCTCCAAACATCCATTGACCCCTCTGACTGAACTATGAAGGATAATACTGACATCTGCTGGAAAGAATGTAGCATGGCTGTTTTTTTTCTGTCCTGTTAAGACATCTCATTTGTCAACTACATGCACGGATATGGAACAGGACAGAATGATCTTAACAGTACTGGTTGTCTGAAACTCTTTATTTTTTTTAGTGAATACAAAAAATACTTTTGTGACCAGATAAATATTGTACATACAGCATCAAATCATAAAACTAATGCAGTCTGTTAAAGAAAGCACAACACCGATTCATAACAGAGCTAATAATTTTTTCTATTTCCGTTAATACGCGGACAAATCAGTTAGACAATATAGTTCAGGGTAATTCTTACATTTACTGATAAAAACTTTTTATAGTGATTAGACAATGAAACAAGGAAGTTATTCTGTCCACCATTTAAAGAAGGACTTGGCATAATGAATTTCAACAATTTCTCGACTTCAAACACAAATTGCCACATGCTCATGGAATGCAGTCTAGTGTTAGTCTTCCGATATGGTCTCTTAATCCTAAGGTATCCACAGATGCCCTTTTATATCAGCATTATAACATTGTAGGCAGGTAGGTCACCAGCCAAGGCATTGTATTGTATGGCAAAGGACTAGGTGACAGTTTGTTAAGACCCCGATGGGCATTAGACTGGCATAATGTTCTGATCCAGAGAGGAAAAGGCTCAGGCTCCCACCCAGCCTGATCTTCAGCTGCTCACAGGGCAGACTCAAGTAAGGCACTAGTACACAATGCAGACCAGACACTGGCATGGACAGACTGAGGAGATGAACCACTTAAAATTTCCAATATATTATACATTAACATACTCAAGAAAAAAAGAAATCATTGAATCAGTTTCCTCAATCAGAGCTTGAAGCTATTTCCTTCTAGTTTGTTAGGAGCATGTCCCACATTTAAGATCATGGAAGCTTTAAATTGCCTTCTTCAGTGCTTACGTTTATGAGTAACTTCAGTGCATAATGTATGCTTGTTTCATTCAAGAGCCCAAACCTAATATCATTGCACACATCCAATCTTCCAACCAACAACAGCGCAGACTCTCATTATTATCTTGCTGGAATATTCTATGTTATGTATTGCTATAGACAGTCAGTCTAAAGTGAAAATGCCTTTGCCATGACAGGGCAGTGACTAGTGGAAAATAACTGTATGAGTGTGTGTGTGTGTTTGTGTATGGTGTACAGTACAGCGGGCACCCAAACTGTATCTGGCCAGTGTTAATGGGAGAGGAATTAAAACATGAAGACAAGAGAGAACAAACACGACAAATAATGTAAACATATATTCCTTACACAGCTCTGTGTATGTGAGGGAAGAAGTGGTGGGGTTACATGAAGTGGCATGACGTACAAGGAGCATGACATATTTGGTCACTTACAGTCCAAATTTGAATAACACTGATTACAGTTTCTACTTGTTCCTTTGAAAAATTAGTCACAAATAAATATGAAATAGTAATTGTTGGCCAGTCTGTTTTTTTTTTTTTAATTGTTATTTTACTCCAATCAGAAACCCTCATTGTTTGGTGTCAAGCTGATCAACATAGTTTAATCAGAATCCTCGATTTCAAAAGATTTGCTAGATTAATGGCAAACCCCAATTTCACATTTTTATTAGTAAAATAGTAGTGCCTTTCCACTCTATACTACTCTATTGGTTAGTAGCTTCATTGATATGTATAGACATTATGGTACATGCAAGCCAGTGGTGAAATGAGGCACCCCCCTACCCCCTCCATCCCCCTGCCTTTTTTTATTTTTTTTTTAAACCCTTTGAGGTTCTTACATATAGAATACAAGCTATGGACCCTTAGGTTTGTTCTGCCATTTGCACATATATCATCAGTTCATTTCCATTTGCTCTGAGCCTTCAACAATTATAGAACATTCAATAATTATGGAGGAATTCAGCATTCATAACATCTTCAATTCATGATTGTAACAGTCAGCAATGTTCATGATGCAGCTACACTCACGAAGCAATGATACATTTATCATACAGCTTTACCATACTGTCTCAACTTGCTTATACTGACAACTGTAGCAACTTTCTCCTTATTGAATGTCGACGTCAGTCACTGACAGATACATACGCACGTGATGCACACACATTCACACACACACTGACACACACACACAAATACACTACAGAGCACAGGCACTTGTTTTTCTCACCAAACAGGCCTGTTTCAAGTGCTGTATAATCCTCGGTTATATGACAGTAAAGCAGCCATTAGTACATCTGCAACATCACTCCATGACAAGAGGGTCTCCTCAGTGCAGCACACATCCTTCCTGCTCAGCCAGTCAGCCCTCATCCTCCCTCAGCTCGCTGGGCAGGAACTTGTACTGCTGCTGTCGGATCTGAGCCAGCTTCTTCCGGGCTTCCTCCAGCTCTCGCTCCTTCCTTAGCATCTCCTCCTGAGCCGCAATGATCTGAGGAGAAAGGGGAACAGATGACAGAAAATGTGCCTTTCGCTCATCATAATCCCATTCCTGTGGATAGCTTGAAATGAATAGCCTGCTGTACAGCTGCCCTGTTCTCAGTTCACACTGTAGAGGCCTGTTAATTCCAAGTATGGGAGAAACAATGGCACAAAACAGCACCTTACACTGAGAAGGAGTGTCTTCTGGTATATAGAAAGAAGCATTTAAACATTGCAAAAAAAATTGAGCTTTATTCTCAATGAGATTTAAACATGTGATGCATACTATGCACATATGTGAATTAACTAAGTTAATAAAACACGGTGAAATACAAGCCAGCAGTGAACTGACTGCGCTTGTTTTGAAATCTTTAAATTCCTCCTAAGCTTCTCACTGAATTTTCAAACTTGAAACTGTTCTTGTTCTTGACTAGTGAAGACAGACGCTGGACCTCAGTGCAAGTGAACATGTTTTTCAATTGTTTGAAAGAAAGGACTGACTGTAAAAAAAACAATCCCTAGGATCCTATGAATTTGGGAGGCATTGGAAAAACAGGGCTGTCAATATGGATGTAAACACACAAGCATTAAAGCTGATTATAAAAGCCATGATTTCACTCCAAATCTTAGTGTTCAGGAGTATAGTGCACAAAATACAGTAGGCCTTTTCTGTGTTGGTCATAATTTCAATACAGCATTTTAAAGAGAAATCACAGAATTTCTTTCGGTTTTTCTGTTCTGACAGTTGGGATCAGGCTATAAAAATGTGAAAATAATAAAGATATTCCCTCCCCCCAAAAAAGTTTCACTGTTTGGTCTGTATACAAAAAGATGAATGGTAAACTGCAGCCTCAAGTGTTTTCTTGTCCAAAGCTCCCCTCTGTGCAACAATTATCAGACATGAATGAGAAAACAAGTCTCATTGGTCAGATAGAGAAACTGACAAGCTAAAGCCCAGCTGGGGTGCACCACTGACTGAGACAGTAACTTAATCAATCAAGATGAAGAGTAAAGCTTCCTGCAGCACCCTGGAGATCTGGAAAAAAAACACATCAATTACTGTCAAATTTTTTTGCAAAGATGAAAAGGAAGCAAGTTATCTGCTGTAAAAGAATGATGCTAAAAGTCTCCAGGAGATGAGATGTTTTGCAGCTGTGGGTGTCTGGTAAAGCTGGTAAACAGCTTTGAAATGAAGCTGATGAGCTGTTTATCCACAGCAGCTCATCACAATTTCAGAAAAACGACTGTGGCATTTCGACATATCAGAGAGAGGTGCAAACGCTCCGTGAAAAGGGCAAACCCGCACAATTGGGATGATTTTTGTTCTCGGTCTCTCATTAAGATCTTTCAGGATTTTGTCTCACCTGAGCTATGCCTCCGACGAATTTGGTCTTTACCACCACACTGTCATCTTCAGTCTTGTCAAATGCTGCTTTCTGAGCCGCCTTCACCAGGTTGTCAGAAGCTCGCTTCACCGCATTGCCAGCAGCCTTCGACCCAATAATCTCAAAGTTAGCATGTGCACAATCCACGTGCATGCAGTTTGAACGGATAAATGAAAACTGTGAATTATTGTTACCTGTAGTCTCCTCATGGCTTCAGAATCCTGGTCTGCCTTCACCTTGCAGGCCACCAGCAGCTGAGCTGTGGAAGCTGCGACCTGTTTGGCTGAAGAGATGAGCTTCTCCTCACTGGCGTGGCCCTGAACTGAGGCGTTAGCTGCCTCACACAAGTTACTGGTAGCTGCCGCTACCATACGCGCCTACAGCAAGCAACAAATTTACACATGCTCATTTTGTTTTAATAAGAAGTAAAATACAACAAGTTTATAAGATTAATTTTCCATAGCAACATACTGCTGATATGAGACCCTGTGACCACTGGCCGTCATCCACTGCGTTGGCTAAATTGGATCCCACCTGTGGTAGAGTTTGAGGAAAGAAATGTACATATTGTATTACACTATTAGACAGACTATGGTCACCTCCTACAGTGTCTGCGTGGCTGTGTAGACTCACCTTGCCTTGTGCCACCAGTTCTCTCTGAGCTGCTGATGCAGACTTAACAAGCGCACTAGTTGCTGCAGCGATGGACTTTGCAGCCTCTAAGATCTGCTCCTCAAAATCCAGCGTCTCATCTGCCAGCTGGAAGGAAAACCACATATCAACTTAGACTTAAAACTATAGAAAAGATTATTATTATTATTATTGACTGCAACAGTTTGCTTATATTGTCTGAAATTTCCTAACATGACGGTCTAAATGTAATTTTTTCCCAGAAATCATTTACTTATCTGTATAGTTATTGGTCTAAAAGTAATAGAATGTATTTATATTAGGAGTATAAACATACTTTCATCAGCTTATAAAATATCCATGAAGTGCCAGTTTTTAAAATGCAGAATGCAATCTCCCTTCTCGTTTCCTAAAACAACCCAAATCCCTAGTAAAAACTGGGAGCACATGACCTCTGTATCCTCAATGGTAGCTAATGGCAACCCTGAGCGTAACCTATAAAGTCCAAATTTATCTTGCACTCAAAGCACAATCGAAAAGGATTATTTTTGAGTGGCAACAGAATGGCATCTATATATACAATTTTCCAAACCTGAACTAAATACCAGTATGAAGATCACAGTATATCAGTTCAGGGACAGTTAACAAATGGCCAACTCTGCCACAGAAGTCAACAGCATTTGATTGACATTTGATAGACCTCCATAAACACATAAGGCACACGTGGCTGGAGACAGGGCGGGACACTGTAGGAATATGTTTGATATATAGTTGGACTGAATAACAACCTAATATATCAAACATATCAGACAGAGCCCTGCAGAGAAGGCTTCCAGGTCTACAACGGCTCATAGAGAGGTGGGGGGGGGGGGGGGGGGTACAGGGCAGGGAAACATGCTGGGAGCAGGAGAACTCTTTACAGGGTGGGAGGGATGAAGGAGCTGAGAGGAGGGTGAGTAAAGAGAAGGAAGGAGGAGCATAAAAGCTGTTTTAGACAAATAAATGTGTGATGGAAGCAGCTAAACACCTACACAGTTTGATTTGATAGATGATACGGTGGCTTGATGCCTCTAAGGACAATCAGAAGCACTTCATTAACTCTGTCTCAGAGTAAAATTAATTTTTGAATTAAAAATCACATATGCTGCGCCTCTGTTTTACTGTGAGAAACTGCTTTGTGGACTGCAAAACTTGGATAAGCTTTGAGAAGCTATAAAAATTGTATGTATTCGTCTGTATTTTCCATTTATGGTTACATCTGGTTTTTTTATTTTTATTTTTTCTTCTGCATCTGAACATAAATTAAAGGTAGACAAAACTGGACTGGGGAGAGTAAGGCATACTTGTAGATAAAAGTGTAACTGAGGGAAAAATGTAGTAAAGTTCAGTGGTATTTCCCCTTTAGATGCTGTTTGGTAGAGCTGCTTCCCATTAGATCACTAGAGGGAGACACTGACATCTGAGAGAGGAAAAGCCTTTCAGTCACTAATCCCCTTTTCATAAATGTAGTCTGTAGCTGTGGAATTATAGTATGAGACAGAGAATTATAGGGTCTTTATTAAAACTGGGGTAACCTAAATATGCAATCCCTCATATCATTCAGGCAGAGGGTGGAACTGACAATCACTGTGCACAGGAAGAGGTATAGAAAATGGGGAAAGCACTACAGGCACACAAGGAGGAGCACTAGGATTCAACTATTCAGTCTCCAGAAACAGATAAACAAGCGACACAATCATCATGCAGTAGCACACCACAAGCACAATCCTATATAGCATACAGGACAATATAAAAGTAATTTCACATTCCCAAAGCACTATCACTGTCATCTCCCATCCTTTGCCTATTTTCTCTGCGTATTATGTGGTAAAGTTGGTTTGTTTTTTAGGCAATACCACAGCGTGTGGGGGATGAATAACAGGCTGTAAAAGCCTCCCTGAGTTTAGTTTAGAAATGAGGAACACTGCAATGAAACAAAGGAAATAAGTTCAATAAGACAGAGGCCCTCTCTTTTGGAAAGGGTCACAATAGTTCATCACACTTTTGAACTCATTCCAACATAAGCTTGAAGACCCAGCAGGGTAATTACATCTCCTGGCAACGCAACTCAAAATAATGTCCAAAAACAGCGTTTGAAGAAAGTTTTCCAAGCATTACACATCAGCTCACAAGACCAGCTGTCTGACTCAATGCAGTGTGTGTAACAAAGACGCATTTTTTTCTCCTTTAATGATGTCAAGATAGCAGCTCATTCACCGAAAAAGATGACTCCGCTTCAAAGTCAGTGTCACCTTTTCCCACCTTCGGCCCACATGGTCTCCCTGCTGATTAATGGCAAAAAACTGTGCGTGGGTTTGTGTGGGTGGAAAGGGTTGAGAGGGGCACTTATACCTTGGGCTTGGCCCTGGGTTTCAGCTGCTCTAGTTTCTTGGCTGCAGCTTCAATGGACGCTGCTGCTCCAAGGAGCTCAGTCTCAGCGATGACAGTGGGGTCCTCGGGGTCCACGCACTCTGATCCTGAAAAGCGATCCGCACATGGCGAGACATTGGTTACAGCATGCTTATCTCGCACAGACTCACAAAAGAAACAGCTGTACAATAATTATGGTGATAACATTTTATTTTATGTAACAAGGGGTCAACATTAAAGTTAAACCAGATGTTCTTTTTCATGCACTCATTCACACAATCCAGGCGTCACAGAGATGTTAAATCTCATTTTCTTTCAACAGCAAGCAAAACTCATGAGCTGTGCTGCGGTGTGACAGTAATTCCTCAAAATTAAATAAGGTAACCTAAAAGTCAGAAGAAATTTACATTTGATGGATCATTGTCTCTTTTTTTTTAAATAGGTTTTTATGTGCCTATAAAACGGAGCTGTTTGGGAACAGCTTGGTAAAGCAGATGGAACGATGTTTTCATAGATTATGTTGAGCTCTGGGGAAATCTGTTCTGCACCCCCACCCCCAGGTCGTTTATTCCTCTACCCCCTTCTGACTCTGTGAAAGGTGATCTGAAGGAACAAAACACACCATATCCCACTTACCTCCATCTGAGACAGCAAGGAAAGAGCAAGGAAGAGAGAGAGGGAGAGAGCACATGGGACATTAGAGAGGTGAAGTGGATAGCCCCGCTGGGTCTCAGGCTATACGCTGAAATCTAATTCTCATCCAAACAATCTATTACCCCTGTCAGATGTGGCAGTGCAGTTTCTAGTGGAAACACTCTAGTATGTTTGCGTCATAACCATCCTACATAGGTTAATGTGGAACAATTTGCAGAGCAATCACTCTACGGTACGATTTCAATATTCTAAAGTGATTTTCATGACCCATCTTTATTAGGGACAGACAGGTTTGGTGGCTTGACTCAGTAACACTTTAATATTATTCACGCACAAGAGGATTAGGGCTCCTTTGACTAATCTCCAACATTGCTGCAATCCTGTCATGTTTTTTTTTTTTTTTTAACATTTTATCAAATTGGGTTGGCTCCTAATGGGAATCCCCTTGCTTTTAAACTCACGATATGCTGCAATTTCAGCATTCCCAGTTTTACACTGCAGAGGGTATACAGTCATTTTAAAATTAAAATCTGCTGCCAACATTTTTTGGAAAGCGCACAAGCTTCTGTAAAATTCATGCCTCTAGATAAAATAACATAATACTGTTTCATAGAGTACCAAACACTTGGAATGCTAAATATACACAACTTTCATGTGTGTTAAGTGGTCCATAAAACCCTGACATCAGTGTGAATGGGGTCACAGGTAAGTGAAGTTTGTCAAGCCTCAGTCTTGTTTGCGTGTATTGTGTAAGAGTGTGTGACAGCGTACATCAGCGGCGTGTGTGGTCTCACCTTTCATGGCCTCAGCTGTCTGGACGAGCTCTGTCACACACGCTGCCACATGCTTGGAGTGTACGGCCAGCTGCTGCTTCTGCTCCGGCGTGGGCTTTTGCAGCACCTGAAAACACAAGAGCCCGACACGTGCATGGGCACAGACACAGACACATAAAAGAAGCACAAGTAAACATAATGTAAAGGGTAAATCAGAAAGCAAAGATGACAACTGACTACCTACCTAGATCATAGACGATGTGAAAATGAACTCCAAAACACTAATAACTGTAACTAATAATAACAACTGACTTGCTTGGCATGAAAGTCATGCACTGCCTTCCTGGAAGTCAATTAGTGTTGCCCAATTATTTTTTTCAATTTGGTTTTTGTTACTTGAGAAACTGGCAAAGTAGAAACAGTACAGTCTTTCTATTCTTTCTTTATTCTAGACCCCAAATTATAAAACACAGTACTTTCAGTGGCCTAATGTCCTGCCAGAATTAACACGATGTACCAGTAACTAAATATGCAAATGAGATGATTCTTTAAGCATAAACTAGCAGACCGTCTTCACACAACACATGGGTAGTGCTATTAAGAACTAAGGAAAAAAAAATGCTCTCATTAAAATGCAAACTTATGCAACAAAATGCTCAGAAATTATCTAATGTATGTAGGAATATGGATGCAGACAGACAGACTGCAGACACAGAAGCAGATTTCAAGTCTTCAGTCCTGTCACTCATGCTAAAGAATAGTGAACAGTAGTCATTCATGAGACCTTCTTTCCTTCACCAGTTCATAGTGATGTTACAGTAAGTGCAGAGGATGAGTGACAGGAAGCCAGGCAAGATTTGTCAAGCATCACAAGGCGTAATCTTGTAGATAAGACCTGTGAAATCTCATGAGGTAACAGTAAAGACCAGGATGCACCCATCCATAGCTAGGGACAAACACATGCACACACATGCACACAAGCCACTTCCATTATTTATTTATGACACACATTTCTGTCTCATTCTAACCTGCAGCACTTGCTCCAGAAGGTTGATGTATCCGTTGGTGCACTCAGAGCCGTACTGCAGGGCCCTGCTCTTCAGTTCCTCGCCCACTTCTTGGTGGTATGCTGCTTGCTGGAAGGGTGAGAAAACAATGCTGTATTGTAAATTTAAAAAAAAAAAGGGTAGAAACATTTTATTTCCCAATGGAATGATAAGATTTAACACAAATCCTGATATCAAAGTGAAAATATGCTATGTGAGGTCTGTAATAGTCTTCATGTTATTTTACAAGTGCAGATGTACCTAGTGTCACTCAGAAATCAAACATTTGGTTAATAAGATCTCTAACTCTTCACTGATCTGTTTGTAATGCCCTGGTTTTCAAAAGCACAGCACACAATGCCGTGCCCTCCCTTTTTCATCTTGTTGCAACTGTTCTATGGTTGCTGAAGGACATGCTGACTGATGCTCCGCTGCATGATATTGAAAAGTGACTGAGTCACCACCAGCGGGAGCAGCCATGTAGTAGACAAGACTCTAACGCCCTATCTGCTCCCAGCAGGCTGGGCTCACATGTACCCTGGCAGCCTGGTGGTGCCTGTGTGAGGCTTGTTCTGGCAGGGCGCCGTGGATTAGCACCTTGCAGGTAGTCAGCATATCGGAGATGGCTTTGCGGCTCAGGTTGGCAGTGGCGATCACATCCTCCTGCTGAGCCGAGTTGCCTGCGGCCACTGCCTTGGCCGTTGCTATGGTGATGCCCTTTGTCATGCGGATGAACTCCTCGGGTGTGGTGGACTTGTCTGGGATGTCCTTGGACTGGAACACCTGACATGATGATGAACCACAGACACAGGTAGTTGGACAGACATTTGACAGGGGCTCAGATGTGTTAATATAGACTGGAACGTTTTCACAGAAGAACTGCTGAAGTGCACATGAATGTTGTGCAATCAGAGACAAGTGTAAACAGAAAAAGCTAATATGAGCAGCCGTATAATTAGAAGTTAGTTGAAGCAGTCTGTTGAATCTGGCTTTGGCTGCAGCTCTTCGTAAAACCTCCTCTCAGGCTGGAGGTCCTCTGATAAGGATTAGAAGAAAATTACAAAAAAACAAGCTCTTGAAATCTTCTTCCTTTCTCACTCTGCCTGTGCCTGCTAGCCAGACCCTGATAAGAACAAGAGCTGTGAGAAACCTGCAGGCGCTGAGAGGGAAGGAGGAGGAGGAGGAAAGGAGCTGGACAGACAATAAAGAGGAAAAAAAAGAACAAAAAGCTCCACTGTTTTGTTCAGAATAATAGACAAAGATATCCCTGACCCTCTGTGAGCCAGCTTTGCAGAGAGGCTGCGTCTCATCCGTTGACTCCCAATAGACCATAGAAGAAGTGGTTCGGCCTGTCAGGCACTCTTACTGTCAGCTCCTGCTTGATGCACTCGATGGTGGCCTCCAGTGCCCTCGTCCCGCGAGTGGCTTCATCCTCCACTGCCTTCACTGTTTTTAGCAGAGACGTCACGTTGGTCACCATGACCTGTCAAATAAAGGGAGTAATAATGAGGCTCACAGTCAAACCAGGAGGTGGAGCCCTTTCTCCTCAGCTGCAAAGCTTTTTATTGCTAAATGATTTTTCTCCTCCTCCTTCACTGATTTCATTACAGTGAATAATGGTTACATGTGTTGAAGATGCTTATCAAATGAAAATTAAACAATCAACTGCTACGGAAAGAGAAGACTGAGGCATTTATTTCAAAATTAAAAGAGGCTGATTGAGTATTAGTTTATTTACTGACAGCTATAAATGGAAAAATACAATTCAAGTTTTATTCATGGTGACACCATTCTGTTTTGTCTATTCTCCGTTCAGTGAAATGTACATTATTGGGTTAGGAATTTGTGCAACGTGATCGCCAGGAGTTTGAGAGGGTCCCATTTGGAGGTCACCATATGTTGCAGGAACAGAAACAATCTGTCAACATGACCAGGTCCATGGGTGGCCCTAATTCCATTTAGATGAGAAAACATGAGAAACCCCATGCAACAGTTAGACTTTCATGCTGTGCATGGAATGATAGTTGTGAGTAAAATAAATAAATATGTTGAGGAAGTTTGCAGCCGTTTTTTTTAGACTAGAAAAGCGAGAGGTTCAGAGTTATCCATGGCTCTGTCACTGATTCAGTACTTTGAGCTTTGTTTCTCTACTGAAGTGACCGAGGCTGCACCAAGGTTAGACTTACAAAAGGTCTGATCTCTAGTTTTTACTCCTCAGCAGGTTGGCGGCTGTAAAAGTGGTAATGCAAATCAAGAAGAAAATGACAACTCTTGCCTCTTTTGTGCATGCACAGTGTAGTCCAGATCCTTTCAGGCCTGTGGTGGCACCTGGAACTTATTCAACATCTTTTCTCTAATCCAGTCTTTCTAAGAAAACACATATTTGCATACTTTTTCTGGAACTCTTCAACTTAATACACTTTGATATTGTACCTTTGTTTCTCCATTTTGTAGTTCTATTACAAGTTCTACTGCTATTTCTTGCTACTACATACACCACCTACTGCATGTACTGTATGTGCAGTTTTTTCTTGCCTCAACTTAGGGTCTAATAATAGTGGATGTTGTGTCTTGTAGAGACTGTAAAGCACTCTGGAAAAATCTCAAGTCTGTACGGATAAATTAAACTGGTTTAACATGATAAATACAATTAGACTGAGCTTTACTAGAAGCCTCCCTTAGATCAGGTCTTGTCAGCCAAACAGATTCAAAGACCTTGTCCTACAGTAGTTTCAACGGTCACAATACAGAAGGTCCAGTGGTAACAGATAGTTCTCAGCAGAGCAGACGCCCTCGCTCTCTCTCACACACTGATCATTTTTGTAATGGGTCTAGTCCCACAAACAGATGTGACAAAAATAGCCAATGAAATACACACCCTGATAAAAACGTCTTTGAGCTGAGTGTTGTGCTACCAGACACTTCAAACTAAACACAGCAGTAATAAAAAGAGAGCATTGGTGCAATACATAGTTACATGCTTCTCAGTGGGAGAGCATCAATTCAAAAACAAATTGTGTCGCTGAAATCAAAACACAGCTTAACCAGATATGACAGTCATTTGTTTAAGCGGTCTGTCCTTTACCTTGGCAGCGCTCTTCAGCTGATACATGGACGGGTCGTCAGCTGGCTTGCCGGCGGCACATTTGGTGGCACCGATGAGTTCGGCCAGAGCCTTGGCCACATCACGCACCGCATTTATCAGAACCACCTGAGGAGACAGAGCTGGAATCAATACGGCACAATGGTCAGAGTATAGGTTTATCAGTCGAACCCCGGGGAGAGGATTTAACGCTGTAGCCCTTATCACTCGCACCTAGTCATGATACTTCAGTGTAGGGCACAGATAGAAGCATACACACAGAGGAAAGAGGAGACACTGTGTATCAGATGAAACCACAATTACATAGAGAATATAACGCTGCGTGTACTGACAGAAGTCATTCACTATAAATGATTGATATTAGAGAATAATACAATGACAAAGAATTATGATAGCAGAACAAAGCTCCATGCTGCTGAATTAAAAAGTAATAACTGAGGTTTGTTAAAGATTTAAACCTTTTAGAAAATAACACCAGACAACAACGACATATGACTGAAACATCTGTGGTTCTATCAGACATTCTTCAGTCTAAATGTGTTTTGAATTTTTATCACCTGTGTCTCGGGGTCCTCAGAGCCCATGCTGGTCGCTCCTAGTTTGACCACCTCAGTGAGCTGGGTGATGGTCTTGGCCGAGGACTGTGCAGCCTGGGCCAGTTTCTCCTGGCTGGACGCAGCTCCAGCGACCAGAAGCTTGGTGTCCTCCACCAGAGCCTTGGCTGTCTTCAAGATGCTCTCCCTGAGGGACGGGACACATTGTGTCACAATATGCTCAACAGTCACACTCAAGTACCAGCAATATGAAAGGAAGCTGTTGCTTTTCTGAACAGAATGTGTGTTTAGTGAGGACAATTTTCAATTTACATTCATTATGTGAAATGCATCTCAGTATTCTGCTTTATTGGCAAACTGCACTTCTCCTGAGTGAGTCATCAAAAGAAAAAAAGGAGCTCTGGCTGTGCAGTGTAAAAACCTAGCAACTGAAATCTTAGTAAGTTGACTCATAGTATAGGCATCATAAGTTTTTATTACCCTTGTTCTCTCAAAACCTATTAATCTATGGCTCATTTCTACCATCAACAAATGTTGCTCTTTTTGGTGATTAGAGTTTTTCATTTAACATTATGTCTTGCTCTGCTTTTCTTGTCTGTGGCAAGGTCATTGCACCTGTGGTCAGCAAAAGACTCTTCATTCTCAGGGTTCAGTGTTCCAGCTGAGGCGAACATGATGGTGGTGTCCAGGTCAGCGATGATGCCAGAAACAGCGCTGGCTGCTGTGATACAGGCCTGGGTGCCTTTGTTCCCCGCCTGCAGTGCTGACAGTACCAAGGACACCTGGAACATGTGAAGCACAGCATTAGATATGCAGAGAAGACCTTCAAACGCGCTGTTTTCAGAGGTGTAAAAACAGATATAAATAACCCCAGTTTCTGTATGCATTGCACAAGTTTAATGATTAAACAGCACTTTTTCCTCTTTATGGAATGTCGGTGGAGACTTTGTAAAGCAAGTGAGTGAGGCTGCAAATGTTTAGAGTAAAAGATCTGGACAAGCTGGATTACAGGAGGAGGCTGGGACTAAGAGAAGAGAGCAGGGTTAAGCATGCATTAAATCAGAGTCTGCAGCACAATCACATTAAGTCAATGAGCCTGACTCTGCAAATCACACAACTCCCTCGAAGACTGGTGTCTGCCCATCGCTCACAAACAAATAGAAAGCCCTGAGAGGTACATTTCAACAAGGCACAGGATTCACGTATCAGCAAGCACAACACCACAAATTATTCAAGTTTGATATGAGTCCAGAATCAAATCATAGCCTCAGAGAAGAGAGAAATTCTAATTTGTGAGCAGCATTGGCTAGCTGCTGCCAGGGTCACAGCAGGGAGACGTTAGCATTATTATCATCATACAGTGTGAGGGTGGTCAGGAGAGCATGCTCTCTTGACCTGCATGACTGGTGCATTAACACAGTAAAGCGTCGGTAACTACCACATAAAATAGCATACATTAAACCAATATCCATCTGACTCCATACTAGTTCAAAATTTAGGGTGAAGCTATAGCTTAAAAATAATAAATAATAATTACAATACAAAGCACACCTGTCATCTACAGCATAGTAAACATCTTCTTAAATATTACATTTGCACACACTAATATGCTCTCTATCACTTTATTCAAATAGGGATATACTGTATATGCGGCAGCAGTACTGAGAATTGCATGAAATATATTTTCATAAAAATGCTAATGCTGAGTTGATGCTGCTACCAAACTTCAAGCAGCAGAGATGGCAAATTATGACAGCAAAAATAGACTTCCCTTAAAAAGTCAAGAAAAAAAAAAAAGCTTCCTTCTGCAAGAGTTAAAGACGCTGTACCAGTTTCTGTCCTCGGCGCTTACCTTCTCTGTGACTGTGCGGGCGCACTCGATGAGCTCCCTTTTGGAGAAACTGTCAGTGGGGCTGAGCTGCAGGGCTCCAGCCTTCTGGACCAGGTAGATACAGCCATGGCCCAGCTCTTGCACCCGTGTCTTTATCTGGAAGCCAACCTGAAAGCATAACCAGGCATCGACTCACACTGCATCCATCTTCTCATTTGTGTCACTGTACTACACAATCACAATCATGTCCTAAACCGGCACGTCTCTTATCCAGCGGGTGGATGAAAAATGATTTCAAGCACCCTCAGAGAGGGAATGCTGGCACTACACCTTTAATTTCCAGACTGAGATTCACGGGTGGGTGGTACTTCATTATAAGCATCACTATAGGCTTTTAGACTTGTAGAGGCACAATGTCGCTATGGTAACCAGCAGGGTTTCGAGCATCCTGTTATATACAAGATATTGATAAGAGCTGTGTGCTTATTAGTGCAATGTTTCCACACACTGCTGTCCTCTGGACTAAGCATAAAAGCTTCGAGAAAAGAGTACGTGGGTGCTGAGACTGATGGATGCTGGAGGGGTGTATTTCTGTTTGATCTCTCACTATTGGGAGCAGCCTTAAGGAAGGGGTGTCATATCGATAAACAGCAAATATCTGCTCTGAAAGGTGTGTGAGTGACTACATCCAAGAGCATTTTTAGTGTAAAATGCAGACCTAAACTGAAATTTCAGTCTGTTATTTCAGGGGAACAATAGTAAAGAGATATATAGCATGACGTGTTTAATCTTTCATATGGTACAAGTATGTAATTTTCACCAACGTCCTCTACAGGACAGAGACCATGGCCTCTCACCTCCTCTGGCTCGGCAGTAGCTGCAGCAAGGCGTCCTTGGTGTGCTAGTTGTCCATAGTCCACCGTCACCTGAGAGGCAAGGCCGCCGAGCTCTTCAGGGCAGGTTACTGACTTAGTCATCTGGCGGCAGAGAGAACATACATCATCAGCGTAAGCAGATTAATGTTCCTCTAGTCCTTCTGACAAATATTTGTCATCACAGATTGGAAAAGTAATGGAACACACACAGTTAGGCATGGATATCCCAGCGCATTAGTGCACTCACCATCTCCTGTGAAGTGATGGCGATAGCCTTGGAGAACTTCACCATGGTGGTTTGATAGTCCACAAAGGAACCCTCAGGTTCAGGGGGTGTTCCTTCATCCAGCTGTGAAGATCAACACTTTGGTGCTTATTTATTTCAGGGTTTACATTTCATTACATTGTTACAAAACACTGTTATTAATCCACAATCAAAACAGGGAATACTATACAGAGCTGTTAATTTTGGCATAATCTGAATTCCGCATAATCAATTCATAATCAGTTCTGCATTCTGTATCATGTTATTATAAGGCTATTTAGATTAGTGTTAAAATTCTAAATATAAGCACAAAAGAAATGCCAAGGTTATTTTACGTTTGAGGTCATTTATAAACCATCCATTACATAGTTTTTCTCCACTGAGCACTGACAATATTATCTTTCAATTAAAAAATGCCTAGCTTGTAAATATCTTGGTCATAATTCTGTAATAACAAACTTTAAGGAATGTTTATGAAATTCCTTGCTTATGTTATGGGATTTGTAACATGTAATTAGCACGTCATTATCAGATTTCTGAACTCTACAGTGCCAGTACTGACACTGGACTCAAAAATCTGGAATCAGTCAGGCTACAGACCAAACATATTACATTTACTAGACTTACGATGGATGTTGCTAATAAATGATTGTGGATATTGAGGATATTTCCACAAATGATCAAGTCTGCAGCTGCAAATTTTAGTAAATCATTAATAAAGGGTTGGCCTTGTTGCTGTGTAGCCTTCTGCTAGAAGGTGGTTGAGTATTGTATGAGGTCAGAGAGTCCCATCTTAGGGTGATTAAGCTACAAAGGTAAATCAAGTCTTGCTGGCAAAACCGATATTGGACTCACACCATTTAATATTCCAAGTTCTTTTTACTGTACAGTATAACCTGTTAATCGATATGTAATTTCTTACAATTAAAAAGCTATTAGTGAGAACACATAAACCCTTTTTTATGTATGTATTCTTGTAAAGTGGTTTCACTTTATATGGCTAATCAAGTTTTAATGATGGTTGTCTTTGTATGTTTAAACTCAGGGTAAAATAAAAATTAAAAAAACACACAAGGAAGAAAAATAAAAGTGAAGGACAAAATATGAGCCGAGTGTATATGTCTGAGTATATGCAGATCATCGTCAATTATTAACCGCACTGTCAACATATTGACATGTGCCCCAGCAGGATGAGTGACAGCTAACATCACCGGTGGGCTACTGATTTAAAACTTGTCATCTACTGGACTAATGAGAGTCACTGACAGGGACACACTCTCAGGATACCCACTGTGGAATTCCTCTTACAGGGAAAGCTCATTTTGTCTTCAGACAAATAAGATGGGGAATAAGTGTCAACCTGAAATCCATGTAAATCACCTCAGCAGCGTTCGCATGAGGTGGTTTCAGACATATATACATTCTCTATGAAAATGAACACAAACACACTTGTACTCACCCTGCCCATGGCCTCAGCAATGGACTCCACCATGCCCCCAACCATGCCCCCCTCACTGGCTGCTTCATTCAAAGTCACCATGATGTCATCCACAGCCTCCTTCATCAGCTGGGCTGCTTCAGAGATGGCATCGTGGGTGTGGGACGCCTGGGGACACAGCCAGCTGATTAACATTTCTGTGGCACTGTCTTGGTCTCGCCAGTAGGAAATTTATCAGCTTGACAACAGCTCCAGAGTGTCCCTACAGCTGGTAAGTACTCAAGTGTCTCACTAGAGGACATTTCACCTGGCTGGATTCTTGCTGCTGTAAGCACTTGCACCCCTGTGTTTTCTAATAATTCAAACTCTGAGATCAAAATTTAACAGCTGACATGTTATATAACAGTAATATGTAATATATCAGCATGTACTTACACTATTAATAAAAATAAGAGAATTATAGAGGGCATGGGTAGATGGGCAATCTTGTGACATAAAAGAAATTCCTCACAAAGTCATTTTATTATTTTGTGACACTAATAACAGTAGCTGAGTTTGAGGAACAGCAGACTCAACTAAGAATAGTATTACAAATTGTGCAGTGAATGGGTTTTAAAAAATGATCACTAAAATCTTAAAATCAATTCTAACACTACTAGAGAGCCATAAAAGCTATTGAGACTCCTGTGGCTTTGTTCTGTACGGGTTGGATACGAGCAAATAATTTATAGTTGAGAGAAGAACATATAATAGAAAATTACAGATATTGAGGCAGAAGGGAACTCTTCACACTCAGCAGAAAGAAATGGCTTGCATTTCTTTAAATAAAAAAATGTATCCTGGGAAAAAGAACATGACTGCGTTACTGTCTTGACCCTGCTCATTGAAATTTAGTTATCACAGATCACCCTTGAAATATTGGTGATGGTAGGTTAAACAGCTATATGAATATTATGAACTGCTTAGTACCTTTGGATTTCCTCCACCTTCCTTAGCAGCATAGAGCATCTGTAGGGCAGACTCAGACAGGGTCTTGGTCTGGTCCAGGATGGTCATCTGCTGCTGGTGGTCCTGAAACTTCGAGGCCAGGCCCACCGATGCCACAATGAGTGGATCGAAGTAACTGGCCAGCTGCGTTACCTGGGAGAACGAGTTTAAGAGAGCTGTCTCGGGAAGGATTGGATCTCAAGATAGAAAACAGACAGAATGGGTTTTTCTCTCTAAATCCAGAGGGGATGAAGGGATATATGATCAGACCGGCACCTTGTGTCCTAGCTGGGCAGCTTCGCCTCGGGCTGCGGTGGAGACAGGATCAATCAGATGCCCAATCTCCTGCACAGAGGATGTCAGCTGCTCCTGGAGTGCCTGGTGAGTTACAATGGCAGAGAATTACGGTATAAGTCACAACAGAATGACTACAGATCCCATTAAGTTCTTTCTCTCAGACAAGATAGAGCTGATGGGGTACTTGAACTCACTTCCATGGAGATATCATCTCTGCAGGGCAGGGTCTGCCCAACAGAGGCTAGGGATGCTTGCTCAATGTCGCGGATACACTTATTGATGTTATCAATGGAGTAATCACACTCCCTCTGTCCTGGTGCCTTGTCCCTGTTGCCAGAAAGATTGAAAAATTTAAATACATTTCTGTATATTTTTTGTATAAATGTAGGCAATAAAAAATCATGGCAGAAAAAGAAGCAAATCTCACATTCACCATTTTGGGGAATACCTTTTTTAATCGCTTTCTTGATGAGACTTTGATAAGAAACTCGATAACACTTATCTGTGCAGTAAATATAAGGCTGTAGAGCCACCGGTTAGCTTAGCTTAGCATAAAGACTGGAAGCAGGGGAAAATAACTAGCCTGGCTCGGTCCCAAGGTAAAAAAAAAGCAAACAATAAAATTAATATGTTATATCTAGTTTGTTTATGTAAAATGTTAAAACTACAGGCTGTGGTTTTACAGAGAGATTTTGTGCAGGACTATTTCTTGGCCAGGAGTAGTGACTTCTTGGAATCTTGCTGTCGCTGTGAGGTTGCCTAGCAACCAGAGGACACTCCAGTTGTCATGTTAAGCCTAGCTAATCAGCTGCTGGCTTTAGCTTCAGAGAGTGGCATCAATCTTCCAATGTAAGTCTGAGCAAGAAAGTGAGAAAAAAAATTATTTCACAAAATGCTGAATTATTCCTTTAAAAATGGGTTAAAAGTTTAAAAAAAAAGGGTTAAACCAAATGTAGGCTATTGTAAGCCTTGGCTGCTGTGAGGTTAGTGTAGTCTTTGCATGTGACAGGAGGATGTTGATGAAGTTGGAAGTGGGTGGGGCGGTACCTTTGGTTTATTTCAGATCCACCGTAGCAAGTTTCCTCACCTCATCCCTGTTCTATTTCTATCTGTTTTAACTAATCTGCTACAAGGCGGCGGGAATTTCAGCAGCAAAAAACTAATGTGGCAATTTACTGCTTAGCTGAACAGATATCAAAGAACAAGCCCTTCAGTTTCAGCAACATTTTTCTTTCCTCCAACTGTGAGCAAACCATTTATAAACTTCGATTCAGGATAATCCTGCCAAGACAGATGTGGTCGTGTGTGGGATTAATACAAACCTGATGGAGGTGATGAGGCTCTTGATGGAGTCAGAAACTGTCCTAGAGTGGCCTGCCAGTATGGACCAGGTGGGAGGATCTTTGGGGTTGAGGACCAGAGAGCGGGCCGTTTCTAAAAGGTAAGTGGAGCTATCGAGCATAGAGCGGGCTGAACGCACAATAGGCTCCTGTGCTGCTGAGCCCTATGGAAATGAAAAGATTAGCATAGGTGTAACAACAGCCCAGGTAACGGCTCAACCACGAAGCACAAGGCCCACTGGTATGACAGAGTTGTTAATATTTCTTGACTACCTTGGAGAGATCGAAGGTGCAATCAAAGGGAGGGATGAGATTAGAAAGGCAGCTTTACACAGACGAGGGAAGAAACACCTTCAGTCTTTATGATACGAGCCAAAGCCTCCCTCGACAATTAGATTAACAAGCTGAAGATTAGAGCAGCTGTGCTGAGAGAGAGTGCCGTTAAACACTGCCCTCCAACAGATTACAGCCATAAAGCTTTTAGAGGACTGTGCAAGAACTGTTCCGCTTAGATTGAAAAATAAAAATCCATCTTTTTCCTTGAGTCTTTTCTTGACATTAAAAGAAAAGGGAAAATTGGACCTCAATCCAATTCCCACCATGTTCGCTGCACAAACCCTTTTGTGTTGGTTTTCAAGGGGACTGAGAACACAAGTCACAAACACAGTCATTAAATTCCTCTGAAGAGTGGCTTCATGATCCCCGGAAAAAATTCACAAATTGGATGTTTGTGAGAACACAGGACATCATAAAAGATTGACATTCATTTTCATTCACTTCAGCCATTTGTAACAGCGGGAAAAAATGAAACCAATGGACAAATACCTCATTGCTGATCTGAGCCGGGATGCTCGCAAACTCAGGGTTGCTGGCAAAGGTTGAGAGGTTTTCTACAGCCTCAAGGAGTGGAGTCGTAGCAACACGGCACCTGCTTCTGTTCTCCTCAGAAAAATCCCCATCTAAGGCCTGAAACAAGACAACGCCATCTGAATATGTGTCCATTCTTGGCTGTATTTTTGTAAGCGAGTGAATCATACACACATCCACAGCTTCTCACGTGACGAAAAAAATTCTGTAACAAATTTACACTCAACGTTTTGATCAGTTGGGGAGTTGACCTTGATGGTTTTGACGAGGTTGGCTGTGGTGTTTGCCACCTCTTTGGCTGACTGGACAAACTGTCTCCTAGCCACAGGGTTGGAGGTTTTAGAGGAAGCCAGGCGACAAGCGTTACAGAGAGCTGAGGTGTGTTTGGCTACAATTGTTGCTGCAGACAAGACCTGATAAACAGATAAACACGATCAAAGAAGAAGCAGAGTTGTACAAAATGAGGCATTCTGGTGAGGTGTATTTACTTTTTGGGTCAATTTTAAAGTTTTCAAACTTAATGAGCCATTTAATTCAAGTCTCAAGAGATCTATACACCCAAGCACAACCCCTGTAGCCACGGAACAGTTCTGTTCCCTGGCATACAGGATGGATTGGACCTTCTTACCTGTGAGGGGCTGCTGGCAGGGTCCACTAAGTTCTGACAAGCCATCTGTATAGCCTGGTGGGCCCTTGCAAACTGGATGGGATCTACCAGCCCCTCATGGCCTGACTGACTATTGGGATCAGACACACCTACAAGATAAGATGCCTAGAAAACAGAAAAGAGGGAAGAAAACAGAGACACAGTTATACTAATGTTTTCCCTCAGACAGGTCTTTTAGTGTCCTCTAAGACAACATTTGTTGTCACAGACAAGCTAACACCCTCACATGCAGTCCACGTTCTCTGACATACATGAATAGATGCATACATAGATTTGTATTGTGTACATGGTGCATAATAGGGGAGCTTTCTGAGAGAAGATAAACAATGTGAACAAAGGATGTGTCAAAGTGTGCCCTTTTCCAGACAAGGCAACTGAATCTTATTTTACAGCTTTAAGGGTGGGAATCTGTAAAACCTCCAATGAAACCTGGCCCACCCTGCCTCACTGTCATGGTTTCCAATAAGGTGTAAGGGTATACCAAGGTATAAATACTATTTGTGAATGGTTTCCACCTTGTCAAGACATCTGAATTTCTTATCATGTATGAAAAACCGTTCATAATTTTCCTAACTGAAATGTGATGTGATTAATCCTAGGCATTTAGCAAGTCTTGGACTGTATCGCTGAACTGTAGCACACATGGACTGGACAGGATGAATAGGACAGGATGTTGATCTCACCTGTCCTGCAGCCTCCGTCAGCCCACACAGAGCTTTGGATGCCACACCCACACTCTCCCCGAAGGCTACCACATCACCTGTCTTACAGTGCTGAGAAATGCCTGCCATTGACTCTCCTAGGACCTGAGGCATGTGGAAATGGAGATGTGTAAAAAAATCTGATCTTCAGCTGCCTACTACTAAAATATCTCAGACAGTTAAAGCAGTCAGTACACACAATTATTTTAAAAGCCTGTACCTTTGAGTTTTCCATGACGCTCTCAATGCAGTCAAAGTAGGACAATTCGTTGACAGGCTCGTTGGGATTATCTAGGAGCCCTCTGACAGCCTGTATACAAAAAGCAATGGTAGTAACTACAATAGACACACAGCTGAATAATTCTGCTATGAAATCCTTACACTTTTATCAGCTATTTAAATTAGATTTGAAAAAGCAAACACTATAACTGTAAATCAAGCTGATTATAATATGCTGCCATTATGAATCATGATAATCAAGGCTTTCAATAGCACAGCATCATTCTCATTTTCAGTTACTTGAATACAAGTGAATGTAGGTTTCAGCATGCAAAATGATCTTTTTCAAACAGGGTCACTAATGCAGTTACTGTAGATCTGTAGTTTATGTCCATCTACAATGAATGTCTCCATGGGAGTAATTAAATGCAAAATAGATGAAAGGCACGGGTGAAAAAATGCACTTCGTTTCGCTGATGAAAAACATACAGTACAGGCATGTACAGGCATCATAAAACAGGCCTGAAGAGGAGGAAGTCTGTGTGTGTGTGTGCTACAGTGTATGTGAGAACGGCTACCTCCAACTCCCTCAAGGCGTTGTCACACTCCTTTTGTCCTGCTGCTTGCTGGGTACAGAGCGTGATCAGCTGGTTAATACTCTCTGTCACCGCCCTGAAACACACAGGAAGCCACCACAGGCGTTTTTAGTTCTCACATGTGTCCTTTGCATGCGCGCACAGCCTGGCTTCACTCACACATGCCTTTAGACTCCCTACTGAAGCATGGCACTGCCGGCCTCTCGCTGCGATAGGCTAACACAGCACACAGGAGTGCAGAGATTGTCTTGAGTTTGTGTTCAGCCTTGCTGAGCACAGACAGGCTCTAGCCAAAGCTTCCATCTTCCTAATTAGACAGAGAGAAGTCAGTCAGGCCCAAAGCCCTGTGGGACCAGCTGCTTGGCTTCTCTCCACTAGGGGGAGGATACATACTCCCTCCAGCAATGCTGAACAGACATAGCTTAGGAGTGGCATACAGATGTAGCGGGGAGACGTTTTGTGACATTTAAGTAGAAAATCTGAATTTTTCATAACTTGCTACAGGCTTGAATCTGGAACAGGATTTGTGTTTAGGAGAAAATGGTTCAGTTTACAAGTAAATCCTGTAATATCTTAATTAGAAACATGTGAGAGGAATATCAGATACATATCAGCTGCTGTATGCATCTTATCTCACCTTGCTGCCACAGCTAGAAGATTCTTAGCATTGGCTGCACCTGGATCCACAGACAGAGACTTGGCAGCCAGCAGCAGCTTACTGGATGCCATGGAGATGTTCTTCAGATTGCCAATGACTTGGATCTGGTCCTCCTTGCTCTGCATGGAAAGAAAATAGAAAAACTGATTTTTAAGATGGATTAAGAGTTGTACAAAATATACACAACATTTTTAGTATCACAAAATACTGTAGAGAATGTTCTTAATGTATCCCTGTTACCTATATCCTCTTTCCTCCCTCAGCAGCCGTGTTTGAGCCTGATTAAACCTCGGGTGTCATGCTACATCAACTCCAATCCCAGACGATCTTTCCAAATTAATGAGCAAAATAGCCAGAACAAGAACATCACAAGATCTCATTACATCTGACTACAGTATGTTAGTGCTCTTGGGGACAATCATGTGCCTAAGTGAATTAGATGAAAAGGTCTAATTAACAAATTATTTAAATAGCTTAGGTACTAAAGTGACACAGAGATATGAGCTCGACCACTCAGTATTTAAAGCTTTTACGTCCATCAAAGGTTTGAACACTCCTCTCCATGTGTAAAATACTGGTGGCAGTGGATTATTATTGAACTGCTTCAGTGGAGTGTGGAGAGGTTGTATGATCATGAAACCTACTTGGGTGTGCCCTGCCATCTCAATGCCAGCATCCAGGAACTCATCAAAGTCTTGGCTGAATTTCCCCGAGGCCGCAGCCAGCTGGCTGCTTGTTCCTCGAGAGGAGTGGACGACCTCGCCTGCCGAGTGGTTGAGTTCAGCTGCCGTGTGGTTCAGATCAGTCTGGGCCTCCTGGAATGTCTTACTGCAGGGAGGGAGCTTCAAAGACAAGACACACATTAGCCATACTGCAGAATATCAAAAGTCATGTCAAATGCAAACACCCTGTTCAGTTATGGGGTGACATCTGAATGTACTTGTACAGTACAGATGTCTGTGTCAATACACATACACAAAATGTCAATAAACCCACAAGTAAAAGATTGAACGGGACTTACAATGTCCACCAGCAGCTTCTTGCTGGCCTCTCCAATGCTCCTGAGGGCCATGTCAACATCCTTTTGGCCCGGGAGGCAGTTCACGCAATTATTCAGGGAATGCGACACTGCTTTGGCCACCTGAAACACAGCACAAACTCTCAGTCGATGGATTGCTGTTAGTTATTCTAACAATGTACTATACAATGTAAAGTCCCAGAGCAAAGCTATAAGAGTAAAAACATCTCAAATGCAAATTGGGCTCACAGCAGTGCACAGTAATCTGTGTCACTAATTTATGCTGCTGTCGCATCTATATGACAAACAATATGTTTATCCTCTGAAGGGCTGCGGGAGAATGAGCAGTTTTACTGTGGCAGTCCTGAGAGAGGAGAGATACAAGGCGAGAGACAGAGCAGACAGAAAATAGCAACGCTTAGACAGTGATGATTGTTATGGAAAGAAGAAATGTTTACAAATCAGTAGAGGAGAGAGAGGGGCCTGAGAGGAACAATGCGATCGTTACGCTAATATCACTGTCTCTGGGGTTTATATTACCGGGAGCTATGCTTACCTGTGCCAGTCTCTGCTGACTCTCAGCATCTCCAGGATGAACCAGGGCCTGATGGGCCTCATGGATCAACATGGCCGAGCCCTCCATGACACACTGGGCTGAGTCTAGCATTGCAGCCGCGGCCTGCGGCTCCTTCGTGCTGGCTGCCACACCTCTGGCCGCTTGGGCCAGTGTCCTTAAAGCCTGTGCTGTTTCTCTGGCAGCCACACCTGCGAACAACCAGCCACACATTGAAATGACAATGAATAATTTAAATCGCTGGGACAAATGCTGAGAGAAAATCCTGCAGCAAACAAAAATATATCAGTATAATAATAGTATCAGTAACTACAAGAAACTGAAGATATAGTCTGACGGCTACACTTGTGCTACAGACAATCTACTGCAGTATCTATGGATATGACGCAGGTGTGACATTCTACAGATAAGGAGTAAATATGACATTCACTTTCTCCTGTGCTGCACCTTTTTATGTAGTGAGAGTAAGTAATCATGTCTCTCCAGAAATTGAAACTGACATTGTACTAAACACATTCATTTCAGTCCCATTAGTTTTGCTTTGCAGCAGTCTGTTTATGCAACATACAAATTGAGAGGTATGCGTATTTTCCCGTCTTTACTATAATCGCGATAGCATTGTAAAAAATCAGCTGGCAGAGGTTAGCAGTACCACACTGAGAACAAACTGTGAAGCTGAAATGCCCTTATTGTTTAAATAAATGAGTCAATAAAATAAAGACAGCCCCCACATGGGAGGTGCCCTTAACTTATTATACATAGAGCCCAGCTAAAAAAAGCAGCAAATTGCATCAAATTGCATTAACCAGCCAAGTGGAGCCATTTGCTGATGGAATGTTAAATCTAGTGAAAATAAGATTAATGAGTAGCGAGCAGCATGAAGTGCTGCCTGGGAGCATTCATTGTTAGAAATGTTATTCTCTATCTGTCTTCATCTCTCCTCCCCTGAGATCTTCAATTGAGCTAGAACTGACAGCAAAACAGCCACGGCATGGCGGATTCAGAGGGCTCAGTTAAAGGTGATGGTAACAGCACAAATAACGGAGTCATAATTTTCTCTATCTGCTTTATCCTCACACTTCCACTCGGCATAGAAGCTACTCAATTTAAGTTACAATCAGCAATGTGTATATATCTTTATTATATCCATCCACTCCTACAGGCAATATAACCAATTTAGAGGGGAATAAATTATTTAACTAAACAGCTACTTATGCTTCTTCGACTTGCCGTGTAGAATAAACTTGTCTTACCTGTATAATGTTCATTGCCTTGTGCAGCACATGTCAGCAGCTGGGCCATGGAGGAGCCCACAGCCTTAGAAGTACTTCCCAAATCCTGAGCGCACTTCTCCAGCTGTGTGAGCAACAGAACACACAAATACAATTTGATTCATAGTTATGATCTTGTCATTATGTTAGCACTTCTACAGCTGAATATCTGAAGTATCATGTTTAACTTGCACTGCACAGTGGAAGATGCTATCTACTGACTGTTTCCCCAGGTAGAGGTTTGAGTTGGCCATCGATGACCGACATCTTGGCATCCTGAAGTTCACTCTTCAGTGTCTGTACTGTTTTGAGGGCTGAGTCGATCTCCAGAGGACCACATGCTTCATGGGCCTTCAAACGACCATTACACACACATAAATGTTACTCAGATGCATGCATCCATTACACAGAGCAGACAAGATGCAATCTAATGTTCAGTGCCTGGTATCTCTAAATGAGATCAAAGAACTAGGCTTACATCAAAAAACATTTCAAACGAGAGAAACAAATTTCCCGCATCAGTGAGATGAATCCTGCTATCTCTAACCGTGTTGTGTATAGATACCTTCTGGGTGGCAGTCCTGAGCTCTGCCAGGCAGGTAGCCAGGTTCTTGGCGCACTGGCCCAGTTGCATAGCCGCAGCCTGGTCAGCCACCGTCGGAACTGCCGACTTTGCGGATGTCACCATCTTACTTCCAGGCTGAGGGATGGTGAGGGATATTTTTTTTTTTGAGTATGTATCTGATGACAGGGTTTGATAGTTGCTGCCTGTGTCATGGTGAAAGGACTAACCTGTAAGAAGCTCTGGCTGGCCATGATGAGGGCGCGCTGGGCACCGAGCTCCTCAGGCTGGGCCTGGCTGCTCTTCATGCCCTGCACCAACTGGGGGATGCTATCTGCTACTGCCTGCATTTAAACATAAATAGAATGTCATCTCCATATCCATATCATCATCATGTTTGAAAGAGAAAAATGTGTCCAAGACTAGCAAAGCACACAAATTTTAAGTATGAGACATGATCATACCTTGCAGCTGTGTACTAGCTGTTGGTGTGAGACAGTATTTTTGTTGGAAGCAGCAGCATTTTGGGCAGCTGCAATGGTCTGAGTAGCAGCAGCCGCCGCCTGCTTTGCAGCTATCTGTTCAGAAGATAGAAATGGGAATCGTTTACGCTGAAGTAAGAGAGTGGCACCTGGCTAAGAGTTACATTCACTTTTGCTCCGTGCAGCATTATGCTGTCATGTTCTGTTCTCAGACAGAGTTGTTCTTATCAAAAATAAGAGGGGTCACAAACCAAAACATTTTGTAAGAAGAGGAAATGGGTGGGACTGCACTGCTCAATCTTTATTTCATGAGATGATCAGCATTGCTCTCCCTTTGCTATTTTTAAAGCACTGCTTAGCTCACATTAATTCATAGACAGAACACTAGCTTTGAAGCGATGACAGGATTAAAAACAGAAGGAAAGGCATTCCTTGTTGAGTGGATGAGGAAACAAGGATGAAAAAAGAAACCTGGAATAGATATCATTATACTGAGAAAGAAAAACACATGTAGAGCTGACACAATAGGTAAGAAGTAACATTTTCTATCTATGCGGCAGTGTGCTCTCTATATTTACAATCTATCCAGAATATTGTATTTGCTTCAAAATAAAAGCATGTGCTTATCTGCACTGCAACTGAATGACAGTGTGTCAGGAAACAACAGGTAAGATTAATGGAGTCTTAAGGGGCCTAAATGTGTCTGTGATAATTGCTACATGCACACTTGCAGATTCATGACACTTTGGTCTTCACTGTTTCAGTCGCTTCCTTGATGGAGGCGACCATTAGCACCATTACTGTGACCATCTGATGCAAGGAGGCGGACTGAGATATATGTCTGATAGCAGGCTGATCCAAGCCCTGGGTACTGCACAGTTTGTGTGCCTGGGAAATTGAACATTGGGTGCTCTGGAGCAGAGAGGGGCTAGTCATTAGGGGCAAACTGATACCAAGGGCTACACACAGATCTTTCCACGCAGATAGTTAATTCACAGCCCTAATGGGATTTATTAGCTCACTGCTACAGGAAAGAGAAATAACACAGATAAATGTACTAAATGGGCCGTATTTGTACAAATGACTGCTGAAGCATTTCATTATTTGCATTCTGGCATGTGTTTCCTTTTACCTAATATCTAAACTCTCCATTTATTTCTACTACACTTCTACTATGTTTATACTATAGTGATGACAAAATGTGGGAGAGAGATGTTTGCATGACATCTTTGCTGGTAAGGAGACTCAAGGAAGAGGGTTGTGTTTTGATCAAGGTCAAACAACACAAAGACGAGAACATGCTGACTTCTATGACTCACCTCCAGCCTGTTGACCAGTTTTTTCTTTATTGCATTCTGAGCTGCAGCATTAGTGGCAACGCGGAGTCCTTCAGCTGCCTCTCTGAGCCTCTGCTGCTGGTCCTCATTCTCTGGGTAGGCAGCCGCCCCCTGAGGGCGCATAAACACACACATTCAGGCACACAAGCAGATGCACATTCACGTATGACAATGACACACGCATACAGTACCTAACAATAGCTATTAGACCACAGCAATGAAAGTTTAACAATTCTGTTGTACACATTGTACAAAAGATGCAAAGAGGCATTTAGCTCTGTCTGCTTTCTGACAGTTTCCAAGGAAACCGTCAGTGCCAGATTCCCACTTCCTCTTTGATAATGGCAGTGATGTGGTGATTAATGTGTCACAGATCAAAAACATCTAACGAGCCATAAGCAGCGTTTCAGTTGCTTGGGTATTTCACACTGATAATATCCTGCTCGACAGTGCCAGGGGCTTATTAAGAGCCACTGATGCTGCACCCTTTTATTTTGGATGTGAAATGATGCTGGTAGTTAGTGCTTACAGTAATGCCAAAATGTGTATTCTATCAAACAAAAGCAATTTGGTTCAGTTCATCTTTTAACTCTAAATTCAGTGTGACATCAGACATGTGACAAAACATAGCAGCACTGATAGAAAAAGGAAAAAACTGAATAAAATGCACAAGCTCAATGTCTGTGGATTAAACTGATTGTTTGCAATGGGGTTAAGTTAATGAGAAATGTATCCCCTGTGTTTATTTGGAATAAAGAATTAAGTAAACCACAACACTGTAATGTAATAATAACATAAAGTAATTAGGTTAGGTTATTAAGTTGAAGTGTTTTAGTGCATCAAATTAAAAGTTACATGTTTTGGCAAATAATCAGTCATATTTACTGCATTTCACTGTGAGAGTAAACCTGTCACATTCTCACCTTAGCAGCCTCCACCATCCGAGCCGTGGCATCAGCCAAGAGTTTGGCTGCAGCCAGAAGTTTCTTGGAGTTGTCAACATCCACTTCCGCCTCTGCATCAGATCTCATGGCAGTGACCAAGTCAGAAGTAGCTTGCGCTAACACCCTGGCTTGACGCACCATCTCACCTGTTCACACAAACAGATACACAGCACGTCAAAACAAAAAACAAAAAATGCAAATACAATACACAAACATCAAGATTAGACAGTATCCCTCATCACACCGAACAACAGTGCATCAGAAAGAAATTTCTGTGAGTGTCCTAGTCTTCAGAGTCAAATCATTGCTTTCACCTTCATGTACTCTTATAGCTGAAGGTTTCTAGTGAGTCATCCTCTCTTGCACAAATGAAAGTCTTCGGAATATATGAACCATCTCCCCACACACCTGCTATAAAAAGTTTGTGTTTCCCAAACACCCACCTACAGCTTGAAATAACTCACCCAGAGAAGTCTATGAAAGACAAGACATCTAGGTTCTTTACAACCGACATCCCATGGCCTTGGGAATCAACCAATACTCCACCTGTAGAATGAACTCTAATCACTGAATGTTGACCTATTGCTACAGATTTTCTTTTTTTTCCTTGTTGATTTATGGAAGAAAAAAAGTTTGTCTTTCCAAAAATGCCCAGGTCATGTGTTTCCTTTTAAGTTTCAAAGCCTCCCTGATGTTGATTGGGACCAGATTGAGAGCTCTGTAGTGGTTTTGGATGACATGTTTCCTACAACCCCTTGAGAATTGGCTGGGTCTGGAAATTCTTCAGCCTCATGGCTTGAACCATAACAAATAACCCGAGCTTTGAAAATGTTTCAACAGCGTTTTTAAGATGACTTAACATGGGCACAAATACGGACAATATCCTAAGGCCCTCTGATGCAGTCAAAACACATTAGAACAAGTGAAGTATTAATTTAAAACCACCTGATTTTTTACTGTTTCGACCATATTGTGAGTAAACAGGTTTGGACAAAGGAGACGCCAAACAACTTTAATTTGACTTCGCTCACAACCAGCACTTCTTTTTGTACTCACCAGCATCGCCCATGGAAGTGAAAATGTTCTCTGTCACGTTCATGATTGTGTCTGTAGCCTGGTCATAACGTCCGATGGGCTCTCCGCAGCTGGCGTAGTGGCGGACATGCTGCAGCAGGTCGCTGAGGGCCTGGCTCACCACACCAGCTGCTGCCCCGACTTGCTTCAGCAGCTCGCCGTCGTCGCTGGCCGAGCGGCAAGCTTTGACGCAGGTTTCCACAGAACGGTCCACCAGCTTCCCGGCCTCGACAAGCTGCTCCTGACACACTGGGGAGCTGATGGTCGGACTCACCACCTGCACCACACACAGTCGTTGGCAGAAGCTCAATATGAAATGAAAGAATTGAGCACTGCTTTGATGACTGACTATATCTACGGTAATTCTTGTTTCATCTAACCAAGAATAACTGAGGCTTTTAAATGAAACATGGAACAGTTATTCATTAGTTTCTGATTCAAAAAAATAACATATGTCATTTAAGACATAAATAACAGTTTTGGAAATTTAAAAAGGTTCAATATTGCATATTTCCAAAGCAACAATCAAACAAAGTTACAGCGACCAGTGTAATGCATTTAAAGTGGTAGATTCCCTGCCTGTTGGTATGTCCTTTTCCTACTTGGCTGCAGAGATGAACAAGTTTTAGATCAGTACCTTGGTGCAGGCAACCAGCTGTGAGGTGGACAGGGCACACTGAGTGGCAGCTGCGATCACCCGGTTCTGCAATATGGTGTCCTCGGCCACCTGGGCCACGTTCTTGGCCTTCAGGACTAACATAGCAGCTGCATTGGCCACTGCTTTGGCCAGATTCATCAGGGTGTCCTGCAACATATTAATCAATGTCCTTCACTGAAACACAGCACAGCTGCGCACATGTGACTGGAGGGACTGGGAAAGTAAATGTTTTAAACTCATTTTGCTCAGTTGACACTGTGTGAACATTGGAAAACTCATGCACAAGCAACAAACAGCAGTGTAACAATAAAAGTACCTTAAGCAAGAGGCAGATACTAATGAATTTAGGACGGGAATAATAAATTATATCTGTATCATTAAGTAAAGCAAATGAATCACAGAGTATAAGGATCATCGTGTAGCAGAAGAGTATTGGCTCAAGGTCCACGAGACCAAGAATGTGGATGATATATGAGCCCTATTCTCCAGGGATTAAAAACAAAGGTTGTGAGAGGAGATCTAGGGAATAAAGATGTGTATGAAGCAGGTAAATGAATTTAGATGTAAAAGAATAAATGAGATAGATAGCAAAGGCTACAGATAAGCTTGTATTAATGGTTGTCTGAGACACTGTTCTGTCATTCTGCAAATAAAAGCTCTCCTTCTGACAATTTGTTACAAAATCCACATAAAGTAACAGTCTAATAATAAAGCCTGAGGTGATTACATAACTGTGTATTGACATTTTTAAAGGGGGCCTGAGAATATGTGTGTGTCTTCCTGTTTGGCCGGCAGTGTCATAGGAACAGTGAGTGGGTGGCGTCCAACCTGGAACTTCTCATCGGTCTCGCCCTCCCCCATGTGACGGAGCAGGTCCCCGCTGGCCTGTCCAATGCTTCCTGCCGCAGTCAGCACCGTCTGTCTGGGCTGTATGTAGATGACATCACCACATTCATTACCCTGGCCTGGCCTGTTCTCACACAGGCTTTCATGAATTACCTAAAACAGACTTCTTGATCAAAAATCCTCCCAGAAAGCCCTTCTGTAATACATCTTCACTGGGACACTGATAACAAGGAAAGCATGCATTTCAACACTGTATGGTGGCTTTGTGGCTACCAGGATTATAGTGGAGGACAAAGTCCAAGTCAGTACAATAATCAGCGGGCAAACTCACCTCGGCGGCCGCAGGCTCAACAGATCTGAGCAGATCCGATACAGCTCCTGCCAGCATTCTGGCAGCACCCATGAGCTTGTGTCCACTGCCCACCTCGTCATCCATTAATGCCGCTAGCAGCTTGACACCCCTGGACATTTCCGTGAGATTGGAGGAGATGGTGGTTATGGCACAACCCACTGCTGTATAGTCAGTTTCAGTGGGCTCACCTGCAGAGGATGGATGGCCATCATTAGAAATTACGCCTCTACTGTGCATCTTAATTTGCTGTACTGCTGCCGCATTGATTTAGCTAATCCACGGGGCAGCGTGCGCGTCACATGCTGTAACACATACATCAGTGTCAGTGTCATAATCAGAGCCTATTTGAAATGGCTCCACGGAGAAGAGCCTGTTGATGGAGCAAGTGACCGTGAAGAAGAAAAACTTTGCGTTAGATAGTGGAGGGAGTATAAGTGCAACCAAACAGATGGTGAGGTAAGATTAAAATCCTGCAAAAGGCTGGCAGGAACTTGACTGGCATTGTGCCAAGCAACATGGGGAGCAGAGAGAGCCACTGCCAGTGAGTTGAGCTTCAGGACAACAAGTTCACGATTGATTTCTCATTAGAAATGTTTAGTGGGAAAAATGGGAAATGGGAAAAACCCTTGCTCAAAAAGACCAACATGACTGAGTGATTAACTCTGACTTGGAAAACATTTTTTTTTTATTGATTCACACCTTTGGGTTACAATAGTGTAAAAATAAACAATATTTTTTAATAACAGTGCCATTTACTTTAGAGCTCTGTCCAGCGCAGTCTTCATAAATAAGAGTTCTGGTGTAGAAATAAATGAAAAGCGTGTTCCACAGCTAAGCTGTGTAGAATTCCCTTGGGTACTCACCTGCAGTGAGATTGACCACAGATGCTGTTCCAGCGGTGATAGCATCAACCTGGGAGTGGATTTCATGTTTGGATTCATCCACTTTGTTCTGAACCCAAACCCTGGATGCCTTTTGGTGGAGGAGGAAAAGGAGAGCTATTGGCTTTCATCACAGTGGGTGATTTTCAGCTCATATAAACTTTCTTGTGCGGGATTAAAGGACTCTGGCTGTAACACCTACAGCTTTGGAAACACTCAAGCATTAAATACAGCCTCCACATTTACAGTCAGTTCTACATCTTAATTATATTTGAGAAATATGATGGACTTTGATGTGATGAGAATGTTTGATTCTTTCTAAGCTCTCTTTGCTTAGCAAAACCAGAGGCTGTTATATCATAAAGCACACGTTTATGATTGTTAGAAAAGTGGAACTCGAGGAGTTGCTATAAAGGATGGAATGTGGACGGGCGCTCTATCTATCCATGCTGCATCTATCCTAAAATATTTTTCAGAATTGTGCAGTTGGTGGAGAGGAGACTCACCAAGTCATGGCCCAGTGGAGGAAGATTATCAACATGTCCCAGGTCAGCTTGCGCCTGCTGCACAGCCTGCATACTGCTGTTGATGGTCCCCATCAGGGCCTGCTGGGCCAGACTCTGACAACAACAAACAATAGAGACACACAGTGTGCAAATGGCTAAACAAAAGCAATCCAAATACACAATGCAAAATTGTATGTGCAGGCAAAATTGTGAACCTCTCCGTCTTGCAATCTAATGTCTATAAACCGCAGGACACAGATGGGCTTTTAGTGTGAGTATAAGGAACTTTTTATTGCCTGTCTCACTCAAAGTCATATTCATATTGTTCATTGTGGTTCATTGTTGACAGCAGGGACCAACATGCAATATTTACAAACACCGCAGATCAGATTTACATTAAAAAATGTGACTGATGTACCTCAATACTATTTAAAAAATGAGAGCACTGATCATCTTCTCATCTCCTCTGCTCACTTTTTTGTGTCACACAGTATTTTAACTGCACAGAGTGGCCTTACATTGCAACAAATTTATATCAAAATGTCATGACTCGGAGGGTATATTTGTATATTTGGTATAGTCTTTGTCTTTTTGCTTGCAAATGCAAATGCTCTTACTCACCAGTGGAGGCATGTGCCCTCTGTGCATCTGCCCTGTGGTGATTTGCTGCTGGGCAGAAGGCATAGTTCCCACATTGAAGGTGTCAGGGCCGCCGATGGACCCAGACCGAATGATACCTGGAAGTGCTACCGAGCCATGCTCCACGCGACCCACCCGATTGAATTGCTGCTGCAAAATCGTGGACCTTAAATTACAGGAGAGAAAGAGAGCGTGCATGATGAATTTCATAATTAAACACACTGTAATTAGCGCTGCACGATTTGATGAAAACGTGCGATTGCGATTATTGTGGACAATATTGCGATTTGCGATTGCAATTACGATATTACAAATGAATGGTGTCATGAGTCCACTTGCTTGAATATCAAGGACAACACAGAATAATGATAGTTTGTGTATTTCTCAACTCAAAACATACACATGACACAAAAAAATATAAAACCTAAAGATTACAGTTTGTTCCAAATAAGTTAATATAAAAAAATAAATAAAAGTTTGACAATAAAGATATTTTCAAAATGTATCCGTGATTGTAAGTTATGGTTCTTTCAGGCGGTTTTTTTTTTTTTAATCTTTCACGTTACTTGGTTGGGCTTTTATTGGCATGCACTCGTCGAATTTTTCTCTGCGTTGTCTCAAATGTTGATAGAGATTGGTCGTATTACCTCGGAACGTAGCGACTTTAGCTTTGCAGGTTTTACACATCTTGCTGTTCAGGGTCGCCATACCTCAATCCAAAGTATCGCCATACAACAGAAGTAGCATTTTTATTTTCGCCACCAACTCTGCTTGTCCCTCGTGCTCCTCCTCAGCGACCATGTCGGTTACTGCTGTTTGCTGAAAGCCGGGTAGTCACGTGACCATACCTGCGGCTGCCCACAGCGTGTGGATGTTGCGTCAATTACTCCACATTGGTTTACATTAAATCGCAAATCGCAGTCTTTTATGCGGTTACGTAATCGCACAGCGTGACATCGCGATTGCGATTATTTTAATCGTGCAGCACTAACTGTAATCACTAAGTTGATTCATTCTGTATGTACTATACATTTACATTCAAAAATACAAAGTCAAAGTCAAATATAAAGTAACATAAAGTCAAACAAAATGAATTACTGCATTAACAATTTTATTCAGGGCTGCAGGCTTTGTAATGATATTCATGGTGCTTTTCATCTAATTTTCTATCCTTATGAAAACATCAGATCAATTATAAATGATTCTATTTTAGTATAATTATCTGTATGTCTAGACGGTGGCATTGTGCTTTGCAGACTGACTTATGGAGGTGTTGTAGAGTGTGCTATTTTCCTTTGTATTTCTTATGAGTGGATCTTAAAATTCTGACAATTAGTCCAGATGATAACGTAACTTAATAGTTTAGGTGACAAAAAGCGGAATTAAAACAATTACCACGCTTGTGAGCAACTGTTCCCACGGTGAGTGGGTATTGTCAGAAAAAAATTATCTACAGAAAAATGCCTGTTTTCCTGCCCAGCTCAACAGATGCTCCTGACTCCACTGGTTAATTATGGCTTGTTTTGAGAGGCAGCAATTATGTTTTTGTGCTGAGAACCACGACATGAGTCAATTGGCCCATGAGCAGCAGGAATATGATGCCCCATTCTGCCAGAGTGGTTTTACTAAGAGCCATGTGGATTTCCAACGACAACACATTTCCGAGCTCTCTGTGATAGAGCCGTGGTCCATAGGCATTACCTTAATTTCCATTTGTGACTAAGTTACATGGAAAAATCACAAGAGAGTGCAAGCAACTGGGAGACAGAAATTAATTAATAAAACAGCTCCCAGTGAAATGGTATGTTAACCTGTGTGATATATTAAACTTCCGAAGATCCAGCTTTCGTCTGTGAAATAATTTAGCGGCTTTATCCTCAGGCAGCTTTTGTGTTTATGTTTGCAAAACCAAAAATCGTACAAGGAAGCACTTCAGCAATATCGGGGTATATCGAGAACAATGTTAGAGTTATTTTAAAATTCAAAGAGCTGTTTTTGTGCTTAATTCTAACATTACCTCTCTTGGGGGTACTGTGCTGGGCAGGCAGAAATGTAATTACATGCACAATTAAACAGCAAAGTTTAAATTCATGAAGAATAACTGGACTGTGCACACCGAATTAGAATGGTCAGCATTTTACTGCATGTAGCAGCGCACAGACAACACAGCAGATAATCCATGAGCACCACTCACTTCTTAGGGGAAACTGATTCCTCCAGCATGGTGGATTCCTCATCTCCCTCAAGGCCAAAACGATCCTTACTCTGCTTCTGCACAGAGGAGAGAGCCACAGACATCACAGTGAACAGTGTATACTGAATGTATGGAGATTTTTATGTGTACTGTATCAGTTCAATGAGTTTTACTTTTAATTTTGAATTACTTGCCTTTTTAAGAATGATGTCAATGTATCCAGCAATCAGTTGAGATATCTGCTCTCCCTCTGTGGTCTGGACAGAGTAGTAACTCTCCTGGTACTCTCCAAAATCCTTTGTAATGCAACAAAGACGGATGAGATTCAGAACAAATCATCAAGTCACAGTATTTTAAAATCAATCTAGCAGTGATACAATATTCTATATCTAATAGGGGCCTTACAGTCTGCCTACAGATGCCAAAAAAAAAAAACCTTTACTGGTGGCGAGGTTCTGAATTAACTTGGCAGCACCTTCATCATTTCTACCCCTACCAAAAAGAAAAAAACAAAAAAAAATCAAAAACTGACTGGCTTCTATGGGCCTTCCTGTTTCTCCAAAGAACTGATTAAAATGAGATGTAGTGAATCTCAAAGCTGCTCACTTCAAAGCGTTCTACAGAAACACAAGGGTGAATATTTTTAGGTTAAACCAATGTTGGCAAATATACTTTTGAGTATTTTTTTTAAAATTTGCATAATCTATTAATCTTTAAATTGAGTACTCCTCTCCAGTACAGGAAGAAAACAGACAGTACTGTTGCCAACAGCTGGTAAAGAAAATTGAAAAAGCTCTCAGATAAATAATACATCCAAATTCTGCACATACTTCCCCATCTATTGTTAACTCAGGTGAAATAGCTGGCCAGCATGCTGAAAACATTCAATATTGGAATCTGAGGTCTTAACAATTTTTTAGGACGCTGTTTGTATTGGAAAATGAAAACTGGGGGAAAGATTGAATACGTGATGCAGAGCTGTGTAAATCACACTGTGCACAGAATAACTGAATATGTGCATAGGATTAGGGGTGTATAACATCGGACTATCTAAGTAGTGCTGAGGATTTGATGCAGACAGTCACACAGTACCAGGGTGAAGCTCTTGGGGGAGGCAGCCCATCTCTTGACTGTTGTCAGGGGCCACTCCTGCACCACATCCTTCGTCTTCTCATCTACTCGCATCACCGACTCTTTGGTTATTCCCAGCAGCCGCGGGACCAGCTTATTTTTACCCTTCATCTTTTCCTGTCAGATAGGAAAACATCAGGCAACATTTATGTCGGTGCTAAACACCTACACAGATGATTCATTCAAGGCGCAAACGCAAAATCGTTGTGCCATTCTGCTGGTGCTGTCGTAATACACATGCTGTGTCCATGGCTTGAAGCCCCAAATGGAGGAGGAGAAGGGCAGCTGTGAAGTGACCCAGCAGATTTCAGCCTTGTTTAACTGCTGCTTTATTGAACAGGGTCTCCACAGGCTTTAGTCACTGTCAGCACACCAGCGTGGTGTTTCCACCAGCTCTCTGCCTGACCAACTCCAGTGCCCTCCACTCTCTGCCCACTGAAAATCTATTACAGCTCACTTTGGAGAACGAGCCTACACTTGGCTCCCCTCCAGGGGTGCAGAGACTGACACAAAAATTAGCGGGTTGTAGAGAAGGGGGTGTTCAAAATGTATGTATTGTATGTCTCCGGGGTTTTTTTTTTTTTTTTTTTAATTTTATCATTGGGTTAAAATAGAGAGCTCTGAGAATGGAACAAAGGGCAATACGTAGAATAGTTTCTAGGTTCTTAAACACAAGGACAGATAACATTATCCCAGTGTTCATAATATCTTCACACAAAGGTTTATTAAAAACTTCCATTGTCTTAACTTACATTACTTCGTCACAATTATCAAGGCTGTATTCAAGTAGGAAGTTAGATTTTCTAATCTGAAGTGGGTAGCTGAGGTATGATATTGTTTTAAATGGTTAACCTTGATGAGTGTTTGGGAAAATTTGCCAGTGCAACAAATCACAATAGAACAGCAGACACACATATACATACAGGCGTATTAACTTCCCGTGTACAATATTTTTAACTCTGTAAAGTTTATAGCAATTGAGATCTCACCAGCCTAGAACCTGCAGTGATTAAAGACTGTCAGATGATAAATGGAAGGTTACAATAAACTCTCAGATGTGCTTCAACAAAGCCAAGTCTGTGCTTTTGCATCTGTTAGCTTCACGAGCAGAGTGCAGCTGGACTGAATTATTTAACAGTCAGTCTTGAAATCTCCATCAGTACATCGCCTCATCGAAGGCAGACGCGTAGTTGCACGCGCACTCTTCCATGCACACGCAAAGATAATCTGAACCCTGCAGTCTGATTTAACCGTGGGGCCAAACATTCCATTTATCATCCATTTAGACCCCAGCAGACAGCTGCACTCTTCCTCTTTTTTTCCTTCAAGTTCGTGGCCAAGTGGGCTGCTGTCAGAGAGCTTTTATAATACCTGCTGGTGCGACTTCATCCCATTCGCATGCCGCACTTCCATTCCACTTTCGTGTTCCCCAAACCAGAACAGAGCAGGATTGCTATTGTCACAAGTATTTCGCAGCACTGAGTGTGCTGCTGAACTGCAAGTGCACAAGCTTCCACTCTGAAGCTTCTGATTTGTTGTGATAATGGGGTTTTTGGTGTTTTCAACAAGCTTTCATACCTGTTAGTCAGTGCAGTGCATACCTGAATAGCTTTCTCACAGCTGCCCCTCATTAACACAGAAGTGTAACATTTTTTGGTCAGTACGTATTAAAAGAAAATTCTGGTTTATTACAACTTTTGTAGAGATCTACAAACGTGGCAACGATACTACAACAGAGTTAAATGGGGCAAGAAACACAAGCAGTCAAAAGATCACACTTGTAAACAAGCCAACTGTTTAGCAAGATTATTGATTACTATTAAAGTGAGCACCCCCGAAATGCATCTTACCCTTCACCTTTGTTTTCTCTTCCACACAAGTTCAGCTTACCTTGGGGTTTGTGTACAACTTGTTTGATCACCTGACTGCTTGTTTCTCATCTCCTGTCTAATTTCTTTTTAGTGATGTTACTGCATTTCAAGATCTCAAGCATTAAACTCAATCAGTATAGTAGTACAGCAGCCCAGACTATGAGAAAATGATCTTTTAAGGGCAGAAATGTTTACGGGACATTTGTTGTGAATATGAGCATTGTGTCTTCTGTGAATGAATCTAATGTATGCAGTAAATCTGTGAACATATTTTCTGGTTTCAGCTGTTACCTTCACCAGGAAGAAGGACACTCCATATGTCTGCAGGGACCTGGCGAGCTTCACGTACTTCACTTTTGCCTCAATCTCCGTCATCTCTCCGCAGTTTTTATGTTCCTGGAGAAACGAGAGAAGTCACTTCTCCACCTCCTCAGACTGGTCATTACATACTTCTCTTAATATACTCGCTGTGCTGTCATCTACATGTTTTGTATTTTGACAATTTGTGTATCAAAAGGGAACAAATTACTATAATTCCCATGAGTCTCCCACAGTTTCAAACGTACATTTTTTTCTTAAATGCAACATTCAAGCAATGAAATGTACATACTTGGAATATTTTCTTCTCAGACCCTCTCTGCTTGATGTACTCTTTAGGCAGGAATTCCTTCAGGCTAGGGAGATAAATGACATTTTTACATGGTTACTTTTTGAGAGCTACAGGCATTTCCTTTTCTATTAAGATACCTCTACATATGAGGTCATTCTTGCCCTACTGCCCACATATCAGAAAACAGTTGTAACAGCTGACATCACCCCTGAGCTTTCCACTGAAGGAAATCCCTGAAGTAACAGTCTGCACTGAAGCAGGAGATAACCACCGTATATGTACAGCTGTGCACATAGAAAAGCACAACACACTCTATAGACTTATTGTGAATGTTGGTGTTATTGCATCTTTTTGAAGAGAAAAGCTTACTCCAGGAATCCGGGCTTGTGCTTGTGCTCCACATGGGGTCCGAACTGGATCTGAGCCTGGATCCCTGCAAACTCACAAGCTTTATCAAAGGAGACAGGGTGGGACCCATTCAATATATCATCCCTTGCCTGAAGGAGACAAGAGGGGGAGGGACAAGGGAGAGAAAGTGAGAAGAGGAAACACACGTCCAGGAAAAGGATACAACTACAAAGGCATGAGATTTATCCAAAATTCACCCAGCAGAGCTCTGTAATGAGCACTTATTGTACGCTTTGAATGCACTGTGGCTTCAGAGATGGTTGTCTTCTAAGTGAATGACTAAGTGTACATGTAGTGTAGGGACATCATAACTGAGACTCCTTCCACACAGGGGAGCCAAATAAGATTTGTTTGTGACAATAAAAGCCACTCTGCCGGCTTTCAAACGTAACAGCTCTAACAATTTGTCATCACAGCCCATTACGTGTTATTAAAAAGGAAAACACATTCCCGAAATGCATCAGTCTTTCACAATATCTCATCTGCATTACAGAATAGCCCTCAGTATGTTGTTAAGAAATCTAATGACTGAGTGTTTTCTTCCATCGAGCACAAAAAAAAAAAAAAAGAAAAAGGCTTGTTTGGTGCTGCTGAGACATCACTTATGTTTCAATGCATTTTCAGCCAGGCTGTCTACATTATCTTCACCATTTAGGTAGATGGAAAGGGAGAAGCCTTTGTTGACATCTTTCAAATGGTTGTCAGTGTGTGCTGTTTTCTCCAGGGGGCAGTCAGCTCTGCCTCTCCCTCTCTCTCTCACTCTCTCTCTCTCTCTCTCTCTCTCTCTCTCTCTCTCTCTCTCTTCTCTCACTCTCTCTTTCTAGTGCAGTGCTGCAAAATTAATGGCTCCAAAAGCTGAGAGGCCTTGCTGACAGTGAGAAAGGCTCCATCAGTGCTTTTAGCATTAGCCTATCAGTGCCCAGCGTGGACTCGACTCATTCTTACGTCCCATTACATCAATGAAAAACTAAGCAGCAGCTTACTGCTGTAATGAGGACAACAATCTCCTCCACTCACAATCAAGTCCTTTCCCCAGTGCGATTCACAGCGGAGTACATAAGCTCTTACTGAACACAAGACGACACTCTAAAATTAGCCCTCACACATGCCATTGACTCTTGGACGCACTGTAACTACTCTGCATTTTTCTGAACTAAGATACTAGGAAGTATGGTTGACCCACAGATGCACAGGGAAGTACAGCATAGAGCTGCCATAGATTGCAATGTTTTAAATAACCAATTAGTGTTTTACATGCACACTAGCATGTTGTTATCAGGATTGTGGAGTATCCTGGTAATGTGTTCGCATATGTAATGGTTTCATGTATAGCTTCAGAAACCTGGACAAGCCTAACCTGGTTTCAAGAAGCTCAAATGTATTCGCTGGAGCACGCTGATAGAAACCAAGATACTGTTGGATGGAAATATCTTATCATGGTTCTGCAGATGCATCCTCTGCAGGAGTTTCCTGTACTTTGTGTGTAAAACAAAGAATATGATAAAGATAGATGTAGTTATAACATAAACTGTAAAATGAAAATGAGGGTGTGACACCAGTAATGTGAAGGGCACTTTTGACTGGGTCTTGCTTTCATCTTCCATTACTGCTGATAAGATGAAGGAGTCAATATCTGGCAGAGAGGTAACTTGCAACAGTGGCAACCGAGTTAACTCAGTCGATCCAGAAACGACAGCTTGATAGACAGAGGTTCAGCAACGTGGATACCAGTCTAAGAATAATGTAAACAAGGAAGTAAATAACCAGTTTTGCTATGTTCCATGCAAATGTCAAATTCTGTTTACATTTTGAAGCACGTGGTTATGCAGTTCAATTTGGCAGAAAAGGCTCTGCTCTTTGATGAGGCTGGGCTGGTGAGGGAAGCTGTGCAGCAGACAGTGCTGTCAAGTGCATATCAGCAGAATAAAGTGAGAAGTGTCAAGTTATAACGGCCATGCTGTACACCTGCCTGAATGTGATTGGAAGTTACAAGTCGGTGATTGTGAAGCATAAACGAAACAGCGGATGCCGATTGGATAGCGATCGGATACCGAAAGTGGGACTCACACAGAGCATTCAGGCAGAGCTCTGAACTGACGCGATCAAAACCATGGTAAGACTTAAAAAATGGGATAATGATCCCATGTCAAACTACTCAGTGCTCTGCTTACAATATAAATCATATTTGTCAGTCCACATACAGTAAAGTTTACTACTGACATTCAAATGATCATAGGCGGGGTCATTTCATGGGTGAACCTCAGATTAAGGATTGAATTTATGTGTCTCTGTTTGGTCAAATGATCAGCCAAATAATTCCAACACATTTGTCAACAGAAAAGAGAGCAAGGCAAGTCCCTGAATTTCTCACAGTGGATATGACAAGTGATACAAGCACTGGTTCTAGGACATTTTAATAGAGCTGCATGAGTGGAAGTGAAGCACAAGACATCAGAAGCTGTGACACATACAGCCTGGGGCTACAACACTGAGGTCAACAAGTACACCATGGCCCAGCAGAGCACGCAGGGTATAATACAGCCATAAAAATAAATGCTGACATAGGGATACACTAAAGCCACTGAACGCACACAGTGTTCGATCAGGACAGTTGCTAATAGATCAGTGAGCAAAGGACCAGTATTTATGACTTAGAAAACACAGCTTCATTCTGAAGCCAAATCCTAAATGTCCGAAAAGCAGAAGTGTTTGGGCGCCGAGGGGCATTCTGATGGCTCAGTTAGCCACAGTAAAGGACCTGAATTGGCTTTTGTTCAAATCCACACGGAACCTCTATTTCTCTGGGTCCTTTTCCAATAAAGCAAAAATGCTTCATAAGCTCCTAAAATATTATCACTGTTACAGAACACTTGAGAGAAAAAAAAATAGGAAGAAATGATATTACATTCTGTAGGACAGGAGGTCCTTGGTTGACAGAGCAGAACTAAAGACTTGACTCTACAGTGAATTTTGAGCTATTACTTTTTGATTCAAGAATACATACTATGTTGAAGACAAATGCTTCATCTGTTTCTGCTCTGGACTATGTTTCTCATGGTACAAAGAGAACTCTTATGGAGTCAAGTAAAGTGAGCAAAAGTAAAAGCAAAAGAGCAGGACATACAGAGTGATGCTATTGCTGTGGAGGTTTATCCTGGTCTTAGCACAAATACATGGCAGAAAGGGAGTGGCCAAGTAGTAAAGGAGATTAGTCTGTTACTGGCAGAGCTTCCATTTTGAGTGTGTGTGTGTGTGTGTGTGTGTGTGTGTGTGTGTGTGTGTGTGTGTGTGTGTCTGTGTGTATGTGTATGTGGGTGGGTGGGTCTGAAATCATGGAAGGTTCAAATCATTAATAAACATTTGAGATCATCGATGATTCGCAGGGTTGCTCTGTCATAAAAATGTCAGCAATAATGTCATCATCTTCACAATCTGAATTCAATTACTCTATACTGCAGGGGGTCCGAGAACTACAGGAATTGTGAACGATGAAGGATGTTAAAGGGGAAAACGGGAGAAGTACAAAGCTGTGTATGAGAAAGAAAAGGGAAAAAAATGTGGAAAAGAAGCCTGGGGTATGTTCCACTCTACTAAAGGATCTGGACTTCTGGCTCTGTTTGGCCTTTTTAACACAGCGACAAATTAGAGCCACTGCCATGTGAACGGTCTCTGTGATCTGCCTGTGTAACAATCCAAGTGTGTGTATGAGTGTGAGAGAGAGAAAGAGGGATAGATGGGAGGGGAAGGGCAACGAGGAGGCAAAAGGAGGCAGGGGACGGTAGTGGCGTTTTTTGGCACGGGCGAACCGGGCAGCCGCCCGGGGCGGCATCACATGGGGGGCGGCACAACCACGTGAAAAAAAAAAAAATCATCTGCGCCGCTAAGCTGTTTTCTATTATCTATCATATTACTGTGTGGGGAATTGGCAAATTGGCGCTGTCCCCATCTCCCAGCATGCACCACTAGCATATGCATGTAGAAACGGCACCCTGACTCAGGGTGGTGGCTAGGTTGGAAGAGTGTGGGAGTCGTCCATAGTGATGGCCCTCTGACACCCGAGGCACTGTGGCTCAAGCAGAGAGGAGCTTTTCAAAGCTACAGTTGATCAAGTCGTACCTGAGGTCAACCATGTGTCAGGAATGGCCCACTAGCCTTGCTGTCAACAGTATCAATCACTCAGTAGGGGAGCAGGTTTCATATGATGACATTATTGATGATTTTGCATCAAGGAAGGCCAGAAAGGTCAGGTTTTAGTTTTTGGTTGTTAGTTTTTTTTTTAATAGTGTTATAATTAGATTTCCTTTAGTGTGTTTTCATTTGTGTGATGGATTTGTGCTATTCAGAATATTTATTCTATATTTTATTGGTATATTATTCATTTATACAATTATACTGTTTTTATTTTATATTATTATTCTCTGCTGTTGTTATGTGTGATTGTGTATATTTTTGCCACTTTTATGTATATAAAGTATATTAATTTAATTTCTGATAACTTTTCTTTTCTAAATTGTTTTGGCAATGCTGGAGTTGGAGATTGTTATAATATAAATATTGTTAAAACATGGCTGTTTGTGTCAAGTGTCTTTTCTTTTTTTTTTTTGGGGGGGGGGGGGGGGGGGGGGGCACTCGGAGGGGGTGTCGCCCAGGGAGTAATTCAATGTAGAGCCGCCACTGGGGGGCGGGGATGTTATTGTGAAAGGAAATATGAGCCTGTGTTGAGAGGAGAGCATGATACGTGCTGTGCTGTAATGTGTGCCAGGGTAAGAGGGTGGGGATGTGTGCGATTATGTCAGAATGTGTAGGAGATGGAACGGGAGTGGAGACAGGCAAACTGGAAGGGAAGGAAACGGAGGGTAAGAGAAATAGAGGCAAAAACAGGAATAGACAGATAGAAGGGAGGAGAGCAGCAGGAGCAGACAGGGGAAGGTGAATGGCTGGATGTCTTTCACGAACACGTTCAGGAGGCAGCAGGGGTTCAAAAAATGAGTCGAATGCAAACAATTATACTTATTTCAGATGTGGTAGATATATCTATGAGCACATTTATTCAGAGTTCACATATTTTTTGTGTGGGAGATCATTCGATAATCTCGGTGTAATGCATTTTCAAATAAAGACTCTCTTTCCCATGGTCTCCGTCTATCTTACATAGTACATATGTGTGCATGTGTGTGTGTGTATTTGGGTACTCCACATCCTGCTGTCCAGGTGTCAGTGGGGAGCTCCTCCCCTGGCTGAAGGGGCTAATGTGAATGCAGTGATGTGTGCAGTGAGCAAACTCTGACTTGTGCAGTACCCAGACTCAGCTGAACCCCCTCAGGGAAACCCCCTGGTGCCAGCAGGGCTTCCTCGGGTTTGCAAAACTGGTAGAGCTAGCAACTACTGAGAACACACATTCACAGACAGAAACACAGCGAGAGTGAAGGACACTAACTTAATAAACACACACCACCTCATCCGGATGTAACTCCACAAAGCCAAACTGTGTCTCTCCAAGTGAGTCCTACCAGATGTATGCTGAATGTTGGCTAAGTCCACCAACAACAGGAAGTGTTTAGATAGTCACACAACTCACTGCTTCCCAAAGCTCCCAGGACTACACCTCATGAACAACTGCTCTACTACAGATATAACCTCTTTAGCCCTACTGAATCATTAACTGGTCAGTCAATGCACCTTATGCTGTTCAGTCAGTCATTGTTAAAACCCACAGAACCTTATTCGATGTTGCAACCAGGATCTGGGATTTTGGGAAATTTACATAACATACAGCCATTAAAAAAAAAAAGAAAACAAAAAACAAGGCCCATTGAGTTTTGGGTTTGAATATTTAATTCAGAGTAAACAATGGGAGTTGAAGGGTTGTAGTAAGCTAAGAGAAATATAAGGGCAAACAGTAGTTTAAGGTGATGGAATGAAACACATTTCAACAACTGAGTAGCATTTCCAAAACAGCAGCCATGTTTTTCCAAGTTGAAAATTAAAAGCAAAAACCAATACCATCCCACTGAGCAGCGTATTCGTTCAATCAGAAGGGACACTGTAAATCATGCATTGTGCAGCCTACTTGAAGAGATGTCAGCCTCAAGCAAATTCCTATTGAGTTTTCCACACCACAAAAAAAAAAAAAAAAAACAGTAGCAAGGTCTACACAACACTAAAGCTATATCCATCCTCAGATTAAGAAGCAGAACCAAGAAACAAGTCAAACCTGTCTGGACCACATCTGAGCTAACCACTCAGTCTGTCCAGACCTGGCTAAAAGTTAGATGCACACTAAAACACAGTTATTGAGTCTAATTACACTCCTCCTCTCGACTCCTGTCTCTTCTAAAAAATGTTTAAACAACACCCCAAAAAACTGCAGTATAATTCATATGCTGGGCCTGCTTGGGCCTCATTTTGCAGGTTGGGCTGTAACAGCACAAAATTTAGGCCTAGGTCACCTCTCTCCTCGCTGTTCTTTTTTCCTACATCAGCATAAAGGTGTGCGTATCAAGTTTACCTGAACATAGAGCAAGTTGAGCTGGACAGGGTCCCGCGAGTCCACATTCTGGTCCGAATAGAAAAACTTGCGCCTGAGCAGCAGAGTCTCACTTTCTTCCACTCCTTGCTCTCTGAATGTCCTGCTGTGGTCCAGCCAGTTCACTGTCCAATCAATACACACACTCTGTTACCACATGCTCTGAAATGAATAGACATTCACTTTGCAAAGATGTTACTAGAGGAGGATACTGATGGTGAAATTAACCAGGCAGTTCGAACACATCAGAGAGGCAGACAGATCAGTTCAGACAAGACAATTTACCAACTTAATCACTGGAGAAGTGAAAGTCTTGACTGGGCACAAACAGCATCACTGGCTTTATTTTGTGCAGAGACGAAAGTTGGGAGTGCGATTTATATATTCGCATGTTTCAAAATTTAATTGGTGTCCTCTGGGCAAAAGATAACAGTGGTAATTTCATTAAACTTTGATTTGTCCATGAAATAAATCAGACTTGAGTGATAAAGCACAAGTCCAGATGATGGCGTTGAGTCAGATTCATTCATGTGAAAATAAGAAACGAGCATGAAGCCATCAAGATATTAACAACACTTCTGGAGGCTTTTGCAGGCTCACACTTACAGTCATCATCTGTGTGGAGTTTGGCTTTGAGCTTTTCCATCTTCCTCTCGTCTCGTAGCAGCAGCGTTCTGTCTTTCTTCAGCGTCCCCATTCCATCCTCCTTCTTGTCCTCCGTCACTTCTTGAATGAGGGAGTACTCCTCATAGTTGGTGATTCCTGAAAAGGGCACAAGTTAGCCAGGAGGAGGGGGAAAAGGAGGAGGAGGAGGAGGAGAAGAAGATGCCTCAAACTGGCACGATAACTAGTGCCATGATAGAGAAAGCAATTCTCTTACACTCTCTTTTTATCTCTTTCTCTCCGGTTTGAAACAGAAGTGAAGGAAAACTGGTACAGAGCCAGCAAACTAAAATGGGAGCCGAGGAGGAGAAGAAGCCAAGCAGAAAGACCTACTCCAAACAAACATTTTCCAATAAAGCTATCTGCCAGACACACATCCCTCTCCTCCTCACCCAATTGAGCTCGATAGCATCCTATTATAATTGAAATATACAGCTTAGGGAACACCTCTGTGACAGGCGAGGATGGCACAGTCGGGGCCTTAGGAAAAACACTTCAGCATTTGTTAGAAACAAGCTTGTTTGAGCTTGATAAATCATGCACATCGTGCTTTAAAAAAAATGTGATTAGGATTTCGTCAAGCGTACATGAATGCTCCAAAGTAGTTAACTAAGGCTGCTGTTCAAATAAGAATTGAATTGCATATAATACCATTGTAACATAATGCAACTCAGTGTGAAGTCAAGTGGTATGCTGTGGACTAAAAATAAAATAGAGGATGAATAATTCAAGCCTTGGACGATGGGTTGACAAGATTCATATTAGCAGTGCTGGGAGACTATCACTTACCTATTCGACTGCATATGGTGACAAGCAGCTCCCCGACTGTTTTTGAGTCATCCACCATGATGGTTTTAATTGCACCATCCAGCATTTTGATCTTTTGCGGCCTTTGTTTCTTCTTATACTCCAAGACGTCCTGAGAAAACAGGAGAGGAAGCACAATGACACCTACAACCCAGCTGATCGCTCTCGACAGTAAACCGCAGTCGCTCCCAGCAAGCAGGGAGGCATAAATATCTCAAGGTCCCTCTAGAAAATGTAAATCACTTCAAGAGATGATAAGTGACAGTGGCAGTTCTCCACCCCAGACAGTATGACTTCAGCTTACTCCATTTCGCAGCATGTAGTAATCCAGGGTTCTTCCAGACTCGAGCCAGATTCCTTTCCTGGGGTCATCGTCAGACAAGAAGAGGCCATAATCTGAGGCTGAAACACCAAGTGAAAGAGAGTATTCAGATGTAGATGCCTATAGATTTCCATTATGTAAATTAGATTCACCATTTCTGAGTCATCCACCAACCTTGTCCTGTCTGGGCTTCTGGTACTCTCTCTCTGATGATTCTGCAGGCATCATACACAGGAGTGGATGGCTCAAACTGCATCGTTTTCACCACATTGCACTGGCGTACACAGATCTTTAGTGACAAGGCCACCATCTTGGTGGGTAGAATAATGGCCTCACCGACCTACACACCTGGAAAAGACAGAAGTAGAAACATTAGGCTTATATGAGGCTTATATCTAAAATAAATGGTCTGTGTTATGGCTGGTATCAAGAAGCCATTATTAAAATGTCCTCTCATAAAACAATCATACTTGACAGTGTGAAGAGGAAGTCTCTGAGGCAGAATATAACACCGCAAGGCACAGAACAAATCATCACAATTATCTCCTTGGGGACATTTTCACCTGTGAAATTGAATGTGTGTAATGCCGCACCCCTGTCTCAGCAGCTCCTCATTCCTCCCTGCTGTTCTGATATTAAAGGGGTTATGTGCATGGAGAGCGTCTGCCTGATTGCAGTGTGTGTAGAATTAGCTGAACCAAGGCAAGCGACATAATCTTTCAGCAGAAAAAAAGGGAAAAAAAGTGCAAATCTCCCTAATCGGCAGGAAGAACAGGAGCCGAGTCAAAACAGAAAATGACATTCCACCGCTGCATCATTATTCGCTCTTCTCCTGGCTTGCACTCTCCCCCAGAAGCAGACTTCACTGTGAGACAAATCAGTGGGTGTTTTATCACATACTGCAATTAGAGTGAATCAATTCAGGTATTCTGAGACTCATATGCGCAAAGAAAAAAAAGAGAAGAGATAGATACTGCAGAGTGTTTCTCCTCTTCCTTGACCTTGGCTTTAATGGGGGAGAGGGATGAATGTGATAAATTGGGTCATCTATACCAGGGACGCTCTCTGTCTCTTATTTACGCACATTACAGATCTGAAGTCAAGTTGTTACTTTTGGGCAAACAAAAATTCACCTGTGACACATTCAAAACCAAGTCATCAGCATAAATCAGGTATATCAGCAAAGATTCAAGTTCTCATGTATAGATGTCACTACATCCTAGAACTGCTGCTAACAGCTGTTTTCAAATGAATCTGTTGATTATTTTCTTAATCAATAATCGATTAATCATTTGATTCATGTTCAAATTGCTTGTTTTGTACAAGAAATGGTCCAAAACACAAATATGTTTAGTTTAATATCACAGAAGACTAAGAAACTGGAATGGATTTTTGGCATTTTTCCTTAAAAAAACAAAACAAAAGCAATGAACAGAAACAAAGCATCTCAAAACATTTTTTGGTGACTCACCATTCGATTAATTGACTAATTACTGCAGCCATACTATTAAACTACTATAAATTCTACTGTAACACCAAAAGAATTTCAGTATTTTCCTCCATAGCTGGGTAGAAAAGGCAAAAGTTCAGATCCCAACACTGACACGATTCAGATCTCAGCCTCACTTGGAAACAAAGAGTTTTTTTGTGCTCAGGATTCACAGCTCATCCACAGACCCCTTTAGAGCCAGAGGAGACAAAGTCTGTGAAGTAAATTTTCTATAATGATCGAGTTGTGAATGAGTCTGCCTGTGACCGTGGCTCTGTCACGGCCATGGGTTCCTCACCAATAGACTCTCCTTCCCTGAGTTTTTCTTCATACAAAATGGGAAAGACAAGCACAAAGAAGAAGGGGTAATGGCGCTGCATGAGCTCTCCTCTATACAGGCTGGCAGAGAAGCCCCACCGAGTTTTTGTCATCCCGCTCTTTCCACAGATACTCTCCTCTAGACAAGCAGCTTGAGACCCCAGACTGACAACACAGCAGGCCACATGGGGCACTTATGTGGGCTCACAATGTAGACTCACAGACAACAACTCCCTCCCACACACACACACACACACACACACACAGCAAATATACATATGGTGCAGATAAAACGTTTTTGTTTTTGTTGAAAATTTTTTAAGGATATTTCAGACACGTTTATCTCAAAAAGCCCAAGTCTCTTCTGACGACTGGTATTTGCTAAAGATTACCGTAGGTCTACTGCAAAAACAACAGTCACTTTAGGATCTGTTGTGAGTAGCGTCACTCACTTCAGAGGCTAAGTGCTACAGAAACCACATGATGAAACCCAGGAGGTTAATGATAATCCCTGAGCTTACAGTAGTGCGAGAGCACATTTTTCACTAGGATCCTCGTGCAAACACTCGAATGCAGCCAGCTCCTCATTAGCTCTGCTTTCAAGCTTGGATGGGTTTGCGTCTGAGAGAGGAGCAATGAGAAACAACTCACTTATGTGAACCTGTGCTGAATCTTATTTATTTTATTACCCTTTCTACATCACTAGGCAGATCTAAAAAAATGCAATTTCAAAACATTATCTCCCATGACAATCGCTAATTCACCAGAGAAGGCTTGTTTACTACTAAATATTGAGACATGAAAATGGCCAAAGAGCAGCTTGCAGGGGAGTCTAAACATGGACAATTCAATAGAGACCGGGGGAGGCAGGTGCCATCTGGAGAGGATGCAACTCTAATGATTGACTGTAATACCAGCAGCAGGACAGAGCCCGAGAGCAACAACTGCTACGATTAATGCGCCAGTCTGTCACGCAAGTAAGGAGGCTTGAACGGCGTCTGATCACTTTGTTTGGACCAGGCCTCCAAATTCTTCTAACACAACAACAAATTTGAAGCAGAAACAACCCTTGAGAGCTAACAGGGGTATGGATGAGAATGAATAACATTCTTTCAAGGACACCATGCAACAGCGCTGTACAGGGGTGCTTCAATTTTGTGGTTTTCATTTTGATCAATACCAGAGTAAATGCCTGTGTGTTTCTCATACTGCGTAGAAACAAGAATGTAGAACATGTGGAGAACAACAAAACAACAGGATGAGTTGTTCTGAAAGAGATACGCCTGGGCTACCTGGAGCCACAGCCACGATTTCCAGCTGTGAAGAGCTCACAAGCTCTTTACAGCTGCACGTAAAAAGGCAGCCATCATTTGGCAGTTACTTTACTGCACATTTCATTCATACTGCACAAGACACGATACTTGCATCAGATGCCAGGTTACTAAATCAAAAACAATTTCATATACATGCTATGTTTTCAAACCATACAAAAAAGCTGAAGATTCACAGGTTCACAGTATAAACTCTTGAAGTAATTACTCATTAATCACTAAAGGAATGGTGAAACCTTCCTGACCTCGTCGTGCATTGAGAGAAAAAACAAAAGAAAAGCAAATTCAGTTAAATGTGAATGGAGAACAATAACAAACTTATAATGTAAAATTCTTTATTGTTAAAAGCACCAAATCTAACCCCCCCCCCCCAACCTAGACACACACACACACACACACACTGCTATGGTCTATGATTTTCAAGGTTGGCCCATTGAATCCAGATTACAGGAGAAACAAGGCTTTCTTAGGACTCTTTCTGCTTTGGCAGCATTTATGAACAGAAGTCGTGATGCAGATGCAAACATCTTTTGTTTTACTCACACAATCGGCAGCAATTACTGTGGGATAAAAGGTAGATTAGTATGGCGACTCTAAAGAAAGCACTGCCATTGTAAAGGTTGACAGTCAGACTTTAACAGGCTGTGATGCAACTGAAAATAACCCCAAAGCGCCAAATGAAATAGCCAGTAAAGCAGCAGGAAAACACTGTGGCTGCAGCCTTCACTAACCTCACAAATACACCGAATTGGCATTTACTACACCAAATTGTCTCCAGCCCGGTGGACCATTATTATTGTGTAATTTAAGCATGTAGTATGTCAGTGACATTGAATGCAGGGCTGAGAGTAATTCTGACCTCACTAGTTCTCAGGACTGTTGAGAACAGCAGGATTAAAGAGTGTGTGCATTGAGAAAATGCTAATTGGCTAAACTGCTCACTACACTACACCTCCTTTTCTCTCCTCTTTACATCCCGCTGCACTGACAGCCTTTTATCCCTGTCTGATTGAAAGCAAGGTCAGTTTCCTGCAGGACCATAGTATCTCTCTGGACACCATTAAGTTTTCCTGGAGCACAGACAGTCCAGTGTCGGTTCACATAACAGCAAACAAGGGTTGTTGTTTTGATCGTTTGTGCATCCAGATCCAATAATCCTGCTATCCAGAAACTAAATTTCTACTCCAATTCCACAATGGAGAGCTCCGTCAAGGTCAGGTGTGTTATTTCCACCAGATGTGAATGTTGCTTATAAACTGAATGACACTTCACGTCCTAATTTGAATTGGTAAATCAGAGGTTTAACAGTACACAAGAGATAGGCATTAATCATCCACCATAAATACATCTTTATTATGAGTATGAGGCATATTTGATTTAAGGCAAGCAAATGATTGTACATCTATTTAATAGCCCAGGGCTGTAATCGAAGTAGCACATTGGACCACAGAGACATCATTCTATCAATTCGTCTTCACCACATTAAAAACATGAGGAGAATATGATTATGGTACACTGACTCAAAAAGTCAAATATTCATAGGCTGCCAAAAGAAGGTTTATTCTTAGAGAGTATAACAATACAGCTAATACAGTATTGCTTATTATCACATCTTCTGTTCGCTTAGTATATATAAAATTAACCACGCCCCTTATTACATGTTCCATTTCCAAATGTTCATTTTCTCATGCCTGGCAGAGACTATATTCTTTTTGGGTTTTTTTTTTGTATCAAGATGTCCTTGTGCTCATTTCCTTGCAAAGAGCATCAACTGAATCTGGATTACACCTGAATACAATTCAAATAATTAAGAAGTCAAAGGCTTTCACCTCCACCATTATCACTTCCTTTCATACATTTCATAAATTCATAAATCATTGCTCCTGCAGGAAACAGCTATCACCGGACTGCATTATGAGGCCGAACTCACCCTTGCTATTTAAAGTTCGCCAGGATTACCATGAACAAGCTGTCATGTTAGAAGTGGCTTGCACAGTATTATTTTAGTTAAAAGAGTGTTAGTCAAGCAGTGCTTGTCGATTCAGATAAAAAATTTAAAAAAGAAAGGCATCAGACCGACACTCTAAATTCAGAGCCACTGATAGTTACGCTGCTTTTTTTTTTGAACATTTAAAAATGAACCTTGCTGCTATGACCCACTCTGTGCACTGCAGGCTTTGCTCCCGGGCGACACACTTTGCCGTAATGCAATTTGAGGGTATAGATACTGACAGAAATTATGAATCTTGCCCTTGTCACGGGGAGGGAGAGAGAGCGGCTCCTCTTACACTAAAAATATCCAGCGAAGTAGAGCATCCTCCAGCAGCACCGTTTCAAAAAGAACCCACAGCAAAAGCATTTCAATAAATGGGACTATTTCTTCCTTATCTTAAAAGACAATGGTCTTCACTAATACCTACACATTTATGACAACAGATTAAAAGAAATTCTATTAATTCTTAAATTGTAATTCGTGAAGATTAGACAGTAAATCCCTCTGTAAATTGAAAAATTATAACAGTGGGCATAGCATACACTTGGCTCAGTTACATTACTATTGAGATATTATTGGTTTAGGTTAATCCTGCAGTACTGAAGTCAATACACTGAGTCTTACAACACAGAATTATTCAATATGTACCATCCCTCATCCCTCATTTAGAGATGTGAAGAATGAGCTTGCTAATAGATGGAGACAGAAACAGATTCTAGAGGAGGAGAGCTCCACCCAGCAGCTGCAATCAGTCAACCAATGAGCTGGTCCTTACTCACTCAGTGGTACTGGTTAATAGTGGCTCAGACAGATGTTGCCCAAACATTTTTATTCCATTACACACACTGATGGATGCAGATCAGCCCGATGCAACAAAGGACTCAGCCCATGATGATTTCATTATCATTATCAACCACATTTTTAACCATAAATCTCTAATACAGCATTTACAGTATGCAGCCTCTGGTCCACTAGTCTACATCTGGTTTTGTGACTGATAACTATTCCAGACAAAATGATGTAATGATGTGAAACAGGGAACATGTTTAGAGTCAATAGTTCAGCTATTTGAAATAGTTTACCCAAACATGAAGATGCACTGCAGTGTCTCAGACTGAACGTTAGCTAACATTGTGGACACATTCTATGGAACCATATCTTCATGGCACACTTTTTAAAAAATATATTTATTTCATGCCAAGAAAAACATTTTATGAGTATAAAATTCGGAACAGGTGTTTATCAAATGGCTTAAACCACTCAGCCACACAGGTTTGCCTATTATGTACTGGTTGATGCAGACCGTATGGGGGTCATGGCTACATCTACAATATAATTTCTTGCCAGTAAAAATGCAACAGATTGCTAATTTATGTTAATTAAATAAATAAATAAATAAACCTATGTAAAAGGCAACAAGGTAATTCACCTTAATCAAAAACAGCCAACTTAATGTTAATATTAGAGTTACTACATGTTTTCCAGCTCAACCAACACACATTTGCATACTGAGTTGCCCAGAGAAACACCAGTATTGACACAAAAAAATCCTTATACCAACTGGAAAGCATAAATATTAGCTGTGACAATAACATTGAATGGCACTGGTGTACCTGATGTAACCTGATGTGTCAGGGACCACAATCCCCTGTATGGGTACGTGAATGACAGCAATGATAGGAACCCCTGAACAATCTGAGGTGATTCTGGCACTTAGAACATTGGGTCTGATTTACTCTGCCTTCTCTGTGCTATTGGGTATCAAACAGCACACCAGCCACAGTTTGCCTGTTAACTGAGATGCAATCTGTGTGCAATCAGTGAAGTGTACTGAGGTCCTTTATGCATACGGCTAGATTACACAAATCACAGGAGGAGAAATGATGAAGCATGGAGATTGCACATTCTGTGGTTTTTACTGATGTTCACTCAATTTGCGAGGGTTAGTTTAACATGGAAATGTATCCATGTCTCAAGAGCAGGTGTAGATTTGTGCAAAAATATCAAAGAAATGTTGAACTGGTGAAAATAAAATTTAAAGTAATTGACCCCATGTGTGCATGTTGTAATAAAAAAAAAAAAAGCGGGAGCAGTACTGTACACTGCACTAACATCTAGAAAGACTGTACAGTAATAACTAATGAGCATAATATCTCACCATTAAATAACATGGCACAAAACAGGAAGGATGTCTGTGTAACTACCTCTGCATTAGAAACATTTATCAGTAATATCTGGATGAGTACATAATTTTCTCAGCATTTGGCAGCTGTAGTAAATGGTTCAGAACTGTATCAGTTCATTTCATGACAATGTTTATTTCTGCATCCCTACATCCTCATCCAGATCCACGTTTCTTTTTATGATAGGCTAGGCTAGGTGATTTCAGACAAACCGTGATTTTCGACCTTTCCTTCTGTCACAAAATTTATGTCGACACTTTCATGTACTAAAATTTATGTTCTCCAGCGCCAGCACAAGAAATCTATCCCTGTGCGTCACACAATGTACCCAGAACACAAGACATGTTTTAGTACTCAGCAAAATCAAACCAAATCAAAGACTGTGACTTCTTATAGGATTAATTCAGCCACGTTGCTAAGATCGGTAAGGAGACTTGTGGTAAAAAGCCTGCTGTTTGCGCGATCTCCTGCATTACACGCTGTGATAGCAGGACTATGTGCTGGCAATACAGCATGACATCACTGAAATTCAGTTTTATCAAATGCACACAGACAGGCACAGGGAGATTAAGGGGTAGCGAGAAAAGACTCCACAGATGTGACAGTAATTAGTGTAAGAATATACAAGTACAAGGCAGACCCTGCTCATGAAATCATTGCACCAGAATTACAAAGGTCACAGTTAAGATGCCAGCCATGTTCCCTGTATCTCAATGTCAATCTAAGTATCCCTTTACCAGACAAGAAAACCACTGAGGCAGCCTTTCCTTACAAAAAGAAGTAGCTTGCAAGAGCTGTCTGCCAAACATTACTTTATTATAAAACGCAGTTGGCAAAAAAAATGTGGAAAAAAAAAGAACAACTCAATCTTTTATTAACTGTATAACAAATCATGTGGGAGTTAATGTCTGAGATTGTAGTGTAGGCAAACACTGTACTGTTGAGGGCAAGGTGAATGTGGGAGTTCGCGCACATAAAAGCATATACATTAACAGAAACAGACCGCAAACGCAAACCCAACAGACTTCATTGACTTTAATACTGAAAATTAATCATCCTGCGGAGGGCCGTGAGTCTTAGACAACACTCTCGCACCTCTAGCTCCCACGATCAGCATATTCTGCCCAGAGTGTCATGTCCTGTAAATCAGGTGACTCCAATATCCTGTCTGTGCTGCCTCCCCAGCGCTGAGCCTCTCTCTCATGCTTCAGTAGCCGACTGCCTACTACCACTCGCATGCTGATTACAGTATCAAGAGCAGTGGAACGGAACATACACTGGCTTCACTCCAAAGTGTGATACACCAAGGGACTCTATCAGCATTTTACACCGATCAGCCACAACATTAAAACCAGTTACCGGCTTTAATGTTCTGGCTGAATGGTGTATATTTTCTGGCACGCTGTAAAGGAAGAAACGTGACACATAAGAGGTGGAAGTTCACTGTTCTGGCTCTTCAAGCAAAACCAAGGATTTAGCTAAGAGCACACATATCAGTTCCTCTTAGTCTCTCCAAACACAATATCTCGTGTTATTGTCTGTACTCTCAGTAAACTGAGTAGAGCATTATAAAAGTAAACACTTACCGACATGGTAATCTATAACACTATCAAAGTGGTCTTTGTAATAATAAAATCCCCTGTTGATGGTGAGTGAAACCATGTTGTTGCATGAGAGGAGGTTCAGGGAGAGGCCATGTTTTTGGCCCATTGTTTCCAGATCAGCGACTCTGCCCACAGTTGCCATGGCTGCTGCTGTGCCCACCTTTTCCTGGACATATAAGGCTGGACAGCAGCAGCAGCAGCAGCCACGTCCACTCTGCCCTCAGGTCCACGTCTACAACTGCTTCCAGGGTCATTTGGATGTAGGGTACACTCTGCAGTGATTCTGGGATTTCAGCTCTTAAATGTCAAGCAGACAAGGTCAGAGAGGGAGTTTGACAATGTTAAGGGCTGCTTTATGTAAGGCTGTGTAAATGACTTTTCAATGCTACCTTCATCCAGAAGGCCTCTCAGCAATCCTGTCACAAGTACATGGAAATGTTTAGGAGAAAAAGAGATTGAGGGAGTTGACTTTGATTCACTTTGATAGAGCGTGTCTGAAAAATGAAAATACCTCTCTGTGAAAGTGTCACTTCAGTTTCACTGTTGAACATTCTGCAGCGAAACATAATGTGAGGAGAGTTGCACAGAGAGCTGTGAGAATCATCAACCGGTGCACTGATTCCCACAGTGTAGCGAAGAAGACATACGTGCACAAAGACAGGCAGATACAGAACATACAGAGAAAGCACTTAAGTAAGAACCTTTTCACTCCACTTAGTTAACCAAACATTTTTTGGAGTATGTTCCCCCCCCAAAATGATGAATGACTGTTCAACTTCTACAGTGGACAATGGAAGTCGAAAGCAAAGTGTACAAGGGCAAGGCAAATGAAAAACTCCATTATTCTGTTAACTTGGGAGTACATTCCAAGTGCAGTATCATTGTGCGACTCCTTGCAGCTTTGTTTTTCTCTCAGCGAGCACTAAAAGCACTGGAGAATCAAATGTTTAAATTGGCTGCAGAAGGCGTATACAACAACTTTCCCTCAGACAAATACTGTACACTTCAGAAAGTTCTTCAAGCGGAGGCTGCGCACAGGAGGCCTGCCGGCAAATTGGGAGTCTTTTCTGAGGAGCGTTTCAAAGACATACATGTTTTTAACAAGACACTATAGTCTGCTGCTACAACCCCCAAGTGAGGAGAGGTGCTATAAAAAAAATAAATGTTTTTCTCATTTGTGCTTGCCTATTTAGACAAGAAAATTCAGTAAAAGAAACATTAATAAGAACAACAAAAACTTCATTGTGATCGTTGCGGTGACCATCTACACAAGAAACATTTCTCAGATATTTAAAGGGGGAGGAAAAGTTCAAAGTAAACGTTATGATTTTGCAACAAGAGCAGAAGTGTAGACTACTCCGACTATTCCTGTACTTCCAAAAAGTAGATGAGAGAAATGCCTTGTTGAATATTTACTTCATTCAAAGTGAAATTCTTGGTTTCTGCATAAACTCAGAAAAAGTGACATAATTATGCAGTTTCAGTAAGAACAGCTCTTGTAATTAGTTACTTTCCACCCCTGGGATCTGGATAGGACATTGGAAACATTACAGCACCAAATGAAATAAACTTTACGATCCAGGGACACATAAATTATATATATATTATATAGAAATTATTTCTTATCCTAGTTTTTTTCCAGACTTTCCACTGGATTTCCAACTCTTCAACTATTTCCAAGTGTTTCTGATTACTAGAAACAAACATCTCTGGCTTAAATCTGCCTCATAAACATCTGGTCAACTAACCACCCACCCACACACAGCATGGATATCCTTAGCATATTGTGCAACAGTGTCAACTGAGAGAACCATGCTGACTACTTGAAATTCTTTTTGTGCATGCTTTCAGCTCAGTGCCATGTGGACAGAGGGGAAACACAGCTGTGCATCTCTGGACACAAGTTTTAGCTGGACCCATACTGAGACAGAGGAGCCACGCGGTATGGAGTGGAACATGGAAAGGATGCTGCCATGCTTAGTTAAGGACTCAGTGCCTCACTATTTCATGCTCCACATCTGCTGGTTGCCATAGCAACCCTGATTTTTTGGGCAATTCCCAGGTCAGGTGGCTTCTGTCAGCTGAAAAAAAAAGTGGGGGAGGGGGGGCTTTTCTATGCAGTGCAGTCTGCAAAAGAAACCAATGAATGATAAAAGACTCTGACTTTCATTAGTGGCTCTTAAGACGATCACTGAAGTGTTTTCAATGGCTACACACACTCAGCGTTTAAAGAGACAAGCTGCCACTACTACGGATCAGCTGATGCGTGTCTGAATCACTTTTACTGAACTCGTTCTGTACTTTCTCATGAGGCTAGATAAAAAAGACTCAGCAGTAAGTGTTCCAGGGTTTCAGTGGATATTTTACAACTGAAAATACAAAACAAAACCAAGGCATAAACAGGAGGGGCAATATGCAAGACTATTATTACTGCTGAATCACAGCTTTTGTGACTCAGCAAAATATAAGCTGCAAAACCAAAAGCAACAAAAGTGAACAAACACCTCTGCCATACACAGTCATGCTACATTTGTAAGTACAGTCACAGTTTTACTGATTCACTGAGCTATTTCTGCAGCTTTTTGAAGATAAACGGTTTCATCTCTGTCACTGTTTGTGCCTCATCTGTGCAAAAGCACATTTAATTGCAGAAAGCAGGATTTGCTATTTACTAAATGTGTTAGTGTGAAGCACAGTAAATGGATCAGAAACCTAGCAAAGAATGGCTGTTTATCAGAAGTTCTTTACAATTACAAGCCGGTCATTATGACAGCAAGGGTGCAGTTGAATAACCCAGTGTGGGTTTCATACAAACAGAAGCAGCGGGAGCCGATCATTAGGAGCAGGCATCTGCAGAGCCGGGTCCCAGTAGCTCAGCCAGAGCCTGTGTGAGAGCTTCTCCGTCTCACTGGGGAAGTCCAAAGGAAACGTACTGCAGGCCAAGTGCTCCCCAGTTCCCTTCTCTTTAACCTGATTACTGTAATGAGCTTAAAGACTGTTGGATGCACAACATCTAATGTGGATGCAGACAAACACACTGCACTCACCGACTCTCACCGGCAGCTGAATGCCAAATGCATCATCAGGCTCAAACCCAGCATCGCCAGAAGGCTCATTGGCCACAGAAATCGTTAGGGTAATGGATGAGAAAGGGAAATTGTGATTTGTTCCAAGGTGAAGCTGTTTTAAGGGGTAGTTCACAAAAAAGTTGTCAAAATGCCAACGAAATGATGCCAGTCAGAACGTAAATATACATGCCTGCGTGGAATTTGTGCATGAAGAAGCCCACAGTAACTTATCACTTCTATTGAAGTAAATACTTTGACCTTCACAACTTGATTTAAACACTACTTGCCCAAGAGCCAATTCAGTTCACACTGTGTCTCTGGCAAACAGGTGAGAAATGTGTAAATCAATGTGTAAACACCTTCAGTCACTATTATAAACAGATTCTGACTGTGTCAGCATAGTAATTATTTTATTGGATCATCTGAGTCATATAAACTTTGAGGTAATGATTTTGCCAGTGCAGTACTGTCCATTGGTCTATGGGTGATTGGTCACATACAACCTGATAAACATCTACAAACATCAGATATCAAGATATAATTGAGAATCTACAGACAAAGTTATTATCACACATGGAGGAAATTATTTAAATACACTGAGTTTAAAATAAGCCCTGTGCATTCAATACGATCATTACTGTGTATATAATACATTATCTCCCTGTTTGATAAATTCCCAAAACACCCACAGACATCCCGCCAGGCTGTTGTACCTGTTGTTAGTATCAAGCGTATCAATAAGGTGTATGTTAGATGGAGTAACACAGGAGATTCTCTGCCAGACAACAATGTGTGAAGCTGTTGTTGTAATATATCGGCCTTTTGCTGCCAGGTGCAGCTCTAAATTATGATGAATCGACTCAGAGTTTTTTCACAATAGTGTATGTTGACTGAACACCAGTGTACAAATACACAATAATGAACATCTCTCTAGTTACAGGTTCGCCAAATGTCATGATAGCCATGGGAGGTTATGGGCACGCACACAATTGCTTTAAAGGAACAGGAAAATAAAATTATTCCTGAGGAACAACACACTGGGCAAAGTATACAAAGTTATAATGTATTAAGTGATGGAACTGGACAAATGACTAATTCACGAATTTGCTGAAAACAGCTGATAATGAAAAATTCATCTTTTGCTCTAAAACTAGATTTTATATATAAAAAAAAAAATTTGTTGATTTCTACCGGCTAAATTGTTTCAGTTTATTCTTGTATTTGTATAATTAATGTCTGAAGACCCTGTGGCCAATTTAATATTCATGCAGGAGTTCCAAGAAAACTGAATTAAAGTGTACATATTTAATTGCAACGCTTCAGCAAAAACACCCTAACATACCATACCAAGAAAGAACGAAGATTGCAAGCTTAAGGCACTACCAGTCATTTTCAGAGTCACTGTGCATAACAACTTTGCAAAAATGACAGTACATTTAAACAGCAGCGTGGGAGGTCTACAATTACTGTTTTCTTACAGTAACTTTCATAATACTCTTTCTCACATTTTATTTAATATAGCTTTTTTCACAATAAGTAAGTAACCTTACAAGCAAAGATTTTACCGAAGGTATGTATAAGATAAACACATAAATAATATCAACAACCCTCTGCGATCCTGGACAAGGTATTTAGATGGTTTAGTGACCAAAATAGATTTTATAAGGGAAGTTATTTTCTTCCCTGAGTTCTAAGTCTGTTACTCTGCCTGTCAAAGACAGACAGAGCATCTGGTGAAGGACAAGGTGACTGTAAGAAGAGTTCTGTTGTCAAACCAACAGAAACTGTGAGAGGATCTTGTCCTTGAAGTAATACATTTCTATGCTTCACACTGTCCTGATTAACAATTCACGAAAAAATAATAATACAATAAAATACAGTACAATGGGTGAACAAACAAGGTATCTCCTGAATGGGCTATCAGTGGAGAGTGGGGGTTGACTGATGCTAATAAACAAATAGAAAATTTGTTATTGACTGACTTCCACATCTCTTTCCTGGAAATACACCACTCATGATCTCAAAGGGTTTTTTTTTCTCCTCCATCTTCCAAAAGAGGGACAGGATTTCACAAAGTGGCACAAAAACATTATCCATTTGGGGTTGGTGTGTTGGTGAGCCTAATGTATATACTGTAATACAAAACTGAGTCCAATGCCAGCATGTGACATTGCATCTCGAGGTTAGTGAAAGTCAAAACCCATTAGGAAAAAAAAAAACTCTCAGTGATCAGTAAGTAACACATATCCTGAGGGACTGAAAAGGATCCCTGGGACACGGTGAAAACTCCACAAAGCAGTCATATCTATATAGTAGAAAAAGCCATTCTATCATTGAGGTCTTAACTATAGAAGGTAACAAAGGCCACTACTGGGGCCATTTACAGAGAAATTACCCTTTGCATCACATTTCTATACCACAAAGTTTCTTAAATTATCAAAGATGCATCTGCGCTGAATACATAATACATAACTCTTTGAGTTGCAAGGATGAGAGAGCCCGAAGAGCATGAAAATAAAACATCTACCTGCCACAACTGTCATACTAATCTCACTTTCCATTATCATGTCCTGTCCACAGGAGAACAGGCTCATTTGTAAGACACCGCAGCTTTGCAAAATTACCTTAAGCCTCAGGTCATTCTCTCACGTCAGTTAGCTTCCTTTTACCAACACTCCTCAGCCAAAGAAATGGAACTGTGTGAGACACTGTCTTTTCACTTCTGTCTGAGAATACTGAACTGCTGCCAGCCTCTGTACATGCTTAGCAGAAAATGTAGTATACAAAGAAAATACAGCATTATATAATTTGACAGATGATATTTCCAATTCAAATGGTTTCCTGTGAAAGTGAGTATATTCTAGTGTCTTTTTAACACCACGGCTTTAAGGATGTCAGTCTGTCAGTCCGCCATTTCAGTCCTGACTGAAATATCTCAACAACCATTGGATGGACTGCCATGAAACTTTTATAGAGACACACATGATTCTCAAAGATGAATCCTAAGGGTTTTTTTTAGTCCCCCAACTTTTCATTTAGCACCATCATTGAAAAAAAAAATTTTTTTTGTAGTATTTTAGTATTTGACAAAATGTACTTGCACCTGTAACCCTTTAATATCGCTTCAGAGAAAACATTCATCGCACGTTAACCTTTTTGTACAGCATGTTTTGAACAACTCGTTCAAAGTCAGCAACTAGGGTCCAAAATACTTCAGATAACCAAACAAGACTTTGATGCTGAGGAGTACAAAATCGCAGAACAGATTTTCCCATCACGCTTTTGCAACAAAAAAATCATTATTATTATTATTAGTAATGATAATAATAATAAGAAGAAGAAGAAGAGGAAGAAGAAGAAGAAGAATACCATTTCAAACAGAATGACAACGCAATGTATCAGCATAATTCAAAATTTCATATTTTCATGTGGCCGTTTGTCGTAGCCAGCGTACCAGAGGTCATTCGTAGGGCTGCGTATTGCTGATTGCTGTCAGTTGTGATTGACCTAACTACTGTACAGCTCAGCAATTTGCTATGGAGTATTCATGCTTTCTGAAATTCACTAATTGCCTCAATGAATTCTGCCACCACAGCACACAACTCATTAATGCTGACACAGACTTCTAATTAGTTAAGTGGGGGAATTCAGCCAGCTGATAACTTGAATACTTATTATTTCTCCTTTTTGAGTTACGATGATAACATTTTATTATCCACACTAAACACAACACCTACACAAATAGCATGTTATCAACAACCTATTCAGAATACATGTTATTTTCACTGACAGCTTTTGGCAGTTTATCATTAATGGAGAAGTGTAGCGATAACACAGATCAGAACATGGCAATTATCTACCACTGAGACAGCGTGTGGGTTTGAATTCCAAGTTAAAACCACACCAGGTGAAAGCAAAGAAGCAGGACATCAAATGAAAAAAAAAATAATAATAATAATAATAAATAAAACTCCCCAAAAAAACGACATATCCAGCACATCAAAGACATGATAATACCTGAACATCGGCTTCTTATCATATACGAACTATTTATCCTCATTTCAACAACATTCTCATTAAGAGGCCTAACAACTGCTTGTCTCTTGATCTATTCTGAAGAACATCTGGGCATTATCAAATTATCATTTTATGTAACGAAGTTCTTCCCCATGGGGATCAATAAACTTAGTAATTAAGAAAACATGGGTTTATGGAGATTGAATTGGCTCTTCTATCTAAAATATTATTTTCTACATGTTTGTGTGTCCATAGAACGACAGAAAAGCTCAGGACTGGCAGGAACGAATAGAAAAACAGCAGACTACAGCTGTACTTTTTATTTAAGATTTCAACTTGGGAACTTGTTTGAACATGGGAAAGGATTCAATTTTTGATATTTAGGGATCTATTCAAAATGAAAATTCATGAGTACCACACTCCATGTCTTATTCCCCAGCAGGGGAAGTTCATAAGGTGCACTCTTGCTTTAATCTAGTGCATGCACTAAATTATGCTATTACTGTTCTCTTCACTAACAAAAAAAAATGGATTATGACATAAAAACTAAGAAGACATCTAAGAAGTAAGCATTTTGAATTCTACAGGAATGAAAATCATACATTAAGGTCTAGTTTGTAAAATGGAACCTTACAGTAACGCTACCTGGACAACAAATCTGAGGAGTCTGATGTTAGCTTGCAACCCGAGTGAGGCTGCAGAGGCACAACAAATACATGGGGCAACGACAGCACAGCTTAGCATTATAGACTATGCTAATTAATCCAAACAAGTAATGTGGTAGCTCTCATTCATGGAAAGGAAACCATGTGGATATCACAGCTGTATAGTAAGTCAAGAGGCAGACTCAGGCTCACAGTTTTGCTGTGAGTCCAAATAAACATTAAAGTAATATATCCAAAACAGTTCAGTGGGCTAAAGGTTGAATCTACACAAGTAAACACAGTACAATTCCCAAATCAAAGCAGCACATGACTGGAAGACAGAAATAATGGCATCTCTCATAGAGGATGGAAGATTTCGAAAAATCTTCAAGCATTAGCAATGCTCAAACGCAGTAATGTGCTAGAGGCATGAGGGTTTAGAGTTTTCAAATGCCTCAGTTGTTTTCAGTGCCTTAACATAGAAATACACTTAAGGCATTTCAATGCATCTGCTCCAAACTTGATTGGTTGAATGAATCGGATGTGGTGTTGATGCTTCAACTGTCCTGCCTGCAGTGTGCCACCGAGATGTGGAACGAGGCGTATCAAATGATATATGTCAAATATTATATCTTAGGGCATTTGGTCCTCAACACTTTAATAATACCGTACCCCACGGGAAACACAATGAGAAGAGGTTCAGAATTTCAACTGATAGAGCCACAAAATAGATAACACATGTTTGCCAGTTTGTGTTGTGCAATATTTCATGGAAACAGTCTGGCAGACAATACAATGTACTGATAGTCAGAATGTGCTCTAAAATTAGCACGAGTCATGGTGTACTAACTCATGTCATGGCATACTATGCTCATCAGGCGCACATGCCTGCATGAGGCATCTTAAAATACCATTGATAAAGAATGTACAGGGATTAAATAAGGACCTGTAAAAAAAATCTTCTAGTAGACAGGTTTCCAAGGAAAGTTTTTTTTAATTAACTAGTATGCTTGAATAATCAATTAATCACTGATTCAATAAAATATCAGAAAAAGGTCAAATGAAAAATGCTTACAATTCATCTTTCCCAGACTGAGAGCACTGTGATGTCTTTTTTTCAAGAAACAGTCCAACGATATTTAATTTAGATCATTATAAAACAGAGAAAAGCAGTAAAACTTCACATTTAGGAAACTGGGAGCATGTTTGGATATTGTTTTGGGCATTTTTTCTTTATAAATTACTTAAACAAATTGTTGATTATGAAAATTGCTAGTGATTTATTTCATGTCAATCAACAAATTGATTACCACTATTTCTTTCAGTACAAAACTCACAGAACACACCGCACTCACTGAGCAACGCACTGTCTGTGTAACATAATTTAGCTGTTTTTTCTCAACAGTTTTCATATTGCGAACTATAGTTATATAATAATACACCCACAGAAAGGTATTTTTAACAGCCAAGAATAAGACTTTAAGATTTAATTTGTTTGAAATGGCATGAATTCTTTATTAACAGTCATATTTACATTACATCCAGCCTTGTTTTGTCACTCTACCACTAACAGGAAAGACAGGCAGACAGACTGGCTGAGCACATGGGTACGAAGGCAGGCAAGCATGCAGGCAGGCAATAGACTGTGCCCTCCTCTGTTCTATAATAACTGGACAACCCATCCATTTCATCGTTGCCTCGCCACAGATCTCTGACAGGGGTAGTATCATCCGATTCATTGGCAGAGATGTGTGGGAGAACCTGACAACCTCCACATCCAGCCTCGGCTAACAAGACAAAAAGTTATGCTCCAAAGATCTGTAGGAAAAGAGAAGAAGCCGGTGGTGCTGAGCGGCATCTCTACTGCTCTCTCTTAAACGTCTGCATCTAATTGTGAGGCTGAGCACACAGCTGTGACACTCCAGTTGGATACAGATTCTTTAATCTCTCCTTTTATATGACATCGTCATGTAATCTCCATCTAGCTACCCAGGGAGCAGCCAGAGAGGCAGGAAATGAAATCAATGCTGTGTCCCTGCACTGGGTGTTACTTCATTAGCATGGGCACTACAGATGTAGCAGTAAATCTGATTTATGAAAGGGCGACAACGAAAGCGCCACAGACAGAAGGAGGAATTCATAATAGAGGATGAGAGGGAAAACCAATGTCCAATGTTTCACCACAGCTTTACCAATGTTTGACAGAGGGTAAAGAGAGGGGAACAATTTCCTCTCTGACATACTACATTCTTTCTTTGCTGCAGCAGTTAAGCAGTCATGTCGTATGAAATATTATTAGCGTCTGATTTTCAAAGCTTTTAACTAATTTCCATGTCTTGAACATCATGACAAAAAATAAAGCAATTAGAAAATCTATTTACTGTAAACAGAAAAAGCAGGTAAAGTATGACCTCCAGTGACTGATAATCACAAGGCATACATTACAGAAAAATCAATTATAATTTCAGTGCATTCATTTGCACTGTGTTAATTTATCATGTGTTGTTTTTCCTCTCTGTACACAATTCATCAGTTTCATAATAGCTGCTATAAATTGCACTGTGGATGCTGGTGACAGTGTTTTACATCAGCCAGACTAGTTAAGTAAACTGCCCTTAATTGGGTTCCGTGTTAATCTTCATTATATCCTTCGTCACAATGTTAAGCTGTGGGCTTAGGACTTCTGGCAGGTTTGACATTTAACAACGTTGGGCATTAGTGCACACCTCTCCATCCTACTTTTTTTCCCAAGAATATTTCAGTTTATAATATCCTCAGAGGGTAAAATGAAATATATTCACACCTTCCAAAACACAGAATCCAAAGAGGCACAACCATTTAACATAACGCCATAAAGTCTAGTAAAACGTGGGGAGTGAGGTCACAAGCGTTGTTACACTTTATCAAGTTTAAATATTGGGCTCTGGGGAAAAGTCATCAGCCAACTTCCCAAATTGAACTTTCCTTTCATTAGCAATGCAACTTTGTGGGGTACATCTGGGCACCAGCTGTGGCGCCACAGCAGCCTTTAGAGGTCAGTAGGTTAAGAACCTTCTGGAGTGACAACATCTGATCCTATGGTAGCTATGGAGATGTCATGGAAAAGTCGTAGCCTCTGTATACCAGAGGCTATACAGTTGGTTGCTCATAGAAGGACCATTGATATACCCGCCCCTCCCCACTTCTGAAAAACAGAGATTCCAAATGATTAGTTGTGCACTCCCATGGGACTGAGAAGCTAAGGAGGGGGGATGTGTAATTCAATTAGTCCCACGGTTCTGCACCAAAGGGAGGCAGACAGATCCATCTCATTGAGACATCCAGGATGTGCAGGCCTGGTGTATGCATAGAAGATATTGGCAACACATCATTAGTGCTGTTGGTTTGAATTAAAGATAGTCTCACTTGCTAAAAGACTGCTGGGAATGAATAAACCCCAGAATCTCTGTGCTACCAACACAGAGAAGTACCTCCTGAAATACCCTTAGCAATCTTGAAAAACCTTATCTACACAAAGAGTGGCTGAATGAGGAGGGTTTGCAGACTGATGCTAACAGAGAGCAGAGCAAGCCGCCTTACATGACAAGCCAGCAACATTCGAAGCAATGCCTCTGAGCTTGTGCCATGTGTTGAGGATGCTGTCTCCCACCGAAGTTGCATACAGATCGCTCTTTCAGAACACAGCCTCCTCCGCTGTCTCTTTGTCCCTCCTCCCTGTCGGGAATTCATAAAGCTTCACAGTGCCTCACTCCATGAGATTCCTGTAATTTATGACAGCCTTTTCCCAGGCACAGAGAAATCAAATCAGACTGTAAATATAGTGCATGTTTTCCAAGTATGAGGTCTTCACATAGACCGTAGATCACAAATAAATGCCAGAGATCCTGACAGTCATTAAATAACAGCATCAATAATCCCACATGTGGCAGCACTACATTCGATTTTGGATTATGAAAAGGGCAGAAAGCATGGATAATGAATGAGACACAGCAGAGACAAATCAGAGGAAATGAAGAATTACCAGAGGCACCAAGCTGCACATCAGCCACTCCATACTGTTTTCAAAGACAGGATCACCAGTCCCGGTCATTAGCGTTAGACTGACCCTTGACCTCAGGCTGGCACACACACCTGGCTATGTTACAGGATACTATCCCAGCCAGACTGAAGGGAGAGGGTGTCATCTCGTGGGTATAACATAGCAGGGGTAGCATGTCCACTGCGGGTGGGCAGTTACCCTCCATTGGCTGCGGGTCCATCAATCTTCTGTCTGAGGAAACTGAAGACTCAACAGAGAGAAAAGCTAACAGCTGTCATATAGTGGACTGAACAGATGGTAATGGTGGCAAGAAATTAACACTGTATCATTTTAAACTTCTACACAGCATCTCCATTTGGGCGGAGAAAAGATACGTCTGCAGCTTCAACACTTCTCTAAAATTAGATCTCAGAAAAAGAAGCACTTCTCAGGCTGTCCCTTGTTTTGTTGATTGTTGGTTGTCTGATTTTCACATTAAATATTCTCTCACAAATATTTGCAAGAGCGCTCTGCAAGCACCCCTGGCAATTTGTGCACATCTATCAGTATGACAAAGTGTTTTTGATGTTTTCTTGATGAAAGTGAATACTGCCTATTGTACAAGAGCCTTCTAGTAATGACAATGGTGACTATGCAAGAGCTGAGACATGATGATTACTCAGATTCAGTGATGCAGGTTTGTCATGGATGCTGTGTATGTGAAAAGATGGACAATATGAAGGACTTAGCTGCAGAATGCTACACAATTATAGCATAGCATATAAAACATCTGTCTTGCTTAAATATATTCCTTATACTGTATCCACAGAATGAACATAAGATGGAGGGAGTTTGTATGTGGACGTACACCAGAAGGAGAGATAAAACGCTCTCATCCATGGGTGCCAGGCCTGTAAGTCATCCTCAAATGCCATTGAATTAGGTACTATGTGACTGCAAAGTGTCCTCAGTAATCCAAATCAACAGCATCCTCTTCCCCTATGCCGACCGCATTGACAGGAAAATGACAAACGCTTCAGTATTTCATGTTAACAAATCTGCCGAGCTGCCAGCAGTACTTCAGCCGCTGCAGTCAAAATTGAAAATGTTCAACTTCTTCTCTGTAGAATGTGGTCAAAATTTAAAATTTCAACACCGTACTGCAAGGTGCCTTGAGATGTCTGCATTAAACTAAGTGCCAAATGTAACAGCAGGAGGACATTAAGTCTAAACTTCATGATTAACCATTAATATCCACTAGGTCCATAATATTCCTTATAGACTTATCATCATCTAGATTTGGTGGCACACGGCTGCTTTTTTTTTTTTTTTTGCTACACAACTGTCATCTGTTCATACAGGAAAGTACATTAAGGGTTTGGAATCAAATCTACTAGGCCATTACTTTGTCCAAGTAGACACTGCTTTATCCAATTAATATTGCATGCAGTTATTAGCAGCCAAGATTTTATGCTTTGACAAAATGAAAAAGCAATTCTTCCAGCTTGAGTGTTGTGGACGCTCTCTGCGACAACATGCGAGCACATGCCATAGAGCTGGCATATAATGGCTGCCCTATTTAGAACATTTTCAAGATGATGTCTCATCTTGTATAAAACACTTCATGTTGTGCTGCATTGAACAGGCCGAGCATCATCAAAACAATGACCACTTGTTTGGATGGTTCACTGACTTTGACATGATTCAGACATGATTCATTAAATTCAACAATGCTTCTATAAATAACATGATTATTCTAGTGAATAACTGTTTTACCAAACTCCACATGTTCATAAGCAGGTTGAAGTGTCACATCAGAAAAGCCACAGGGAAGAAATTAGAGAGCATAATGGAAGGTAAACAATCACCTAGGTAATGTACACATGACACGATATGCTATTTTTGTTGACTGTGCCAACCTCTGCTATTGCGTGGATTCTCTTTCTTTTCTCCCCTGTAGAGGTCAGATAATGTGATGACACACGTTATATTTTACAGGAGATTGATGCATGATAGCTCTTACCGGACAGTGTTACACATATTCTTCTCAGAGTAATTATACAGAAAATCACACAAGATCCAGGAGACGTTTCCTGAGAAATAAAGGTTCAATTCAGCTACTCAGCATGTTAAACTAATTCAGGATTAGATGTCATGCAACGGCACTAACAGGCCAAGGTGTACGGACAGAACAGTAAAAAAAAAATTTATATATATATATATACTGAGATAGATTATATCTGCTTTAGGAGGATGTTGATTTCTCCCTGACTACTGCGGCTGCTGACACAGTTACAGGAAATTGAACACAAACTCAATCAGCTCATCCGTTCTGATTTGCCAGACAATGCATGTTCCGAAGAAAGTCAACATTTATATTCAGCTCTTGTTCAGTTCTAAGAACAACAGTGTACCGACAAACAAGGTTACAGTATGAAGCATCAGGATTTTGTATAATTAATGCCTGACTTGAATTAAAATCTCCTGCTTTGCTAATGATTTTGCACCATCAGGCCAGGTGAACTTATTCCCACAGAGACCATTTAGAATTTATGTCGCACTCGACCCAGAGGATCAGCATAACAACTGAGGTTGCATAAACACATTTATGAGGGCAGATGAATGTAAGTGCTATACTGTAAGCACATGGCCACTGTCTGAAACACCAGCAGCCATAATAACTAAAATAACCTAAAACAGGCAACATTTTGATTTGAATCACAGATTATCTAAACAAAGGACTAGTAAACAAAATAAAACTGACCTGACGTTTTTTATCAGCTTTCAGTAAGTGACAGTGTTTGATACTCTGTGATATAGACCCCTATTTAGGTCAGTACAAAAAAGGTACTGATTTAAATACACATCCTTACTGGTTATAAGGTCTTGGTTGACCAATACATTTTTTTTTGTCAATTAGGGTCTAAAAGCAGCATTTTTTTTGTAATTTTCTTCTTTTTTGGCAACCTGGGGTCAGAGAAACAAGCCGTAACCACACCATTGCTTATTTTCATCTAATAAAATTGTTACAGCCAACATCTCGGCAAACAACTGCCTTTGTACTCATCTAGGAAACATGGAGCTATACCAGCATTCTTATTTTTGTACTTTAGGTCATCTGGCTAATATACAACAAATCTTATCCTGCTCTTTTAGCTCTGTTTTGGTCCTCACCAACTCCAGTATATTGTAAATATAAATAAATGATCCACTATATAAACCAGTTCATCACTAACTTTGTCTGCTGTTTAGTGCTGGGTAGATGGTGCATAAGGGTGTTTTAGAGCTTTTTTATTGAAAACAATTGTCTGCTGCAGCGACCTTCATATTCACATTCTGATTTAATGTTTTGTTAATATAAAAATATTTATTAGTGCAGCTTTAAGGACAATACGCTAATAATCATTAGTCATTTTGTCCTTAATATGAACTAGATTTTGGCAGATCCATATAATCCGTATAACTGCATTTACCTAATGAAAGTAGGACAACACCAAAGAGATAATTTGACAGTTTTCAGTTTAGTTGAAGAATTTACATGACTACGAGTCAAGTACGGTATTCTTCAATCAGAAAGACGTCTACACCATGGTCCAACACAGTACAGTACTGGACAGTGTGAACAATTTATCCACCCCAAATGTGAGTCACATTCAAAATGGTCACTGTGAAAAAAAAAAAAGGTTTATGAAGAATAATGACTACAAATCATGCCATGGACTCTTGAGTCAACTTTATCATTCCAGCTCCAAAACCAGAGCAACGAATGTAATCCTAGATATTGCCCTCCACTGAGAGTAACCAGAGATCCCCTCTGCCCTTAACACAAGGTCACTGCACTGCTGATGAGCTGAATATACAAGGCTAAAGTAACACAATAACTTATACAGTACAGCTTCCAGCTGCTAAATGCACTTCTGCCTGGCCAATATGAAATCATTTTGACGAGAATGTGTCAGAGCAGTCCACGGTTCTTCTTTGAGACTCAAGGTGCTGACACTACATAGCCCTGAGCCAGGGGAGAGAGGGAGCAAAAGAGAGAGAGGAGGACAGAGAGAGAGAGAGAGAGAGAGAGAGAGAGAGAGAGAGAGAGAGAGAGAGAGAGAGAGAGAGTTCTCGCTCGGTCAGCAACCCTCACAGCCTGCAGAGGATCAGAGCAGAGGACAGCAGTAATTTCAGCGTTGCTCTTCAGACAGGAGAGTCCTTTCCCTCTGGCAGTCACAAAAACAGCCTGACAGCAGCTGTACACACAAAGGACCTGACGGCCCTCAATTAACCTTGATGTGAAACTACTGCCTTGTCAATTCTCCCTAAAACAAGATCAACGGTCCCATTCAACAGCAATATCATTTTGTTTACTTCATCTGTCTGTTATTCCATCTCGCCTCTGTCCCAGTGCAGCTAGCCTTTGCTCTCACTGTCCAAAAATTGTGTAAGCCTCTCCACCTCTAGAAATCTCCCATCACGGACAATTTACACTGACTGGGATTACTTCAAAAGCTGCTCTTTGATTTTGGGCAGTGAGTTAAACAACTGTGTCACTGGTATAAAAAAAATGTGTTCATCGTCATGAAGTGATTAATGTCTTTTCCTGTACTGTGGTAAAGGACCCCTACGACTCAGTTGTATTTGGCTGTGATGTATCATTGATGCAGATCAATGGCAAGTGGCTCGATCACTAGGATCTCTGCCCCACTGTCAATGACCTCTGGCTCCTGGGGCATCCCAGGGAGACCCCCTGAAGGTGAAAAACACTCCCAGCATGCTGATAAAGGGGGCAAGACCACGAGAGCCTTTGAGAGTGCGTCTCTTATGTGTTTTATTTGAGGTACTGGCTTCCAAAAGAAGACCTCAAATAATCACAACATAGTACACTAAAGATCTCAATATATACAGAGTGCTGTAGGTAGTGGAGTAATTATAGTCCTTACTATGGATCATTATGCGGCTATTCAAAAGACACTGTGCACAAGAACACTTAGTTTTGAGTGTAACTTCAAATACACTTCTCAACAAAGAGACAGTTTCTGGCAGTTACATACTCTAAGCACAAGTGCCCACAATGGAGTAGAAAGAAGCTAGGCAGGTTACAACAAGGTGACTATTCACTGAGCACAAGCAGCCATTTTAACTGAACAAAGACAACCAGGTGATAAACTGTGTTACATGGATTCTGTGAGCATTAAAATCCAAAGCAGCACTTTGCAGCGTAGGGAAAATATTGACTTAAACAGAATAATATACATGCAGTCCTCTTGTACTCAAATGCAAAGCCAAATTAATCCTCAGTTGTATTCACTCAGACTTGTTTTATAGAGACATGGACATGTCCGAGACGAAACAGAATTAGTTCAGCTTCTCCCCCCTTTTCAGGGGAGGCTATGTATCACATGATCTTTAGTACAGGTATCACATGATCTTTACCACTAATAATCAGTTTGCCTCAGGCAGTTTGGTTCCTGATCATTCCACTGTTTTCTCTGTAAAACCAAGACAGAAATGTTTTACTTTACTCTACAAAGATCCTGTGAGTATTTGCAGCAGTAACACCTTTCTCAGCAAAATTAAGTAGTGTTAATTGCACACCTATTCACTGACGGTTGACAAGTATATTAAAGGAATTTTCACAACAGCAGGCTATTTAAAATTTCAGCACAAATACTGAGGCTTTTGTCAGATGCTCGCTCACTGCTAAATTCAACCAAATAGCCCCCAAAACACAAAGACATATTAAGAGATTAGGCAAAAGCATAACAACAACAACAACAAAAAGCAAAACAATTTAATTTGCAAGGATATAAAAGCAGCCATTTAGCCAAAGACTCAGATCACAGGTCTTTTATTTTAATGCCAATAACTTTGGGAACATATAGTGCGTGCTCGAGAGTGAAGTCAGACCTGTCGTCTGCTACGTCAAACTGGCATCTCATTTGACCCACTGATGGGAAGCGCCACAGGCTGTACCACTGCCTCTGACCTGAACTACACCACGCCGACATCTACTGACCTACTTCTTGAGCTTGAGTCTGCTTACGCATCGCTGGCACAGCCGCATCAGTTTAGACCACATGTACAGTAAATGCACTGTATCAGCTACCACCGCCAACTTTGCGAGGAGGGGGTTCAATATGGTACCATTTCACCTGTTATTTGTTTGTTTCAAGAGTCTGCACAATCATATTAATAAATAATGTGATGTCTTGCACAGACAATGTCTGCTCAGTTGATGTATCGCTCTAAAAAAAAAATGAATAAACTGCTTTCTGCCTTTCTACCTATAATCTGATGTTGCTTTAGATATTATTAAGTATTCTGCAAGTTAAAAACAGTAAAATGGAACTGCATTACATGAAACTGCCACACATTAAAGGACCAACTACTAAGTGACCTGTGGATATACTTGTACTGAACACACTGATTTAATGGCCAACAGCTGATAATGCAGCCAACTGAATCTGATCCCGCTAAATCTTTAATTACAAGTGAGTTCAACCTTACTTTCAAATCTGAAAACACATTGGGAATGTGGTCAAGTGTTTTGCTAATGACATAAAAGGCCCTTCCACATTATAGCTCTATCATATCGACTGCCTTCCACATTCATCTGTTGGGAAAAATACAGGAAACCATGGTTTCAGATTGATATAGTGGTGAAGGAGTGAGAAATGCAGCCAGCTTATGTATCTACCTCTTGTTCAATAGAGACAGATCTGGAGGCGAGCCAGGCCCTAAAGAGGCTGTGATCACAGAGACAGCAACGAAAAAATACGTAGGAGAGATCTATTTCACTGGTAAACACAAAACACAAAGGCTGGGTCACAGCGACAGCATGGGGTGTGTTTTAGTTTCCACCTCCTACACACTCATGCATTAAATATGGTTCAACAATCACACTCTCCAGTGACTCTTAAAACCTTTACTTCCCACCCTCCAACTGAACATTTCCTGGGGAATTCCGACCAGGAATGTATTCTTGATGACGGAGCAACTGAAACAGCTGAGAGGAAAATCACTTTCTAATGAACAGAACGGAAATACAGTTGAGCCTTTGTCTTTAACAACTGCTTGTTCTCAACACTCTGTGGGTCAAAATACTTACTTGGGAATGCATGACTTTGTTATTGTTTTTTTTTTAGTACTGTTTGAGGATTGTGTATATGTCCCTGGGTTGCAGAACATGAATGAACACTAACTAAAAGCACTTCACGAGAGCATGCAGTGCATTTCAAGATCATGTTGGAGACTCATGATTTCCAGTAAATTAGGTGCCGAGCTGAAAGTGTGAACTAAAGTTGTTGTAGTAGAGATACCCTTAATAGCTTCCCATAATACAGAATCACTGTGTTAATGGCCTCTTCAGTAGCTGGCAATGAGTGGGGAAAAAGGCACCATTTAAATGGTGCTTGGTTTTAATTACCACTGCAAAGGGAAATTTCAGTGTTTAATATTTCAGAAGCTTAGAGGAAGAAGTGTAGAATGTTGACGATATCTTAAATTTTGTGCCGTTTTTTTACGTTTTCAGTTAAAAACGTTTCTGATTTCTTTTGGCACAATTTTACCAATGTTGCTTTTATAACCTTGGGACTTGTGAATAGCATCTAGTGTTTTGTTTGACGGAACAGTAAGCCTTTATCAGTTGCCGCTGGCAGATGCATGCTGCATGTGAGCTTGTGACATTGGTGGTGCTGTGATCTAATTATATCTGTGTACTGTGTTGTGGGAAAGTATACAGTACTCATTGTACAGGTTCAGACTGGGAGGGTCTCTACTTTTTTATGAAACATGAGCAAGCAAAGGGCTCATATTGTGGAACCAACAGGTGCAGTGTACCACTGCTAAGATTTACATAGCTTCAGTATTTCAACAAAATGAGATTTCTGAATGCACAACGTTATTTGCTCTTAGTAGTGCAAACATTGCATCAATCCATAGACACAAAAACAAACATATATGCACACACAATGAGCTAATCTCTTATGGCTAGTCTCAATATAAACACATTAATCCTACAGACAATACAGCTCAATTCCATTAGGAAAAAATATTTACGATTCATGAAGCCTTTCCAGCACTATGTAATCGGGAGATTATTCTCTACTGGCACATTTTGACAACCCAGATAAGGATAACTAAAAATCCCGGCAACTCACTAAGACCTCTACCTGTCTGTCGCACCTGAAGCAAACTTTAACACCAAAGCAAAAGTGGGGATGTCTGACACCTCCAGCCTGTCAAAATCCAGCTTTGAGACACATTCTGCACACTGTATACACAGTACACCTTTCAGAATAATGGCATATGTTGAGCTAGGATGCAGCCACCTAGCCTTTACTTCATACATGTCAACATAAGACTGAGAGAACCTATGTATAAATGGTAAGAGCCCATTGAGCAACACTAAACATGCTGTAAAATGGAAGAATGTTTGCATGTTCTTTATCAGTGGTGCTCTAAACACACCTCAGAGGAGCTCATATACCATTTCCTGTTGTGTATTTGGTGGATGCTCTTGTCCTGTACTAACTGGTGCCTTGCAGCAATATCAGGGAGTGCACTTTTAGTGTGGGTACTCCCAGTTGGAATCAAGCCCCTAGTGTGTCAGCGATGTCTTACTGTATAAAGCTATCCAGAATCACAGCTGTCTGCATCATGCTGAGGCAGCCTGACCTTTCTAGTTACATCACTCAGGTAAAACATGTCACTCTTCTGCATCGCCTGAAACCCTCCTCACGTTGTCAGTATCCTTGAATTGACCCTTACTGCTTCTCATTGTAAATCGTCAGCTGCTCCGTCCTGTATAAGGGTGGGGTGAATTCTTTCAAACAGTTGGTCATAGCAGCCAAACGCTTCTCCAGTTAATGAGTATGTCAAAAGAGGCTGCCATGTAGCTAATGTGGTTTGGCATGGCGAGTCAGCCCAACACTCACACAGTTGTTTACTGGCCCGTACCTGTATTAAACAAACACATGTCACAGTTCATAAAATGTGTCTTCACAAGAGCAGCACATAAGTATCTGTATGAGGCAGAAGGCGGCCTAAGCAGACACGTCCTTCAGTCAGAGGTGTGCACCGCCTCCCTGCTGATGTCTTGGAGAAAGTAACAGCACCATAGCCAGGTGAGCGTGAGCACTCTGATCTCTCTGCAAGCAGGCAGGTGTCTGATAAAAAGAAGGAATTTTCCTACTGGGTTCCGTGAAATTGCAGATTTTTATCACTGGGGCAAAGGATTACTGGGCTTGCAAGCTTGTGCAGGCTTGACAAACTTGACCGAACTGACCATTACATGCAGACTGCCAATTCTACCCACATTTTTGTCAGCCTCCTGTAAATCATCAGCGGTTACATCCCTGCATGTCCACTACGGTCTCACATCGTCAATGTCAGCTTTGATGTTGAGCAGACCCAGATAACATTCAGGTCAAGTCCAAGTTACTGTACAGCACATTTCTTTGCAGAGCAGCAATGGTGCTGAAGCTGGGCAGCATTGGTTGCCTATTTAACCTATTTCCAAGGCACAAAATTCGGTGAGCATAACTATTTAACATGCCGCAACAACGCCAAACAAGTAGGTCAATGAAACATCTTTTTACCTCTTATCTGTCAATGTCAAAAGCAGTCAGTCACATATCAGGCGAGGAAATAGACTTGACAGGCTTATAATAAAGCGCCAGCTGAAGCAAATCGACTGATGTTAAATCCAAAGAGGAAGAAGGAGATGGTAGAGTGGGACACATCACGCAAATCATGTGAAAAGGTCGTCTGCGGGCTGTTAATATGAAATGTTTTCAGCGCTTCTGCTGAGCCAACATCGAGCGGTCCGCCTTCCCTGTAGTGAGCCCGTTTGTGAGGAACAGCACCTTCAACAACAGCGCCAGGTTTTAAGAGAGACAGGAAAATATCTTAGAAAAACGAAGGCGAAATCCTACCTGAGGTCTGTCGCTCGTTAACGCATGCGAGCTGACTTGGATGTAGGGCTTGGCGACACACACACCACAAGCGGGTCAGCTCAGCCTGCTTGCCTGCCTGCCTCCTCCACGGCATCAAGCCCCTCCTCGTTTATCGTACAGTGGAAAGAGATGGGGAAAAAAAACGACCACATATCTATGCGCCGAAAAAAGGAAGCGGCGTCACACTCACCCACTGTGTCCGATAATAATCATCAAGATGTGGCTCCAGTAGGATAGATTTAAAGGCTCAAGAGTACTGATTCTGATGAACAGCCCCGGGAGATAAAATAGACATGACAATCATGTAATCCGTGCGCGCGTAAAGACGAACGCACGGACGATTTGAATGACTGAGTTCTCTCTTATTTTGAAAATGCTTTGAATTTGTGCAGCGAAGTGCACCTGCCAAAAGCGTGTCAGCAGGCTAACCATTAGTGGAGGACCGTCCTCATTGCTGTGCTATGCACTATCCTACTTTAACACAAGATTAATGCCACATGGAAGATGATGTTTAAACTGGGGGCACGTTGTCTACACAACAGCACAGCAGCACGGGGTACATCTGGAAAGAACCTGTTTAGATTTTTTTTTTTTTTTTTAATGGAAAACATGGATGTTATGGAAGCGTTTTTTTATTTTTTTTGCAAGCCGAATGTTGAATGCATAAACCATAAACCATCAGTATTTTAAGAAGTCATTTTAGTGTAGTCTGTTTTAGTGTAGTATATGTAATGTATCAATCAGACAACCCCCCCACACAGTTTATCATCTCAGTGGATGTACTGTTTTCTAAACATATACTGCCCCCTAATGGAGAGATGCCAAGCATCCATCCAAGGATATGCTCAGACACTGCAAACAGAGCACAGGATATGTGCTGGCATATTTGTCCATGATATATCAATGTACCTTATTAATATTTTATAAGAGAACTGACCATCTGTTTGTATATGGATGCTCAAAATATTTTTTGCTTGAATGACACTTTCCTTTTTTTCCCTTCACAGAAAATCCTGAGCTATTTATTTCTTTTTAATCTATTGACAGCAATTAACTTTGAAATTAGATTTTTTTTTTCTCTTGCCAATTAGTTTGCATGTTGTGATAAATTATGTAAAACTGTGCTCATGATTTTGATGCTTGCAGGTATCACACACAAACAGAGCAGAGCAGAGCAGACACACACACACCCATTTTAGACATGTACTGTGTGTCTGTGCATATCAGGTTATTTTAATAGAAACTAAGTAAATATTTGCCCTGTTAATATGCCGTCTTTCTAATTTGCCTCTGATTGATTACATTCTTATGCTTTGGTTTGCGAGGAACAAGATGTTTTAGAGGTACGCTTGAATTGCTGATGTGACCTGAACATTTTGGACAACATTTCTGAGAAGTACCCCATTTAGGACACTTTCCTGGTATATTGTTGGCACTGACATCATTCTCTCTTTTAGTGCCTGGTAACACACGGTAACCAAGTTACTCCACTTGAACCTTGTCCTGTGCAGAGTGGAGCTGTATAGAAAGCCGAGGAAAATCAAGGGACAAAACCATCAAAAGGGCTGTCCTCGTTGCAGTGGAGTGTCAAACATACAAAAATGGACATACAAAAACTGGCAAAGGTTTTTTTATTGTGACTGCAATAACCATCAAGTTAGAGCTCTCCACCACAGGCTTACCAAAATGATACCTTTCTGTCATGCATGAATCATCCATTTTAAAAAAAAAAAGCTGCTTCGTGTCCCACCACAAGAGGGTAGCACTGACATTACAATGTCTCAGTAAAGGTTGAAGACCAATGAAGCAATGGTTACTGTGATTATAAATAAATCAATGTCCTCTTTGTCCTTTTTAACACTGATGTTGACTTTTCATAAATTGCATCTCTGATAAAAAGACATTATGTTCTGCCCCACCAGCACAGCTGTTCTTTAGTATGGTGAAGTGTTGGGTGAGGAGAAAAGCTTTGTGATGCTGTTCATCTCCACAGACATTCATTTCAATTGTCAAGATCATGACAATTGGAAAAATATCAAATTTATCTGGATGAATTACAGGAATATGTGTAATGTAGTGATACAAATTCTATCTAAGATTTTTCCAAGTGATGTGATGATGCAGCAATTTTTATAATATTTTGAAATTTCTCTTAATTTTCTTTAAATTTCTTTCAAATTGCATATGAGTACTGGAAGAAGGAATGTACTAATACCAGATGGTTCAACCAGTAGCACTTACCAAATTTATATCAGTACCCCAAGGACTTCAAGTTTCACTGAAACAGTTTTTAGATGGAGCCCTGATTTTCCTGTAGCTCTCCTAAATTCAGTAAAGCTTTAGGCCAACTTTATCCCTTGTATTCTTTCCACTTAATGGCACTTCAAAAAATGTTCTAAAAATGGTTTTGAATTATTATCTTATCAGATCACCTTGTTTGTCATGGGGCAAGGTCATACACGCCAACTAATTTAAATGAATGGAAATGCAAACATGTGAATTAAAAGCCTGCCATTTGTTTAAAAATATCCACTCACTTACGAAGTCATGAACTTATCTTGCTAAACAGTAAAACGGCTACTACATGAGGATTGAGCTCTGTTGTGGTTTGGTTATTTCCATGGGAACCAGTGGCCAAGGAGAGAGGGAGGATCCTGTTCAAGCTGCACAGGGGGCGTGTGTTAAATTCATTGGTTTCCTGCTTCATTTAAACTGCCTGCGTCTCTCTAACAGCCACAGATGTGCTGCTCTTGACAAGAGAGAACCTCCATCTGCTGTCAAGAGAGCCTCAGAGATTTCTTACAACACCCTGAACTTTTAGGTATCTGTCCATCCTGTTTAGGACAACTTTCTGGATCATCCATCTTCAGAATACAAGGTGAGAAAGTCTTCCTGCAAAGTTAATAATTGTAGATTTTGTGGCACAGTTTTCTTTATGTAGTCAATTTCTGTGTGTGTCTTTGATTTCAGAACACAATGCAGCACCTAATAAGCGTATTTTCTTGATTTTACAGAGCTTCCCCATTTCTACCAGAGGACCCATGTGGGTGGTGGAGAAGATCCGTGTGTCAGTGGAGAGATCTAACCTTCCCATCCCATCAGCCGAACTCAGCTTTAAAATTGGTGATATCATGTTTGGAGAAAAAGTAGACAAACCCAAAAGGATTTCCCTCTGTCCTAATGTCATCACCCCTGACAACATCCCAGAGTTCTGCATCCCCCCAACAATCCCATCCCTGCAGGAGATGAAGACTACGGAGCACAGCCGAGCCGCTCGTGTTATCAAAGTGTCTCCCTTTGAGAGGGCTAGCCCTGAAATAGAGGTGAAACATCATGAGCCTCTCAACCCCCACATCATCCAGGTGGAGAGCGTCGATGAGAACCCCTACGATGGCTGCAGTGATGAGGAGACCACCAATGCAGATCCCCAGAGCCAGGCTGCCTTGTCCCTTCCACACCTAGCCAAAGCCCAGACCTGCTATGGCTTTTGCACCTTACTGGAGAGTCCCCATACCAGAAGGAAGGAGTCGCTCTTCCACTCTGATCCTGGTTCCTCTCCATTGTTGCTGCCCAGGAGTCGATCCAGCATGTGCTCCAAAGTCTCCCCTTCCACCTCGCCTTCCTCCTCTCCTTCCTCTTTCAGTCTCAACACCCTGGCCTCCAGGCTTTCCCCAAAATGCTACGCCCTGAACTGGCAGACCACTCTGGACAGTGATACGACTTCCTCTACTGAATCCTCTCCTTTTAGCTCGCCGCTGCTGACCAGGTGCCCTGCCAAGTCTTCCCTCTTCAAAGCACTGAGTCATGAACTACTGTTGTCAAGGAACATGAGGAAAGCAATGGTGTCCAGGAACAATTCCCTATCCACAGATGAAGGCAGCTCCACAGACAACAGCCCCAATGTCATGAGGAGGGCATCAGAGGGGTTAGCTGAAAGCCTGCCCAACAACTACAGCCTGGCACCACCTACCATCTTCCCCATGGACTTAAGTCTGCACAGAGAGAGGGTAATGAAGGAAAGAATGGTACCCATAGGTAAAGATGGCAGCCTGAGACTCTCAGCAGAGTACTGTCCAGATAACCAAAGACTACGGGTTCGTTTGATCAGTGCTGAGGGCCTGTACCCTCTCTCTGTAGATCCTAAGATTATCAACTGCAGTGTCAGCCTCTCACTGGTTCCTGGAAAAGTCCAGAAGCAACGCAGCACAGTCATCAGAAAGAGCCGTAATCCAATCTTCAATGAGGATTTCTTCTTTGATGGTATCTCAGAGGAAGACCTCAGCCAGCGGTCCCTTCGCTTTAAAGTGGTGAACAAAATGTCCACCCTGAAAAGAGACTATCTCCTTGGTGATTGTGATTTGCCTCTTTCTAGCATTGTGCCATTCTAAACCCAAGTACTTCCTTATCAATTTATTTATGAATTTAATTATTTATTTTCATTTTTGTATTGTAAAATGAGATTTTATAATGATTAAATTATGGAAAACACTAAGGCTGTTTGTCTTAAATTCATTTCAAGGCTCTACACTGACATGGTCTCATTGTAATATCACAAATTGTGTTTGTGCAGACTTATAGGAACAGTTCAACCAAGTTTTATAAATACATGTTTTCATAGTTAAATTCTAAAGATGAAGTTAATATCAGAAAAACAAATGCACCACCAAGAAAAAGTAAATTCTTACCTTATTATTGTTCATAAACAAACATAAAAATGTTAAAATAATGATTTACAGCCATGTGGCTGCAGCATCAGCTGGTGTGAGACAACCAGCATCTCATATTTCTCCTAAGCCTGTTGTTTTCTTCCTGACCTTTCCAGTGATTAAAAATATCGCTAGAAACCAGAAACCTTAGGGGGGAGTTTTCACTGTTGAGTATGCATAATTTTAATCAGTGCACAAAAGAAGCTCTATCTGTATTTTTTTTTTCCCCCACTATGATACAGAACATTCACTGTTAAGTTTTGTGAACATCAACTGAAGCTGTAAGAGCGATATTCTTCAAGCTGGATAGCATATATTTGTCCTCTGTTTTTTCATAAAACTATGAAGAGAATTTTTTCTCAGTAAAACCTGCAAATAGTTTGCTTATGAGATAGATCAGTTAACAAAGATTTTTCCTTTTTGAAAGTCATGCCCTTGGGAAATGACAAAAATGGTACTATTTTTTTTCTGACAAAACATTTTATCTTGATCTAGGCATGACAATACAACCCACAGCTCTCCCTGAAAATATCAGCTGGCCTGATGAGAATTTGAACATAGTTTAAATAACTAAGAGGATAAATAAGGCTAAAAAAAATGAAGAATTTGTGTTATTTCATGATAAACTTTAGCACTTAAAGTACAGAATATGAACTAAAACAGACCTGTTTTCAGACAACCACAAAATCAAAAACACTCTCTCTATGCAATATACATAAATGTTTACACAACTCTGCAGAGCAGCCGCTCTTAATGTAGACTCCAGGCAAGTATATCCTGCTGCTTTCTGCAATAAAGATCAGGCTTAAAAGCACTGGCTGCCACTATAGCTCCTAGTTAAAGATTAATAGGTTTCTCAGGGCTCAGAAAAGCTCATAGGGGACAACTGCTAGTTATACAGAATATGACTAAACAACATACAGTAATGTGAAGAGATGAGAAGCGTTCACAAATACACATAAATAGCTTCTGATGCCAACAATATAATGTAACCTGCTGGGAGATTGATTTTAAAACTCAATGGCTGTGATGACGCACACTTTCTAATGCAAATATTTTACTAGATTTTACAGTTTGGATTGTGCCGCTGAGAAAAACCTCTGGACAAATATAGCTCATGATCTACTTTCAGTTTGAACTACGGATTCAGCAGAGCCACAAAGACCTGCAATCCCCTCTCAATTGTTTTGATGGAAACAAGGGTTTTGTGTTTCCACAATACGTGGCTTAATACGCAGGCATTTGCGTTACTGTAATACATAGGAGCATCTCATTTCTGACAAAGAAACCTATAAAAATCCCACACAGACAACCTACATTTTTTAACAATACCTCTTTGCATAGGATGTGTTGCCTGTGATCCTGCAAGGAGGCTGATACTGTTGGACACTTTTGTATTGAGTGTTGACTCAGCGGTGAAACACCCTGTAATAAATGAGAATTATCTGTGATTCCCCTTGCTGGTCAACCACTGATAGGATTGGGAGGGATTTCCACCAATCTACCTTCATTCAAAAGAGCAGAAGTGTTGGTTTTATAGAGCACACTGGTTATAGCTGCATTAGGACCTTGATCCATGCTGGTGCCTGCACACACAAAAATTTATTTATCAATGGGTGCTGAATGAAAGCATTAAATAATGACAGCAATTCAGTTTGAGATCACATGATATTTAAACTTCACTGGAAAATGACTAACTTATAAAAAGCAGCTCATCTTTTGTCTAAAGTAAAACAGCCAGGCAGGACAATTTTAATTAGAAGAGACCATGATAATTCTAGACAACACTTTTACATTTGCCATTTGAACAGATTCTAAACATGACAAAATGTACTGTAACATTTGCAGCAGAAATATAAATAGAAAAATGAGGACTGTTTTGCAGCTGTTTTGTTCTTAGTACTGATCACTGATTACTCCAAGTAATTTCATATTATCTGTAGGAAACATCTGTCTCCCTAAGAGCTGTGCATCATGAATGTAAACGTGCAACAGGGGAAGTGCACTGGCTTAATCTCAAGTGTCTGAAAACAGTTGCCTGGTTACCCTCGTTCACCAGGATGCCTTTGCCCGGCTAATGCACATTCACAAAATCAAAGTAATGAGCTGGAATTGACAGCAACTACATTTAGACATTTTCATGTATACTTCAACATCATAAATTCACTTCTCTCATATTCAGCTCTCTATTTGCATCAAGCCATTTTCACTGTTCTCTCATGTCTTCTAATGGAAAGAAAATGTTTTCTTACCAAGAAATGTAAACCACCCCTTCCCCTACCATATCTCATGTGTCTTTTTTTTTTTTTTTTTTTACAGCTTCCTACGTAAATGAGTCTGTTCATACCAGTTCTCTTATCTTGTTTTCTGTTTTACCAGGCTCTTACATTGTGCCAAAAAATATAACATACACCTTAAAATGTCACTGTAAACATGTTTGACCTACGCAGTCACCAGTGGTGTTCCACTCCACCTTCTTATGTTCCCAGGGGAAGAGCTGCTTTGGATTTGGAGTGACAAAAGCTAGTGGACCTCTGTTGTAATTTGTTATCCACCTCCCACCACAATCCATCAAAGGTCCTGCAGAAAAGGCCTTCCAGTGTCATTGTTATGATGTTGTCAGGACAAAGCGTCCTGATGTCTGATGGACCGGTAATTAATTTCTTTTGTTGATAAGTTAATAAGTTGATAAGGAAAAAGGCTGAGCTGTATGTACACAGATGACCATTAAAGGAGACAGTCATACCACAAACATACATGTAAAATACTGTACACAAGAAAGATAAATTCTTTTAAACACCAAATTTGATCTTTGGTTGTGATATCAAACAACTGTCTTGAAATGACCTGTTTCAAAAGGGTCAAACTCTTCCATGATGTCTGCAGTGTTGTGCTGTGAGTGATTGTGGTTTCAGGGCCACAACGTCACTGTTTATGACCCACTCTTCAAACCAATAAACACTGTCCTCAGCGTTCAGCCTTGCACCAGATTATTGGAGATAATGAGCAGGCTCTATGATATATTTGAGCTGCGTCATTAGTTTGTGTGAGGACACATCACGTAAGATGAAACCAGATCTGACTGAAACAGACACACACACACATACACCCACACCTCGGCGGTGCCTGATGATGCTCCAAACTCACTAGAGTCTGCAGTATTTAATTGAGGTACGACACTGCAAAATTCATGTGAAAATGACTTTAATTTGTTTATAAAATGCATAGCTGAACTGAAAAAAAAAAACTACTTTATGGTTTAATCGTTCTGAATTTGATTTGACTGATTTCATCCCATTTTATTAACATTTCCACTGGCAGACTGACAATTCAGGTCATTCATTCTACCGTTAACTTGTCAGTTACAACATCCATTTAAAAATGGCTTAAAAATCAACCTCATGCGACCGCCTAACATATGGTTATATGTATAGACATTCACAGTTTATGATAAGGCCAAAAACAAATCATGCTGTATCTGCACGTAGCAGACTCATCACTTAGACTGTGCACCTGCCCTGTGTTACACCACCTACTCAATCACCTCAGGCACAGTATGGAGCTGAGTCCAAGCGTGACCTGTTTGGTACATAACAAGCAAACATACTGTAGGTTGGACTTCCTCACATCTGATCAGACTTATATAAACAGAACCAAGGTGTTTGAACTCGTTCAACCCTGCTGTGTTTTGTAGGTGCTGAGACTTCACATGGAGCCTTCTGAACGCTGTGGTGGTCTGGCTTGCGAAAGCAATTACTCACAAGCATGGATGTTTGGTTATTGGGCACCTTGACAGTATGTCAGTAAGACGTAAAGGCTAATAATAACTCATCATGGGACCTCGTGTAACACACCGGTTGTGTGTGTTCATTTCTCAGTTGTCCCCTGTGATATGCCTGATCACACTCGGGAACAGGCACATGATGATGGGATGGTTAATTGCACAGGGTTTACACAATATTGTCTGAATAGCCATTACACAGTTAGGCAAACAGCCTGCCACGTACAGGTCACGTGACAGGCGGGGGGGGGGGGGCACGACACCAGAATAGCTGGATTTGTTTGATTTGTGCTAATTTAAGCATACACTATATAACACAACGCAATATATGATATAAAATAATAACGATTTTCTTATAGAATTATTTCTCAAGAAAAATTGCGAAAAAAGCGCAATGAAAGGTGTGTTTAATCTCAAGGCAACTTAGACTGTGCATGATTAGGTACATGGAAAGATGACACTGTCTTCCTGCCTGTCTTTCTGTGTTTTTCCTCTTCCAGTAGCGCCTTCCACTCCCATGGCAACGAGGCCCAGCTCCAGGGGAAACCATGGAGATCCTGCCTTTCATGTGTGAGATGCTTTTATTTCGACACATAAGTTGATAGAGGCTGTCCCTGTCTGTTTGATTCAGATGCATCTCAGCTTCAGACATGCTGCTGCTTGCATCCAAAGCCCGTTGTCAATACATCCTTCCTGTGTATCTAAAATGAAGTGGGAGGAAAAGTAAGGATTGTGTGCTGTGTATACTCCATAGAGTTCTGAGGCAAACACACATATAAATATAATTATTTGTCCAGGTAGAAACACACACATATAAAATCAAATGAAAGATTTTTACATTAATTTGCAGCACAGTAGATACACTCAAAGAGCCCCATTTCAATATTCTCATAAGAAGAATAATCATATCACAATGTTGAGACTCAGTCAAATGTGTTATCATTTAAATCGTGATTAACCACGGATTTAATTCACCTCTTCTGAATATATTTTTAAAAGAAGGTTAATTTCAAGCAGCTGATATCTCATTTTAGATCAAAGCTCCTTGTGTCCAGTGCACTACCCTTGTTTTGTATGGCTGTGGTCATTAGCCATTATGTTTTGTCTGCCTGGTCCACACACAGTCTGGTGCTTGATCAGGATCCCTGAGAGGGAGAGGCAATGAGACACATCTAGGTCTGTCTGTGTCATTTTTACTGTCCTACTTACTATGATCCACTTACACAACCAACAGCCAAACCACAGAGGAACTTCACAGTCCCGATTCCCTCGACTTTGTTTGCCCTTGACTTTGAGATATTATAAAAGTTGTGGACTGTTGAGCCAATTGTTTTATTTGGGGAGAGTGAGTTTATAGTCTCATCCCACATCATTTGCCAACTTATTTATCATATTCTAGGAGAGAAATGCAATATCACGGTAGTTCCATAAACACCAAATTCATTGAATTGTCATTTTCATAACAATGGACCAGGGAGACGGATAAAAGTCTAATTTAGATGATGCATAGGCTCTTCTGCTTTCATTTTGAAGAGCCAACAAATCAAGTAAAGGTTTATTATGATTTCAAAGCACTGTAGTGTCTAAAAAAACTACTCCATAAAAATAGAAACCCTCTTCCCCATTCACAGATTTGAAATGCAATGTGGATTTCTTCAGCTTATGCATTCAGCAAGCTTAACTAATGTGCTAAATGTACTTAAGAGTACATTTAATGACATTACCTTAACTTAACTTAACTAAAAGGCCATATCAGATTTTCCTCATTGTCAATACTGTGAAATTTGAAGCACACATACTTGGAAAATCAGCTCTCCCTGCTACACGGACATATTGTCTCATCATATAATTCACCAAAGGGCTGTTAATAAAACAATGCACCAGGGACGATAGATAACAAATGGTTCACTGCCTCAAGTCACGTTATTTAACTGAGGGTAAACATGGAAGCTAGGTGATGGGTCTTTGTTTGCCAATTTGGTTTACTGGGCAACCGAGTGATACAGACCAGGGTAAATTGTAGTGTCACTTTGTACAAGTGTTTCACAACCTGTCGGTACTGAGGAAAGAGTTTGCCTTAGGAGAGACGGCTGACTTTAACCATGAAACATTCACACTTTAAGCTCTGAGACTGCACTTTCAAGTTAGCATAAGCCTCATTTTCCATGGTAGTCAAAGTCAGAGACCACAACTGCAATAAATCTGATGTGGGAAGAATTGGCGGCTTTTGAAGCACTGATACTGCCTTAATAAATGTCTCATCGTTTGGTTGTTTTACTGCAGTTGTTGATGTTAAGAGTGCACAGGCTCAGGTGTCTTGGGATGGGTTATATAAATGAAAGCTTTCGGGTGCAGCTTTGCTACCAAAATCCAAGTACTGTTTCAATTAGGTATCTCCAGACATGTATTCTTGTCACAAAGTGCCAGAATCATGTCTCGCCCCAAGGGACTATAATAGAATGACAGCAACTTTAAACACCAAATCCTCTATACTGTGTAATAAAACTAAAGTAATGCCTTCTTTTTCAAGATAGGTTTGCCATTTTGGAACAGAAATGCTTGCCTCTGTCTCTATATTTTTTGAATAGTGCTGTGCTTCAAAATGTTATTAGCAATACATTTTCTCTATTGCTGAAACTAGCTCAGATCTCTTTGCCATACTGGTAATAGTACAACATTGTTGACAGACTCAGAATAGAGTATGGCTTTCACATTTAGAGGAGAAGAATTGCTATATCAAAAATAATCTTGTGGATCAACAAGCGCTGTTAAAACTGTGCAACCCCCGTTAAGCTGTGATCTCATCTTCAAAGTCTGGGTTGCACACACTGTGCAGGCTGTCTGATAACACAAGGCCGTTTTTATGTACTCAGTGCTTTGTGAAAGATGGGGAGAGGTGGAAGTGTGGGTAGCCCACACTAATGAGAGTAAGGGTGGCAGCTATGAAAGAATGACATTTTATTAGCTTTACTCAATTATAAAAATTGAGTCCAAATCTATTACCAAACCTGCAGATGTATTATATTTATATAGTTTTTTTTTTTTTAAAGAGGTATTATATTACCAGTGATATTCGAAAGATGTCAACTTAGAAGTATATGCAGAACTGAAATGTGGAAAAACGCGATCGTAGGTCTGAAAGGTCTGGGCGCTGCGCGAACACAAGACTTCCGGGACTTGCTGCATCATGAATCAAACGCACCTTTCCAGTAGGCGGTCTGTTCAAACGTTGAATCACGTTACCTGTCCACGCTTTTGCTTTGCTAGCAGTTGCTGCTTCCTCGCTATTGAGTTGGCCTTACTGTAATGTTACAAACAACTGCTGAAAAAACACAGCCTGTCCTTGTTTTTTATGAAGCGTACCTATCTTAATCCAAACATACAGAACTGATTTTTTTGGTGGAATAATTTGTCTGGGGTCCACATTTCAGGAGATTTCAGGAGTTAACCTCGGACCGTGGAAGCTCTTCCCAAACAACTTTCTCAAGCTGAAATGCTGGACATCACTGCTTCACCTGACCAAGGTAAGATTTTGCTTTTTTATTGCTAATGTTTTGGCTGTGTTCTGTGCAGTGGTGGAATGCAACAAAGTATTTTTACTTCGTTACTGTACTTAAGTTTTTTTTTTTTTTAAAAAAACGTATCTGTACTTTACATGTTATGAACATAATTTCCACAAAATCTTGCATGAAAAAAATAGACTGATTGCGCTGAGGCGTTGTTTGCCATTGCCAACCAATCAGGTGGCTCTATTACCTCCAATGATGGCAGAGCGCGCGTTTGGTAGCAGCACGAGCTGGTGGACCGGCCTGATTCCGGTGAGAAGAAACGACACGTGACATCAACATGAACCCGTCGGCTGAGCGTGAGGCTGAGCCCTCCAGCTCAGAATCAGACAGGCATCTTTGGCCGTGTTTAAGCAGATATTGTATAGTTGCTTGTGAGCAGTGACATAGGCAGAGGCATAAATCAGTGTATCTGTCGCGCCTCCCCTGCCTCTGCTACCGTGGCTGTGGTGCCGCTGAGCAAGGCACCGATTCACCCCAGCTCCCCGGGCGCCTCACAAGGCAGCCCCTTGCCCCAGCGTCTCTAGTACATGTGTTTCGTTCAGTTGGTGTGGATAAAATGCAGAGAGTAAATTCCCCAGGAGGGATCAATAAAGTAATCAAAAAAAAAAGTTACTTAAAAAAAATACTTTTAAGTAAATTTAAACTTTTACTTAAGTAAGATTCTTGATGTAGTACTTCCACTTTCACTTGAGTAAATGTTTTACTTAAATACTAAGCTTCAGTTTCCTCCACCACTGGTTCTGTGCTTGTTTTAGCGCTTGGCTAATGCTAATTAATTGATCCACCTCATGGTGCTGCTAACCGCCAATGCCAATTTCCTGCTGATCAGCTGCTGTCTTCAACCAAATGTTTGCTAGTGCCAAATATTTGCTTGTAGTTCAGCATCGTTTTCCTCTGGTTGTTGTTTATGCGTTGTGATGTTTTTATGTTGCTGAGTAATGTATTTTCGGGTGTTTGTTTTTGTTTGTTGTGAGCTGAATGGCATTTTTGGCATCCTGCAGGTGTTGCTGTAGTTTCAGGGGATTTTGTGTTTTTAGTAGGGTGATGTTGTGTTGGCTTTTATGTAAACATGTTGCCCAGCACACAGACTGTGCAGTTTTATTTTCCTGTTGTACTAGCCTGATGGTATACTAGCTTTTTTTCATGAATGGGTTCTGGTAGTCACTTTAATTTCAATCACTTAAACTTTGTATTTTTTGTGTTGCCTTACAATACCATTCTTCATTTCACAATAACCTCTAAATAGCTGAACTCCTGATGCTCTACAATGCCTCATAATATTTTGTAAAAAGAGATTGCCTGCACAAAAGCAAAAAAAATAAAAATAAAATCTGTAATTGTTTATATGCAAATACTTATTTTCCTCCTAGTTGACATTATAACTACAACTAATGATTCATGTCAGTCAATTTGGGATTGTGGGTTTTTTGTTACATGGTTAATCAGTTCCAATTCACTGAATTCCCTGCAACAGTAATGTTGCTGGAGGATTTCTATATGGTTGCTTATGCCCAGTTCACACATAGAGAGTGGTCATTTTTCCCCTCACGGCCCACACATAGTAGAGTTCACATACTGTAATCACAGCTGGATAATTTAATTGTCTCTGCTTTGCTGAGCCTGGTGTGTGCTTACTGGGAGTGATGAGGTCAAAGCCTAGACGTCAAACATAAACTGTGTACACTGCCTCTATTCATTATAAATCCGTTTCATATGAGTCGGCTAACTGACTGAGCTATGTTATTATACTTTATAATCTTAAGAGTATTATATATTGTTTCTTGGGTTCTGGAGTATTTTTTTTTTCCATTTGAAAAGGTTTACCTAATTATCCTCCTCTTAATTTTTTGAGATGTTTGCTTAATCAGGAAAATTCTTATTTTAATTTAGTGATGACTCATTGTAATGGCATTTGTATTGACTGTTTTGTAACAGTGAGCTGACGCTGAAAATATAAACCAACATACATTTAAAGCTGCTGTGACTGTAGACTGATGCAGTACAACAAAGCGTCCATACCACTTCGTATGTCACAGCTCTTTATCTGTGAAGTCTTTGATAATTATTCACTTCATTTGCTGTTCGGCTTCACTTTCACAACGTACAATGGAAAAAAACTGTGTTTTGATTTGCAATGCAGACATCCTAATCTGCTCGAAGCTTAGAGAATCACTAATTTGCTACTCTGATCAAAACCTTAATTGATGCAATTGGTGAATTATTGCCCCTTGTTTCCCTCTGAGAGCTACAATACAGCATGTTTCTCGCAGCTGGGCATCCTTTGCCTCATGCAGCAAGTTGAAAGGGAGAGTTTCAAAGGCCACAATGCTCAGATCTCAGCAAGGCACACATTTCGCACCATGTGAGGCTGCATGTGTTGGTACACATGTCAGCGCTACAGTGCAGAAAAAGGGCGAGTGTGTGGTCCATGTTTATGCATGCAGAACTGTATCTGTACTGTGTGTGCCCTGGGCTTCAAGTTGTGGAGCAAGGTCACTTATAAAGACACATTTTGGAGTCAAAGCAGCTAAGACAAGGCAGATAGTGGCGACGTTACTATAAAAGCTTATGTTTTGGCAGCCACATACTCGGCACATTATTATACAAGTGTTACCTTGTTAGAATGTGTGCTGTGATGAAGGCCTATGCAGCTCAAAGTACAGATGAGCCTGAGTACAGCTGAGGCTCTCACAGTTCACCTGAGGTTGACAAAGTAAAGTTGTCCGATGAGAGCTGAACCAGTTTAATAATGCAGAGATGAGGCCGACATGTCCTAAAATGGCCACCATATAGATGATGAACTTTGGATCTAGGTGAAATTTTTGCCCTGTTATTGGTAAGGATCTATTTAAAGTATATAATATTACAACCTCAGGTGTCATTAATGAGGCTACAGGCTTGTCGTCTGGTTTGTGCTTAAAGACGTTTTATATTAATTTACTAACTCATAAAGCCGACCTTGTCATTTAAGTTGTAGTTCAAATGGACAAAGTGAAGAAAGGTGTAAATCTTGTCCTTGTCCTGTCCACATGCAAATGGAAAGCAGTGTGATGTCTCCAGTGTGTGTTTTAACTGCAGCATGTAATTAAGTGTGTGTCATTATCATCACCAACAAAGGGAGATTTACAGAAATACACAAACTAGACTGTCCACCAGGGAGACAGAAATTGAATGTTAGTGACCTACAGCTGTTGTTGACCCAGGGACAAATGAAACTTGCAACCTAACTCTTGATGACATCATGAGCATCAGCAATGACCCGGCTGTCTGACTGGCTGAAATAAAGATCAGGTGTTATCTGATGTAAGTCATCCTGGTAAGGGCCATTAGGGTTAAACCTCTCTCAGGTAACCTTTTGTGAATAGGATATCATTTTCATTTTATGACATTAGTGTACTCTGCTGTAGGTGAATGTGGTCCTTAACTCAGGCACACATTAACATGAGAGTATATCTGGTTCTTCTCGGGTCTGATTGGTCCTTCCCAGCATATTATACACCCACAGAGCCACCCCTGTATTCTCTCAGGCTCACAGACACATTGTCACAGTTTCCATGTCCGGTTTTTGTGAAGTCAAACCATAGCCTCGGGCACCATGGCCTTTTATATCTTCAAAACGGAAATGACTTGCATCTTTGCCACATTAGTGCGGTCTTGCATATGCTTTAACACACTTCCTTTTCTTTCAAGAAAATCTGTATGTAAAGTATTTGGCTCAAAATAGCAAATTACCACCAATTTAGCTTAGAATGTTCCGTTAATCGATTCTGTTGGTTGTTAACTATGTTGTTAGTTACGTTTGAGTAGATTTGACTGATCAGGAAACAAGCTCAGAGTAGAATATTATGCCTTTTGACGAGAAATAGTGTTGCTCTAGTGATTTGCTGGATTTTAAAATATTTGAAATGTACTGGTTTATGTGGGCAATGTGAGGAACTGTATGTTGAGCTGATCATCTACTGATCTCAATAATGATGAGGTTTAACTAATAGCAATGCTTTATCTGTCAGTATAGTTACCACTTAGCAGAATCATGAACTGCGAACATTATTATAATGTTGTGATCAGGGAGTTCAGTTGCACTTCAACAGCAGCTTGATGTGTGCCGCCATCTGCTGGTGGTACCACCTCAACTCAGTCTGAACCAGTCAGTCTTTGTTGAAACCTGGTGTGCACCAGACACATGGGATGGGATTTTAAATGTACTCTCACTGTCCATTAAACTTATTTTAAAACATTTTAATGTTATTGGTTTTCTTCAGCAAGACTCGGTAATTTCACTTCAACACAAAACAAACTATATATGGGCAAACCTGCTTTTGGACTCTCACACATAGTACACACAAAGGCACAAGCACACACACTCATACACACAGGCAGTAATGGACAAGAAGCAGCATACCCCCTGGACACAAATACTCTGACCAACCAGAGATCTCTTTATCAAAGAGTGCAAACAACAGAAAAATGTGGAATGCTTGACTGTTGATTTACACTGTGCACCTTGAATATCTCTTTATTCTGTCCCTCAGCAATTATTTACAAGTGTTTACTCAACAACGTGAAGTATGTTCTCAGCAAAGACACACTTGTTTACAACCAATCACAGGGACTGGGCTCATGAATGTTACGATACACAGTGTGAGACCCTTTCTCTCACCATGCTATTTTTAGTAGACACCAATGCCTTCCGGCAAAAATCACATGAATATGGATAGTGTGCTCGGCTGTACAGAGTGGTTTGCAGCAAGAGAGCAATGATTCAGAAAGACTGCCTGCACGTATCTGTGTGTGTTCAATAAATACTAGACCAGTGCAGGAGAATCCTTAGGTTTTCAAGGAATAAAATACTGAAGGATTGTCGGGCGCTAAACATGAATTTTAACATGTTTTTAAAATTAAAAAAAAATTGTAAAATATAAAAATATGAAATCATGTTCATATTTAGTATCACAAAAGAACCACAACTACATAAAACAGCAGATTTCTCAGCTGGTACCACAGTAGGGTTTTGCAGCTCGCTGCAATATTTTTATCCTTCTCCAAAGCTCGTAATTCTTGTGATCATAAGAGCTTGCAAAAATAGCACCACTACACAATGAAAGTAATAGTTTCATGTTGCACGGATGCACTGTAAAAAAAACAACACTAATTTGCTTGAATTATAAAATGCAATTAATTCTTAAACATGGGAAGTAAGCATTAAAATGTTGATTGAATTTTACAACGCAGTACTACCACAAATTCATAATTAATATTTTTTGTTTTTCCTGTAAGCTTTATTTTCCTCATACCAAATATTCAATCATTATTTGTAAAAATAGCAGACTAGTACTTGACTTTTTACTTTGCACCAGTCCTAAATGAAACTGGTTTACTTTCCATCACTCTTGTGCCAACTAGCATAGTCTAGCTTCCTGTCCTTGACCTCAGCATACTTTGCAAGTCAATATTATTCAAAGGCTGTCTATGGTTATGCCTTTAAATAGGCCAATTTAGGCTTGGAGCACATGCATCTTGGAAGACAGGTTTATTTTGGTGTAACTCAATTTTTCTCAAGTCTCCTTGGCCGTCGGGATATATCCTTGAGAAAGAGGCCACAGGCATCTGTACTTTTCTAAACATCTAAAATCAAGTAGTACTCGGTGTAACTAAGAAGCCCACAGTGTCTACCTTCAATAGATTACAGGTCCTGCAAGTCTAGCAGTGTCCAGCAGAGAGTGCCCTGACTCTGTTTAACACTGGGTTGCTTAGCACCAACCACCGGCTGTAACTAGCAAGACGTGTACTACAGGATGTTTCACTAGTTTTGTGGATCAAATATCTGTAGTGAGGTTCTTAGAGTTATTTGTATTATGAACATGCAATAAAAGAGGACAAATTAAATATGAGGTGCAGTTTTCTTATTGATGCACTGCAATTACTTGTTGTGTGTCTAATTATTTTTTTCACACCAAGAGTACATTTGCGCTCAGGGGAATGCAGTATTCACTTAGCAAATCTAAATGATTCATTTGTCATGCAGTTTAAAGCCTAAGGCTATGGTAAATCATTTGGCCAAACCTTTTTCATAGAAATCAGTATCATGGTTCTGTTGGCTAATAATATTTCAATTCCACTGATTACTTGTCATTGACTGCACCTAGAGGACACCAGTGTCTCGTCTCGTCTCTTCTCTTCTCTTCTCTTCTCTTCTCTTCTCTTCTCTTCTCTTCTCTTCTCTTCTCTTCTCTCCTCTCCTCTCCTCTCTTCTCACCCTCCTCCCCTCCCTTCCCCTCCTCTCCAGTATTACTTCTTATCTCCTTTATTCTTATCTGCCTTGTTCTCTTCAACTGTCCTCTCCCCACGGAGTGGTCTTGTTCTCCTCACTTGCAGATGATGTGGTTTGGAGGGCTGGAGCTGATGCAAAGTGACGTGTCTTCCCATCACAGGAGTGGAGCTGAGGCTGGGCCTCACTTCCCCCGCGCTGGGCTGTTTTTGTTCGCCGCAGCTCATGCGGATAATTTGCCGGGATGCAGTGGAGGGCTGTCACAAGGACTTGGCTCAAGGGGTGTGGGAAAATAGCAGAAGCGTCTTCCATGCTCAAACCCTGCCTTAATGATGAGCATTAAATATGAACATCTTCTTTGTGTAAGCGATGCATTAGGCGCCCTACATGTCCCTCTCCTTGCTTTCGCCTTTTCTCTCCTTTGGTCCCTTCTTTCCCTCCGTGATTCTCCGCAGCCTTGTCTAGAGTCTTGTTTGAGAATCAGTTGAATAATCCGACTGACAAGCAGCCTTTAGGTCATGGCATCTCTGTTCAGAAAATATTCTCAATTCTTTGTGAAAGCACAGCACAAACAAAGCTCTGTGTGACTGAGCTAATGTTCCTCTACGAATGCAACTGAAATGACGAGGGAGACAACAGTGGCTTTGTCTTGGCATCCTTAACCATTTTCTTTATCTCTTTGAAGGCTTTTTAATGTGATTGCCTGACTGTACTGTAACTCTGTTGTGTTTCATGACGACATAGAGCAAGCCTATCTTTGTAGGGCGGCTACCCTGTAGTAGGACCAGACCAAATGATAAATTAACAGGCAGAAAGCTCCTTCATACCTTACTGATCAGAGACAGCAGTCCCAGTTCAGTTGAACAAGTCTATGTAGAATTGTTACATTGACAGTTACAGATAAAGTGATCTCAGGGAACTAAGGAAGAAAACACACCACCCTCCCTTAAAATAGACCTCCCTGGGTACTGAAGCAAAGGACAGAGTGACATTGTGAATGCTAACATCTGTGCAGAACCTTGCAGTACCAAATGCCCCAACCCCAAGTTTGAGCAGACTCTACCGTCATCCTCCAAGGAGCAGCCATTTTGGAAGGCTCTCCCGGCACAGATGTTGCATATTAAAATGTAGGGCTGTTTTAGCAGAGGAAATGCTGTGGAGAGAGGGGGCCGCTCCTCAGTGGGCCTCACCTGTGCCTTCATCCGAGAAGCCAATCCAAGAGAGGGTACTGTCTAACCAACCAAAAACAAAGTGACATTCAAGATAAAGTCACCCTGCCGCCTCTTTGACCCTGGGAGGCTGTGGATGTGGACAGATTATTTCACACATGAACATAACTTGTTTACAACAGCAACAATGCTAATTTCAACATGATTTGCTCTTACCATATAGTTGCACTGGTATAGCTCTGCCATATGTGTTGCTGTGTACTCCTGTGTGGCGAGTAATATCAAAAGTATTTGTTAAAAGCATAAAGAGGATCAGTGACCCTGTCTGACCAGTGCGTAAACAGACAATGATCATTTGCCTCAAAGCGTTTCTCATAATGAAACAAGCATTGTCCACAAGATGGAGATATTCACCAGTTTAATGCTGAGCGCACCACCTGGCTCCACATGAAACAGACAGAGGAGAGAGCGACACAGAAGGAGAGAGGGAGATGCACTACATGGCTGTGTGTGACAGATTGTGTTTGCATGAGGCAGTATGTGATGCCTGTATAATGTTTGAGTGTGTCCCTTTGTTTATGTGTACATTGTACGGTGTACGTGCCTGCGTGGGTGTGTGTTTTTGAACAGTGTGGCGCTGGCTGGCTGAGGTGCTGAGGGGGCAGAGTGTGCTAACAGAGAGGTTGTGAGTGGTCCCTGAGCTTATTGGCGGGGGTCCCAGGGGCCCAGAGCAGAGGAGAGGTCAAAGCAGGTCGGCTGTCCTGTGTGTTGCCGGGCCCTGCGGCCCGCTGTGTGCTGGGGAGGGTTCAGGTGTGTGTCGACCTCTTGCTCCAGCGGGCTGTAAGTAAAGAGACTGGGGTCTGCTCCTCTTATCCAGCAGGCAAGCTGCTGCTGCAGGAGGCCTGACCCAGACCTAGAGAGGCCTTTATCCTCTTCATCCCTCCTTTACCTCCACCTTTAGAGTTGGGAGAGGGTACTGTACATCCACAGTCACTACCAAACCATCAAAAAACAAACCAGTAACTGAGTGGCAGTGCTTTTAAGAAGTCCTCCAATGCAATTGCTAAAGGTTGCTAGTTATGGTGAAGTTAAATTAATAACATTCACAAAGTTTGGAATAGGTTTCAATTTTCATTAGGAACATTTTTTTTTAAATTCATGCATTCTCAGTGCATTACAAAATCTGTCAAGCAAAAATGCTACACATAATTTGGTTTCACACAAGGATTTATTTTTTTTCCTGTAAATTTGTAAATTTAATGTTTTCAGGCTTTGTTCTGATGGTTGGACAAACAAACACCTTTCATTGTTAGTTTACTAACTTAAAGATTAATCAGTTGTTCATAAAATGATCCAACAGAACAATCAGTAGTTGTGGCCCTAATATATATGATTATTCACTTATAACAAATAAACAAGTAGACATGCTTCATTAGTCCACAGTATCACTGGGTAGGACTCACTGGCATCTCATTTCAATTGGATACAAAGAGAGAAACAGTTGTTTTGTTACAGCATAAAGTGCAGTGCACTTTAATGCTTTATGTCATACTATGTTGAAAATAGAGGACCCATTTAAAAATGAAAGAAAGACTGAATGTCAAAAATACCAATCAAATTCATTCTTTTCAGTGAACACTAAGCTCCAAAACATCATTAAAGTGGCTGGCTTGATTGCCAAGAATATCTTTGCAAAAAAAAAAAAAAAAGGCCATTTCTCTCATGCAGCATAATGATGAAAAGCCATCATAATGATGCTACAACTATGTTACTGCATATTCTTTTATGTGGGCTGCAGTCATATTTTCTCCTCTCTGTCATTGTGTCTTTATATGAGTCATTCAAGGATGCCAACTAGCTAATCCCGAGAACTGTCATAATAGCTTCTATGGACAGTTGAGTGCACACACCTTGTCCATGGGTGCATTAATTAAGATGGTTGCTTGAAACCACTAGCAATTAATGTACTGTATCAACAAGCACAGTGCACCACAATAGTGAGTGGTAGCCAAATGGTATTACTGCAATGGCACCTGGTCCTCAATAGGCATTGTTTGGCTACCTTTTGTGCCCATGTAGTGTGACATATTGCCCTCAAGCATTGACCATCTGACCAGGGAGAGGGCTTTAAATGCTAGGCTAATAATAGGAGAACATAGCCAGGCAAAGGATTCTAGTAATTATGCCCCACTGTGGGACATGATGGGTGAAAAGAGGAGAGGATAGGGCTAAAGGAGAGAAGACAATAGTGAGGGGGAAAAAAACAAAACACAAGTGAAAGCATCAGTTGAGTTGGCATGATACACGGGAACTCAAGAAACCACGCTTTTTCTGATGCAGGAGTCAGAACAATTAGTTTAAGGTTAGACTTAGAGGTTAAGATGACAAGGACAGCCCAAGTACCTGAACTGGATCAACACACCTCAGCCTGATGTGGGAGAGTCTGGGCTCCTGGTCAATGCAGCGTACATGTTCAAATCAGGCATAAAACGTGCTAGGCCATTTCCAGGATCTGAAGCCAAGGTCTTGGCAAGAGTCTGTCTCTCTGGGTTATGCAGACCTGCCCTTGAACCCAGTTTCTAGGGAATAGACTCATTCTCTCTTGAAAAGTGGAGAAAGGAAGCTATTATCTGACACAGCCTGTGGAGGAGACGCTGGGCGATGATAGAGAACTCAGCCAGGAAAATGAGGCTGAAGCAGACCACCAGACCAAAGTTTGTTTGCACAGTGACTTTCATATTGTTTGTGTTTGTGTGTGTGTGTGTCTGTGTGTTCTCTGCTGTGCATGTGAACTTGTGTATGCGTGCTTAATTTGCAGCATCACAGTGTATGTGAGCCCCTCACTGTGAGCAAAGGAAGGATGCAATTTACATTTTTGTGCACATGTACAGGAGCAGCAACAAATAAAAACCCGTGCCTAAAAATAAAATGACTTGAGAATTAATTAAAGTCAGAGAGTGTGCAGCAACAAACAGATGTGTCCTATTTAGGGCTAATATCAACTTTATCTAACTAGTGTAGGGAACTTGTGATTGATGGCGTCTGTCACTGTTACAGCTCCAACATGCCTTAATCCTATCCAGCGGTTGCACAGCACCCAGATACACAATGCCTGATCTTTTATTCCTTTATTCAAATCCCATCGATTGAATAGAGTGATCAGAGGCGTTGCCCTCTCTGGAAGAGCTTAATCTCTCCCTGACACATGGAAGACTTGCTGGACTTTGATGATGCAGCCGCATATCCTTTTGGGCTTTCAAACAACTCTGCGTGCGCCGCTACCTCCATCAGCTGTCTGGAGAACAATCATTCAGTACAAAGCACTGTCAAGGCTTCAGCAAGCAGAAGCTTCACCCCGCCAGCCTCTAATTCACCCCCCTGCTCCTCGCCCAGCTGCAATGCACTGTGGGATTGGATAACCAAATCCCAGATGCAATTAGTGGTGCTTTCAGAGGCCGTGGTTTAAGCAATATGCCGGAATACTCCATTGTGCCCCCGTGCACTGGTTACTGGCAAATTGGAGTTTCATCAGATCTACTATGCTAAAGACATTTACAAAAAGTTAAAATCACGTTGGACAATTCACTTTGTTACACTCATGGCGCTAAACAAGAGCAGTCCCGAGGATTTTTAATTGATGGGTCTATTGTTTCTTTGTACTCGCTGAGGATAACATAATTACCCTGTTCATTGTCCCTCTGCGGTTATGTTAAAGAGCCTGTTATCAGAGCCTATGCTAATGGTTGTACAGCTTGCTACTCTTGTTCACTTGATGTTTTTATGGTATGGGGCCTATTGCATCTATGTATGTTTTATGTTATCTTAAGGCATTAGTCTTGAAAGAGTCAGTCACAGCGCAGTGACGCTCGGTCGATACCGAACGAACAGGCGATGATATATTTATCCCTCAAATAATCCTCAGGTCTGACTACTTCTCCATTAAAATGATAGATTTGACTTGAATAACACCCACACAGCAACGGATGTCACAGCAGAAAAATGAGCTCGTGTTGTCACAGCAGGGATAGAATGTCATCTGTGTATCAAATGTGATCATCTTCATGGGCTTGTGGTGTGTGTGGAGCAGTATGTGCCGTCTGGTAATGTCTTGTGACAGCCACACAGAACCCATCCCTCACGGTGTGCCCAGATCTACCTGGGAAATGACCATCCCCATCAGACCGGCCCTGTCATCTACTACATGTCAGAGTAAGGCAGCCTCATATGGTCAGATACGCTGTGTGTGTAAACAAAGACACACAGTGTGCTCTTCTAAACACATGCGCAAGCAAGTGCGCGGGCACATATGTCTACAAATACAAACACAAACATATGCACAAAAAAAAACAAAACACAGAAACAGTCTTCATATAATAAATGCCCTAATTAATAATGAACCATCATTATATAAATATCCACTGCTGATGCAACAACGGACTAAATGGAAAAATGGTCTAAAGTGAATTGAAGCAGTGCAGAGCACTACAAAAACGTGCATCCCTGTGTAACAGTAACAGTGAAAGCCCGGAAAATGTCCCTTTCCACAGCTTTTACTGGTTGGTGTTAAATGAAGACATTTCAATAAATAATAAGGCAAATGCTTATGAAATCAAAATGTCACTGTTAACTTCTGTTTCTCAGTGACATGACTGATTTGTTCATGGGTTTTGAAACTCCCATGCAGTTAGCATTAACAGTGGTTCATTTTCTCAGAGTTTAATATCATCATTAATAAATAACTACATTTTACTGTGACTGTGCTCATTTGCATTTGTACAAGCAAAGTTTTTCAACAGCCAAATTCTCATAACGTCATCGGTCATTAGTCCACTTTTGCGACTATTGAAATTTTAAATGAAGTTTCAGCTCTCACTTGTCATTACTTCATTATTATTCTGCAACGCTGAATTTCACTCGTGTCCCAGTAGTTTGCTGCTCCTTTTGGCTGATATAATTCTAGTTATTTATTAAACCGGACCTTAAGAAAACAAAAGGCAAAATGTACAATGTTTATCTGTTAACAGAGATTTATACATAAATGTAAGAGCAGTTAATAATATGTGATTACTCTGTGACTCCTGTTGAGTGTTTGTTGATTGCTTGTTCATAAGTCAATTACCAGGCAGCCGCATTGCCCGGGGCATTGATTTGCCATGATTGTGTCTGAACAATAAACTATTCACAGGTCAAAGAACCAGCTGACACGTTATATGGAATAGAAAAAAAAAAAGGCACAGATTATTGGCGTGTGAGTCAGTCTCAGACAACTAGTGAATGTTATAATGATTTACAACTGAAAACTAGAATTCTTATTTTCTGTGATGCCCAAGGAGTTGTTAGCTTGAAGTCATAATTGCAGGTTATTTGTCCAGCTTTTGTCATTTTTTTTCCCCGGCAAGGTTTATTTTCTGATAGTGCATCTTTGAAGCTGCTTCATTTCTTCCATAACAAAAGAATGTTTTTCAGCGAATTAAAAGAGCAACAAAGGCCACTTTGCTATTCCCCACTTGACAAATGACATAAAGTTGCAAGTGCGAAAATTCATATTTATCTTGCTGTTTGCATTTTGCAACGCCGATCATATTTGAACAGGGCTTTGAACAATTTGCACTTTTTTTTCTGTCAAAGAACTTTTGAGCATTGTGTTGGATCATACGAAACTAAAACCCCATCCTATGATTGTGTGCTGTCTACTTGGGTTGAGGAGCTTTACAAAATAAACTAGCTCCTTTTGGCTGCATTAGAAGACAGAAACAGTGCTGACTTGCACACTTTTGAAGAGAATTCTACATTTGTATGGCTGAATCGATACAATTAAAATTGCCTTTTTGCGTTAAGCAGTTCGCCTTCCAACTCAAAGTGGGGACCTCAGCAAAGTTGTTGTTTTCTCAGTCTACACCATTTACCTCAATTCTATCATCACTGACAACCTGCTTGCAAACTTCAAGGCCAAATGTGCATAAAACAAATCATTTCAGAGTGTCAGCAGATAATGTGGGGTAGTGATGCAAATCTGTTTACCACTTTTCTTCCAATACATTAAAGGTGCTTTTGTGTTGTGTGCTTTGACGGCATGTCATAGAGCAAAGAATGTGTGTGTGTGATGTGTGCGTGCTTGTGTGAGAGAGACAGAAAGGCAGAGAGAGTGATTAAGTGGGAGCTTGTTTATATGCTTTTGCTTTAAGTGAGAGCAGGTGGATTTTTAGGAAGCATCTGCTTCCTTTAAGTGGTTTTGAAGTTTATCTGCCTCGCATTTCAGACTGTGAAGTGAATATTGGGACTAATTGTGATTAGTTTTAATATTGTGTGTACAGTACTACAAAATATCGTGAGATGCCATTATCCTTTTGATTCCACGTCTTCACCCATTATAAACATCCAGTCAATGGAGGGTTTGTCACTGCTACAGCCTTAAGTTGCTCTTTACTTCAGAGTGATTTTTTTATTTTTTATTTTTGTCAGAATTTACAAGGTGGGTGATTGCAGCCTGGATCTTTTAAATTTTTGCCTCTGATCTAAGTTCAGACAACACCAGAAAGTTGTAACAAAGCTTTGCTTTTGGTGCAGCGTCTCTTGCTGACACTGTTTATCTTTCAGAGTCTTAGTTCACCCTCGTGTTCAGCAGCCCGCTCTTTAATTATGATTAGGCTGTTCACACTTCTCACCCTCCTCATCGCTCAATTACAGCACACTATTGATTTGTTCCTGGAGAAACCATCAAGGATGCACAGCAAGGAAATCACTGATATGCTCTCTAATATGATAAATGTGTTTTAATCCAACATTACATTAAAATGCCATCTTACAGTGCTATTAGTCACTAAATTAATGATCAGAATTAACTAGTTTGGCAGTTGGAAAGAGACTGGCCTCTGTTGTTGGTCATTTTGCTCGAAAACTTTGTCCCCATATCTAATGAACCCATTTCTTTAAATGGAACTTAGAGTAAAACAACAATTTATCATCACCCATAGCAGAGGTTTGTTTGGGATCTTTTGTTCCTTTAACTTTAAACATCCTCCCTGGGGTACACATACAATATAAATAGGATCCTAGAGTACACTACATATAACAGCAGTCAGTTGGTTATAGATAGTATCTGCAGTGGCACCTTAACTTGAGCGCGTCATATAGAGAGAGCACAAAGGCTTGCAGGCTAGCCCGGCCACAGAAAGAGAGCATGTGGCAGTGTCAGCAGCCTAGTGCGGCGTGGCCAGGTTTCCTGGGGCGAGGGCTGTGCTGTGCTCCATACGGAGGGCCTGTGCTGGGAGCCCGGGGGCCATGCAGTCCCAGGTCAGCAGATGGGCCTGTGATTATTATTTCCAGGCCTGTCTTACCTGACCACTTCCTCACTCCATGAACAGCTGTTTCACTCGCTTCACTGAGACGCTACATGAACAGCCATTTTTCTTCTGTTCTTTACTTTGTACATAGTATAAATCTTTACTGTGACCCTGCTCTAGGCTCCATCCACCTGTGTCTTACCTCGGGCAAACGCTCCCCTGGAGGATTGCTTTTCTTTTTTTCTTTGTCTTTACCAACCCAGGAAAAAAAAAAAGACTATTAGGATTGTTTTCCAGACAATGGAACACAAGAGTAAACTTATCTTAATTTCACCACCAAACGGCTCAGTCAGTTTGCGGCTTTGGCACAATGCTGCAAAAAGAAAGAAGAGGCGTTTTAGTGGTACCCCATCATCGACAGCTGCAACCATGACTTTTTCTGCTGTTTCGTTTTAATACTGGACACTTTTGTGGCGACAATCATGAAGACTGTTGAGATTTGAAATAGAAAATATTATTGTATTGGATCTGGACCATGTGAAATTGATGTCAATCTAATCTTTCAGAATAAGGTTGATGTACTGCAAGTTGTAAGAGCATGCCATTTCTCTTAGACTTTGTCAGGTTTAGCAATCACATATTGCAGACTATGGTGCTTTTGGATGAATACCCTCTTTAGTCAACCAATTCATCACACTGCAGGGAATATTGTTCTACAGCACCTGGTGTTCAGACTATTTCTGTGTTCTAAACACTGTTGGTACAAACCATTTGTTCTCCATCCAACAATGCTTGCAAAGCCTCATTACCGCTCCATTATTCTTGGAGGATTTTTGCACCCATTTTAAATATTATTGTTATAGAACAAATTATTAATTATTTTCAATTTGCATTCTCTTTAGAAGCCTTAAGAGGGTCATTCACTTTCATCATTATTTAACATGATTTTTGACTGAATGCTGGAAAAATAATAATCCATGAACAAAGAGTTAGGGACAACTACACTTCTAAAGGATCTGAAGCTTGAAAATGTCCTTTTATGAAATATTTTCTGAACTTTTTGAGCAGAGGGCAATATTGGACATCTCAGGCTTTGGTTCAATATACCAGCAGACACAAACAGCCTTTGGTCTGAGAGAGCAACATCAAAAGTAATATCTTCATTGCACTGCAATCCAAGAGAGAATTATTTTTCCAGAGAACAAATGGTTTTGGTAAGTAGTTTAACAGCAACAAAAACAAACTGGAGGAAAACATTTAACCAGGAACACAAAGAGAACTGCTGAAGCAGTTTTAAGCCCCTCAAATCATTCAACATAGATTCAAGCGCTGAATGAAAGAGCAGCATCTGGCTTATTTATTGATGAAAATGAAATGGCTGAGAAAGGGGATTTCTTTGAAATGCGAAACATAAAATAATAGATTTTCTCAGCTGTATAAACTCTAAATCCAAAGAGGTTGGGGGAGGAGGCAGAGCACATTTTGACTAAACTAACTCTGCGTGCATGATGATAAAAAAAACAAAAAAAACAAACAACCCTCCTTGTTAGAAAGATAGGGAATACACCTGTAAGGTCAGGTGGCTGGCTTTCAACATTAGGCCCCAGCCACTGAGCTGTTGATCAGACACCTCTTTTCACACAGCTGGCACATTTAGATTCCCAGCCCCTCCCTCAAAAATCCCACAGTGTGCTCTCAAGGAAATGTGTGGAAATGAATTATGGAAATTTCTGATGGGAAACTTGGTGCATTAGTGTTTCATTTAGCTTGCTTGTATCCTGAAGCGCTGCTCCAACCTACGAGGGACAGAGCTGGAAATATAACTCTCAGCGGCAGGGAAGCCCACAGGGGTGCGTCTCCCAGTCAGGGCACGGGCCAGTCGATTTATCTGCCAGTGGCCTGGGCCTGTCTGATACAAGCTCTCTCACAGGTGGATTTATCACCATTGCCTGGAGCTGCAGGCCTACAAACTCAATACGGGCCTCCATTTTTTATACTGGCTAAGCACAGCAACCTCTGCTAACTCTCCTCAACCTCTGAAACTCAGGGTGCACTCCTCGAGACATGTTTTATTTGTGTCAGTGTTCCATTTTGAAGGTAGTTCACCAACTTCAAAGAGAAGATATGTTTGTTTATTGAGCATATATATTTGTTCGTTTATTAGTGTGCATATGGTTAAAGTGTTTGTGAATAAATTTGACAGACTTTTGCCTTTTATGAAATATCAGGTTCTGGCCAGTCAGTGTCATCCCCCTGAGACTATGTCCTCTTACCGTAGCCACATAAGACCAACTGTAAATAGGAAGCGTTTAAAATGTTGCTTTCTTTCTAAATTTTTGGGCATTTTATGCATTTGTTAGATTACGGCTTAAAATAGTGTGAACACATACATGTTACTGAATAACCAGAACATGCACAGTGACATCTTTCCAAAATAAAGCTGCCCCCAGGAGATCAGAAATCCAGTCAAAGGTTTGTTTTAAGCATACACTACCCTGGACTATATATTATTAGTCTAACAGCTCTGGTTTTGTCTAGTAATACCAAAACAATTCTTAGTCTTTTTGATTTGATTGAAATGATTTTTTGTGCCTCAACCTCCATTTCTCCATTTGATGCGGCACATCGGGGGCTGTAGTGTACATTCTGAGCTTGTCTGAGCTTGTTTGCTTGAAATAACTGTGAAAACTACTTATTTTGTTGAATATACAAAAAGTCATTAACTCAAAATAAGTGAAATCTTTAAGTTTTTGATATTCTTCCTTTAATAAAATGTTGTGAATAATGTAATCCACTAGAACAATTTCGCTGCTGTTATGAGAAGGTGAAGGAGTTACATTTACAGATATTATTACACATTATCCAATCATTACATTGTTAGTTCCTTAGACTAACAACTTGTGGATTGCTTGTTGTAGAGTTTATAATTGTATTTGATCCCACTCGTGTGTTTTTAATTAAAATGTATTTCTTTTCCAGTACATAAATGTAAACCAACCAACCCTTGTGTATTTCCTATCTTGAGAGTTGCACAAATGAGAAATAAATGAAGACAATTAAAGTATTCCTTATATAATTGAATATGCAAAAAAAAAAAAAAAAATGTTAAATACGAAAACAAAGACATGAAAGCCTGTTTCACCATAACTGCTCAGTATGTGCAGGCTGTCATGAGACAAGTATTAAATCGGCTTTCGCTGGCTTTCAGTTCCTCAAGGATTCGCACAACATCAGCATCAAGACAGGCAGTATCTCCAGCAAGTATTATTTATTTTGCCTGAACTAATCTTCAAATGGATGACCCTTTGCATCTAATAACTAGCCTAGATGTTAATGTGGTCCTTCCACAACCTAAGTATCTGTGTGAAAGCTCTGGGAATCCTGCTCTATGCAACTGGCGGTCAGAATTAGCATCTGCAGTCTGTTGCACTTGTCATGATGTTTGACAGTAAATGAGCTTGTGCTGTCTGTGGCTTGTAGATCTTGATTGAGCATGAAATACAGGCACAACATGCGTAACAGTGTCTTTACCATTCAGTTCATAAATGTAGCACTTCCTGTGCAGCACTACAGTTTTACCTATCTGTCATCCAGTGTGCCTTTTTCACTTTACACCTTTATTTGATTTAACTTTGACATTAAAAATCTTAGTCTATAGTAACTGAAACTTTATTAAAATAATACAAGGGACTGAGCATAGCATGCACGTTTGAAGTGAGGATGGCTCACTTACTTTTTCAACAAGCATTACCATATACCACTGAGGGCCCAGTTGTGCCCCTTATGTAAGTGGAATAGAGGAGAGGAGAGAATGAATTTGCTACAGGTGTGAGTTTTGCCAGCGAGGTTTGGCAATGTAAGACTACATAGACTGTGTATGCACAAGACAGGCCAGTGAGCACAGCCCACTGCGAGGCATCACTAATGCAGGTTTTTGAACAAGAGTGACACAGGACAACAAGAAACTGACAGAAAGGCCGTTTTCTTTTGAAGTGCTTTCCCCAGAAAAATGGTTTGGGTCCTTTTCATCGGTGTGTGCTTTCAGTCTTTTTCATTTGTCATCTCATCATTGTGGGTGGTGTTGTGGTCAGACAACTTTATAGTGACTTGAAAACATTGTGAACACTGGTACAGAAATTAGTAAATATAATTGTAGTTTCTAAGACGTTAATTGCTAATGTTATAGTGTATCACTGTCTCCAGTGTATTCAAAATAAATAATTTCTCAGATGGTCATGCCGCCTGGTATGAAAGTAGTGGTTAGAATCATTAGCTGATCAGTTGCCTGGCTGGCTAAATCAGCAGATGTAATTTTCAAATCTCTGTACAAGAAATTTTTTGGAAAGGTCCTGAGAAAAAAGGCACAAAACCTTTTAGAAAGGTTTTGATGTGGTAAACGGATGTCCTCGCTCCTTATTCTGTAGGATTTTAAATAATAATAGAGATTCACCTCATCTGAACATTTCTATTTTTTTTTTCTGTATCACTGTCCGTTACAATTATTTTATGGACTCCTTATTGTTATATTATTACCCTTTGAGGGCAGGACCACACTGTCTGCAGTAAAACTTCAAAGGCCAAAACTGACCTGCTGTAGTGTTAAATTAGACTGTATAACTCGCAGAAAAGCTTTATGGCCATGCCAGTTATTCATTTTCTCAAATCAAAGGCCGTGTATTAAAAGCAACTGAGTTATAACCTTGACCTTACTCCTGCTGATACAGTACACGTGAAAAATGCCTATATTCATATTTTTAGGAGTTTTGGTTTCCTGTATCTTACCGGAGCCTTTACAGCTACACTGTATTCCCAGTGCTCATATAAATGCACCGTCAGCTTGATTCTGATAACAAATATCTGTTTTCAGAAACACATTGTAGCAGCCAACTGGTCCCCATGTAGGAGGCAAACCCTTCGGCCAGCGGCAAGCTGGTCCCAGCCTGCTGGCAGCAGCAACAGCGTGCCCACTTCATGCATGAGCCACACCTCCACTCACAGTCCGTCACGCCAGCCTGCAGTGCATACCTGGCAAACGCTGCAGCGGCTTGCCAAGGAAGATTTATACCTGGTGTTTGACCTACTTGAGTTTGCATCTATATTAGTGAAGGAAAGGGCTTGGTTGTGGCGGAGAGAAAGGTCACAGAGATCCCAGGTCTTCCTCTGATGCATCAGGATGATGGAACTGGCTAATTTAATGAGCAACAGTTGTCCCCTTGGCCGCTACAGATGGTGCACTGCAGCTCAGCTCAAAACCGTCTGGAAACATAGCTTTCACAGCACACATATCATCCACTAACATAGACAGGCTCTAATATTGTACAGGTGCAAGCAGAACTTATTCCAAATTGGTTTCACACTTAAATAAAAAAGTGGATTTTGGTTTACCATTACATTTATAAAAGTCTTTCTTTTTTTCCCAAAACAGTTATTAATAAGGCTAACCAAAAGGAAGGAAGAGGAAAAAGAAAACTTCATCTTCTGATGAAAGTTCCTCATTGAATTTAGAAGTCGCTGCTCTTCTTCATGGTCCCAAGTTGCATTCTAGTGGCAGTCTTTCTCTTTGCAGTTACTCCTTAGAAATTCACAGCCTTACAGTATTATTTGAGAAATAATCACTTTCCCATATGCATTTCTCGGATTTATGTGTATTTTCATGCAGAAACAGATTTCACACAGGATGCACAATAGTCATACTAGGATATATGTTAACTAAGATAGAAGTTAAGTGCTGTGCAGCTAGTAGTTGAGAGTACTGGCAACTTTTGTATTGCAAATTGAACTCTGGTGCTTGAAAATTAAATTGTGTCCATGAACAGGTTTTAGAGCTCTGTTAAGGCCTTGCTTAAGAGGGTAAAAGGGTATTCATACGTCTTAGATAACTATGCTCTCAAAGTGAGTGTTGCTGTTTATACAGTTTCTTGTTGTTAAAGATGATAATTAGATACAATTAGACTACAATATCTGCTTTTTTCTACATGGTCTATAGGTCTCACTGCGTAATTTTGAAAACTTCTGACATTTTTTGAACTTAAGACAAATTAAAAATGAAGTCGAATGAAATAAAGTACTGAAACTTAATATTGGGCAGTGACTTTCTTTTAACTACAGACACAAGCTTGGGAATGAGCTGTATGTGGCAAAGTTAGTCAGTCTTACAAATTCAGTTGTGAAACACAGCTTTAGATTCATTTCCTCAGTATTACCTCAGGCATCCTTTTTTATCTACCTGTGTAAATAATTAAAAAATGTGTTTTGTCTATAGTTATGTAAGGATAACAAATTCCTTCTGTATTTTATTTGAGTTCTGTGCTTCCAGAATTTAATGACAGTATGTGAATCTTAAGCCAATGTTTCTTAGACATGAGAATTACTAAACAAAATAGCTTTTAGAGAGAAATAATAAATAATAAAGTCATAGGTTTTATCTTTTTCATCTACATATAAGATATGAATAAACAAATCTCATGCCAACATTTGTCAAGTTAAAAGTTAAAAAGTTACAGTAAACAAGTTAAAAGAAATTCTATTTTTTGAAGTGTTTTTTCTTCTTTTTTTTTTTCTTCTGCAACTGGGAAGTTGTATCACATCTTATCAGGATTTTTATTCATTTTAAAGTGTTTACTTTCGCACTGGTATGCTGCATTAATCCTCACTGAAAAGTTCACGGCACAGAATGTTTTTCAAATAGTTTTAGCTGCCTCAACAACAGCATTATTTTTTTTTTCAATGGCAACATTAAAACAGTACAGGTAAGTCACCTGGCACTAAACCTAAAATAATTTGATGTCTGTGGAATGAGACGCAAGAGAAATGTGTTGGTGCGCTGGGTAATTTGCATGATAGAATAACCTTCCTTGTGTTTGGAAGAAAAAAAAAAGAGCTAATGTATTCAGTGTATTTGTGGTCATGCTCTTCAGTTTTTTATCACCTAGAGACTAGCATTAAATCACCTCACTGGGGGAATGAGTCGCAGGAAAGGAAAAAAAATGAAGCAGCTTCTGGATCTAATGAATTCCTGGGAGAATAAACACGCCTTTGAATAAAGCCCTAATCACGAATTAAGTGGTTGTTGCCATCATACCTTTGTAGAACATACCCACAGACACAGACCTGTGAATGTGTGTGTTCACATTATTTCCTCAGCTCTGGCAACAATGAAAGAAGATAAGAGGTAAGCTACCCAGTCCTCAGCCAGTCTGTGTTTAAAGATAGGGCAGGGCTCATTTCCAAACTAATCCCTTGTTTCAATCCCCGCTTCATTTGCTCTGTGCAGACCGCAGCTTCAAGGGTCAAACTGAAATAACAGGGAAGCTGTCCATGCCGTACGAAGGTCACATTTGCCTTTCTCTTTTTGATGTCGAGATCCTTCAAATAAGCATTGTGATAAATTACCTGATATACTGTATGAAAATATACCAGTCACAAAGGGGCTCACTACAAACTGCCTGCTCATAATCAAGTTTTTTTTTCTGTGCCAATATTGGCCCACAGACTTGCATTGAACAAGGTAGAGCAACCGGCAGAACAAAGACTGGGGTAAGTTTTTCTCAGTGAATAATCCCACTGAGCCTTCTTTGAAGGAGTTCTTACACCAGGAAGGTGGATAGGGCAGATTTTAATCAATACAGGAAAACAAGGAGCTCAGGGGACGTGAGGAGCCTACCAGTCAGGATGAAGATTAAACACCTCTGTCTAAAACACACTCAGTTCATGTCAGAAAGCCCGGGTAACTTCAAATCCATCTATCAAAACGGTATCAAACTGTGTTTTTCTAACAAAGCAATGTTATATGACATGTATTCTCCCCTACAGCTGTAGGTGAGCAAGTGGATCATAAATCATAGCAGACAAAGCTCAGCTTGACCTCTAAACGGTTGTATATCAGGCTATTCTGATTCAGTGTGGATGTCTTTTGGCCTCAATAGGTACACTTACTTTATTTGAGGTGTGAACACTGTAGCCTTAATCCCAGTGGGCTGATTCTGCATAACAAACAATCTCTGGTTTTGTCCGACGACTCTTCTTGCTGTACTTTTCAAATAGACCTGAGAAGTGAGAGTGTACTGCACCATTTGTCAAGTCCTACAGTGTACATGATATATACTTTTTTTTTTTGTATATAAATGAGCTCATGAGTGCTTTACACTAATCTAAGACTCAATGTAATATTTGTTGTCCACGTAGAAAGCTCTGAGTAATGCTCAAGATGCTAAAGTAGCCACAGTTGGTAAATTCATCAGGCTGTGAAAAACAGCATTCTTGGGCAACGTAAGGCTATCTCAGATGCAGTGATGGAGGTCGCTGTTTTGAGGGACTTTGCACAAGCACAGTGTTTTTCTGTTGTGTTAATTAGACACTCCCAGTCATGTTGGCTGCAAGGCTGGTTTTTCTGTGAAATAATGTCTTTGATTAAAAGATCCAGCACTCACGAGAAGGCCTGTGTGTTAAAGCCACGCTCAGTCGGGGGACCCCCCCCAGCTCTCTAAAAGCAAAGCCCCTCTTCCCAGCCCCCCCCCCCCCCCCCCCCCCCCCGCCCCGCCCCCCTGTTTTTTCACCTCTTTCCCCAGACTAGAGGAGAACAAGGAAAAGGAACAGAGTTGCCTGAAGTGGCCATGCTGCTCATTTCATAAGCAGGCTCGCCTCTTTGACTCATTTAAGAAGATGAAAGACAGTAACTGTAATATTAGAAGCAAGCTGTGGCCACCGCAGCTGAACGACATAAGAGCATTTTCAGAGGGGGGTTTGAGTGTGTTTTATGAGATACACTGTATAAGAGCATGCTGGCTGGAGCATGAAATGCAGCACAATAAGAGAAGCAAATGCTGTCACAGACCCGTCTTAGGCTGAGAAGACTCGGGCCTCTTCTCAGAACTGTAGGTCACAGTCAGAGGGCCCGGCTGAATAATTGATCAATGAATGTGCAGTGAAAACAGAAACACAGCTTAGCACTATATTTCCCCTCTCCCCCTGTAATGTGCATTGAATCCCACAGATCCATCAGCTACATGCAAAGCTCCGCTGAGCTGAAAGGCCTCCAAGTTCACTTCAATTATTCAGCATCCCTCCAAGATTATGAATTATTGAGCTAAAAGTATGTTCCATATACGGCCATGTACTGTAGCTTTGTAGACAGCATCCACTCCGTAGATGTGTGGGAGATCAGTGTTTGTGTGAAACAGGGAGGCGGACCGGAACTATTAAAGCCTTGGACAGTCACAACTGTGATATCCTACACCAGAAATGCCATTTTTAACTGGCTGAATTAAGGAACGATGAAATCAAGAAGACTGTTTGTAGTGTCAACCATTACAGTTTAATGGGGAGACCAGGCATGAGGAATCTCTCTTCCTCACAACTTATTTAATTAGGTGAGCAGGATCCAGAGTGGTAGATTTATAAGTTGACTATTAATTGTTTCCTCCATACCTTGGCAAAGTTCTGGGCTCCTGAGTCTGTTTTCTCTTCGGGGCTGAGAGTGAAAGGTGTTTAGTTTTAGCTGCCATCTGCCGACAGCTTGCACAGCCAGCTTCGATCCAATCACCCTCTCTGATGGTATGAATTGTGCCCAGGCCTCTGATGAAGAGTTGGGGTTCGCTTTTCTTGGCTTGAGCAGAGGAGGAAACAGATGATACAATTAATTATCAATAGGTCCCTCAGTAAATCAAAGCCATTTTGGCAGCTCATGACAAAAAAAACCCACTGAACTGCCTGCGAGTCTTCGCCATCTCTTCATTGCCCATTCTCAACAACTGCTCTCTGGCCGCCTGCCTCCAGTACAATCCACAAGGTGTTTGAATAGATTGTTCAAATATTTTCACTGTTGATTCTTTCTCTCTCGTTTTGAATATGAAGCTAGGTTTCTCTGTGTAAGAGTGGAGAACCACTTGACTGAGTACATTCAACTCTCCTGCCCATCACCCAGGCTTTAATGAGCATTGGCTGTGGCTTAGGAAGGGAGGCAGGGAGGCAAGGGGAGGCTGATAGTAGCTCATTATCTCCCTGCCCATGCTGGCCTCTGTATTCCTGTTTGTGGTGAGCCTCTTCTTTTCTTATTGTAGGGTAAACATTTACCCAGTGGAGACAGGCCTTGACCATTAGGCACAGGGGAGCTGTGGTAATGGAAAGAGGGCCCACTGGAGTTCGGCCCACCACCCTCCTTAACAGAATAACTCACTCATGCTCACTTTGGCATGAACCTTTTATTGGAATTTACAACTGTCTGGGGAGTATTCCTCCGCAAAGGTTGAACTATGGCTTTGGCCTTACAAAGCAAAGGCCATTAAGCGGGGTTTTTACAAGCTGAAGAAAGCTAGACAGACATCATGGACAAGCCATGAATTTTAAAACTGCCAAGGAAAATGTGTTCACAGTGCTGTTAAGCACAAAGCTGCATCCACCTTTGCCACAGTAGTGTTGGTGGTCATTAGTAATGACATTACGGCGCGTTTATTACAAAGCAGATCCCTCGAGCATGTTTCATGAACACAGGCGCGGTGAAAGCTGACACTGGAGAAAACAGAGAGGTGATTAAAAAATGTCTCAGCTGTATGCGCGAGTATTTGTGTTTATGAGTATCAGCGTTTCTCCCCTGGTTTAAGGCAATACACTGCTAAACTGGTGAGCAAGTGACCGTTTTATAGACGGAGATTGTGTTTTCGTCAGCTCCCCTGCTGTCTGTTGGAAAAGCAACACATGTGATAGTGATAGCGTGTGCAGTCCCTCATCCTTACATTAGGGACTCTAGGGGGTGGAGTGGGGTGAGCTCTCTAGGGTAAGAGAGGCTCATTAGGCAGCCACTGCCTCCCCATAACCCAGCTGGGTCTGAGTGCCAGCAGACTGGGCAGCCATCTCTCTCTTCATCTCTCTCTCCCCTCTCTCTTCCCCTCCCTTTATCTGTCTACATTGCATATACTTGGCTGCCTCATTTTTCAGATTCATAACTGATTGTGCAATCACATTAGACTACACTGACTTGGTTAATTATGTGTAAATATACACGTACGATGGATCGCGTCATCTTTAAATTATCAGTGAAAAAAAACAGATCATAATCATGCTTAATATTCTCCTTCACTTGAAAATGTGGCAGATGCAGTCACATTTTCATGTAGGTTATCCAAATACTATTTTTATAAGTGTTTTGAGGATAATCTTTCTTTTTGTCCCTCTTCACATGCGCCATTAGGAAGCAAGTGTGAGGAAGGATTTCTCAAAGAGCTTCTCAAGAAGCCACTGGTCACATGCTTGTTAGTGCTCTGATGAGCCACTTTCCCTCCCTCCATGTTCTGGTAATTATACACTCAATTAGCAGCCTCTTTGTGTCTGTTGCCTTAAAGCTAATATTTTATTATTGATGCCCTTGCTAATACAGCTGTACAATCTTATTGGATTTCTTTGTGCTGTGGGAATCAAACAGTGAATTACAGAACTGTGAAGTTAGATGTGTGTGATGCGGCGGACTGTCCTTCATCCAGAAGGTCCGAGTTCAGGCCCCCATGACAGAATACATCCATCCTTTTAGGGTGTCCTTGAGCAAACGTGAATCTCTACCAATCCCGGTCCTGCTGTTCTGTTGCTGACCCTGTACCTTGACCACTCTATGGGGGGGGGGGGGTAAGCAAACAAATGAACTTCCCGTCACACAAAGATCAGTTGAATATCACAAGACAATACAGTATAATCTTATTGAATGATGTGAAAGCTGTAGAAATACTGTTATTTCATTCGTAGCCTTCAAATAAAAAAAAAAAAAAAAAAAAAAAAAAAGGAATTATGCTTTATGCAGCAGTGGTAATGCTAGGGGGGTCTGCTCAAATTACAGCCTTCCACTTTCCAAGGCTGTGGACAGCCTGTCTTCAAATTAAGGCTGCTAAGCGGGAGAGTCAAATTGGAATTCCGATTCTATTAAGAAGTCATGCCCAGCAGCAAATAATGCCAAATGGGCCCAGTGCAATGGGAAAGAAGACCATTATAGAGCAAAAATATTAAAACACTGCTGATCTATTTGCTGAAGATAAACTTAGCATATGTCTCCCAGTGCTGTCTGGCCAGGGCCTGCAACAATGAAGACGTCTTTTTTGGAACTTGATTAAAAAGACACGTTGAGATCAAAGTCAAATGGCTCCCGAGCACTGCAGATGTGATGAAATCTTTTACCGCAAGAGAGAATAATACATTTCTTTGATAATAGCTGCGCCACATGAAACAATGTGCACAGTCTGTTTCAGCAGTTTTATAATTACCGAGACACTGCAATGGAAATATGGCCAGTTGTTGTATTTAAGTACAGAGAACACAAGGTTCTGTCTGGATATATTCTTGGTGGTGAATAGCATTATACTGCATGTTCAAGGGAGAGATAGAGAAGTCATCATATTACCACCTGCAAGGAGATGTCCAAGCATCCCAATGCGTCTATTATGTTCCCTATATGCAGCTCGTCTGTCGATTTCTCATTTAAAGCTGTTTTGCTCCTGACAGTTCATCGGGTTCTCATCTCCGGGCCAGGGATGAGCCATCATCAGACCACATCAGGCATGGAGAGGCAATCACAGCTGGGCCTTTTTTAGTCATGGTGTGTTCTCCCAATGACAAGCACGCTGCCTGTGCGTTGGTTCTGGGCGCGTTTGTCTGCCTGCCTCCATAGTGGAACTTCTCCGAGGTGCGCAGATAGAGACAGGGGTGGAGACAGACGGGAGAGTCAGACGCATCAGGGTCATTCATCTGTAACAGTAACCAAGCAGTGTATCACACCAGCCCACTACACTATCAGCCTGCACCATGCTGAGAGATATACCTGAGGACTGTCATATTGTCTGCAAAGCAGTCCGGCACCAGGACCCACAGATGGCTCATTCTTAGCAGACACACACTGGTATATCATTTCCTTGTCAGAGAGATATACTACTCTACAGCTCCAATTCATTGCGCCACAGATCTGTTCAATCCAGTAGATAGCTGAAAAGATGCAGAGGATGCCTAATCATATGGCTTGTGAATGTGTGGGATGCCCAGATTTATTCTGTGGCATACAGCATTTCTGTTGCCATTTTCCCATCCAAGTGCGTTTTCTATTTCCAGATAACTGTTATCATATGAAAGCCATTCCATTTATGCTTATAACCTGTAGTGAGAGTAGGAAGAAATTGAGACCTGACACTGTGTGCTTATATCTATTCTCTATACTTCTCAGAAGAGAATAACGATACAAGCCCATTGCTGTTTGAACTGTGAGGCCTAGAAGAGACGATCATAAAAAGCGGAGCTGTGTTGCTGTTCCTTTTTAAAGAATGAAAATATTGATGGTGTCAGTTTCTGTTTACATGAAAAGGAAATTGTTTTTTGTAATTGCACAAGTATTAATTAAATATACATAAAGGTCATAGCTATATTAAAATGACCTGTTTAAGCACAACTTTTAATTAGGAGAAAACTGTTAAAGATTTCTTATCCAAGATATAAACGACTCAATAAAACATTTTGCTTAACATATAGTTTATCATGTATGGAAACTGAAATACCTAGAATATATCAGTACATTCTGTGGTGAGAAGTTTTTACTATTACTATTACCACAAGGATTATCAATTCTTTTCCCTGTAATAGAAGAAATCTACTAGAGCTGAGTCAAAGAGGGAGGCTCTAGCTGGCGGCTACGTCTTTTTGCTGGCAGACTGTTCTATCTGGGGCACCGCAGGTGTAAAGGAATATTCTTTTAACCGGCTTATTCATGGCAACAGGGATATACGTTTGCAGGGTATCAAAGGTTTGTGTAAACAGCTTAAGCCAAGTAAGATTTTTAGCAGGGTATGGCCAGTAGCCAGGTTACTCTCTGCATGTAAACACAGTTTTTATGTATTGGACTGTCGGTGCTTTGACTCTGCTTTGCAGGTGTTTTACTTGTACCTGCTGCAATAAGGGATGGTGATTTACCTGGTCAGGCAGGGGGAAAGGGGCAAAGAGGCAGAGATGGAAGGCAATTTGAAGAAAATGGCATTTGGAGTTCCTGTTGTGGAAATGTTTTGAATTGTTCTTACCTGTTGCTACATTTGTTTTGTGTTATCTTTTGTTTGGGTTGTGATTCTGTTAGTGTAGTTGCTCCGACTGTTACCATTTTCAGCTGAAGTGATCTGGTACCATGTAATGAGTGAATATGGTTTTGCTGCAGAGAAACAAGTTACAGACTGAAGCTAAAGGAGTGAACAGAACTGTTACCGTAACAGTCTCTATCAGTAGAGTTAAAAGGGCATAAAAACATAAAATTTATGGATTACACAAGGAATTATTTAGAGAGCAAGAAGGGATGGATCTGGCTCTCTCTGTTTCTACATTATAATTCAAATACTTACATACATCATATATATATTCTTATAAATAAATACTTATAAGCATATAATCATAATTTAAAGATTCTAGACTTGAACAGCATTTCTCATGAACAGAACATTAAATGATTTAATTATAAAGCATTAGGTGGTGCTGTAAAGCAGTGTTGGATAGCAGTGGTGTATTTTCTTTCGGATGATTGATTTTATGGTAAGGTGCTCTGCGGCTGGTCTGGTAGCACAATATTATGAGACATATAGAAGCATCCTTTATTTTGGCTCCTAACCTTATCCCATGGAGGGGCTTTTAAGTAGGACCCCCAAAAAAATCATAATTTAATTGGTCCGGGCAAACAAAAAAAAAAAGTAACCGAATACACTTGAACACTAAATGTTATTATTTCCAAGCGGAGAGACAGTTCTAAACAGAGTTCCACTTTCAGAAGCCACCCATTACTTGTAGAGTGACTTCTTTGTGTAGCTACCTGGGCTCCGGGTTTATTTTTACCCTCCCTACGTCCCTCCTCATTCTTTAGCAGCTTCAGGAGATGGCGTTAGTTTGGCTTCATCTCTGACAAAAGATAAATGAGCTCTGGGTCTGTGGTGATCCACTATGGCTGCCAGGGGGTTCCAAAATAGCAAACTATTTTTCATATGGAGCGAAGTGATATGGAGTGCGATGCAGCAGGCGCTAACATTTACCATATCATAGTATGTGGGAATACATTTCATTCTTCCTTTTTTCTTACTTGTACTTTCAACTTTCTGTTTAAATTGGAGGGGAATAAAAGTCGATCAAGTACGTACTGAGAGCGAGCTCACGTTGGTTTTTGACAGTTTGTGGTTTAAAAAGAAAAAAGGGAAAATCATCACTAAAGAAAGAAATTAAGTTATTATCTAGGTAGAAATGAATCAGTGTTGTTTAAAGTGTCTTAAATATATATTTAAATACAAAAAGTCATTCTTTCCTCTGGTCTCAGCATTCATGTGATATTCTCTTTCTCCTACGCTTGTAACACTGTGTAGTAATTAGGGTGGATTTGCAGAGCAGTGCAGTTGCTTTGATAGAATCTCAAAATTGGTCATTAATCACCTTCTCACCACGAGGCGGAAAAACAACAGTGATGTGTTTTCACAGGAAAAAATGTCCTGTGTCAACAGGAGATCCACCAGCGCTCGCTATAAGCTGAAAGAAACTTTTCCATTTAAATGAGGAGCTACAGAGCTCCCGAGGCTCTTTGAAGAGATGTGCTTGGCACAAACAAGAGCGGCAGCCTCTCCTGTGTTTTTAACAGCCGAAACATCGCTGACACCTGATGGGTGATCAAACACAAGCCATCTCTCCCTGAATCCTCATGGGGGCTCATCTTTGTACTCCTCTCTCTACAGATAAATCTGCAGACCACGCTGTTGGGACACCCCTCCACTCGATATTTACTAAAGGCTCGATCACCTGACTGGATGCACTGTATTTGTAAAGGCAAATACATTTGTTGGTTTTGCAGCATTTGCACTCTGACTACAAGCCTGTCAGTGCTTTGGATATGAAGCCACCCCCAATATTCTGAAGGGATGAGTTGCTGGCTAAATCACCTCTGGGTGGAAACAAGCCTATAGATGCCTCATGGGAACAGAGAGAGTTTGTGAGATGAACTCTTAGTGGTGCTCAAAGAGAGGTCAAAGTTCGTCCTGCTAGTGGGGCTCAAGTTTCCCTTCCCCATCCATGTCTCAGTCCCTCTCCTTAATGATCCATCCTTGGTGTGGTGTGTGCATACTCGTTAGAGCTGTATTAGCATGAGCATTACAGGAGCAGGCGATCAGATGAAGTTAGACTGGCCACACAGGAGAAGTGCTCTGCAAGGGCCTTTCCTTGTCACTGAGGTGAGATGATTTATGATTTATTTTCCAATAACTCCCAGCCTGCTCTGTGCACTGGGCCCTCCTGTTAACAAACACTGGGCACGACTATCCCCCTGCACCTTCCCTCCCACATCCACAGTAGAAGCTTCTCCGGTCCGTCTTTCCTTCCTCAGATGAGCCAAATTGGGAAGGGCTTCCACAGTTTTTAATACAGCTTATTTGTACACGTGCATGTCTGGTAATTGGAACAAGGGAAGGGATGGTGGTGAGATTAAAAAGCCATGAATGACAGAGCTCCAGTGGTGTTGGATTCAGTTGGAGGCTGGCAGGCTCTGCACACCTGGGCCTTCAAGGCAGATGGTGAGGGTTGAGGGTTACATAACACCAGGCTGAGCCATATGTCTCCCAACCACACAGAACCTTTAGGAAGCCCATAGCTCACCTCTGAATGCAGTCCATGTGAGACCAGAGGGCAAATGTGTTCTGCTCCCTGATCCCAGACCAGGTGTTGAGCGAGTTGTTTCTTTGTGCTTCTGTTGTGATCACCTGGCAGAAAAACAGTTAATGATTGGATGGTGTTGTATAGTAAAGGTAATGATCGTGAGCAGAATATATCCTGTGGCCTTTTGCTGCATTGTAAATAGCAGTCTGAGATACGGTATCTCAGGTCTGATACTGTAATTGTTCAAATGAAGCACAAATTCGTGGCAGTTGATCTGGGCTGTGGTTCTGGTCTAGGCTAATTTCAGTTAATGTAAGTGCCTTTTGAGCTTTCAGTGTTGTTTACAAAAGCAAAAGAGAAAGGCTTAAGAGGTCTGTTTGGAAAAAGAAAAAAAAAACCTCTCCTGGCTTCTCCGCACCTTATTCTCAGCTAATTATCCATGGTAGATTTCCTCATTGTGATACAACTTCTTGACAATGCGAGGCATAAAAATACAAATGCAGAGGCAAGTGTACTATATCTCACACACAAACACTTTCGGAGTGACATATGAGACATTTTGGGATAGTTATAATGCAGAGATGAAGCATCCAGGGGAGATTAGCGAGCTAAATGGGAAACAATAGACGCTGCAGCGGGACAGGAGGATATGATTCTTCATTGTGTTAATCACAGCGGAACAGCCCTGTCGTCTTCACCAAACAATGCCATGGTGATGCTAATGGCACTGCCAACCATGACTAAGAGTGCACTCCAAATGATTGATAGCCAGAATTATATCAAGGTGACTTTCAGTCAGCTCCATCAGGTTGTTTAGTTTGATCGATAATAACAAACGCATCTTAACGTAGACATGCCTGCCACACAAACTCATTCATCAGCTTGTAGTAATTATCCGACTTTTTAATTGTAGTTTTACAGAGAGAAATATTTCATCCTTGTCTGTCAAAGGCACATAACATATCTGCAGCTGTGAGACCCATAAAATAAATACGTGAGATCTCAAAGTAACTTTTGCATCTGTAAAGCCATTTTTTAAAAAATTTGAATCAACCGTAATATCCAGTTTTTCTATAATACGACAATGTGTCATGAGTACTCCCAGTCCTAGTCCAGCTCTTCTCTAAAGACTAACACCGGAGCTGGTCACATCCGCCCTTAATGTGGATGTATGAGCAGGTCAGGCCAGCTGCGGAGAAGAGAGCAATGTCTCTGTCCACTTGGCCCACTGCCCCTGCCTGCGCACACAGCGCTGTGTGCCCACAGGCTACAACAACAACACACAAAGAGTGCCCCATGTGCTACATCACAAATGAAAGATCAAACATCAATGTTCACCATAGGCTCTGAGAGCAAGCTGTTAATCACAGTGAATTTAATGTGTTCCACTTGAGAGATCACCCTGAGAATACTCCCATTAAACTGTGTTTTATGTTTTTTTTTACACATAATAGTGTACACATTATTGCACTGCCACAGTAGAACAGGATGAATGGTAAATAATGGCTTTATTTTATGTTGTATCACTTTCCCCTGTATTATATTCGTCACACAGTGTACGTTTTGTTAAAAAAAAAAAAAAAAATCCCAGTACACTCATGCTGCAAAATTTGTACAGTTACAGAAATATCATATTACATTTTCAAGAGAAGAGCGCCTTTAAATGCAAATACCTAATGCTTCTCATCACCCTGGGTCGAATCTCAGCTTTCACCAACATGCCCACAACGGAGAGTTCAGATATCAAATTTGAAAAGACAGGGCAAATCCCAGAACGTGGCAACAAATAGCCCAATGGCAGTGACTCACCTCTTTGAGAGGCTTATGCAAACCCAGGGGGAAGGTGATGGATTTTTTCCCTTACCTACAGTGAGCGGAGCAGATGCTGGAGAAAGATTCTGGACGTCACGAGAAGTAAAATATGAGTGTGGGTGTGTGTTTGTGTATTTGTGTGTACATGAAACACTAGTTCACAGAGTTCTGGAGTTTCAATAACTTCTGAAATACTTGGAGGGTAAAAAAGGATGAGAGGAAGAGATTACACACCGTCATGGCATGAGGAGCTTCTCCCCAGGAAGGCCCAGATCTCTGAAGTTATATTTGTGGGCTTGAAGTTGTATTTATTGACACATGGGAGACAAAAGGAATTTGCAGCCGCGTGTAGATGAAACAAACAGCATATTATATTTAAACTGTCAGTATGCAGTGTTGCCCAGGTGAAATTTTGTTTTGATCTTGGTATTTTAACAAAGGAAAAACAGTGGGCATATGAATCACTTACAGTAATAAAATGACAATCTGCAAACTCTTATTCTGTTTTGTTTATTGCTTGTTAGAGTGCATTATGGGTACACAATTTCAGTCTTAAGCAAATAAGAATATCAATTTAAAGAGTGTTTTTCTTAAATCTAATAATAATTTTTCTGTTACTACTACTAAATGTTTTGCAAGGAATAATAATCTGTTTAATTAGTTCTTGTTAGTGAGAATCAGACTGTGAATTTTCACCTGATCGCCTTGCCTGAGAACATTCCCATTTTAACATATTGTAATGTCTTGATTTACTCATTGTGAATTCATTACAAAAATGCGTTGTGTCTTGGTGCACAAGTTGAAATGGGCTTGATTAACGCGCTCTTTCCTTCATTCCATTCTTTTTGTAAAACACTTAACTTTTCTATTCATATCTAACAATTTTTCAGCTCTGTTAATGCAGGCATTGTTTATTTTGAAAAGGTCATTAGAGTTGTAAAGAGAAGGCTGTGTAAAAACGATTTGATTGAGGTAGTGGAGGTGGCTCTGGCACCGTGAGTTATGGACACCCAACAGAGAGGAGCCTCTTCATTAGTGAAGTGATTAAAATTGATGGGAACCTATGGAGCTCCAGCTCTCCTGAACTCCCTGGAGCATAGCTCTCATTCTCATTTATTTGGGACTTTGTGTTGATCAATAAAAGGTGCCTGCTGCTCACTATGGGGTCTGGCTGGGGAAAAAAAAAAAAACTCACCTAGGAAAAAGAGAAGAGACTTGTTTTGTTGTTGAAGACAAACATTACTGTGAACAATTCAGGCTTTAGAAAACCTTGGGGAAAACGACAGCTTTGGCTGTTGTCTCTATGTAATTTTCTTTACAGGATGTCTATTTTAGTAGTGGTGAATTTTAGGCTGTTGTTTAGCAACCCACACTGTTTCCAAAACATAGTTTCAAAAACTCCAAGTTTGGTCACACTGCGATCCGTCTATGGAGCCTGTGAAGATGTAAACAGAATAATTTATGTGTGCATTCCTTCATTAAGGGCATGCTGCATATAGAGGGCATTGTATAGAGAGGCTGTAGTTTGTCACTCAGTGGGGCATTGTACTCATGAATGCGATATTGTCCACATGATTGCTTTGTAATGATATGATGGTGCTGATAGTATTCATCAGGGATGTGGACAGTGTTTGGATGTTGTTTAAATGATCGTGGCTTGAAAATCATTGCAAATGATTTTTTTTTTTTTTTTTACATTTCAGATGTTTTACTGAGTCTCTGATTGCACGGAGTTCATAGGAATCCTTCAATTCATCAAGAGTATTATGTCTTTTATTAATGGCTATATATATATGGCTATTTCTGTTGTGAAATAATTTACTAAAGTAGTACACTCTGCAGATTACAACAGTTTTTACACAGGAAAATGTCACATTGATTTAAAGCATAGTAATTAAAGTTTGTGCAGCCTTTGTAGACAGAGTAATACACTTGAAACCATAGTCACTAAAAGGAACAGGGATTAATTTCTGTGTATTGGATGAGAGCCAAATAATGGGCAGAGATGCTGAACAGAGTCCAGACTCTCTTTGTCTGTGTCCAGCTCTGCTCATTAGAGTGGTGCTGTGCAGCTCATGGCCCATCGCTCCCCACTGCTATGCAGGGCCTTGCCTAAACAAACAGAGATGATGTGAATCACATGTCAGATGATTGCAGGAAATAACAGTATCTGCAGTGCTCTGGGTTTGCAACACAATATACATCACTTAGGTTCAGGAAAAGTTACTTTAAAAATGCAATCTGTGGCAGAAAATAGACTGTTTATTGAAATTGCTTATCAGCACTGTGACCCTGTTGCATGTTTAAAACTAACATTGTAATCTGAATAATGTCAGTTCTTGTGGGACTAATTGTGAGTGTTTCATTTAGTTCAGTTTGCTGATTCTGATTAGTGATGCACTGATGTTGGCGCTGACGCTGACCTTAAGAAATGGATCTGATAGTGGCCAGACATGACCAATCTACATGAAATGCTACAAGATAAAAATTTGCCATGAGAATCAGAGGAGAAAAGGATGGATCAGTGCATCACAAACAGTAATTAGTGTTGATTTTACAATCCACAACACATACTGTATCAGTCGCTATTTCATGTAGTGCAAAGTGAAGTACTGGGTTAGCATTTTGGTGATTAACTTGGCACTTAGACTCATCACACCACGTGTAATCTGTTAGACTCCAGTCATGCATTGTAAAATTTGGAATAATTAATTAATCACAGAAGGACTGCTTGATATTAGTAATTCATTCAAGATGAAAAAGATTAATGTAGTAAAAGTAAAACAAAACTCATGTCTGTATTCAGAAAACATTTTCTAAAGACAGCAGCATCTTATAAAAAAAGAACAACAAAAACTGACTGGTACTTTAGACTCATAGTTACTAAACAGTTATAGAGATTACCTTTAGAGGTACCATATATAGATACCTTATATATATTAGTATCAGTGTATACTGTGTTTGAGCCTATTAGCAACAAGAAATTGCAATACAGAAATACCAACGTTACATGCCAGCTAATTTAGGAACTATTATGCAGTACATCCTTTGTCCACTAGAGAGCACTGATGAGATAGTCAGTATATAATTGGAACACTTCTTAAATCAAAATGTCAAAAATTTTTGTTCACGTTATGTTTGAATGAAAAAAAGACTATCAGCTTATGTGTTGTTATCAGATTTATATTTAAATTCTCAAACATCAATGTCGTCTTCAAAAACCTCAGCTACATGTAATGGTAACCAACACAAATAAAGATACACAAGCATAATACTAAATACTACAGAACAAAACCAGAGTTTTTGTGCTCCAAAAAGACATAAACCCATTGATTTTAGTGACCCTGTAAAGCTAACAGAAGTCTAGGTTCAGTAGAGTATTTAAACACATAAACATAAAATAAACGTAGATTATGACTCACAACTTTGAATGTATTTATTTGTATATAGCCAGCCCTATGAACAAAACCATATATTGTGGGCTGTTTTACTTCTCAAAGATGACCAAGCTAGTACTATGGATGTATCAGAAACTGACATTTCACAGGCTCACAGTCTAATTATTTCAGTTTCAGAGTTCTGTGGAGGCTTGGAAAAATGGCAAGAGAGCTTTTATGTCTGACCACATATTTGTTCTTAAAGTTGGTATGTGTAATGTTTTTTAATCAATAAATCATTAACATCAGTGTGTGTAGCACATCCTTTCAGACCCCGTTTTCTTAAGGAGTAGCAAAAAATAAGATATTATTCCAGTTCCAGATTTTGTTGGGAGAAAATAATGATATAAAATAGCTAGGATTTTTTTTTTCAGAACAGCTTCGTCTATCTTATATGCAAAATCTAACTTCCTTTTACCTGCAGCGGTATCATAGCTCCATTTGAATCTTACAGCCTGTAATCTGCACAGCCTAACAATCAAACGGAGCCCATCAAACGCCATGTACACTGAACAAACAATTGCACTGAATTAACTCACTCTTTTAGTTAAGAAATACAGAATATTATTATCATTGTTACTATTTTGTTTTTACAAATCCTTCAACTTTGGCAAAGAAATTGTTTAAAGAAAAATAATTTTGATAATTAAACTCAGGTTCTGTGGTGTATTAAAGTTGGTTTTGTGGCAACTAGATACCATCTGAAGTGATTTCAGCTTGGTCTGAGGTTTTTCTGTGTGCATGCAACCTTTGACTGTACTTTATTAGTTGGTCTTAGAACTAGTGAGAGAACTGGGTCCTGCTCTTGTATAATTTTTTTAAATGATTTTTCCACAGTGTGGGTTGTGTTAACTAGGTGGTTTAAGCACACAAACTTCAATGTTGGGAAAACCGTTAATTTTACATTTGTATACACTTTTGCATCTGGTAGCAAATGATGAAATAAACATTTGCTGCTCAAAAGCTAATGGTATCTAAATTGTGAACAATACATTTTAACAGAATTAAAATGACTTCTCATGACTTGAGCCCTGTGATTTCTGTGTGTGGACATTTCACCCTCTCTAGCCCAGCGGATCCAGAGAGAGGCAGGCTTTGAGGAAAGTCTTTTTGTGTTAAAACCTTTGAATATCTATTCTTTATGATCTCTATTCCCTCTGCTGAAGTTCAGAGTGTGCGTGAGCGGAGGAAGGGGAAGGGTGGAATCATAACACTGATGATGAGATGACACCGAACACACTTTGGAGAGCATTTTTGATTCTTTACACATTTTCCTAAACTCAGACAAATATATCCAGAAGCTATCACTGTATTCCATAAGCTGGTTCGATGAATAATGGTTGTTATGACAGGGAGCAGTGTCAATCAGACATGATAGCTTGAAGAAGTAAAATAAACATGAAACAAGGCGAATAAAAAGAGAGTTATATAAAGCTCTCCTTGATGTTCAGCATCGTACCTCTTTACCCCTGGTGTGTCTGTTCTATAATGGCACAAAGTAGGGATGGGTTGGTGCTGTCTTTTTCATCTGTCTGCCTTTTGTTAGTATGTTGAGAGAGGCAAAGAGAGAGGGAGAGTGAGGAAGGAGGAAGAAGAGGAGAGTGCTGGGGATTGGACCCAGTCCCTGCACACCCAATTAAAGGAATCTTCTGCTCAAAGACACAGTCTGGCAACATGTGTTCTGACATTTGTCTTCCTGAGTGTTGTGATTTACGGTACCATGGAGCTAAAGGCTAAATTAGCAGCCGCCCAACATCAGAGACCGCACAGTAATGTCGACTGGGCGAGGATTGTCAGATAGGATCAGGCAAGGCACTGTGCCGCTGTCTTGTTTTCATCATCGCATTCAACAGTACAGGCTTGCGACCATGGTGCTTTGTTGACTGACTAGTCAAAATAATGTTTGCCATAATGTGAGATCTGCAAATTATATTTTGTGTAATTTTCCTGTTAACAACAGGTTAAGATACCAAATCAAGGAAATAGCTAAACGTATTTGAGCTGTATATATATAAAAAGAAAAAAAAATCTTCCTTACATTCCATTTATGTAACACATTTATGGATTAATTGACAATTAATTAAAACCATTTATATGGTCATTATGCCACTCATACTGAAATCATAAATACAATAAGAATAATTTCAAGTGATTATACCACAACAATGTCCAGTATGCAATAGTTATTCTTGTCTTTCTCTGTAATGAGCAGAGTGGATAGTGTGGGTAAAAGGCCGCTCCTCAGCTGTGTTGTGGTGAACTGTGCTTGTGTGGCTACTGTCATCAACATGTGCGTTTGCTGTATAGTTATAGGTCCATATGAAATATTCTGTCCTGGATGAGAGAGGTTACTTTCTCTCCTCTGTACCTTTTCAAACATAAACTCTAATCGAGATGCTTCTTCCCCAGACACTGCTTTGATCTCTTCCTGTGGGACCTGTTTGTGCCACACAGGAATCTCTGATAAGCCTTAGAACCAGGCAGCAATTACACTGCTAATTATACAAGTACAAAACCTTGACCTTGCACTTGATTTACCTGCCTCTGTGCTTTGCCTTGGAATTCAACTTCTGTAGACAAGACCGACACGGTGATACACAAACTTGTAGGCGAAAACACAAAGGAAATCTTATACTAAATGCACAGTTGGTATACTGTAGCTGCTGGGAAGTTGCAGGATGTGCCATCCCAGCAGCCGGTGTAGAGGTGTGATCTCACAAGGTGAGTGGATTCTGGAGGAGAACGCTGCCTTGCGGTCAGCAGGGAGGCAGCGGGCCTCGGGGAAAAGCTCTTAACTTCTGTCAGGCACAAATAACCACGCCATTTTTCACCTCCTGATTTTTAACTGAGAAAATCATTCCGGTCCCCAGTCATATGAACTCTACGCACATGCCATGAGTCAAGTCTAGTTCTGACAGAGAGGAATTCACTCTCAACCGAAAATCTTTATTTCTTCGCTGCTGTAGGACCTTTTCTCCATAGGTTTTTGGATTATTTGGTGTAATATGCCCAGTATAGACTGCATGAATGAATAACTCTCTAACTATTAAGAATCGTATCAAGAGCAAGGATGAGTGCAGTGTGACGTGTCAAGCTGTCTTGATTTTATGCTTTTGTGACCAAGATGTTGCCACATGCACTAAGACCGTTTATGAAAAATATCAGTGGTCTGTTGCCTAAGTAATGTCCTTATTTAGTCTGTGACCTGCAAGTGGTACTGAAATTACTCAGCTGCCTGAAATGCGTGTTATCAAGACTCAGTATAAATCTCAATGTCATTGATGCTTTTGATGTGGAATAGGCAGAGCAGAGAACACCCTGAAAAAAACAAAAAAACTAACAAAAAAAAAAACAGAAGAAGTGGTACATTTAAATAGGGAATTGCATTTAATCACTCTCATGCACTTGTTATTTAGCAGGCTGAGAAATTCCCCTTACATAATACATAAATACAGACATAATATCTTAGTAACCTGAGGCTGAGTGTGGACACAGTGATTTACTGAGGTCAAGCGGCTGCTAGGTGGTGCTATTGGTAGCACTGTCTCCGAGGAAGAGACTACACACTCTGAGTGAAGCAATGCTGTAGCTTCATCTGTATTTCCCAGAATACAGTGTAGAAGTGTAAAGCCATCTAGTAAATGGCCATCCTACACTTTAATTTTTATATTCCTCTGCCTTGTGTGTAAATACAGTACAATATACAGTCCTTTTGCATGTTTGCTGAAATGACTGCCTTTTCAGCTGCCTTCCAGGTCTGCACTCGTGAGGCGCTGATTCTTAAAGTGAAAATGTATAAGAGCTGGTGCCCCCATGCTCGAGTATGTTGCCATACATCACATCATTTAACACTTTGAACTGTCAGAAATGTGTCACTCAGTCTCTCTCTTGATACTCTCATGTGTCAGAGTGAAATCATAAATACAATCATTTCCCCAATGTTGGCTCTTTATTCTGTCAACCGTTTCAAAATGTGACTGTGCCTCTTCATTTCCGACGCATGAATAAGTGAAAGGCCATTAATATGTCTCTTTCATTACACTCTGGCACTCTGCACTGCATGAGCATGCAAAGAACTGCGTGTTTGCCGGGCTTGGGTTGTGATGTCCGTTTTGTAAGGCAACAAAGATATGTCACCATGTCCGCGTGAAACAAATGTGTCATTCTAAGAATTCATATTTTCTTCCTGCTGTTTAAATAGACAACTAGTGGAGTACAAGGAGTGGAGTAAATTTTCGCTCTGTAAAAAATTCATAGTGTTAGCTGTTTTAAATTATGAGCAAAATATTTGCATCTCATCTGAATTAATGACTTTTTTTTTTCGAAACACAATTGAAAATTATACATTATTAAAAATTCATAGCCTACATGTAACCTCTTGTTCTCTGCCTGATTGTGAGTTTGGTTTTAAAACAAACATTTTCCCGAAATGGACTGCACAAACACTGTGAAGACTGTGCTTGTGGCCAAACTGGTCAAACATATTTTTCTGTGTGTTTTGTCTAAAGATCAGCCTGTCCTTTGACAAACACATTTTTTTTTCTTCTTCTTTCCCATCGCCACTCCCAAGACAAGATTAGAGGGGAAACTCATCAGTCTCCTTGGCTGTTGTCTGATAAACTTTTTATTTGAAGGGTGTCCTGTCTGGTGTCTCTGGTGTCTTCCTCCAGTGCACTCCTGATTTGAAATATAGCCTTACATAATGAGGGAGAAAAATAGAGCGGTGTTGCACCCCTGAGCCGGTGTCAGCTTAATCAATCATTTTTAAACACAGGCAGGCATGCTTACTCTACCGGCTTCACATCCGCCACATCCTTTCCCTGCTCAGCAATGTGACAGCAGCATAATTCATTGTAACTCAAAAATTAAACCGGCAGCATCAGACTTGTCCTTGCATCCTTTCTGGTATAAACACAGGGCAGTGTGTTGGTCTGAGTGTGTGTTTTGTTTTTGTTTGTGTATTCAAATTGCATTATATTCCGTAGGTGCAAAATAAAAATTCTTTTTTTTATCCTTATCTTAAACGCATGCACACACATATAAGGACTGTTTCGATGTACCTGTGTGCAACATACATTTTAATTACAAGTGTGTGTGCGCATGCATGTGTAAGCATGTATTTTTCATGCTTATACATGAAGACGTGTATAAGTTACGCTGTTACCGTGTTTGTGTTTTTCAGAAGTAAAATTCTGAGCGTGCCTACGTCCGTCTCAAGTTCAAGTTTCTCAGCATCGACTGCGAACATGCAACAGGCGTGGAATGTTAATGCAGGGTTCACGTGGTCAAATTGCACTGGGTCAGGAGGTCAGGGAAATTTGGAGGAGCTAAAGCTGAGCAGAAGGAATGGAACTTGGCCTCTTCACTTGGCAGTGAGAGGTTCCCTCTGGCTTTCTGTCAAAAAGTCGGCCTTCAGCGCAGCTCAGCTCCAAAAGTTATATCATGCTCTCGTTGGTGAGTTACATGCGGAGGAAACATGGAAACGATTATTCCTGACAAAGTCCCTCTGTGCGACCAATCCAAACCTAAATACGACGTTTTCAACATGACCGCATGGGTTAAACATGTCACTTCACTGACTGAATATTTTTGAATTTTTGGCACCGACTCACGACCATCATCAAACCAAACTCACTCTGCTTCTCTCGCAGTGTTTCAGTGCCATGTTTGACACTGTTTACCCTAATGTAAAAAATGCCATTTAACTAGTGTTTATTCAACTTGAAAACAAACAAATAAATGAAAGGCCAATACCCATTACAAAAGCTGCACTTAATGCTAGTGATCATTTTCACAGGCAGACATCAAACAGAACATCATAACTTTTAGTAACATTGGTATCAGTTTGTGTGGAAAAAAAATTGAATACACCAGGAATACAGCACACCTCTGAAAGTATATTACTCTCAGTTCTGTCAGTTTACAGTGTGTTGTATTCATGCACCACAGCACTTACATGTGAACGCACATGTCAAATGGTGTTTTTGATTTTTCAAGTCATCATGCTATTCAGTGATCCTTTGCTACCTCTGCCAGGGAGGTTATGTTTTCACCTGTCTCTGTGTTTAGTTAGTTTGTTTATTTGTTTATTTGTCAGCAGGATTATGGAAAAAGTGCTGAACCGATTTGCATCAAACTTGCCTGAGGGATGGGCCAGGGAAGAACTTGTTTAATTTTGGTGGGGATCTGGTTAAAGGGGCGGGTTCAGGATTTTTTTATTAGATTTTTTAAAAGACTTTACTTAACATGATGAGATTTTTTTATTTTACATTTCAATCAATTCCTCAGGAAATACCATACGGAGCTGATGTTAAAAATAAATAAATTATACATATACATAGTGTTGAGATCTACGTCTTTGAACAAACTGGTGCAAATCCTGATAATAATCTGGATCTGGTGGAAAAAAATGCTGAGTCCATATTACATACAAAGTTGTACTTAGAATGTTTTATGAAAAATAAATAATTTATGCTATCAGAATTTTTCAGTTATAAGAGCTAGACAGATGTGGAGGATCTTTGGGCCTTTCTAGTTGAGAAAAAGGAATAATATACAATAAACTTTCATTCTTTGTCACAGTTAGGTACAAGTAAGTCAGCTTTGAAAGAAACCACTGGAAAACTATGGTGTTTACTTTCAGTGGGAATATGGGAAATAAGTTTATGTTTAATGGAAGGCATCCTGGTCTCAGTCAGATTTAATGGTCAAGAAGTGAATCACTGGTATGCAATAAGACTCGTGATGCTGATTTTCATGCATGTAGAGCTAATGTTGGAGAAAGACCTTATACAGTAATGAGGGATATTTATATACAAACAGAAATATAGTTGTTCAAAGAGATACAATCCTGCTTCTATTATATGATCGCTATACAGGTTCATTAGTTTTTACCATAGTATTTTTTTTTCGATTGTATTACTGTCTTGCCTATCAGTAGTGTGGCCCTGTGCTGAGAGGGCAGGACCATGTCAAAGTCCACGTGCACCGCTTTGAAGAGGCGGGGTTCCGCCTCGCAGCTTGCCCGCTGATCACATGCAGAAAGCATGGTGTTTGTAATTGCTGCGCAACAAGCGGTGCATGGATGCCGGTTGCCGGAGTGACGTTTGATGCCAGCTGCACGCGGCACAGCGTCTTAAAGCCTTTTTCTCTCTCTCTCCAAACTGCTGTCAATATTCACTTTTATCAGGCAGAGCGGAGACACGCAGGTTATTCTGCGAGGAAAGGGAAGAGTCCTTTCATCAGCCCGAGCAGACTGCTCACAAATGCAATCCGCTCCTCCCACAGGACGGTGGAGACGATGAAGATGATGGTGGTGGTGGTGGTGATGGTGGTGATGATGATGATGATGATGAAGAAAATCACGAAGGGCGCTCTGACCATCCTTGTTTGAATCCTTCGACATGAAAGTTGTGTTTATGGTCGAGAGTAGCCTACAGACCGCCGTGTGCTGCAGGCAGGCAGGGCATCCACACTGAAGGAATTCGCAATAAATAATTCCTGCACCTCCGCAGCTTTAGACCGTAAACTTGCAAACACAGATGTTATTGGCGATGATGTGCGACGAGGAATATGCTGATGAGGATGAAAGTGGCCACATTTAGCTGGGAGAGATTTGTGATTTAAGCCAAAAAAAAATAAAGTAAAAATAGAAAAAACCCCAGGAGCCTCTGTCTTCATAAAAAATCCATTATTGTCAGTTTAATAGCCTAATAAAATGCTTTCGGATCATGCACTGATGCAATTGCATGTCATGATGATGTATTTTGGGCATTTTGGCCAGTTTTCAGTTTCAAATTCAGCAGCAGCCTATAGGTGGTATCGTCACAATTTTCACCAACTTGTATGTAAGACAATACACAGATGTTAGAACACTGATGGACAAGCCTAGACAGAAATAAAACGTTGCCATTTCCATGTAAAACTGCGCTGGGTCGATCAGCATGGTTTACTTTCAGGCCTACATCTATTCTTCGGCTATTGACAACCTCTCCCTTTTCAGTTTGCATGACTGGAGCTCTCACTAGCGCTGCTAGTGGACAATCAAACCTACACACCCACCCCTAGACACACTCGCATTTCTCATTTCTTACTTCTAGTCTAAATTAGATAGCAAGGCGTAGTGTCGGAGCTCACAGATCGCATAGAATTAGTTTGAAGTATTAGCGGTAGTTAAACAGTAAATCTGAAATTCAACATGGAGTCCCCTCCAGATCCAGCGAGCGACCCGGGCAACAGCGCCTCGGAGCCGGCTACCCCGGTCAGGGAAACCCCGGTAAACCTGGAGACGCTCCGGAAAGCGGACCATCCAGCCCCGGTTCGAAGGCAGACCTGCTCAAGCACCAACAGAGGTAAGCAGACCGCGTTTCGCTTTTTTTTTTAATTATTTTTTTTTTTTTAACCGTGCGAGGAATAAAGACCGATCGAGGCTATTTCTTTTTCAAAAATCAAACTTCAAAATGAATTAAATCGCTTCCCCCGTGAATAACTGCACACTGACTAAATTCACCCAAGCACAGTGACATGGCTTTTTTTTATTTAGTACCACCGCGGCTTTTTTTTTTTTTTTTGGCCGTTCGGTTGTAATTAGCGCCTCGGTGTGTGTTGCTGCTGTTCAGGCTCCACTGACAGCTCAAATCATAGGGGGGTGATACGGTCACAGATGTCACATTTACTCTGTCTGCAAGATAAATCAATTACCCAGCAACTTCAAATTGACCAACAGGAGCTTTTCTTTGTGGCAGAACAGGCCAACCTGCTCGCTCAGACGCGATATTGTCAAAGTGGCAAAAGTGAACTTTTGGAAACTGTGGGCTGGTTTATCGATCAGTCCCATTCTCCTTTGTAGGGACATGTCCTCCACTGTTCCTGATACAGCACACAGCGCCGTCTGGCTGGGTGTATATATATATATATATATATATATATTTCAAAAAAACATATCCAGCTAATATATTTATGCTATTCCTGTGCGCAAAAAACCCCCCCCACAGAAACAGACGCCCCAGCAGCTGGAATCTGTTTAGCACCAGCACTCAAACACTCTTGCAAAAGCGTGAAGGCGCTTGCACGGCTTTTGCGACTAAACCTTCACATGATCGGACAATAACAAAAAAAACAACAACAACTGCACAGCCCTGTGTTCAGTTAAGCACCGTCAAAAGTCTGTCTGCATTGCTGCTGAGGACGAGTTCATTTTACACGATTTGCCCACCACGTCCCGTCCATGTTGTACAGTACAGACAGTATTTAACCACACCCCCTCTCCGGCTGTCTCCAGTACAGGCTAACCGGGCTCATCCAAGTTCAAAGAAATAGTGATTTCTCTGCTGATTCTTCACAAGCAGAGTTGGCGTACACATGACAGCGAGGCAAACGGTGTGGCTATGACAATTAATTCATTGCATGGGGTGTGTTTTTGTGTGTGTGTGTGTGTGTGTGTGCGCACTCTTCCTGTGCGCAAGGGTATATTTAGAGTGTGATATGGTGAATGTGGAATGTAAGCTGGTTATGTAACAGGTTTAGCCATAAACAGGCGCGCAACTGAGAGCAGAAATCATCATCGCGGATCTTTCCACTTTATACAAGAGTTCGCCCACCCCCGCCCCGACATCCTCCCCCAGTGATCAGCGCTGCTGTTCAATTAAAAAGAAATCATTGCACTTCAGCGAGCGTTTATGTACCACTGAAGGGAAACTGTGTGACTTTGTGGGCTGGCACAGCCTGAGCACTTATGTAATCGCCGGGGCAAAGACAGGTAGTTGGGAGGCTTCGTGGATTGATTTCTTTTTTCACAAGTCTGACTTTGAGACACTCCTAACCTGCTGACCCATATTCACCCCACCCTTTTATGCACAGGATTAAAGTGCGTCTGGGGAAGAGAAAGACAGGAAAAAGAACGCCTTTGGTCTGTTATGTAATGCTGAATGGGTGAAAAAAAAAAAAAAACATGTTCAGTGGGACAACCTCTACAGCTTTAAAGGAACTTCCTTGCAGTGAAACTTTATTTTGACCTTTTTGCAAAGAATAAGAATGATTGTTAGAGAGTAATAGCAAAACAAGGCTTGAAGAAAAGTTGTGAGAACTTTTAAAAAACTTGTTGCTAGTCAGCATTTGTCAGAAATTGGTTAGGAATCAATTCCTAAATCTAATTATTCTCTTATTTTAACTGTGCAGTTCAAATCTTAATGTGTATTATAGGCAATCACGTAGATGCCTGTTCAGTTTTCAAGGCTGAGGCAATGAGGCAAGTCAGTTTTTATCTTTCAGAATCATTAAGTTGTCACCTGTGGCTTTAATGTACAAATACATACGGTAACAGCAGTCTATTGTGGTCAACCGTCTAATCTATAGGCTCATAAATACATTGAGGGGTGTGTTTACAAGGCCTTACTATGCTGCAACAGTTGGCCTATATTTGCTTTAATATAAATTTAACTAGGCTAATATAGCAGATTATTTACAAATGTAATAATCGAGAAATATTCGGAACATTCACCATGCAGGAGAGCAGAAGAAAAGTTTGCTTTCATAAAGAAATAATGGCTTGATTGCTTTATTTAATAAAGCTTTCATGAAAAAGTACAAGTGTTCCATTAAGAGCTTCAGTTGTTTTATTGCGATGGCGCAGTTCAGCGCAGGATTGCTCAGAAAATAAAACAATAAAAAAAAAAAAAAAACGTTTATGGTTCTCCGTAGTGTTGCAGACTTGTAAGACACCGTTTAGGATTGCAGTTCTACGCTCAGACTCAGGCTTTTCTCGTCCAACCAGCATCTGAAAGGCAGCAGACACTTACACAGTTTCCCTCTTTACACCAGCTGTATTAGACTTTCCGAGGATGCACATTTCTTATCCTGCATGCAGAGCATTTACTGTTTTAACCCTGACTGCTAATACCTTTTAAGTAGAAAAGGCTTACTTCAGCAGAAGCTCTGCTGTAAGACTTGAGTGGGTCAGAGAACAGGCCTTGGAGGGCTGTGGATATCATTACTGGAAAGAAGAAAGGGTGTTATTTTCATATTGCAAGATCCCTCAGTTCGCAAATTTGGAAACAATCAATATTAATGGCTTGGTTATGTAAGGTGATGGTCTCTGCAGAGGCTTGAAACCTCACAGTTGCACAGGGAAGCTCTGAAGCCACAGATCTGATAAGAGCTTTGGTGTTCTGGATCCTCCGCTAACATGACTTTGTTTGAGTGTCAGAATTGTGTGTGTGTACAGTATGTGCTTGTCGTTGTACTGTAATAGTAGACCTCACTGAGTGACGCTATGCTTGTCCTGTTATACTGTACAAACGCTTGTTATTGTCATTTACAGTTACAATGAGTCATCTGCACAACGGTTTCCTTCGCTAGGGAGAAAGAGATGGAACTGACGGCTACCCATAAAGGACAAACAGCATTATGTTGCTTTTAAAATTGTGAAAGTTGTCACCAGGTGAGGTGCGATGTGGTGTCCTAGAGCAGATAATACTGCAGTGTGTCCTGCCTGTTAGTTTGCCTCAGTTTCATTTCAAGATGCAGTCTCTTTTGATCGTTTCATACTAAATACCAGCTTTCATCTAATTATGTCACAACAGTTAGTGTTATTGTAGATTTTCCCATCATGCATCTTTGTTACTGTTTTTGTTTTCCTCAGATTTAAAAAAAAAAAAAAAAAGCAGTTTAAAGTGTTAGTAGAAAACAAATCTCACCTGACACTGCACTATTAGTAGCCGATCCAAACTAAAAAGGCAGAGTATAAAAAAATATTCAGTCTTCTCTTAATGAACACATAACCGCACTTTCATCCAGCAGTTTTATTTTTGGGCAGCGAAATGAGAGCTCTCGGCTAGAGTGGCAGCATTTATTTAGTTGTTGTTGACACAAGACGGATGAGGTGCAGAGGCTTTTAAAAAAAGGTTTTACACAAAATCTCAGAAAGCCCGGAGTTGGCATGGGGCTCGCATGCCACTCGAGTGGACAGCAACATTATTGAGGCTGTGGCATTCTCGAATTCAGTGAATTAGGGCTCTCTGCCCGCTGGAGAGCATGAAGATACAGGTATAGGCTTATAGCTGAGCCTTCAGCTCAGACAGATCCGGGAGAGGAACTCCATTAGGTGTCTCTGGCTGCCTGCCTATATAACATAATATCGAGTTTCGGCCCTCCTGCGTTTTCGATTCTTAAATGTGGGTGTAAAGATAAAGTCCTGAACTTCTTTATTGGCACCTGTCAGGGAGTTAACATTGTTAAATGTTAACAATTGGCCTATTTGAAGCCACAGTGCAGTATTTGATCATCGAGTTCTCCTCGGCCCAACAGTTCAAAACATCAGTCAGTTTAACTGAAAAAGATAACAGTATTTCTACAACTGTACACTGAGCTTTTGCATAGGCGGTGACATCTGCTCTGAGTTTAGACTTTGGCACTGCTACCTATGGAAGGAAAAAAAAAAAAGGTCTTCTGTTCTTATGAGCCTCAAAGGTCAAATTACATTTGAGCGGCAGTGTGCTTATCTAAGGAGGATGTACCTGTGAATGTCAACACAACATCAGGAATAGTAGTTAAATAAGCACTGATTGAGATTTTGTCATGACATTCGCTGATGTAATGATGAATGAAATCTGTAAAATACTGAAATATCATTTTGGCTCAAATTGCCCTGCTTGTTTGTGATGCAAATGACTATTTAGGTCATTGAAATGATAAAGTGTCCTTTTCGTACCTCGTTTCCCTCGAAGGATAGTTTGACTATTCCTTGTTGTATTGGAAAATATATGGTTATGCATTTTTGGATTTTATATCATAATCCAGTTCTCTTTCTGTAAAGTTTCAGTGTATTTTTATTTTTTTTGCTGGCACTCATTATGTGCATGAAGATAAAAATTCTGTCCAAACTTGATCTTTGATTCTCTTTATAGAAACTTTGTTTCGCGACTTGTTTGTATGAAAATGTCATAGTTGTGATAGAAATGGCTCAATTTAACTTATAAATCCATTATATTCAAATATTTAAATGAAGTCCCTCCTTTCTTTAAATCCAGCCTCAACGTTCTGCTTTGTGGGAAAAAAAAAAAAAACACTCAAAGGCATTTTATGAGACCTTGTAAACTACATATTTTTGGTACTTTTTATGTTTAAATAGCAGACATTTGAATGTTTTGAGCTCCACTGGCCGGAGTACAAGGCTGAAAGGCGACTGTCACTTTTTTGGTCAGGCACTATTCTAACCACTTTGGTTGAGTTTGGTGTAACAGTGCAGTCTCCAGGGCACGCTAGCTGGGTCTTAAAATTCTTTTTTTTTTTTTCCCCCTATTTTTTGCTATTGTCATTGAAGCATTGAATCTTCCATTTCTGTAATGTGAAGAGTTTCCAAATCATGCAATAACCTGTGAAGATATAGAGTGGAATGCTGTATTTGGTATGAGGGAAGCTTCATGAAAGAACTCCTGTGGATTTTATTGTAGGAAGCTGCTTTGTAGTTGCACCGTAGGTCCTTCCCTGCCGGTGAAAATTTTCACACTGACAGGACGTTGCTAGCTGTTGGCAGACATACCAGTGCCTCAGTTCGTACTTGACCCATGATTCCCTCTGTAAGCCTAAACATCTGGAGCCAGTGGTTTCAACGTTAACCAGGCTGAAATCTATATGCGTTAATATCAAGTTTGTGCTAATGTGTTTTTTCTTATTTGTATTCGTTGGCAACTTTAATATGATGCAGAAATCTTGACTCACTGAGGCTTAAGTGATTTGAGTCCATGTGCTTTTAATCAGAGCAGGATTTTTTTTTTTTTAAGAGCAGTGGTTGTGCAAGTTGTTAATTTGTGCTGGCATATTACAAAACTATTTGTCACATAGCTCAGGATTCTCACTCTAGATGCAGAACAAAAAGGGAAAGGGTTTGAAAAACTATTGCCTAAGCTAAAACACTACTACAGGAATGGATTTTACAAATGTTCTGGTGTAGCTGCATTTTTTGGTAATTTGTTTTTTAGAGTTAATGGATTTATATTGCAGGCAATGCAGCGTGAGCCCTAATAGGCTACATTAATTAAAAAAAGTTTAAAAATGTCAAACTTAACTTCGACCAAATATGAAAGTTTTTGTCTTGCGGGACAGTTTATTTTGGAGTTTGAATCACCAGTGGCTTAACTGGGGCTGGCGAGGAAGTTTTAACTGGTGACAGACACCAGATTTGATGTGAAATCTCCAGTGGTGAATGATAGCTCAGATCTATGGCCCATTTACAGAAGTTTGTATCTTAGATAGAAAAGTCTGAATAGTAATGACCGGAAATACTCCAGATGCATTATTGGAGGGCGTTAAAGGAGTCTAAATTTAATGTGGTACACTGTGACCTAAGTACTGGTGGCGCTTGGCTCCGTGCTGCTCTGTGCCGCTCTGATATGAAATGGGCCCCTTAGAAGAGGCCTAGAGGGAAAGAGGTGGTGAGAGGGGTCTAAAGGATCACTCGGAGGAATTCTTATGTCATATCTAGGGCCAAGCCTTTTACATCTCCACCAGTGTGGAGGGTGCAAAGCTCCCGAGCAGGTAGGTAAAGCCCCTCGCACTCAGTCAGGAACTTTGACCAGCACTATCTTTCAAACTATCATCTCTTTGCCTTTGAACATCATCATACTGGACACATGGTACGTACATGCTGCTTCACATCGTGTGTGTGTCAAGTCATGTGCACCTAAAGCACACTCAGAGAAAATAGTTTTTCTTTTTTGTTTTTTTTAAACCACAGAGCCTTCACTGTTTCATGCAGAGCACAGACATGTGTTGAACACTTGAGAGAAAAATGGGGATGATCTCCCGGCCGCGGAGGTTCTCCCAGACGTTATGTGCATGTGCGCGCTTTAAAACAGGAAGAGGTAACGTTGTAAAATCTAAAGTATGTTATTCAAACAGCACACCTCAAGAGCCTCGTAACCGTTATTTATCTTGCTTTCCGTGGGCCAAATGGCCCTCATGGCAGCTCTGTTTTAAGGACTGTGCTGAGTGGTGCGATACAACGTCAGACTAAGATGAAAATGGAAAGATCTGTTGCACATTATAGCATGTCTATCACAGACGAAGAGCTCTGCTGTCCTTTGGTTAGAGCAATAAAAATGTAATTTAATAACATCTACATTTATGTATTCTCAGGATGTATTACATATAGCTAGAAGGTGGAAACTGTTGGTCTGGAATGTGTGTTTTTACTCTTCGTAAGTCTCTGCATCAAGTGAAGTGATTTTTTTTCATTTGCACAAATCCACCTTCAAATTTTATAAGTTAATACAAAAAACAGAGTTGCAGGAGCAAAGCATTTTTCAAGTGTATCAGCTTTGATACTCCATGGCTCTGTCACATAGAGGTAAGGTAACAATATTGAGGAAGGCAGAGCACACATACCACGTCCTCCGCCGTCATTTTCGTTATATCAGTGCTGTTAGAGTATTACTTAACAAAGTTTATTTGTCACCTGAAATAAACAAAAAACTTTTGGAGACATGGGAGATAAAACAACTTGAAAATCAGTGTCAATTCTGTTGGCTTGATTATTTATATTGGAATAACAAGCGCAACTTAATCTCATAAATAAAAAAGGGAGAGAGATACAGATCCGTCCCCTCCAGGTACTGCCACCACTTAATCGAATTAGCTCCACTCTCAGGCTTGACGGGCTCTTCAAACACCCCTGGTGACTTCTGAGTGCCGATTACAATCAGCTACTATTTTCAGCCTTTGATTAAAATCTGGTGAGGTTGGACAGAATTTTTTTGAGCGCAGAAGCAACTAATTATTAACATTGCAGCCCATCTCTCTCTCTCTCTTTTTTTTTTTTTTTTAACCAGTTAACATGGGGCCAATAGGCTGGAGTAGTTAAACAATACCCATAAGTATTAATCATGTTGAATCACTGTGTGAAATGATTTGCTTGATCTTACTGAAACATCTCACACTAGTCAGCATGTTGTCCAAACAAATATTTTCACTGACCTTTGTGTCATATCAAGCGAAAGTGTGTGTAGCATATTTGTGAAATCAAAGAGGCCGTTTGTATTTGTTTCATACTGTAACATTTTGTCTGTTTCTGGTGAATTATAACACTATAATCTTTGTTAAATAATCTAGTTGTTCATGCAGAGTTCCTCATGCGGCAGACAACAATGAACACAAGTCTTTCCACATGAAATAATAGAAGATGATCACAATTGTTCATGCCTCACACAGTATGTCACAGAATCATTGTAATGTGCCTGTCAAAGACAATTCGGCTCTTTTGTTACTTTCAAAAGGAAGCTTTTGAATATGAATAAGTCACTAATGAATATTTGGTTCTTGCGTGTGTCTGTGGATTGATTGCTTTAGGAGGCGTACCAAGAGTGTGGCACGATGGGGCTCAATCAATGCAGCAATGCTGCTGTGCGGCGCTCTGACAGTGATTGAAAGACAGTCCCCTCTTCACCATGTATGATACATGAATCCTGCTCTCATTCACTGACAAATATCATCTGTCTGATCAATCAGTATTTGCAGCTTTATTTAACTAATGCAGTGCTTAAGAGGCAATAATTAACTCCATGCTGGGTTGTTAAAAGCCTATTTTTATGTGACAGACAGAAATAGACATACAGAAATAGGAAGATGAAGGCCTTTGGTTGATGTTGATAGTGGCATATTGTGCAGACATTCCTTATACTCTGCACCATGAACTTATCAAGAACTCGAGCTTTTCCGATCGCACAATGGTTCCTGTTGCTTTCAAGTTATGTTAATGTACGAAACTGGAGTTTTTTTTTTTTTTGTTTTCAACTTTTAGCTCTTTTTGCTGAATGTTAAAATACCTTTATTCCTTTTTTTTGGAGCTTGTAAGTTGGTTTGTGTAATTGAAATATAGTATGAAACAGTTTAACTGAGGGGATATTCATTCGATGTCATCTTGTGTTAAACAAGTGTGGTTTGTGATGCTCATTAATTTCTGCTTGCTCCACTTGTGGTGTTTGGGCTCCCTTTGCTGGCTCAGTGCCACAGTGTCGTCTGAAAGAGCCACTTCATCTCTGTCAGGGGCAGGTGGAAATTTGCTGCACACTTCTAATTGGACAAAGTGCCTTTCAAACTCTGAGCCTTCATACACAGATCACATTATCATACAGACCAGGTATCAACAGAGGTTTTTCACCTCGCTTTTCCCCTCCTGCTCGCTGCTGCATCTTTTGTTTGACTCAGATTCTCCCTGTGCTGTGACTCTTTTTAAACTCCCTGCCACCTACTGGCCCAAGGCAAAATAAGCCTTGTCGTACAGATTAATTACAAGAAAGTGCACTTGTTATTTTGACTCGGGAGCTTTCATTCTATACTGTAGAGCAACATTTAGACAAGAGACATTTTCTAAAACCTGGGAGGTCAAAATTATTTTCAAGTGATTTAGCAGATGGTGTTCATTTTGCCTACCTAAGATCTTCAAGAAGATCCTTCCTGAGTTTAGAGCCTTAAATGGCAATAGCCTGGTCATCTTTAGTCTGAAGTACAGAAACATTTGCACCAGCCGGAGGGGGAATCTGAGGCTGCAGGCTAGCTCACAGGGGGCTTTAAGGTCTGCAGTGTAGCTCGGGGGCCAGACCTCACTGTGCTTGTAGAAGTAATTGTTGAAATCTTGCAATCAATTCTTCATCTAACAGGAAACCAGCGAAAAGAGCAGCAAGTCGAGTGAAGATATTTTGTCTATTTGAATCAGATAAAAAGCATAACTTCTGAATTTTGAATGAGCCAGGGAAGGGAGACAGACTTGTGATTGATGTCAGAGAAAAAGTTATCCAAATATGGGGAGATAAAAGACTTTCTCTATTTGTATCATTACAGATAAATTATAGAAAAAAAAGTGCTGAAAAATGAAGTAATGTTTTAGATTTCATTTTTTTGCTGGACAGTTTAGAGTGAAGGAAACATGGAATCAGATAGTCTTTTGTCAAATCTTCTAGGCCAAATGTGAATAAAGAGAGACACATTGAGTGCTGATGCATTTTGAGTCACTGGCCTTCAAGGGTGCAGCACATCTGTATATTAACAGTGCAGCAGTTGATGGAAAGATTTTTTTCTGTTGACATGAAATGTAATGTCAACAGAATAAAGTGTATGTAATGTAATGTGTGTTGAAAGGTGGGAAATAATAAGAGGTTCAGTACAAGTTGGACCGATTGCACCACATATTGTGGGTTTTCTTTTTGATGTGACAGTATTTGAGTCGATTACTTTCGGTTGCATTCAGAGTCGAAACCTGCCATAAATCTTATAGGATGAACACTGAACTTGGACCAAATTTATATTTATTTATTTATTTATTTGCTAAGCAAAGCTTATTGGCTACTTTAAGGAGGATTACATCTGTGTTGTAGATTTTATTTTGGTGCATAAAAGCTGTTTACATCTTTACACCTGGATTGTTGCTGCTCTGGCTCTTCTTAGCAGAAAAGCACAGATGAGAATGCAAAACTTGAGGAAGTAACTGCAGCATCCTCATATTATCACAGTATCCTTTGATAGCTGAAAGGCGCAACCAGTTGCACATAGTGATAAATACATTATCACTTCTCTTTCCACACATCGGGAAAACATGGCAAAATGTTGGCATGCTCTTGCTTATCTTGTCTGCATGTCGTCAGCGCAGATGTATTACCCTGTGCTGATTTGATTCTGGGCAAAGGAAAGTGGACAGGAGAGATTGATGGTGGTGTCCCCAGTCAGACAGATAACACCTGATACTGCCTGCAGGGGGTTGGTCTAGAACACTCCTCCCCTGCACCTCAGATGCGTCGAAGGCTGTGCTGAGCAGGTGAACCGTTCCTTCACTCAATGCAAATTCAGGGCCACATTCGGAGATGATCCCAGGACAATTGAGCCACTGTGGCCCCGAGCACTCTGCACCACATGATCCATGCATCAGCCACACCTGGGAGAAATCCACGCAGGCATGGGGGGTCATTTGTTTAACACAGGTGCATCATGTTTCTCAACGCACTCAATGCACACACACGGTTGAAAGCGCGCCCAGAGACACGCACACACGCCCGAATGCACACGTACACACAGATACACACGTGTTAATGAAATGCTGTCTGCGTACATGGTTATACAGAATATTGCAAAAATGTCTGCAGTACATCATCTTTTGTTCTGACCTGTTGTTTCTGTCACTTGTATACTGTACTAAAATTGTATTTCAAAAGGTGTGTGCTTGTAGAAACACTGTTCAAAGCAGTGCAGGGAGGTATGAAAGATAGCTGCTGTTTTTTGAAGCAACTGCTTAGTATTGTATGAGTGACACGTGTTTTATATTTTGAAGCAAACAAATTGATGTTTGAAACCTTAAGCAAATTCCTTTCTTCCCAATGATTAAGAGGTTAGTCAATAAAAAGAAAATCAAAGTTTGATTACCAGTATATCATTGTAGCCTTTTATCAAGCAGAAATACCACACAGATCCAGCGTTTCAAATGTAAGGAGTTGCTATTTTTGTCTGTTTTCTAACCACTGAAAATTGTACACTTTGGACTTGTTGGTCAGACAGAAAAGCAACTTTTGAAGACACCACCTTAGTCTCTGGGAAGATTTTAAGGGTTTTTTTCACACTATTTTCTAACATTCCTAGACGAAACAATTGCTCAGTTCACAGAAAAAGTAATCGAAAGATCAAGCTCTCCCGTAATTTGAAGCGTAGAATAAAATGAATACCCTTCATATTGACATGACGCTTGATTGTTCCCTGCTCTGACTGTGCAGTATGGATATGGAATCCATTCAAAAACATACTCTGCTCTTTGCACTTTAAAAGCTCTTTTGACGCTCTTATGCTATTTGTTGTAATTCACCAACCATCAGTAACATCTGGGTGTCTTATTGCCATGAATCATGAATGTGTCGCTCCCTCCTCAAACAGATATACAGAGTAGCAAAACAAATTTTCTTTTTTTTAAATTCAGTAACAAGGTGTGCAGCACAGGTTCTCAATGTGTGAAGCAGATGGTGAAAGGCTAGTGTATAATAGATCTCAATATTAACTGCAACACATGCTGGGCGTGTTGGTGGATGGCACACAGCAGAGTAAAAGAGAAGCAATGACCTTCTGTCCCATCATTTACCCCCTTGTGCCCCCCATACCGCTCTCAAATTACTTTGTTTTAGCCAATTAAAGCAGCCGGCTGAGCATCAAGCAGGCTGCCATTTTTCGCTCACCTGGACCCATGTGACATTATCGCTCTGTCATCGGGAGAGATGGCCGTAAGTGGGAATTTCCGGCATGGCACCGTGCCACCTTAGACCCCACTGTGCTCACTGAGATTAATGCAATGACTCTCCCTCCAACTTGCAAGAATCTCAGTCAGCTCTCTTACCTGTTCTCGGTGATAGCGCCACACACGGCTCCTCGCCGCGGGAGCCACGAGCAAAAGACTGTGGTGCTTATACCACGTTCCAAGGCAGACTATAGATATGCAGTTAGGGATATTTTCTGAAATACCTCTGGTACACAAAATGTTTCTAAATGTGCAAGGAATCTATTGTCCTGAAGTTGCCTTGTTGCTGATCAAGATACCATATGCTGAGAAATGGTTCTCCATCCAAATCCTTTAATGGCTCAATAATAGAAAGAAAGACGGCAGACACAACAATACCATGGCATGGGATAAGTGAAGGACTGGAGTGTGTGGTGTTTAACAGCCATACGAGCACAGATTATGTGCTTGAAGGGGCTGAGTTGAGTGCCAGCAGTGACAGTTGGGCTGGGAATTGAGTGTGCCTGGGACGTGCGGCTTGACTCCGCTCGGAAACACCACTGGGTCCAGGGCTCATCTCTGTAGTCCTCCGCCCCCCTCCTCCTGTAAAGGCATTGTGGCCTGCCGTTTGCTCCGCTTCACCGGGGGAATGGATGGGCCCCTGCTCCCGCTTGATGAGCACTCACTAATGGCTGCTTCTTTGAAAGCTGACGGGCCCGTTTGAGGAGGAGTGTCTTTTACTTCCCTCCAGCTTGCCTTGGCTGGGCATTCATCAGGCTGCCTGGCTTTGCTGTCCTGCCCACATGATGGTGCGCCAAGGGGCTGAAACGTCTGTCATTTGTTTTACTTTCAAATAAAAGTTGATGATTTACCAATAAAAAGTAAAAATAGTCTTTTGATGATGTCTGGAGGCATATGGAGAGTGAAGTGTTGCAATAGCGACATTTTCAGCACTTTGTCAGGCTAGAAATAACAAAAGACAGAATAGATTTGTCTTTTTCCCTTTTTTTTGTGTCTGCTCTGATAACAAACAGTGTGGCCACGGTTTTGTGTAAAGTGAAGAAGTGAGTATAGAAGGCACGACAGATATTGAAAGACGGGCTCATACCGAAGGCTGCATTACATTAATCTCGACAAGCTTCTTTATCGTCTGATTCTGTATCAGCTTGTGAAATGGCTTGCCAAAATACACTATGTGATGTCATGAAAGGAAGCGGAAACGATTGCACCCTCTCCCAGTGCCCCCCCCCCACCCTTCCACCCCCTATTCATTTTTTATTTAAGAAAAAGGTATTTTTACTGTTCGGCTGCACAAGAAGGACTCCAGCAGCAGTCTTGAGAAGATGTATTCTTAACACAGCTAAGAACCGGGAGGTCTGTAATAACAAAATAAGCAGCTGTGTTTGAAATCGGGCCCCTTGGCGGTTTGCATACTTTTTACAGGCTGTTAATCCTCTATATTTCAGAAATATATACAAAAAAAAAAAAAGAAAGATGAAGGGAGAAGAAACCAGTGGCAGTCTTAAAGGTGAAGGGTGGGCTGATATTTTTTACAAAGATATCTACACTGTAGATGATACCGGCACATGATGTTTTAACGCTTCATTAGTACAGTTTATGTGATGGATCAGTAAAGCTGCCAGTTATCGGCTGGTTATCTTACTGCTACCCTTGACCGCTGTCCTGTCTTTTCACCCAAGAGGGAGCCGTTGTTCCTGTTGCCTTCCTCTTCACCCGCGTACGAGTCTCCAGCTTCTGGAGACTCCATTAAGAAGTTGGAGTTGTCCTTGGAAATCTCCTCCCTGTAACTTCTCCTGTCTTCACTCTCCCTAGCCCTCTCTCTCTCTCTCTCTCTCCCACTCTGTTTCACGTGCACTCTTTTTTTTTTTTTTCCCACTTGAAACTAGAGCGAAGGTCAGAATGGCGAATTTGATATAAGAGCTGACGTGCTTCCGTGGAGCACCTTGTCAACTCAAAACAATAGGTTTGCAGGAGCTGTTATGGCGAATAAAGAATGTTCGCATATTCCCTGAGAAATGTCCTCCGCTAGACGTTCCCAAAAGAGATGGGAGCATTTGTCTGCATACATTTTTACCGGTCCTGGCCCAGTAGAAAATAGAGGTTGAAGCAAAATGAATTCATTTAGCATGTGAGCAAATAAGTTATTTCACCTGGGAGATTGAAAAAGTCATCCAATTTGCATGTTAGAACCTTTATCCCTGTGATATTTGATTTGGTCATTAAATGCTCAAATGGTCTTCACTGGTCCATTTTGTTCAGCTTTGTGCTGATGTAAATTGAAGCTCTTGTTCTAACCTAACATATAATGTTACAGCTCTATTAGGCTGCACATAATGTCTATGAAGAAGTAACAGATGTTAGCAGTTGCATAATGGCAAGAAAAAGGCAGCTGGCTGTGGTGTTGTACAGCGGAGTGATCAGATAGTTTTAATTTTATCTGACCTCTCTGCCTCAGTGGTATCACTGAGCTGCCTCTTGGTAGGAAACAAGTGAGGATGAATGGAGACAAGAGCCAGTAAGATCCAAATAGGCAGGCAGCAGGTAAACTTTTTTCTGATAGCGATTTATTTTATTTCTAGACACAAACTTCAAGGTATTTTGTGAAATAAAAAAACAGAAACGGAACAAAGACCCCCGTTTAGGACAAAGTGTGAGTCGGAAATGAATGGATGGATGTTAATATAACCGCTTTATTCATTTCCATTGTCAGAGATCTCTCACCAACCAGTTGTCACAGGCAGTTTCATCTCAAATTAAATTCATTTGGATATGACATTTTAATTGGAACACTATTTCCATTAATTGAACAAATTAGAGGAAGTCTGCTGGGGGAAAGGTAATCTCTGCGAGAGATGATTTGGAATTCACAATTTAGAATTAAAAATCAGCTGCTCGGCTTTGTTTGTGTGGCAGCCAGTTTGCAGCAGTGCGCGCAGGCATCGCCAGCGCTCGAGGTCTCAGCGGCACTCAGGGCTCACATTGTCTTCATTAAAAGCGATTAAGGAATAGGTCAATTTAGTCTGCTTGGCTGGTTGGAGCTGTGCATTTCCTCCTATGAAATGTCTTTGTCTTCCTCTGCCTGGGCTCTGTGGGCTCGGGCAGCCACTCGTGCAGCAAATATGATCCGTCACTGTTTTATGCATGTTTACATGTCTGATTGAACATCTTAGTGAGTCATGGCAGTATCATTTAAAATGTTGTCATTTTGTTTTTCATTTGTGTGCGTACACATGTGTTTTCATGCTCCCATGCTCTGTTTCAGCATGCGTGCTGTCTGGGTTCTGATGACTTACTGTCTTATTAGCAATGAAAAGTGCTGTTCACCCTGCAGCGAGCAGGGTGAACAGCGAGCAGTTAACTACACTAAAAAAAAAAAATCTGCTTAAAATCTGTGAGGTTGATCTCATAAACACGTGCATGCAGAAACCTTCCTCATATAGAAACATGAGGTTTCTGTGATGCTTCCGGTTGAATGGATGGTGTTTCTGTGTGGCTAAATAGAGCTTTTTATTCTTATTGTTCCTGAAAGTATTTAGGATTCCCTGTTGCTTCTTGAACGTTTAGATGCTGTGCATGACCTTGCAGTTTCTCCACATTAACTCCTATTTAGAATATAGCATGTGATACTGAAGCGCTTTTTAGGTGCCCTCCAGACAGAGATAACTGATACAAAATACAAAATGTTGTCTGCAAATTTTTCATTTCAGGGTGGCCACCTGTCAGTTTAGGTAGACTGGCAATTTGGCCAGGTGAGAAAAACCAGTGCCAAGTGAAACCAGCTGTAAGATAAATGTTGCACATATGTCATCAGATTATAAAGGAAACTGTCTATTCATCCTGCATGTGCAAGGACAAAATTCTAACAGCTGATTGTTATAGTATTCTCTCTTTTTATTTGAATTGTTCTGGAGTATCAAACGAGATAAGTGCTGCATGTTTAAAAAAAAAAAAGAGAGACATCTCTGTTGCTGTGTTGCTAATATTTGTATTTTATAACTTTGCAACAGGAGCCCTTTGAAATTTCAGCTCATTGTGTTCCATCCTATTCAGATCATGTGGTTTCTCAGCTACCACACTGTTGTGTGTCAACATGCGCCACAAGCACCTGTGACCATGGAGCTAGATGCCGAGTGTGAACCTTGAAAATGAATCACAGCACAGTTTTGAAACACTGATACCATTTGCTTGTGCTTTCAAATTGAAATTCTTTTCAGATGTATAATTCTTCATCAACCCTGGCGCCCTCAGTTAATATTTGTTTTTATAGCAAGCCCTGGAAATGTTTTTAAATTGAAGTACAACTGATGCGACTGGTATGAATGAGGTAAGGAATAAAGCAAAATAATACCTTGGCATGTGCTGTACCGGAGCATGCAAATTGCCTGAGAGTCCTAATTGGAGCTCTTTATTGTAAAATGTGGAGGGAAAGCAAAGGATAGGGTGCAAGGAGGAAAGAGAGAGAGACCGAGACAGAGGGGGGCTCCTAGATAGCGGGGCCAGGGGGGAAAAGTTCCCCCATGCTTGTCAGAGTTTGAGCAAGTTCAGAATTGATGGAGCCCACAGGCAGCTCTGCTAATTTTAGTTGAAATCACCTAAGTGGTTTGGCTAATTTATCCAGGCTCCTCGGCCTCAGCCCCTGGTTTCTGGCTCTCCCCTGCCTCCCCCCTCTCCTCCCTCCCAGATATATCCACAAAGCGTGAAGGTACCAGGAGGTGACAGTGGGAACAGAAGGGTATTTTGTGCCCAGCTGATTTGCGGAGCACTGGGCGGTTTCAACCTGTGTCATACGTTTGGATATTGTTTGACCCTTAACGACAGCCCAGGTTCAACCATCTATTTCATAAAAATGATTTATACCACTCTGTGTTTAATGGAGAAAGTGAAATTACATATTAATTTTGAAGGAAATTGGATGCAATCACTGATAGATCTGGTGTTTCCTGATAATGTTTTATATTTCACATTTCTGATATTTCTCGATAGTTATGCAGATATGAGGATCTGAATATCAGGAGATGACAATCATTTTAAATCTTCTGGAGAAGATATAGCCAGCTAGTGTGATTTTGTGTAATGATGGTCTGCCAGCTGGATATGCTGAACATATTGAAGCTTAACAAGCATGATTGCTGGCGTTTGAATGTTTAGTAACAAATCAGAGAGTCCCTTCTTTTGCTTTCCTTTCAACACCAACTCAAAAGAAAGTTGAGAAAAGGGGATTTCGGATACAACTTAGAATGAAGCCACAAGGTCAGTAGATAAAACGAGTATTTTGCTTCCCAGTAATTTAAATGGTTTTTATATTCTTTGTGGAGTCTTGTGGGCGAGAATTCAAATGGCAAGTTGTGAGTTTGGGATCCTACTTGTGATTGTTAAGGTTATTGAAATGGTTTTAGACAGTCACATGATGAAACCTGAGCAGGTTGTCTAAACGTGAAATATCAGGGTGACTGAAGTACATCAAAACCGTCAGACGTTGTGAGTCTGAAGCAGCATGGATTTGCATGCCAATCTGTTGCTTATGTTTTTCTGAAGCTTGACTCAAGAGTTTGTATGGAGTAATTAGTGTCTTGCGCCAAGGATCCTGTTCACTTAAAGAAATCAATGACATTGCTCACTGTCCATTAGTAAGTGACAGCTCATAATTGAGAATTTAATGATGTTAAATTACTGGACTGTGTTTTGTATTTAATAGGTCTAGTAACAACAAATGGCAACTTGTTAGTGAGCCTGTTACACAAGAAGCTTTTGGTTTAAAAGAAAAGCAAATCTTGCAGACTGGTATGATTTTACACTTAGTTATAACAGTAAATCTTCTGTTCCTCTTACAGCAGATGTTTAATACAGCCTGTATTTGAATTCTTAGCGTCAAATATTCTGATCAAATGGGATATGTAAAATATTGTATGAGAAACATTTTAAGACGTTCAAACCCAGATTGTGTTAGCAGCATGAAAGAAACACTGAATTGCACACCAGGCCTGTGCAGCCATCCATTCATGAATTAATCATTTTGAAAGAAAAGTGCAGTCAAAACCGGGAAGGTGAGGGGATGTGGCTGCTTTGGTGTAACATTACCTTTGATGGAAAACGCTCAAATTAATTTAATAAAAAACTTGCAGAGACATTATGAAAATCCCTCCTGTTTTCTCAATATTTAATTTGCAGACAAATTAAATATTAATTGATTTCTGGTCTTTGTATGGAACAGGTTAACCCTAGGTTCATATTCATCACAAGGCAGCACCAGGCTGTCTTATGTTTTTCTTTTCAGCACAGAGCCATGAAGATATATGGCAAGTATGATTAGTTTGATTTATGTGTGATAATATGCATTTCATTAACTGGAACTAAGTAGTAATAGATTATGACAAAAGACAGATAAACGGATGAAGATAATGTTTCATTGTTGTAAAACCATCAGGATATTTCCACAGTTAAGATAAATATTTATTTCATTCCTTGATTTTTCTTTTTTTTTAAAGAAATATCTCAATATAAACAGTTTGTGTTTCTACATAGAGTGTGGTTTCTTGAGAAAAAAAAAAGAAAGAGGAGCAAGAGGAGATGTTTGCAGTCTTGTGTGTGAGCCAGCAGTTTTTGGCAGATGAATGTAGGGGTTTTATGTGCCAAGCACCTGGTCAAACTGCAAACAATGAGGGGCTTATGGATTCTCTTTATCCAACAACGACTGAGATGATACCTAGAACGTTAGAGCTCTTATGGGCCCCTCTAAGAAATGCTGACGCACAATGATGCTCAGCACTTCTGGATGCTGTGAAAATGTTTCCAAGCTTTATATACAGTATGTAGTTGGAACTCTACAAGCTATACTTCATTAACATATTAATGTTCCTTCATCTTAAAGGAAGCATAGTTTTGCTGTTTTTTTTTTTTTTTACGTTGCTCATTACCTACTGAACGAACGAAGCAGCCTTCCAAGTTTGTCAAGCTCACCAGCTCAAAGGTGTAGCGTCAACTCTTTCTCACACAAAAAGTAAATGATGAATATATAAGGATAAAATATGATCTACTTAAACAGCTAAAGGAATACTGATATTGCATAGAGGCAGCTTAGAAAAATATCTGCAAAACCAAATTTCACTGTGTAGGGTCTTGCTTGAGTCTTTAGCAGTGATCTAATAATGAGTTCCACAGATGGGTTTGTTGGCTGAAGCGCTGCTGAGTCCACCGTGTATGCAGTAGAGAGTGTCAAAGTGTCTCCTGTGCAGGATCATCTCCAGGTTTGGGCAATGGATGGTGTCTGCCAGACATGCTGGCAGTCAGTGGGCCTTCTCTCCTGCACTACCTGGGCTGGAGCTCAGCCAGGGTTAATTATAGGGGAGCTCCAGAGTCTTGTGTCACTAAGGATGGTAGACAGAATATTGTCATACTGCCATGTCCTATACAGAAAAGACAAGAGTAAAAGCACACCTGCTCAGCCAGAGTTTCAGCAGTGTTTCTCTCTTCCACAGTCATTTCACTGCAGGCCTGAAGTGAACAGTTGCCAAGAGCCAAATGGCTGGTAGAATGTGTGTTTGGTGGGTAAAGCAGTAACAAAACCCCAATGCACAATGACTAGTAACTTTTTTAGACAATTTTCATGGATTATTTACAGTAAATGCAGTCTTTGAACAGGCTGCTAACTCTGAGGAAAAAAATTACCTTGACAAGTACTTCTGGATATCCATCAGTCTGTCGGGTCATCCAATTCTTTGTTCCAGAGCAAGATATCTTGACAACTGCTGGCAGGACTGCAATTAAGTCTGCTGAATATCTGAGGTCCCCAGAGAATGGCACCACTGTAATGCTAAACTTTCTGCCATGAGGCCAAAGTTTCCTCTTGTAAAATAGAAATATCAAAGGCCAGCATCAACTCTGCACATTTTTAACTTATCAGCTAACAAACAGCAAAAATAATCAAATTCCTAATTCATTCCTATATTCGTCAGATCAATCTTTTTCTGTATACACAAGAACACTGTCATATCCCCCTGTCATCCTCTGGAGAGCACATTCATGGTTCACTGTTGTGACCCACTGACCTTTCCTTTACCACCCCTTGGGCCAAAGTGTACACCTATAAGTAACATCTTTTAAAATCTAAAGGGCAGATTACCATGTACATTTCTGAACATTGTCATACTCCCCAGAGGATCTCCGACCATTTGGTGATCACATTCATCACATGACCTTTTCTTCTGTGCCCTTTGGACCTTTTCTTTACCCTTGAAACTAGTTATTAACTTTGTACACAAAATAACCAGTGGCCAAACTGTTGGGAATTCTGTTTTGAATATTATAGGTCTCCAGGGGCTGAACTTTAGGGATGGTTCCTCTAAGATATTTTATAATGTATTTGGCTGATTACATTATATTTTCTGTGCATATTCATGCTTTCCACAGGAAAAGCCCATCTGAACTTTGTGATTTGATGACCTGTTTTGTAGTACTAATCTGAGGTCAGACTTTACATTTTTAACCCCCATGGCTGCATGGCTTTGAAAGCTTCTGTATGCTTGTCTGTATATTAGGGGTACTAGTGGGACTTCAAATTTTTAGTCTTGTTTAGGATCATCACATATTAGACAAAGAGGTTGTTTCAGGTGGTGTGGCTAATTTCTCTACTGTTCACTGTTAGTCCAATGGCTCGATCTCCTCCAGTCGGATTTAGACTTAGTGTAGCTTAAATTGGTTTGCAAGAGAGACAAATTTGTCATCTGAGAATTTTCAAGGTCTTTTACAAAGTTTCCCAAAGTGAACGGTAGAGCTGAAAATCTTAAAGCACGTTGTTCATCTATCAACTCTTATCTGGCTTTTCTCTAAAGTAAAAGTGTGTTTCTTCCTTTTTTTTTTTTTAAACTTAGACAAGTGTCTAGTCATGGCAAGCTGGTGCACATTGGCCTAGAAAAAAAAAACAGAACAGCTTGTGTTGCTGAAGTTTCCTCCCCTGTCTAGTTATTTTTAAAATGCCCCATTTCCGCCATTGTTGTGGCATTGTTTTGACCTTACGCAGAACAATTTTCCCCAAGTCAAATTAGCTTTCACCATTCAAAGAAATGTTGTAATATAATGGTTTGACGGTTCTGCCTGTAAAATATAAAGAAATGGAGGGCCATGCCACTGGGGTTAATAATATTCCTCCTCTTCAACAAGTACCTTGGGATCCTAAGTGTCCTTGAAAGCAAACGGCATCTCACTTATGCTGGGCATCTTGCAGGACTCATGGGTAATAGCAGTCTACTTTCCTAACTCTGCGCACATTGTATCAGGCTGATTCACATGCTTCCTCTGCAGGGTTGGTAGTAAAAAAGAATCCTAAATGTTTCTCCTGCTGTAATTTTTTTTCAGGCTTACTAGAATAATAACCAGGGAAGATAATTGGTAAAATCCTTTTCTTGCCATTACTTATTATATAGTCTTCTTTGTACATGAGAAAAAGCATCTACTGCAAGAGATCAATAGCAGCTCATCAGTCTTTCGAATGCACCAGCGTGAGAACTAAAGTCAGCCTTCATGCAAGTCAATGAGCACCTGGAGTGCTTTTCCCAGAGGCCGCTAAGTGTGCATAGCAAGGGACTACCAGGGAACTGCAGCAAGGTCTCACAACCTGCTTTGATAGGACAGAGTCAGAGAGGCTTCTTGCGGAGATGCTGGGCCCGCCGAGGTTTACACCACCTGTTTGTTTCCCTTCTCCTGAGCAGCGCAGATCTTACATGCCGTTCTGTGCCCAGCCTGCCGGGAATTGGGGTGTTAGATACAACAAAAAAGGTGACTGAGGAGTGCTGAGTTCGGGATTATGATTTATTAATCTGCACTCCTTTAAATTCCAAACTAACGGTGTGGGGCTGTGATGCACACTCTGGGGAGTAATCTTATAACACAGAACAATTCAGATTCACCAAAGTCTTGTCTTCTGTAACTGCAGGAGAATAAAAAATATACTGACACAGTGCAGCCAAGGGACACAAGGAACAAAAGCTCCAAAGCCAAAAGTTCAAGAAGTGGAGGTCGTGGACAAAAAAATGGGAAGTTTATCTTTCCTAGTGGACTATATTTTAGTACTTAAGCAACAAGCTTGCTTTGTTTAAGAAGTCATTTGTTTTTCAAGCTGTTGGTAGAGATGAGCTGCGTGCAATATAAAGGTACTGTTGTATTTTTGGTCATTATTTGGATGAATACCAAATGAAGAAAAGCATCTGATATTAAGTTTTTATGTGGCGTGCAGTTTCAGAGGTGTATTAATTTAGAAGTTGGGTATGATTACAGTTAATTTAGTCCCACCTGTGAGGCTACAAAAACAAAAAAAAAATAAAAACTTAGTGTCAACTGTTCTGGTACAGTAGTGGCCTCAGGTGTACTTTTCTACCGTGGAGATTCATCCAGCAGGAGAGAAATATTTTTTTTTCTGCCAGACATTTCTTTGGCAATCTTTCACTACTTGACTTGGCTCTGTGTTTGCACGTACCAGCACAGCCAACAAGGTGGTTAAAGAAGCTCCAATGCTGAAGCATACACATGTCAGAAGGTGTCAGATCATCATTACAACCTTTTTTTTTCACATTACATACTCTCATATTAGTATGATTCTTTAATTCATATTCCCAAACTTGTCAAGTCCATTTCTAGATTTGCATGATAAGCCTGTAAAATAGAAGGTGCAGTGTGAATTTAAAGCACACTGTGATCGTTTACTAAATATTTGGTCCTCACAGTCCATCATCCTCCACAGCACATTCTGTGCGGTGTAAGATTTCACTATCTCCGCAGAGCTGTCAGCTGCATGCCAGATCTCACTCTGGCTGCATATGAAGTCAATTATGTGCAACCATTCCCCCTTGGTAATACATAGATGTCACTTAGAATGTATTTCTTTTGGGGTTACTTTGATATCTTTAATATGAAGGCCATCCATCATTACAGATGTTGTGGTCTCCAGCTTGGTGTGTCAGGCAGTTACAGTAGTCATGAAAATGTGATGCATTTCCTAACAGAGCCGGCACCATATGGTGCAGTGTGTGTTTTTCTTTGTGTGGATGTGTACTTAGGTACAGCAGCGTGTATGTGTTTGAGAGAACAAGAACAATACGTGAGAATAAGTAAGTACAAGTGATATAGAAAAGCGGGTTCTTTGGGTAGACAACTGGATATCTCTGTCTTATTTGTGTTATTAAAAAAAAAATCTGCTATACTTGATGTAAGATCTAAGTCTGTGATGTAAGCCTGTGAAGGTTTTAGAAACTGTTCATCACAGATAATTTAGTAAAACAAATAGCACATGCTTTGCTGAGATATGCTGAAATATGATGCATAGATGTTTTTAGCTTTTCAAATGACTAGTGCTTTACTAAACTGTGCTCATTACAAAGTGATAAGTGTGTGTGAATGTTGCTTGTGCACTGGCTGTCTGGGATTTCCTTTTAAAGTGCTGTGTAAGTGAGAGGGCAAAGCTGGTCCTCTGTCCATTAGAGCAGAACCACTATCCTTCACCTGACAAAGTTTGGGAAAGGACACGGATGTTTCCAGTCTACTTCATAGAGTTCAACCTAGCTTCGCCTTGGGAGCCCAAGTTTTGTGTTTGAAGAGTGGATGTGAGGGGTAAATGGGACGGGGGTGATGGGCCGGTGGGGGTCTGTATGAGCGGACACGGATGCGGGGATGTGAATAGATGGTCTAAAATAAGAAGTAGCCCCTTGGTCAGAGTCGTGGCAGATGGAGGCTCAAAGAATGAAATGATGCCAGCATTCTTTGTGCAGTCTGGTGCCAGCAGTGCACTCGATGGACCGCTTGAGACCAGGGTACGGCCGATGTGATAAGACAGCTGCCTTAGCCTAACCTCTACAAGGTCATTTTGGCCAGAGTAGGGCATCGCGCTGCTGAGGGGAGGCACCCTGAATCCACACGAAGACGGATGAGTTGAAAGTGAAACGAGTCATGATTTTTTAACTGCGGAACTTGAAAGATGTGCTGTCAAAGAAGCATTATTAACGTTTGCACAATTTGTAGAGAGTTCTCTTATGTGAGGGTGGCAAGAAGTTGTATTGGTTGTGAAAGTTTTAAACATTAGCACCCTGTTTCTGAACTATGTTTTAAATGAGCTACCCAGTATATCAAAGCAAAAATTAGCATGGAGAAAGTTTGGAGGTGCTAATGACTTTGACTGTCCCTGTGGAAAGGCTTACTGTTCCAGAGAAGTTGTAGAGTGTGTGTGTGTGTGTGTGTCTGTGTGTGTGTATGTGTGTGTGTGTGTGTGTGTGTCTGTCTCTGTCTGCGTTACGGAGCGAGAGCAGAGTGTGATTCACTAGTTAATAAATCATGCCAGATGAGTTTATCATGGAGATACAGAAGCTCCTCTGGGTCCTGAGCTAACAGCAAGTATCTGGGAGCTGGTACAACACATGATGAAATGCCGTTGTCATGTATATCATTTTTATAGCCCCTAACTTTTTACCTTCATTGCTGTCAAAGGGGCAGGATGAGTGACTGTGTATCAAATATCCCAATGTGTTTGCTTTAAGGAGGAGATGGCTGACTTATCAAACCGGAAACATTTTGGCGCATGCACTACATTCACTGCCACAGCACCTTAAAATCAGTTTTTATCAGCTTAATCCGGTTTGATTATCTGCTGGCAACAAATTAACCATTCTTGTTTACTGTAATTGAGTTCTTCAATGAGTACTTGGTAATTCTGCTGAACTTTCTCATCTTTCCTTTCACAGGGGCATTGATAGTATCTCCCCAGTGTGCATTGAAGATGCTCTTATCTTTATGCAGCTGATGCAGCTTGTCATCCATTGGGGAGAGTATTTGGATAATGATCATTAAATTGACTTGATGGGCTCTGACTCGTGACTAAATAAGTAACTTGTAACAGCAGGATTTCGGCATCATGCTCAAATGAGACCTTGATTATGTCAGTAATCTCTCTGTGTAATTTTATTTTGGAATCATATTTCTTGGAAATTAAAAAAAAAAAAAAAAAAAAAAAAAAATCTTGTTTTATTTTGAGGAGACCAAACTCTTTGGAATGACTTTGAAGGCAAGAGCGGGCAGTGCACCATTCCTCCTGCGCTCCTCTCAGGGAATAAAAGTCAGTATAACGGCTATCTCAGCTAATGACTTGGGAGAACAAACCTTGGTCTCTTAACATCTAAGACTTATTATTTTTAGCTCTGGCCAATGCTAAGCTTATCCCTCTTACAGGCAGCACGTTTTGTGATATCAGATGTGGAAATTAAAGCTAAATGACTTAAGGGGAAGATTGCCCACACTGCAAGTAGGCTACTCTGACCTTCAATAAAGCTAAGCTTGACATGCCTATTTCTCCCCTTTTTTGCTCAAGTCTTTTCAGATCAGCGGGCTTGTAACATGATGGCTTGGTATTAACTGCCATCAGTTTCCTACATTTCTCCAAGGTCCATTTTTTTTTCTTTTTTTTGCTGGAATTCATAGGACTTTCCCTCAGATGACATGCTTCAAATTGCCCTTTCTTTCCCCCTTAAATGTTTCAACTTGATGCGTTCTGTTTCATATTAACCTTTCACCACAAATAATTTAAAATGAACTATTGAACTATTGAATGATAGTCATTCCACACAAATTTTCAGTTGATTAGTATTTAGCAAAAAGGTCATGTATTAGAAACAGCACAATATATATAGACTCAAGAGTAAAAAGGCCTCCACTGTTTCATCTGCTGTTTATTTATTCAGGCTATCTGTTTTTTTTTTTTTTTTAATCACCCTAACCAGCATCTTGAATGTAGAGATGTAAAGCATATTTTTGAGTTGCTTTACAGGGGGCGTGTGTCCTTAATTACACTCTGGCGTTTTGCACGGCTTAACATGCAGGGAACAGTTACATAAAAGCAAACCACAACACTGTTTTGTAAGTTTCAATTTCCTGTTTTTGTTTTTGTTTTTTTTAGCTTTTTCTTTAGGTCCACTCAGGTGTGGTTGAAAAACTGAGACATTAAGATTTTAAATGGATTGCTGTAACATGTGTGACCCTTTTCATACACTCCTAACTCTAAACCCCACTTTGAAATCTCATTTAAAAGTTACCTTTTGTAAGACTTGTTGGGTGTATTTACTGGCAGTTTATTTTGTATTTTGTAACACCTCAGTGGGTGGACTGGATGTACTATTTTGAGTTTTTAATTTTTAATTTTTTTTTCCTAAATATGCCCACTCTCACCTCTGTGCCTTCTGGTTCGCAGAAAAGCTCAGAGCTTCAAAGTTCCTGCCAATGTTTTTGACTCCTTCTAGTAATGAGATGAAGTACAGTACATAAGGGGAAGAACTCTCAAGATGCTTTTTCAGGGGGCTTTGGAATACATTTGGTAAAATGTTTATGATGCCAAAGACCAGGGCTGGCTTCTCATTAGCTGATCTACCCGTTGCAAGTGTTAGAGCGACATTAGTCTTTTGGGTTAATCTTCAAACGTTCCCATATTTATACCCATCAAATACCAGTGACTGCCTGCGACACCCTTGTGTGCATTCGGGGAACTTGCTTAGTTAAACGCCGCTGAATAAATGCAGAAATGTGAGCTAAACTTGACAAGATCAAACACAGTGGTGAATGTACAGACGCTGGCCAGTGTTCTAAGTGTGCTGCATTATTCATGTTCTCCAACATGGGGTTCCTAATGAGAGTCTGGTGGCTGTTTTTGGAGTTGGAGTCATGGAAATCAGTGTGACCCATACTTCAGTCTGTGGACAAAGCTTTGCGTTTGTGGCGAAGTGAAAGTGGAATTAAAGGCCAACCAAGTTCATCAGCACTCCAATTTAGAAGTTTTGATTCAACTTCCAGAAATCATTCACATTCATCGCAGCCTCATGTCTTTTAAGTCCTGTCTGTTTTATAATTTTTGCCTTTACACTCATAAGTCATTCTTTTAAATGTAATGTAACATCAGAATAGGGGATGATGATGATAATTAATGTCAGAAATAAGAATGTTCTGCAGTTTTCCTCAACAGTGATGCTTAGTTTTTCCAAGCATCAATTTTTTTTTTTTCCACTTAAAAACTTTTCTTAACAGCATAATAGGCCATGATATGCTGTAGATTTGACACTCCCTCCAGAGGGTTGCTCTCACATCAAGCAGCTAGGGCCTGTGGTTAAATGCAAAATTTACTGCTAGCATTGTAATAAGCCAGTGCAACAAAATAAGGATTATCACCCTGCGGCGTGCTGGTTCAGTAGGAGGACGCTGAACCAAAGGCTGAGCATCCATCCTATTAACACCACATATCCCTTGAAGAGTAAGCAGCAGGCTGCAGCCGAGCATGTTGTCTTCATCCTCGAATCAGAAATGGCAATAACATATTCAGACTGAAGGGCCTCAATTAGACACTTTAAAACTCTGTGTAATTGGTGTCTTTCTGCAGATTGCCTGTGGATATGTAGTGCTCAAATTAACACAGCCCAACTATATGTCTGTTATGCTGTGATTGTCATACAGTCTGGTGGCGGTAAGGTAACGGGAGAGACGCTGTGCCATCAGGCACCTCTGCTCTGAGGTCCTGTATATGTTTCTCCAACCTGTTAAACTGTAGTCACGTATCGAAGGATTTTTTTTTCCTTAAAAGCTTTTAGATTTAATTGTCAGAAAACTTTATCATAAGGGCTGTAACTAACAACAGTTTTCATCATCAAATAATTGATCAATTATTCTCTCTAATTAACCATTCATATAGTAAATAGTAATAAAAACCATCCTAAAATTGTTTATTCACATCCATTATATTATATTGCATTATATTCATATCCAAAATGTATTTACCGCTTTTGCCTTTTTTCCTCTGGATACCAATACATTAAAATCACTTTAAATCCACCCTGCTCTTGAATGTCAATTTAAATTATCACTAGATCTCACCATTAGTTTGAACTGCTGCAATTATGTTTCCTCAGCCTTTACTTTAGATGAGTTTTCATCATAGTGCGAGCCCAGGCCTGTCTTAATGCTTGCTGCTTTGTGTTTACTTCCTGTTTAATAGAATGATTGTATTAATGAATAAACCACAAAGCCTAGGTGTAGAGGTAGACATTCACAGTTGGTGTAGAGGCAGAAGTGACTCATTTCCCTGTAGGGGAGAAAATGATTTTGGCATCCCAGGTGTTATTTAACATGCGATCACCAGTTACGACACTGATGGAGACCTTTGGGGGAAAAAAAATCAGTTTAAAAGAATCAATAGTAGAGACTCTGAAAGCTGGGAAAAAGGTTTGGTTTTGGCCTCAGTAACAATTAGTGTTACTGCCAAGTTACTGTAAGTGCCTGACCTTTCTATTATTCTAACAGTATCCATGAGCACCTAGCTACAGAATGAAAACATCCTGGTCTTAGCAGTCAGAACTATTTCCTCTGTCAGTATTAGCTCTATAGCAGCCCCTTGTCGCTTCACTGCGACTATGTAGACAGGCCTGACTGCTCTCCAATCCAAACATGTCAGCTTCGCCGTGTCTTTTCCGCAGGCACAAGCAGCCCTCTGTTAGTCACTAAGGAACAAACACATGCGTACAGCAAAGGAAAGCCCCAACCTCCGCCTCCAGAGTGTGAGTCCTCTCAGTTTAAAGAGCACCTCAGCGTGGCTACTAGACCCTCCCAGGAGGGACCTGGTTAGTGGCCAATACCTGCAGAGTCCACCAGACTCCCACCAGAGCCCCGCAGCTGGTGGCTGATGGGCTATGTGAGAGGGCTTGTCACACTCACCGTGGTTAAGGAGCCGCTGGGGGTCCAGATGAGGCGGGGGCCTCTGCCCATGGATCAGACGCTGGCCTCTCTCCCTCTCTGTGCCTTCATGCTGGCAACCTCATGAATGTTTCAGCGAAGTGCTGTGAGGTCTGCCTGGAGAACCTGGCCTAATCCTGCACTCCTCGAGCCATGCTGCTTCACCTTGCCACAGAGACACTGCTTCTCATCAAGGGGGGCTGAGATGTGGTCAAGCAGATGCAGATATTGAACTTCCTGAGGTTTGCTTTGGTCTCTTCCCCCTAGTGTATACAGAGGCAGGTGGGATTAGAGCACTCGGGCATCCAGCCCTCTCTCTCTCTCTGAGTGTTAACAATCCCCGTATCAAAATCCTGTCAGCGCAGTGCTTTGTGTCTTCCATTAGCATTTTGTTGTGGTGTGCATCTTGAATGGCTCAATACACTTCTAGAACTGCTCAGTCTGGCAGGCGTCTAAAAAAGGCGATACGTTCAATACTAATGAGGCAGCGTTCATACTAAAACTGCATTGGCACTTTTGTCACTTGACAATTATGCTTCCTGACCTCATTTATTTGAATCATGACAAGTGGTTTGCTGTAGACAAACTGATGTGAGTAATCATACACATTGGAGAAAAAACATTTGCCTTTTATTTCCTTACCAGTTCTGGAAAACAGCCATTACAGATTCAGTACACAGTTATTGTATTGTGGCATTCGAATGTTACTCATGCACAGTCAGCAGGGGTGTCTCTTTTTCTCCCTGTGGCCATTGACTTCAGCTTGTAAGCTTCCTGTTTCCGATAATTAAAGGTGAAGTGTGTGTGCAAGTGTTTGTGTGTGTGTGTAAATGAAAGGGTTGCTAGATCACGAGTGTGTTGTTCGACTATAGACTCTCCTGTGTGAATGCAGTTGTGGCCTTTGCCCTGTAGAAAGCGCTGGCTGCTGCTGCTGCCCACTCGCTGACTAAGTAAAGGCTACATTTGCATAATTATCTGTTTAATTGGTGGGCTACTGCCAGAATATGGTCCCTTTTTTTTTTTTTCGTAAGCTGTGGAGTCCACACTAAATTTGTTACAAAGATATGGGGGTAGAGATTACAAAGCAAGCAAACTGCCAGCTCATGGCTTTCTTCTGCTTAACCTGATAATCGTTTGTGCTCATAAACACTCTCCTGCCCACGCACATTTTTGTGAGATAATTTGCCAAATGATTTTAAAACAACCACGTTGCTCTGAAGTGACAAGAGTGTCCGCTATGATTAGGGACGTTATCGTGTTACTGAAAATAAAATATGAGTTTTAGGAGGAGAAAGGAGTTAAGTAACATTTACTGTACTACTAAGTGCAGTTAAATATTATTTCAGTGCCAGCGGCATCTCGCTCGGGGCGTGTAAGGCAGCTAACTAATACAAGTTGTTGACATGAATAGTAATAATTAAGAATAGATATGAACTTTTTAATTGTTGCGACGGTGGTTGTCTCTCTGCTGAATGAGCAACACATGATGGGGTCCCATCTGTGTTTTACAGTCCAGTGACAGTGGAAAGGCATTAGTGCCCCCTCCACCCCCCTTTTCCGAACCCCCCCCCCCCGTCCTGTTTTCATCTCCCAGGCTTCAGCTGCGGCCCTGTGAAATGCTCCACTACTGAACAATTAACTGAGAGACTATGATTCATGTAATTAATATTTTGTGCAGTAGAAGTGGAAGAAGGATTGAAAAAAAAAAAACATAAAGCTAATTTTAATTGAATCAATCCTTGGGAACAGGTCAGAGGCGCAAGATGAATTTATCTCCGCTATTCGAATCCCATTGGCTGGTACAGATGTAAAGGTGTGCCTATGATTTGTTTTTCTGAATAATGTTGTGGACACTCTGAACCTCCCTCTGAGAGACGGTATTCAAGTATGCACTTAATCTTTTCTCCTCATGCTGGCCTCGGTGTAGTGGGAAATGCAGTATTTAGGAGGAACTATGTGAGAGACTGTTGAATCAGTAACTTTGTTCCGTATGAGCTCTGCAGGGTGTTGTGCTTTGGCATACAGTCTCAGTTTCTCTCAGTGGTGAAGCTTGCGATCACTCTGTGTGTAGGCTATCAGTGGTGGGTAGAGGGCTCCTTTGAAACTGACTATAGTACGAGTGTTTGTGCCCACTACTGCTGCATTTGCTGCGCTGGGCAGCCTCTGATCAGCCTGAGCCTTGCCTGCAGAGAGCTGGCGCAGCCTCCAATCCTATTCTATGTTCAAAGGTAAAGCAGACCTCTCATAGGCCCTGTCTTTGATGTGCTCTTCGACACCAGAGTCATATCTCTGCCACTGCACATCTCCTGGCAGACGACAAGAGCCAGTCCGAGGGAAAGAGGGGGGAAAAAAAAAACCTTAATTTGCAAGACACAATGCATTTTTACAGACATGGTTCATATTCAATTGCAGGCCTGTTTCTTGAGCCTGTTGGTATTATTTACGAGAAGAGCGCAACAACGGCAGCACAAAGTGGAGAATTAAAAGGGCTGCTGCATTTAAGCCTCCAGTGCTGGTTGGTGGAGAAGCTGAGCCTGGATTAGCAGTAGAACAATGGTTCCCTCACAATGAGCATCCTCCATATAGCACATGACTGTATCTGCTGCAGATGGAAGGCTCACCTATAAGCATCCGAATGAGACTGAATTTACTGTGTTTGTTCATCGGTCTATTGCCATATGTATCATTTAGTCTGATATATTGTTCCTAGCCAAATTCCCCTACACCCAGGTTGCAGATCTGCCGTGGTGTTTAAATTAGCTGACTATAATGCAAATGATCTCAACAAGGGGTTAAATTTAACATCTTCCTGCTTGTTATGCAGTTTGCCCAAGACACAGCATAGAACGAGTGAAATCAAATGCATTTTGGCGCAAGAGGTATATGACCACCGTAACATCTCCTAGGAGCATCTGTCTTAATGATTTATAACGCCACAAAGACCTCTGAGAATTAGCAGTTGAGGGTGATATTCACGCCGTCGTTTCAGTGTTGCAAATGAGTGTCCCATGGATGCCTAATAGGAGGAAGAGCGGCTGAGAAAAGTGAAGAGATGCCCCTTTGCCGGCTTCATCGGGAAAACGATACCGCTTTTGAGAAAAGGGATTAAATTCCCTTGTTTCTAGTTTACTGAGGAGACAGCCTAAACACTTTGGTTTGGTTTTCTGAGCTATCACCTCAGCCACGAGTTTGAGTAACTTGAGCTTTGAGCTCGCAAAGAGTGAGTCAGTGTTCAAGGTTTATTTATTATTGGTTGTCATGAAAACAAAGCAGCAGCAGTGGAATAGACATCTTTGCACAGGGGGACACACCCACGTCACAGTTCAGCTTGGAAGAAAGTCAGCCGTGATTGTACAGTGGTGATGAATACTCTGTAGATTAATTCACATCTGTCCTTCCAATCAGTGGATTTCACTTTCTGATTCCTCAGGGTAATATATTCTCAGGCTTTGCATACAGAGTAATCAGGGTGGGTGTCAGTTTTCATCTACACCATACTCATTGTAGATGCTTACCTTGCTTTCTGTTAGACAAGTTGTTACGTTGGGCTTGTCTAAAGGCCCGATCATCACAAAGGGGATTTTGAAAGAGGGAGAGATTTGCTGCATGCCACACCCGTGCTCTTTGGTGAAGTGCCAAAAAGTACAGTTTTGATGTGGAAAAACACCTTGAAAAGCAGCAGTTAATCCTCCGTGATAAGCTCTTTGTCAGCTGTTCATGTTACAGCAACAGTCAAGAGATTCCAATCCTTACACACACACACACACACACACACACACACACACACACACACACACACACGCCATAGTCAGGATTATATCAGGTTTTGTTTGCACATTGGACACAAGATTGAAATAGATCCTTCTGAATGAAATGGTCTTTACCAAGATGGATGCTTGAGTTGAAATAGCTTCCATTTCATCTCAGGAATCATGTGTTACACTACTTGGTGGCTATGCAATTTCAGGATCGTACGTGTGCAGTTTAACAACCCCTTGGTGTGATGTCATATCATTGCTGTTTGCACCCAGACGTCATTCTTACGTTTGTTAAATATTTTCTGTCAGAACTCATGTTCAGATAGTCGAAGCGTTGCCCATCTGTGCTGGTCACCGCCGCCCCCAGTATGCAGAGTGCACTGGTGCAGCGCAGCATTGTGTTTCAACGTTTACAATGGCAGACAAACAGTATCATACCAAATAGCCTTCAGGCATTTATCTCATAAAATAAGTCAATTTGCATCTTGCTGTGGCTGCTAGCATAAATGCGATACTGACAATAACCTGACACTTGTTCATTTGCTATGTGCCAACGGTCGTGATTGCACATCCCTTAACAGCCTAAATCAGTAGTAATCTACAGTTTGTGCATTGAGGTGTGAGAATGTGCCATGCACCTGAAAGACTTTGGTGCTCTTTTATCTGCTGCGATGTGGTCTGGTTGAAACAGTGCCTGATTGGGTTGCCTTTTAAAAATCACTTAATGCCAAAGTGAGGTCACTGCAGGAAAAATGCCACGTTTAGTCAGTTTCCTGTGTGTTCTGCAATGCTACAGATGTGGAATCACCACATCAAAAGACAAAATCCTCTGCCTGCCAGTGGCCAGCAACTTCGTCAGGCTCTTTTGCAGAAATGGGATGACATCATAGACTTTATAAAAATATGGGTGTAGTGTCTGTGAAGTCGCTCGTACCTTTCTGAATGGATTTGCTTCCATGTTTGTTTGTTATCAGAGTCAGAAATACCACAAAGCAACGATGTCTGAGGAGAGCTGACGTGTTACAGCTGACTGTTGTGCACCTGTCAGTCAAGCACACACCCTCAGTGCACCCAAAAACACACCTCTGTTTAATTTTTAAGCTGCACTAGCTGTTGTAATCAATAGTTTTTTGTTATCCATGGATCAAATGATTACTTGTAACCTGAAAGGATGACAAAGTAACAGAGAATTAATCACCTCGCTCTGAAGTTCCCCTCAGTTCTATGGAGCAATTTAGCATCTTTTAACTCACTGTATCGGTTTCACAGCCCTCAGCTTTACTTTGGTTCACTCTCACCACTCACATCAAACTTGTTTCCAGCCACAGCAAGCAGTTGTTTTCATTAACCCTCTCCCTCACTACCTGCCCCGCACCAAAGGACAGACAAAGTTTGTGACTAGCTGGTGAACATAGTAGATTTCTACAGTGCAGACCAAAACCAGAGCTAAAAGGAGGTGACTATTGGACTTGAATTCAACTGTTGTATAGAAACACTTTTCCCATGTTTCTCAGTCTCTGCTGGATGTATGTATAGCATTATTTGCTAACATGCTTGCAGTTTCAACTTTATAAAGTGATTTTTATATCAGGGTTAAGTTTTACAGCTTGGTCTGCTGGTGCAGAGTGGCCCAAAAAAAATCTATTATTGCAGCTTTAATATCTTCGCAGTGTAGCAGTGATCTTCAAAATTGCCCACAACACACACAGTGGCAGAATATTACAACTAGAAATACTTATTTCATGGTTTTAGGGAGATGTTGAGGGATTTTTTTTAGCTGACCTCAGTAGAGTCAGACTTTTCTGAGAGCCAGAACCTAGTGGCCACGAAATGAAGCATTGGCTATATGCGCCGCTGTAGCCCAGCACAGGTAGCTCCAAGAAAGTTGTAAAGGACTTTGGGCATGAAGGGTATAACCTCAGTCCAACAAAGAGCATTGCACTTCTTTTCAACATAAGTGAATATTAACTTCGCTTCCTCTCTTCCTCTCTTTGCAGTTTCCCAAGATTTCCAGCTTGCCCAGTTTAGTATACAGGGCTTTAAAAAAAAAAATGTCTTTGTTTATTTTCTTGATGCATCCAAAACGGTGATAGAAATGACATACGCAGGTGTAGAATTTGTTCAGTGATCAAATGTATTGACTTACCAGCTTGCCTTTGTATGCTCAGCAATCATCATAACAGCAAATAATGTGAAAAGTTACCCCTCTACTGCATCTCCTCCATCTATTTTATTACCTTATAATCTCCTGGACAGAGTGGAGCTTTGCAGCGACCAGCGCATTTAAACCCTTTGGAACCAATTGTAGGAGAAAGGCTGTCTTGGGATGCCCTCAGTGGAGAGCAGCTAGGCTCATTAGTTAAATCCCCACCGTGGGCTAATACAGCCCTCTAGGAGCGAAGGAGAGAGGGGGAGAGAAGAAGACATTTCTTTGACTCCTTCTCAGGGGTTTCTTTCCCACATTTTCTTGCATGCATCAGCAGCTAAGAAGGTGATGCACGTCGCCAGTTTTGAAGCTGCCTTCAGCGTTCTATTGAAGCCCTTTATTTGGGGTTTCACAGAGCTGGGTGTTTTGCTGGTGGTCAGATTTGATGAATATATCTCCATCAAATCACAGATGTTGTTATGGTGTTTAATACTGTGAAAAATACACCATTAAAAAAATAAATAAATAAAAAAGTTCTTCCCATGAACTTCACACTTTAAGAAGGTCCGGTCTGGCCCAGTGGATTTCTGACAATGAACAGAATACCCCAAAGGTTCTTCAAAACGTGGTGTACACATTCATGCAATTTGACCTTTTCCATTAGTAAGTGAGAGTAAAACTCTTGTTTTGTTCATAATGATTGGGGAACTGGAGGCCACAATGCAGGCAGGTCCCCACTTAACCAGAATTTATCTTTTTGGCAGTAAGAGGAGGGGTTTTGAGTGCTGTTATCTATGGCCTCCCCCTTGAACAAGTAAACAGCCCATTTATTATTAACTCAGGTTTAAGGTAGAGCATTAATCCTCTCTGACAGTTTGCCTACTTGTTAAGGCAGCCAGTTCTTCCTCCACAGCAGATGGCTTTCAGCTGCTGTTGCTCTACTACGCAGCCCCACTAGATAAGAGCCGAGAACCCTCCAAAGTTTGTGCTGCATTGTCTCGTTCTGCAATGAGTTAATGTAAAGCAATTACACTTATCGGTTTTAAAGGTGTAACTGTTGGTTAATATCGAGATACTGAGGAGGCTGTTCATCAAAGTGCCCTGTCACATGTGTAATTTATTTTGGGGGATTTTGAACAGTCTCTCACAGATATTTCATCTCCAGCTGATTCAGCAGCATCTGATTTTTGGTCAATTGAAATGTTCACTCCTAATACACTTCATCATAAATTTCAGACGCTGGAATTGGCCGTGGTGCTCTCCCATTGGATGACATAAAGTTTGGCCCTTTCTTCACTTTCCCTGTTGCTGTTGATAATTGCACAAGAGCTCCCGTAGAGCCAGCTGTGTCCTGGATTGAACTCGCAAACTGAGTCACCCTGACACTGGCTTGTCTGCTTTCCCTTCTACTTGTCTGCACAAAATCCCTTTTACAGCAGGACAGTAGAATGACGTCTGTGGGCCTCAACAATTCAGCTGGGTTGTTTATTAAAGATACATGCTGTGTCTCATGTTGTCCTCAGTACAAGGGAGATAACCTTTCTAGCCCTGCTCCCCTGTTCTCATTCAACCCTACACTTCACCAGTAATGTAAATACTGGCTGAATGTTTGTGCTTACAGGGCTGATTTTATGGTTGAAATGAGGCAGTTTTGTGTAGAACATGAGGGATGCCCTTCTATTTTTTTCAGTAAGTATGCCTTGGAATCAAAACCGGGAAATTCTATCAGTAGGCAGGTTAAAAAGGCAGTGCCGACTTTAGTACATTGAAGAAGGGGATATCTGTTTGCTCTCCATCAACACTGTAGCACATGAATCAATGGAAGCCTGTGGGAATCAAGTATGAAGCTGGGAGAAAAAGAGGAAGGGAGTACTTTCCGACTTGAAGGCCCTGTCCCTTTTTTGAGTAGTGGTAGCACTCCCTGTGTGACAGTGCAAGTCTTCTGCGAGGAGAAAAAAGGTCCCCCTTTTTTGCCTGTAAGAGTGAAGACAGAACTGACAGCAGAGCTAATACTAATAGTTTATAGCTTTGAACTAAAGACAGGCACACCAAATATCTATGAGCTATAGTGTGTCTCGTCTTCAGCTTCAACATCTGGCTCGCAGTTTTTCCAGTATTCAGTTTACTTTAATGACAAAAAGCACAAAGAAAAATGATCAAAATGTGACACGCGCAGGGACATTAAAACAATTTTATTCCCACTTGATACAGCCTAGCAAGCCTTGCTATTGTTGAATATGCAAGTTAAATTAACTGAATGTAATAAAAGTACCCAGTTACGGTATTTCTCTGGAATATCTACATACTTTTTTTCCCAGAGAATCTATAGGTTTTTTTTGTAATCTCAAACAGGGTGCACAGCAGTAGGACTGGTGTAAAGAAACTGTTTGATTTTAATGAACGCAGCTCTAATTCCCTCTTCATCGTGGGTTATGAAGGGGGAAATGTATCCGACCGCTGCTGAGATAAATCAGCAGGCATAAAGAGACGCATGAATTACGACATGAAGATAATTCTGTCATTCTTTCGGCTGTTTCACGCATTAATTTCTGCTCTGTTGGTTTTAGAGAAAGAACGTGAATGTTACACAATAGAGTATCGGGTTCAATTAAGCAACTTTTTCCAACTGAAATGTACTTTCTCTAAGCCACTAAAACACTTCAATACTGCCGTATTCAGCATTCATGCCATGGCAAATATAGAGGATTGTCTTGTACAAACAGTTTTGCCCAAAATTGGGTCTTTTCCAAGATTGGAAGTTATCCATTCAGAAGTGCCTTGGTATTGCGAGCACACGGAGAAGGAAAGGAAAGATTTGTTGGAATCACCAGCTATCCAAATGAAATGGAATATCTTATTTTGTGGGCATGCTTAATTTGGATTAACCATATGAAAGCAATTAAACAGAGGCTTCCATTTACAGGATGACGGGAACAGAAAATGTCAATTTAACTGTTACCACTGGAAAGTATGAAATAAGACTGAGAGCCCTGTAACCACACTGTGCTCCTCTTCCAGTGTAGTGTGTGTGTGTGTGTGTCAGTCTGAAGCTGTCTGCCCCTGCCTACACACAACACACACTCCACTCTGATGTCACCAGCAAGGTCACGTAGAAGGCACTCCATCCTTCGGCTCATTCAGCTCCAGGTTTTACCCCACCCCCCGGCAGACAGACCCACACTCCACAGCCAGTGAGCGGATGAGTGTGCTTGTGCGAGAACCGGAATCTGCATGAGTGTATACACAATAAATGTGTCACAGTGACTTTGTGTGTGCAGGCAAGACAAAGACTGTTTACATGCACACCAGCTCGCACCGACATCTAATGATGTTACTCATAACCTCACTCTGAATAAAAGGAATCAAAATAATTGTATTTGTTATGTTCTAACTGGTTTAAGTAAAGAGGCAAGTAGGAAAGCTAAAACTGCAGCGTGGTAAATGTGTGCTGCTGTTGTGCTCCACAGGCGGCACATTTCCTCATCATCACCTCAGATTCACCTCAGCTCTTCAGTCAGACCAGACGTCTGAGAGGCAACGACATGAGGGGCACCTGCAGACGTTAAAAAAAAAAAAAAAAAAAAAACTGCAGGAAGCAACACATGAACAATAAATTACCAGTAAATGGTAGGGGTGCAACAAACAAGTAAATCATTTTAGTTTTAACAGTAAATTTTAATCAATTAAAAATGCCCATCACAGATTGCAAGACTTTAATACACATCTGAAGAAAAAGTTTTACATATGCAGCAGTGATTGAAATGTGGGGTTGACTAATCACTGCCTCACTGTTATGTACAGTACTAAGCACTGTCAGTGTAGGTGCCTGATAATGGTGTGATCCTGTGTATAGATGTGTAAAGCAGCAGTGAGCTTGGTTGTGCCCATCTAACACATGGGAACAACAATGGTAGGAAACAGCAAGGCTAAACAGGTAGCGTGGTGGATATTATCCTTTTTTTGTTACTACTTTAAAACTTATATAACGAAGTGCTTCGAGGGTGGAATTATTTACTTAGTTTTTAAATATTGTTTGTTATTGTGTTGCAGGGTGCTCCAGGGTGCCCTAACATGATGGGGCTTTGGAGTTAATGTACCTTTCTTGCCATAAAAAAAAAATAGAAAAGCTCCTATCCTGCAGGTGAAAATAAATGTATATGACATCATACTGCATTTCAAATTACACATACAGAATATTATAAAGATCAAAAAGGCTAAAAATACCAATATGACAATAAGGTGAAGGATCATTAATATGTACATTTTAACAACTTAAATTTACTACAGAATATTCTTCTTTTATTGCTCAAAACCTTAATACGAAAGATTTTAGTTCTGGGAGTTTAAACATCTTATGCTCTGCAAAGACATAGTAGTGTTCTTCAGCTCTTGCAGCTTACTCACCCAAATCAGCACTCTATAGCTACTGAGTGCATTAGAGAGTCAGTTGTACACGTGTGAATGTGTCAGGAGAGATAGAGGCTGAATTTGTGAGGCAGAGTGCATAAATGTGTGACACCAAGTGTTGAGCGTACATGTGTGAGAGTGAAAAGGTAGAGAGGATGCATGTGTTTCAGTGTCAGTGCAAGACCATCTGCGCATGTGTGTACATACTTGTCTGTATACAGTATTGTGTGTGTGTGTGTGTGTGTGTGTGTGTGTGTGTGTGTGTGTGTGTGTGTGTGTGTGTGTGTGTGTGCGCGCGTGTGCGTGTGTGTGTGTGTGTGTGTGTGTGTGTGTGTGTGTGTGTGTGTGTGTGTGTGTGTGTGTGTGTGTGGCCTGCTCTACACTGCGCTGGGGGCCAAAACACTAGAGATTGCTTTGATCTGGATTCTCTGTGTCTCGTCCAATCACAATCATGTCACCGGCTCCCCACGGCAGGAGCGACTCATTCATGGTGCAGAGAGGAGACCCTCCTGCATGTTATTACTTTATATACACTTCATTTTACAAGAACTATGTTCACAAAATGGCTTCATCCATAACCCAGAGAAGCCTCACAATACTGATGGACAAGAGGATTTTACAGTCACTGGCAGGGATGAGACTCACAACCAGATGTGTTTATTTTTAGGAACAATGGCAATGGTGAATTTGATAGTAAAGGCAATAAACCAAGAACAATATCAGAAAAGTTGAGGATTGGGCCATTTAGAGTAGAGGCATGTTAACTAGTTCTAAGAAACTGGTAGAGAGCCTTGCACCACCTACAACAATTAAATTTTTATTTCCAGTTGACACAGGTCTTTTTGAAATCTGTCCTGCACCAGTCATAGATGGTTTATGCACATTTTAAATATTTTCTTTATTTTAATTTTGAAAAAGGCTTGTAATGCAAGAGACAATACGAATCTTGACTGCAGGCTGCAAGAATGAGTTTTTACCCACACTCAAAACACATTAGACCAAAATAACTGCCTCGATGTGAAAGCACAGAGCAGTATTTGTTTAGATGGCTCTTAAAGTTAGATGAAAAGACAATGCAATCAAAATGGATTAGAGAATTTAATGTGTCTTCCTTCTGGCTGTTTTGAAGCTACAGCGGTGCTAAAGATTTCTTTTAGTCCAGCTATGAACTGTATATGAAAACAGTATGGATATTGCCCCATGGGTGTAGCCTGTGAGCATAAAAAGAAAGACGTCTCAACGCAATTATGGTAATTGTACACTGACTTTAACTCAACAAAATGCTAGGGAGAAGGAATAGCAGTAACTTAAAAGTAACGTTCATGTTTAATTTGTTTGACATGACTTTTAAAGTTTAAGTTGAACACCATCCTATATGCTATATAACACTGTAATGCCAATTTCTTATTGCCTTGAAGCTGGAAAATGGTGGAGCCGCCAAGTGCAATTCCATGGACCAGTCTTCATGAGCATTTTCAATTTCCAATTCCAAGAAACTTGGAAACGCTGAAAAATTTTAAAAGGAGGTTGAAATATAGTAAAAAAAAAGATTTTCACTTGGCTGAGTCAGGGAAAAGTACAGGTGGTGTACTGGTTAAAAGAAAATGTGACAAACAACAATGGAAATAGGGAATAAACCATGATGTGCACCACCAGTCAGAAGTTTTAGAACAACCCAGTTTTCCCAGTTTTTATCGACATTTAAACTGCCCAAGGGGGAAGAAAAAGTTTTACTAAAAACTGAAAATCATGTAGATTTACCAGAAAACGGGCCTAAAATGGGATTAAGAATTTGGTTAGCTTACAACTTTCCTGCAGGAAATTGAAGTGAATGAAGCCTTGCAAGTTAATGCAAACAATTCCTACAGGTCCCCCAGCCTTTGCTGATCACTTTCGAATCCTCTGTCTGTAAAAAGACTTGAGTGTTGTAACTTGGCTACTGTTGTCTTGACACTGCCAGTCTAACTGCGACTAAACTTAATGTTAACATTAGCCCCTAATGGTTCTATTTTCTTTATGCTAACATAATATTAACAGGACTAATACTTTCATAACCACAAGGTAATTAAATGATTAGCTTCTGAATTTGTTTTGGAACGTGAGACTAATTTAACAGTGTAGACATTTAGCTAAAATGAACCTACGTTACCTAAGATGCAGTTAAACAGAACTGAAACTAACTTGTGACAGTTTTTCTTTTGGTTGTTGTAGTCGTAAAATCATTTTGTAAATGTTATATTTAAGCCTTTTCAAATCAGACCACCAACATCTATTGTATAGATGTTAGAGCAAAAACCCACATTCATTTTTAAAAACTAATTCGATAGCTATGACTTTTCTTTTAAAGCCGATAAAACTTGCAGTTGCATTTTAATTGATATATGAGCAGTAATGTGATCTTTATTTGGATAAAGCACAACAGTCATATTTCCTTTGTCGATTGTCACTTGGCTTCTGAAATTATATATTTTCTTGAATCCAGGCAGAAGAGTAATAGTGGAGTCCAGAGAGTGACAACCTGGCAGAAAGACAGATTTGTTGATAAGAGGCGTTGACACTGAGTGATGGGTAGCAAAATTGTCTGCTCCCATTACCTTTTGGAATTGAAATACATGTTGTGTCACATCATTTGTATTCATGGCAACTGTAACTCTTACTCAACATAAAAAAAAACCCCAATAAATTTTACATTACCTGACATTGATTAGTGGAAAGAAAAGTGATTATAACAGAAATCCATGGCAGGCAACCTTTACTAGACCTAAATCGACACTAAGTCAGATAATCTAAGGGATAGCAATGCAGAAACATAATCACATAACTTTCAGTGCAAACATAATAATGTATATAATTTGGGCTTTTATTATTCAGTTATTTAAAGGACATTATATGATTGTACATTCGGTAAATGAATCTATTAACACTGTTTATATATTTATATATAATATTAAGCTGTGAATCACCTCATCGGTTGGTGTTTAATTTTCCTTTGCACACCCAGCTAAAGCTGATGATGAAACAGCAAAATAAACTGATGCCCTGTCCACGCTCTGCATTAGGCCTTTTTATTGGACTCATATTATATGATCACAGGAGAGCAATAGCCTGGAGCAAATTGATTAGTTCAAAGAGGCAGTGGGTAAAAGAAAATAAAATCTCCATTCACATGGCTGCTTGTTGCCAGAGACGGGGACTTAGCATAGGACGAACACGGATTGAGCGTTCAGTTCAGTCTAAACACCTGTCTGACAGCAACAGCTTTTGCCCACTAGTGTTTAACACGTAGGGGTAAAGAGCTCAGGAAACGAAAATGCAAATAAAACAATAATGCCTTCTCCCTGCTTTGCAAAACAGAGAGGGCTTGCATCTGTAGGAGGGGTGGGATGTCTAACAAGAACTAATGCTGTTTATGAAAGCAGAGTTTTTGCATCTAATCACAATGTCTATTCCCATGGGCCTGCTAGTTCTTCATGCTTCCCTTCAGACTGGTAGAGCACCTCTCTTCCAGGAGTGCTGTATTTTTAGGATGTTGTGAAGCTTCCTCAGCTGCATACAGAATGAGATGCTCGCCTTCAGGGGGATGTCGAGTTTGAAGATGATGTCCTTTGGATTTGATTAATTCAGTAACGGAGAGAGAAGCTGTCCCTGACTCAAAATAGACTCCCTTTAAATGACTATATTGCTGTTGTTTTCTTACTTTTCACTGTTTGGTCTCTTTGCCACTTATCAGCGTATCACGACAGGAAGCAAATAATAAATTGTAGGGTTATCAGTGAGCCTGGGAGCCTGTTTATGAGTGAATCGGCTTGCGTGCGCATGTATGTTCACATGCATGTGTTTTGCATGAGTGGGGAAGAGTATGCTCAGCTCAGAGAAGCCTGTCGCCTTACTCGTAGAAGTCCCCCCTCCCCCCTACCATGCTGCTCTTGTCTCTGCTGCTGCCACACTTGTCCAGAGCGCAGCCTTCTGAAGTTTACCATCAAGGCATGCCTCTATTCAAACCTGATTCACTTGTAGTTTATTTTGTAGTAGTTTTATTTTTGCTCATGTATTGACATGTTAAAAGAAAACATTAGTTACAGGTTGTACTGAAAAAGACCAGTAGAAAAAAAAAAGCACTGTGGCTGCCAAGGTAGAATGGAGTTAGTCATTTATTTCAGAGTGGTCAGAGGAAAACACCCACACTGAAATAGAAGTCTGTTTGTGGCTGTAGTAAATTGTCTAGCTGAATGAGCCGTTCTGGCTGTAAATAGGAGATTTTGATGTCAACAAAACAGTCCACAGATGTTAAACTGTACACACAGACAGCTAAGCCATTTTTGCAGTAAGCAGTTGTTCACAAGAGCTGTACTGAGCTTTGTAATGGATACACGTCTGATCCGTCTCATTTATCACTGGTTTTAGTTGCATAAAAAAAACGCAAAATGCTACCCCCACTTAATACTAAAAAAAAACCTCACAATTCCCCTGAAAGATTACAGTAAATCTTCAAAAAACCGTGTGTACCAAATCCGGTTGGGCTACAGTATGTCAATCATGTACTTAATATTCTGGCTCATTTAGCATCTTGAAGAGAGATTAATGACATGAACAATCTTTACAACAATCCCCCCAAAGATGAAAGAACTCTCAAACAAAAGCACATGTGCTACAACTTTGATTTAGTGCTTTAATACAATGCTAATTAGATAACATGCAGTGTCTCCTCGTGAAATCTGCTCCCATCGTCTAATTATAACGGCGAGATATGCCACAATGGGACACATGTCTTAAATCAAAGCGGTTGTGTGACAGAGAAGGGTGATCGGGGAGGGAACGCTGACGCCAACGCCGTGTATGGACAGCGTGGACATTGGTTTCATTGTGTCCGTCATATTGTCACAATGCCACCCTATGGCTCTGTCCATAGAGGAGAGGCTGCCGCTGGCGGCCTGGGAGGGCTAATTGTGTGTCTGTATGACTAGTGTGCAGCCGCGGGATGACTAATGAAGAATCCTCAGCTTTTGAACACGTCGTTCACCTCCTTGAGCACTAATTAATGGCTCATTGGAAGAGGACTGAATTTCACCCCAGCCTTTTTCACCTATTATCCACTACTTTAACATAGGCCTCCTCTGCATACTGAGCATGTATTAAAGCAGCCCCAGTAATGTAAAGCCTCCACTGAAAGTCTTCCCGCAAAGTGTGTTTTTCTAATGAATTAAAGATGGCTTCCTTGCTCTCTGGCTGGTAAACACTGCTGTTTGCCGCATAATCAGCATACGGATTTATACAAATTAGTGGCATAGTTAAATTCAAAATTCAGATAATGGTTGAAAGTAAAAGACATTAAAAACAGTGGATCTAGAATCAGATGCAGTCGTGCACTCGCAGCTCTTAATCACTGTCAACTTTTGTACCCGTGCTCCGTCTTATCAGCTGTGAGAAATGATAATACATCCTGTTTTTTGTTTTTTTTTGTTTCATCCTGTGTTTTTGTGACTACAAATCCTTCTTGGGGTGTGTCAGCGTGTGGGCCTCTGTGAACGGGCTTATCTGTAGCAATGGTGACCTTCCGTTGTGCAGGGTTGATATGAGGGCTGTGAGCTGACTGCTGGAGAGAAAATCACAGCTGGGAGTGGAAGAGTAGTTCCTGATCTGACAAAAAACAGCAGCTGATGTGAAAATGGCTCAATTAGGGCAGCCATAAACTTGTTAAGGCCCACGTCGTGCCCGCCAGGGCCAGGGCTTTTTTATTTGCCGCTGCGGTTAATATTGCCTCAGCACATTAAAATGTGCAGTTGATGGGCGCTCAGGAGCCCTAGTTGTGTCAGAGAGTGCTCTCCTGGTGGACACTTAAACAAAGAATGAGCCTACTCCACTCCCTCAGCAAAGGCACAATTACCAATGCTGTTTTTCCTGGGGAGAGAACAAAACATGGTACGGCGCTCAGGCTTTTTCCTACAGGCTAATAGAGGGGTTTCACTCCTTCAGTTATACAGCTGGCAACATGATGTCAGCAGTAAAAATACGCTATCCGGTAGCCACGGGATCAAAGCAATAGTCTTAAATCATGGGTTTTGTCGCTGACAGGCTGTAACAATAAGGGTCCTTTTTCCTCCACGTCTGTCTTCCAAACAACTGAAGTAAGCACACCTTTTTCTCATGCAGAGCCAAGATGTACACAGACAGATGATCACAGTGGCAGTTGGGCAGCCGATAGCGCTATCCTCCGGCTGCTGCCCACGTTTGTGTCTCTGACAATTAGACTCCAGGCTGACAGGAGAGCATGGTTCAGCCACTGTGTTAAGAGACTTTGTCAAATGTGTAGCCCATCAAAATGCACGGGCGGCCCCAGCTGAAGTCAGTCATCCCCTATTAACGATGGCCCTATTAGCTCCTCCCGTGACCTGTGAGCTGGGAAATGAAAGGCGTGGAGGTGCAGTCATTTATATAACCAATGTCAGGGTGCGTCGGACATGGACACCCCTCGTCTCCCTGCGCCTCATCAGCCTCTCTGATCAGATGGGGATGCATAATACATCAGATGGCCAGTAAGTGGAGGAGAGACATTCATCACTGTCCACCTTTCAAATTAGATCTCACAGACGTGGCAATCAGTCAGACGCATCAGTATTCAGCCCTGCCTGAAGGCTCTCCTGCAGAGACATCCCCTCCATTACAGCTTTACAAACCTTACTTTAGTGTAACAACTGCCCTCACCGCATAATCTGTACTTCAAACGATATTGTTTTTCCCCACGTTGGCTTTTACTCCAGTGTGTTAACGTGCCACTGTGATTGTCTGTATAGATTTATGGATATGAGAGACGTCCAGGGGAGTATTTATGTCTTACAAGCTTAACTGTTTAGTTTTGTTTAAGCTTGTCAAAGAGATGAGTAGACCGGCCATATGAAAGCCACGGTTTAGTTGTGTTTCCCAGCTTTCCCCTGGGGATCACAATCTTATTAGAGCATGTATCTGTATTTGGACAAACGCATTTTGGTGCATGCAGCACTGTCTTTAGCTATATTTTGTCTCTTGGAAGATTGTTTACCTATTATTTGTCCGTTAATATTCTCATTGCTGTCTGATCAAACATATACTTAAAGTGACGATCATATACTGTGTTTGATAGAAAAAAAAAATCCACAGCTCGCCTAATTGGAAATGTTCTCTTTTCTTTCCTTATGTTGCTGTCCCATTGATGGTGCCCTCTTTCTTCTATACCTCAGGTAAGGAACTGTTTTTATTTAATCCTTTAATCTGTCCACAGGTCCAACTAATGAAAAGTAATCTAACACTCAGTTCATATCCTGTGTTGGACCAAGTCTGGCAAACTTCACTTTTTCCAATACTAATTTTCAATTAATAGTTTTATTTTTCAGTTTAAATGCTGTTTACATGCATATGCAGTTTTCCTTTTTGTGATATATATACATATAGATATATATACAAATAAACTGAAACATAAAGTTCACTGTAAGATGTGTCATCATGAGAAGTCCGTTATGGAAGAAAGGGCTTCAAAGAGCCAAAGCTTTAATTCAACCCCATCACAATAACAGTACTACAATTCCAAAACTTTCCCTGGATGTTTCATCAGCCTAATTCATTTTGCACTAAGCTCAATTACTTCAGTCATATTCCACTAAAAATTGCACATTAAATTGAAATCTGCGCGCTCTGTTACTGTGCGTAGAAGGCCCTTTCGCCGGCTCTGGATCCACGCTTAATTACGTCTACGTCAAGCCAATCTCAGTACTTGTTTCTGATGTATTAAGCAATAGCCTCTCTGTCTCTTGGTTTTCCTCAGCAATTAAGACAGTGCGAAAAAGGACTTTCCAAGAGTCTTTTTCCATTTAGACCTCGGGGAGAAGGCTTTATTTAGTCTAGCCAGTCTGTAATGCGTAGCTTCTGTTGGTCTTGACTGAGATGGAACATGATGCTAAGTGAGTCTCTGTCTATGCCAGAGTGCAGAGAAGCAGATGTGCCGGGTGATCAGCTTGAGCCTAAGCCACATCTCCTCTTCCTGGATGTTTGGTTCTGTGGTGTCCAACTGTCAGTTTCCCCGAGGCTGCTAATCGGCTTTGAAATGGAAACAATTAGTTCCATAGCTGAGGTAGTCTGTTGTGTGGTTGGATTCTGCCTTCGAGTCTAAGGCTTTTGCTGTGTCATTGGGAGCTAGCAGAGAGGATGTCGTTCCTCAGATTTCTTGTGTATCAGAAATTGCAAATTCAAACAGTTTACATCCTGCTTTCGTTTATGAAAACTTTCTAAAATATAATAATTTAGTTGCGATCTCCCTCAGTAATCCACATGATGTGTTGGTGAAAAACAAGTGAGATGCAATTCAGGCCCCCAGCTTGTTATTAAAATAGCTGGACAATGTAACCTGTTCCATGTGCAGTGACTTGAAAGTGTGGAAGCGTTGAGGCTGCTCTTGGAGCAGCTTGGAAGGTCTCCTCAGTCTCCTCTCATCAGATGTCTGGCTTTAATTTGTCTCAGTGCGCCTGAGGAAAGGTCATGATCCAGATGCTTTCACCCTCCTCTACTGGTCCTCAGCTTTCCACAAGAGAGAAAAACAGAGTGAGAGGGATGGACAGAGTGGGAGGAAAGACCTGGTGTTTCTGCCTAGGCTCTCCTCTATTTCCCCCCCACAAATGTACATCCTCATTTATAATGAGCATGCCTGTCCAACAAGAGTAGTAACCTATTTGTTGGCTCGGGGAGGGACTATCTGGGATGACCAGGGACACCTACGGATGGCTGGCAGGATCTACATACTCACTGTAGGAGTAGGGTGATTGAACAAGTCCCAGAGCGTACCTTGTCTCTGGGATCCCCTCTCCGAGTTGTGACAGTTGGAGCCCATCCTCTCCTCTCCTATCACCAGTTACAGTCTGTGCAGAATATATTAAAACCATATTTTTTCATTTGCACCAATAGAGTTGTATAGTAAAATTGAAATTATTTCCCAATATCCACATTCTAGGCCACACATCAGTGCTGTAGACATTAAATTATACATTTAGCAAATTTTGATAGAAAATATTTTGAATAAAAAGATAATTGGATTGCTTCTCTTCTTATTTCTTAAACATTAAGCTTTTGCAAAGATGATTCACACAATATGTCTCTATTAAAAACGAGGACTTAATAAGAATATTTGGCAGAAATTCTCACCAAAGCATCGTCTGGCTTGATGCTGATGTAGTTGGAATGCTACACATTTCAAGAAAAAGAACAGTGAACACTAATTGATAATTATAATCACAAGGTGTGTCACTCATTGTTTTAACTCACAAAATGAGATCGCGTACATCAGGACAGATAATTGATGGCAAAAGGGGGAAAATGTTTTTAATAGGTTCTGACCTTAAGGCAATAATTGATTCAGTTTGCCTCATCACAGTTCACTAATTTCTGTAGGAGAAATAGCTGTGGGATTTTCTATTTTATATGGAGGGGGGTGTTGTAGATGGCTGGAAGCGCGCACAATTACTCACATGAAAGAGCCCATGTTAAATGAGCTTGGCACTCAAGAAACAAACCTCAGAATCTGCCCGTGCAGACTGTTGTGTGCATGTTAATCAATAGTCATGATTTATTCAATGAAGTAGCTGTCAGGAAGTGGTTGTGTGAAGTGTGAAGAGGCTGATGAGAGGCACACACTGGTTTGTGTTAGTGTCCACAGAGAGGTTTTGTTTTAACCGAAGCCAAGAATGAGTAATGTGCAGATGTAGTGAATGTAAGTGGCAGCTTACTATGATAAGGCATAAATAGTTTTTTGATATAAAATAGTTTTGAAGATCTTGTACTAGTAAGTGGAAGTGAAAATCACATGAACATTTTTTTTTTTTTTTTTTTTTTTTTTAGCTCACTTCCCATCGTTCCACTGTATGAGGTTGCTTCTTCACACAGTTCATTGAGGGCGTTCAGCCACTTTCTAAATTGGCTTCTGATTCATTTCTAATCTGGTAAAGTCTAAATACTGCCTTTGGATCAGGGTTTCACTAGCTACGTCCTGAAAATAGAGTGAAAAACAAGCGGAATCAACCATGTCTGTGTTTGTTTGGCCCACTCCGTTCAGGGCTCTTGCAAAACGTAACCAGCGTGGCATTGACAAAGATTACGGTCCCACAGGCCACAGTGGGTGTGCAGAAGAAAGTGGCCTCGCTCTGGCAGCTGGCGCTGAAACATATATACTTAGGCACAGTGGCATACGCTGGCACAGAGCGAAATACACAAAAACACACACACACAAACACATGCAGCGAGAGAGGCAGTCTTACATAGTGTCAACAAGGGGAGAGTCAGAGTCCAAACATCCATAGTGAGTGTTTGACTCAGCTAAACCCCTCATAGACACTTTTAATGGAGCAGGCTCTTCCTCCACCCTTCATCCTGGATCCAGCCCAGCACCACCACCTCTCTCTTTCTCCTACGTGCTTTCTCTCGGTCTCTGCCTCTGTCCGTGGGACAAAAAGTGGTGGGAAGGGGAAGTTAATGATATAAAAACCACCACACTGTCTCTTTAAGTGGGGATTAGAAAAAAGAGGAGTGGAGGCCAAGGGAGAAGAGGGGGCTGTGAGGGGGAGTGTAAAAATAAGAAGCCCGGCAGGAGCGGCACTGCAAGGTCACCTCTGCTGTAGTGTCGGGCCTGTCGGATCGAAGGCATGGCTAAGGGGTTGCCGTGGTACGGACCGGTCTCTCAGGAATGCTTCAGGAAGATCTCCTGCCATACCTGAGGCAGCCGCTCATTTATCTGGAATGCTGCGCTCCGACTGCTAACGACCAGCTCAAATTGGACTATTTTTTCCCATTTGTCAGTTGGCCAGCTGCACTGGCTCAGCTGCGCATCTGTGCGGAGGGAAGGCGTAGGACAATGAAAGTTCCAAACTCATTTTTCTCACTTCTCTTCATTTTGTGTCTCTCTTCACACAGTTGGGAGAGTTTTCAGTATTGTTGCCGCCTGTCAGTCTAAGTAAGTCTCCCCTGGCGCAGTGTTAATGGAGACGAGTGCCTTTGGCATGTGGCAAAGCTTTTCCTGTGACATTTTTGAGGCCCCTGCACAGCAGGGGTGCTCAGTATGGCTTGTAATCTGCCTGTTCTGGAGGATATTTAACAGTGTATGCAAGTTTTCTCCGGTGACACAGTCTGATGTTTTAAAGTCATAAAAAACAATTCTACTCTGTATGGACAAATAAATTCTAAATCAGATTGGCAGTTGAGAAGGGGACAAAGTAACAGGAATATGTTCCGTGTAGTGGGACGTATTCATCATACAGATGAATTCTCTGGCACATGAACTCAGAAACTTCTCTGACACAGTCTCAAGTTTTGCAAAGTTAATATTTATTACATTTTATTATTTATTACAGGGCTATGTATTAGATTTCATTGTCATTGTACTGTACTGTACGTGTTCCATGTTGTTTCATAGTATCAGTGTATTCACCAGTAAAATAGAAAATCTAAATCACTTTACCATTTCCATTAAAACATGCAGTACAACAGTAGGAAGTAGGTGTTTGAAAAACTTCTCAAACTATAGGAACAAACCCTCCTTACTTTGTTCATAAAGAGGAAACGAGAGGTTTTTCCACAACATTTTTATCTTTTAAATGAGCTTCATCAAATAGGTCATTAAAAAGTAAATTACTCTCCCTTAGCTTTATTGCAAACCCTTTCTAAGCCCAGTGAAAATCCAAATGTTACCGTAGGTTTACACTGATGTTTTTACTTTTTAAGTTGTCTCCATTTGTTATCTCAGTCTATTGGGTAGATTATTATCCTGCTTTCCACAGGAAGTGTACTTGAAAACATTTTACCTATGAATGGACCGCGTATGAAATAGTCGCACGCATAAATAAGAACTCAACTTTTATATACTGTATCTAATATACAAACACAATTTAAACTTTAGACACTTGCTCTTAAAAAGCTTTATAAGTTTTATTTGAGACGTGCTTTTTATCACTCCTTTCAAATTCAGAAGAAAGAGAATGAACCCTTTCTGCAACAGGAATGCAACCGTAATCAGTTGTTCATTCCAGGAGTTATATATATTATTATGATAATAATAATATTCACTTTTTAAGTATTTTAACTTCTAACTCCCTCCACCAAACTTAAACACATGCATGCAATAAACATAAAAAAACATGCACCTCACACTTGAAATCACCTTATGAACTGAACAAAGTATAGTATTGTGCATTACATATGTTTTGCACAGAAAAAAAAAAGTGTCATGTGCATTAGTGTTGTTTTTGGTTGAGAAGTTGGAAATATACCCACCTCACCCACACCACTCACACTCTCCCATTTATTGAAAAATGCTCTGATTATAACTATCCCACTGTCTTAAGTTGAGGTGTCTTGGCCGCGGCACAGCTTGGCGATTCTTCCCTAGCGCAGAGGAAAACCACTGACCGGTCTGGAATTGGCAGAGGCGAGTTGGTCTGACAAGGTGTGAAAAGAGTCATGATCTTCTTCTCTCTCCCTCTCAGATCTCACTTTGATGGACTGCTTTGTAGTGCAACGAGCTGGGCAAGTGCTGCTAAGCTACGTTACAATATATGGCGTGTTTGCCCAGCAGGTGCCATTTCCCTCTCTGCCATAATATGAAACACTTTGCATTGCTAGCGCACTGAATGCCAATGTCAACTTAGGCATGTAGCTCACAGACCTGGTCTTTAAACACCTCCTACACCACCCGGAAAAAAGATCAGTAATGTGCTGTTTATTAAGCCCAGTTGGTATTAAGGTGTTGTTTGAACTCTGTTAGGGCTTGAATCTTAAAGGGTCTGTTCACTCTAATTATAAAAAAAAAAAAAAAAAAAACATATTTTCTCACCCACCTCTAGCGTTATCCAGCCAAAGAGAAGGTTTTTTTTTTTTTTTTTTTTTTTTTTTTTTTTATAATTTGCTCAGGTTTTAAGATATTTGTCTTTGAGATTTCTTTCTCCTCCCAAAGTCAGTAGAGGTGAGTGAAATTTTATTTTTGGTGATCACAGCTTTTAAAAAGTGACATTTAGATAAAAATCAACAGCAACATTTCTCTCTAGAAAAAAAAAAATCCACAGAATTCACTATGAACTACTTTCACTTTGACTATTTCTTTGGAAGAAAGTAGTTGCAATGAAATCTGCTGACAATATGTTCTCTGGAATTTCCAAAGCAATGGGAACACTAATTCTGAACAGATGCTGTACATCAAATTGAATTTTTTTATTTCAATTTTTTGAGTACCACAAATGAAATTCCCTTCAACTGAAATGAAGTCATTGTACTTATTATTTATATTGCCCAAAATTCAAATATTTGCCTTATTCGCCTTCTTTCATTAGTCACTCAACTAGAATGGAAAATTAAATTAGATTAAAAAGATTTAATTTTTATTTAATTTTGATTCAATTTTTCAGTTTTTCAAGTGGTAGCAACATTTTAAGCTGTGCAATATCTGTGTGGGTGGGCACTAAAAACAGAATATACAATTTCACTTTACTTTCAATGGCCTCGCAGGCAGTAAACCAGATGGCGGCTGGCGTTGTTAGCTGTTGCTATGTACCATCCCTGATTTGAGCACATCGTACATTACTTCACATGAACCCATGAAAGCGATACAGCTGAATCTAGCTAGCCTGTAATGCAGGACAAACAAAGCTCTAAAGCTTTGTTCAGATTGACAGTAGCCCTACATGAAAAAAACAAATTTTTTTTTATCCATTTGAATGGAGCCAGTTCAGTGGCACAGTGATGGTGCCAATGCAGGGACCCATCTGTAATGCAGGACCATCAATAAGGCAGGATCATCTGGCAAAAAAATGTCACATACACTGTTACGTTCTAAAATGGTTTAATACTCTTTTTAAAAAAAAACTAAAATAATGCACAATAGCTACAGTATCATTATTTCCTTTCGCAAAAAAAAAAGAGAGAATTCATATTTCGGCTCAAATACCAAATATCTCAAAACATGGGCAAAGTAGGCAAATAAAATCAAAACTGCATGGTCAGATTCCACAAGAAGGAAGTGAGAAAACATGTATTTTTGTAATTTTACTGAACCAACCCGTCCGCGTTCAGAGATTCAAGGAATCATGTTCACTCTCTGCTGTTGTTTATCTCAGATGCATATGGGACACTTTGACAGGCCAGCTGAAGCTCTGTCTGTCACTCAGTGGGCAGTGTAACAGAAAAGGACATGTTGTGTGGAAGCTTGTAATGCACAAATGAATGGTGATATGTGATGACAGGACAAAGCCACCGAACACACCTATGACTGGCTCTAGGCTAGTCTGCAGAGGCAGGTGAAATGCCTTAGCCGTTGTTGTTAAATGTTATGTGACATTGCTCTTTGCTTGTTGCTCAGAGTTCAACTGAGCAGCAAGCTCGGCGCAAAAGCTTTTGTTATCTCTGTTTTCTTTGTTTCTTTCTCTAAGATCTGGTGTAGGCATAATGAGGGAGTGTGGAAGTGGTGCTTAATACTGAGCATCAAGGTTAATGAAGTCAACATGCAATTAACTCAAAGCAGACCTTGGTTGTACAATGACTCCTTCACCCTTTTTGATAGTAGCACTGGCCACTCTTTGTGTTCACAGTGTCAGATTACGCACCTCGTTTACCTCTTAAATTTCTTAAAATATTCTGCTCCTTTGCCATGTCTCTATCAACTTTGATGTCAATAACTCACCACAGGATCCTCACAGATTAATTAATATCATTAAAAAAAAAAAAATCAAGTTTCCTCTAGATGAATAGAGCTCTTCTCAAGTTCAGGGAAAAGGCCAAGATTCTTTCAACATTCTGTAGGTGTTTACCAAATAATCCCACACAACAAGTGAAGCAGAAACTTAATTGTAACTAATTAGCTCCCTAGAGGTTTAATTGGATCTGCATTCTTTATTCCCCAGTTTACCTGCAATATGTAAATCCTGCTTCCATGTTGAGGAGCGGGGGGTAAGAAAAAAAAAAAACAAAAAAAACAAACGCTAGGGTATGGGAGGGATCCGTAAAGGGAAGCTGAATTAAGCGAAGTTGAAAATCAGTCTGTAACAAGCTTAATTTCTGTCTTGTCTGGCTCTCCTCACCCGTTCGGCACCCTGGAGCTGTTTCCAGCCTGTGTAATTGAATGTGCGTTCACTAATGGTAGAGAATACGGCTCATCTCGGAGGTCAGGTAATAAGAAGGCTTTGTTCTTTGCTCTGAAGAGTTGCTATCTCTGGATTGAAAGTGACTTTGCTGATATTCTTATTGTTGTGTAGAAACCATTCCTGAACTAACCTGGAGAAAATGGGCGACCAGAGCATTCCTTTGAGGGAACGCAGTTGTTTCTTTTGCATGATTTCACTTAAAATGATGAGGCTCAAACCGGAGCACCACCATCTGTCCACCTTGACTTTGGAGTATACTTTTTCTGGGCTAGGGCCCTTTCTGTTTTCAGGTTCATCTGCACTGTCCCAAACTGGGAGTAGGCTTGTGGGACATTGTTCGTTTTCCTCTTGACAGATTATGTGATAGGTTAAAGGTTAAACAAGCTATGCTACCGCCAAAACAGGATATTACTGTTTTGTCTTTTTAGTTAAAACTCCCTCAAATCGCCAACCAGAGAACACAATGAAAGCCCATTCATCCCAGACCTTCAACCACAGCTCCGACAATACTGTCCATCCTGTTTTGTTTCTATGGCAACTGCAACTCTTAACTTGGCCTTACCAAGCCTGAACAAGTATAAAGTTGCTAAACTAGTAGAAAACAGATGTCCTTGGACTGTTTGCCAGGTCCACTCCGAAGTAATTTTTGTTACGTAGCTTTATGACTTTTCCTAACACTTCATCAACAATTTCTTTCCGAGCGGGTTCAGGTTTCACTGCGAGGAGTGACCTCATCAGGGAGGCTTTTTAATTAGAGAGCAGACATTGCATATGCCACCCATGAAAAAATAAATAAAGTGGTCCAAAATCTGCGATGCTCTGTTTGTTCTTCGCCAGTGTTTGCAAACACACAACAATAAAACAGGGAGGAAAAGAAGTCTCATGGAAGGTCGCAGTGGTAGTAGAGACAGGAACAGGGTGTGGAGTGTTCAGCCTCAGAGGGTGTTACATCACCAGACTTTTCCACTTTTCCATCAGGCCACACATACTTCACCACTGAGTTGACTAGAGTCACTGAACAGATTCAGGATTTTGGTCTTAAATATTAACAGAGGTTTGGCTTAAACTTTTGCTTGACATTTGATTTAAACCCTTTTTTTTTCATAAGGTGAGAAATCTGAGTACTTAAAAAGCCCTCAAGCAGAGTCATCGTATTTAGAAATTCATTTAACAAAGTATATCCAGCACACTTGCATGTATGCTGTACATATAATTTGAAAACTGAAATACCTAAACACAAACCGCTCCAACTCCTGCTTTGATGGGACACTGAGCTACTATTGGACACAATAAAAGAGAGTTGATTATATTGGATTTGTTATCAGACAGTTACGTGTAGTTGAACCACTACACGTAGAAGATGTGAATCACTGTCCCAAAATGTATATCTGCAACTATTTTAACACCATTGCATGGTTACAGAGCAGTATAACACACTAAATATTTAAAATAATATAGAATATAATAATACATTTCAGAAAAGTGTTAGAAGAACCTGTGCAAAAATTATTATTATCTCGTCTGTTCTTTTTTTCCCCTGGAGACAAAATGCTGAATATCTACAGGGGCCCTTTTCAAACGAAACACAGAAGCAGTGTTACCTCAGTGTCACTGTCTTCCCACTTAGTCACAAACAGCACAGCAATTTGGACTGGTAAACTAGGTGACCTAACTGTATGTTATTAGAAAAATCCAAAATAAAACCAGATCAGTGCACAGCTGCTGTTCCCTCTAAAGCAAATTACTAGTCTGGTGTAGATATATTACACGTAGATAATTACAAAAACTGTGGAAAGGGAAGAAGAGTATTAAGTTTAAGCATTAAAAAAAAACAGTTGTAGGTAAAGTAAAATGACAAACAAATGTAGTGATTTAGTGCACACACACAGACACCACTTCTCGGGTTTGTCGAGCCGCTCTTCTCTTTCATATCTTCTGAACTTGGAGAAATTATCTAGTTAACCTGCTGATTAAAAATGCATTGCCACGGGGACTTGCAAGTGGTTTTTAGCGATATGTTTAAAAAGGCAGTTTCTGTGTGGAGCCCCTTTGTTAAAACACACGGCCCACTACTGTTTACTTAGTGTTTTACTTGTTGAGTGTTATAGCGACGGGCACTTTTTGAGCTTTTAATTTGAGGACATGGTGTGGTAGCCAAAATGTTATATAAATTTTGAGGTGAGAAAATTATTATCATTATCATTATTATTATTATTTCTGGCAGTAATAGTGGTACAACTAACAGTGGCAGTGGTGGGCTGATGAGAGTCTGGCACCATCAGTGACAGAGTGGTGTCATGCCTGCCTGAGAAGGTTCATCATGAGCTCTAGCAAAGCATGTCAGGCATGCAGGTGAAATACTGGAATGTGATTAGTCTGTCCTGCAGGATTGTGATAAGAGGCCACAGTTCATGCATATCAGCGAAGGAAGAACTATTTGACTCAACTCTCAAAAAGTGATACTTAATAAAGACTTGCTAAAAAAGTCAAATACATGTTCAAGTCAGTCGCTTTTCATTTGCTAATTGAGCAACTAAATCTGATTGGGAAAGACACATTTCTAAGGAGGTTTTTTTTTTCTCTCTCAGCTATGAATGTCAATACCTTGTGTGTGTGTGTGGTTTTTTTTTTAAGTCATGTATTCTACACGTTGCTGATAGCAAACAGCACTCCTTTGCCTCCTCTAGAAAATAATGATGGACCTCAAGGTTCATGCATAATGCAGAGGCTGTGAAAATAGTGTTTCCTGAGAGCACATCGCATCGCCTTTGGACTTAAGTGAAATATAACCTGAATTTGACATTTTCTAATATCCTACACCAAACTTTTTGTTTCAAAGAGATAGGGGCGGTAATTGCTGCACCAGAAGAAAGACTGCCGATCCTTCTGGGTATTGCGGGTGACTGTGGGGACAAGGCAAGATTGGAACATGGTAATTGCAAAGACAAGGGCTGAGAATAAATGGAGAAAAAAAAAGAGTTCTTTACTGTCAGATAGAGGAAGGTCAGAAGCACAAGTGTATGACATCCATGCGTGTTACAGTGTATTATTCACAATGTACACAGGGGACTGATACCTTTTCTTAGATATCCAATTCATCGCTTTGCTTTCTGACAAAAAGAGGAGATGATCTCTGCTGAAGCCCTCCCTCCCCAACTGTACTGAAGTAACAAGATGTGATACAAGATGCAAGGATGTCAACAGCGCTAGGTCACAGTGAATATCAGAGCAGGCTACAGTATGCTGCTCCCCCCCCCCCCCCCCCCCCCCCCCTCCTCCCCAAATCATTATTTCATTATTTGATTAATGCTTCCACGGTGTTGTCAGAATGCTTATACATTTCCTCAAAGATGAAAGACAAACAGCAGCAATTTATTTCTCCAGATTAGATATTGATCACAGCTAGTGTGCTGGGCGTCAGATATCTTCCCTGAAAAATGAATGTCAAACCGTAACTTTTTTATTTTCTTTTTTTTTTCTATTAAAGAAGTGCTCCTCGCAGAGAACATCATAGCCCAGTGTTTTGTGCGCTCTTAATAGAAAATGTCCACTTTTCTGTTAGTGACTCTCCAGCTGTAATTTAATCTCTTTGACGTGATCATTTCTGATCAGCCTTGCCTATGTCTTGTCCCGCTCTTCAGAATGATCTCAATGACTTTTTTTTTTTTTTGCCTCCACATCTTCTGAATAGTGCTGTCCCATTTAGAGACTTGAGAGACTGGACAGGGAGCCGACTGACTGTGGCTACATAATGAAGAAAGAATGTCAGAGGGAAATAAATAGGACCAATGTCCTCAAGCAGCATCCCTGCATACAGGCTGGGGGTTTGGAGTAGCCCCGTCTCCATAATAGACTGTTAAAGTGAACTTTCATGAGGATTGTAACAGTTGCGAGAGCCGAGCTGGAAGGTTTACTGACATAAAACACCAAGTGTTCTCACACTGTACATTAAAACTAAGAGCAGTGTTTAATTTTTAATTCAGTCCTCTTCATTGTAATGCTTTTTTGAGCATTACTGAAATGCATAATTAGATAGGTTTTTTAGAGTCTTTAAGTCAAATCGACAGCAACAAACAAAATCATACATATAATCAGTTGAATTTTATTTCAGAAGTGCAGGGGCTGACTGTGGACACACTCATGCAGTGTTATGAATAATTCCTTCCTGTGTGTCTTTGTGTAAAAGATGACAACAGCAGTGAAGTCACTGTTGCACAAAGGGAGCATAAACACCATGATAACTCGCAGACTCCAGAGACAGGCAGGAGTAAACAAATAATTATGTTCCTGTGTGCATGCCACACCATAACTGGGTTTTTAGCTACAGTACAGTAGGTCATTACAGAAATTCAATCCACTGGAATTCATTACATAAGGATTCTGTGAATGACTCCTGTGTGACCTGTTTTAGACAGGAAGTCAGCTGATGGCTTTATTTTTTTTTTGTCTCACAGTGGCTATAGAGAGGATTTTATTTGTTTCACCTTGTAAAAGCTATTTAATAACTATTACTCCATATTTGAGCACTGGCACTGCGGTAGTGGTTTGATACATGTGGTCAGTGTCTCATAATATGTCTCATAATAATTTGCTGCAAAAAAAAAAGAAAAAGAAATCCCATTTTGACCTCTATTTGCCTTGAGTTCTCCCTTCATCATCCTATCCCAAATTACTTTTCTCCGTAGTCGCCTTTCATTCCGTGCAGTCAGGGAAAACACTGTTGCTTTGTATTTAGCGCCAGTGTGGCAGCTGAGTGTGAATTATCTCAGTGATTCTGTCAGGGTAAAACAAACAGACAGAAGAGCGAGACATCAATTACTGTAGCTACTCCTGGGGAAAATAAAAGCATTGGAATCTAATGAGTGTATTGCGTTTACCTGCTGTTATATAATTTATACCCTGTTAACCCATCCATCACCTCAATGCATACAGTTAACTACAGGATGAGATCCCAGAGCTGTTCAGCTACGGAGGGGGAAAAAAAAAAAAAATCTCCAAATGGCATTCATCTGTACTGTATACCAGAAATTCTCTTCATAGCATCAGATGTTTTGTATGTTCTCTTCTCATAAACACTGGTGTTTATTTGCTTAGTCTTTCATTTCATGCAGATTTTTAACCCTGCATTCCTGAAGTAATGCTTTTGACTTTGAAAAGCTCCTACACATCAGAGAAACACAGCTGATGATTCGCACTGCGAGCTGTGCTGTGAGTCACTGAGGCTTAGCAGGATCTACTGCTTTGACTCAAACATGTGCTGCCAGGGATAGAGGCTTTCTCCCCCACTTTTATTGTCTCACTGCCACAATGCCGCCTCAGACAGCCATCTCCAACCCAATCCCTCGTCACACAGAAAACATAACTTGTCCCTTGAGTTTGTTACCTCATTGAACACAGGCCAATCAGATTGTTGACTGCTATCTGAGCACCTCAGTGAAATTGCCAGGAGAGTATATTGGGCTTTCTCTCACATCGTGTATTGCGTTTGGTGACTTTGTGTTGTCAGGAGAGAGGTGTCTACTCGTTGACGGTTGTTAACATTGTGAAGCTGAGCCAGCTGCTTTAACGGAGTTGGAAGTCCAGTCTTAGTTTTGACAGTAAGAAATGTACCATCTGGACTCTGGAGGAAAAATGGAGGAACAGAACTAACATATGATAATGAGAGAAAAATACAAAACAGCAAGGCCACAGCAAGCTGGGCCATACTAAATAAATAAATAAATAAATAAATACAGAGGCAAATAATCTATATGGAGTTCACAGAAAAACCATGACAATCAGCAATGCACACTGTATGTTCATTTTTTTCTCCCCAGACTGCCATTTCTTTCTGATCTCTTCCCCTTTGCCTCAATCATTTTCTCCCCAACCAAGAAATCCTTCTCGCTCGCTCCTTTTATCGCCACTGAAATTCATTCAACATGTCCGCTTATAGGCATTCTATTATTTCTTTATTTATGTATTCCACTTTTTATTCGGAATCACATGTTAATGAAGAGCGTCATTATCAACCTTAAATATTTAATTTTCCGCTCTGTGTCTGCTTCCGAGGGAGGCTGACTGGAAGAGCAGCAGCGGGGAGGGGAGGGCAGGGGAGGAGGGGGGATTGGAGGAAAGAGTCGTGCTGTAGCATCAGCCTTATCTGCATCCGCTGCTTTAAAGTCAGCTTCTACCAGAGCAAAAGTACAGCAGTGTTTTTCCACATCGGCTCCATCTGAAGTCCCGTTAAGAGCTACCATTTCTAAACACCCAAGGATCCAATAACTTGTGTTGCTATAACTGTTCAATTTTTTTTTTTTGTGGGGGGGGCTCCAGATTCAGCTTCAGTATTGGTCTTTGCCCCTTTGCACCATCTCTAAACTCCATCCCCAGCCTCAGCATTAGCTCCAGAGAGGCTGAGTGCCCTTGTGATAAGGTGTGAGGCCTGTCTGCCTCTGACTGACAAGCCTGCTCTCACCATGCCAGTGCCTGCTGCTTGATAAGAGAAAATGTCAGCGTGATTTTGGGAAATGTCATTTATCGCGGTTTTCTGGCCGTGTCTGTAACCCAGACTGATTATGGTTGCTGGACATTTATATCACTGGGGGTGGCTTGGAAAATTGTACAAATGCAATGTTTTTCTGTGATAACGGCACTTAATACTCCTTTTGCTGTAATGGATTTGATTTTTGTTCCCTTACCTCTTCTCCCTTGTCTGAATAGTCTCAAAATCATATGCTGCACTTTCTAGTTTATTTTATGAGGCTTGTATCAGACACCATCAAAGTGTCTGGCGTGTGGAGGCGTTTTAGATCGGGGATTCTCTCCACAGTCAGACAAAGACTTCCACCGCTCGCCGTATTGTGCAGCATCTATGAGTTGAAGTGTGTGTTTGTGGTGTGAGAAGAGCCCCAGATTCAAGTGACAATCTGCTAGTCTTTGTCAGAGCGTGTGTGTGGGCTGCGTGGTGGATAGGAGACATCTTGCTGTATTATTTAGAAAGACAATCCTCCCCAAAGATGAGTGGGTTAACAGGAACCATTAATTGGTTTAGCAGGATCATATAGACACTAGTTCCGGCTTAGCTGCAAGGCAGAAAATGCTTGCGTTTAAATGTATTCAAAGGCTCCTGCTTGTTGTTACTATTATTATTTTTATTATTATCATTATTATTATGTTTTTTTTTGCTCTACACATGCTCGCACTGTGAAGATGGACTGTTTACCGTTTACTTTTATGCCTTAGGTTTTGATTTGTGGATCAAAATGAAGCAGAGCTGAGTTCGTACTCACGTCATCACTTTTAATGTCGGATTCAAAACCCAAGCTGTCATATATTATTCAGGGAGTTTTCGTCTTTTCTCCGAAGCACTTCACTATAGTACTGTACCTCTGCTTGCTGCATGATTCTAGGAGCCATTCAGTTCAGAGGAGGGTCTATGATTCAGTGCTGTATATTTTTTTCCCTCATTGTTGACTCAAAGTGACATTTATGGGACATCCTGATAAAGCAATTCTTCCTGCTGCTCAGACCAGCCCAGTATTTTCAACAGATTTTCTCATTCATTTGTATTCACTCCTTTTTTTTTTTTTTCTGGGAGACCCTGGCTGCCTTTTGTGATCCACAGCCCTGAAGTAGACTGAGACAGAAAGAAGTGTCTTTAACACGGGCTCCCTGGCAGCCTCTTGGGAGCTTAGTGAGAGTGTTGTCCCCCACTCTTAACCAAATTTATTGCTAGTCTGACTGTGGAAATCTAACAAAGGCACGGGCCTACTGTTCCCGGTATATTTGTCACATCAGTGCACCTGTGAGAGTCCCTGCGCAAGATGAATTCTAGGTTGGAGTGTTCGTCCAGGAATAAATCTCTCTCTTTTTGCATTGTCTTTGTTTGGGCGAGCTGTAGGCTGGGAATGAGCTTTTCTCGTCACATGAAGTGGAGTTGGTGAAAGCCATGATAAATGGTGCTCTTTGCTGACACCTTCATTGGGTTATTTATGGCTCATTAATTGAAGTGAAAAGGAGACTTGTTGGCGCAGCAGGGGGAGGCAGCGCCAGGCCTCCGTGGCTCTGCCTCAGAGCGGCCCACAGGCTTTGGGGGAGAGAAGGAAAGAGAGAAAGGGATAGGGAAGGAGGTAGGGAGTGAGTGAGGGAGAGGCAGCCGTCTCTCTCTCTTTCTCTCGCTCTCTCTCTCTCTCTCACTTCTGTCTGTTTCCTGTTTGCTGTGGGGAGAAAGGGAGACAACCCATTCATCAGGACTGGATGGGGAGTGAACAAGGAAAACAAGCATGAGAAGCCAGCCTCCACCCTTCCCAGTCACCTCTTTCATATTTCAGTTTGCATACAAGAACCTGAGGGGTGACAACCCTTGTTTGTTGTAATAAATGACAGATGCTTATCTTAAATAAGCCGTACAAAGAAAATCTTGAAACTGCCACAAGTTCACATTTAGCATAATCGAGGGAAACTTAATATTGCGAAGTCAGTGCTTGTTGCAGAGCAGAACTGTGCAGCAAATTTCGATATCTCGTCTTTTTCACCCCGCCACAATTTCCTTTGAACGCTTTGAGTCTTCCGAGGAGAAAGAGCCACTTCAGACATAAGCTCATGAGCACACTTGATTAACAAGTGGATTAACTATGCTCGTTTCATGGGATGATGTACCTCAAAGCACTTCAAAGGCCACGCCGAGTGCCCATGAGGTGCGGTAATGAGGGGTTCTTCTACACAACGGCAAATTTGGTGGCCTCGCTTCATGTGAACCTGATCATTTTCTCATTTTGTGTGCGCTCGCTTCTTTCTGTCTCCTGCTCTCTGCCGCTCTGTTTCTTGTGCTTCCTCTCGTCTGTTTTTTTCTTTCCTCTCTCGGTCTCTCATCTCCTTCCACCTTCTCCGTCTCCCCTCAGATTTCCTCTCATTGATTCCCTCTTTATTTCAGCTGAGTTGAGATTTAAGATTCTTCCTCTGTCGCGCACTAGGTTATCAGTCTGGCTGCTATTAATCTTTAACTATTATTTACCTTTTTAACATTTGCCTCGTTTGTTCTGTCGACCTGTCCCCGAACTGAAAAAAAAGATGGCCATCAGCAGGATCAGTCATCATGTGTCTGGAAGTTGCCAAGCTTTTTGGTGTCCTTGAACTGTTAGTCCAGGTCTGACTCCTGTAAAGCCCACTTCTGACATCTCAGCGCTGTCACAGCTGTCAGTCAACTCTCAGTGACGCCCATGTCCTCCAACACTTTCCCATCTTTCAACACCCAGGCTTCCGCCTCACTCGGTACGACGGGGAACATGTCCTGGCCTGTCATACACTCATCCAGAGTGCGGTTCAGGAGGGAGGTGTGGTGGGGGATTCAATTTTCTAAGTGGCATAACGTCCTCCTGAGAAGGATAGTGAGGTTTCTCTCTGTCTCCAGCAGTGGAAAGGCATGTACAACTTTGCCACAGTGGAGTAGCCCGCTCACGTTCCAATCGCTATCTCTCCCTCCCTGCATTTTTATTATTTTGATCTGGCAAGCACATGAGAGATAGTAATCTACACTTCAATTACATCGCACAAGTCATCAGATGCTATCTTGCGCTGGTGATAGAATGTGCTCTGAGGCAGCCCAGCGCCACTGTGAAACAGCCCCCAGAGAGCCACAGTCTCAGTGTGTGTACACGAGTGTGAGTTCTATCTATCTGTGTTTGACTGTGTGTGTGTGTTTGTGTATCCTTGCGTGTGTGTGTGTGTGTAAGTGAAAGAAAGACAGAGTGAGCTGGAGGAACAGAGAGACCAACAGACCGACAGAGAGACAGACACTGGGAACCAGCTCTATTTATCAGTATAACACACGTATTTGCCAGTAGGGTACAGTATTTAACCTCGGTTTGTCATTGCGCTGATTCTTATCATTACATTTCATTTAGTTTGCAGTGAACAGACTGTGCTGTAATAAGAGGATGAATTTTGTGCATCCTTTCTCATATGAATTCCTGATAGTAACCAGCAGAGGGCTAATACAGACATGTTTTAAGGTCTTTGTCTACAAGGCAACCGCTTGTCCTCTGTGAGCTTTCATGATTTATTGCAATGTGTGAACTGTGCTGTTAAAGTGCAATTTTAATGCCATTCGCAATAGATCTATTCCCCATACAGAGCATTGTGATGTATTTAACATATAATTTAGAAATGATCCTGTTAATGTAAGCTGTCACAATTGTTACTGTGCCCAGAAAAGACATATATAAATTGTTTTATTCTCTCTTTCTTTCTTTTTGGTGCTGTTTTCTTCCTTGTGCCCTCTGTTCATCGGATCATCAACCCATTTTAAAGGTAAGTGCTGTCACCAAACCATACATCAGACTGTTAATGAAACTGCTTGTGTTTGAAGTACATCAACTACACACTGTGCAACAACAGGGCAGCTTTTTGCATGACGCATTAGCACTGTGATGATTCCTGTATTTGTCTTGTTTAAGCTCTGCCTAGTTTCAATACCATGAATTTTAAATCTAAAATTGTACTCCCTGGCATCTCAGTGCAAACACAAACAAGGTAAGTGGGCAGCTGACCTGTAACTGCTCAACGGGAGCATGGTGTGTAAAAAAAGCCACCAGTATTATAACATTTACAGGAAAGGTTTTTTTCTTATATTCATATAATCTGCAAGTGTAAAGGAGGATTATATGAGTTCCTGTTTACTTTCAGTTTCATCCCTGTCCATTCTCGCAAAATGGGTTTTTATCCATATAGAAAAGGCAATAACTGTTAAAAAGACAATGATCATTTATCTTATTAGTAAATTTGTAAATAGTACTACATGTCTAGGTAGGCATTAGTCTTTGTCTAAAGCCAGTCCCCTACAGTTGCAGTATTCTTCCACTGAGTGGCAGGTATTCAGTGCTCATACTCCCCACTCACTAACACCGGTAAATCAAGACGGATGGCTGGATTCCATAGTTTTTATCAGGCCTTAATGTGCACTTATACAATGACAGAGAACTCTCCTAGAGGCCGACAGACCAATGTTTGAGAATTGAGCTGGAAGGAGATAGCGCTCTCCGGGCCCAGCCATTTTCTTCCATCACAGAGTCTGTGATGTGAGGCAGCCCTGGCAGCAAGACTGCTTCCCAGGTAGGCACGGCACACAGCGCTCTGCCCTGCCTTTCCACTCCTGCTGAAACAGCAGCTGGAAACCCTCACCTACTCTCCCCCCCATTAGGCACCACGTCACGCAAGACAATAGGTGTGCAATTCATTGTGAGGCACTTTGTTGTTCTTCTCAGACATCTGCGAGAACTCAAATAGTTACAGTGCTTATTTTAGGATTTTGATCTCTTCACGTGTTTGTTCACGTATGTCCTCCTTTTAAAAAACTGGCTGTAATCTACAGATGCTTAAGGGTAAGGGTATTAATTAAGGACTGTTGCAACATTAAGCCAACTGGCTTGATCTGCCATGTATGAATCTAAGAATCTGTGTCTGTTTTTAATCAGAGGTTTGACTGAAACAGTTGTACACAGCTCCAGTCTGTTTCAGGGGATGAGGTGGCAATAAAAATTTGCTCTCTGTCTTTGTTTGTGTGTTACCCACTGATGGAAGTGCCTTGATGTTTGAATATCTAACCGAATGAGAAAATGTAAATATTTTCTACCAGACATTTTGAGCGGGACTGCATGCAGTGAAGGTCTCCAAAGCACATTGCTGTCTAAATGAGTGGTTATTGACAGACCTTTGGCGTCATGAGAATCACATGTTCTTTGAATCTCTGGTACACTAACAAATGTGATCCTCTCTGATGGTTGCATTTGAACTTATTTTGATGTCCCTGAGCATTAAGGGAAGTGACAGCTTACAAATAAATCCATAATTATCACATCTGAAAGCCGCCATCTCAAACTTTATTTGCATACCCAACACTTGGAGGAATGTGGGTAATAAACCCTGAGGGTCTTCCAGACTCTGGCAAAGTCGCGGCTGTCATCTCATCAGCCTTTGGGTCTTTCTCAGAAGCTAGCAAAAAAGGGAAAGGCAGACTGGAGTGAGACAATACTGCTCTGTTAAGAAGAGGCTACAGTAAATGGGCAGCACTGACTAAGGTTTAGCAGAGCACAAAAGGAAACTGAAGGACAAGATTGTTCCCATTGTGTTTCCTCTGTGTATTTCCCCACAGAGCAAGGTCTGCCAAGGCCCCGCGGGCTTCATTTCACCCCTTCAAAACCCAACATATTTCTTTGAGTGTCCTGAAGATAGGAACACAATGACTGCCTGTAGAATTTCATCTTAATTCTACCTGGGAACACAAAAGACTAATCACAGCCATCACAAAAGCGCTGTTCCTGCAGCCCAGTGTGTGATAGGACAGGCTCCGGCAGCATAAAGGCTTGGCCCTCCAGAGAGCCAGGAGGCTGGAAGAGGCAGTCAAATGGGAAGCAGAATAGGCCAGGCGACACCCAAGATTATGTCTCGTCCACCGTGTGGGGAGAGCGCAGGCCTGTAGGACCAGACATCTATCAGAGGAGGTCAGACTCAGGGCCGAAGCAATGAACAGTAATAATTTCCGAACACGCGATGAGAACAAGAAAAGTTAAGTGATAACAGTTGTGTGACATTGTGCTTTACTGAAGATGTGTGCCACGTTAGAGCATAACGTATAGTATGCCTCCCATTGTTCATTTCATAAGAGATATTAGATTATTCACAATGGGCTCTATATCAAAGTTGTTTGATAATAAAACAGTCGTGGTTTCTCACATTTGGTTTATTTATGTCCCTTTCCCTACCTACCTCCTTCCTGCTCTTCCTGCATGATGCTGCACTTGGCACACAGAAAAAAAGGCCCACAGCTTATTGATCTAAAAGGCTGGAGAGAAATAAAAACCTGTGTTTTTACATGTTACAGAATAAAAGTGGAGAAAATGTTTCAGTAGACTTCATAGCTCCACCTACCAAACAGATATCCCCCTCTGTGGCCCAGCCTCAGCACCTCCCCAAAAGGTTCAGCTAAAGCTCGTCTAATTGGTTGCTGGGCTTTAATTAGCCTGGCTCGTTTGCATGGCTGCCATTAGGAATTCAAATAGGGTGGAGTGATAGCTGACATTTCCCCCCTTACTCCCCTCTTGCCAGAATCCTCCCTTCTGATTCATCTCATCTTCATTTCCCCAGATCCTGTTTTTAAAGTTTTATTTAGGGTGTCATTTATTTAACAAGGGATTATTTATTTAGCGCATCAAATCATTCTGGAATGAATATTTATATATTTGTGAGGGTTTTAAATATTTACATGGTCTCTCCATTTCTAGTTTTGGAGCCACTGTAATGAGTGCTGTTGTTGGATGTCGAGGGGAATAACAAAACTGGTTTCAAAGTGAAAAGTCCTTTGAATATATTTCTAACTTAATTGGTGTGAATCTATTATCAGGCTTGATGCTCTGATCATAGTTTAATTGGAGGTATATTATTAGGGAATGATTTTAGCGGTGGTTAATGATATTTCACTTGGCTGATGATATTCATTTGAATGTCAATGAATGATTCATGTCAGGGGTGGCGTGTGAAAACACTCGGCAGTGCCATGACCCCATGTCAGCTGCTCTAATGCACTCACAGACTCCTACTTGACTAAATTCCATTAATCCTCAAAGAAGCTTAGCCATTTTTTGCCCTGATGCTCACTCTCTTTCTGCATCTTGTTTTACAGAGACACCATTGTGTAATGGTGGCTTATAAACGAGGGTGAACATTAACAGGGTTGTGTCCCCGGGACTTTAACCGCTCTTCCTGCGCTGTATCTGTCTGGTGGTGCAGTATAGAGGCCTGAGAGTGCCAGTGGTCTAACCAGGCTTGTGGAGGCATGTGGAGACTCACTAGTAAGTTTACACATATTGGGCCTTAGAAGAGTCTTATTAACAGCAGCTGCAGGCAGTAGAAGAATACAGAGCGCGGCAGCATGACTGCTGAACCAAGGAACGCCTCTCCACACCAGAACCCCCCCCCCCCCCCCCCACCCTCCTTCTCCTCAGTCTTAATGACTAACCAGAATGAGAAGTGGAGGAGAGGAAGAGCCTGGAAGAGCCTGATTTGTTCTGCATGCTAAATATGGCCTGTAATCTTTATTCCTCTGAGTGCCTTATTAAAAGTGAAAGGAAGATGAAATCCCACCAGCCAGCCCATCCTTTCTGCTGTTTATTAGAGGGGCTTTTCCTCTGTTAATATTGAGGTTATGGTAACCTTAGTGGTGATAGATGCATCTTGTGACTTCAGGTAATAATAGCAATGATTGATTCCCACCTGAACCCTGGAGGTGTAATCTAGCAGGATGGAAGAGATAAAGTGGCAGCCAGCGCCTGAGACATACACAGAGAGGCAGATTCCATCCAACAGTGCTGTTTATCATCCAGCAGACAACAGCGTCTTGTCAGAATTTATGATGTTTCCCCTCTTCTCTAATTCATCATTCATTAACTACTCTTTTCTCCCCCTAAATCCATCTCTATTTGTTAGTTTTATCAGTAAGGTTAGGATGAAAAATACGTATGTGTTAGTTTTTGATTCTGCAGGAAGATTAATGCGATTTTTGACTGCAAGTGTGTCACATCAGTCAGATCCGATTTGATAATCAAAGTGAAACTCTTCCCTTAGTCATAGAGTTTGTTGTCGTCTAGAAGCCAAAGTGGCAGACAGTTGGTATCATTTGCAATCTTCTTTTTTTTTTGTGAGACTCAAGTAATTTATGTAGATTAATGCTGGGAATTCATTTATACTGCAATTACATCTTATGGTAGGAATTTCACAAAATCTATTAATATGGAGGAAAAAACAAAAATAACCATAAAACATTCCATAGGAATGTACACAGTAATATTCAGAGCACAGCACATTTTACATTATTTTTTTTACCTTGCCCTTTCTATGCAGCTGAAATGATTCCCACTCCTGAATTTCTCTATCATTATGTAAACAGATAACTAGAATCAGAGAGAATATGATCAGCATATTTTACTGCCTGTATTTGCATTATGCTTCTTATGTTGGAGCACTAATGAAGCTCAAAGACAAGTGGAGTCCTAGATAATTATTATTATTTTTTTTTTAAGCCCCACACCTTTCCTGTTGTAGAGCTGCACTAGATGGCACATCTATTATTCCATTAGCAGGTAATTAATGACTCTCATTTGTGTAACTGTTATTAAGCCCTTTGAAAGATTGTTTGTGTTCAGATGAAATGAAACACATCCCAGAAGCCATCCATTGTGGCGGATAGATTAAAAGAGCAATAAGGCTCTTTGAAAAATGATATTTTATCAACGGTAATTTTTCACCGTACCTCAGGGGCAGTGATGACAGGAAAACACTGCAGTCCTCCTTCATGTTGATATCCTTTTTTTAGTCAAACTACCAGGGGAGTACACTAAGTGTGATTTATTCATCCCTTGACCAGTAAAAGGTGTCAGCCAGGTGAAAATGGATGCTGGGAGAGTATTGACAGGAGAAATAGCAGTGCAGTTGTCCTGCTCTGTCACAGCATATAGGCGAGTGCGGGGGGGGGGGGGGGGGGGGGGGGGTTACATGTCCTATACTCTGGATGTCTAGTTCACATCTGTCTGACTCTGTTACGGTGTGTCTATTCACTGCTTCTGTTGAGTATTTTTACATTTGCTGTTAAAGAATAATAATTGTATGAATATTTTAGACACTTCTTTGGCAAGCTGCAGTGCATTCAGAAAATATTCAGACTCCCTCCCACTTTTTTCACATTTTATGTTGCAGCCTTATGCTAAAATTGCTTAAATTAATTTTTTTCCGTGATCAGTCTGCACTCAATAAACTATAATGATAACGCGATCACAGGAATTTCTGCCAGTTTATTTAAAAGGAAAAACGGAAATACCACATTAACATAAGTATTGACTCATCAGACTCTTTGCTGTGACACTTGAAATTTAGCTCAGGTGCCTACTATTTCTCACAATGGTCTCTGAGATGTTTCTACACCTCAGCTGGAGTCCACCTTTGGTAAATTCATTTGGTAGGACATGATTTGGAAAGGTACACACCCGTCTATATTTGGTCTCACAGCTGGCAGTGCATATATGAGCAAAAGCCAAGACCTGAGGTCGAAGAGACTGGCTGCAGAGCTCAGCCTGCAGAGGGGATTGTGTTGAGGAACAGATCTGGGGAAGGCACAGTGTCCTCCATAGTTCTTAAAAGGAAGAAGTTTGGAAGAACCTGGTCTCTTCCAAGAGCTGGCTGCCCAACCAACCAACTGAGCAACTAGGGGAGAAGGGCCTTAGTTAGAAAAGTGACTAAGAACCCAATGGTCACTCTGGCTGAACTTCAGAGATCCTGTGTGGAGATGGGAGAAACTTCCAGAAGGAACAACCATCACTGCAGCACTCCACCAGTCTGCTTAATGGCAAAGTGGACAGATGGAAGCCTCTCCTCAGTAAAAGACACATTAAAGGCAACTTGGAGTTTGCAATAAATACATAAATAACTAATAATAATAATTTAAAAAAACACCTTAAGGTCTCTCAGAGTGTGAGACACAAGATGAAACCTGTTTGGACTCATTTCTAAGCGTCATGTCTGGAGGAAGCCAGGCACCACTCATCACCTGCCCAATACCGTCCCAATGGTGAAGGGTGGTGGTAGAAGCATCGTGCCGTGGGGGTCTTTTTCAGTGGCAGGGACAGGGAGACTGGTCAGGGTTGAGGGAAATCTGAATGGAGCGAAGTACAGAGATATCCTTAATAAAAACCTGGTCCAGAGGTCTCGGGACCTCAGACTGGGCTGAAATTTAATCTTCCAACAGGACAATGACCTTAAGCATGGAACCAAGGCAACACAGGAGTGGCTTAGGGACAACTTTGTGAATGTCCTTGAGTAGCCCAGCCAGAGCCCTGGCTTGAACCCAATCAAACATCTCTGGAGAGACCTGAAAACGGCTGTCCACCGACCCCCATCCAACCTGACAGAGCTTGAGAGGATCTGCAGAGAAGAATGGCAGAAAATCCCCAAATCCAGGTGTGCAAAGCTTGTATCGCATCATACCCAAGGAGACTCGAGGCTGTAATCGCTGCCAAAGGTGCTTCAACTAAGTACTGAGTGAAAGGTCTGAATACTTGTGTCAATGTGATATTTGAGCTTTTCCTTTTTAATAAATTTGCAAGTCTGTTTTCGCTTTGTCATTATGGGATATTGAGTGTAGTTTGAATTAAATTATTCATAAGGCTGCAACAAAACAAGATGTGAAAAGAGTGAAGGGGTCTGAATACTTTTTGAATGCACTGTACCTATTCTATATGATATTATAATTTCCTACAGTTTTTTTTTTTTTTTTTTTTGGTTTCGGCTGTTCTTTACTTGTGTCCTGGAGTGCATTGGATAAATCTCAGACGGGAATCTGATTTCCCACATGAGCAGATCAAATTGTCTCTTTGTTCATGGTTTCTATCTGCCAATGTAAAAAGATCGAGGTTTCTTTTTTCTTTCCTTTTTTTTCTCTCCCCTTTTTTTTCTAACTTTTTTTTTTCCTATTGAAGAATAGGAGGATGGGGGAATCAAAAGCACAGTGTCTTGTGAACAAACACACAGCCTTTCCAAAGAAAAAGCTGTGTAACACGGGCACTGGCATTCCACAACTCCAGCTGGAAAGGCACAGAGCATCTCCTTGGGATTTATATTTAGCATTTGCTATGCTACTTATAAAATATTTCATAAATAATGTGAATATATTAGACGGGGAGAGAACTGTCGCCAGTCATTCCATATGCACTGCCATAGCAACAAGATGTTCCGCCTTTATCTGTTTAGGGCCCATGATTCTTAAACTGTTCATTGCCCACGTTTCCTTTTTTAATCAGAGTGTGTTTGGGATCCCCTGCAGCAGGGATCTAGATAAAAGGATTAACTCTGCCTCTACTAGTTAACCACATTTAGACTTTGCCAGGCAGGCCCTCAAAATGAAAATAGATGGATTTCAAATGCCTACATCAATGTTTTTTGATTGTGTGTCATCGAGTATCATGTGGCAATGCATTTATCAATTTATCGATAATTAGAGTAGCAGTAAGTACAGGATAGAAAGGATAGAGAGTTTCTTCAGCCTTACATTTTGCAAGTGAATATTAATTAAGATCATATTTTAATTGTGATGCACAATTTATATCGCACTATTTTAAAGTACATAATTGTTTTAATTCTCTAAAATTTACATTTGTCTTTTTTTTTTAAAGTCACCTCTCATGCTCGTGACAAAGTAAGTTTTCTGTTACTGAAGTTTTGAGACTCCAAGATGTTGGATTTATTCTTTTTAAAGGAAAAAAAAGGAGATGGAGATGTTTGCACTGTCGAAAAGCATTTAATTTGGTAGTGGTTAAAATTATAGCCTTGTGAGGCTTAAAAAAAACATAGAAAGCCTTGACCAAGGTGCTGGCTGGTAGAAGATAGAAATCTTTCTCGCACAGAACATCCACATGTATTCATTATTGGTTTTGATCCAGGAGGCCTTGTTGGAGTCTGGAGGCATTATGCTGGCCACTGCTGCACTGCCGACTGGGTAACACAGTGTAGCAGGGAAGAACTGGCTCCTTTGTCACTGCTGTTAGCATTAGCCAGAGATTTGCATATATTTCTCTTGGAAGCATTAAAGGAATACAAAAAAGACTAATTCACTATTGAAAGTCTCCCTTGCAAGATTAAAAGAGTCCCATTAGAAATGTATGACTGCTCATGTAGTTTTTATTTCATTTCTCTCTCTCCCCTCCTTCTTTTGTTAGAGACTTTGATTATTGGCCAGGTTGGCAGAAAAAAATAAAAAGAAATTATGAAAAAAAAACAAGAAACAGCTGCCATCTTTGTTAATGCTACTTTGTTTTAAAATGCACTTGCTTTTCATGGCAGTAGCTCCTTTTCATGAAGTTATCTTTACAGAAAAGTCACTTTAATATTGGAAAGGATGGTGTCCATTTTTTCATCGTGCTAATGCTGGAGCTGACTTTAAATTTTAAAGTTACACACATAATTCTATATATTGCTCTTTTTTAAAAGATGGATTTCTGGAGAGGACACTGATCGTTTGAGAAGGAACAACAAAATCTTCCGTAATATTTTTTTGTATAAATTTATGTTACATATCTCAAATGTGATTTGTTTTTGCTTTTAAACTTCTTGCCCCCCCCCCCACCAGCTTCTGCTCTGTTCAGCACCATAACTCTGACCTGCCCCTGCCACAGTGGAACAGTGTACCTCACAGAAGTCTGAATGAGAACATGTGAACAGCACTCCCAGATGGAGTGCCCACAATGCTTATCACTCTGACCTGAATTCTGTGACGACGGACAATTTTACAAACAGCTGGGGATCAATCAAAGCCCACTTGAAATATGCCACCTGCCACTTTTACATTAGGAAGCATGCTGTTCAAAATGGAACATTTTCACTTGTATTTGTGATTATTTTACAGGCAAAGTTGGTCTCCTCACGGGGCCTCAAGTGCCAAATGATTTATTCCTCCCCCCACTGCCACCTCCACTTTCTAGAGCTGTGGTGAAAAGGGTGGAGGGAAGGGGTAAGATTTACTTTAAGTTGTCTCTAAGCCCGAGGATGCAGTCAACAAGGGAAGGATGGATATAGTATTTGTATTTAAGCTAAACTCCTGCGCCCACCACTTACCACAACCCCCCCCCTCCCACTCCCACCAGAGTTTGTTTTCTACGAGTGTGCGTTGGTGGGTTTGCTTGAGTTTATGATGCCATTAGTTTAGACACTTTTAAGACAAAGTGAATGAAGTGGATAAAATATTTATATCTCAGTGTGCCCTCAAGGGAGAAACCCTTCAGCATACAGTATAACCTTGCTGTTAGTGGGTCTAAGATGCTGTACTGGCTTCTCTCAGGTGGATCCTGTACCTGTCCCTGAATTTAGCCAGGAGTCACTCCTCTCCCAGCAGGTGTCAGTGTTACTACTGTAGACACAAGAACATATCACTGTTGTAACACAAAAGTGAACTCTTTTGAGGACTCTAATGTTTTAAGCTATACCTTATACATGTTAATAATTGCTTTTAACAACAGCCTAATACAGAGTTTCTCAACAGGTGGCAGTGATGTTGCACCCAAAACAGGTGAATTAAACTTGTAACTTGTTTCATAACTACCACGTTTTCTGCCAAAACACTGGCAGATTTTCCTTCACAGTTCAGTTAACGCTCTGCTGTAATGTTATGAAATCACCAGACAAAGCACTGTTTTATTTTTTTTTTTATTTTTAGTTAGCTGGATTGAGTTTTTTATTCTTTCTTTTTTTTTTTTTTTTTACGGATGTGAATTTGTGTTAGGTTCCAGGCGTTTTGAGACTCTCAAGGGGAGAGTGCAAATTCCAACTCTCCAAAATACAAATAAATAAGGAAAAAAAGAGCCTCAGAAATTCACAATAGTGCTCATTACATGTCTGTGGTTGAACTTGAACTTCTCATTACTCTCAAAAAAAAGAAGAGACAGACATTTTCACTGGACCACATGCTGCTCCTCGAGCACGGTCAGTCGTGTTGAAAGTTGCTCTCAGACAAGCAAAAAGTGGCAGTGTAGAAATGAGTGCAATTCATGTATAGCCATGGGATGAAACAGATGTGTTGGCTGTGGTGTTAATGTGAGTTGTTTTAGCCCGACTCTTAACTCTCCTGAACAACGTGCTCTCGGTCTTCCCCCATCTGGTGTTGTAGAGTGTCAGTCCTCCAGAGTAATGTTCGACACGAGGTCAGCAGAACACCACAGACTTGCTACATATGCTTCACAAACTGTTGCTGTTGGTCAGGAGAACATACATTATAATCCAGATTAAACCGGATAATTAGCTTTTTGTGAGCCATTAATTCTGGCAGGTGAAGGGGGCAGAGGGGAGAATAAATAATGTGGCTGTGTCTTGTGACACGGTGCTAAAAAAAATGGGCATCTTTCCAACAGCTCATTTCAACTCTTCTAAATTGGCCTCATTGTAGATGAAATATTAAATGGCCAGTCTGGCTATTAATGCTGACTTTTATGGATTGGATGCTGTTGTACTTAATATACCGGTTCAGTTGTCCCTTTTATTCCTCGGCAGTGTCCTGTCTGCCCGTGATGTATTGCACGAGGAGCAAACCCACTGGTAAGCGATGGGGTTTCAGCCCACGTGAAGCTCTCTGGCACGGGCCCAGAATGGGAGTGAGAGCGGCCTAAGCTGTGCTGTCTGATATTATTGCCATCCATAGAGAGCATTTATAGTGGCATTACACTGTGGAATGTATGTACATTTTCTTCATTTTTGTTTAAAATAGTCAAAACAAATCATGTGAGATACATTTTCACAACCCACGTGAAATACATTTAGGAGAAAGTGAACAATGAGAAAACTGGCAAACTGTGCTTAGCTTGAACAGACAAGTTTTCAAGTGCCATCTTAAGAAGAAGCCCTTAATTTGTTGTTGTGTTGGTTGTTCCAAATATTAAAAATCTCTTCTATACTGGACCCATAAGATTTTTGGGTTTCCTCACAATGCAAAATGTAGAGGCAAGTTTCATATTTGACATTTGAAGTCACAAAAACCGAATGATAAGCGTCATGATTTCTAAATACACACTTAAAACGTGTTTATCTTGTTTATCTCTTTACCATTCTGTTATTTTTTAGTCTGGGCAAAGATTTCTACTTGTTCAACACTTCAGTACAACAAGCTAATGACAGTATTTACTTTATTTTAACATTCCTCAGCTGTACTTGCTAACATTAGCATCCTAACTTGCTGAACATGTTGGGGAAGGAGACAGGAGTCACAAAGTCATAGCTTCAATGCATTGTTTTATTTTTAATGCTATGAATGAACATGTGATTTAAAATAGGATAAAAACCACAAATCATTTGGATGCATACAATTAGATAAGTAACAATATAACAATGTATAACATGCACATAATTTAAAAAAAAAAAGCTGCACTAATTAATATTTATTAATGTTGATTACCATGTAAGTTTAAAGCTAGCAGTCAGTATAGCTAAATAATGTGTTTTTATCCTCAAGATGGATAAAATATGCAGTACAATTAATACAATTAAAACTCCAGTCATTTGCTCACTAGAATTACACTGACCACAATTAGCATTAAGTTGATTAGCAAATATCCTCTCCTAATTATATTGCATTTCACCATCAGTAACTTCATTAACAAGTGGGCTACATAGATTAAATTAAAATCAGATGTAATATTGGTAAATTGTTATGTTTGACTCTCTGTTGTGTAGTGGCAATGCTTGTAACATATGCTGTGAGCATTTTAAAAGACATTTTATTAAATCTGGGGCTCAAATAGTAGAGAATAGATAATTTCATGGTTCAGAAGATGATGGAAAGTAACTTCCTGCTTCCAATTAATGCCAATGAAGATGCTACTGGGAAACTAATACTTAAAGAAAAAAGGCACCAGTTTTTTTTTTCTTTGATTACGCTACTGTGAAATATGCATCATCAAGACTGTTCAGGTGTAAAAATGCTATTATCATTCAGCTTATTCACAACCGGATGGCATGATTGTTAATCAGCTCTGTGATGTTGTAGATATACTGAAACAGAAGAAAACCATTTAGTAATTCAGTGCACATTTTAAAACACCACCAACAAACCAAACAAGCCAAAAATCACTGTAAAACTTAAAAAGGGCTGAGTCTGAAATGTTGACCACAGTTTGCAAGTTTGTATTACAAAGCAGTATTTTGTCTTCAGTGATCTGAGGCCTTTGGTACAATTCAGTTATAACTTAATAGTGCAAAACTGAGTTTCACAAAAGTTAATTAAAAAAAATAAGATCATCAAATTTCAGTGATTACAGACAGTATGAGAATAGTATCACTCCTACTGGATGGTAAAATCTGTTTCCACTGAAAGATAAACCTGAAACTATAAATACACTGTGATACAAATTGTGTTTGGCTCAAAAAGGAAAAAGACAGGTCAGCTTTAATTCTGTTGGCGTTCTGGTGGGAGAATTATAGCCGTACAGTACGGGAGTGTGAGCAGCCAGGACTCTCCTGTAGAAGGACGAGCCCCTCAGCATCATCCACAGTGGGGGGAGGATGTGGCTGTTTTCTGCCTCGAAGGAAGATGTTGGCCAGGGACCATAATGCCTGCAGCCCATAGCAAAGCCCCCTAAAATATTCATCACATAACTTTTCTGTGTGACTATATGTTTTTAGCAGATGGTTACATTTTTGAGCGGAGAACAAAGTTGTTAAAGGAATATGATTTCACTTGTTGCCATGGGAACAGAGATGGATGAAGATGTTTCATGGTTCACTGGTTGCCTCGTCTCTGCTTGTGTGTGAGTGTGTGCGTGTGTATGTGTGTCTGGGTGAATCTGCACATGTCTCAGTTTGTCTGTATGCCTCAGAGCATACATACTCTAAAACTGTATATGTATGTGCATTTATTCGCATAAGGAAATGCTTTATGTAACTATTGAATTTGTAAGTAGCAGATTCTGCCGTCACTTAATTTCTCTGAAGGATATTATGCTAAGTTGCTCACTGAAAGGTCAGTGCAGTTCCAAGAGAGGATCATTTCCTAATACACTATTACAAGAAGTATCAAGCTGCTAGTATTATAGAAATAATATACGCCCTTGTCAAAAACTCTATTCAGAGCGTGATTTATTTTGCTCTGTGATGGTGAAGTGGTGCTCATTTCACAGTGTATTAGCTGACTGTCTAAATAGTGATGATTCAGTAGCATGGCTACTCATTTTCACATGACACATGAAAGGGAGGATCTGTCGATAAATGCGACAATAACAGCAGCCCAAGTTATCTTGTGTCATTTTTTTAGCTGCATTTCAAAATGAGTGTTCTTCCATTTGAGAGGAGCTAATTAGATTGTGTGAGTTGCATGATATGGGGTCCTCCACATAAAAGCTTTGCTGTGGAGATGAGCAACGGTTGCCTGTACCCCAGACAGTGCTGATAGTAGAGCCACTCCTTTAATTCCACTCTCAAAAATCAGATCCTAATTGGGTGTCTGATTTTAGTAACTTGTTCAGCAATTTAAGAAAATTGCTTTTTGAAATGTAACAATTTCAGTGATCTTAAGCATCTCATTTCTCATTCTGTGCTCTCCACTGAGGACTGTCTCTTTTCAGGCCTCATCAGGCAGTAATTGAAAGGTCCTCCTTTGCCTGTAAACCACTGACCCCATAGAATTTATCATGCAGTTCATTTGGAAACATGAAAAACTCTTTTTCAAGCCCATTAGGAGACTCAAAGAAGAAAGGAGAAAATACTTTGTGGGTAATTGTTTAAGTTGCTGGTAAATTGAGTTTTTGGTTATGTTTCTTTACTCGTCAATGTGCTATACATTTGAGTGCGCTTACCAGAGACCACGCCAGCACACATATGCACACACATAAACCTATTACAGTGTATTAAATCTAACTTGGCAGCATGCAGCTCTAAGACACCAGGTGAAGAATGTAGTTATTAGAGGCAGCACCTGCAAACTGAGCACGGAGGCTTTTATTTTGTTCCTGTGACAAAGAGGAAGACAAAATTTCCACCGAGGCATGTATGAGTGGTGAAGTGTAGCTTAATGGGATGGTTTTATTCATCAAGCGAGGTCTGTGCAGTCGTCCACTGCGAAGCTGCCTTGAGGGACAGTGAGTGATTCCGACCACTCAGCCTCATTATGGAATCATATTAATATTTAAGGGGTTGGAATTGAGGAATAAAGAGGGTAATTGATAGCATCAAAATGGAAGTGTTTGAACCCTGTTATATTATTCAAATATTTCTAACAGTGATATAGCCACAATATGTGCTAAAAATGCAGCAAAACCAATCCTCCTTTTTTTAAAGAGAAACAAGAAATTGTCGAGTACGACTCTAACCTTTGAACCCTGTTATGAATGGCGTACACTCGTCACAGACGAGATTGAAAGACGCAAATGACTGGCCGATGAGTCGTGCCAAGCAGAGGGGATTGAGTCATAGCATAAGCAGTGGGGTTTTCCTCCCCTGCTGCAGCTAAAGAGCCACAGGCCATTCTCTTTTTTTGAAGAGAGAATGGGGGAGAAAAACAACACGGGCCTATTTGTTTTCATTTCCTGTTTATTTTAATCTCGATAACCCTGCGTAGCAGGGGTTATCTAGATTAAGTACTCAGGATAAGGACAGTAACCTTTAAAGTCTTCACTGTGTGTGTGTGTGTGTGTGTGTGTGTGTGTGTGTGTGTGTGTGTGTGTGTGTGTGTGTTAATCAGCTGATTAGACTGTATGGAAGGAAAGTGACATGTAAGCATAAATGAGTCTGCAGGCAAGTAGACTGTGAATGATAATGATGCTCAGGAGTTCTACTTAGCATAACATAAGGGACTACTGCTTGTGCTCATGGCATTCTTCAGAATGTAGTCAGTGGACTTTGTTACAGAGTAGCACTAATTAGGCTTTACCACATTTAGCCAGCGGCTCTACAAAACCACCATTGTGGCTCATTTCTGGATCTTGTGCATGATTTAGCCTGAGCGTTGCATCAGCCAGTTCTGGGGATGAATGCTAACTTCCAGTGTTACCTGTTAGGAGAGCAGCATATGGAGATACAGTTGTGCAGGTGCGCAGCACCCTGTTATTTGATTGTTACCTAGAGATTGATAATCATACAACAAAGGCATCGGGATGATGTTCGGTTTGCTTCCAATAAATGCTTTTTAGGTAGAGCAGAAAAAAAAATGCCAGTACACAGACAGATTGCTAACAGATGCCAGCGCACCTGTAGCTCCTAATCGAGTTCATTCTCTGTTTGGGGGGGAAGAAAGGTGTTAGACAGGCAACATGCCTGTAGAACACAAAATGCCACAATAATAGTGAAATACAATGATGATGCTTCAGTGTAATCATAAACAAGGCACACAGAAAAGACATGTTGTATATTTCATTTAACTACTGGTTTAGCCTTTAATGAGGGGTTGAGAAAAGATGACTTAATGTTCTGTATAGTTAAAAGAGACAGCAAGTAACCAAACATAATATTCACTAATTGTTATTGCCTTTTAATCTCACACTGTACCACAGCATTATGTGCACCTGTGTGTTTTATAGCCCAAATGAATGGTTGCCCGTTAAACTCTTGACATGCCAAATTGCTTAGTAATACTTTGGTGGTAGGGGTTCAGCCCTGCTGGAGTAAGACACAGCGAGCAAAACAAAACAAGACAAAATAAAAAAAAAAGAAGTAGTACTTTGGGCGGCCTCTTCTCATTAGGCAAGTGAGTCTACATGCTAATAAGACCTTGTTACTTATAGGCCTTCACAAGTATAAAAACAAACACAAAATTACACCATTTGATGTTTGATCACATCTTTTTTTTGTGTTGCTAATAGAAACAGTGGGAGTTACAAAGAACATAGTGGCTATACAAAGGCTGTGTTAAACGAGGGATGTGTGATTAAGCACCAGGGCCACAGAATACGAAGATGTGGAGAAAAAAACATTAATGCACTGACTGCAGCCAGTGAATTTTTTTTTTTTTTTTCTTGGGGAGTGTCTGTGTTGGTATAAATAGATAGCCAATTTGTAAAATCGTCCGCCTGAACATAAGCATCTTGGGCCACTCTAATTGGTCAATTTCCCGCCTGTATTGAGTGCCTAGATTGATTTATTGCCTTTTTTAAAAGGCCGTGGGGACCCACAGAACAGCTGTGCCAGCCGTCCGTGCCGGAACTGTTATGAAAACAAGGGGCTGAGTGCTGAGCGTCGGACAGCAGTCGCGGCAGCAAACGACGAGTAGAATGGAGCAGAGCGGCATGGCAGACAGCTGGCAAAGACAGCGTCTGCTGTCTGGCACCACTGGAGATGCAGGATTTATTTCAGCAAACACTGCTGAGTGGAGAAGCCCTGCCCTGGTGGAGATCTCTCCCTCTCTCACACAAACACACAACCAGGAATTTGCTTGATTGCCACAATGCCTTAATCATATGAGGGCCTGTATGATTGGAGCCATGGAATAGACATTTTTCATGTCATGATACCCCCCCCCCCCCCCCTCCTCCCAGCATCCACTTGACATGGAGAGGGCTCAGAGAGAGCGGATTTGAGTGTTCTGTCTCTCGGGGCTTGAGTGATAGCTCCCCAACCTGAGCGTATCTTGACTGAATCCGGCTGTTTGTGAGCAATCATAGTGATTTACTCTCCTGCCTCGGATCTGGCTGAAACAATTCTATCACACGTGAGATTTATAAGAATATATCCATCTACTCATGCACATGTAACCTGTCTGAGCTTTGCTGTTTGTTTCATGAGTTCCTATCAGAGTGTATCTCGGTGTTTTAGAAATCTGAACAGGTGAGGTGGAGTGATCGTCATTCTGTCACATTCATTCTTTGAGGGAGAAAGCAGAGCACTAAACCAGAGGTCTTCAACAGGGGGTCCGTGACCCCTAGGGGGTCCGCGGAGGTACTGCAGGGGGGTCGTGAAATTTTTGGGCGATTAGACAATTTTTTAATATGTTTTATATATGAACCTGTGTATTGTTTGAATAGCTTAGTACTGAATGCACAATAACAAGGTATGTTTATACATAGTTTAATATAAAACACAATTTTATATAATATAGGGGGGTAAGGGGTCCTTGCTCCATCTCTCCATCAATTTCGGGGTCCTTGGCCTGAAAAACGTTGAAGACCCCTGCACTAAACCGTTTAGGGAAGGATGTTTTCGCAAGAAGCCTCTCGTAGGTGTAGCCTACAGTGTGACCTGTGAACCCATGTGCGTAGAAACGAAATGTTTGCTCAGTATGCAGAATGTTTGAGAGAAGACTGTGTAAGTGTAATGTGTATCTGCTCTGTGTAAATCTGAAAAATGCAGCCTTAAATACAAGCACATGTCTGTGTTTCCTCTTGCCGCAACACATTTTTTCCATCAGGTCTTTTTCTCCCCTGTTTGATTACATTAGTGAAAATAGTTTCCCAGTAGATACCAGACATCACTTGTGATGTCTATGCACTTTATTTCCACGTGTTTGTTTTAATCCCAAAAAGTAACAGTGGCGATAGCAACAAATAACCCTTATTGTCTGGTTAGACAAGACTGCAGCATTCTGTGAAACATTTGAGATAATCCACTCCACGCTGAAGCATCCACTATAAGCATCCTAGCCCAGCCGTTGACTCTGGTTCTCTTGTGAAATGTGAGAGCAGATAGCTAAGTGTCTCCTTTTTGAACTGTGATTCTTAGAAATTCCTGTATTTAGCACTGGGGATTGGGAGCCTGAGTCTTCCACAGGCATTTGAATGCACATTTCGTGAGTCCTCCACTAAAGGCAAAAAAGAGAGAGAGAGCGATGGAGTGTGTGTGTGTGTGTGTGTGTGTGTGTGTGTGTGTGTGTGTGTGTGTGTGTGCGTGCGCGAAAAAGTGTGTGAAAGAGAGAATGAAAGAGAGAGAGAGAGCGACGGGGAGGGAGAGAGTAATCACACAGTCTTCATCTAGTACTTAACTTTAGGAAATATGAGTCTGGTTGAAGATGAAAGGGACTTAATCTCAAATGCCTCAAATGCCTCTCTCCTCTACTTTCTCTGTCTGTCTTTCTCACTGCCTGCTGTCCACTGGGACTGGCCCATTCCAGCACACTGGAGTGCATTATGTAATACCCTCCAAGTCTCCACGCCCTGCAGTAATGGTTTAATTAGGGGAGGGGAGGCAAGGCATCATGGCATCCCACCTGCCATCACTTCTCAAACATTCACCAAGTGATTTGTACACCAGAGACACCTCTCAATCTATCAGTCGTCCTCCACGCTCTTTGATAAACACCATCTGATTGATATCTTTTTAAGCTGTTAGCATTGTGCCTGCTGATGCATACCGAGATGCAGAGTTAACAGAGCTTGTCTGTTCATTGTCCCTCATGCGGCGTGTGGCCCCAGCCTCCTATCCTCTTTCCTTTTCCTCCAGCAGGCTCTCTCTCTCTCCCCCTCTCTCTCGCTCTCTCTCCACCCCACCCCACCCAGTCCCTAGTCAGCCAGCCAGCCAGTGCAGGCGTGTTCAGTCTGTCAACACTTCCACAGCACTCACAGTGTTTGAATGGAAACAGGAGGAACCACACAGACTTGCCAGAACAGGCCTCAGAAACAGGGGGTTAATACCAGCTAGAGTATGATGTAACTTGGTCTGCCACACTTAAGCCTTTCACTAGCTGACTGTGTTTTAATAGATATTCAGCCCCATTCCAGTTCTGTAGATGGTAAACATTTTGAAATTCTTAAGTCAGAATGTTTATACTTGTAACACTGTGCAGGTTTACATTAGACACTGAGGGATTTCTGTTATTATACGAGGAAACACGAACCGCCATTTGTATTTCAGCGGTTTAAACCACACAGACTGTATACAGAAGAATTATTAAATGGTTTATATTTAATTTTCAAATAGTTTCACTTAATCCATGTTTTTAAAGTCCCTGTGTGTTAAATATTCTCAAATACATTTTAATTGTGCAGTAAAATGCCTTAAAGAATTTGAAAATGCTTTGCCTCAGTTTATTCAAACCAATCTTTCATTATGATATTATGTAAAGTGATTAGATTGAACATTTCAATACCTGTTGCAGCTTTATATCAGTTAATGCTGTATTTGATATCAATTGTATTCAACACACAGTGGTGTAGTGGTCGGCACTGTTGCCTCACAGCAAGAAGCTTCTGGGTTCGAACCTGCCAGACGGCTGGAGCCTTTCTGTGTGAGCGTGAATGGTTGTTTGTCTCTGTGTCAGAGCTATGATAGACTGCCGACCTGTCCAGGGTGCACCCCGCCTCTCACCCAATGTCAGCTGGGATTGGCTCCCCACCCCGCCACCACCCTCCAAAGGATAAGCAGTGTAAGCTAATGGATGAATCTGTAGTATCCCAAGAATATATTTAGAATATTTAAACAGATCCTCAGTTTTTCAGAAGGGGAATTAAGAACATTGAGTATCATATTTCAGTATCTTTATGTCCCTTCTGGTCTTGCTTTTGTGGTCAGTTTCAGGGAGAAATGGCAGGCGAATAGTGAACAAGCTACAACCTAATCTTTGACAAAATGTTGAATGATTTTAAATAGCATTCCCCTGCAATACATTGTGTTACCAATACTGGACAAGCAAGCCGAATACAATCCTGTCATTCACATAGGTCGACTGTGATCCAGGCTTGATATGCAAAAAGGCTGATTTGATATGTCAACTTATTGTATGAACATATATATATATGTTATGTTTATTAACCTGTCGAGGTGTAAAACATTAGCCGACCTGGCACTGAGTGAGTGAACATCGTTTGAGTACGACGTGAAGCAGCGCTGTCTGACATGAGTTTGGCTCCTGCTCAGAACACCTTCCGCTGTAGGCAAGAAAACACCTTCTTACACAAGTTTATTTCAGCTCCATCGTTCACCAGTTTTGTATTGCACACATGTCTGCTGTCTGCAGGCTGCCGTGAGGTGGGTGGCTTTAGGAAGTGGGGATGTTTTTGCGACAACTGTCATCAAATATTATAACTGAGGGACACAAGGGGTCACCAGCGTCTACAAACTTCAAATTCTTGACGTAAACATTTTTTTTTTTTTTACACAAAAATATAGGAAGCCGAGTGTCCAATAATTGCTGCCAACTTTTTGACATGCTCACATCCTTTATGTGGAACTCAGGGTGTTTGTTCAGGACCAGCAAGGAAAAGGAAAACATTGCAGATTACAGACTCACGCTTCAGGAACAAATACCTGAGCCTCATTTGACTCAGCCTGTTCGTTCTCAGCCAAGCAACCTGTGACATATTAGTATGTCAATGGTCATTATCATATTATATAAAGTGTTAATATACTCTATAATCAAAGAGCTGAATTGTGACTTGATCTGACTTGTTTATGTTTATGCACAGTGCACTGAACCCTCCAGTGCTCTTCATGTGAAGGGCTTATCGGAGAGAGTTGAGGCCAGCCCCACTCTAGGGCAGAAATCTGCCTCTCCCAGGAAGAGAGACTGTCCTTGGGTCAGGATTCACTCTGCTCCTGGCACAAGCACATGCGCACACAAACAAATGCACATTTTGCATAGGGTTAACCGCACTTCCTTCACTCTTCTTGCTGTCCTGGAGGGCTGAATAGAATTAAGCAGTATTTGAGAATGACTTATTAAAAACTGCTGCTGAATAAATGAAGTGTGTTGTGTAGCCATTAGAGGATGGGAGCTATTATGTTAAACGTTTTGATTTGTGAAGTGGGGTGTGGACTTGCTAATCCAGAGACAGTTGGGGACGCTGGAGGGAGGAATCAAGCCATGCATATAATATGAGAACATTAGGTTGATGTACACAGACGTGTGCGTCTGAGCAGGAGAAATAGGGATGATCGATGAACTCCACAAGGAAAAAATGATGGATAAGAAATTAGCTACGTCACCCCATAAAGCTTAAGTAGATCAGAGATAGAGTTGTATAAAAAAATCCACCAAATGTCAACAACAGATCATTTTTAGTTAACTTACAGTTTAATCTCTACAACTCTGATTGCATTTCAAAAAGTCTTTCATTTTACAGGTGAAGATTGAAAAGCTATATATATTCATAGACAGATGTTACTGTATTATGGCTTGGTCGAAGCAGGCCAATGAGGATGGAGCATTTCTCCTCAGCATTTTCCAGGCCTGACTGCCAGACTCCGTCTGAGACTGATAAATCACCCTGTCCCAGCCCTTCTCCTGTGTTTTCTTTTCAAATGTAGAATCGATGGATTTTTCCTTCATTTCATTGACCTGTGCATAATGGTGCTCTCACTCCTCTACCATTGGGAAGGAGCCCAGCGCTGCAGACGTGCTTGCCCAGGCAAAGACAGGCGGCCTGGGCTTTGTGTTGCTTATTGTTCAGCCTGGAGAAATTAATGTGCTGTGAAATTAGCATTTTATCTGACTGCAGATACAGTAATGGAGGCAATTAGAGTGCAGGGGAGAAGCAGTGCTTGGGGTAGTGGAGAGGTAAGGGACAATCCTCGAGCTGCAGGAGCCCAGCGGAGAGTTGCACAGCCGGCCTCACAGATAACACAATCACCTCCGTCTGGCAAGCAACACAGTCTGACTAGAATGTCTGTTGGTTAATAAAGAACACATTTGTTGTATGAAATGTCACTGTATCATTTAGATTAGCTAACTGGGAAACCACACTGGAAAAAAATGACTGTAATGCAATATCTTTTATTCATATGTTAGCAGGAAGGGTGATCTTTTTATGCATTTGAGACTTGTGCTCTGCTGTTGATTTTTACCATTTTTATTTTTATTTTTTCCAAGAGTCGGGGGGGTTGCACGGTCGACAGAACTGATAGCTGAAATTATTGGAAGGGGATGGGAGTGAGGCAATGAAATCAATGCACATTTGGAGCTTAGATCATTTCTCATCAGTTATTTTCAGACATGACATTGTGTATTTACAGCTGCAGGGCCACATTGTCAACTCTCTTTATCACGTCTCCAGATTGAAATTGATCTCTCTGATTGTGAGCCATGGGCAAGGAGATGGACTTTATCAGATGCTGAGGAGCTGCCAGTACGCTGTGTTGTCACCTGAAGCCTTGCAGATTGTTTATTTATTCTTCAAAAGACTCTCTGATGTGACGCTGGAGGGGAGATGCTAACATAATGCTATGTTTAATTTTGTGAGCTCAGAGACAATCGTGCCACCAACCTACGATCCTGTTCTGGTCTGCTGAGGTTGTACCTGTCTCTACAGTATGCCCATGCAGCGATATTAGACACTTGCACTATTATTGCATTCCTGTGTTATAATGTACTTATGGAGCTGCATATCCCTCTGGCTTCCCCTGAACATCCTGTCAGGGTCTGAGTCAAATATTGACATAGCTTATAGTTACAAGTGAAGAAGTTTTTTTCAAAGTTCTCAGGGTAAAGAATAGATGAAGTGTTCTTGCTTTGCTCTGCCTGACCCCCTGAGTGGTTTGTTTGTTTAGCAAGAGACCAGTGAAACAGGTGTACAAAGACTGCTAGTGAAGACATCTTTTGAGTACATTTTTCACCACAAAATATCTGCCAAAGGTGAACTGAAGCTTGTTTTTTTTTTAAATGAATTTCAGTTTTTCATTTCTGTATTAAAAACAAGAATAAATCCTAAATTTGAAGTTTAGTCACCAGAGATCTCTAATAAATTGGTGTCTTTTTCTTTCATTTGTCATGTGATTATAGGAGTAATTATGGTAATATGAACCTCCTTTCTTGTTATTCCTAATTCTCTAATTTTCTGCAAACATGTGGGTTCAAGCAAGTGTAACAGGAACTTTATTTTTTTCTTTTTTAAATCTGTTGGGGCGAAGCCAGCCACCCACCTCCAGTCCCCCCTCTGCTTTTCTGAGTAAAGACAGCATGACTTCTGCAGTCAGAGGATCACGCCCAATAAGAACATTATCCCAAAGAGTGCACTGGGCTGGCAAGAGTCTGAGATAATACCCCTTCCTCTTAAACTCCACCAGCTCCAGCTCACAAAGTAGAGGCAGAGACAGGGAGACCTTACCAAATGATACCCCACAGCACCCATGAAACCAATTGTTCCCCCGCCACCTTATGCTTTAGGGAGGGATAGCCGGTTGTCTGCATAATATCCTTATTCTCAAACATGAGGGTGTAGTCTGTGTGTCCATTAGTGTCAACACACCAATGCTAAATGGGCCTGGGCTGTCTTTTCTTTTTAGCTGCAGTGTTTCTCTGTCTGTGTAGACGGCGGTAGTTGGTCCATAGGGTATTATCCATTCTGATTGGTGAGGCTGTGCTGCCTCTGAGGAGAGGGAGATAGATGAGGACAGGCCGCAGTGCTGAGGTATGTGTATGATTAGAGAGGCAGCTCTGATACCTGTCACCGGCAGCATGTTTACGTGCTAAATGATGCTGATCGAATGGATGAGCACCAGCAGTGCAGCAGATGAATGAAAGGTCTTAAGCAGTCATTTACAATATCTTCGGTGTGAGATTAGCCACATTACACAGTGATACTTACGAGCGACACCTTTGTCTGAAAGAGCTCATCTTGAAAATACAAATGGGATTCCAGGAGCCCCGCGCTTTTCCTCTCTCACTCTCTCCTTTGCAGCTCTTCATTGTGAGGCGAATTGAAAGTCTCTCTCCTCATTAAGGCTAGTGTTGGAGTGGGCAGCGTTACGCAACCTGAGTTATCTGCTCCGCACTCAGCCCTGGCTTATAGCAGACAAACCCCTCTTCTCAGAGCCTGTGCCTTCTCTGTGCTCCCTCGCTGATCTCAGACCAGGTGTTGCGGCTTAGGCAGACGTTCAGCAAGGGGGCCGAATCTGTCCCGAGTCCAGCATAATCAGAAGGCCCCAGGTTGAACGCAGACTTGGCTCAGGGCCTCACATCTTGTTTGAGTTAACAACACAAGCTGAATGGCCTGTTTACAATCTCCACAGCAGGGGCAGAAAACCTCACTAAATCTGTCTGGATGGCTGTCAGATGTGGAACAGATGTGCTGAAATGGAGGAAATTATGTCACTTCTTTTTCCCCTCTCTCATGTGACCATGATGACTAAAGAGCCGCGATCAGGGTGATGTGATTACGCAGAGGGAGAGTCGCACTGTGTGTGACAGTTGTGCCATGTCTGTTTTTTCTTTATCGGCTTCACAAGGCACACAGCAGGGCCGCTGTTCCTCACATGCATCACAATGCCCTCTGCAGGTGTATGTTGGTGACATTCTTTTTCCTGACTAAATCTAATTACTCCACAGTCCTTGCTGTTGCTGATGGTGAGCAAACAAAAAAAAACAGACATGGCTCTTGTCTTAATTGGAAAATCCTGCAGTGATTTACAGTGACAAAAATCATAACCACTGAAAGAGACCAGATTAAGTCCTTGGTGCTCCGAGTCACATGCAGCTAAATATCAATAAAGACCACCTGGGTAAAGAGTTCTTTGTAAACATTGTTCCTCCTGAAAAGGAACAATAAAGTGCTCGGGCCAGTTCGTGGCAGCATTAAAAATGTACTCTGTCAAAGGTAAAGGAACAGTGTGCTTACTTTACCTCAAATATTTATTCACTCTCATGGCCCTTGAAAGCCTCAATGTGGATTGCTCGAAGGGGTAAAATATAGAGTGATGCTTGTGTGTGTGTGTGTGTGTGTGTGTGTGTGTGTGTGTGTGTGTGTGTGTGTGTGTGTGTGTGTGTGTGTGTGTGTGTGTGTGTGTGTGTGTGAGTGAGAGGGAGAGAGATACCTGGGTCACACCTTTCTAACACTCTGGGCTTCATTCTGTGATGCTGCATCTCACTGAGAGTCATGGAAGGAATCAGAGTGCACTTACTGCCAGTGCCTAGGGACATCCATCACAATGGCTGCGACGTATAAAGCCATATACCCATTAAGATGAGGAGGAATATGGCTCTAAAGACTCGGTCTCTTTGGCATTTTGTGTACAAACCCATAGCTATTCCAGCAACATCACCCTCTTTCACATTTTCTTATCATGACATGCAGCACTGGTGCAGATTGTTCATGTGTTTATCTTTGACGAGTGTGTCGCGCGGCATTCACTTGACTAGTTTATTTGTTTTAATGCATCTCCTGCCTCCGTCTCCTTATGGATGAGAGAGTTCACATTTGCTAAACATGTGCAGTGTTTCAATTATAGTTGTAATTTACCTCATGCACTGGAAGGGGAAGTAGATTATGAGTGCACTGAGAGATGAGAAGGTTTATAATGAATGTTAGCTGTATTGCCCTGTGCATGTTTTCCTCTCATGAGCTCATGTTTCACTCGCTGTCCCTGTGTGATCACTACAGACAGGCAGACAATGAGCAGACTTAAAGACCAGACATAATGAGAGTATTTTTTTTTTCAGAGGAAAAAAAATTGCATATTTTTAGAGCTTACTTAAGCTTTAATTAAAGTAATGAAATGGACAATAAGGGCGTTGTCACGTATTTTGTGCATCTTCCTTCCCCATTGTACATGCTGACACGTTGAGATGCTTCATTTTCAACAATGAGTCTTTTCCACTGTCTTTTGGATATTCTTAAATCTCTTATCTTATTAATCTTTAAAAAAAAGAAGGCTTTTTGCCGCAGGCGGCAGAAGAGGAATTTGTGTTTAGTGGATTCCTGTTCCCAGATGAGGAGAGCTAAATGAGTTTGGAGGCTTCCTGAATGCTCTATAATTGTGATGAGGCTCTGTTCCTCTGAACAATTAAAGATGCAGGAGCCCTGTCTCTTCTGAGATCCATCCCAGATCACTATCGTTGAGTGTGCCCAGTAAATCACACACACATTGCACTCAGATGATGACCACCTCTCTCTTTCCGTTGTCCAGCTACTACGTTAAGAGAAATCTCAAGGTCGGCATCATGCCCAACGTTATGGCCAATTTATTACTCGCTGTCAAAGCATTAGAGGGTAGAAACAGAGGACTTGCCAGTCTCCCCAGTGGTCCAACCCCCCTCTCCTCCTCTGCTACTAGTCTCACATAGCAGGCTTTATTTGTCCCCTCAGAACAAAGCTGCGAACAAAGCTGCATAGCCGTCTGGTCTGTGGAGCTGTGTGGCTATGCTAATGTCTCCAGGCTGGTTGGAGTCTTATTGAATGGGTGAGCAGAAGAGGTAAATAAGCGTGTCTGGATGAGAGGTGGGGGCCAGCGGGTGAAAGAGATGAAGTAATAGACTATTCCAAGGGTCAGCCCATGTGAATGCAAATATTTATATAAGTGATTAAAATACCCTCCCCACATCCCGCCCACTTCATTTAAATGAGGAACTAAACTGTAAAACGATTCATCTCCTTAAGGCAAGTCTGAAAGAGGAAGCAGGAAGAGGCATTTGTGGGTGGAAAAAAAGAGCAAACAAACAGTGACGTAAATCTGACTCACTCGTCTTTTGCCTTCACAATGCAAAGATTAGAGCAGCAGGCTCTTTCGGGGATGCAGATTTCATCCTTTGCTTTTCTTAGACTTTCATCCTCACAGTGACGAGTCTGTGGAATATCACACTGTCACAGCCATTTCTTCAAAGGTTCAGAATGGCTAATCTTGCTAGCAATATTGCTATCTTCATTTAGTTTTACCTCTAAAAATATATGAACTTTTTTTTTTTTGGTTGCCGATGCTTTGATAAAATAAGGAAAAGTGCAGAGTTGTTTTTATGTACATAATTAAGTGGCTCTGAATCTGTTAGACCTTTAGATCAGAGGGAGGATCACACCAAGTCTCATTTCTTTGTGTATTTTTCCACAAGAAGTGTGTATAATAATCCCTTTTGTGAGTTTGTATCAACAATCATGCTTTCAACTAAAGGGCTGAATGCATCCTCTTGATGCAGGCTGGGCCTTTCAACCTCACATAGGGCAAGATGTGAGAGCTCTAGATATTAGTTTTATGTTATCCTCGACAACATTTATCTAATCAAAATTCTCATATCATCATATCTTGTGATTTCTCCGTATGATAGGCGCAACAAATGGATTCTCGAGTCGGTTTTAAACCATGACCTGCGGCAGTTTGTCACAGAACCAATCAGGTTTGTCTCAGTCATCTCCTCATCTGATAACGGGGGGGGAGGGGCGGGCGGCAATCCTGAGGTGCAGACACTTTAACATGCAGCTGTCTAGATCTGTGTCCTGCTCTAATTGAAATCAGGATGCGATAACATGCTCATTATGGAGGAAGTCTGAAGAGATGGACTCGAGCCAACATCCCTTCTAGGGTTTTGCCTTGATGTAGTGTTGATGTGGCAGGCTTGACCACTTTTTTTTATTTTTTTATCAGAACTCACTCCCTCCAACAGTGCAGCAGTATTTCATCTTACAACACATTGGCAGAGGAGAAGTTGAGTCAGTGCGCAAATGTCTCCAGTTGCATCTGAAACTGATTAGCCTATCATCATCTAGCAACAACATTGTTCCCAGTGTACCGCTGTTTGGGAGTGGAGCAATTTGCTTTTTATTTTGATGCCTTAATGAAAGCTTTGTGCAGAGATATAGCCCTGTTAAGCACCATAAACAAGTGGATTGTTAGATTGCATCACCAGGCACCCTGTTATCATTCACTAAATTGGGTTTATCATTTACTATGCAAATGTGTCGTATGAAAGGATCCAGAGGTCAAACCCTGAAACAAAACGGGCTATATGATCACTGGCCTGATGATAAAAAGGTTACAATTGTTTAATTTGATTGGGAGGGCTTTGTTTATTTCATCTAATATGATAAACAACCACATCACAGTGTTATTACTTATCAGTTCTGGGATGAGGTCGATAGTTCAGCACTTTATTTGCACAAAATAAAACTGCAGGCTTTGTATGTATATTTATACAGTAGGTGGTGAAATGTCTCAGCACAGACACAGTTTCTGAATACAGTATACAGATATTAAAAAGAAGAACATTTTCATTTTTAAGCCATTTAAAGTTTAGATACAACAAATGTAGGGTTTCAGGAACAGTTTAGAAGAATCCAATATGATTCTAATTTGCATTTTTATTTCTGCTTTCAACCTTTTCGGCTAATTCCATTGTCTACTTTGTTGCATTGTTTGTTTTTCTCTCCAGAGGAACGGCTCTTAAGCTGTTAAACTCAAAGTTTGTATTTATTTATGAAAGAATCTTGTGTTTTTTACTCATTTACTGTAAGTACTTACACGATTTATCAAGATTTCATAGTTCAAATGCCAATTTTATTATTTAACAAATGTTATGACATTTGCTTTCTACAAAGTAATATCTCTTTTTTTAAATATCACTCAGTGTGTTACATTAAGCTATATTAAGCTACCCTCTGAATGGTACACAGTAGGAACACTAAGCTCTGTAAATGGAGTGCTCGAGCAGGTCTCATGTATCCACATCATGAAATAATGAGTGTAGTCACTCACAAATGAAAACCCTGCTGTTTACTCAAACCAGGTTGTCGCAGAAAGCATTGATTCCTTCACGCCTCATCATCAGAGCTAATTACACAATACTGTGCCGGTGACTCAGTAATGGCTCTTAGATAAAGCAGACAAATTGTTGTAAAATATGACTTTATTGATGGAAAAGACAAAACAAGAAATCAAATATGATTTAAGCTGTAACTAACGGGAGCCATGACTTTCGCTGAAGCGCTTCTGAGGAATGGTGGTTTTGTTGCACTGCAGCACTGCAGATACTGTATGCTGGAAAGAGTTAGATGGGCAGTAAGAGAGCTGCATCATGAGCTCAGCTTGGGAAAGTCTTCTGGACTATCTGATGTCAAAAGGAATTATTTCATTTCCTTCTTCTAGGCCCTTTAGTGGTCATCAGGGAGCATTAGACATGGCTCTGCAAATCCCTCTGACTTTGGTGCGGCTGCAGCTTTGCTTGTCTGCCCACACCTTAAATCAACTCTGTCAATCTCAGCGTGGCTCTGTAAATCAGCTTTGCAGATCGATGACAACAGTTTCTAGGCCTTTCTGTTTGTCCGTGCGTGTACGTTGTATGTTTACTTTATATTTCTGTGTCGGTCAGCAGGCAGCTTAATGCTAACAAGATTTGTCTGTGCAGGAGCTTTATATTAAAACTGATAATCTGCAAGTGTTTTTGTTTTGTTTTTTACATTTAGTATTTACATTCTACTGCATGTTTGCATAACAGAATGCTTTCTCTCAGCCATTTTTGTTCATTAACAAAACCTAACTCTAGGTGATCAATGCAAAAACTACCTTCTAACAAATTCAATGTAATAGTAAGATTGTTATATTGTGTTACCTGCACTCTAAAATACCTCAGATAGTCATTATTTAAAGGCTAGCTACACAACCTGGGGCCTTCACTGCAACAAAGAATAAGGTTAAGGATATCATAGCTGTACCCATATTGTGCTGTAAGTGAAGCAAGACGTCCTAATTTTCTTCTGGGACGACACACTGTGTCCCACAACAAACACCACAGGTGGGGTGGGTCCTCAGACTGTCAACAGCTGCGATAGGCATTAGAAATTTGTAAATTTGATTGAATGCACGATGGCCTCATGAAAAATATGGAAATTAAACAAATCAGTGCAGTCATGTAACAATAGGTAAAAATAACATGTGACACAGGTCAGTTTATTCAGATTAATTGTATTGTTATATGACTTTCCCAATAAAGACCTGCAACAGATGATACAGGTAACTGACACCACAAACAATATATCGCATCCCTACTATTTAACCCTAACAATGCAAGTAAACTCTAAATAAATTGGCCCCGAACTGTGATAATCAAATTAGTGGCAAAATCCTAGAAAATTCTTACTTTCACACAACTCATTACATTGTTTCACCAAATATACACAACTGGTCCCTAAAAAAACATTTTCTGAAGATTGTACAGACCATTGTCCACATCAACAAATATTTCATTAACCTGATTTACAGTATTGCATTTGAAATGCATTATAAACAGTGTTATCATATTTCCATTGTTCTCAGCGTTCAGTCTATTAATCTTATCATCCTGTAGTCTGTCTGTTATCAAGAAACTGTAAACAAATTACTTGCAGCATCCCTTTACTTCAAACCCTTTGCCATCTCAATATGTGTGCTGCTAAACGATTAGATACGTTGTCTTGTCTCTCTGACTGTCAGAAAAAAAAACAAAAAAAAACAAAAAACCCTTTTTACATTGTTTGTCAAGACGTTCACAGCTGGTGAGCATGGAACTAGCTAAGATAATTTTCACTTGTTAATGTGCAGCGATGACAGGCTTGTTACTTTGTTTCCCATTATTATGAGGCTGATTAAGTTGGACAAATACAGTACAATATGTTGACAGCAGCACCACTCTGTTATAGCACAGCAGAAGCGAGGCCTTTGCCTGCTCACCTCCCCTGCTGAGTTTCCATCACACAGCAGAGGCCACTTCTAACACTCTATTCAAACAGTTGGCCGGGTTAAACCTGCGTTGGGGGTTGCATGGCCGTCATATGTGCGGACTTGATGTTTGCTGTGATGGATTCCATTAACTCGAGCAAGTTTAAAGAGGCTGCGAATTTATTCACATTTCTTGTGGAAATGAATGGAAACCATTGGCTAATTGAAATGGTGGTAAAAATGCATCCAAAAATGTATAACTCTCATTTTAAAATTCTCTTGAAAGATGTAAAGTATAACTTGATTTGTAATTTAAAAAGCTAAACCCTGCAAATGTAGTATTTTGGTTTGTTTATTTAATATGCTATCAACAATGCATATGGAACCAAAATTACAGATGTGAGAGTGTTAACAGTAAAGGCAATGGATTAATCTGTACAGCTTGAGTGGGGCAAAGGCATCTGAATGTGCGTTGAGTAGACCTGCATCATTTGTGCATCTACTGTATGAGAGGGGTGTAGAAGTGTCACAGAATGTGCACTGTTTCTGCCTTGCATGGTGGCTATTGGCACTGTCAGCTTGCAGTGGAGCTATGGGGCAGTCGTCGCCTGTAGCACTGCTATAATCCTGCATTTGAAGAGGATCTGTTCGGGGGGACTGGAGACAAAGCATTCTGTAGAGGGTATCAAGTGTCCGCCACCAAAGCCTAGCTCCCTAGGCTGCCCTCCAGGGGGTTTCCTGTGGGCTGTAGAGAAATCAAGGTGAGGGCATAGCTTGGTCCGTGGGATTTCAACCTGGCTTCCATGAGCGCTGGTCGAAGCAGGATGAGATCACAAGCCACCGCTAGTTTGGTCTGTGTTTCACAAGGTCGACACAGTGACTTCTGACGTGGTTTGTTGCATTTTTTTTCCCCCAGCAATGCTCCACTGACCTACTTCCTTTTAATCCCTCGATGTGACTTTAATTGACTAGAGGGAGGGGCAGGGAGGAGAGAGGGGTGTGTCTGTGTGTTCTAGGAGGGGGCAGCAAGTGCATGAAAGGGGGAGGGAGGCGGGGTTTTGAGTGAAGATAGGGACACAGGAGCAACCAAGAAAAGGGGAGATTTGAGAGCTTGAGTGATTTCCTGCTGCCACTGCTGTGTTCAGGCCACAAATTAATTTGATTCTGTTATGTAACTGTAATCATCATCCTCTCTAATCACATCAGCGGCTTTGTGAGACACCCAAAATAGAGGGATTGTGGGCTGGACAGGGGGCGGGGCAAACTGAAGGGTCTGGCTGCTGAGGGCCAAAGAAAGTAAATGGATGGGGCCCAAGTTTTTTTGTCTACAGTCAAACGCGTTCCATATTGATCTTACACTGAATCCTATTAGCAGATCTTTTCTTAATCCCGAGGAATGCTGTACATTGAGCTGCAAGGAAGAAGTTAAAATCTCAGAGATTTTTTTTTTGTAATAACTACATCCAAAAATGACTGAATTTTAAGGGAGATGTCAAAACAGATTTCACCTGAGCAGAGGAACAATGATAATGAAAGTGCAATAAGATTTGTGGAACTAAATCAAAATTAGACACAATTGCAGACTTTCAAAAAAAAATGCAAAAATTAGGTGAATTTACTTTTATTATTGTGATTGTAATATAATACGCTACCTTTAAATTTCTGATAACAACATGGTGATATTTACTTAAAGGAATAGTTTGACATTTTGTGTAATATACTTTTGCTACATTGCTGAGAAATAGATGAGAAGATTCATATTACTCCTCACAATACACAAAAAATTATAAATATAATATAAAAATATAAATATAAAACTACAGCTAGTATCAGATTAGCTTAAACATCAGCCGATTAGCTCTCCTAAAGCTTTTTGAACAACATGTTACACAGTATCTTGTTTGTTTAATTTGTACAAACACCAAAAAATGACCATGTGTAATTTTCCTAGTGGACTTATTAGAGGTTTGTGTGCTGGACTGAGTTTTAAAGGTGCTAGACTTCCATTGTCAGTGCTAAGCTAAGCTAATTGTCTCGACGGCATGGTAGATATTTTCCCACTATGCCTAGTAATCATGAGATTTACTCTCTCAGGGTTGGCAATTTGGATAGACGTTTTTTTCATAGCAGATATTTGACTTGTAACAGGAAAGGCGCAGAGGTAACTGTGGCTCAGGTGGCCACAACAAAAGGTACACCACGGGTAGCTATTAATAGCGAATATTATATTAAACCAAATTAAACTAGATCGAGTTGCCAAATGAAATATTTACAACATGGGGAAAAGTGGTGTTTAATGTGCATGAGTGAAGGCGGTGGATGCAGGTGGTGTAAGGTGCAAGACAAAAGGTGAAGATAAACTAAAACCAGATAGCCAAACCAAGAAGTGGGGTGCCTGTGGAGAGGAACAGAGAGAGATTGGTTAGACACCACAGGTGTTCCAGATCGTGCTAGCCAACTACTCGCTTGATGGGCGTCTTACATTAAATGTCCCAGAGAGCCTTTCCAGTCAGTGAGTATATCTAGTACCAGATCCCCGGGACTGGCTCGTGGAAGTGGAAAGCCACCATCACCATTTCCTGCTATGACATATCAAAATGTCTGCTAAAATAATGCCTTAAATTTTGACAAAATTAGATGGTAAATTGATGCAACACGGCAGAGACTAACAGAAAATCTTGTATCATACAATTAGTTTTTGATTTGATATTCACTTCAACACCACATGGGTTGCCTTCCCCTACCTCACGATACAACATATATTAGGAGTGCACACGAGTGGCAGGTGTACCAGACCTTTGATAACTGTTTTTGTTTTTTTGCTTTGTTTTGTTTTGTTTTTGACAGTGTCCTGGTGGTGTTTCCTTTTTCTACAAACAGAAGCCATCAGAATAATGAGGTTGTTATCCCAAAAAAATTCTACCCATAGTAAAGTATCATATGTGTTGATGGTGTTTATGAAAGGATGACTACCTCAGAATTTTTCCAGCCTTCTACAGTGCAGCTATTTTTACTAGCATGTGTCTTTTGGCCAGATAGACAATGTGTTGCAGTCACTGCAGTGAATGACCTACGGGAGAGATTCCCGGGCTTAAAATGTTCCCGTATATTTCTGGAGCACTGAAATAAAAAACACATTTAACCAGAGCAACAACTACAAAGTGCAGCTATTTGAATGCGCGATGTGTTGAAATCATTTGCTGAAGACATTATATTATACTGCCACAGTGAAAAAATCGACAGGTTGTAAGCCAGATGTATCAAGTCAGGCCCTGCTTTGCTGGAGAGAACAGAAAGCAGTGAGCCATGACTTTGTATTATCAAAGAAATGTTTTCCTGGCCGGCATTAGATGGGCTTATGATAGACGGCTGTTCCTTCATTTTCCGAAGTGGACAGATGCCAACCTACGTGACAGCTTCTGTCAGTCGAGAAGAGCATGATGTACATTGTCTTTTAGCTGGCTGACCGTGACTCTTGGGATCTAAGTTGTTCCAGATGGGTCAAAGGTTAACTGATTTGGTGAGGCTTGTCTCCGGGGGTCTGATTGGGAAGCTGAAGGCCCTGTGAGTGTCCTCTGTAAAGTGCAGTCCCGTGTCACATTCTGACACACTCATGTTTGCCTTGAGTACCATTGGGTCTTTCTGCCTTGTCCTGAAAAAAAAACAAACCTGCTGTCTGTGAAAAAACTCTCTCCATGTCTAGTCTTTTGTTCTCAGCCTGAGCTGGATGAATACAGTCTTGGTGAAAATACAAGTGGGATGCAGCATCAACAGAGGTGTCTTCCTTCCTGTATCTATTGATTCTTTGTGATTGTAGCCTGTTTTTCTATTTAGTCACTGAATCACACCAGAGCTGATGCGTCGGTGACAGACTTCATCTGGGCTCAGGATACAGACGACCGTGCTTTGTATCTTGTTAGTACACCGTTATGTGACAAATGCACATTGTCCACATGGCTTTTGCTTTGCATCAGAACTCCCTGTTTGTGTGTCATGTGTTTGTTGTTTGTGGGAAGGGCAGGAGGCTTGCGGTGTGCCTTCTCCCCTCCAGCGGAAACCTGTCAGTCCCCCTGGGGAGCTGGGCCCAGGTTTACAGGACAGCTGAGGCAGCCCTGACAGCCCAGCTCATCTCGTTTGGAGCAAGGCATGCCGCTTTGCCGCTTGCTGCCTGGACAGGATTTGTTCCCTTCCTGCCACTTTACATCCACAAGCTCTACATTTAATTAGAATCACTTGTCATGTCTCGTATATCACCTGGGCCTCTTGGTGTCAGCTGTCAGCCAAAGAAATGCGATAGTTATTCATTGCTCTGCGGATGTGTAACAGCAAGGTCACAGGACAGAATGCACCTTGAGCTAACTGTACTTAATGTTTACGTTTGGCTGCACAGCGTGTGTGGTGTCAAACACAACTGATTTCTAAAATTAAGCTCCCATTTTACATCCTCCACAAAAGAGACCATTCAGTTATTTGTGATGTTACAGTAAGCCACATACCAAATTGATGGAATCCAGCTCAAGTGCAAAGCTAATGGCTGTCGATGAGTGGGCACTGTAGGGTTGAGTGGACTTTTAGAGGCTATTAGTGGCCTTAGTGGGTATTGGCTTGTGGTGTGGCTTGGACTGTCTTAGATTCCTTTCTGTAGAGCTGGATGAAGCCCAAAAAGCTTCACAGTGCAGAGGTAACCAGGCAACCATGTGGCTTCAGGGGCGTTGCAAGCATTGCTTACACGAGACCCTGTGCCAAGATAATGCATACATGATGGATGTAATAACCTCTGACCCGTGTGCACATCTGTGCGGTGCTTGCATTTTTAACTACTCATCAAAGATTTGTACTCTCTGGACACTCACCTGCCTGTGTCTGGTGTCTGGTGTCTGTGCAGACAGCACCGTGTACCATGTTTGCTTTCGCTTTGATCATGTTGTCCCTGTCACTTTAAATGGTGATGTTTTTTTTTTTTTCCCTTCTCTGGTCCCTCTCTTGTTCTCTGTCTCCGTCTCTGTCTGTCTGTCTCTCTCACTCTCTCCTCCTGCTTTAACAGCCTGGTTATATAACTCCCTTTTCTTTCTTTGACATCCCAGAGCTCTTGCAGTCAGCTGACAGCACCCAAATGTCTGCTGGTAAACACACTGCTTTCTGTCTTTTCTCTCTCCTGATTTCTTTTTTCTTCTCTCACTTCCTCTTCACCCTTCCTACTCCTCAGCGATTAGGGATTGATTCTCTCCTCTGTCCCTCTGCCTCCTCTTCCATTGGTTGGGCTCCGTATCCCCAGGCCAGTTTCCACATATTAGCACCCGAGGCCAGGGGAGGCGGGCAGATACGCATTGCCTGCCATGGCCCATGGATCCTGCAAGCCAGTGAAAAATGTGCTTTGGAGAGGCAATAAATTGCATCCAATTTAGAGATGAAGGCAGAAATAAATTTCTCTTTTCTGAAGTCTGAAGAAAGGGAGAAAAAAAGCCCCTAGATAATTTGTGTTCCATCTTTTTTATGTGAAAATTTCTTTGAAATATCCTTTTTGTGTTGTTCATTTGAATTCATAAAATAATTATATGTCTACACTTTAGATTGCCTTTTTATGTTTCAGCAGGTTATGGAAATAATTATTCTTGTCTTCGCTGACATGTTTTGCATCTTGCTTGAAATGTGTTTGAGTCAGAGGAGACATTTTGAAAAAGAAACATTTATCAGACATGATTTGGCACACACACACACACATACACACACACACACACACACACACACACACACACACAAGGCTCCCCCCTCCCCATTCTCATCATTGCATTATCCTAAATGAACTGTCCAAGAGGCTTAGACTCTCTCAGCTCAGTGCTGCAGAAGTCTGGGAGAATAAGGGAGTGTGTGAGGTAGTCTCAGAAATGATGAAAGGGAGTGCCTAGTAATGACCGCATCAACTTTCTCCCTCTCCTGTTCACAACCTGTTCTCCAAATGTTTTCAGAAACCTCCATCACTCCTTCATGGCACCTCCGTAAATGGCTCCTGAAGTAATGAAGGACTTAGGAAAAACACTTCAGTCTGTAAAGCTTGCATCAACACTATAAGCCAATGGAGAGCCTAACACTCATTTTCCCCGTGGTGATGTGCAAACCTCCTATTAGTCTCTGAAGCCCAAACTCCAGGCTGAGATGTTTCCCTTTGTGTTCAGGTAGAGAGTGTTGTGTGCCAGTGCTTTCCTGTGTATTACCCGGCCTGCCAAAAAAACAGTGGAAGAGACATGAGGGGGATACACTCTGGAGAATTGCATCCCATTCTGTTTTTCTTTTCTCTCTCTCTCTTTTTTTTTTCTCTCCAAGAGATGTTTCGTCTCAGTTAAAAGGCTATGTTTCTCAACACCATTTCAATGTGCTGACACCCCAACTGTGAGGTGTTGAAATTGGCAAAAAACATTGTCAGTGCACAGTGTTGTGGTGTCAGTGAACTCCAAAAGTACAACATGAAAGGGGTGATTTTGTGTATGTTGGAGTGTATTTACTGACAACATCGCCATTCTGTTACTCATCACTGACTTCACCATAGGAGATGAATAATGTGCAAATGGGCGAAATTCTTTGTTTGCTGTACACTCTGACAGTATTTACTTTGGATCACATAGTAATGTTTTGTTTTGCAGCCAAATAAGCACAAAGAGATTTGCAGAGCTGAGCTTTAGATTGTTTGCTCGCTGTGTTAGATTGTATTATTTTCACACTCTCTGTGAGCATTAATGGAAAACGGATTCATGCTACATGAAAATATAAGGAAATGCAAAATTGCTCTAGCAAACAGCTTTATCTGAAGTTAACACATCATGTATTTTAAGTTGCATTATGTCAACAGTTTTGCTGTCTTGGGGCTGATGCTGCAGTGTATCACAGGCTTGTGCTGCTCATCTAAGCAGGCAGTTAGCTAAGCTCAACTGATTAATAAATAACCATGCCATGGTCTTGGATCAGTGCTCCTCTAATGTGCTCAGACTCTCTGCCTTGTTCCTGTTGCGTCTATATTCCGCTTGGCTTCGTAAATGCAAAGGAGGGGTGGGGTCTTTCTACTGTCTATCAGCATGTCGTAGGGGCGTCTCAGCATGTAGTCATCAAGGCCCGCTGTGGCATGAGCTCCCCTCATACTGCCGTATTTGTCTCTCCACATGGCCAAATGCAATTGGACATGAGCTCCCCGTAGCTCAGCACCCCCACCCTCCCAGCCCCCCCTGCTGTCCTCCCTTGCCTTTGCTTGTGTAAATTATGTAAGTGCAGGGGAAGCAGTGGTGATGAGGCATACAGTAGTGGCATTTCACTAACCAGGGTTGTGAACAGCACATGTGAGCCTACTGGTCCGCCTTTCCTGCCTGGCAGCATGGTCTGCCCGCTGCATCAGCTACGCCAAATGCATTTTTAACTGGGGTTTCCAGCGCAGCCCGGCTAGACATGGTGAAGACGTGGGGTTAGTGGGTTCACCTTACTGACTGTTCTCCAGTTAGGGGCTGACATCTCTAAATGTGCTGTCTGTGTACTGTGTAGCCATGCAGGGGAATTCTCCCTCCACAGCGAAGACGATGCTCTGGCTTTGTGTTCAGCTCTTCTCATAAAATAACAATGGAGTGGCACTTTAAAACGCAGACCTCACAGAGGAGCGGTCGGCTCCAAAAAAGACATGCTCGCAAGACAGATGGACTTTTAAGCTTAAGCTTTCTATGTGTATTTTGTATTTGATATGGATTATTTGATATTTAATTGGAACATCTGAATATCTTACAGCAGATTTTATGTATCAAGCGGCCTACACCATAGTGTTAGATATCTGTTTTTACACTAATTTTTGATTATGTCCTCTAAACATCCTTCTTATTCTTGAAAGCTGGTCTTTTGGACAAAGAATTTGCCATATGTAACTGTATGGCGCAGACTGAACATACTCCATCCGTCCATGTACACACACACACTCACACACACACACACATTCAGGAGCCTTGCCAAACAGAAACTCAGATTACGCAATAGTGATGAAACGAGTCTGAGTGACTATCAGGAGGACAGAGAATCAGTCAACAAAAATTCTGATAATCAGTTTTTCATTTATCAGTCAAAATAGGAAACATTTACTGGTTGCAGCCTGCCAAATAAGAGAATTTGCTGCTTTTGTGTCTTATTTTTGAAAATTGATCTTGAAAATCTTTGGGCTTTAGTTTGCTGCTTGGAAAAAAAACTAGATATTTAATGACATCATCTTGGGCATTTTCATAATTATTTGACATTGTGAGACTTAATTCATTTAACTTAATAAAATTATTAATTGAATTAAAAAAAGTGCTAATTGCGGCGCTACTGTGTACTAGATGTCAAAAAACAAATCACAAACCATATGTAAAGAACCCTCCCAACCACCTGTCATCCTGTCATTTGAGCCACTGTTTACACTTAGAGGAATGACACCTAGCTCATCTCCTCTTACTCTCTGTTGGCCTGTGACTGTGATATGCCACAACAGGTGCCACTCACCTGTCGGATACAGCTGCCCCTGAAACAACAGGTCCTCCTACCTCTGCAGTCTGACCTAATGTACTCTTAAGTCCGCCTTACCTGGCTAATGGCCAGCCGTAAAAGTTGCTCTGTTGTTGCTCTGTAGATTGAATAGGCGGTAAGTACCATCTCTGTCTTTCTGATCATCCACACGGTCTGTGAATTGCTATAAGTAAGTGTGTCCCATCTGCCAGGCAGAAATCAATAGGCGCTCTTCACGCGGCGCTGAGTTTGTCTGGCTTCTGAGGAATAATTAAAGAGCCAGCTTGCTGCACACAACCATGATGACTAATGCTGTTTAAGGAATGGCGCTCTTACATAAATCAATAGCTCTTATTTCTCTCTCCTCCTTTCTCTTTTTTGCACTCTCTCTCTCGCTTTCTCCTTTCTCTTGTTCTTTCTGTGTGTGTTTGTGTGTGTATGTGTGTGTGTGTGTTTATGAAGGCAGACAAAGTTCTCCTTTGTGCTTGTAGGTCAGTGTGTCACTGTGCCATGGCCATGATGCTTACGCATTTTGACAACCTCTGAGTGGGGGGAAAAAAAACAACAAAGTAACTCTATTCCCTCCAAAAGCAAGGCATACGCGGTAGATTCAGTGGTTTTACATGGACATGCTAACTCTCTCTATCTCTCTTCCTGTCTGTGGCCCTTATTAACCCTGCATACCCTGGGGTCAAGGGCAGAAACAGAAGAGCATGCCTTTTTTTTTTTAGGCTTCCTGTTCAAGTCTCTGCCACCCAACAACAGAGAGGCAGAATAAATATGTGTGAAATAATGCATGGTTATGAGTGAGCGCCATGCACACCTTTCCACCATATTAGGTTTTCATAATTGAATAAAACATGGAAGTGCTCTGAACATCCCCTCAGAGGGAAATGGCAGTCACTAAAGCATAGAAGCCAACTCAATAAAGAATTGCAAATGAATAAGTGATGAGGAGCAAACGAAGTGTGGTATATGAGAACAAGGAGGTGATTTACTCTAAAACAATATTTGAAACAGCAGGTGAGTGAAGGGCAATAATTACATTGTAAAAGGAGGGTGGTTTTTGAAGTCGTCAGCCTCATATGAATTACTGCTGGCCTTTGATTCGGGTCTGTCAATTTTTAAACCTTGCGTTTTTGAACTAGACAGAATATAGACTCAAATCATATGCAAACATGACCAGAGAAACATCTCTGTCAACCATATTTTCACTTGCAGACATTGTACACACGCACACACACACACACTCACAGAAAGAGAGGGAGACAGAGAAAAGCTGGGAAAGGAGGTACGCTGTGAAATATCCTGAAGGTCCTTGGCAGCATTAGAGAAAGGCCTGGGAGGTTAGGAAACATCAAATCAATGCATTGTAATGTGAATTGACTGCTGACTTTGATCATCTGCCTTGGGAGTGCTTTAGCATTGAGTGCTGTCACACTGGCTGGGTTAAGCAAATATGGCATGGGCTGAAATGGAGAGAGATGGGGAGGAAGAGACAGGTTAGAATGGAAGTGAGAAAAAAGGGATATGTGATGCCTGGCTATCATCAGAGAGTAATGGGCACATTAAAATTCAATGTCCGCTTGGTAAATGGCATACTGTGGATGTTATGCATACTTAAATTGATTCATAATTGGAGATAGTGAATGCATATATATTAATGACAGGAGGAGGTGCTGGCCCTGTTTCTTAATAGAATAATCACATATGTACCGTTGTCTCAGAGTGTGGCATATTTCTTTAAAAAGACTGTAGTGGTCAGAAAAAAAAGGAAAAAAAAAAAAGATTTTAGCCCAGACTCAACTGTATTGCTGTGCAGACAGCTGATACCCTCCTCTCACCCCCCTCCAAAATGATAGGTCAGCCCTGCTTAGTGTCAGAAGCTGCTGATATCCTAGCTCTGAAAGTGGAAATGCTCTTAAGCCTTTCTCCTATAATGGAGTGGCCAGTCTAATCTTGCCCTCTCTGAGTGAGAGCAGGTAAGGAAGGGAGTTTTTACCACAACACTCTGACCTTTGCTTTGGCACTAGAGTGTCCAGATTACAGAGCAGTGCAAGAGTGGCATCCTTGTCCTTTTTCTACTGTCCCTCAGCTGCAAGATCCAGTTTCCTCAGGAGGATGGCCCTCTTACATAAGGCACAGAGAGGGAGGTTTTTGTTTTGGGTCTGAGAGCCTTGTTTAATCTGCTCTTAAATTGTCGTATTTCAGATAAAAATCTATAACTGGGACTGTTTAAAACTGTTAATCTCATCAGTAGATTAATTGTAAATGTTTGCCCTTAATCCTCCTATAGAAACATACATACTATAGAAAGAAAATTGAGAAAGATGGATGGAGAGTGCCTATGACAGAAAAACACAGTGCAGTTATGTCACCGTGAAAAAGAAAACATGAGGGAGGGCCGATACTGTACAGGAAGAGATAGATTCCTTGAGTCAAGCCGAAGCAGAAAAGAGAGGCCCAAAACCTCTCGTCACTGTATGAAAAGAATAGCAAGACGACCCGTAGGTATTGGGCTACTAGGTGCATCTCCTAACAAGCTGACTGTTCAAAGGCTTTTTAGTGCTCTAGAGAACATGAAAGGCATGTTTAAAAATTTAAAAGCCCGATCTGTTCCAGTGCTATGGAGCGGCAGAGGGAAGCAGATTTTTACGTCGCCATAATTCCCCAGTTGCTTGCTTTGTAAATTAATTAAGATGTTTATGACAGCTGCTTGCACCTAATGGAATGCTTATAGACTACGCTATTAATTATTACTGCCGGCCACGGCTGCAAGCTTTCATATTGCTGAGAATGTATGGCTGCGGTTGCAGTATAGATGCAGTCCCAGCCTTAACCTCAACCCCGTCTTGACTTGGTGATTACACTGAGTGTCAGTGGGCTGTCTGTGCATATGTCGGAGATGTCTGTTAGGGCATTTCTGTCTTCTATATGCTCTTCCTCCTACATGTCTGGCCGAATACATCACAGTGGTGACAGTTGCCTAAAATATAGTGTAATGTTAATAAAAAAAAACATTTATTAAAATGGGCTGTATTCCACACAGATTGCACATTGAACACCATCGGGAAGGTCAGTAGTGCCTTTGTTATAGGCAAGCATTGTGATTTGCTGATGCTGATTGGATGTTTCCCTTGTGTAAAGTACAAAATCCCTGCCCTATGTCTGTCCTCTCTGTAACCTGGCCTGGCTGTAGGATGTGTTATCTTGCTGTGCCTCATGGACAAATGCCATATTTTTATTGTGCAACATTAGAAGTGTATATTAGGATTGTCATCTTTCTACCCGTTAAACCAACAGACCTTCCTGTTACCTTGTCCAGTTGTTAGTGTGGGGCACTTGTACTGTGAACTGTAACTGACCTCGTGAGCCTGCAGGAGGTTCAGCAGTTTGTTCCTGTTGGCTCTGGAGTGGAGAGTCATTGTGCTTTCAGTAAGAAAGAAAGCATAAACAACTCAACTGCTATGCCTGTGAGTGTGCAAATGCTAGTATGGCTAATTATAGTTCTGCTTTCATATGACTTCACCACAAGTTCTTTCACTGACATTGTTATGCAATAGCACAAGAATAACCCCATTGACAGCAGGAAGCTTTGTAGCAGCAAGATACAGTAGGCAGATTTCTTAGATATAAATTGTGCATACGTCTTAAATTGCTGTATGAGCTTATTGTTCAGCATCGGTTGTCGGTGGAGATCAGGTCAAGGCATCAATAAGTAAAAAAGTATATTTCCTGTACTGTATTTCAGCACTGTTGTGAAGCATTTCAGTTTTTTTTCTTCTGCTGTATGCTACTCCACTACAATTCAGGGCTAAATATTGTACTTTTTACTTCTATATTTGACATTTTACAGGTTAACAGCCTGTAACCACAAAATGAAAATAGTATTTAAAATTGTGTTTTATTCACATCCTTTGTAGGGTATAAGTGTTGCTAAAAGTGTATGAGTCATAATAACAATATAACATAACATAAGGGAAAAAAAAAACACTCTGGTTGAATTGGTCTCAACCACCAAAAAAAAATTGCAACCTGTGAATGGGTCTCGTAAGCAGACGTTTTGTTTAGAGGGGCCACAAACCAAAAAAAAAGGTTTGGAACCACAGACATATACAGAATTATTTCAAAATGAAGAACAGATAGGATCCCTGTCTAGTTACAGTGTTGGTGGAAAGTATCTGTCACAGCCCGCGCATCCAGGCAGCGCACCCTGTGGCGTCACGTTACCCTGGAGTCAATGGGACAAATAAATAACGCAAGACAACTGTTGATTACTCCATGTGAGGTACGTTTGTATCCCTGTATCCCCGCAGAAGGGAGGCATCATGTCTCTGCTCTGCAGAGCTTTATCCCGTGTTATCCTCCGATTACATTTACATAGAGAATGCAGCGGGGAGGGAGAAGGCAACAAACTGAAGCACACTCCACCTGCACCACAAGAGGCGATGTGTGAAATATGTATTCAGTCTTTCATCAACCTCTTTATCTGCTACGCATGGATTATCCTCATGTGTAAAGTCCTCTGTTGTGTTAGCTTTGAAAAAGGAGGAGGAAACTGTGATCTGTGTTCTATTAATCATGGTCCAGCTCCATGGCTGTCCCGTTATCACACATGTGTGTAATTACAGGGTATTTGTGCTTTAAGCATGGCTGTGTTGCCTGGAAATGGAAGAGTGGCTCCACTGATGAACTCCCTGCTAATAGGACTACCTTTGATCTGCATGGAGCATGGAGGGCTTACAGAACTCGCAGGTTTTAATTATGAAATACATGAAAAATAGATGCTGCACTAAGTGCCGACCATGACTGCAGTGAATCACAGTAGCAGCGCACTTGCTAGTTTGCCTCTGCCTTTCCTTCCTTTATGTCTTCCAGTGCTCAGAAATACCTCAATCCCTATCTCTCTGACTCAGTTCGTTACTGCGGAGAAGCGAAAAAGACAAGTCCATGATATTAATTAGTGGATTGACAGACATGTAATTCATCTCAGAGGAAGTTTTCATTACATGCGAGGCTTCAGAGGGGCAGTTTGGCTTATTGGCAAGTGCTAAGACCAGACCTAATGGGGCTGCAGTTCCCTCCCTTTTGAGCAATTACAGCCAAGTCCTTATCAGCAGAGCCACGAGTCCACTGTTGTGGGACCTCGACTTCCAACACACTCACATAGAGTGATCCTTCCCCATAGACCCTTGTTCATTAGACAAGTGCCTGCTGTACTGTGCTTTACTGGATGAGAATTGAGACCGAATGAGTGATGGTAATGAAAGGGTTCCAATATATTTCTGAGTCAGCCTTTATAGAGTTGATATTAGCTGACATTAGTTTGTCATCAGAGCTCGAGTCTTCTCTCCCTCCAGGTGATAATACAAGCAGGCCTGTGTGTACAGTCTATTGACAGACCTGGAAAGCTCCTGGAACAGATTGTCACTAAGTGTCAGAGCACACATCAACTCACCTATTCAAATCCCATCTTTTGTAACTGCTATTCTTGAGATGATGTGAAATGCGTATTGAGCTCGGACAGAGGAGTTGAACAATCAAATCTTGAGCAGCACTTCATCTCTTAAAAATGACGTATTTAGCAAAATCAGTCTTGCACTGTGGTTTCCTTAAGTAGACGGCCTGTGAATCATCCTTTGCAACCGCACATAGAAACCAAAGATAGAAAAACAAAACAAGTCAAAACAAGCAATTTCAAGCAACCTGTAGATCTGAGATTGCCTTTATCTAACTGCAGTATGTTGCGCATCTTGAATATTTAAGCTCTTCTGAGTAGGTTAGCCCAAGGGGGAACATCTCTATTGGCCAACTCTATAACTCTTACAAGCCATTACTGTAAAAAGTGCATAACTGGAGTGTCTGCCTCAGGAGCTGTGGGTTATTGTATTCCCTCTTCAGATTTCAACCTGTGTTGGGCTAAGGTAATATATTGTAATGTGAATAAAAATTCACAAGTATTGTCTCAGGGGAGCATTACTGTTGTCTACTAGAGAGGTAGACCAACCTCAAACCTCTACATTATAATAATGGGAATTGCGACATATTTTTCTGTATACATTCTGTAGATAAAAAAAAAAAATACAGAAAGGTCTAGATTATGTTTTCATGTAATTACAGCACTTGAAAGAAGTCCCCCTTTGAGTATCCATTTCAAATCTATGTAGTTAAAGCCTTTATATATATAAAGTGTGTAAACACAGCCAGTGGTGGGCCTATGCAGATTGCTGCTCACTATAGCTCAGTAACAGTAAAGTAAGCCAGGGTGGTCTGCTGAATGTGGTTTGTCTTTATTTATGGTGCGGGCTGAAAGGCTCTTGGGTTTCATGTGTGGTTGAAGCTGGATCACTGGGAGATTACTGCTTGGCTGGGAACCGCCAGCGCAAAGAGCACACAGAGGCCTGCCTGTGCCCCTGGCCTCACTTTGACCAGCGCCCAGGGCCTTCCTGCATCCGTCAGGCCCCCTGGGACCAGCTAACGCTCAGGAGTATTGCTGTATAGTACAGCTGGAGCCAGGATCAGAGTGAACAACACAAGAGCAGCAGAAACCCGAACATTTTGGCTTTTCTCTTGCACTGCTGTACTGAATTACACAACAAAACAACTGAATGGAATGCCTCAGTGGTTTCTGATTGAGCTGTTCCTTGTTTAGCTTGTAGATGTTTCCTGAATTTTACAGCCTTTGCCATAGCCAACTTTCTCTGGTTCTCTGAGCAGGTTGCAGAGAGCACAATGATAATTATTTTTTACAATAGTGGTAATAACCATTCTCAGAGTTGTCTTTAACAGTAGAGCTGTTGTTGCCGTGTTAGAGCCTTGGACGTTGTAGGACAAAAACGTTTTCGGCGATTGTCCTTTTTTTAAGCTCTCAGCTAAGTAAACCTGTGCAGCAGTGTCTTACCAATAACAATAGCACTTATCGCAGTGTTCCCTGCGGTACAATTAAAATTCCGTCAGAGTCTTCAATCTGCCTCCCAGCCATGCCTGCTGTTTCTCGGCCCTCCTGGGCCACGTCAGTTCCTCTGCTGCAATGTATAATTCACGAGCCACCAAACAGCGCTGAGGAACTCACCTGGAGACGCACAGGCCCAGCAATGCAGAACTGCACAGGGGGAGACATAGTACATGAATCTGGGAGGCATTTGTAGGAGGTGAGGGGTGAGGCCTGACATGGTACCTCGAGTAAGCCAGGGCCTCCATGATCTCAGGGTCACCCTGATAACATCTCTTCCCCTTTGGGATCTTCCAACTTCTTGCCTTTCTCAGTAAGGCATGTAAGGCTTTTATTTTTTCCTGACCTTTCTCCTTTTGTCTTCTGAAAGACAATTGTGGTGTCCTCTAAAACTAATTTGGATGTATATCTTCTATTTGCAGACAATTCCATAGCGATGCATTGGAGTAACCTGTGGAGTCTCGGAGTGGTTGCTTTTAGTTAAAACCAATTAGAAATGACCAGAAATAACAGCGCCTGGAGACAGAGAAGTCATTTTTCTCTTGAGCCTCCCCAGAGAGTTGGCCTCTCCATGGATTAAGTGTTTTAGTATATTAGGGGGCAGCTGATTAGAATCATTGTGCTTTTTTAATCATTAAATTTTTGCATGTATAGTTTATAGCAGTATAAAAGCTAATAAGGCTAAGTGTGTCACAGCAAAAGGGAGGATTGTTTAAATGACTTTGTGTATGAAACTTGGCCTTCACAAAGACTGCCAAAGTTAGAACAGTGCAGAGGTCCTTGAATCAGCTCATCCATCTTATTTTATGACTTTTGATGAGATGAACATTAATGCAAGAGCAACCTTGCATTATATCTTTGTACTTTGGCAATACTTTATACTGCCTGATCCACTGCTGTACTTCAAGAGTTTTTTTTTTTTTTTTTTTTTAACAAATGTATGAATTGCTGAAGCACTATCTAAACAAGTCACCTACTGAATATTCTAGTTTTCTTCAAGCTTGAATTCATACTATGTTGAATTTCTTATATATACAACTCCATAAATCACAGCAAAACATGTTTCCTAAACAACTGGAGTTGCATTTGGAGCTTTGTGATGGCTAAGAAGAGAAACACATTAATTGTTTCTAATTATTTTCTCTCAGGAATGTAGCAGTAATTTGTAAGCCGGACAGGTGGCAGCAGTCAAAAGATGGACTACTGAATATGGCTACATCTATCATTCTTAAGATGACCATGGCTAAGCCACCGTCATTAACTAGCAACCTCAGGAGTAGCCTAAAATTAACAGTCCCATACAACTGCTGTCATTAAGACAGAACAATAACCAAACCTCATTATTGTTTGATGTCCTTTTTGTATCTAAGAGGCTGTATTAACTGCAGAGGGTGTGTACTTCTAGCATTACCGAGGCCTATGGTATTGACCCGTAATTCCAGTAGGTGTCTAGCCCTTCCCTCACTGGGCCCTCACTGGCTCTTCCTGCAGCTGGGTCTGTTGCACCGGCTGTGTCCTTGTGTGCGGCGGGCGTGCAGCAGTGGCATGTGGAGCAGGCGGCAGGAAGCGAACCTCCCTGTCTCCCCAGACTGAACAGTGAATGAGGATAAGTGAGGAGCGCCAGTCAATGAATCAAGCAGCAGGAAGGGAGCAGCCAGGGGGGGAGTGTGACGTCCCCACGGGAGAGGCCTCGCATTAGGAACTTCCTCGTCTGTGTGTTTCTGGCACAGGTTAAATGGATCGCTCCCATTAGCGCGCTGAGAGGACAGCTCCATTATATGAAGGAGACTGTAACTTTGAATGTCACGGTGCAACAACCCCAGAGCACGCCTCGTCTCCCAGGGAGGCAGGGTGACAATAACCATCCATGATAATCATTCCCTGTCAGGCTTTAAGGAACCTGAAATTATGACGTACAGCCTGCCGTGCGCCTCAGACTTCATTACAGCGCTGTCACTTTGAGTCGCCTGCGATGGCACAGTGTTCCGCAGCCGGCTGCAGCACTGTGGCTGCCAAACCCCAGACTCACTCTCCTCCTGTCTAAGTGGCATGTTTACAGGATGTGTGCCCCCTGCAGATAGATGTGGTGGAGGTTAACCTCTAGTCGCCTGCACAGTTCCTCTCTTCCTCTATAGCATAAGCAAAGTCTCATGAGAACGTGCTGAATTGTTTACCGATGCAAGCGAAAATATGACTGATCAAAGGCCACATGGTGACAACTGTCCCACCTTCCACTGTGACAAATGGTAATGTAGAAATTAGAATTCAGCTGCAACTTACATACAGACAACTGGCTTGCCTTTTAACTTCAGTTTCTATTATTACTTATTTAAATAAGTGCTGATAAAGCACATGGATTTTTTTTTAATTACAGGCGGTCCTCAAGCTGTAAGCATGTTTATAGCAGCCTGTTTGTCAGCCAAGGAGAGCTTCACCTCCAGACTGACCTCTGAACCTGCCATCCAGTAGAGAAGACATGAGCTGGCAGGCATTGCCAGTGTCAGTGCCCAGAGCTAACTCCTTCTTTCTCACCGCCTGACTCATTCATTGGCTTTGTGGCCCCTTTTCATTGCCACCTCCAATCACAGGGCTCTGAATGACACATAGAGGAGGAAGTGGGCCTACTAACTACCCCTCCTGCTTCCTCTAACCTGCATAGCAACAGGCCGAATAAGCCTTTGCTGCAAAAGACAGTAATTGTTTTCACTCTGCACCTGAGGACTTGTTAATGAAGAGAATAGTTTTCATGTTATTGATTGTTTGGAGTTTAGTGGGCGGGAGACAGACAGCAGTTGGTGGTGTTACACACACACACACACACACACACACTGATTCAGCAGCTGCAAGCTCTGGCTGTGTTGGCTGTTTCTTGGACTTAGTGATTTACTGCACATATGTGTTTTTAATTGTTAGTTTTTATTTCTCTCTGTCCATCTGGTTTTATTAACTTAGTAACAAATCTGCTAAAGGTACAGTTTTTGATCACTAGTGGCACTGTGGAGAAATGATTTGCTGAGCTGTTTCCCATAGCATGCGCATGAGGATACACATGTACACCACAAGCATGGGGATGATGCAGTGCACTTTTCTGCTGACTGAAAAGTGTGGCTCTTGTATATTGACAGTTGGTGTCGGTATCACACCAAACAGGTGATGTGAACAAAGGAAGAAAAAAAGGAACAATGGAAGTTTCAAAACAAAGTAGGAAATTTTAGGTAGTAAATGCATTCAAAATGTTTTTTAAGGCCCCAATACTTTGTAATGAGAAACTTACAAAGTCTGTGTAAAATAGTGTAACAGAGTACCTTTAGAGTAAAAAACCTCTGTACAGAAAATTTATGAAGCATTTGGATTTAGTATAAAAAAAATAATTTATCAAGTCAAATTTATTTTGTATTAATTAAGAAATTTAGAGATATATATTCTTTATCCTCATTTTATACTGGATCTTTGATGTACAGTTGAAAATCTGAGTTTTAGTAACATCAGGCTTTACAGATCAGTTCCAGATCAATTTTTATTTCTTGCGTTCATCAGAGAAAGAGCCAGTGACAGCAGTGTGGTCTGTGTGGCTGATCTTGGGCAGAAGCACATGCACATACTGTACATGCACCCTCACACAGGCTTTGTTTCTTTCACTTCCTCTGTCATAAAGATTTTGCAAAGCAAAGGGTTGTTTATAACTTTTAAGATCTCTGGTCAGACAAAGGTACATTGGTTAACACTTTAGAAGCAGACAGACACAGGCATCTAACTGTAATTTTGAATTCTCTGTCTGTTTTTGAATCATCTGTACGTGTTGTACACTTTGTATCAACTGAAGTACCTTCAGATTAAATAATGTCTTTCGTCTAATTGTCAGCAGACTCCTGTTAAATAGTCTGAGAATGTGTGTTTTATGTGTCTGTAATTGCACTGTAAGGTCTGACAAAAAGCCAGGAAAAAACTGCCTATTTGTTATTTGCCTCTAATACAGTTTCCACTAAGCTCACCAGCTATGTTCCTTACATGGTGTAAAAACTTGTTGTACCCATCAAAACAAAGAGCCAGCTAACTGCTTAATACAGGCTTTTACAGCTGCCTTGCGTTGCAGCACCTTGACACCGCTGCTCTTTAATGGACCATCAGCTCTTGCTGGCTTCCATGTCATTTGATTGAAGAGCAGAATTAAGACTGGATTACTGTTTATTTTCTCCTTGCGTAATGTCACAGTTGGACAGAATGGAAGCTTTTGGCCCTGAGCACTGGAACAATGCTAGAGCTCCATCACAGACTGCTGGCCCCTAGGTGACTGTTTTCCCTCTTTCTGCTCAGTGGAGTTGTTATCAGTTATGTGTTTCTCTGTGTATGTCTATAGGAGGCTGAAGGGCGTATTTGTTTTCCCCCTCGTTGCTCTTTGACTCGTTTCCCCTCAAACGTGTCTGAAACATTGTTATCTCCGGCCAGACGCCTTTTTCACAGAGAGTTATTGAATCATGTCAGCTCGCCGTCCCCCGAGTTTCAAATGCAAGCTGTAGAAAAATTAGCCATTGCTTCCGCATGACAAGTGGGATCTATTAGTGTGCTCTCGCCCTGCAAAGCATGAGCATCCAGCGGGCCGCTGGGGACCACGGCTGGCTGTGCGCCCGTCCGCGTCAGGCTCCTGGGGCATTAGACCAATGTTGCAGACAGGAGAAGCAGCCGGAGCCACAGCAAGAACCGAACTGGCTCATTCGATGAGTTGACACCCGAAGGGGCGGGTAAGGGCAGCGTGAGCAGTGGCAGCCCAGCTCCGCCTCAGCCTCAGCTGGGTCTGACTCACACTGGTCAGACTGGCCACTTGTTTGATGAGCAGTTAGCGGCTACACACATCATCACTGCTTGTACCTCATCCATAGTTTATCAGATCTTTTCAACCACTGCCAGTAAACATTTTCTCTCAGACCTGTGTTAGCCAGATGGGGTTTACAATAAACTGGTCAGTTTAAACTATTGGAAGGATAATTTAGATCCTTCCCTTTCTAAGCCTCAGTGCTGTGTTTGCTCATGTTTTCAACCTTACATTTGTCATATCAATCTGTGCCTCTCTAACTTATAATGTGATGATGTACATTTACATGCGTATGCTGTTAAAACAAAGATCCCTGATCAGCGTTTTAGCTACTTTTGACATCAAAACCCTTCTCAAGCTGAAACTTCACTTCATATAAACATTTGGGAATTTGACTGGACAGCAGATTTTTTAAAGATCCATGGGGAACATCTGACCAACTATTTTGGAAGTCAAAATTACAGCATGTCCTTACTTATTTGTATAGATGTAGTTTATAGGTATGCTTCTTCCTCTGCCCCAAGAACTCACAGTTCTTTGTATCATAGTGCTCTGTACATTGTGGTGGTAGATTTTTTATTGTACATTAAATAAAAAGTTGGGATGCTCTTTTTTTTTTTTTTTTTTTTTTTTTAAGGCGAACTATTGCACACTGTTTTTAAGGCTAAGCTTGAAAACCAGCCTCTGCTCTCTGATCAGGTCTCACCAGACAATTCTTAAGATTTTCCGCAGTCTCAGTCCTGATCTTCGTAAAACCAAGTTTTAATACTGTGATCTGTACAAATAAAACTAATTAGTGTTAGCAATTAATTTGGGTTTAAATGATACTTTTGTGCTTTTTCACATACCTTTTTTTTGTCTGCACATCTCTCTTGAAAAGAGGTCCTGATCTCAATGAGACTACCAGTTTAAATAAAGGAATAAGTAACTAACATTGAGGTCAAAGTGCCTCCATCCCGCTCTGGGCCACAGCCTTAGTCATGTGCTGAGGCCCAATCAGCGTGGCTGCTCAACACATTAGCATTCCAAATGTTGTTTGTTTTAGTATAAATTTTCATTCATTGCCTGCAGAGGATGGAGTTTCAACCACCTTGTCGTGGATGTTGATGTAGCATGGCTGTAGGTCAGACACCAGTCTACACACATAATTATCCTGGGCCTGCCACCTCAGTGACCTTGGACAGTGACAGTCTGTTGGACCACAGGGTCTCCTTCTTCATCACCGTTGTCGCTATCAGTCAGCCATAAGCAACGCTCCATGTAAATTATGGTTATGTGCTGAATATGCTACTGCTGTTTTATTTATTTATTTATTTATTTTTCATGGTTCGTTTTTCTCTTTACAGGTATCTCAGTAACAAAGAAGACACACACCTGTGAGTACAAACATTTTTTTATACTCTTTTTTCTATTGCACTACAATTTTAAGGCTGTAAAAATTTCACTTTTTCCTATTCTTAATGTGTAAAAAAAAAAAAAACATATACAGTGGAAATGATAAGATCCTCATGTTTGTGTTTATGTAGAATGTTTTTTCCATCATTGCTTATAAACATATTATTGCCTCACTAGTATTCTAATAAATCAGTACCTTCATTTAGATCTGTGTCATCCACTTTCACTATTTCGCATTTCTCAATCTCCATCCTGGAGAGAATATGATGATAACCCCAGAGAGGAAATTAAAACGCTATGCAGTCTTATGACTGCTTGATAATCATGCACAGTTAAAGCAGACAGTGTGCTGAAGCACCTCTTTGTTTTCTGCAAGGCCTTGCAGCTGAACAACACGGATGTGGTGTTGTGTGGTGGTTTGTAACCTCTGAGGCTGCATTAACTAACAGAGTTTGTATTCTTCAAGTACAGATCATATCACTACAGTTGAAAGATACAGACACAGAATGTGACACGTGTCTCACATGTGAGATGTAAAGCTTCTTTGTGCGCTACAACAATAGTACACAAACTCTGCCTTTTCTAACCATCACTGCCTTTTCAATTCCAGTCTGCTCATGAGGAATTGATGAACAGTCAAACCTGTAGAAATCAATGATTTCCAAGAGATTTGTACTGTATTTTGACATGTGTGAAGTGCAATCGAAAAGGCATGTAAAAACGCTTTTGTGTAGTGCACTGCAGTGTGTGTGTATGCGTGTGTACATCTGTGTGTCTGTGTGTGTATGTGTGTTCATGCCCCACTGTGTAAATGGAAGAAACTAGCCCTGAAGGCTATCCTTTCGCTCTGATCACTCTGATGAAACTTGTGGAGAGGGAAGGCCAGAGGGCTTTTCTGTAAGAGCGGTCGGAGTGTTTCAGATTGTGAGAGGTTGCATCTCGCCCTGTAAAACACCCCGGCTCTTTCTTACATCAGACAGCAGGGCAAAGGATATGATCTTCTACGCTAGACAGCTCTACCTTACTCAAACAGCCGCGTCAAAACAGCAGCATGATTGTGTGTTAAGCTATTTGCTTGTCTGGAGGGGGTATGGAATTTTTTTTTGATGTGTGTGTGTGAATGTTCGTGTTTGTGTCAGGATATCTTCAAGGTAGAACAGAAGTGCTTTGACCCGCCATCCACCACCCCACTATCTTAATTAGTTCGGCGGTAAGCACCTCTACACCGGAAGGGGGCTCAAATCAAAGAGCATGATTTAGGAGTCTTGGGTTCAAAGCCCTGGGCAGAGACTGGACTACGCTGTCTCATTTCAGTGAGAAATATTCAAATCTTGTCCATGTGAGGAAATCAAAGTAAAGCCCCTTAACAAGTAGTTGATTGCTGTGCCTCACAGACAGGAAGTGGCTGTAGAATCTCGTCAGAGCTGTGTGCACAAGGAGTAGTTCAAGGGCCAGTTAATGGTCATTGAGAATGTGGAGGGAAGGTCTTTTTCAGAGAAGCCTGGTGATTATATGGCTGCTGGAGTAATAATGAGGGAGATCACTCTGCCCTACATGGTAATAGTCAGGCTGTAGATCTATTTCTGTTCTCGGAGTGAAAACATTGGCTTCCCCACTACGCCAGTCCACACTTCTGCTTGTAATGTGAGCTTGGCAGTCTTGCCTTGCATGTGTGTGTGCATCTGTGTGTGTGTGTGTGTGTGTGTGTGTGCGTGTGTGTGTGTGTGCGCGTGTGTGTGTTTAGGAGGTCTTCCTAGTCCAACCCGGACCACAGGGATGGGCCGTGTCTCTGACTAACTCCCCACTCTGCCTGAGTGATCAAACTGCTGGAAGCTCCCCGCCATGCCAGTCCCCTCATCAATATAAATTACAGGGGCAGCTGTTCACTGGCAGACTCCTCTCCTTTCCTCTCCTCTCCTCTTTTCTCCTTTCCCTATCTTTCTTTCCTCTACTTTCCTCTTCCATCCACTCAACTGGACTAATCATTAAGCCATCAGAAGGTGAAGTATTCTAGATGAAAACAGATACTTTTATCATTGTGCCAATGACTGTGATGTCCTCTCCCCATTCAGGACTTATGTAGATTTACTGTCTGAGGCAGCACCCTCTCTTCTCTTTCTCTCTGTCTCCCCTTCTTTCTTCATTGCCCACAAGGGGCGGTCCCTCACCGTCACTTTCTTTTACCACAAGGCTGTAATTCTCAGCAAAAAGTCAGCTGTGGTTTTCCTGCATATTTCCCTGACAGTTTAACCTATGCTATGGACTTTCCGTAGCAGTTGATCTATCTCTAGATCTCTCCGTGTCAAAAGGAGGTGACAGCAAAAGGTCGAGGTCTTAAATTTTGAGTTCTTTCTTAGTTTGATGGTGGACACAAGATACGTGCCGTCACCTTCTCCTGCCTCAGTGGGGCTGCGTTGCTGTGAGATGAATTTCTGTTTGGACCTGTTGAGAGAGATGGTGTGGAGCGGAGGATCAGATGCAGCAGCTGATTACACTGAGATTAGACGTCTCACCTCTAATCTACCATCAGCAGTCTGGGGCTCTGTCTCACAGCTCGAATAGCAGAGAGCTAGCTAACACACACACACACACACTCACACACGTAGGTCGTGTAGCCAGGATGCTCTTCCCCGAACAGAGCAGATCTCCTGATTACCTAGAGCTAATCCTCTCTCTCTCTCTTGCAGCTGTAGATGTACAATATACTGATTGTCTGCTGACTGTTCAGACTATGATACACAACAAAACAAAGGCTTGCATATCCACATCAAGTTGCCTGTCTTTTACAGTGTGCTTTGTAAAAGATTAGACAAAACATAGAGGATAAATTGACATTATGCAATTATGTCCAAATAACAGAAACACCTTACAATATTATAACACAATCCAACACAACACCAAAAACTATGTTCTTAAAAATCAGTTGAATTGGACCCTTTCACAAAGGCAATGTTCACTATAATTCAAGCACTATTTGTGAAATGTTACTGTATTTGATTTCATTATATTATATTTTATATTCCCTTTTATTAATGTTTATTATGTGTAGTGTGTATCTGAGTTTAGACTGGGAATAGAGTGGCCAGAGGGAGGCAGTAGTATAAATGTAACTCCGGGAAAGGAGGAAAGGAGACAGACGAGGCTTCCTCTCTTCAGTCTTACAGATACGCAGTAGAGAGTCCCCGTTTTTTCACACTATATTTATCTCCATTGTGGTGACAGACTTCTTACACTGATTGAGAAACATGGCCTTGCTCCTGCATCTTCATTTATTTGCTAGCAGCTTGTGCTGAGTTTCTCTCATCAGAGCTCTGCACTCACATAGTAATAGTACAGCCAATCTGTTTTAAAGGAACCAGATGATTTAGATTCTTCTGCACTGCCTTGGAAAAACAGCGTGCAAAGTTACAATGAAATTGTATCAGTCATTGAGACTAACTGAAAGTTAGAAAGCCAGAGTTTGTAGATTTCACGCCTTTGTGCGTTTGAAATTTCTCTCATAAAAGTAGTCTGGTGCATGTTTGGAACAATATGCTAACAGCATTATTAATCCCAATAATGCTCTCGGTGTTCACATGGCACAATGACAGCTTTTACCCCTTGTAAAGCGTCTGCTTTACCTCTAAATGACATGGCAGATCCCACTTGGATTTCTGAGTTGTAGAATGCACTGGCTCTGTGAGTTGAGGTATTTTCACTTAATCAGACATGAGATGTATGGTCCTTAATAGTGCTGTACATTTCCAATTTAGGAGAATAATATGTCCCAGTTGCTGTCTAATTTTGCTTGGCAACAGGCGCACTCCTGTGGAATCGCCCGGGGCAGTGTGAGTTGTCTCTGCATAGCTCAGTGTTCCATGCTCAGTGGTTGTTTGAAGGTATTTCATCACATTGTTGCCTTGATTCAGCTCTGTGGGGATTTGTTAGTTGCACTCATGTGGGAAGTGCATCCAGTACATTGTTAAGCTATGGCTGATAATGAAGATCAGCCAGCCAGAGTCCCCTGAGCTACGCGGAGAGAGATAGTCTAGTGAGACGCGCAGCACAGACATAGTGGAGCAGGACGAGCACACAAAGCAATACACACAGACGCAGAGGAATCATCAGCACAAAGCATACAACACTGAACTGTGCTGTGGCGTATTAGAGTAAAAACACAGTACAGTAGCACATACAGTACATTAGATTATTATCAAATATGTTATACTCTGTTGTTCTTACAAAACACTATTCCAAGTTTGTTAAATTGGCATTATTATGTTTAAACGTTAGTTGAGCAACATTGCAATCATTTTAATGTTGTTGTCTTTTTGTGAGAATAGAAATTGACAATGCAGGGCCCCACTAAGCACAGCCGCTCTTTCTGTGGAAAGTTATTTGATTCTCAGCATGGTACTAGAACTCGTTGTTTCCTCTTCTCCCAGAGCAACATTGAACGCTTAAATTGACACAATCTTTTTCTCCCTCTGTACTGTAGGTTATGTTTCATCTTACTCTATTTGTTTGTTCCACAAAAAGAGTATTTTCTTTTTGGACATTTGGGTTTAATCTATAATAGACGGCTATTTTTTTTTTTTTTTTTTTTCTGAAATAGGTCAGTGTAATCACAACAGTGAGGGATGGACAGTCACTGTAAAAGGGAAATCAATAGAGCTATCTATTTGTCGTAAACCAGGCCAGCATGATTTTTCTCCATTTTTCCTCTTCTGCCATACTTTTTCCTCTCCAGCACAATATGGCAGGTCCTCATTTTTCAGTAAAAGCATTGTCTGCCATTTTGTAAAATTGCAAATGGCCTTTGAAAATGCACTTTCTTTGCATAAGTTTCTGTGGGTAAGGACGCTTCTTTTTATCACCTCCTGGGGGCCCACTGTGTTTTATAAGGAGGGGAGTTGTGAGGGGAGCTGTAGGGGTGCACGACAGCTTTTTGTGGGGCTGGGGGTGCTCTGCTTTTGTTGGCTCTTAATCTGGTTCTTCTCTTGGTGCCGGCTCTTTCAAAGAATTTGAGCCGGAGCGAAGAGAGGTCTCGTCAGCTTTTCCTCACCCTTTCCCTTTTGTGTCTCACCCAACACTGAAAGGCCCTGTCTCGAGGTGTTGTCAGACCAGAAAACAAGAATAAGTGACATGTGACAAGGACACAATGCTTGGATGGGCCAGCCAAAGTAAGTGGCCCCATCTGCTGTGGGCGATTTCTCTTCTGCCGGCTGTCTGCCGCCTCAGGTGAGAGGGGCCAGGGAACGAGGGCTATGTCGAGATGGTGGCGTTTGCCAGGCGAAGCAGTTGGCATGGCTGGGAGGGCACGGCTGGCCTCACACTCGTCGCGGCACACAGTCAGCCAGGCTTTGCACAAGTGCAGGTTATCCGTCACTCATCAGGTTTCCGATGCCTCATCACTTTCCCATGGTGTGCACACATTGAGCGCAGGACAAGAGTGTCAGCATGTAATGAAAGGTTTGATTCATGGAGGGCGACAGAGGCGGAGGTCATAGAGCTCCTCCAGATATGATCCTGGCTGATGTTGATGGGGAAGCTTTAAGATGGGGGCCATAATTAAATGTCCTTGTGCCATCATCAAGTTCCTCAGTCACAGCCGTACACACAGACTGTCCTCTCGAGTTGATCATTTTTCACTTCTCGCTGAGGTGCAGACTAATTATGCTAAACTGAAGCAAAAAAAAGAAAAAAGTATTATCAGAAATATTCCATTATGTTTTTTTTAGGGTATGAAAATTCTGATGCAACATCACGCATGAATAAAGGCGGGTTAAATTAACATATATAATTTAATTCCTGAACTGTTCACAAGAATGTTGTTGAATAAGCCATGCAACGAGTAAGATGTCCCCGATAATATCACTCTTTTGAAATATCTTGCAAGCACCATTTCAAGATCAATAATAATCATCACGACACATCAAAGAAAAAGAAAATACGTTGGGACAATACTCAACAGACCAGACTGTTTGCATACGAGCATCAAATGTTTATTGAAACTGAATGAGATAAATTTGAAGTGAGAATCGTATTTTTCCGACAAATAATGTCATTCTATGCAGAAGCTAAAGTGGAAGGGGAAAAAAAAGTTACATCTACAGAGAAGAAAGCAGAAGTGCTCACAAAAGCTTTCGGTGATATTATACATTGACATTTGTGCTGATCGCATTGTGCACATTTTGTTGAATCTGCTTTATTAGAGAAAAGCTGTTTTTTCCCGTTGCTATTAATTTGTGTTTCTGTGGGTGTGCAGTGCCAGAACAGAGAGTTGTGGTTAACCCATTGTGAAGTTAGCCATCATCATTAAGATTCTACAGATAACAGGCATGCGGATTTCTACTGCTCAGCATTATAGGATCCCAGACATCAAAGGCAGGTTTTCATTCTACTGTGTCTGCGGCACGGTGAAGGAAAAAAAAAAGAAAGGAAAAAAAAACAGGAAAGGAGTTATGGAGTCAGGAAAATAAGGCAGATTGGGAGAGGAAAGGAGAGCATGTATACGTACCTGCACGCGAGTCAGGTGACACAATGCTATTTAATGTGTTTGCTGCCACAGAGGGTCCCTCCTGCATAGTTAGCTTCTTGCTAAATTGGCGTCCTCTCTGATTAAGTGGCACCGTCCTTAATAACGCCGTAGCTGACTGCAGGTTGGTTCACTTTAAAGATCAAGTTCATTTCTCACTCTGGTCATTAAAGTGCAGGTCTGTATAATTCAAATCAATTCACTTATGTTTTTTTTCCCTCATCTCTGTTTTTTCTTCCCTTTTTACCTGTAACAACATCGTCAGCTCCAGCTTTCATGTCGTCTCCTTTTTATATCTAATAAATGCAAAGGTGCTGTCAATGATATTTTTTCTTTGTGCAAATCTTGTAATACTGTATTCGGTTCTATTACACAGATATTACAATGAAGTTCTTCTTAATTCAGATTACTTTCTCTTTCAGCATGGTGCCATTATGCTTTTGCCATTACATCAGAGTGAGCTGTTCTACAGTGAGAGTGTTGAATGTACAAGAGAGAGAAATATGCTGTTCTCCAGTATTGTGCTGGATTACAGAATCAAGGTCGACTCACAAGACACAGAGCAGCATTATCCCTTAATCCTGTGTTTTGGTTTCAAATAGCCTTTTTACACCTAATCTTCACAAGTAAAATGACAAACATGAATACTGAGGTAGGTATTTAAATGTGCATTACCTGCAATGTTAAGGTCAAAGGCTTATGCTAACTTAAAGTGGCTCTGTATTTTGTGAAAGAACAGACAATCATGTGTTTGCCACTTATTTTGTTGCAACTGTATTACAGAAGACTAGGGAGTCTTGTGATGAAATTCCCTCAGGCACTTTCAGATGGATAAGTCTGGGAACTTTTCATCCTAACTAGACTCTGTAATATTCTGAATGGAGATACTATTTCTCTCTCACCATGTTTCATGTGGCCTTCTGTTCTTGGGCACAGGGAGGACAAGCTTCACTGAGTCAACAGATATAGTGAGTACACCAGTTTCGGTACAGAGGCAGTGTCTCCCCTTGACCAGGCTGGTCTTAGTATGTCTGTCAGGCTCAGCTGTGGCAGAGCTGGAGGAAACTTAAAGGTGTTGTGAAAGACTAAAAGTGGGACAGCCGCTGCTGCCTCCTGTTGACCTACCTTGTTCAGAGGGTCCAGGTACAGACTGATGACAGGACTCCTCCTCAGCGGACCACATTACTAATGTGTGAGGGTGCAAGAGGAGCACACCCAGTGATGAATCACTCCCCTGCACCCGTGGCATCCTCATAAGTCAAGAGTAAAAGTGTTGAGAGTGCGCTCAGTAAAAGAGCTCCTTCGTCCCGTCCACCGTAGAGAAACTCCATCCAGGCCCGGTGGAAGACTGTAAGGGGGAAGGCTAAGTGGTGCACGTCGCGCATTGCCTGAAGATCTCCCTCAATCTTGAGGAAAACATTAGTCCCTCTGGTGGCTCTCTTGTTTTTATACAGCTCGTAGAACTTAGGAGAAGTAACTTTCATGCTTGAATGCGCCTGCTTTTTAACAAATGAGAGTAATCTACATCGCGTTGATCTGGACTGCCTCACTGGACCAACTGCATTACCTGAAGTCACAGAGAGAACATTAAATATATGTTAGTTTAAGCTAAAACAGTTTTCTTCGGAGGGTCTCTGTGCTGAACAGTCACGGGAAAGGGCACTGTCTCATTATTCACTTTGGTGTTTCAGGAGAGAGAAAAATGGTCAAATTGTTCAGCCTAAAAGCAGAGGAAATATTGAGTAATGTACAACTTCTCTTTTTTTTTATTGAAAACTTTATCAATGCACATCTTGTACATCACAGTTTGTCTCTCTGTTTTCTTCTTTTCTTCTTGCCTTAAGCCAGAAGGTTAACTATTTTAGTTTACACGCCTACCCTCCCCCCAGAGCTGATGTCGGGCTATATTGGTGATGTTGGGGGAGTGTGTAAGTTTGACGCTGGGTAATACATCACACACTCCGGGGGGTCTCCCTGGTATGCTCCTCAATAATGAAGTTCATTCGTTAACTTCTCCCTCAAAGGCCAAGTTCCCCTGCTGCCCTTTTCAACAGCCATTGCAACTCTTACCAGAGTCACCCTACCAACAGAAAAAAAAAAAAAAAAAAACACATCATCATGCTTTTCCCCTTGACAGACTCAGTGGTTGCCTTTGCAGGGCATGAAGAATAAGCAGGTCCATTACCAATCCCTCATGCCTGGTTATAGCCATAATTATCACAGGGAAAATGACCTGCTCTGTTTGGTTTGCCGTAGAGGAGCTGCGCCTTCCTAATCACCTCCTCCTTCCCTCCTGTCGCCCTCATGCCATGGAGATGGAGCTGGTTTTGGGGAAGTCTTGCCAGTTCATTAGAATTCACAGGGTTCCACCTCCCTGCCTAGCCAGGCTAAGCCTCTCACACAGGCTGCCATGCCTGCGATAATCTCCCCTCCTCGTTCCCTCTCGCTCCTTCTTTCTCTATCCTCCTATCCCTTTCCTTTCTGTCCCCACGGGCAGCCTCACACAAAAGAGATGCAGTGCAATTCATTGTTAAATCTGATTTCTATTGATCTATTGAAAATTTGCTCCGTGAGTTATATGATATGACTCCAGCGGTGGTGATCATTTCTCTTTACCGCTTCCTTTTCGTCTCATATACCAAATAAGTAAGCTTTGCAGAATAAGTTATATTTTTTCAAGGCTGTGTCTGTTAGTTGTCCATCTAGTTGCAGTGAGCAGATTCTGAACACTTTCATTGTTGCTGAAGTGCCCAAAGACAGAAAGTAATGGCCTGGCTTTCCACTTAGCTTAAATCTATCAGAGAAATAACAGCAACAACTGAACAGCCACTAAACAAAATAGCGACTAAAAAGCAATTGATGTTTAGTGCTTATTATATCAGCCTCTTGTTGCCACCTCACTCATACCTGCAAGGAGTCATTTAATGTGAAGCAGGCATTCAAGCCTTCCTTAAATGATGTTAGGCTTGGTCAGTCCATAGAGGACAAACAGGCTTTGCTGCCATACTGACACAGTAAATTTGATTCAATTGATTTGGAAATACCAGAGGCTCTTATTTTTGTGTTGGTTCAAAAAAAAAAACAACTAAATTTAGCTCTATAAATAACCATGGCTGTAAAACAAAAGGCTACAGCCTTGTCAACCATTCACTATAAGTACTGTGTTGTTGATTCTGATTACATGACAGTTGACAGGTGTACACTTCACCTATGTAGGAATGATATGCTTTCATATCTCTTCCTTTTGACCCTGCTGTTCTATAAATATTGTGTTTGTGTGTATGTGCATTGAGTGACAGATCGAAAGAGAGGAAAATAGTGCTGAGCTGGCCGTGGGGCTGCTGTGTACACGAAGGATGAAGGGCAGTGTCGCTAATATACAGTCATCTAATCAGAGTGTGACTATAAAGATAGTAAAAAGCACAAGACTTGCGTACATCTGCTGCCTCACTACACTAGACACACTGTGCAGCTCCATGGAAAATCCATTAGCCGTAATGAGTTAACAGCATTTCCTGTAGCTACACATTATACCATAATGCCACATTATTCTGCGGCACAGCATCAGCATGTAGTATGTTTTTAAACTCTCACTGCTTTTATTTAAACTTGTCTTTAAATGCAATGCTCCGCAGTCCTCTGGACATAACCCAATAGTGTCCTCTATTTTCACTGAAATAGATATTCCCTTTGTTGTCTGCGTGATTTATTGAAGTCTTCCCACAAGTGGAAGCCCCCAGGAAATTGCCTGGAATGGCCCTAAATTGGTTTATGATTGTGTGGTGTGGGCCGGTGCTGTTATGGTTCTAATATTATGCCCTCCACTCCTTGGCATCTATATTAAATTGATCTGTATTGTTTTCATGGAGTGCCTGTTGGAGCTTGTTAATTCTACCGCTGCTTCGGGCTGGTTGTGCAGTTCCACACACCCAGGTGGCTCTGTGGCGGAATATAAGCCCCAGCTGTCTGAAATATCTCACAACAAGATTGGGACACAAACTGAGGAAGTTCATAACTGTTTATCCTGTAGGGTCAGTGGCTTCAGAGTGCAACAGCATGCAGACTACATGTCTTTGGTCTTAGAGGCCAGTCCAGAGTTGTAAGAGTTAACGTGGATCAGCTGCATGGTGAGTCTGTGCGTGGAATGGCTACTGACAGACTGCTAATGAGGCCATTATCAGCTCTGGTCCTCTCCTCTTCTCCAGAGGGCACCAGTGGATTCTCTGCACCTCATCTCAATTGAATTCCATTCTACAGGGCTTGTTTACAGTAAATACATTTGCTTGAATTAATCCAAGAGGAGTTCAAGGCACATGACTCGGCTGCTCTAAATGCAGAAATTTAGTGTGTTATGCCTGGCTCAGCTCAGTGTCTGTACTAGTATTGTGTTGGCAGAAACTACTTCACTGTCACTGTTTCTGTTTTATACTCAGGAGAATAAAGTCATGACTAAAATCTGGTCATGGCTTCACATCACCACATTAGTACCCACAGACATTTGACCATCAGTGACTCTTTGGCTTGATCAATGCTCTAATGAAGAAGTATCAGCAGGATATTGGCCTACTGTCACTGGTAACGTGGAGCAGTCAAAGGAGAGAGCGATGAAAAGCAAATGAAGCAGCTTTGCTGGAAACATCTGTCCTTAGGGAGGTCTGAGCCTTTAAGCATAATTATATACTGTTGGAGGCACTATATTTGTTATAAAGCTGAAAGGACATAACAACATCCAGACTGGTTTATTTAGATTTGTTGGGTCTAAGTCATTGGGTCACCCGAATTTAAAAAAAAAAAAAAAAAAAAATCTGTATTTATACTTACCTATTTCAGTATCTAGCCATGCAAATGCTTTGGGTTTTATTTGCCAAGGCTGTGAGATATCCATCTCTGAGATATCTTCTGCCATCACAATATAGTGACGGTGAATGGAATTTTGTTTGCCACAATTTTGAAAGAATTACACTGAAGGAAAATCAACAGCAGCGTCTTCCCACAATCCACAGAGCACACTGTCAACAGTTTTCATCAGGAATATTTCTTTGGTTGAAAGTAGTAGTAGTATTTGTGTGTGTGTCTGTAATTTGGGTGAAGCAGCCCTGTAACTGTGGAAGTGTAAAGGAAGAAAAAAATAAGTCAGTGGACAATGAGTCCCTTTGTGGTCTAAAACCTTGTTCAAACTTACAGTTCACTGAAAAGCTCAGTGAAAAGCTACTTTATTTATATCCAAAAATGACAAATCCAGCTGATTTGTTTCCTGTGTACCACTCATATCTGGATTTATTTATCTTGAAGTTTTTCTTTTTGTTTGTTTTTTTTTTTTTTTTTTTGAGGAGTAGCCACAGAGTGCTTTTATAATCCTCCTAACCTGTAGGGAACTTTCTCTGAACCTCACCTATTCACCACATACATAGACTGTAAGTAGACAAAACATGAGCTCCTTCCAACTCTCTCCTGGCGATCGTGAAATGGATGTTATCCTCCTCTCAGATCTTCTTGGATAACCAGGCAACAGACTCAATCCCTGCGATCATGTTTTGAGTCCCCCCCCACTCCCCACTCCCCCCCTTTAACCATAGCTTATTGTTAAGCCTTAGAGTGTCGAGCCACGGTTGGTTCTAAGACTGATACAGCAGCCACTTTCCAAGAGACAACCACAGATAGTGGCAGTTAGACATGTTCCTGCGTGGGCCTTGGCCCTGACTCATCTGGTGAACTTTGAAGATCTTGTGGGGAGACGCCGACATCAAAATGAGACAACTGCACTGTCTGTGACATCACATTGTTTTGAATAGTTTACCAGAGCCTGTCTATGGCTAGTTTATATCCCGGGCACGCTCCATTTGATGCTATCAGTCTCTGAATGATATTTTGTTCATTAGACGGTGTGCAATAAGAGACCAGTGTTGTCACAACGTGAGTTAATGTGTTTAGTGACTCTAATGGATCATAGAGGTCCTAATGAAACATTGTCATGGGAAGATTTATGTTGCAAGCTGCTGAGCCCTCATTTCCATTTTATATGTGGTTAGAAGTAGTTTTATTCAATGAACAGAGCACAGTCGAAGACATCAAATGAATGTAGATATTTAGAGTGTAAAACAGGAATAAATAAATAATCAAAATGTCTGTTAAAATTGCATTGTTAATATGAAATTCTTGCCCTGTGGAAGTGTCATAATTCTGTGGCAAAGATACAGTGCGGCAGTCATGTTTTTAATATCAAAGAACTGTGGAGAATGTGAAATGAGCCTCCAAATTTTTTTAAATTTGAAATATTGGTGGTGAAAAAAATATTTTCATATTTTTCTGTCCTTTAATTTTACGATTTCAAATATTGCGGCGTCTGAAACCGAAGCTGTATGATGTTTGTCTTGAGACGAGATGATATGAGCACCAGCTTATTCATGGAAATGCCAAATGCAACGTGGTTATTGGCCAAGGCTGGATTGCACTAAAACCAGAATATTGTATCAGAGAGAGGCAGCTGGTTAGGAGTCAGAACAGATTATCATATGAGAGAGGATGAGCGAGGAGAGGGGGAGGAGAGAGAGACAGCAAGAGAGAGAGGGGAGAGAGAGAGAGGGATAGGGACTGGAATGGGAAGCAGGGGGCGAAAGCGAGGGGCATGGGAGGGAGAGAGGGAGAAATGATAGCAAGAAACTCATCCCCCAGTCGCTGTGGGGTGGAGGGGATCATCCAAACCCTTCCGTCACTATCTCCCCTTCTTCACCTGTCAAAAAGAGTGTGTGAGAGCCATCGGAGTGTAAGAGAGAGAGAGAGGGGAATGCGGGTCCTCTGAGAGGTCAGGGGAAGAAGCTGAGACTCCACTCATCTTCTCTCTGTGTAGGGCCCACCGCTGCTCGCAGACATCTGGCCTCACACTGATCACTCATATCTACAGACAGGGAGGAGGAGAAGAGCGGAGCGCTTCGATCTTTGAGCCACCGAAAAATTACACATCCCCTCTTATCCATCCTCTCCACTCTCTTCTTTTTCTTTTTTTTGCTTCCTACTTCTACTCCTACTTTGTTTCTTCAGCTGTTTTTCTCCTTCACCCCTCTCTCATCCCCGTCTAGCCTTTTATCCCCTCTTTGACTTTTTTCTTATCCTTGACATTGCACCATTTTTAAAGACATAAAACCAAGAGAAAGGGCAGAACAAGAGCGTGAAAAACTGGTGTCTGCTAGAACTGGTTCCGACTTTATCCTTGCACTAAAAAGATAAGCCACAGAAGATAGTGAGCGTGTGCTGTGTCTAGCGAGCCAGTATACAAGGCTCTGACTGCAATCAGTGGGAAGGAGGCCAGCTTCCCTGCCTGAGCTCTCAGCGCCCCTACTGGCTGCATGCTGTGCCAATCAAAGGCTAGTGGGTGGGGAGCAGTCAGACATGAACACTGATGTCACAGTCACATGGATTCTGGTGTGGTCATGCTCGGAGGCTGAGAGACAGAGCTGTGCTGGCCAGCTGCTGCTGAGACAGCAGTGGAGGGCTTTGCGCTGGTGATAGTTCTTCTCTTATGGACTCGAAGCTTAATGATGTATTTTGTGATTTCAGCTATGAAAGGTAAGAGCAAAATGCATGCTGATCCTGCACCCAGAGTAACAAGTAGGGAAGTATGGCTCCGCTATTCATAGCCTGCCAACTCTTTGCATTTCATTTGCAAGGCATGAGTGTGACAGAGAGAGAGAGGGAGAGAGAGGGAGACAGGGAGGGAGGGAGAGAGAGAGAACTACAGTAGTACAGCGCTCCCGAATGCTTGCAAGTGAATTAAGCTTTCCTAATATCTCTTTTCATGGGCAGAATTTCTTCTTTTAATTCAGAAAAAGACACTGAGCTAGAAATCTTCAACTTATAAAAAACTATGAAGGTATTCTGCTTTGATTTTATTATAGTCAGTGCTTGTTTTCTCACTGCTGTTGTGTGGGGTGCTGTGTAAACCACAGCCGGTGTAATCTTTGCACGCGTACGTCTCTGACAAGAACAGCACCTCAGCTTCAGAGCAGAAGTTTTTTTGGCATAGATGTGAGGTGGGGAGGGGCGGGGGGTGGGGGTCCTGTCGGTATTCCTTTCTGCCCCATTCTTAATCCTGTTGTTCCAGTCCAGAGGACGTGTCTGTTCCGCGGGAAGATGTGCGTGACAGTGTTGAACGTGGGTCGCAGACGGGCGACAAGGCACTGGCGCGATTGGCAGACTGTGATTCTTTGAGTTGATACTGGTGCATGTGTGTTTATATCTGTGTGTGTGCGAGTGTGTTGTGCTCCACTGACCTATTTTTTGGGTAGTCGGGTTTACATGTGTGGCCATGAGAGCAGGACTGGGTCCTCCCAGTCACTGTGATGTTGATCTAGTATGCTTAATCCCAGCTCTTCCACCCCCTCCATCATACAGGCATACATGCGCACACACTCATCCGCACAGACAGCTACTGAAAGTGCAGTCAGACATACAGTACAGTACACATTTCTCTCATGCATGCTTGCATACACACACACACACACACACATGCACACACATGCAAATAATCATGTTTTTCACACATGTGAATACACTCTCATTCTTCCATACAGAGCAATGTGAACAACCATATCTAAACATATGTGCTCATATACCCGTGATACAGTCAAATACAATAACCATGATGAGGCACAGGAAGCTGTCATTCTGTGTTAAATGAAAAATGTCAGTAATGATAATTTGATTTGACACTTGCTGCTTTTTCTCTCTCCCCACCTGTCCAAAAATAAATGTACATTTGTGCTTATCACATTTATTGTCAAGACAAGAAAAAAGCTGTGGAGCATTTTCAAAATACGTCTGTGTATACATATTACTAAAAGCAAATATTATTAATGTGTGTAAAATAATGCTTTAACCAAATTTATATTGTTATTAACAATATTAGTAAGATCAATAGTAACCCCTACGGTTATCCTAATTTTCATTTACAAATTTATATATGTTTGTCATCCAGATGCTGTTAAGTATCATGCTCTTTGTGTGAGACTGGTGACTATATGAGCACAGCGTTTTTTCTTTTTTCTTATTGATCACAGTGTGAGAATTCATTTATGAAGTGAGGCTCACAGTCATCTCTGGTATGTCTGACTTGTGTGAAAAAGAGAGAGTTCAGTCCTGTATCTTATTTTCAGTGAGACACATATGAAAAATGGCCTTTGACCTATTGTCCTTTATATGCAATTTTATAGTGAAGGGCTTTATGAAAGCACATATTTTTGGACAGAATTGAGTGTCTTTTGCTGTGCAGCTTTTCTGTGACCTTTTTAAAGTGTGGCGCATACACGGCATTTTATTGTGTATATTTCTTCTCTTGGCTTAGTGTAGGAATCCATTTTTAATTTGACATATTAATTTAATTCATCAGGATTAAATGTCTTAGTTAACCTGTTTAGTGGCCAGTTTTCATCTCTCCTTTTAGCTCTGTCTTTTCCATTATTGGTACATTCGGTTTGACAGGAGCTGCTGGTGTCATCACAGGATACTGCGACAATGTCAGAAATGAGATTAAAATGTGAACAAGCTGTATAATTGGAAACTAATTTAAACAGCAGTAGTAATTTCTTCCTGAAAATGGTCGGTGAAATGGATGAACAGCACAATGACTTGCTGCCTTGGCATGCACTTCTTCATTATGTTAATGTTTTTACACAATCACACTGCATGTGCCTTTTTTTGGTGGTGTTTTTTTTTTTCTATTGTTTTTCAGACTGTACACAACAGAATAATGCTAATATACCAAACATCTCTATGTGTCTCTGTGGCTTTGTCCCTATCCTGCAACACCCGTCCCCCCCCCCCCCCCCCCCCCCCTCCACTACCACCACCTCTCCTTCTCTGTTCAGCCTCTCTACCACACCACTGCCTCTCAAGTACCTAATTACCTGTAATGGAAACATCCCTCTCATTACCCCATGCAAATTAGCCAGCCTACTCAGCACAATTAAGATGAAAATTCCAATTACATAATTAAAGAAAGTTGTTTGATGTGTGGATCGACAGAAAAAGTAAAAAGTGCATCTCATCCACAGTACATATAATTAACCCTTCAAAAATGACATTACTGTGGCAAGATATACTATACATATTGTCTCAAAATTGTCGAAAGCAAAGCCCAGAAAGCGACTACAGTGTCATAAATATGTGATTTAACACGCGTGTGTACTAGACTGTAAAAAATGTTCTGGGGCCGTAGAGAAGGTAAAGCCAAATATCTTGTGATAGGCGCTTTAAGGCTATGTTAACAAGGCTGTAAATATTTGCTGTAGATTTGGTACTCTTTGTCTCTTTCTATCAGTGGCTGATTGAAGTGCTCACTACCCAGTGCTGCAGGCTCTCACACATTAAAGCAGAGGTTAACAAGATTGGCTATTATCCAGTTAGGGACTGAGGACATGAAGAGCCAAAGGAAAAATCGCCACAGATTAAGGTGAAGGCAAATATAGCACAAGTCACCTGCCAGGATTTAAAATAAAAGACCCAATTACAAAGAAGGAATATTTAAGAAGAGCTGTTCTCACATCCTCTGACGTTAAATATATATCTATATATTTATATAGATATATATTTGACTCTGTGATTAAAATAATTTTCATTTGAATGTGAACATAATTCCAATTACAATGTTAATAGGGTCAAATAAAATTTTGCATAACCTCAAAATGATCCCATATCCCGTGAAATGTCCCATAAAATCTGCATTTATGAAAAATGTTTTGATTAAATTTCACCATCTCTAAGGGAGAATTTACATGTTATGGTAAAATTGAAAAGATAATATCTGAGCAGAGGAAAGACAAAACAAACAAGAGTCACTCAGACAGACGGAGTGTGTGTGCTTCAGCCCTCTCTCTTGCCTCTTAGCTGGCTGAGGAAGTGGAATGGCGTCCCCCCAGGTTATTAAAGTGTGTGAGGTGTGCCAGTCTGTGCTGTGCACACTGAGACGAACACCCTGGCTGCCTGACTGTGTGTGGAGGGACTGGTTAATGAGATATTGACTGCCCATTGAGAGCATGGATTTTTGATTTGGCTCCATAGAAGTTTGGAGGAGAAGGAGGTGCACTCTGGAGAGGAGAGATGGGCGCTAATTTCTGAATTTGATATTGTTTTGTTTTTTTATTACCAGTTATTAGTATTGTTTATTATGTTACAGTTTTTTATTGGTAATTCTAGTAATTCGTACAACATAAGTCACATGAGAGGTGTTCATAATCAATCACCCATGAATGAATGATATGAAAGTACCAACAAAAATGAAATGATTCCAAATAAAATTATTAATCATCATCATCATCATTTTACAGTACCTAAGTTCTTAATTATTATCCACACTTCAAAAGATATTGACACCAACCCAATGGAGAAGATTACAGTGTTTCTTGTAGCCACATCAGACTATAGTTTTTATACCGCACACACATTAATCTATGACTTCGCCCAAGCCATTGTCAGGGTGCCAGACAGCTCTGTCAGTCATCTTGTCTTGTCAGTCACACCTCGTGGTTTTGACAGATTAGTCCAATCGCGGGCGAGGTTAAGTGACTGTCTTGTCCTATGCCCAATCAAACAGCGGGACACAACAAAGAGCAACGGCTCAAGTTAACCGTCAGGCTACACAAGATCATTTTTGTTCATTCTGAAACATTCTCACCGTGTTCAGTCAAGTTTCTCAATTTGGCTCTCCAGTCAGGTAAAACACCTAGCTGGGCTTAGTCAAATGCTTCCAACTTAAGGGTAATTTCCTACTTTACTTTCACTCAGTATTTCAGGAGTCACTTATAGATCCTTTGAAGTGTCTCCCTGTCATGCAGCATTTAGCTGCTGATAGAATACTTCCTCTGTCAGCACTCCTTAGATAATCATGTACCACAGTCCACAGAGTTTTTTTTTACATTTTTACTTTCATTTTTCTCTCCTTCTTCCTGTAGCCTCCTCTGTAGAATATGTACTGACAATAGAGATAGGACACTTTTGCTGTCATTGTTCACAGAAACCCTTTCTCCTTTTTGTTATTTGTGGTTATTTAATGCACTGACATGCATGCTCCTAGCATAGACTAGCTTTAAGAAAGAAATCAATTTTCAGGGGGAATTTTTAAGAAATGAAATACGGAGATGATTTAGAAGAATAAATAACATTTTCTTGGCCTCACGTGCCCGGCTTAGCCCTTATATGCTGGGCCACTTGGGGCTCAGAAGTTAACAATGTTTTAAGAGAGTGAAGGGTGAAGTTATTTTCCTCTTGTACTTTCATTCTGAGCGTGTTTCGTACCATTGGCTTTTTTCCTCTGTGGGCCTCTGGAGTGCTGTCCATTGGCCTTTTGAAGTTGCATCAAAGAGGAAATGGGGGTGAAAAGCATTATTGATTTTGCGTTTTGTCTGACTCAAACACTGAGGACAGAAAAACACATAAGGAGTTAGGTGTTCGCAGTGGGGCAGCTCCATCTCTTGTGTGTGAGCCATAGGGAGACGGGGGGAGGTGGGGGGGGCGGTGGACCAAAAGAGGTAGAAGGTGAGGAGCAACACCAGGCAACACTAATGCATCCCTCCCGAGAGTCGTATGCTCAGTCCTCTCGCTTCCATCATTTCTCTTCTCCTTTCTCTTCTTAATGGCAGAGTAAATAAAGCCCATCACTGTACAGCTGCGAGACAAACCTCCATCTCTCCCCGCCATGTCGGATAGCTTTTCCTCCTCCTCCATCAGGCCGGTGACTCCCGAGCTCTGACAGCACTCTCCAGTTGACCTGCTTTTCCATGAAACACCAAGCTGCTCTCTTCTCAGTTGTAATCAGATCTCTCTGCTAGGCAAGCACGCCGGCAGCGAGCAAGAAGAGGAGTATTGTTTGTGTGCTTTATCACCTTTATCCTCCTCCTATGTCAGTCCAGCAGAGGTGAGATGAGAGAGGAGTACTTTTCTGGTGTTAATGTCACGCTGACTAAGAAGGAGCTCTCACTGACAGCCGCTGATAAGAGCTGTCACTAGTTTGGCTTACTCAGCAATTATGCTATTGACTTATGCTATTGACATATGCTATAGCCATGTTCTGTGAACTTTGTTGATTTCCTAGGTTGCACGTATGGGAGCCAATGCCATCACTGTAAATAGTGATGGCATTGCCAGAATTGCAGCAAAAGTATGCAGTAGAGTCAGGGAATGAGGGAGGGGTCAGAGGTCACAGCATACTAAGTCACACTCCCCTCTGCTCCATGGAGAGCGACTGCGGCATCTAGGGACCCTGGCGGGGAACAAAGGATGAAAAATGAGAGGTGCATGGAATTTTGATGAGATGAGGGAACAGGCAGCGTTATAACAAAGGTCGTCACAACATGCGCTCTGCCGCTTGATTACAAAAGGGAGAGAAGTGTGTGAGGCATTTGATTACATGTCCCAGCAGAGGCCATTAGGCGTTCTACTTGTAGGATGGCATCATTTACACTCATCTGATCTGGCGTCTGCGCCGATGAACAAACCAGTGTGTGAGTGTGCGTGAATCCTCCTGAGCACTAGGGGTGCTCTTCAAGAAAGACAAATGATATGAATATCTGCTTTCCAGAGTTCTGAAGTTGTTACAGTCTCCTAACTTCACCCTCAGTGCCGACCACACGTTTCCCCACCAGGCAACAGAATGTTGAACAGAGCATGCTTGAATCTCCCAGAGGAACCTGTGCGGGCTGGAGTGAGAACTAACTCTCAAGGTTTGCAGCATTAGGCGCTCCTGACCCCAACTAAGATGCATGAAAGGAATTTTATCATCATAAATAACAAAGAAAAACAGCCTTGCCACAACAGTCTGCTTAAGATTGATTTTTATGCACATGCATTCATTTGAAATAAAAGAAATGCTGCTTCAGAGCTAATTACAAAGATGAAAGGAGGTAGAATGTGCAAGGCAGTGAACTTTGTTTAAAGGCGCAGCACATGGCTTATTCAGGGACATGGAGCTTTAATGAAATCCAACCCCATTTATGAACTCATAGAGTTTCAAATTGAAACTGTATTTGCACGGTTGATATACAAGAGAAAAAATATGCGCCCTCGCACGTGTCGGTCTCAATATCCTAATTCGGCGAGTCAGGCATCAGAGCCAACTAAACAATGGGTGTCCTAGACAATGAGTGTGTGGATGTTTCCCAGCTGGAGCAAAGGGGTTAACTGGCTGTGGAGAGATCCTTGACCTATCTGAGATGAGCTCCCCGCACCCTCCAGCAATGTGGAATATATGATTGCTGATTATGAGTTTATTCCCCATCGTGCTGAGCCTTTTGCATGTCAGGATCCATCCCTCCCCAGCTGAACTGATTAAGGAGCTGGAGATGATGCTACAGCTCTCAGCGATTGCTGAAAGACTCTCAGAGAGCCTGGTAATCTGGAGTGCAGCTGGCAATCACCCACCACTGACTCTTTTGGAAGCTTTTCGGGTTGTTTTGTTGTTTTCAAGTGGGTTTTTTTGGCATATTGTTGTCTTTGTTCCCCTGGGCTTCTTGTTTCTAGATGAGAGCTTTCCTAGTGCTGAGCACAGGTCCTTGTCAACCTGGCTGCTCAGCTCAGCCTAGTCCAGCCTCAACAACAGCAGCGTCAGCAAAGACCCTCGCTCAAAGTCTCAGGATGTGCTTATGATCACCCTCTTACAGGAGCCTAATTTGGGCTTTAAAAAAAAAAAAAAAAACTATCCTCATCCCTGATAAAAAAAAAAAAAAAAAAAGCTCTCTCTATGCTCATTTTCATAGCTCCTACAATCCAATAGATGGGACAAAGGCATCACATAAATTGAAAGAAATAGCTCCTCAAAAAATGTATCCGCTTGTAAACTTTTAAGGGTTTATGTGCCGTTCAGTGAATTTCTGTCACAGGGAAACAAATAGAGTTTTCTATCAAAAAGACTGGCACGACCGCTTTATTTGCTTGCAGGGATCTGTCGCTTACTTACAAATCAACAGCTGTCGTCTCTAAGTTTTGTTTTTGTCAATAGTTGCAGGGGAAAGGAAGACAGTCCTGTTCCTACTGCGCTGATGGCTGTTTTAATGCTTTTAATGTGTGACTTGGGGCAGCGGAGGAGAATTCCACCCAAACAGAGCATTCTCAGTTACTATCAAAGCTGTACAGCCCACTGCTAATGACGTCCCACTGTCAGATGCATCACCCACAGTTTTACTACTCATTGCTTAAATGCTTAAATGTTTTGTGACCCAGTGAAAATACCATTAATATACTGCTGTTCAGTTAAGACAAACATATTACCAACAACGCTGTCTGGTTGTACACAGCCTCAAAGACAAATACACAGTCTAATAAACTGAAGAAGAAAACTGTCATTTTCTCTTGTGTATTTGTATTTTAAGGCTAATTCAGAGCTTATGTTACCGTGTCTGGATCTGCAGTCAACAGTAAAACTAACGGAGTTCCAGATGTGACACCATCAGTCCCAGTAAACAAATGGCTATTGTCTGAGCTCTGCTTGCTTGTGTAAATGAAATACTTTAAGGTGTTACACTGCTGTGATGAAAGACACCAAACATGTCCCATGTCTAACCACAGTGTCTGAGAAGTGATGGGTGGTTAACTCCTCCCAGACTGTTTGTGCATGTGTTTGCATTTTTAGGCGGTATGTTATTTGTTTTTATCTAGCAGGAAATCTTTGTTATTTGTACTTAAATTTAAATGATTTCATTTTACACATTTGTGCATAAATTACTAATCACATCTTACAGTACCTATATGTAAGTATTATTCATTTTTGTATGGAATAAAATTTAGGGGCCTCATGCTTAGATTTTATGCTCAGTAACATTCTTTTGTTACAAAAACAACAGACAGATTCCAACTCTTTATATTTCTTCTCATCATGTATGAGCCTTATTGTTGTGGAGCACATTAGCTGTCACTGTGGGTAAACCAACGGTGAGGGGAAACGAGGCAGGATGGGAGATAGGGGAAGTAAAATTTCCAGAAATTGAGGATGATCAGAGAAAAACTACTGTATGTTTGACATACCTTGCCCACTTGAGTGGGTAAGGAAGTTGTGTTTTGATCTTTTGACACATGATTACATTGGGCCTTTCTGCTTTGATCTCAGCATGGATTTTTTCCCCCTTTCCCTTGATGTGGGATTATTATAATTTATACATAAGGGATTTTGTTTTTTCTTGGGCCTCAGCAAACTTGAGTAAACATCGTATACGTAGCAGATTAACATTGTATTCATTTACACATTCTCATTAGCGAGTCCTAACGTAATTAATCAGAGGCCGTGCTATATAAGAAGATAGACACCATTCAAATAATTTATTCCTTTCTACTCTTACCGAGTGTGAGAAAAAGTGTCTGATCAATTCCTCCCTTAGATGTAGCTCTTTGAAGACACGCAGTGTCTTACGAGAGCAGCACCACCGCATTTATTCTCTAGAAACTGAGGGCTGCCGACCTTGCATATACTGTACAAACATTGTAGGGAATTGTTGCCTGAATCATCTTAATAGCCAACAATTCCCCCTAAATATAGGAGCCGTATAACCCCAATTAAACCCGTACAGGTGTAAAACATTCCCTTTTCTGTCTTGTGCTGCAGCAGTGCAGCTTCGGTTAGGTTTTGGAGTTTGCAGTGTGTTATTGGCCCAGGTAATTACACTAAAAATAGAGAAGGCCTGATACTAAGCTTGTTGCCTTTCATGCTTAGTTCTGTGCCTAGAGATGTGCAGATTATTTATGATTTTATGTTTGCAGGCACCTGAGGCACAACTACATGAAAGCAGTAAAAAAAAAACTTATGTCTCTGTCCTGTTTTATTTCTAGATGCTATACAAAGGCAGCTGGACTTGCTTGAGATTCTTGAAGATGTTTCACCTCTCATCAGGAAGACTTTTTTTTGTTCTAATCAGAAATGAAGAACCCTTTCCGTAGTTTGCATGTGCAGGAATGTATGGATTGTAGTATTGGACTTGCCAACGTACCGATAAAATATTTATGTTGTAGGGGATTTGTGTTGTTATTACCAAACTTGTCCTTTGTGCACCTGTATACTATTCTAAAGACGTTTGTTCAGTAACACCTGCATTATGTATTATGCATTATTATTACTGTCGCTAACATTATGTGCCGCAGTATGGTGTGAAATCTGCTGTAAATGCTGTGCAGTGCCCAAAGTAGCACTGCAGAAAGGTTCGACATATTGTTTTCTCTATTGGAAAACAATGGCTCAAGCTGGCGCACAACAACTGTGCCAGCGATCATATGTAGACAGACTTTAATTGCAACCATTGTAAATGAATTTTGTTACTACATAAACGTGCCTGCAGGGCAGTCTCACTGATTGAGTAATTAGCAGCTACCTAAGTAAATCACATGCTAAACTGCACTGCATTTGCAAGTGCAAATTAAATGAATGTTCTGAAAAGCACAGCGAAATAGATCCTGACAGTTATTTTGACATTTCACGTAATTTTTGAAGAAGTGGGGAATTTTAAATTCAAAATGCTATCTTACACTCTTAAATTAGACAGTCTTGTGACCTCTAGATGTCAGAAATTAGGTACAGGTCTGTGTGTTTCTGTTGGTCCAGAATTTCAAAAGATAAATAAATAAATTTTATTCTCTTACATACATGGATTAACATAAAAAAAGTTCGAGTTTTTCCACGTTGGTTCTACCACATGCAAGAGATAAGCAGGGGGTGGTGTATTTCATCTGCTCAGTTTTACTCTTGAGGCAATCCAGAGATTGTTCAGTTTGTATTGTAAACAGAATGTTATCCATAGGCAACAGATATTCTATGGCTATTACTGATGTATGTTTGTAAGATAGATTTGATGTCACAATAGTATATCCCCTGAGCACCCACAAGAGCCTCCAATGATGAAGGGTTTATTTTTGAAACTACAGGAAAGGCTTTCTGCAGATTAATTCCACTGTATGGTTCCCATTGTGGGAGAAACAAATTGGGCTTTACAGAATTAGTGTGTTTGCTGCATAAATCTCAAATCTATTCCTGAAACATACGATTGTGCCTTTGAGTGAAAAAGGAAGCAAACCTTCCCGACTGGATTAGAGCTCAAGGTACAGTAATGATGGCTCGGTGTTTCTCCATTGACCCAGGTGTGTTGTCTAAATACAATATGGATGTGCAGGGCTGCCTGTGTACTCCAGTGCTGGGAGACTATTTGCTGAAGGTCATTTGGGATCATAGCGTGCCATTAATAATTCCTGAAAGCATCCAACATCTCCATCTGTTCTGCTGCATCCATCGCTCCACTTCAAAGACAAAGGCAGCATTTGCAGGTTAGCATTAAACCTGCCTCCAGGCTAAGGTGTTGGAGGTGGGACTCTTTGTTGAGAGAACATATCTCTGGTCATCAGGTCATAACGTTTGCATGTTTGCTCCCACAGCTTGAACTTATGAACACGTAGGTACACAAATACTATTGTGTGTGTTTTTCAGCTTTCACTGGCTGAGAGGAGTGGACATGCGTGGTACAGTAATTCCTCGCATACCCTTGCAGGCTACCAGTCTCTCTACAGGGATGCAATTACCACCCTCCATCGACTCTGGCCGGTCAGCTTGACAAGGTGTTACCGGAGAAATTATCAAAGCAGTTTTTAAAGGAGGCATTTAATTATGGGCATTGTGTGCATTCGTGTGTGTGTGTGTGTAGTTGACCAAATAGCACATATTCACCTGTGTGCACGGCTTTCAGCGCAGTAAAATCTAAACAGGTCTCAATGACAGGCCCACTTCAGATACGCAGGAGTCCTGCGGGGAGTAAATGGATGTTTGGCAGTGGCATGTGCTACCCGGGCCTGGTGGGCACAGTGGGCGAGGAGGCAAGTGCCTGGCTGAGTGAAAGATGGCAGTGTGCAAGCAGAGTGTGTGCACACAGCTGAGGCTGTGACAGAAAACAGTGAGAGTTCTGCTCCTGCTGCTTCATCTTCCCCTGCCAATGATAGACCCTCAATTTAATTTTGCTAATAGCACAAGTGCAGCCATCACAATGGACTGGGAACAGCTTATGAACATTTATTCCATCCTCTCTTCGCTCAGATGTGGCCAATCATAAAGATGTTTGGTTTATTTAAAAAAAAAGAGGAATGGAAATCTGGTAACATAAAGAGCACAGTGTATCATTCGCTGAAGCTTACAATTATTATGCTTCATCCCTCACATGTGGTCTGCTGATAAAGCACCTGTGCCCATGAGTAACTCCACCATCTTTCAGCCCTGGGCTCTTGTACTGTACTGTAGGGCTGACCAGTGAGTCTACTCAAATCACCATCAGCTCCAAACTGCTTAGCCTGGTCTATTTGAATTTCACATCTCTGCTGACTCATAACCCTGTCAGGACCTTTCTTCTTTATCATGTCTGTGCCTCCGGTGGACTCTCATCACAAGCATTAGAAATTAATTATTCAGATTAGAAACCGAGCCACAATTACTGTGATTTTTGTCAAAGGCTTTGTTTTGGCTTAATGTTGATATCTGATCGGGATCGTACTGCAGAGCTTAGATTGTCTTTGAAAGCAATTATTTTGCTGCATTTATTCATCCATGACATTTCAGCCTAAGTTATTGGCTGTGGCAGAGCAGGCAGGAGAAAAAGCAGGAAATGATTCTGGCAGATGACACACACTCAAAGCAGTCAGGTTAGAGCGAGTGCGGAGCTGTGCCGGCTGATACATAGGACAGCGGTTCAGATCAACATGATAAAAAGGGACTGATTGAGCTCTGTACAGCCACAGGAAGCTGAGCGTTGGGGTTCAAGGTTATCTGGACAAATCAGACTCCTGTTTCCATTCATCCCTTCCTCACCCACTAGCTAGGCCTTCCTGGGCAAACCTGGGCAAACCAGCAAATTAGCAATTCTGATGTCTGCAAGCAGGTCTGGCAAGGGAATGCCTGTGAATCCTAATGCCGTGATTAAACTTTCATATCCGTCCGGGGGAAGTGCTGCATATACAAAATAAGCAATCTCTTTTTATTTTTCAGCACTTTAAGTAAGGCTGTTGAGATGGGCAAACATAAACCCTTCAATAGGGTTAAATGGACTGGGCCGGGGGGCGGGGAGCAGGGTCTTTGAGTCAGATCACTCAAGTCTTTGGTTGTCTTCAGCGGATAATTGGTATTGATTTACTTAACATAAGAAAATATATTTGATTTAACATTCCGCAGTAGTCATTTGCTGTGCAACCAACAGTAAACAGACCCAACCCTCAACATTGTAAATGGTACCACCATATTTGTTGTCGAATAATATTAAATGGTAATGTTTAGGGAAATGGAATACCCAGTTAATGTTATGCTCCTTTGGCCGGCTATGTTGAGTGTATGGGAGAAAACCAGAGGGACAGGGAGCTCCGGTCCAAACAGAGAGCTAGGCCTGGATGTGGCCATTATGTAAGATGGTCTTATCAGGCTCTACCTCCTGCTGAGCCACAGCCCAGCTTCCCTCTGCTCCCCCTTCCTGGTGCTCCCAAAACATGGGCCTTCATTAGCTGGGCTAAATATCCCCGTTCTCTGCAATCTCTATCATTTCTTGCCTTGAGGCAATCCGATAATTACCTGTTCTCATTTCCCCTCCTTCTGGCCAGCAGGGAAGTGTTCTGACTTGCATTAGTTTGCATGAAATATTATCAGAATATTGCACATTTCTCCATCCTGCAGCCTCTGACACAGGGAATATGGAGTCACGGGGGCTGTGATTGACAGGTGTCTGTCTTTCATGTTCTTCTAAGAATAGCTGCTTTGTTCTGAAGTTACAGCAAGAATTTTGATGGGGGGAAGAATGAGTGCGTAATGTGTATAAAGGCTTTGTTGCTTTGTTTAACATCCGTCTTCCATTATTTCCGGGCAGTATTGTTATGCGTTACATCTCTCTTTCTTACCTACAGTGTAGGTGTAAAAGAACTCACAGATTTTCTGAATTTAAACTCATCAGTGAGTTTTCCCTGCAGAAAAACTATCAGTGTTGTAATAGAGTAGCATCTCCCTCTCTGGGAATTTGCAGTGTTTTGCTAGTAAGACGGATGAGTCCATTGCATACAGTGCCTGGGAGGGGAAGGCATCTTGAGTGGTTGTGGTCAGTGTTGTGGTCAGAAGGTCAGCTGCACATATTCTGTCTCATATTATTCATTCATATCAGTAATAATGTCCAGCGGCTCTGGATCAGGAGGTGGCACGAAGCTCCACTCACCCTAACCTCTGCGGTCAGTAGAAATTCATATATGATATCTCTAGTAAGCAAGAAACTTTGTCTGAAGTTGATTCAGTGCAGTGCATCCTCATTTCTCCATTATAAAAGTCTGCTGCTGAATTAGAAATATTGCTGTTTTTAGAAGGTAATATCATGCATGGTATTTGCCAAAATGCATCACTATTTTATGGCAACATAGCTATGAACATGACAGTTTTTGCCAGTGAGGAGATTGATTGTAGCCAGTTTAAAACATGTCTTTAAATGTTATTTACAAATGCATATTGAAATTTTAAAGGAACTTGTGTGTTAAGCAGAGGATCCGTCTGATATGAGGTTGTTGTTGATGCATGGGCTTAAGCCAATTCAGTGTCTCCCCTCGCTTTGCTGTGGGAAGCAGTGATGATTTTGGAGTTTGTGATGGTCACTTTAATCTCTAATGAAGGCTCGTCCCTGGCTCTGCTCAGCCCTCTGATAGCAGAGCAGTCATAAACAGGCCTGTCAGGGGGATTGCAGCGCTAGCAGTGCAAATGGCAAAGAAAACCCCAGGGACCAAGCCATGCTAGCATTATGGTCTAATTCAGATATAGCTCGGAAAAGACAGACTTTCATATGAGAAAATTCTTCTGCTCTGCCTTGCTAGCTTACTCTGCGGCTGAATCACAGCATACCTACGGACTCTCTTTTCCCTTTGAATCATAAACAGTACCCACATTACTTCCAAGTATATGAGTTACATTTCTGTGCTGTCAGGTGATTGATACATCCTTCAGGTTACTCTGAATAGAAGCTAAAATACCATCAGGCTTATTCCAGCTGCAAATAAACACTCAGCTTTTAAGATTGCATCACAAATTGACCATAAAATTTGTGTTTCTAAATTCAGTCACGCCATGTTATGGCATATGCTTCTTTTAGTTTTACAACATTACCATACAAATGAAGACAATTTCATGTTTAACATTTAGTGTGAGATGTAAATGTGCGCTCAAATGATTCTGTGAAACTGATTACTGGTTGCTCTGTGTTCTGACACATCCTGTGCTCATGCAGCATGTGCGACAGCTGGTTAGTAATTAGAATAATCTTCTCCCTGGTAGTGATTTAGCTTTCATGACTGCAGCTTACCTCAAATTGAAAATAAATTTATAGATAAATGCCTTTGCTGTTCCAGCAAATTATACCGCTGTAACTCAAAGGAGCCAAGTTGTTTATTTTGGTAGTAAAAGAGCAATCAGAGAAAACAAACAAAGCACTTTATGAGTGCTGTCAGATTAATAATGATGCTACCCAGCGGTGATGATACAAACGATTATTTTTCAGCACACTCTACCCCACCTCATCATGGTAATTATAGATACTATATCATTATTATATCAAGTATTCACTACAGATTATCAGGATAATTGAAGCTTGCTCCAGGATTGCCAAGTTCACTGTGCTACCAATAAACTGGGAATTACTGAGCAGGAGAGAAACACACACATTTTGTTAACCACAGCAAACTAGCACTGAATCAGTTTGGCATGCCCATGTTCATTCTGTGTTTTTCTTAAGTGAGCACAGATATGTGTGTACATACGTACAAGGATACTCACACACACACACACACACACATACACAAAAACATCAGTTGACAGTGTGAAGATGAGGCTATACATGTGATACATTGTTTTTTCTCCCAGCTTCTGTTCTGGTGTATCTGGGCAAATCCCATGGTGATGAGGCGTAGAATCTGTCATGGAGAAGGCATAAGCCTTTCATATGCATAGCAGAGATAAGAGGCAGCCATTTTATCAGGCGAGCTGTCGCTCCAACATGCTCGCGTGTTATGTGTCCCCTGGAGCGCCTCCAGAAACATGTCCCTTTAATGACACGGCCCATGCTCGCCAAGAGGACGCCCAGTTTGTTCTGAGCTCTAACCTGACAATTATGCCAATTACACCAGGCAGCAATGTTGACAAACACACCAGGAGAATTGCTGCAGTTGATTGGTAGCTGTGTTCCGAAGTCCCCTGCTGTGACCTCTTCTGTAATTTAACTAGCATTGAGGGGAACTGCAACGGGTTCTCTAGAAAAATCCTCAAGCCTTGTGTTCTTTTGTAACGGGGCAATGTTTATGCCAACTGAACAGGCAGAGAAATGGATCTGGTTTGTGAAGAAGGCAGAGAGAGACAGAGAGAAATCATTCTTTCTGCTAGTCATCACTGTATGCAGCCTGTTTCAATTCATAAAGAGTATTGTGTTTCCTGCCAAGCGGGGGCAACGTGTAGAAAGTTGTTGTGGTGGATCATATTGCCTCGGAGGATTAGGTCCCAAATACTGACCCAGCACCATTAGCAGCTACTTATGTAACCCTTAAAGAGCGCTCCTGTTGGCACCTGAGTATGAAGCTTAGTCGCTTATGAAGTGAGGCAGGAGACACAGCCAATATAGAAGCATATTAACAGTGCAGAGGCTGCTCACTTGCTACAGCACGAAGTGTGAGCACTTGGTTAGAATACATAAAGGCTTTTTCAGCAAGTTTTTTGAGCAAGAACAGCATTGTACTGCATCAGCCTATTTGCAAAAATTCTGTTTTGATAAGCATGCATCTTTTGAAGGAAAAAAAGATGATCCCCCCCTTTTATTTTGGAGCACATTAACTTATTGATTTCTTCCAAGCACAGCACATGATTTTTTAATTTCAGCCTCAAAATAACAAGTTCCTATATGATTGGCATGAAGTTGTCATTTCACACCAAATCAAGTGAATCTTAAATAAAAAGCAGCACACAGATATGAATTTTTTAGACCAGATATTTTTTTTTTACCATATTACAGACTGCTATTTCTTCTAAAGCCGTTAGGGTTATTTTTGCTGAACAACGTAATTTATTTTCTCTAATACTGTAGCAGTTTTTAGCTGCGATACAACACCTTACAGGGAGATTTAAAAGCAACAGCAACCACAGATTATAGTTTAACACTGAGGTCAGGAACTGTTCTATAACAGGTCACTTGAGCTCTTGTCTGGTCATGTAAGCACAGGGCTGAGAGCAGCCCAGGTTGTGCCATGAGTATGGTTTGTATCTTGAGTTACCTTAAAGCTCAAGTCACACCTGGTCAGTGTGAAGTGTCTCTGCCTGCTGAGAACTTGCTTTTTACTTTTTTTTTTTTTTTTTTGAGTACAATGATACACAAAGGCAGGCAGAAAAGCAGGCAGGCGGCTGCCTCTGTTGGCCTGGTCGAAGGGAACAGAGCTCAGTCCCAGCATGTCCCCTCTCACTTCTCTTACATAACGCGCTGTTAAGCTGGAGTTAGCAAACATTAGAGGTCAGCTGGTTATTGGGACAGTGGAAATGTAGTCACTCACTGGAGCACTATTTACAGTAGAAAATTAGATTGCTGTGTGAGGCAAACAATGGTTTTCCTCCATCTATTTGTCATGAGTTTAAAAAAATAAACATTTTTTTTGGGTGTATGACCAATTTGTTATTTAGGTCGTATTCCATACAATGCTGAAAGAGCTCAAGATAGAGGGTGTGTTTAAATGTAAAGCCTGTAAACGTTGACTGACGTCACTTATTCTATTCTGTCCATATCTTTGTGCCATTGCCCACATCCAGTCCTTTGTTATATTCTTTGGATCTTTCCGTGCCTTGAGGTGATAATGTTTTCCTGTTACATTATCATGTTAGTACAGTCTAACTAGTGCTGCTTGTTAGAAATGTCTAATGCCCCTTCACAGTGAAGGTGCTGTGATTTACACCTGTGTTTGATGAAGAAAGGCTGGGGAATCCATTAGTGTCCATCTAAATTACATCAGCCAAACCACTGACACCGGCGTGCACTCCACTGCCAGCTCATTGATTAAGTTTCCAATAGCCTTATGTAACTGGCCCTCTGCATTAGTGCAGCAATGTTGCTTTTCTCCTGTTAGTGACAGGAAGGGCCATTGTAGAATACACTTAGATTTTTCTCTCTGTCAGAGAGAAATGCCCAAATGAAATAAAAGCTGCCAAGATTTTTTTTTTTTTTTAAACCCAGTAATTCGCCTTCTTAAATGGGGTTTGAAAAATGTAGAAACATTTGTAGAGGTTAGGAGATGTCGCAGATTTGCACACGATGGTACTGTAGCAAGCTGCACAAAAGGACTTGATCGTTCAGGAGAGTCATAAAAAGACATCACATTGTCCAATTAATACCCACGAAAACAACCTTCACTTCCGTGTAATTTCTGAGATGTTTTCAAAGCATCATAATTATTGACAACGCATGTGAAAACCAAATTTAGATTGCCGTTGGAAGTCTCCATCTTAATTCAGTCAACTCCTTTTAAAGCCCCCTTTGGTTTTGATAAAAGAAAAAGCAATGTCAATCAGGGGAACTAATGGGAATGTGCATTTTGTAATTCACTCAAAGGGAATGGTAAATTGAAAAGAGTTTGCAACCTTTTAACACACTCACATACACCAGCGCTGACAGTCAAGCTCCATTATCTGACAGCTGGAGAGGTTAAAAATAACTGTGCTCGCAGCAAATTAGACGTATCATTTGGCTTCTAAGTGAGAGATGAATCTTTGTGTGGATGCTCCTGCCATGCTGTGACACAGGGGCAATATATCAGGCTGTGTTTGCCTGTCTTTCTCATAAACTCCAAATGGAATTGTAAACAGATGAAGCAATTTTACACCAAATGTATTCTCTCTGAGTCGCTCCTATGCTACAGTGAGAAGCCCAGCTACCATAGACATATACATTACTGCCCCATGCACTCTCAAGCCAAAGTACATAAATCATAATTTGGCCGCCTGCAGGGTTATTGCTATCGCTCAAAGCCAATCCTTGAAGTGTTGTATATGTTGCTTTTTTTTTTTTTTTTTCTGATGATAAATCTGATGTTATTGCACATATGTGGGCAGGACTCTTGAAGATCCCGTTGCCTGTTATTTCTCTGCTCACACATAAAAAGGCAGATTCACACACATGCTGTACAGTAAGTTTATGCATGCACAAACAAATATACACGGATGAGCTGTATGAATCTCGAATCTGCTTGTCACAGTCAAGTTTTCCGTGTCATTCAATAGCACCTTGCCCACTTATGCGTGCATTTCATGTCAAGTGTCGGAAGGTGGGGTGTCAGTTCTCATAAGATGGTAAAAGAAGTGTAACTGTGGGATCCTTCTTACAATAAGGTAAGTAAAGAGATTTCCATGGGAGGCTTAGGTGACAGCCGAGGTGTAGCATTTCCTCTAAATACCTAACAACATCATTGTTAATTCATAGCTATTTAATCACTTACCAGAGTAAGTGCAGGAAGGATGATCTTTGTGTCATCTTGTCTCACTAGGTAATCTCTTGTATTTCCTTGCTTAAGACCCATGCTCTAAATTTGTCACTGACTGTGTGTAACCGCATTCATCCCTGAGTTTTAAGATGAGTTTTAAGTCTGCATATTTACTGAGCTCAGTGTGGCCCTGACTGAGTCTGCTTGACATGATTTATCTCATCCAGCTTAACTGACAGGTATTGATGTGATACAAGGATAAATGCAGTAGATTGATGGAATTAAAGCCCACCCTATTGTTCCCATGCTGTGCATCACTGACACATGTGAGACTCATGTCTCTCATTAAAGAAAATAAATGCTTCAGGCATCCTCTCTGCAAAAGCATCAAGTTTATGTGTGTGTGTGCTTGTGTCTGTGTGTGTCTGTGTGTGTGCGTGCGTGTGTCTGTGTGTGTGCGTGCGTGCACCCGTGTGTGTGTGTGTGTGTGTGGGAAGCTATCTCAGTTGTTTTCCCTCTCTATAATCTCTCCCTCCTTGCACAATGGATTTAGCCTGGCCTTCAGTGGAAGAGAGTACAAATTATAGCTGACTCTAAACAGCAGAGCATTCGACCCTGTTGACAGAGCCCTGGACGTGTGATTATATTAAACAAAGGGGCAAGACCATTGATTATTTAATTAACTTTCAATTAATGCTTGTGAAAAGGACAGGATCACAACTACAAGTGTAGCCGTGCTTCTTTGTTGAAGCATCCTTGTGTTATACCCGTGGGCAATCCCCCTTGCTTCTTATATGATACATCTGAGCCACTAAAGAAATCTAATCTTAACTACGCAAAAAAAAAGTGAGAGAGAGAGAAGCTTTCTCCACTTTACGTGCACGGCAGGCACTTGGCTGTGCATCTAAATTTTGGGGAGCTAGTGTGTTAACTCTATATTTGGATTCCACTGGAGTGGATTAAGGATTCTTTACTGCAAACCCACGGGATTCTCAGAGACATAAAAGAGGAGACTGTTTGCATCCATGCTATACAAATAATTGCAGGTTTCAAATCGAGTGTAATTTCAAGCACCAGCTATATGGGAGAGAGTGGGCTTTGATGTACAAATCCACAATTCATGGGGGATTAGCACCCCAAAGGTTAGCAGTTGCTAATTACAGGAGATTGGTTATACATATCTAACAAGGCAAGAAGACAGCCTTAATAAATGTGAGGATTCATCAGGAACAAGGATAAGCGGCTGTGATAAGCGGACATGTATTTGAATCACCATGGATTGATACCCTGTAATGCCCTTCTTCATACAGTAAATGGAAAGAAGCACTGTCTCTTCTATTGTCTTAACAAACAGCACACCTTGTGCGATATGAGATTTTCAAGATGCATTTGTGAATGCAGATTTGTGCAATCATATAAATTAACCTTTCAGATATTCTTCCTGTGTCTCTTACTGCAGCAATTTCTCTTTTACTGTATTTTTCTTGCAGCATTCAGAGCTGCATTACCATAATCCTTGGTTCCTTTCCACAAACCACCACTGGCTAAATGAATCTATTATTTTTGCCTGGAGCCGAAAAGATGCAACAAAATGCAATGCATTAAAGGGAATGAAATGTGTGATAAGCAGCACATTTTCTCTATAATAGCCTGTCTACAACAGACTTTTTACCCACAGTTGGAAGTATCAGTGCACTTGACCTTTAACAATCTGAATGTTGTAAGCTTAAAAGGTGCTATCAAACCCTAAACTGTTCCATGGGCGAAAAAAAAAAAAAAAAAAAACATAATTCAATTCTACACACAGTCATTTAGTCAAGCTCCGGCTCACTGGCCCTGTGTGTTGTTGATTCCTCTGACCAGTGATAGCAGACCTGGCCATGTGGCCTTGTGTTTTCATATGGCCCTAAATTAAACATGTCCGAGCCAAGGCAGGCACTTGCTCTGCCGCGGGAAACGCTTTTTCATCTGCTAATGAATGTGCCTGAGGGGGTCCCACAGGGGGCTCCACTTCACCCCTCATTAGGCGGGGTGCTGCGTCTGCCTTCATGCTGAGGAGCAACCTCCTGGAGAGGGGCCTCCCACTTCATCTGAACGTCCCACGCTCCCCTGCCCTGGACCAGTGGTCTGCACTGCTCTCTGCCTCTCTCTTTTCTTCCTAACTCTCTATCTCTCCCTGTCTGCAGTGCACATCACAAAGCAGCTCGTCTTATGGTTGAAGACCAGGGATGACAGGGATGAGAGGATGGTCCGTGCTCCTAATGCCATTTTAATGGCCTTGTTTGGTCTGTTGTGGTTGTGATTTATTGCTACAAACACACTTCTAATGTCCTCTGAGATGTCTGCTTAACTGTCTTTTTCACAAGAAGTCAAAGATGCTGTGTTAGAGCTCATAATGAGCAGCAGGTTGATAAACTAATCCGAACTACATTGACATCTCCACTTTCTTCCAACTGTGCTGTCTTCATTATGGCCTTAGACAGACAAGTGCGTTATGTCAGACGCCGAGGGCCAGACATGCTGTGTAGTGGCCTTGGTTCGCGAAAAGAAGGAAGAAGTGACAGGATGGAGGACTGTGGAGGACCTTGTGTCCTGCTCTGGCTAAAGAGTTTCCTTCTAGTGCAGGGCTGCAAAAATCTCATGTGGAAAATATTGACAGCTTCCTGTTGTTAATGAAGCAACAAAGCGAAGACAACTCCTGGCTGTTGTGAGGCAGCAGGAAGGAAAAGAGGGATATACTTGCTGTCAGCTGACTCCAAGAGCTTTTGCATGGCAGCAGAGCAGGTTGAAGAGCTGATTGTTATTCCAGGGCTTTTGGGATGTGTTTATGCAATCATTAGTCTTGGCACTTGTTTATTTGCCTGGGATTAGAGCACCACGGCACATTCACCGGCAGTCAGGGAAGCTGGTTCACCAAAAGGTAGCAGCGAACGCTGAGGCCTTCCTCTGTAAGCAAAGCGTGCAAGGAGGGAAGCATGCTTTGCGCATGGCTGCTTAATCCTGCCATGTTAAACAAAACCAGGCCAGTGTTTGTAGGACTATGAAAACAGCAGTGCAGGGGGAATGTGCCTCACACGCTGTAAGCAGTCTGTGAACTCTGTGTGGCAGTAGACACTCCTCGTGCACCCCTGTCATCTAGGAATGCCTTTCATACGGTCTGCTACAACTAGAGGAGAGGGAGGACGACAGTGGAGTTGCTCAGCAACTCCTCCACAGTGAAGGCAGAGATTATTGAAGTTATTTTTGTATTCAATTTGTGAAAACCATGTATCCCGAACAGGCAATGTTTTAGAAAGTAATGCAAATGGCTTTGTTTTAAGCTTGGTGACAGTACATTTTTAAGATATTACAGGAAGTTTAAAAAAAAAAAAAAAAAAGACAGCAAGGAGAAGGAAAATGAAGGAACAGGCATTCCTTCAACTTATTTAAAAATGTAATTATCACCAAACTTGTAAGTACACTGTTTTCACTGGACAGCACCAGCAGCTGTAGACCTAACTGTATAATAATCAGTATATATAAATGTGTGTGTGTGTGTGTGTGTGTGTGTGTGTGTGTGTGTGTGTGTGTGTGTGTGTGTGTGTGTGTGTGTGTGTGTGTGCGTGCGTGTGTAATTTGCTGCCTCTGATAAAGTGACATACCAGTGTACTGAGGCTTAAGCAAGCCATTTACATTCATTGCCCCAGCACTACTTATCGTGGCCCTGATACTGCCAGGAGCAAAATAAAATAAACAGATTGATTTTTTTTAAAAATGCTTTGCAAATTTTATCACAAGTAAATATTTTACATGGTTGCGATCATACGATTTAAGTTTAATCATTGTGCACATTTAGTAACGTTGAGGATAAATGGCGCATGATGGGAGTGTTCACAGTCACTTATTAAGACACTAATAGCCAAGGGCACTGTATATGGATTAGATAATGGCTCTGTCTCACTTTAATTTGCTCTCTGCACCTGGAAGAGAGGGCCAGAAAATCTTTGAAGGCCAAATAGCAGCTCTGAGTGTGTGTGTGTGTGTGTGTGTGTGTGTGTGTGTGTGTGTGTGTGTGTGTGTGTGTGTGTGTGTGCGTGTGCGTGTGCGTGTGTGTGTGTGCGTGTGTGCGTGTACGTAAAATAGGGCTCACATGTAGAGAAAACAAAAGTGGTCTAGGTAAAAACAGTAAGAGTGAGCCCAGTGAAGCAAGTTCTTTGAGAAAGCTCTTCTTCTGGGGCCCCATGACACCGGTGATCTGTGGAAAGGTTGGGTGCCTCTAGTTTCAGCTCTATCAAGCTCTGGATCTTTGAGCAGCAGGATTCAGTATCCCAGCTAATGTAACAAGGCTCATTTGTCTCAATCACACGTCCCTTGAAGTATCGGCTGGCCATTGATGTCATTCATCTTCCCTGTCCTTGCCTGCTCTTTTTCAGTTGATGAAAACCCGAGACCTTCAAGCAGAATGGTAGAGGTGCTGTAAAAAGTGCTCATCAGCCCAGCCATAAAAAAAAAAAAACTGTTAGTTACAGAGGCGCTTCTTTATATGAAGCATTCATTGTTGAGGCTTGCAGACAATAACTTTTCATTAGGTAAATATCAAGTTTCTCACAGTCCGACGTCCATAATATGTGAATATATCAGGATGTGATGACCATTTTTACTAAAAATGTACGTATTGTAGTGTCTTGGTGTTTCTGAAATTAAAGCATAGAACACATAAAGATTTAAAAATCCCAGAATCTTAAATCCTAAATTCGATCTAAATTTCTTTACTTTCTAAATTTCTTTCTTTAATTTAGCAACCAAACACACTCATGACATTCTTTCTACATTGAAAATGAAACATTGTTTGGGAAGTTCGTCCCAACACTATTGCAGAAGTGTCCACAAATGTGGAAACTTACAGGTTGCTTTGCTTTCACCTTCTGTACAGTTCATCCTAAACCAGCTCCATGGGGGTTTACGTCTGGAGACTGTGCTGGTCTTCCATCATGTGAAGCCACCGTCTGGTTCTTTTCTTCTAACGTTTTAGGTCATTATCTTGTTGTAGGATGAACCAACCAGTCTGTCTTCCTTTGTTACTTGCTCACTTACTCACCATTCTGATAGCAATATACAGTACTACTTCCTGCAACATAGTTTGTTCCAATACTGCCTTTGTACAGACGTGATCAACAAAGGTTGAGGCACCTGTAGAAATTGGTTGCGATAACTTTTGAGGCTTCATTTGCTTCTATTGCTGCAGGGAAGCTGTGAGTTAACCAATGTTTAATCCCTAAAATGGCCTGTTTTTATAAAAAAAGAGTGGATGTTTTTTTTGTAGAGATATTGCATGATGACATTACCATCATGATGTGTTTCTCTCTGTCTCTCTCACACACACACTCTCTTTCTCTCTCTTTCTCTCTCTTTCTTTCTCAAAAATCCCTTTCAAATATTTTGGAATAAAACTCATCATTTGATTTATTAACACATGTCCTCGCACAGAGCTGGCTTCAGCTAATGTCAGCTCCGATGGAAATAGTGACTCACGCCATAACTGGAGGCTTATGCTGAGCTTCCCTCTTCGATGGAGCAAATCAAGATCATGATTACTATCTGGCCCGTGCAGCCAGTCTGCGTTGTCTGGAAACATGTTTTCCTAAGGAGACCACAGAGGGACAATTACTGTCAGCTGAACTATTCAGCCTGCTCTCCATGTGTGTTCTGGCTGCGTGCCTCTGACCCACTGACCCTGAGCAGCAGCATGAAATGGGACCTCCAGCCCCCCCCATCCCCCCCCCCCACTCCCCTCCTCATTCCCCCACTGCCCCCTCGGTGTCCACCATAACTGAGACACCCAAATATGCGCTTTGCAATTGTCTTATTGAAATACACACATAAAATGATCATATGCTCTGTCACTCCTCTGGAAAAAAGACCAGGCAGGAAATTGTATGGATGTAAGTTTTGAATTTTTTGTGTGAAACAGTAGAAAGATCCTATTCAAAAACCCACAGCTGAATCCTGGTTGTCTTACAGAAATGCATACTAATACAGCAATTATAGGAGGAAGGAAGTTGTACAGTGTGGCAGTAGCAAATTCCCTGGTGCAATGGAACAAGGCTCTTTGTTGTTATGTAAAGGTTTCTGCGTGTAATTGCAGTGGATGTTTTGAAGGATTCATTATTTATATATTCCTGTGTTTTTCTAAAGGAGCCTACTAGGTTGCCGTCCCTGCAGGGAGATGGGGGGCTGAGAGGTGCTTAACTAAGGCACTGTACCACAATCAAGGCTTTAACCACTGCCTGCTTAGTTCAAGTGGCACTTCAAGTTAGTCAGACTAAAGGTTCAGAAGCATCACATGATCCTCAGCTAAATCTTAGAATTCAAACAGCGGCTCCTGCACCAGTCAATCAGGCAGTCCTGTGTGATTTCAGCCTCAGTGATTTTGAGTTTTGGTGCATCCCAATGTCTAGCTGCACAATGCATGAGTAAAGCAAACAACAGGCAAAGTAAATCTGACTCAGACTTGCAATGTAAAAACTTCTATTTCCTTTCAAAAATGCATTTTAATAGACAGTGTATCATATTTGGTTTTATAGAAGGCCCAAACCAAATGATCTAAATAGTTAGACGAAGCTTGTAAATATTTGCAACACAAATTTTTTATTCAGCTCTCCTGGCTCTCTATGACTAACTAGGAGCTGGTAGAATGCATAAGCGAGTGCTGTCTACAGATTGTATTTTGCCATCAGAGTAAACAGTGTGAGCCTTTTTCCCTCCTGGCACACATGCACGCCCGCACGCACACGCTCGCACACACACAGAAGGGGCGTGCCCTCCGGTCCCCAGCACCCGGGCACAACTTCACTTGTCACTGCAGTCACAGACAAGAAGGGGATAGGTGGGGGAAGATGGATAGAGGGAGGTAAGGAGTGATGGGGAGAGAGATTTGAGCTCAGGTGGGGCAGACAAGGGAGGGGAGAGGAGCGCCGCACACATGCTACCCTTCATGGTGCTCGTCTGCTTGGTAAACCTGGGCTTTTGTTGTTTCCCCTAGAGTGCAGGCGCACAGACTCCCAGCCAGGAAGCTCGTCAATCTTTGCCACAACAACACATAAATTAGTGCCCAAATTACTGTTACGCCGGTGGAGAAAGAGACATGGAGAGAGATGTCTTGTGCTGCGGTTTGGGAATACATCTTCCCCCTCTCCTGCTCCCCCTCATAGAGGGTGTCAGAATGCACTTCAATAAAACAGTCAAGTAAATACAGGGAGAGACATGAAGAGAGAAGCACTGCTGTGTTGTACAGGCATCCGGAGTTGGGCAGTGTTGAAATATTAATAGGCCTCACACACAAACAAACACAGAGATGCACGCATGAGTTCATCCAAAAACCAGCCCAGGGCGATGGTCCAGACCTGAGCTTTAGCAAAGTCACTGCACTGCTATGAAGGAATAATAGGAAAGGCTTAAAGAGCCCATCTTTTGAAAGAGAAATATCTTTTCAAATATAGCTAGTCTCTAGTGAAGGGGGATCACAGCATAGGAAGCTAAATGATTGGGGGAGAATTAGCTACACACAGCATAGAGACATCAAAATGTGTCAATTATGTCTTTCCTTGCTCTAATCCCTCTGGTCAGAATATTTTCTGATGACTTCAGCGTGTTTATAGGTTGAATCAAAGCTGTTTAAAGTGATGATATAGAGTTTTGGGCTGCAGGTGAATTTCTGCACGCCGCTGTGTGCTTTTTTTTTGTGCTACAAACCAGCAAATGCCATTAGAACAGCTCTGTGGTAATATGCCAACAGCCTCCGATCCCTAAATAAATAACACATTTATACTATTCAGCCCGTGTTCCGTGCCACGACTGTCCTTTGCCGCTGACATTCAAATAACCTTTCTTCTGCTGCATAAATGGGAATAAAAAAGTATTGTGTTGTGCAACTTCTCATGACAGCAGAGCCCTGGCAGATGAAAAGAGGCAGAATTCTGATTCCAGCTCTTGTTAGGCTGTCGTCTCTCTACAGCTAGATCTGACTGTCATGGGTATCTGTTTAGAGAAGACTCTGTTTATCAACCGACAGCTGATTTCCGATGCCAAACGAGAAGTTCATGCAACAAAACAAATAGCTGCACATGATGATGGAGGAACATTGCTTAGTGCGCATTTGCCAGCGGGTGTTTGTGTGTTGACCATGCGTAAATGCTCTGTTTTTAAGAAAATCTGTTTTTGTATAACAGTCCTGGGTAGCAGGCTTGTGGTCCTTACAGGCTTTTTGTCTGGTTTTGTTGTAAAATATTCTAAAAGGAGAATGTATTAACACAGTTTGTCTGATGGGAGACGAATTGTTAATCTGCCCATAATGCTGTGCCCTGTCCAGTTCCTTACATAATCTCTGACATGAGCCCACTGGCTTGCGTCACTCTGCCATTGACAGCTGTCAACACAACACGACCGACACACACACACACATATATACACACACTGACTGACACACCACCACGCACAGAGAAGCAAATGTGTTTTTCCTCCAACTGCTTCACATGTTTTCTTTCAGAATTATGAGCATTGTAAATGAACCAGTAGGGGACAAAAAAACATCTCTACATATACAGAACGGTATAAAAGCCTCATATAAGAACTCATATATTGTGCACACCTATCATGAATCATCAGGCCATGAGAAAATGATTGAATGGTCCAATCGAGTAATGGGTTAAGCGCTCAGCATTATGACGGTGGCCTGGGCATGGGTCTGTAATGTAAGGGATAATCGTAATCCTTCAGCGTTATGTCAGTAGTCCAAGGGTTCAGTGGGAACAGCCTGGAGATTTTGACTAGTGATTTTCCATGTTTGCACAAGCCTGTAGGATTTTCAGTTTTATTTTGTGTATGTTACCAGCATGCTATACTGAACATTTTAACAATATAAAAAATAATTACAGAGAGCTAAATAAAATGTTTGTTTACATCTGACAGTCTACTATAGCAGGTAACAAATAGCAGGTCCTTTTCAGTGCATACTAATTATTTTTCCTAAAGATTTTAAACCGCATAGTAGAATCAGCATTTCTAGATATTTCACAGATTTTTCACTGTATTTCTCAGCTCCACGCTGTTATGATGTTTTGTGAATGATTCTTTATATGTTCGAATGAGGCAATACTACGTTTGCAGTGCGTAGAGGGATGGTTTTCTGTCTTACAGTGTCTGTATATTCGATGCTTACAATAAAATAAACTATGACAAGGCCCCTGTAAGCTGTTGGTGTGCATTTGGTAAATTGTTTTGGGTGTTCATATTTGACAGTTTCCAGGTCTTTGATAATGCTGTGTAGTTTTAGCAGTGGGTTGATCTCAGAACTGTGGAGAAGACAGTGAAGGGCACTGGGTGATCATGCAGAGGCCACGCTTCCCTATTGTACATGTGCTCTGAGTGACACGTCATCCCCTCAAAGGGCCTTGCTAGTGTGGTGAATCAGTGTCCTTGAACTGCTCAGCCACAGACAGACAAAGAGCAAGCTTTAACATTCGGCTTGACTGTCTCTTCTCTCCGCCATGCCCATTGTCCAATGTACACGCGCCAAGCTGCACTGCTGCATGCAGGAAATCGGTCTTGAACCGCTGTCCAGCCCTTATGGTTATGCACGTGATGTGATGGTGCTGCGATGTGATTCACACATAATCTCGCCGTCTTAGCAGGTGTCTTTGAAGTGGCCTGCATGCAGAGGCCATCTCACAGTGCTGTGAGGAGCGGCAGGCTGCTGGGATGGGCTTTAGCATGGCTGCCCGTCTAACTGTGCCTGGCTTTGATGTCGTAAACAGAGCAGGCAGGGATGGCTGGCAGGGAAGCGGGTAGGCAGGGAGGCAGGCAGGCAGGCAGGCAGGCGCGGTGAATGGGATCAGTGGCACTGCGCTGGTCAAGCTCAAGCGAGCCAGCAGCTGCCTGTTTCACACCAAGAGGCAGTTAACACCGCAGCTCATGTCAATAGATATTGACTGCCAGATTGGGAGTGCTTATAAGCGCAGGCCTTTTTGTTTGACTGACTCAGTGTCTGAAGTGAAGCTTAGGGGCCTCGTGACCGGTTAGTAAAGAGGACAACTTGCATAGTCATATGGATATACAAATATTGACTTAGTCTGATGGTGGAGGTGACTTAAAGGAGAATTTGATCTCCATTGTGTCATTGCTCAGTATTTATTCTCCTTGACCCCCCTCTTTCTGAAGCCAGCTTATTCCAGTGTGAAAATAACTATATGTTCAGACTGAGGTCTTTTCTCATACAAGATACTACAGAGCCTGCCTCAGCCGGTCCAGAGACAAACCCTTTTTACTGTTGAGTGCACTGAGCATCCAGGGGCTTGTGCAGCGGTGGAGTGAGAGGGTGTTAGCTGGTGAGGCTGTGTGCACTCAGGGCCTTCCTGCTGCAGATAGGGCTTTGTGAGGCATGCTTGTGTGTGTGTATGCCCTGCCCACCCTGGCACCCCCGCGTCTCTACTCCCACTGCTTTCACCTGATGTGGCACAGCCTCTGTCAGGCCTGAGCGAGCGCCCAGCCAGCTTCGCTTCTTCAGGAAAGATGAAGGCATCTCACAGCAATGCTGTGGGGGTGGGGGAAGCTAGCAGCAGCCTAAGCCTGGAGCTATCAGAGGCTGGAGCTCAGAGCCAAAAGCCTGTGGGCTGGATAGGGTGGGTGGAAGCTTGGCTTAACTTGGCAAGACAACCATAGCCACAGCCCTGCACTGCCACCCAATGGCTGGGGCCTAACACTACAACCTTTGGTTCAACATAACCACAGCTAGTCATAATTACAACACGCTTCAGTTGTTGTGAGTGCATGTCAGAACAAATTATGTAAGTAATGAGGCTGAAAATGCTAAAGGAGTTGAAACACACTGCACTGCTAATGCTCATGCAGGGAGAACACAAAAACAAACAATAGAGTGCACTCATACAGCGATAGACCTAACCGAAATAACAAGCAACTGTGCACAGTAAGGAAAAGATTAATTATAAATTAACCCTCTCAGTTAGATTGTCAGAGCCCGCCTCCTGCCTGGATTTCACTCTAATCCGGGCCGACGAGGTGCAGTGCCCTCTATTGTATGTGAGAATCACAAATCGCAGGAGGTGTTGTCTGGAGGAGAATTAATTGTGCATGTTCCACCACTCCCTTTTGTTCATTTTACTAAAATGTAGGCTAATTCCATGTAAACATGGCCAGTCTTGTTGACTCCAGCAGTGCGAGGAGAACAGACAGAGATTCCTGAATGAATAGATTGTGACTCCGGGGTTAGTGGATTAGAGGCTCTGTGTTAAGGGCCTCTCCCGGGCATGCCTCAGGGACAAGGACATTATCCACATGACACGTTACAGGCTCCTAGGCAGCTGATTAAAATGGGCAGGGATCTCTGGATTGAACCCCAGCAAAAGTACTTTTGATGTTATCAAACTAGTTTAAAGAGGTTGGTTGTTAAGGTGTACAAAGGATATTTGAAGCTCCTAGTCTTGGGAAGAGACACGAGACTTTATAGTAGACAGTTAGGCCTGGCTAGAGGGGAGAGGCTGATGTAACACTTTGACATAGTGAATGTACCACCACTTTTTTAATGATTATAATTTTTATTGCATCTTATTAAGGCAAAAATCATAATATTCCCTCCTAATTGGTATAGACGGGTGTTGCAATAGCTGTTTTTGCTCTGATTGGTTGGCTGCATGGCTGGTTGGAGAAAACCATTACATCGTGAGAAAATATCCTGCGGTGATCTTTCCTCGATTTAGATCAGATAGCCGAGTTCGTCTGGCGCTGCAGTGCACTGTTGGGATGGCGGGACTGAGATGTTGGAGATGTGGAGGAGGGCTGTGAGATAGAGATCTCTGGAGGGAGAGGGAGAGAGAGAGAGAGAGAGAGAGAGAGAGAGAGAGAGAGAGAGAGAGAGGGGGGAAGACAGAGGGGGAGGTGGAGGTGGAGAGGGATGTAGCATCAGTGGCTGCAGTGATAAAGCTGAGAGCAGTGGGACAAGCTGGGAGTTCTGTGTCTCTGATGTCTGTGTGTTCTGTCTGTTCTGTTGTGTTGCCCTGTGGTCTTCTCCTGAAGAGAAGGCCAACGATGGATGAGGCCTGTCCTCTCTGTGCTTTTGTCCTCTATGGCGGGTGAATCACAAGCCTGTCAACAGCACAACACCACAGCTAAACCCCCACTGAACCCTTTTTCTATAGCGCACACTGACGCACACACATACACAGTCACTGCTGCTGCTCCATCCAGCGCAGTGGGCATGTTATGATTCTTTGTGGCCACAGTGGATTTACTCCTGAGGTTTTTATGGTTTTGAAGTTTAAGAGGCTTCATGAAGTCAAGTTTTCCGAGAGGGAATTCGTCTCCTCATGTGGCTAAATGAGCCTTTGTCATTGCAGAAAGCTGGTATTAGTACTACCGTGATATATTATAGTTTGTGGGTAGCTGGGCTTTTCCTTATGTAAGTTGTGTTTAGGATGCAAATTGATACCATGTTTACATTGACTGCTTGTGAGGACTTAAAATGGCCTCCTCCCCTCCACACACACAGACACACAACTCTGTAAATATTCAGCTAATGCTCTGTGGAAGTGAGGATTCAAAAGCCACCGGATGAGATGTTTTTAGAAGCACAGTGCTCTTTCATGTACCAACATGGATCCATGGTGAGGGTGTTGTACAGTGACTTGTGACAGCAAAATGTTGATTTTTTTTTTCTTATTTCTTTCGTTTCCTTTTCTTCTCTGCAGCTCAAATCGAAATAATTCCCTGCAAGATCTGTGGAGACAAATCATCAGGCATCCATTACGGCGTGATAACATGTGAAGGCTGTAAGGTAAGCATCATGAGACTGAACCTGTTTCTGTCATGGGAAATTGTGTCTGCGTGCGTGCGTGCGTGCATGCGTGTGGGGGGTGGCAGAAGAGCTGGGGGGGGGGCATGGAAAATTGAGAGAGTAAAGAAAGTTGCTTGCTAGGAAAAACATTTGAAAAATGTTGCTGAAGTTTTACGAAGATTTGGAGAGGGACTACGAAGTGTAAACACCAAGAACGTGATCATTAAAGTGGTCAAGCACCACAGAGGACATCATAGAAAACCACAATTAGTAGTACAAAGTCATTCCTCTGCCTTGCTCTGCCTTTCCCTCCCAGGGACATGTCTTTTCACTGTGTTTTTTGCCTCTGCTGCAGCCTGCTCTTCTTGAAATAAAATGATCAAAAGGAGAGTGCTTTGAATTATAGCAGATTGTTGGCTGTTTGCTACAGTGTGTTGCTTCCATTGAAGCCGCCTTTTGTACTGTTTCAAATGCACCAGCCATTCATAGTGAGGGGAATTTTGTGCTTAGAATGTATTCTTGTCCCCGTGCTTGTCACCAGGCACATCATTAGCATTCCTCAGCCAGGCTGCACCTTTGCTGTTTGCTCCTGTGTGTGTGTGTGTGTGTGTGTGTGTGTGTGTGTGTGTGTGTGTGTGTGTGTGTGTGTGTGTGTGTGTGTGTGTGTGTGTGTGTGTGTGTGTGTGAAGGAGAGAGAGCGAGAGAGAGAGAAAGTTCCTTTCAGCTGTGCTTCCCAGCGCTCCTCTCCCTCACACAGGAGCTGGAAGGAACAAAACACTAAAGAACTGCTGAAATCTATCTTTAATGATTGCTAATTAGTCCAGGCAGAGAGGCCTTTAATGATATGTGCGAGTACAAAAGTTTGGACCATAAATCATAGCATTATTAAAGAGTGCTGCTTGTCACTGGCAGTTATAGCCTGTTTCCATAATGGCTTCCATTATAAAGCAACTTGGCAGCTGTCAGCTGTTTTCTTGTAATTAAACAGCCAATGAGCAGCTAATTAAGACATATGTGTATGGAGCGGTAGAGTGGGGCATGTTAATGATGTGCTGGAATCAATTCATTAAGTCAAAGGATGAGGAATCCAGTCGGTGTGCATTCGCAATCCTTTAGCACTGCACATGCCAGTGCTGCGTTAATCAACACTAATAACCCCAGTGAAGAAAAATACCATCCACTGTTATCATTCCTACCCAAACACACCACCCTCATGCTGTACACACTGCTGAAATACAGCGCTCTTTAAATGCCAGATATTACGGCACAACAGCCAGGAAAATACCACCACACTAGTAGTGTTATTATCTAATCTGTTTGGCAGCAGTATAATAAAAATATCACCACTAGGAATACAATAAATCACTATCAATCAGTAATGAATTTTGTCAGCACTAAAACACTGTGAAGGCATGATTTGATCCTCAAGTCCCAGAACGTTTCTCCACCCACAGCGGTTCATCTGAGGTGTTGCCGTTCCCCTCTTCTTTGCAGGGCTTCTTCAGGAGGAGTCAGCAGAGCAATGCAGCCTACTCCTGCCCCCGTCAGAAGAACTGCCTGATCGACCGCACCAGCCGCAACCGCTGCCAGCACTGCCGGCTGCAGAAGTGCCTGGCAGTGGGCATGTCACGAGATGGTAAGTGCTTTATAGAAGAAGAGATGTAGGTGGGTGGATACAGCAGGGTGCCATGGTGAGTGGACAGAGGTAAAGAGCTCGAGTCAAGTCCATGTGTGGGCAAGACTCTGCTCAAGTGCCTTTGAGCCAGTGCTTCAGGGATGCTGTTGTGGACTCTGACCTCCCTTTGAAGGCAGAGAGGAAAGAATTTCCTCATGGGGGACATTAAAGTGAAATAGTCAGGGTTGTAAGTTATTGATAGTGTATACTTAGACCTAAAATTTTCATTTTGGCAGAAAAAAATTCAGGAATTCATCTATTTATTTTGAAGGTAGAAGAATGAGCAAAGACTGGATTTTTTTTTACTCACACTTAATTAATTTCTTATATACCTGCTATATAATCAGCAGCTAATTTTGCATTCTTTACACATTTTCTCTTAATTTTATACTACTACAAAAAATTTTTGAGCTGTGTTTATTGTTAGCTGTAAACTATGGCAGTCAGCATTGTCTTATAACAGAAAACAGGCGGGAACAAAAAATGTCCTTGCTTCTTGAAAAAATCTGGCCTCTTTTTCTTTTTAGATAATTGATAAAAATGTATATGAGTATGTATATATAATCACAAGCCTTTTAAGGGTATATTACCTGAAACAGTAAAAAAGGGAAAAACACCATGACTCCATTTCAACAGCTTAACACAGTAGTGTTGTTTGGTTTATGTGGTACTCATGTGGTACTGTATATTGATATCTTGGTGTAGAGACAAAGAAAACACACACAGACAGATAAAGACTGCCATTATTCACAGAGGGACATAACAGACACATCCTAAGAAAATCTTGACATGAACACACGCTAAGACATCACTCTGTGTTCACTGTGTGCAGGTGAGGTGCTTTGTCTGCAGGCCTAATTTGTTGCTGTGATAGAAACTAGGTTTGATGAAATAGGAGGTTGTTAGGGGTTGTCATTAGTGCTGCTGCAGCTGAGATGCAGTAATGGGAGCACACAGGTGGGGATGTATGCTGGAGGACTCCTGCTGTGCCTTGCTGGTCCAGACTGGGTTTGTCCAGACTGGGCTGGGCTGAGGAGATTCTATCAGAGCAGCGTTATGATGGGTTTTGTTTTTTTTTTTTTTGTAAAACACACATAGGAAAGTGCACAGACAAGTGAAAACCTGAGCATACGTGCGCGGAGTTCAGTTGCACACATGCATACATATTCATGAATGTGAATGAACATAGAAGCACATTTGCACGTATGAGGGCCTTTGCAAAGCCGCACACATTCTCACATGCACTTAAAGGCACACGTATCCACATCCACATACACACACTCAGGACAGACGAAGGTGACTCTTGCCTTCACTCAGCACACCAGAGCCCATCTGCCCGCACTCTCCTCTGCACCGCTCCACTGTGCGTAGACAAACACACACATACACACTCACTGTGACCGGCTGACACACTGCCAGGCCCCCAGAACTCCGGCCAAGGAGTCTCATTCTCAGCACCACTGTTTAGTCTGGAAACCTTGAAACAGGAGGCAGAAACTTAGCCTTCTCGTATTTGAGTGGCTGGTAAGCTGTTAGTCAGTTTCCACTTCTGCCTCATTACTGATCCCCACTGAAATATGGAGCTTTGCTTTTTTCTTATCAGTGTTATCTGTTAGGTATAATGCTCTAGTACTGTACAGTACATTAGTCTAGTGGAGTATGATTCTAATAGCGGGCATTTTTTTGTCAACATAGGACTTTAAGCAAGATTAGTTGTGTGTTACTGTGTCAGTGGGGGGCACAAATTGACAAATGACCTCTAGCCAGTTGGAAATACCCAGTTCAGTCCTTCTCCATTCATGTCTAAACAACACAAACTTTGTCTCGGACTCCAAGATTTATTCTTACATCGAGGGAACAAGAATTTAACTTATAGTGTGAGATAATTTGATTTGTCCTCAGAGGAATTCCCCAGTTTTAATGTGTGAGTGTTCTGGACTTGGGTGTTACACATAACCCCACTGGTGAGATTATTTCACATACTGGAGAATATTTTTTTAGCTTAAAACTGCCAACTTAACTCAAACTTAACAAAATGAATCAGTAATATGGAAGTAATTATATTACTTATATACTACTAAATAATTATACATTAACTCATTAACAAGGGCTAGAATAGAATAGAACAAGCAATGCTTATTTTACTCTATACAGAAAAATATAGCAGCATCTGTTTAAACTGTTTGTGATGTTTCACTGGAGTCTCACAAATGTTTTGTCCCGCTAATCACAGCGGTGAAGTTTGGCCGTATGTCGAAGAAGCAGCGAGACAGCCTGTACGCCGAGGTCCAGAAGCACCGGCTGCAGCAGCAACAGCGTGACCACCAACAACAGCCTGGAGAGGCGGAGCCACTCACACCTAGCTATGGCCTCTCAGCCAATGGCCTCACAGAGCTCCATGACGACCTCAGCGGCTACATGGATGGTCACACCCCTGATGGCAGCAAACCAGACTCTGCGGTCAGCAGCTTCTACCTGGACATCCAGCCGTCTCCTGACCAGTCAGGCCTGGACATCAACGGCATCAAGCCGGAGCCCATCTGCGACTTTGCCCCTGGCTCTGGCTTCTTCCCTTACTGCTCCTTCACCAACGGAGAAACCTCCCCCACCGTGTCCATGGCTGAACTAGGTAAGGAGTGGGAGAGAGACAGGGGGAGACAAGAGGAGAGACAGCAAAATGGAGGAGGGGGGGAGAACAACTCAACCGTGGGGCAAACGACACAAAGGTTGCTTAAAATAGCAGGAGGTTGGAGACTCATCTCCAACACTCATTAAAAGAGCCTCTTTTTTGTAATTAGTTTCCATTAATTAGGGCCAATCAGGATCCAGCAGGGCAGGCGTCTGGGGAAATCATTTTTTTAGGCTCCCCTGTGCCTAGGAACTCCTTTTAACAGATGTGTTTTCAAAACCATTTAAATTCTTATACTCAATATTTCTCTCAGAGAAAATGTGACCTTTGTTTCAGTGAGTAACGTGGCACCCCTCCTCCTCTCTACGCATTTGTGTCATAACTAGATTGGCTTTGCCTCAACCTTAAGCTATGAGCTTCCTGCAGGCAGTAAAAGGAAATGTCAACAAGCCTTTTCCCAGTCAAAAAAGCCCACACGTATCCGCCTCTCCTCCTTCTTGAAAGCTCTGTAAATAAATCTTCTTTTCCTGTGGCATATTTCATCAGTGAGGTCTCCACTTTCACATAGCCTTGTGAGAAACATTCAGATCTCAACTGTGATCTTCCGGGTTTGTGACGATGGTTGTATTTCAGAGCACCTGGCCCAGAACATTTCCAAGTCACACATGGAGACATGTCAGTACCTGAGGGAGGAGCTGCAGCAGATGACCTGGCAGGCCTTCCTGCAGGAAGAGGTGGAGAGCTACCAGAACAAGGTAGTTTGACCAGTGTTGGCTCCCACAGCAGTTGCAATCATCAAATACATTGTTTTAAAGCAGATAACCCATTCTCTGTCCTATCTGTTCCTAGCCCCGGGAAGTCATGTGGCAGCTGTGTGCTATCAAAATAACAGAGGCCATTCAGTATGTGGTGGAGTTCGCCAAGCGCATCGACGGCTTCATGGAGCTGTGTCAGAACGATCAGATAGTGCTGCTGAAAGCAGGTATGACAGCCTGTCAACATGGCCTGCTGCCGTCAAACTCACCCACCACCACCACCACCACCACAACCACCACCCCCTCTGGCATTGTCACAAGGGCGTAGCTGACCTGACTGCACAAAGCCCTCTTCTTCACACGCACAGACAGTGTCACAGAGAGGAGACCCTACCCCGCCTGTTTCCTCTCTCTGTCTCTGTCGCTCTCTATTTTCCTCTGTTCATTACATACATAGCAAAGATGGACACAGCATTAGATAACCAGTGTGTTTCCGAGCTCAGATAATACCTATGACGGCTGCCATTTCCCTCTCTTTTCCCAGGCACCAGTGATGTCTGCCTATTCGAATTGCTCTCATGAAGACATACCTACAGAATATTAAACACAGATATGACTCCGTGCACACTGTCACCTATATTTATGCATAAATAGAAATGCTCCAACTCACAAATACACACATACCGCGCATGCAGCAAACAAACATCTCTCCTGGGTCTTTCGCTGGGTATTATTTACATTAGAACAGCCAATATGAATAATGAAATAAAGACTGAGATCCCTTGTCAGACATGACATTTGAAAACAGTAGCATCTCCCTTAGAGGCAGTAATGGCTTCGGTTACATTTTCTTGATCCTCTTATCCACTCCCACAGAGTGGTACAAATTACAGGATAGAATAATTTCCCTACCTATCTTGCTAAATAAAGGTTGAATGAATAAGCACTGTCACTACTGAATGAAGCTCAATCTTTATCTGGCATGTCATTATGGAAGAATAGCCTTCTGTCTATGATATTATCATCTGCAGAGGTGATTTTTCTTTTCCCTCTGATGGCAGTCGTCTCTGTTTCAAAGTGGTTGTTTTACTCATATTGTTGAAGAATAGCACAAAGCACAATCATGTGTTTTGCATCCCTGACTGATGTGCAACTGTAAGGGAAAAAAAAAAGAAGAAGAAACAAAGCTGAGATTCAGCATCTTGTTCCTGTATGTCTCCACAGGCTCTTTGGAAGTTGTGTTTGTCAGAATGTGCCGTGCCTTTGACTCGCAAAACAACACAGTCTATTTTGATGGAAAATATGCCGGACCTGATGTGTTCAAGTCATTAGGTAAGTGTAGTGGGTGCAGTTGCATGTGTGGGTGTGTACATGCACACATTTGCGTGAGTGTGCATGTGTGTGTGTATTTGTGTGCTGCTGCGTGTGTGTTTTCTTACACTGTCTTACTCCTTTCCTTGGTGTAATAGCCAAAATTAGAGTCTGCTGTTCTGTTCTACACAATGCTGGAGGCCTGGAAGCAAACACTGAGCACTCATCCCTGCCTCACCTGGCATTGCTGTCTCTGCAGCGGTTATTTATGGTAGAACAGAGATGTTAGTGAGGCTCTGCTGCATATGGCTCCTGTAACTGTGGAATAAGTAAAGCCAGACGGAGTGTCTTCTGGGAGAGAGCTATCAAAACCATCATTGATAGTCTGACATAAAACATCTCAGGCAAAAGCAAATAGCATTCGTGTTTGACTGCCATGACATTACTAAGAGTCTCCACCGTGGATATTTCTTGCACTTCCAGCTACCCTTTTTTTTTTTTTTTTAAATGTAAATGTGTCCCATAGTGGCAGTGAAAATGCTGAATTCTGTTTCTTAGTATGAGTTTACCAATCCCTGTAAATCTCTGTTTGTGCGTGTTTATGAGTGAGCATGTGTATCTGTCCCAGTGTCCTCTGTGTTCTGTGCAGAGGGGTCCGCAGCGGGGGAGGCAGAGTGATGGGCTTCCCGAGCCGCGGTGGCATCCTCCTGTCTCTCTCTATCCCCGATAATTGATTTAACTAAAAGCCTCAATAGTGACCTCATTTTGGCTTGCATAACACCACCCAACTGCCAAAAGTGACTCGTCTGGGAGGCAAAACTCAGTAAAAGCATTGCCTGTTCTGCTTAAGACGCTCCCATGTGCTGTCAGCATGCCGTTCTTTTTCATTCCTTCCCCTTCCTCTCCCCTCCCTGTATACCTCTCTCCCAATAAAGATCAAGAGTGAATGTTGTTCTTTGGTCTTCCTCATCCTAAGCCCTCTCTCTGTGTCCTTTGCTGTGGCAGGCTGTGACGACTTGATCAGCTCCGTCTTCGAGTTTGGGAAAAACTTGTGTTCTATGCACCTGTCTGAGGATGAGATCGCCCTGTTCTCCGCCTTTGTGTTGATGTCTGCTGGTAGGTGTCATTCACAGTGCAAGGGAAAAAAAAAAAGGTAGACACACATTCACGACGACAAGGAACGCTGTTGCCCTCCTGTTTTTCCTCTATCATTTAATATGTTAGATTAGTGGCACTGCATCATTGAGCTAGGGTGACCGTTAAATGGCCTATGTGTAACTGTACAGTAACAACAAATTGTGATAATTTACTTTCCAGACCGGTCCTGGCTCCAGGAGAAGGTGAAGGTGGAGAAACTCCAGCAGAAGATCCAACTGGCCCTCCAGCACGTCCTGCAGAAGAACCACAGAGAGGATGGTATACTTACAAAGGTACAGTGTAATACAGTACACACATCATCCATTATCCCTGAAAGTGGCTGTCTGCTAAACATGTTCTGCCCTGTGTAATCTCCCACTGTTTAGGTTCTCTATCCACCAGCTATCAACCATTTTTAGTGCATTAGATTAAACTAACAGATTTCAGGAGAAGCATTCATAATGTTACATTACCTTTTTATCAGTAGAGAAGTGGCAATTTATCAATTGTACCAGCTCCATAATGTGAAATGTCAAGTTTTCCTCGTGTCTGAGCGCTTGTCTCAATATTTACAAGTCTCTTTGCCCCTGTGTGAGAGGAAATACACTGTAGGGAGGAATGTTTTTCACTACCATTGCTCCATGTCCTTGCCTCCCTGTGAATCTAAACAGCCTGTCTCCTCTCTCTCCACAGTTGATATGCAAAGTGTCGACACTGCGAGCGCTGTGCAGTAGGCATACAGAGAAGCTTACAGCTTTCAAAGCAATATACCCAGACATTGTGCGTGCCCATTTCCCCCCCTTATACAAGGAGCTGTTCGGATCAGACTTTGAGCAGTCCATGCCCGTTGACGGGTAGCAGCCCTGCCAGGTGCCAGTGTGCCCACCGTAGGGGAATGTGGAGGAGGAATCTGAGACACTTTATTGGTGCCCTGCACAAACCAGAGTGGACAGATGGCACGCTGTTCAACTTCTTCTTTTACATTGGAGGGGAGGGCTTAGCGAGTTGATTCTCAAGGTTTACTTTACTGAATTTAGTTCTCTTTGGAAGACTTGTGGGACCCGACACCCCATGGGACATGAAGAGGAGATAGGGACAAATAATTTCTGTCTGGTTGAATTTGACCTTTTTATGCGCATTTTTAACATCGAACTCCAGACTCATTACGGTCATTTATTAATTTTCACTTTTATTTATTGCATCACTATTATTATGATTAATCTGTGCATCTGACTTGTTATCACATAAACAACGAATGAGCCACTATTGGCGGTAAAAGCTGAAGACATCTTCAATAGAGATGAAGATAAATGAAGAAAATAATGAAGATAAATCAATGTCAGTATTATTTTACAGATTACACTCCCAAAAATGTTTTAGTAATTTCACATTCAATTCTTTAAATAGTCCTATCCCTATCTCCTTCATACACTATATCCTGAAATAAACAGCTGACAAATGCGCACACTTTGGTCAAGTTCTGCCATTTTTCTCTTGTGTTCAGTCGTATCTTTTGGACGCAGTGCTTGGAATGAAAACTCACAGCAACTTTAAGGGAGGCTCCGTCGGCATGGTGATGCAATCGGCACCTCTCTACGGACAATCGTTTAAAAAAAAAAAAAAAAGAAACATAGAATTCTGGTAATTCTAATGAAACCGCAATGATTTTAGCTGTCAAAGACTCCATCCACCATTGTTGCATAGTGAAATCATGTAAGGCCATCTGCTATTAATCCTTCTCTGGACAGGTGCCCTGGAGAAGCACAGGGCACCAACACAATGAAAAGGGTCCATTCCACCTGTTTTATAATGTACTACAGGGTATATGGTCATAAGTACTTACTATACAGAAAAAAGTAATGTTTATAGAATCTATTTTAAATAACATGTATGATATTAGTAGTTAGACCATTCTTAATTGTTGAATTGATAAGGCACTTTTATTTACACCTTTCTTTAATTTAAGACGTGTATATTTACCTAGTGATGTGTTGCATGTGCACAAGAAATACAAGTTGAATCATGGTCACAGAGGCTAGTCCTGGGAGCAACAGATGATACTGGTCTGGAAGTGTTAGGGCTGTCTGTTAGGATGGCTGGTGTGGCTGCTCGCTGGTGAACAAAGAGGCATGTATGAGAAGGCAGGTCAGAGGCACTGTCATCACCTGTTACCTCAACAACTGCCTGCGTGACACCCGTCAAAATGTAGCTCTAATAACTTCTTTTAGTGAGTATGCACACATACAGTAACAGCCAGCAACCCGTGTAGTGAAGTTACAGTCTTGAGGCTTTCCTGTTCTGTGTTATGAACAGACCTGGATTGAACAGCATTTGTTTGAACCTTTTTTGAAATACAGGAGGTATGGTGAAACACACTGACTTTCATATTATTTTCAAAGTATTTGGTGCTTATTTTATGGCGAAAAAGGTCATTTATTATGTGAAGAAGCCACAAGAAAACATAAAAATAAAACATTATGTCAGCCGGGTCTAACAAATCAATATTGAACATCCCTCTGGTTGGACTGGAACAATCGCACGTTGACTGTAATCCAATTGTTCCATCTAGTGGAAGGTAAAGATACAGCAAGCTAGTTAACAGCCTAATGACAAAGATACAGTGTCTAACCTAAAAGCACATTTATCGGCCGCTCTCAAAATGTTTTGAGTTTTTTTTTTTTTTCGTTTTTTTTTTTGTCGATGTTTTTCAGTGGCTTTATCTGCCTTCTCACCACAGCCTCAGCCCGGCAACGCCACAACAGGACACAGAAGAAACAGTGAAGGGAAAGTGAATATTCAAAGCCTTGTCTGGTAGTAAAGCTTCTATTTTTGTAACATGTTTTGGTTAATAAACTCATGAAAGAGAATGAGGGAGAGAGAAAGATGTCAGGTAGCACTTAACTATATTCCTGCAATAATTAGACTAGCTGTTGTTTGTATGATTAGGGGAGAAACATAAAAATGGTAGGACAAGTGCTATTTTCAGAATGCTTTGTTGTTGTGCTTCTGTTTTGTTGAGTGTGTCTTTCTTGTCAGTGTGGTAGTAAAGTGGTAGAAAAAAACCCTGGATGTGCCAAACAATAGTCGTTGCTTCCGCTTTCCAGTCTACTCGTCTGTAATGTAGAATGGATTCCTAAGACATTCCAGCAATCTCAGTAGCGGCTTCTAGAAATATCTTAAAAAAAAAAAAAAAAAAAACTTTAAAAAAAAGAAGAAATAAAAAAGAAAAAAATGATATCCCTTTAGAAATCCAACAAAGCATGTTAACACACACTATCATTCCTCTGCCGTGCAATTTGTACAAGGCGTTAATGCCTTGTGCTGTCACCCCTCAGGGAAGAGTTTCTTTTGCGCTTTCTGTTTGAAAGGACATTTGTTTGTACTCATTAGGTTTATCTTTTTGTTCAGGGATGTTCCATGAGAAGTGGTTGAGATTTACATTTGAATATTCATCACTGAGTTGTCCAGAATTTTACATGATTCATGTCCATATGGGGTCTCCAGCCACTCAAGAACCACTGCGCCCCAACGGTCAAGGAAAAAAACAAAACAAAGAAAAAAAAAGCATCTCATTTATCAAAACAACAAGACAAACCCCATCACTTTTACAAACCGCAGTTTTATCAGTACACGGCATATTTATTACACACACACAAAAAAAAATCTGTTTTGGTTTCAAATGGTGTCATCAGGGTCTTAAAAAATGATAACCCTCTTTGTTAGAAAAACCAAATATTCTTATGCAATACTAAATCTCTTGTGTTTGGGTTGTAGTAGATATGCTGTACCTAAGTAATAATCTCTGTTATGATCCAATGCTATTTGGATATGCACAAGCCCTCTACGACTAGTAAACCTCAGTCTCCCAGCAAAAGAAACCCAGTCTGGAACACTGCTAGACAATCCAGGTTGAGAGGCCCAGTGGCCCGGCAAGAGCAGCGAAGAGGATGAGGTGTGAATGCTCAGGGAGGTAACAGGTAGACCGAAGAAGCAGCTCGCTTTCCTCTGAACAGTTGCAGAGCATTTAATTAGCTCTTTTGTGAATTTATGAGCACTCAGTTGATAAGAGGAGGTGGCTGAACTTTTTGGCATAGCACACTGAACATGCAGTACAGCACTTACTGTTCAGAAAGTAATGAAAAAAATGGACATTTGGCTGATTTCCTGTTATTTATTTGCAAAAAAAAAAAAGTTTGTTTTTGGAAAATGATTCTGTTTTGTTAAGCTGTTGAAATCTTGTTTGCTGGTCTCGTAAAACAATTCAGTATTTCGTCAAATCTGATCAGCTAAGGTCTACCACCAAAAGGGTTCCTTTCTCACAAAGTGAACATTTGTTCATTTTATTTTCATTCAAATCTAAATAGTTGAGTGGCTTGTAATATGTTCTACAATATAAAACAAGCAATATGCCTTGTGTTACAATTACGGGTCTCTACAGTGCAGTCGTCATCCTTTTGAATTGACCTTATTCACACAGCTGACTCAAACTGATAACATTTACTATCAGTCTAGAACAAAAAGTAATAAAGCCCCATTACTCTTTTTTCATCTTCTTTTGTACTGGTATGGTTGCGATACTGGCAGGGTAGCAGAAAATGGTCATCAAACACACAAGTACTTGTGTCTAACTATAAACTGCGCCTTCACACAGGCCTGTAAAGTGATGTCCTTCTGTATATTCTCACTTGAGAGATCCCTATTTAAGTAAGGGATTGATGCTAAGTGTGCTATTCAATCAGTGTATAGTATACAGTAAAATGTGCTGGTCCTTCTGTCTCTGCTCTGTTCTCTGTTTGTAAAAAGCAATAGTGTGTGTGTGCGTGTGTGTATGTATTTGTTCTCACCGTGTGTGAATAAAATAAACCCCAGACAAGGCTTTAATAATTACAGAGGAACAGGGTTATGTGGATGAGGAGGTCTTGATTTTATTTTGGACTTTTTTAAATAAAGGTTTTGGAAATGCTGAGCTCGATCCATCCATAATAAGGTGTAGGTTTCAAAAAGCATGACATAATGCCTTCAACAATTCATAGGTCTGCAGGATGCTGTGAAGCAGCATTGACCAAGCTTCACAGGGAAAACATGCACCACTATCAGTTCGGACAGCACAGCCACAGCCTCAGCTGAAATGAATTGGAATGAATTCTGGACTGTGAATTGTGAAAAACGAGTCTTCGTGACCATAAATTGTGAAGATCAGTGTTATGTCACGCTTAAAGTTGTGCTGGAGTGTCGGTGTGTTACCCAGAATTATGAGTCAGTCATCACATTTTAACAGAACTCATTCTCCAAAGCACAGCTGATAAGGATTTATGATTAAAAATACGTTTAAGAATATAGTTTTTAAAAAAAAAATGAAAAGCAACTTTTAGCCATAATCGAATGTCAAGCAATAATATATGTCTGTGTATTATTTTTGATTCTTTTGTGCATAATAGTCTTTGAACATCTGCATGTAAATACACCTCTTATTTATCACTTTTTGGTTTTGTTTTATTTTGTGTTGATTTTGTGGATGTTTTTTTTTGTTTCATCTGTATATTTGACCAGTTCTGTTCCCGGGTGGAGAACTAAGAACTTGACATGGCCTGTATGCTGTATATCTTATTTTCTCACTCTTTCTCTCTCCCTCATTCTCGGCTTTCACCATATTTAATGTTATTATTGATCACATGTATAAAGGTAGCTTTGTAACTTCTGTCTGTATAGGTAAGAGGAAAATACTGCTACTAAGGCCTACCCAGTGAAAATATTTATCTGTTTATCAATTACACCATATTGTACGATAACTCTGTTTCTAGTTTGCTTCCCTCATTTAGGATTAGTTTGATAGAGACAGGGTGTGCTGACATTTATTTTGTGTTGCCCTGATGTGTGGTGCTAGGTAAGTTAATTTTGTGAACAAAGTATTGATTCCTAAGCCTGGCTGCCCTATTAGTACATTCATTTCATTGCATATTAATGTATTATTGATATTAGGACTCAATAAATAATAATAATAATAATAATGAAAATGATAGTGGTAAAATTACCCAGCCAGTACCTGTATCAGTGTGCTAGTCTTGGGGTAAGGCACTTATTTCCTTCTGACTTATAGCAAATCTAGTATCTGCTAATTAACAAGCTATTTAAGATTGCTTTTCTGGTTTGTGGAAAAATGATAATATTCAAACTGAAACGGCAGTATTGTGTCTTTTCTTTGTCCGATTGTAAAAACCACTCACTGAGGCTATAGTTTGTCAGGTTTTAAGATATTTACCTCTTTTGTGTCTGCATAGTCCTTCACCTGATGCAGGGAAGTGGTGCTTGGATTTCATTAAACAGAGCCTCGGTATGCTTTTGTTATTCCCCATTTTAGACTATCCTGAAACAGTGGTTTCTTCAGAACAGTGGCATAAACCTTTTGCACCACATGAAGTGTTACAAATGCACATGAAAGGATTGCCATTTGAGGACAAAGTTGACCTTTTTTCTCCACTCTGTAGCAAATATCAGTAAGAATATGCTTGCAATAATACACAACGTATCACACTGAGTGCCTCTCGGTGTAACAAGATGCATACATGGTTTTTGATTGTCTTTTTTTGTGGTTTTCCAGACGTGTACTGAAGTGACAATGTATTTTGTACGAGGATGAATTCTCACTCTCACTTGCTTCAAATGTTTTTTCAGATTTTTTTCTTTATGTGTTAATCATTTTCACGTGGGTTGATGCTCTACGTTAAAGGGTTGTAGTGTATAGACAGTCTGTGTAGAGTGTACACGTCACCCCCTCCTCACCTTGTCTGAGAAACATAAATGGGAAGTTTGTTTCATATTGATCTTGAATGGTCAAATAAATGCTTGCAAATAATATTACAGAAAAATTCACCTGCACATTGTTTCATCTAGGCAAAAACTAACAGGCAATCCACATTTCTTCATTTTCAGTTTGTTTTATATCAACTTTTTCTTTGTTATTTCACTGAAAACAGAAGATTTACTAATGCATTGTATATCAAGTATTTGTATGTGTTTGTAAAAGAAGCATACAACACATCTGGATTTCTTTAATGTTCTGTGTTCAATGTGCGCTCAGTCGGTTGGGGTAACTTAACATGAAGGGTGGGTGGAGCAGGGGTGGATTCGGATTCTTTTTCCATGCAAAAGCAGTACAAATTATGGGAGAGCCGAAACTAGTGTGTGGTTGTCACAAATTTCTAAGTCACACGTTTGCTACTGATGTTAAAATGGGGACAGATGATCATGTACCTTTTTATCCAGCTCTTTTGAACTCTCTTTAGCAGGTAGTCTATTCACAAACGTAGTTTTGCTCCTTCTTGTCTGATTCTTAAATATGAAAATAAGTATTTTGATTCATTTTGTAAATACAGCTGTAAAGAAAAATAAGAAATTTAATGTTGTCTTTTAAATACTTTTCATTCTAATATGAATGTTGTTATATTGTACTTAGAAACTGTACCTTTAATATTACCTTTATTAAAAGTGCATTGGACACATCGATTTTAGATGTGCTTTATGTGCTGTTATCCCATAATAAAATTTACCGCTTGTAATGGGCTTTTATTTCCTGACTGTTTAACTGTCTCTGTTGTCTGCTTTCTCTCTCTCTGCCTCTCTCATACACACACACACACACACACACACACACACACACACACACACACACACACACACACACACACACACACACACTTTTTAATAAAATTAAGCAACCTGAATTTTTTGATTCACAATAATTTTATTATGCCTAATTGTTCTAGTACTTCAGTATTAAACCAGAGCCTCACTCCACTGGAAACTATTCTTCAAATTCTGTGAACAAATGTCATTAAATGAGTTTAATACCTATATCTCAATATGTGCCACTGGAAATGAAAACACGAGAATTACTTTTTTTTTTTTTTAACCATACACTTAAGGATAAAATTCATTCCTCGCCATGAACACATTAAACTAAAAAAAATATTTAAGCAATATGAAAACTTAATTTTAGCCATCCTGATATATGTCACATTTTAAATCCATTTTAATGATGTATTTAGAAGATCCAACAATAAAAAAATGTCTTTTTTGTGAGCAATTCAGCCCAGTCAAAGAATTATCAAATGAAGCTTTGGTAATTTAAAAATGTCAAATCTTGAGAAGACTGGAGTCTCTCTGTATTTTTTCAATTTAAGACACAAACCTGGAAAACTTTGAAAAATGTGTATCCTTTAAGGAATGATCCAACTTCCCTGGAGGGGAAATTAATGTTTAATTCCATTTTCATACACTGGCCATTTTGATGAAGTGTTAGCAGCTGGAGCATGATAAATTTGTGTCATAATTTATATGAATTTTGAATTATTTTTAGTTATGCACCCATCAATGTCCTCTCCTCAGAATATTAGCGAGGGTGTCATCATTGTACCCTATTGTTAATATCTGAACCCGATGCAGTCCATGTTTTAACAGCCAGAACCACATCTGAACCACATCTTGTATTTTCCACCCTCAATGGTGGACACTTTAAAATATAATTTAGGGTGAAGAGAAGAGATAGATGTCTGGCTGAAGAGCATCTGTCCTGGAGCTGGAGATGGTCTGCAGATTTACTCAGATTTTACACCCCATCAGAGTGCATCTAAGGACAGAATTCGGGATTATTTTAATTCAGTGCTTTTAGAGACAGACATGTAGACTGTGATCCTAACTGAGTTGGTGTCTGTGTTGGACGGGGGAATAACTGCAGCAGAAATGTTCAGCTAAGGCTCCTTGGACAAGAATAAGAATTTGTGTTGCGCTGTCCTTCAGCCGCAGCAATATAGTATAACTGCAGCATTTAGGAGAATCCAGTCATTTTCAAATTGGCCTTGTGCTGGACAAGTGCTGTCCCTATCCCAACTTTGAGGACAGATTTCTGATTGATTTTTTGATTATTTTTAAACAGATGACACTAATTTATTATGGGCTGCAGATTCAGGTGCTGCTCCCAGGATGTGCTTCTCTAGCTTCTCTTTCAGGGGACGATATTTTAGGTGGCCAATAAAGGCAAGCTGCAGAGTACGAGTTTCTTGTTTCATGGACCTGTTTTCAAATGCACTGTAGACAGGCAGAGCCACTCTAGTTGATGTCCAGAGGGGGGCGGTAATGTACACAAAGCTTTAATGTCAACACAATTTCAGCCGACGAAGAATGTCTTCTGGCTGCAAACGTTTGTTAGCTGGCCAATGCTATTTGACATATGCACATTAACGTTTATGTTAAATGTTGTCATTCCTGCGGACCGTTAGACGGTGACAGTAATGGAGCTGGTGTGGTAAGTAATAGTTTCACTGCACGCTTTTGAAGAATGTCATACTCGTTGATTTTGTAACAGTTTGGGCAGTTTAACTAACTTACCTTTTGAGCTAGCTAACATTAGCTAGCTCCAAAGGTTGTTAGCTAATGTTAGCTAACAAGCTAGTTAGCCTACTAAGCTAACCACGATTGAGGGTAGCGGCTAGCCCTGCTAACCAAACGTTAGCTGCTTGCGTGATAAAGGTGGGCTTAACCGGAAAGCGAGTAGCATTATGTGACTGTGTGTAGCTATTATTCGTTAACTTTTGCGGTTATATTTAAAACATGGGTTTGCAACGGTAGAAATTAACAAGAGAAGACTACCAGGCTAATCTTAACCGACACTATTTAATGAGACAAGAACTTCAAGTTAATTAAACTGTAGAATATAACGTTTAGCGTCTTTTTTTTTATTTATTTTTTTATCATTTTTGTGGTCTCTACTTAAGCCGTATAAATATTATATTTGAACTGGTTGAACAATAACGCTGCTGTTGGTGTTAACAATTCATTTATATTTTATTGGACATTGCAGTTTCGTCGTTCTTATTGAGAGGATGTTTGTGTTATTCCAATGTGATATAAACACTGGCGCACGTGTTCTTGCTTCAGGACGCTGACCTCATAACACATGGACGAGATTTAACATGAAATGTTATAGTATAGTTAATGTTTGTTTGTATTTTGGAGATTGTAAGGGGAAGCGGATAGTAAAATGCTTAAGATAAAGTTCTACTCACTTATAGCTTACAAATATTTGGCATGATCACAAAATACTCTTAGCGTTACATTTTTTGTTTTGGGTCATTTAGACAAGGGCCTTTGCAAGTAGGAAGAAACTAACAACATGCATGGCATATTTTGATTTGTGTCAGATGGCAACAGATATGATATTGGTCTCCCAGAAATAAGGAATGGATCTTGTAACCTTTAACTTTGTACTTTCTTTTTACAGTAAACCTTTGAAATTGTGTTGCCATGTGAAAGTTAATTTCATCTCAAACTCATTGCTTTTACTCACTTCAACTCAGTACAGGTATTTTTTGGTAACCAGAAATGTAAATGCCCTTTATAGTGTTTCCTACCCTGCAACAGCAACTTAAACACCAATTAAGTTCTTCTATCTTGCATGTCAAAAGATATTCAAGTCTGTCCCAGTACAAAAGCACGGCATGTCTGGCTACAGCACAGCCCCTCTACTGTCATTTACTTTCTCCTTTTAATTCAAGGGAGGACCCTCCAGTTCCTGACGCTCCATTCTTTACCAGAGATCTCTATGACAAATATTCCCTTGCACCTAATATAAGAGAACTGTGGGCTTTTCTCCAAAGGTATGTCAATGAAGGCTATATTAAATAATTCATCAGTTCAGATACATTTAACTTAAAGGCTAAATAAGGAGACTGCAGTTTCTTTCTCCCTCAATTTTTTTCTCCTCCTAAGTCCTGCAGATAATGCCAACATAACACAGGGGAGTGATGTTGGAGCTGGAAAAGCCTCCTGCTCTCCCTCTACAGAAGATTCTGCAGAGTTCAAAGACAAGTCCTGTTGTGACAGCCGTGATAGTGATGAGCCATGTGCAGACAATGCCGAAGATGGTGTAGAAGAACGCAAGGATACCAAAAAATCAGAAGTGAAGCTCAACCATGTTGAGGTTCCTTACCCAGAACCCAGACTGCCCTTCCCTTGTATGTCCACCCTGTCCAGCAAAGACCAGCAAACATATCTTGGCTTTTTGATGAGTAAGAAAACCAGGGATCTTCCACAGGTACCACCATTCTCTCCTTAATGGTTTTTTGATCCTACCAGACCCTGTTGCATTACCTTTACTCTGATAAACTGGTCTAATATTTCAGGGCTTGAACACACGAGTAAACAACGAAGTAATGCAGTTCATGTGGTACTTGCAAGATGTGGCCAAAATGTGTGCTGATGACTACAACTTCATATCACAGGGAGCCATGCAATATTCAGAGGTACTGGTGCTACAAGGGTTGCCTCTGTTATCAGCTCTGTGTAATGTGTGTTCACAAGTATTCAAACACAGAGCCCGAATTTTTCTTTTCCAGGATTTCTTCAGGGGCTGTTTGGAGTGCATTAAGACATTTCCTCAGTTCTACCAAATCTGTGAGGTGACTAGTTTGACAGGGGGAACATTCAACCCAGGGCTGAAGCTGACCTTTGAGAAACAGCTGCTAATCATGGTAATGTACTTTTGAAGTGGTTCTATCACACAAAAGCCATTCCAGTCCCAGACGTCTAGGATTACCACGTCATACTCTTCAGTTCATAAATGCCATTGTCCAGTTTTCTATTCAACCTTTCAGCTTAAAGTATTGTATTGCAGAATCAGTCTTTTTGTGTTGATTCACTTCCTCCATTTCCATATTTGCACCCTTTATTTCTCCAGGGCAATGTGGATATTACAGACCACATGATAGTGCCTGCTGATGCACAGCTTGCATCGGATTATCAAAGTGTTTCATCAGAGAATCCTCCAGCTAAAAAAGCTAAGGACATGCACGCTGTAAGCAATTGTCTCACTTTTTTAATTACTCCAATAAAGTCACAAAGATGTTTTATTGCTAGAATGGGATTCATGACCGCAGGTCTATTGTAACTTCATTTCGGCTCTTGCAGTTTTCACAAAAGACACCAGAGGGTGTTCATGTCTTGCTCAGCAAAACCAGTAGTAATTGTGTTTCTGAAGGATGCTTGGTCAGACACAGTCCTTTCCAAGCCCAGATAATAGTAGACACTTGTGTTGTTACTTGTATTTTAGTTTGACTGTGACAGTGGATGTTCTGGTAGTGCGACCCAGTCTTGTTTTTCTCGACAGACCATCAGCAGTGACAGCAATGTAGAGAAGCTGTGTGCCCGTTATGAACCTCACGTATGTCTGACTCGCGATGCTCTGAATAAGCTGCTGGACAACCATGGCCCTGACTTTGGGGAGCCATGGGAACTGCCTGTGTGGATCAAATTAAATCCAGGGAAAGGTAGAGCATCATCATTCATCCAATCAAGCTGTCATGGTGGAAATTAGTTTAATTAGGGCTCAATTTTGTTTCTGCTTCCAAAGAGTAAAAATGCTTAAAAACAATACATGGCTGCCCCCCCCCCCCCCCCCCCCCCTTTCTTTTTCTCTAACAGTCATCCTGTTTTAGCCTATTTAAACCTGTAATAGATTTACAGTCACTGTTTAAAAAATGTAAGGATTTGCATTCACAGTTCATATAAGGATTTGGTGTTTGATTTTGAGAAATTAGATATTTTGAATCATGCTTGAGAAAGAAATACAGATCGAGGCAGTGAAGAAATCTGTAATAAATCACATTGCATTGACAGTGGTTGATCTCGTGGTGGCACTGTTTCACATAATCCTTTATTTTATATGTCTCATTTTCAGGCAGCAGTCAAAAGAAGACCGTGTACATAGACTCACCCCTTCTGAAGACTGAAGTGACAGTGAGAGAGAGGAGTCGCTTCTATCATGAGGAGAGTTTGAAGCTCTCCGTCAAGAAGAATGGGACTAAAAATGTGTTCCATTTAATGACAGAGCTTCCTGAAAATGAGCAGCAACTGTCTCCGGTATGTTGACGCACAAGTAGGTGTGGTAATATATGTTGTATGTGCTTTTATATCATCTGAACAATGGTTCTTTCTTTTCTGTTTCTAAATCAGGAGTGCTCACAAAGAATTTTAGTGGCATTTGAAGACAACGGTCTTGACTTTGAGGCGGACCTTACTGACCTGGAGACATTTGGAGAGAATACATCCAGTAAAGCCTCCAAAATGCCGAAAATACAGAATGAGCAGGATGCATGTGTTAAAAGTAAGAAAGCTACTAGCGCCCCATCTCCAAGTAAAACTTCCAGTGAGCAGCTTGCAAACACTAGCAGCAGTTCACTAGAAGAGATGAACACCTCATTGACAATTAAGGATGATCCCATCACAAAGGAGACACCTCAGGTGGTTCTGAATGAGTCCAATGTGCCCAAGACTGAACAGGCGAGGCAGGACTCTGCACAGGAAAGTGATGAAGACCCAGCTATTACAGGAGACTCTGATGATGAGAAGCTGGTCATTGATGACTCTCCAACTGCAGCAGCTGAAACACAACCTAGGCCTGAGGCCACACCATGCTCTTCTGACCCTTCTGTTACCCCAGAGTCACCACCCACTGAAAAAGTTACAAAACGGACACGACGGTCCATAAAGTCAAAGGCTGGCGACCAGCTGGGGGAGATCCTGCGCATGCAGACAGCAATGTTCAGCTCTGCCAACAGCACAGGCAAATGCTCCACCATATCCCAGGAGACCAACTCACCTACCCGGTGTATGGGACCCTCAGTTTACTCCCATCCAACGTCCTTGGTTAAGTCCTGCGTATCTTCATATTTGGAGAGAAACCAGAAGCAGGACAGAGAGACCTGCAGTGCTCCTCATAAATCTGCACCAGCGGTCAACATCAACACTACAGAGCACAAAAGTCAGTGTCAAGTCGATTTTTACAGTGTGGATTTAAGTTGTGTCTGAATGCTTAATTAACACATGTTACATTATTGGCCCCCCCCACACAGAGATACTGTCACAAGACCTGCAGGCTGGTGCAGAAGACGAACAGGATTACAAAGCTCCAGAAGAGGGCAACCTGCTCTACAAGCTCTATAGTCTGCAAGATTTGCTGGTCATGGTGCGCAGCTCAGTCTCACTGACCCATTCAAGAAATGTATGCAGCAGCCAAAACCAGGTATACATGTTTAGTTTATACACAGCCTCCACTGTTTCCTAGTTTTACATATTGAAGTATAAAATCTGTATTTCTGTCCTTTCTTTTCTGCCTCACTAGTATGTTCCGGTGCATGTCTTGCCCAAGCTGGAGTATCAGTTGAGCTATGGTGTTGAGTGTCTAACCAGCAGTGAGGCTTGCCAGCTGTGGACGGAGACATTGCTCCACTCCAGCACCATTTCATACATTGGTAAAACTTTTCTTACTGTTACAGGCAATCTTATTCTTTCTAACTTAATTTAAAGTCAAGGCAGAAATGTTCCCAAGTTGTTCTCAGTTCTACTGTAAGTCAAAATAACATTTATGTGGCTTGAGAATTTTCTCTTATCCTTCCCTCAATGTGTTCAGTAGAGTCCACAAGGCTTATCCTCCCACAACCAATGGCATAGTGTTGAGATGACTCACCATCCTGCTGTGACTGTGTAGTGATTAAGTTTACTTTGTTGCCATAACAACAGCCACATATGATTGTGGGGAATTACAAAGAACATCAGTGTGCCGAGCTCAGCACACTGTTGTTTATAGATTTGATTAAATTGCCTTAATGCATATTATGGACTTGCATGTGCTTCTTACCTGTATATCAACATTCAGGGCGAGACCCCACCCTTTTTTTCTGTGCTAGCTCCATTGATTTGTTGACTTACGTAGGTGTTGTCTAGGAATGTACGTCACCATCTACCCAGCTTATTGAAGTTTTTTTCTGTCTAATGTATAGCTTTTGCAAACAGCAGTCTCTAATTTATACTCCTTTCCAGTCTGTTAGCATAGTTGAAGCACAGTACACATTAGTCAGTCAACATTAGTACAAGCTTGTATACTGGTTCCTTTTATTCAGCAGCCCTGCTATGAACAGCCAGAAAGTCTAAAAGTGAATGTAACTCTGTATCAGGCATCTGAGTTCCCCGATTTTTTCAAAGAGTTTTCAAATTTCAGATCTTCCAATCTAAAAAAAAGAGTCTTAGGTTACTAACAGTAGTATAAGAAAAAGAATATCCAGTGAGACAATGGTGTATGAAACGATGAAGAACATCTCCCGTTGAATGCCATTATGCAACAGGCACAGCTTGACTTCTCTTTTTGTTTGGTGGTTCATAGTTCATCATGTGGTTTATCATGAGGCTTACCTAACTGTGTATTCATGGCTGTAGTTACAGGCTCTAAAATAGTCCATAATTGAAGGAGGCCACTTTTGAAATAAGCAGGAATTACAAGCTGGAGTGGGAGGCAGGAAAGAAGACAAGACTAACAAGCATTTCTTACCCCCAACTCACGCTTGTAACAACGCTGGCAAATCATCACAGACATAATTACTTTGTAAGCACTAGGAATGACATTGATGATGAGGTGAAGCTCTTGATGTGCACGCTCATTAGCTCTTTTCTCAGTGTATCTCTCACCCTCCCGTTCTGTCTCTGTAGCTCACATCAATGCACACACATCAAAAGTAGCTCTGCTGAGAAAGCTGCCTGACGACTGGATACAGAACATCTCCTCTGGGTTCAAGTGAGTGTCGGTAGAACAGATGTGTGCAGATGATTAGGATTAATCTAATCACCCCTTTATGATCGTGTTACTTAAGATTTAGAGGTTGTCACCTTGAAGATTCAGTGACTTTATCAGTAATCCAGGTCTTTTCATCAGTGGTAGCTATCCTCCTCCTCTGTTTTTGTCACCTGAATCAGTGTTGAAGTTTAGATCCCCACCAAAGCAGACAGACTGTAACTTGGTGATATCTCTTTTCCATCCACAGGCCATCCAAGTCACTAAATATACTGCTCCACCTACTGAAAAAGCTTACTGAGTAAGTTGTTGAGAACATTCATCATCTTAGTTTTGTTTGTAGATTTTTAGTGCTGAGCTCCTTTACCAACATTTCCCCCTTTTTTATTGCAGATGTATTATCTTGTAAGACTGTTTACAATTAAATCATTTCCACCGCAAGAATTTTAGTTTGGGCTGGCAACAGCTTTTAATTCATTGATCCCAAGCAGATTACTTGTTTAATGTGTAAAAAAAAGTGTATAGATTCACTTGGATAAACAATTGTGGATTGATTGAATGTTCAGTCCAAAAGTTGAGAAGGGTTGGGCCTTTTTTTTTTTTTTTTTTCTGGAAAAAAGTTTTTTGGATCAACATCTGCAGATGATTTGTCTGGGCACATCTTTCTTCATAATCTGTTCATGATGATGAAATTTTTGTACAGTCAGGTTTAACATCCTTGGGCTAAAGACATGACGTTAGTGTGCCCTGGTGTTTGTATAGGAGGGTTACAAAATCGATTACTCAACAACCCTCAAAACATGTGTCACCTTCTGCTTTCTTAAGGCTCTGTTCACCTACATTCCTGTCATTTGGGCGGACACAACAGATCCCTCAGAGCACAACATGTTTCAGTATCTGGGTTTTGACTTTCACACAACCTCATTGACTTAATTTGATTTTGTAGGTTAGACGAAGGACGGTACCTGATTGCCCACAAAGCAGGGGAACCATTTGTGACCTTATTAAAAGCATCCGCTGGGAAAGTGAGTCGGGGGGCGTACAACCTGCAGCAGCTCCACAGCTCTGTTCCACAGTCCCCAGCCTCTGGCCTCGTGCCCTGGATACCTGTTGATCCAGCTGTGGTCCTCCCTTTCCATAAAGCACATGGCCGTGTCCCCTGCACCTTCCCGCCAAAGCCCTTTCTAAAGGTGTGTGCTTGGTTTTTGTGACTGTAGTAACTGTGTTGACAAATGGCTCTGTGAAAAAAAATATAATAACTAAGATCATGGTTGGACAAGTAATGGCAAATAGATGAAAGGCTGAAGTGTGACTGGAACTGTTGGGAAGTGTTTATTGGTTCATGTGCAGGAAGTCCACACCCTTTCTTAGATACACAAATATGTGTACACACAGGGATACTCTGAAAACCAAGATAAATGAAATTTTGTCTCCCACTAAGCCGTAGTGAGTTCAGAGCACTTGGCCATTTTCTTATCAGACAGGGTGAACCAGCACACTAGTCTGTAGTGTGCCTTCACAAGCCCAAAACTAACAACAAGAACAATAGGGAGCATACCAATATCAGCTACAGCTCAGTGTGGTTTAGTGTTGTAGACTCTGAGACATTCATTGAATGCCTGTCTAAAATTCCACACAGTAAGTACGTTAACACATCTTTTAACTTGTCAAACAACAAAAGAAAACAGCTGTCAATAGAACAAGTTTTCAGCTGTGTATTTTGATTGTCAGCATTAACCGCTGTCCTCTGAGAGAAGCAAATACAAAATATTGTCATGGAGTAATTTGTGCAGTGAATTTAGCACCCAGTTATTTAAAGATACGCTTTTGCCTTTCTTCATCCTACCAGAGAGAGAGACATGGGTCACTGAAGTCCAACAGCTGTGGAGCTGGAAAGTCAAAGAACAACTCGAACAAAGGAGGCAACAAGAAGAACAACCCATCAAAACGTACGGCCAAGCGCAACACGTATATTAGAAACCTAGTTAAGAAGTCTGTTCCTTTTTTTCATGGGACGTAGTATCATGTCATTCATCTCATTTCATATCATAGGTTAGGTAAATCAGAAGAGGAGATGGACCTGCACTGCTAAGGAAAGGAAAAGAAACCACTAACAATGTCTTAGGAGTTCATACTGGAAATATGTTATGACCTTAAATATAGATGTGAATGCCAAAGCACTTTGTACAGAATAGAATCTATACTTTGTTTTGTTTTTGTTCAGAGGCGTTTTGTATATTTTGTCACTTGTGTTTTGTAAAAACAGAGAAATAATAAACTGAATGGGAGTATGGTCATTGTCTGTAAGGCACAGACATTTGTATGGTGTGGACCGTGAAGTCAGGATTAGACATTACACTTATATATCCTGAAGGCACAGCGCTCCGGTCACTTAGTATTGTTTGTGCACTGGAAAACTTTAACAAAGCTTTAAAACCTTGAACTCCCCTGCTAGAGCTTCCAGTGGCTTCTTGTGGAATTAGGTGGAGTCATGAGCCCATGGAAAGAGGAGGAGGGACTCTGAGTCAGGGGAGGTGAAAGGGGAAGCCTTTTTCTGTGTCAGAAAAGTTTAACTCCCACACCCATTCCACTCAAACATCGCCTGGACAAATCTCTGATTCCTCTCTTCACTTTTACAACTTAGGTAAGTTCAGTTTAATTATCCTCTTTAATGTGGAAGAACTTGATTTGTAATTGCGATTGACTTTACACTACACACAGGTTTTTCCAACTTGTGGTCATGAATTGTGAAAGTAGTTTCCACATGATTTCCATTCACTTCGTGCAAACAAGTTCTCTCCTTTTTTTTTTTTTTTTAAAAAGTAAAACATTCCTGCTCTCCAGTGTGAGCTCAGACCAGTTTCATTGTGTGCAGTTGTATGTGCTCAGTTGTCATTAGAGACTGGAGTACAGTAGCACTTTTTCCAGGGTGTGTCTCTTTGGGGTTGCTGTGAAGGATGCGTGTCAGACTGAACACGGGTTTGAAAGTTGATTGTCATAAGTATCATAGGTTTTCCTAGAACCCACTTTTAATGTGAATATGCCAAAGCAGTGAAAACAAAGAAATGGTAATGAATAAATTCTCTTGCAGTGATTTGTGTGACTTTGCCCCAAAAAAGCAACAACTTAAATGGATTAAGTTTCTTTGCCTCTGTTTAGAAGACACTGCCTTAGTGGCTCGAATGATTACATCTTCAGACAAAACAAACATGACCCCTTGCATGGTTCAATTCAGACAAGTCACAGATAGGATTACAATGAGATTCTATGGTGCTGACAATTTTGTCACCTTATTTCAGGACAGTCAAAATGTCTCTGGTATCAGAGTTTCTCGGACAGCTGTCTCTCAACATTGGGGTAATGCCACACTTTTTTTTTTTTTTTTTTGTTTTTAATATTGGTAAATATACAGTACGTTACATACACTGGATACTCTGCTTACCGTTTGCTTAATAATTTTGTTGTTTTTATCTCTCACACTCATATTGAATCCTTAGGCCAATGAACCCACATTCCCCACTGTGGTACCTGCTCTGGACTTTGACCCTGACAGAGATGCTGCCAGAATAGAGACTGCTATCAAAACCAAAGGCAAGATTCAATACTGTGCATATCTCTTCAAAAAAAAAAATCAGTTCTTGTTTCTGCAACTTCTCTCCACAGATGAGTTGCTGGTATTTGTGAGTCAGCGTCCTGGCTTAAAATCTTTTGACCGTGCTGGGAACACCTCCAAGTCTGTGCCTCTGTGCTGGCAGAGCCCTGTTCTGACCACTGACTGAGAGCTATTGGCAGAAGTCTGACTGCTAACTCTTCAGCAGCCCACCATTTTGTTGAAATGACGAATGTGTTCTGTATGAAGTGGTTTTTCTATCCTGGTGAGGGCATGAGCAGGAAAATGTCTTGTGACCATGTCATGTGTCAAAACAAGCCTGCTTTGCTGCCAGGCCTTCTGATATTTGTGTATATGCTTCATATGTTCCTCCAACTTAAACAAACTACCCAGTCTAATGGCATCCACTACAGTATAGACTTGATGGTGCATGTGAAAAATCTCAGCTTTGTTAAGTCAGTCTTCCTGTTCAGCCAAAATAGACTTTAAAACTAATTTAGACTAAATCCACACTCAATATATGTTTATATGACTCAAAACCAGCTATAGGGCAATATAACGTTATAAAATTTTAGCCCACAGTGCTACGGAAGAGTAAGAATGCTCAAATTCTTCTTGTGAAATTTGAAGATCATAGTTTACTTACTAGGCAGCTAATTCAGTAAATTGCTAAATTTTCTTGAATAGTTTTATCTGGTTTTGATACAAACCTTTTTTAAAGGATATGTGTTAATGTATATAGCATACTTGTAAGAAATCTAATATAACAGAACTTTAATTTTACTTCCACTTATCAATGAAAGCATTTGCCCAAAAGTCCCTGTATCAGCCGGGCTCCCGGAAAGTCATGACCCAGTGTCATGCATCACTTTTGGCTGCTAATCAGTCTGAATAAAATGTTCCTCCAAACTCATCTTCTCATTCTTAAGCCATATGCAGTCAGCTGTGTTGCAGTCCTTGTTTAGTTTAATCCAAATAACTTAGATATAATTCTCTAAATATATTTAGGGGTTGAATTCCGTCCCTTTTGTCTCCTTAAATACGTGTCATCTTTGTGTCTTTTTTACATTAATATTAGGAGTGGATGAGCAGACCATTATTGACGTCCTAACAAAGCGGACCTACTCTCAAAGGAGAGACATCGCTTTTGCATATGAAAGGAGGGCAAAGAAGGTACAGTAGGCATGGACAGAAAAAAAAACCTGCACAGCTCTGATTATGTAGTGGAATACATTCAGTCCAGTGTTGTATTCAGGTAACAGTGTTGTATTTTTTTTTTCAGGACATGATCACAGCCCTGAAGGGAGCGCTGTCTGGTTCTCTGGAGACAGTGATCCTTGGATTGATGAAGAGCACAGCCCAGTATGACGCCTCAGAGATCAGAGGATCAATAAAGGTAAAGGATATAAATTCTGTCAGTGGATTCCACTGAAGGATTCCACTGCCCTCTACTGGAAAAATGACAAAATATGCTTTTTTCTTTAGACTGATCTGAAGTTAGGTGGTGAACATCACTGGTCAAAAGTTTTACAACACCTCCATTTTTCCAGTTGTTACTGAAATTGAAAAGGTGTAATGTCTCTGTGTACTCTGAAATTAAAGCACAGAACAAATAAAGATTTACCAAAAAAAAACTGAATCTTAAATCTCAAATTGAATCTAAATGTTTGACTCATTCCACATCTTAACACACTTCCAAGTTTGTCCCATCACTGTTGCAGAAGTTCCCACAAATGTGTTGAATTTGCAGGTTGCTTTGCTTTACCTTTTGTGCAGTTCATTCCAGACTGGCTCAGGGGGATTTAAGCCACTGTCTAGTCCTTTTCTTCTAATGTTTTGGGTCATTATCTTGCTGTAGGATGAACCAACCAGTTTGTCTTTGTTACTTGCCTTTTTCCTCACCATTCTGATTCAGCGTTATACAGTACTAATTCCTGCACTACATTATTGTCCTAATAATGCATCAGAGGGTGTAGTAACACAGTTTGTTCCAGCACTGCCTTTGGGCAGAGGGTTTGTATCTAATCAAAAAAGGTTGGGGCACAAACTTGAATAAATGCCCCAACCTTTTGGCAAACAGTTCCTATAATTGATTGCATAAACTTCCAAGGCTTAATTTACTTCCACTGCTGCAGAACGGCTGTAAGTTAATGAACTTCTGCATTCCTGATAAAGGCCTGAACCCTGACAAAGGTCTACGTACTTGACATGATTTTTCGTTTTTTTTTTTTTTAATACAGGAGTTGACCTACTTAAATTTCACTTTAAAACATGGAGGTGTTCTTAAACCTTCCACTGGTTGTGTGTATCTTCAAATGTCATGCATAAGAAGTAAAAAAAAAAAAAAAGTAATGAAGGTTTGTCTTTTCAGGGCTTAGGCACAGATGAAGAAACGCTGATTGAGATTTTGTGCTCACGCAGCAATGATGAGCTGGTGGAGATCAAGAGGGTCTACAAGGAGTGTAAGTTCAAAACATCCCATTGGTTTAAAGTGAGAATGGGTGAGAATAATGTCTCACCCATTGGTCATTGTGCTATCTGCTTTCCATGTACTGTAGGACTGTTGTACAACCTTAGCTCTCTTTGTCCATCAAAAATTTTGTGTCCAATCTTGAATGTCCTTTAACAACAATGTCACTGCTATCTAAAATAAAAATATGATTTCCCTTAGTGTTCAAGAAGGAACTGGAGAAAGATGTTGCAGGTGACACCTCTGGGAACTTTGCCAAACTTCTCTTGGCTCTGGTGCAGGTGAGCTCTGGCAGTGAGTGTTTTAATGTTTTATATAACACAAACATGTTGATACTGACATGTGTCATGTCTTATTTCTGTGAAGACCAAGAGAGCCGAACCATCCTCTATGGTAGACTATGAAAAGATTGATGAAGATGCCAGAGTAAGTTGTCTGAAAATAAGTATAAATTGATTTTAAAACTCTCTTGCCACTGAGTGTAAAGTGTTTCATTGGTGTTTTGTTGATTCAACTTAGGCACTCTATGACTCTGGTGTAAAGATTAAAGGAACTGATGTAGCGACCTGGATCTCCATTATGTCTGAGAGAAGTGTACCCCACCTGCAAAAAGGTACTGCACCCTGTTTTCATGTGGAATTGTTGTTGCACAGGTGTTGATTTTGCTTCTCCTTTGACTATTGAAAATTAACTATTTTTCTCTGCTTGTTAGTGTTTCAGAGGTACAAGAGCTACAGCCCCTACGACATGCAGGAGAGTGTTGTGAAGGAAGTCAAAGGAGACTTGCAAAGGTCCTTCCTGGTGCTAGGTACACTTTTCTCTAATGAGCAATTAATATCTTTAATGCAAGTAGTTACTTGTTACTGACAATGACCCTATTTATTCATTATCATTATTCAAGTAAATATTTATCTGGTACCCTGCGGTTTGCTATATGGGTCACTGTTATAACAACAAATGAAAGTACAGTACACTAAAATAAAATAAAATAAAATGTCATATATATAATATATAATTTAAAATGTATTATCATGGATATTTATTCAGTTTTTCTTTTGTTACAGTTCAGTGCTTTGAAAACAAACAGCTGTTCTTCGCCAGCAGACTGAATGACGCCATGAAGGTAGTTACAGTGCTGTTTCTCTTTCTTCTTGTTGAGATGTGGCTATTTTGAAGACCAGACTTTTTTTGTTTTCGGAACAGATGTAAGAAGTATATCTGCTTTAGAAAGTTGCTGTTTTGCTGCAGGAACACAGAATCCAAAGTTGGCAAAAGTTATCTTACAACAGTGTTGCATCAGCTGCTGCAGTTAAGTATAGAACATGTACAACTTCAGTAAGTGCTGACTTGTGCTTATCTGCTCAGAGTAAAGGAGCCAAAGAGAAGATAGTGACCAGAATTATTGTGTCACGCTGCGAGGTGGACCTGAAGAAGATCTCTTCTGAGTACAAGGCCAAGTTTGGACAGTCTCTGCAAAAGACTATTATGGTAAGTGAATTACACAACCTGGCCCGGCACCATTACTGATTTACAGTAAAGCTTGCTCTGTCATGCAGCCGCTCTAACCTGCTCTGTTTCTGCAGGAACACACCAAGGGAGACTACCAGAAGGCTCTGCTCAGCCTGTGTGGACCAGAGGAGTAAAAATTAATCATCTGAATCGAAAGGGTCTCAGTTTCCACCGCTGGAAAGGTGGGCTTATAAATAACACACAGAACAAACTCTGCAGCATAATCCCATCATACTTTTTCCAAACACACATTTTAATGCAACATTCAAGGTGATAACTTCATCTTTTTTGCTACATGAAGAAGCTGTGTTACAGCTTACTTTTGCTATACCAAAATGGCAATAAAGTTTTTTTTGTTGGGGTATTGTTTCTTACTTTCGTGGTTGTTCCCTGACGTCTGCATCGTTATCCTCCGGAGGGCGCCATAGTAGCATTTAAAACAGCTGCAGAAGGCTCCAGCTAATCTGTGTCTGATGGCCTTACATCTGATACCTTCCCAAGAAATGCAGAGAACTTCAATTTTAAAAAAAAAAATAACATATTCGATCTCAAATTATATTTTTGCATTTCATTATTACTCCTTTTTACTGCATATTAGAGATAGTAAACAAAGTGAAAAGAAATGAAAACAGAAATATAGCTTACATATATTTTATTTGCACAGGATGAAAATAGCATTATTTTACACCTTCTGACTTTTAAAAATATTCGTTAAAATAACTGTTTAAATTCAAAACTTCAGCTGCACTGTTTGAAAACTGACAAGTTTATGACTTAATAAAACGTTCGAGTGACATATGATCCATACAGAGTCTTTTCATACAAATAATTATAAGAAATCTTCCTCATTTTCCACTATGAGGTTCTATCAAGATGATTTAATCATTAGTGTGTTTTTCTGTGTTTGTTTGGTGCTAATATTTTAATTAAAAATGTTAATTTTACCTCCGGCAAAGATGATTTGCATACCACTAAACAAGCGTCTATACAGTGTGTTTCTGCTGTTTAGTTTGTGGTCTCTCAGGATGAAATAACCACCACAGTGTTGTCAAGGCATTTCTACTGAAGTATAAGGAAAAAATGGCCCCAAAAGGCAAGATCAGTACTGCTGAACACAGCAATGAGGAAAAGGATGTGAAGGAAAGCACGGACCTAATAATCTAATGAAAATTAAGTGGTGTACTGTAACTCTAATGTGATAGAAGATCATCTATTATTGGGAGAGAAATCGCCTGATAAAATAATGCTTCTGTCTAATATTTTCAGTGGTTGAGTAGCTGAGGAGAGAAATGGCGTCAAATTTTAACAAGGTGTTAGATTTACGATCATTTTGTAATAATATTGATGAGAACATTAGCCCTTTGTGATGGTTTATGTTTATTGGCAATAAAAAAATAAAATATAGCGTAAAGTAAGGTAAAACAGTATTTTGCAAAGCAGGGAGTGGGATTTATGCGTGAATATGGTGACAGATTAATCTTTGCATCATAAAGAGGAAAGTACCACCATATTTTTCCCTTTTTTATATGGATGTACAACATGCTGTTCTGTTCAAGGCCAGCCCGTAGGGACCTCCAGCAAACCCAAGGGGAACTCTCTTCTCAATTGAAACGATGCAATTTACTGTCCCAAACGCTGGCACTTCATCATTCAGAGGACTTTAACCCCATGAATGTCAAACACAGAGCATGCTGGGAAGGAGATGGAATACCTCACATTACCATAACAACTAGAGCCAAATGACAAGCACTCAAAAGCCTAAAAGGTGAAGAATAATGCCATATAATCACCCAATAACGTTTGAATTTGAGAATAGACTTTTGATGACATTGTTTTTAGAAAATGCTATAGGAGAAGTTTTTTTTTTTTTTTAAGCGTCTAATATACCAATAAGGAACCAGTGGCTATTCCCAGCTGTCAGTTTGCTGAATCCTGGTGGTTTTAAAGGTCAGACAAATCCTGTTCTTTTTTCTAGTACTTGTCCCAGTTAGATGGAACATGTGGAAAGCTCCCCCTCTTCACCTCAGAGACAAAGCCCAGGCAGCGCTGCAGGCATCCAGCAGCATTAAAGTTTCACAGTACAGCTGTATAGCTGCTGCCGGCCCGCCAGACATACCAACTGCACACTGGGAAGGTATTAGTTTGTGCTTTTTATTAATTCATTGCGTTGAACAGAACTCGCAACTTAGGAAACCGACAGCTTCTTAACGTTTCTTCTCATCTCTCTCCTTGACACATCTGAACCTGTCTCAGTATTTTTGTGAAGAGCACCAAAAGGGTGTTTAATTATAGAGTAGCAGGCCACCAAGGTCTGCTTTTAATTGTGTGCATCTATGTGTGTGTGTGTGTTTGCCTGCAGCTCTATAGGTCGCAGGCATACTCTAAATGAGAACTCCTACAGGCTCAGCTGGAAGACCCGCTCCCTCAACACATCTTCAGAGCCGGGAGAGCCAGAGTTTGATTAATATTTTCTTAATTATCATTATTTAATTCAGCAAAACCACAGCTTCTTCAGTGAAAGCGTGGCCTTTGTCTCTGTGATGCTGAATATCCTGGCTCATTAAGGGCATGGAGAGATCCTGTATATGGTAAATAAGAGGCTGTGTCTCACTCGCTGCTGCCCCAGGGATAGTTGGCACCACAATGAAGGACATCTCCTTCTAAAGAATGGCGCTCTGCTGATGTTTCTCTGCTCAGACCGCAGAGCTGGATCCTCTGCCTCTGGCATCTTCAGGCCCCGCTTCCTTTTATGAGGCTCAAACTGAGACAACAGCACAGGCAGATGAGCGATGTGCACTCGTCATGCCATCAGGCTGCCTCCTTTGTACAGTAGACTGGTGATTGAAACAACATAAGAGAGCAGAAAAAGGCCTGTCTCCTCTTAGGTTCTGGCTGCAGTCAGTCCATCTGCAGAGAGAGAGAGAAAAAAAAAAGATATCGAGAAGTTTATAAAAGAGCTTTGTGGACATGCAACACAATTTATGTCTTTGAAGAGTTCAGCTTCTGTCATCTTGGGGCGCCAGAGAGAATCTCAACAAGGTTATACTTGCAGCACACTATGAATCCACTGCTTCATTTGAGCCCGTTTAATACAGTATTTGCACATAGGGTGCAGTTACTAATTGTACATTAAACCAATCGTGTCTGGTACTAGTCACAATCCAGTTTGTTAAAAAGCACGCCTGGAGACATATCTAGACTTTTATATAGTTTATCAGATCAGCAGTATTTGATGCTCAGGGCTGGACTGAATGCTGAGTTTTCTCTTTGCTTGAAGCTTCCTCTCTATTGCCATGTGCTGAAGGGATGAGAATACCCCGTGGCTAGTTAACCTACATGCTTTCTATCTATATCCACTGTCTTCCCTCCTTCAGTGGGCCCACAGAGACGAATCTCATCCCCCGTGCCTATTCTGCCACTCGCCACCCTGCCAAACACGCAGTAGGGAATTTTTCTGACAGAGAACCGCGCTTGCTAAGATCGTTGTGATCTACGCGTTTTGATCACATGTCTGACATATGTTGTGGAAGCACAGCGTTTCTGCTTTATATCATACGGGATGGATATATGCATAATGTGTGTGTGTACAGTTTAATCTTTTGATGGGGCTGTGTGGCCCCCAGCCAGATGCACTAATGATAATTTTCTGTGAAGTGGTTGTAATGGTCTGGCCCTGGCTTCAGCAGCTCCTCCGATGTTTGCACATGCCACTGGATCAGTTTGGGTGTGTGTACTTTGCAGCAATGATGATAATATACCAAGAACTGCAAGGGGGAGGACAGTCTTTATCAGGGTGGCATATTAATGTTTATTTACACCATGGTTAATAAGATGTGGGCACTGCAGCTAGGTGAGACAGAATGATGGTGGGTAATTAAACTGCTTTGCTTTAGATTCATCCATTATCCATACTCAAGCCTGCATACATAATGTAATAATGTAAAATAAGGCTTGTTGCAGCAGTGGATGAGGTGACCATTCGGAGGTGTTTGCATCCTCGGAGCGTGGTGTAAATCAAGATGGTGTGTCACTGTAGACAAAATGTATAGAGATCCTTGTGATAAATTTGGGAATTGTCAAAATATGTATTCAGAAGCGAGTGAGATATGACCCTTTGCATAATGCAGTTTTGCAAGAACGCAAACAGATTGACAAGACTCATTTGTGTTTCAGCATTTAGCTTTCAGCCTCTAACCTGTTGGTGGTTCGAGACTGACTGAGTGGGTCTCTAATCCATATTGTCATGATGCTTAATCCCATCCACTGAAGGCAGACCCTGTCACCAGTGTCCTTGTCGAACTGGCCACTGGACCCTATGCATGCACACACACACACACACACACACACACACACACACACACACACACACACACACACACACACACCACACACATACACAAACACAGCCTCACCTTCATGCAAGAGATTGAAATCAGCTAGGCAGACACTCAAGCATGAACCAAATGTCAGCGACAAGCCACAGGGAGAGAAGAGGAGCCCGTGTTAATTATTACAGAGAGAAATCATACTGTTTCACCTGCAAGACATGCCATCCAGGATATCTGTGGATCATGAAGTCATTTTCTTTTTTTCCCTCTGGGGATAAACCAAGAGGAGACACGATTTCAATGAGTAGGTCTTTAAAAGCAGTGATTAACTTTGTGATAGATGATGGGGGTTTTTTTTGTTTTGTTTTTTTTCAGGAAGCTTTTGCTTATCACATTATGAAATTGTGTTGTGTGTACTTCTTTAAAGTGAATTATAATGATATTGTACAAAAAGCGAAGCAGATCCACTGAAAGATCTGCAAGTTAAGAGAAAACTGCAGAATTCTTTTGTTCATCAAAATGTCATGGAATTACAGATATTGTTTGAAACCAGACTGTGAACCTCTGCCTCCTCTGACAGGAGAAATGCAAAGTTTTGGAAAGGTGTCTACAAATTTCTTCCCTTTGCAACGCTTCCCACTCATTTGATTTTGAACGTGTAGAAAAAAAAAAACAGCCTTCCTCCTCTTCTCCTTCTGACAACACGTTTCCCATGTGACACTTAACCTTTGGAGATTTCCCATTCTCTCTGATCATTCACTGTTTGGTTCATGTTAATTAACCCTGGGGCACAGCAGAGAGTTGCAGGCTTTGAAGCAGAAGAATAATAAAAAAAAAAAAAGTAAGAGAGAAGTAAAAGGAAAAATGATTTTGTTGTTTTCTGTTTTTGTGTGGCGATTCGTTTCCCTATGCCTGTGAGAGTCTTGGTGGTGCCAGTGAGGATAATGAGTGGCGTGGGTGTTGGAAAGGATGGAAGATGGTTTGTGCCTGGGTTTGTGTCCCTGTCACTGTTAGTTCCTCTCCCTGCGAGGAAGTTGGCCAGAGCAGCCTGACCTCCCTCAGGTGGCCATGGATATGGAAATCAGTTCAAAAATAGAACACAAGATGGTTTTTGTAACCTTCAGCTTTCCTGAAAAAAAAAAGGGAAAAAGGATTTTTTGTCTATTTCTTTTGATTCTTTTTGGCTTCTGGCAAAAATGGTCTTTTCTGTACTTGCTTGAAATACACAAAGCAGGTTTCTTGGTGAAAAGTGCCACTGGTGGCAGGCAGAGCAATATTGCCTGAGCCCAAAGAATATGCTGTGCATGTGAAATTATTTTGTTAACCGTTTCGCTTCTTCGATCCCTTCTGGTCTTTTCTGGTTAGCAAAGCGCTGTGGCTCAGAGTGAAGAGCATGATGTCTAGACTGGACAGTGGGATCTAACCTCAGGCCTTTAAGTCTCCTGTCATTAGCAACTGTAGTACAGCTAAAAATACACTATCCAAAATCAGGTCAGGTGACATACAGTACATTTACTCTGGCATCTTGAACCATGAAAGGCTTTTATTGCCCCCCTCCATCTGAAAAACACCTTTTCTTAAAGTGGCAATGGGTTGAAATCCACCACTCCTAAACAGTGGAAATATTCATGAGGCAATCCGCTGGAGAAGACAAGCCACAGCACAACCAGAGGCTTTATTCTCCAGGTTCTCGGGGCAAATCTGTTCCTGTGCTTCTATCTGACGCTTGTCTAAAGCACATAACAAAGACAGGAAGTATGATTAGCCATGGAGAATAGCAGTACAGAGCTCCCTCCAGGATAAGTCTTGAGGTGGGACTGATCAAAGCTATGCCCAGAGACAGAGGGAGACTGAACCAGCACTTTTTCAATGGCTATCTCTGCCTTAAGACACCGGAGGGGAGGGGGCGGGGGTTCTATACATATTTCCATTTCAACGCTTATGCCGGAAAGTTGTTAATATTTTGTTATATTACAGAACAATAGGTTCAACAATACTGTTAAATGTTTTCTTGTTCAACTGTAAACTATCACTGTAACTGTGACAGAAATTCTTGTTTGGCTTTTGCATTTTAGATAGATGTAAATAACAGGAATCCTGACGAGGTTTCCATTGTGGTAAACGTCTGCCAATGTATCGAGCTTGTTTTTTTGTGTGTGTCGCTCTCATCAGCATTTTGCATTTCAATTTTACGACTTCAACATCGCGGGTGCTAGTTACCCCAGCTTCCTAATACAGACGAAGAGATATCACACATCCCAACTTTACTAGCTGCATGTCCTTTCAAGTGTGCCCAGTGTCTTTTAGTCAAGGAGAAAAAGAGATGCAGGTATATTCAGTCAGCCTTAGGGTTTGCGACTGGAAGTACAAGGCTCTGGCTGGTAATTGAGACGGCCAGAGTGTGATGAGAGGCCTTCATTATAGCTGTGTTTAAAGCAGAGCAGAGCAAACCTCTGTGAGACTGGCTATATCAAAAGGATGACTTTGATATCTTGGCCTCAAACACTTATAGGTGTTGTATGACAGCCGCCTGCTGCTTTGGAATTCATTGTTTTTTTTTTTCTTTTCTGTTGGAAGTTTCTCCACAATCATCATCAATATTTGATTTTTCTTCATGCAAAAATCCCCCATGTACCTATATACGTTTTTGTGCATGTGCACACTGTTTATTTTCTTCAGTTATATTTATAAATTATCCGTTTAGAGCATATTGGTACCTAGTTTTTAAAAATCTGCATTTCCAGACAGATGATGGAAGTGAGCCAAAAGCCTATTTTTATTAATGTGATTATTTTTGTTAATTTACATACTGAAGCTTCACATTCCTTCGGCAAAGCTTAAGAGCAAAACGCACTGTTTATTAATATATTGTTAACATTTTGGCAATAGCCAGACAACCGTCAATATGCTTATTCATAAAAGCACAAATTTGAATTTCTGCCTTGGTCTGTAAGCCTCTAAACTAGGAGACTAAATATATACTTACATTTTATTTCAAAGAGAAAAAAAAAAACCCTCTCTGGCAAAAAGGCTGGCTACGAAGAACTTTACTCAAGGATAGGAAGCACATCATTAAAACGGGGGAGAAATATTAAAAAGGGGGGATATGAAAGCGTGAAGATCTACTCGCCTTTGGCTACTCTGACTCGTTTCAAAAACATCTTGAGATCTTTCCCTCCCTCAGACCTGCACTCTCCCTTGTTATTTGACTTTATTTGCTGGCTTCACACTGATATGAGCTGTGGAGTTTCCCACTAAATAATCAATCACATCGCATCATAAAGGCAAAGGATCCCTATGAGGAGGCTTCTTTACTGCATGCAGCATAAACACAAGTCTGTGCGAAGGGTGCAAGTCCCTTCATGTCTGCTTGACACCTCAGATTTCATCAAAGTCCCCCAAGTCTGGTGTGTCCTCAAATGCATCCCCGGACCGTGGCCTGGTCGGCCTAATTATAACACACAGACATATGAATGCTGAGGGGAGTCGCCTCTATAAAGGTGTAGGTATGAGATAATTACCTGTTTTTCCCGCCCTCTGTCTGTCTTTTGTCTCTCATCATCTGTGACATGGACGGGTACTGTGCTGTCAGTTCAGACCAAAAGATGAGCCATGAGTAAGGGACATTAACACATTACTCCCTCTCCCTCATGGATAATGGAACAAGGTTTTCATTTGAATGATAAACAAAATGACTTGGAGACACTGGGAAGATCACTCGCACCTGCCCCTCCCTGCTTCCCCTCTTTGCTTCCATGCAAAGCTGTGTATTATGCAAAACAAGGGGCGAGGATTTTTGGGGTCTCACGAACTCATCTGTGTATCTCCCAGGCATTTTGGACAATTATGAGTCAGTAGAAGTAACTCCACCTTGTTAATGTTATGCAGTGTTGTGTTCACTGTCCTTTTATCAGAGCACAGCTACTTTCATCTGTAAAGTTCTTCACCAAATCCTGTGTTCTTCAGATTAGCATAGACGTGTAACTGAAGCCCTTAATCAGAAGCAACAAAGCACAATGGCCTCAGTGCGTCCAGGGTGATAAATAATTCTGGACCTTGTCAAAACTATCAAATCAAATAAGGAAAAATTAAATATTGATGCACCAAAGTATACAAGGTAAATATATATTCATTTGTATGGGAAAGAATATTCAGCAGCACATAGCTGCAGTGCTGTTTATTTTCATTTATGAAGACTTTCAATTCAAAACAAACTGAAGTTATTTTAGTTTATTTTGTTGCCAATAAACAGCTGGGGGGAATGTTGTTCTGCAGTGACGCTCCGACTAAAAAAGGTATTTCAAGTCTCCTGAAATCTACAGCGGTGCGGCTCACATAACACTGCCATGCTTGAAGAGTGACTCCTCAGAACTGAGTCTAAAAAGAGAGCATTGAATATATATTGGTTAACATCCTTTAACGGCAGCTACAATTAATGTGTGCAGCTGTGCTTGAATCCCACTTTGTGCCACACACCTGCCAATCACGGTGTTTGTAGAGCTAGATCACAGTGTTGTTTTCCTACTGTATTCAGCTGTGTATGTATATCCACTGGTGTAAAAAGATTGTATTTACTGCTCTTTTGAAGATGAGGCGGAGCTGCGCATGCTGTGCAAAGACTCACAAATTGCAAAAAGGAAGGAAGAAGAGGAAAAAGGGAATGCGAGGTTGGAGAAGTAAACTGTCTCTTCACTGTTGTGTGCGTGTGCACTCAAAGACAGACCTGGCAAACTATTCCCACCCTTCCCACCCTTCACTCCAGATTTGGTGAGTGTGTGCCCACTGCAGTTTCATCATCCTGTGCTTGTTTGACAGGAGAGGAAAACTGACACGGCCTTCTGCAGCTGTAGCCAAAAACTCCCTATAGATCTGACAAATTGAGAACTCAAGAAGATTATGATTGTGTATGCCACATGAAACTCCTTTTATGACACAGACAAAGGAAAAAATATAGTCTCCTCTTCAGAATTTACCATTTGGGAGAGTCTCTTACCTCTACCCAAAGTGTTATGTTTAATTGACTTTCAGCGTCTATTTTCTCTGCATATCTAAAGAAGCCTTTGGTGTGTGGCTTGCTCTACAGGGAATCTCTGCAGTTCAGGCTTCGCAGTTCTCCAGTGGTTACAACAGTGTATCCAGAGAGGTGCCAATCCAGACGTCTCACCACCTTTTTGAGACAGAGCCCACAAGGCACAGCCAGGCACAAGTCCCTCATCAGGACATGCTACCGTCTTTTATCAATGTTGACCAGCCAGACTCCTCGTGGCTCCTGCACAGCTGCACCTGGGAACTTCTCAAATCCCTCTTCTGTATCATCTCAGGTCAGTCCATGTACTACATTTCCACCTTGAGAATTATGACAAAGGAAATACACTGAAGGTATGTAAAGAGGAAAGACTCTGCACAAGTGGGTTTTTTTTTTTTTCCTTTTTTCAGCCGATGAGTTCAAACTTTGTTTCTCCTGAGGTACAAACCTCTCTGAGATGACTCCATATAATCTGAGCTGACATCATTTCGGTTATTTCCTGGCAGCATCAGGGAGGTGAGGATTAAAAAGATAAAACATAGGCTTTTACGTATGGGCCACTTTGCTAATTAGACGGCTTAAAATGCGCTTTGTGAAGGGAATTAATTTGCAAGTGAATGGCAGTTAGTAGGCAAACATTTATAGCAGATGACACAAACCCCTGAGGGTATTCCATGGTTAGTTTGGTACAATTTAGAAATTACACAACTCGTTTACTAAATAACAGGCTCATTTTTCCCTCAACTGCATTCTTTAGTGCCTCACTGTCACTTGACTTTCAGATGTGTTGAAAATAGGTTAGTCTATTCCAGTGAATGAAGCCTCCTGGTAGTACCACTCACTGCAGTAATAGATAGCCATTTATAATTCATGAGGTGGCTAGTCCCCCAAGTTAATTTTGCCCAAGGCACTGTTTACTTCTGCTTTGTACTTTGTTTAAAGTCAGTTGTTGACAACTCTTGTACATGTCAAACTATCACCGCTAATAATTGCTTAAGGAGATAGAACTTTTGCAAATGTTGGTTCCACCAGAGGTATATTCGCCTCACCCTATGCAGAACTTCTTCAGATGAATTTTTGATTCATCTCCTTCTTGCTCTTGACAAAAAGTCCTCTGTAATTCAAAGCAATAGCTGTAAGAGAAATTATAAAAAAGAATAATGTAGTATGCTCTCCATAACATCCTATTTTTCATGTGAGATAGCAAACGTCTCTTGCTCTCCCTCCTCCTCTCCCCACCACCACCGCCCCCTCTCTCTTTCTTTTTCTATCTCTCTGACTTTCTTCTTCTTCTTCTTCTTTTTTCATATTGACCAAAGAGGGACTGTGCTGGTAGATGATGACTGTCACATACTGCGGATACTGTGGATTGACTGAATCTCTTGCAAGAGAGTAAGGGCCTTGGGCACTACCTCTGTGGGTCAACCCTGTTCCTCTCTCTCTGTGTGCAGATAGCGACATTTTCTCAATACAAGCAGTCACTTGATTAGTGCCAATTATCCAGACTGTCACTTTCCCTGGTGAGGGTGGCCCAGGATGCGCCCCGTCCCCCACACTTCCCGTCTAGAGCGGACGTGCACTAAAAGTCTGCACTCATAGCTGTAGGCTGTGGGAATGATTTCGAATGCAGAGACAGGGGGGTGGGGGGTGGGGGGGGGGGGGAATAAAAGAAATGCGGGAAGCAAGTTCTGAGTTTGACAGTGTGATAGCATTGACTTCCGAGACAGTTACAAGGGGAGTGTCATTTCTCCCACAAAGACGTCTCCCCAGGGCTGCACTATCTTCCATCAGTCAGTCAGTCACTAGCTTAATATTCAGCTGTACACTGTCTACAGGACCCAACTGGGTTACATTCACTAAGGTATACAAAATTCACTTGTAAGTCTGTTGGTTTTACTCTAAACCAGAGGTACTAACTTTAATACAAATGTGCTGAAATGTAGCACAAGTATTAACAATAACAGTAATTTGTCTAGAGCATAATTCATGTGGCTGAAAATAAATTTAGGCAGCATTTGGAATCCTGAAGGAGGAAGGCCGTAAATCTGTGGCGCTTGTCAAATCAAATCCAATCCAAACATGTGTTAACAGCTGGTGCCAAACCCAAACAAACACACCAAACAAAGACAGGGCAGAGGTAATAAATGTAGCCTAAACAGAAGAAACGCAGTTATTATAATCAAACACCAAATTCAACCAGAGCTTTTTATGGGCTATCTATCCAATTGCCCTTTTAATATGTTATATTTATGTCCTCTGTTCCTAAAATTCACTTTATTGAAATGCCTAAAAGCCAGATTAAGCCCAGTACCATCTCACCTATGCACCGATTTTAGCCTCAGTCTCTCTGCAGTCACCCATTCTTGGCTGCACTGCTGCACTGCACTATTTTTCCTGGTTCCAAAAACACAAAAACAGTGTGTTCGAGGCCCTCTTTAAACAGCGCTGCTGTGTATTTACTGATCTATTTCTTGCCGCTTTCATGTTGTTACTGTGTCTCTTGTAACTTCTCAGTATTCAGCAGCAGAGAAGTGAGACGCAGAGCTCCTCTAAACAGCAGAGGTTATCCTCAGTATGGATGTCTGCACCAATGGAGCGCGAGTGAATATTTTGTATGAGAGGATATTAATTATTCATGCCCACCTCATTGTGTATGATGATGTGTCAGGATGTTTGCCAATAAACAACAATATTCCTTGTAGGATTGATCCAATATGAAAAGTTGTTGAGCTAGTTCCTCTCAGTATGAAGAAGTCTGACGAATGCAGTATGTGGGAGAGCTGGCACTAGTACTTATTTATGGAAATATCAATATTGTATCATAATACCGTATCCTCTCCTCTTAGTATAAACAATACAATCAAAAGGGCACTTTAAATCCGGACTGTGAGAATGGCATTAATATGAGGATTAAGGAAAATGTGAAACCACTGTATACAAAGCTGTGTAATCAAATCGATTTGAGGCGGAAAGGTAAACTGGGTCAGTGTGGTTCTGGGATTTTCTGGATTGGCAGAAAAGTACACACAGAAGAAAACAAAAAAAAAAATACCATGCACCTTGTTTTGAAGTGTTTATTCTGCTCAAACAGAGGCGCTAACTAAGTGTAGCACACCCCAGTGATCCTGCTCGTCATTGGCTCTTAGTGCAGAGTGATAAGCCTGGTGTGTCTGCGGGGGGGTTCTGCTCTCTTTCATGGTTGCAGTGCCCCCGCCACCGTCTCCCTGTGACGCCCCAGGGAATACACCACCACACGGGCAGGACAGCAGGCCGGCACGGGCGTTATAATTGCTATCTCCTCCTAGTGCACATTGTGCACTGTGGAGCACGGTGATTAAATCAAAAAACTGCTCTGCATCCCAGCTCTTTACCTTGCAGGCAAAACAGCAGGCTCCTCTGGGATGGGGTCATCATGGCCCCCTCTGTGTTCTGTGATCTCTGCAAAAAGGAGGGGGTGCAGTCTGCTCACTATTATGTGTCACTACAGAATAAAAAAACAAAACAAAACAAACCATGAAGAACTTAATGGGTGTTAAAATCTAAAGATCGAAGAACATTGAAGTGCAATAATGAAATGTAGGATAAATATTTGAATTGGTGAAAACCAAGTACTGCAGGTGAACAATAATGCCACGCTGTGGACCAACACAACTTTTAATTAATATCACCATTTCTATAAGATGCTTCCTTTTTTTGTTATTATTCCTGATTAAACACAGCTAGTTAGAGCACATCCTCGATCATTAGCATCCTGATTTAAATGTGTCTGTGAACATTGAAATAAGGATAATTCACCTGAAGCCATAAAGAAAATTAGACCCAGGTTTTATACAGAGTTATCGTCCTTGGACAACCTGCACATACACACAAAACAGACCATTATCACTTGGGTTAATGGCTTTGTTAATTTCAAGACATTAACAACTGCTCGGCTGTCCCCAATGAATGTGTCATACAAGGCAGGTCTTGTATTGTTAAATGGGTTGCTAAGTAGATTGATTCCTTAGCTGCAAAGCGCAGCAGTAATGTAGGCAAGCAGGTTAATTAAACATTTACACACAAACACCCAACAATCTATTGTACTCCTCTAATTTATGACATCAATATGCACTTTCATCAGGATTTTTTTGAGAGCATATGTTTGCTTGCTCCATCCTAATTGGCACCATGCCGGTTTTCCAGCGCTGCTGTTTTTGAGGGGTGACTGGGACTATCAAGCTCTCTGCACTCACCCATAATAGGGACATAGCAGTCCCTCCAGTGCGCAGGGAGGCACTCAGATAAAGATTCAAGCACCTGCACCCACACCTCCACCTCCACTCCCTTTCATCTCCGGCACCAAACACAGGCAGAGGAAGCACAAACACCGATTCCTAATCAGCTCTCTCTCTCTGCTGCCTCCACCTCTCAGCTGTTTTTGGCACACACACAAATGCAAGAGTACACATTTGTACACAAAAACACGCACACGTAGTCCACCACAGAGACTCCCTCACAAGGCTCTGATGAACAAATGTGGAAGTGAGCGCCACACCTCCTCCATAAAAGAAATGTCTTTTTTTTCCCTTCTTGTTCTGAAAACTCTTGGGGTCACGAGGATGGGAAAAGTTCTCGCTTTTTGTTATTTTCGAAGAATTTCTACGTTTGTGAGTGCAAAGTGGGATTTGGGCCAGAGGCGTCGAAGGTTTCCATCTTTCATGTATCCTCTGCTGACAGAAAGCGAGCTGACAGGAAAGCAACAAGGGAACAATCAATCACCTTTCTTTTCAACTTTCTTTTTGGCCCACATATGTGTCGGTTAATTTGTTAACACTGGAGTAAAAAAAAAAAAAGCTTTTTTTTAAAAAAAAAAACTTGTCTTTAGTGGCTGTCTAAGTGATGGAGCATAAGACTTCTGCACTGTAACAACAGTGAGCTATGATGAATTCCAATCATCACTCCATATGCCAGGCCTCATTAGCTACGGATGTGTTTGCTTACAGCTTCGCCTAAATACCTCAAGTACTGGATGCATGTTGTTTTTCTCTCCCCTTTTAAGTTCTCTCCCTCACTTATTCACACACACACACACACACACACACACACACACACACACACACACACACACACACACACACACACACACACACACCCTGGAAAAGCCTTTAATACACTTGCCAACCGTGGGCTCTGGGTAAGATTCCTTGAGGGCAATGTGTATCCACAACAGTGTCTCTCCCTCAGACATGTGGCATGGGTAAACAACACAGTTAAGCCTAAAACAATGTGTGTCCCTGATGACTGCAATTATTTATGAAATCAAACACAATTCAGCTCTTCGCCAAGTGGGACAACTCTCCAGATCAGTCAACAAATCTCCACTCTTTTCTGCTCATAATGATCTTACAGTCGTATGATATTCCTCTTACCTTGACCATCAAAATGAAAATAATCAATATGCTCATCTTTCACATGCACTAAACATAAACATGTCTTCGTTTACAGCATCCAATCCAAATGGAACATGTGTAAACTATGCTACCTTGAGGCCATTCTTCCTCGGGCCATCTTTGCGGATGATCGCTGGTGACTTATGCTGCAGCGCTGGCTAAATTATTCAACCTGAGGTGTTATTGCTCCAGACTGGAGGAGCAGCGTAGAGTGAGAAATGCCAGTGTCAGGACAGTATGCATGCTCTCCAGGCATTAGCCTCCAGTAAGCAGCTGCTGCAGATGGTGCTCTCACTTTGTCATCCACTTTCTCAGCACTGCCTGTGAAGAGCAATTAACTAACAGCTCAGACACACACAGACAAGCTCATCTCATTTCCAAAAGGAAAATTAGAGAGGTGGACTGAGGGTCGAGGTCGTTCATCATGCGGGTGCCTCTTCATCTCACACTCTGTGGACTTTAAAGAGTCTGAGGACTTTAATAAACATTCAACTCTCCACACCTTTAACGCAGTCAGTCAGACGCACACAGGTGCCGACAAGCTGCTGTCACCCAGGAACTTTCCTCGATGTTGAGGTCACTGAACTCTGTCTTATCAGTGTTTCTCGTTCAAGCTGTGTAATTGGAGAGTGTGTTTATGCCTCTTTTTTACGTGTAAGTACAACAGAGCCTGCTTGTATTTCATGTGAAGAATGAGACCTTTAATTCAACAACACTGAGGTCGATCTCAGTTTCAGGTTAATACAGCTGCAGCTGAATTATTTGTAATAGGTGAATGCTTATGTAAATGTTAAAACTAAAATACAATCCTATTCATTTGTTATGATAATTTAAGACATATGGTTTTCTTTGATTTTCAGGAAGAAAATATAAGATATTTGTGATGTGTGCTTTGTTTGTCACATGTACAAGTGATGTGTGTAGTGTAATATAATGTGAGGTTCTTCTAAAGTCCTAATGACTATAGACAATAAATATAAAGGGTCCAAATTGAAGATTAGAAAAATGTAAAAAAAAAAAAAAAAAATGGATCTCTCAAGGAAAACCTGGTAGACAAGTTCGAGGATGTTATATTTTATGACATTGCAGTTGTGGTCATGTTACGCTGCCATGCTTTATTTTGAACCCTCCACCAGAAACAACACAAATATACACAAAGAAATAATCTGTACATAATTAATTTGATAATAATAATTATTGTCATAATAGCCTCTAATTTAGCTAGAGATTAATCAAAGGACTGAAGAGCTGCTCATGCAACATAGTATGAAATTCTGTGGACTAACACAGTAAAGAGATACCCTACATTTCCAGTGCATAGATTCAAACCCCATAAATCACAAGCAGAAGATAAATATGTGAGGGCGACTAAATTAAATGGTACTTAGCCTTGTGAAGTGCACTGTAATAGATCTAAGGAGGAGGTTTACAGAAACAAGGAGGTGTGCATACTCCCTTCTCCAGCCAGCGGTTGTAACCCTCAATGATCTCCCTTAACACAGAGGAAACCAAAGATCATAACAAGACCTACTGGAAATGTATCTCATTAGCTGCCTGCATACCTCTCCCATCACTTCATAGTGCCCTCCCTGGGAATATAGAAAGAGGACTTTGTCTGCTCCGTCCCCAAGCTCTTGTCAAAATCTTCTTAATTATGATTAATTACATACCCATAAAGATTCCCTTTACCAAGTATACAAATAATGGAAGACTCTCACTAAACACTACATTATTCATTAATTATAGGGCTGTTTGCTGCAAAATAAAAATTCCTGCTGAGACTGTATTGCTTGTCACAAGAAAGATGTTTTTCGTATTTTCACAACGACTTGAAAAACATATCCGTTTCTTAGCAAAGTGTGCCCTAGCTCCAGGCTCCTCTGCATATTGGAGGTTTTCCCTCTGTGGACTCAATTGTTATGGATGCTGTTTATGGTGCTGCTATGACAAGTGTGAAGGGCAGGCATGGTGAAAGATGTATCGCCCGCTTATCTGCTCAGTGTCTGAATATGTTATGGGATTGTAAATGACCCCGTATCATGACAGAGTCTCACAACAAAACCTCTCCCCCCCCCCCCCCCATTTTATCCTCTATGATAACTTTTTGACACAAAGTGACAAATACTGCTTGGGAGCCTAAATGTCTGTAAATTCATTGAATTTGTGATTGTGGTGGTGGGTGGGTGTTGATGGGGGTGGGTTGTTATAAAGCACTTCTTATGAGATCAAATTTTTTTTTTTTTGTTGTGCCAAAATTCCCACTCACGATAGAAGTTTTTCGTAAGTTTGTAGAAAGTCGTAGAACGAAAACAGCTAACTGAGAGTAAAATAGCGGGAATGAGTGACAAGAGGCAGACTAATGATAAGGTTTATAAGTTTTGATAGTTTTTACGGCCTTCTCGTGGAGCTGAGGCACATCACTGAGATGTGCTCTTGAGCTGCACAGAGAACAATGTGCCTTTGAGACACACTCGCTGCACTGAAGCAGCCTCGTCCTTCCGCCTCTTGCTGCATATGCTTTATAGCCGACAATAAACCATTTTAGTGCAAAATAAATTGGGATCGTATTGAAATGCTGGCGCTATATATGTCATCGAAGACATACAGTTATTTTTTAGCAAAGCTGGAGCATAGTTTATCATCGTGTGAGTGCTGCGATGGGTCTGTTCCACATCATTGGCTTCTCTTGCTTAGTTAGATTGTGAAGGTCAGAGTTCTCAAGCCTTTTATGGCTGTTTAACTTTGGAGAATTATCACATAGGCAGGACCTGGCTGATATATGCTGCACAGTCCTACCTCGGCATAGGCTCATATAGATCTTCCCTTTTTTTTAGGTAAAGGACCTAAAGCCATTATTTGAACCAAATCCTCAGATAAAGTGGATACAGAGGCCTGACCCTCCACTGAAACAAATTAAATTATTATTTTAAGCGAACATAAAGTTCCACATACATCATCACTGTGGTATTAAGTTAGTCTGTGTTTGTGAAAATTATCTCTTTTGAAGATCAGTTCTCTCATTTCTGATGCTATTAAGACATATTTCTTGATTTTCCTCAGATGGCAATTAGCTGGAGTGTGCCTTTGTGGAGGTATTGCATGTTTGGTTGAGTTAATTTCAACATTTATGGACATGTGTTGGTTGTGTCAAAAGAATATCTCTGTCAACATTTCCTAATACAAAACCTAAATTAACAGGGGTTGTGGAAAAACACATTTGAATGCTGACATTTTCTGGTACAACTATTATGCTCTAATTGCTTTGTTGAGTCTTGAAACTTTGCAAATATAATTAACAGCCCCAGTAAATGAGAATGGCGCACAGTACAGTCTGAAAATTAGCATAAGAAAGAACTTCTCCAAATGAAAGCTTGAGGGGAGAAGCCCTCTCCCCTGAAACGGCAAGGTGACATTTTATTTCCAATTGTTAATTGATGTTCTGCTGATGAAAGCACATTCCATGCTGAGGACCAGGGGGGCTCTATTTCTGTAAGCTATCAGTTTGCAGGCATGGATTGCAGCAGAGTTACAAGGCCGGGCCGAACCCCAGGTCTTCTTTTGGATTGCGTCAGAGATCCAGTTTCTTCTGGGGAGGCTGCGGATAAAAAGTGCAGATTTAAAGAACAGAAAAGTATAATTAGCTTTAAGACACAAATCCTGTGTTGTGTGAAAGTCTGAACACTGATCCTGATACTAAAACTGCCACTCTTGCTCTAAGACAGGCAGTTTTAGTGCTTTGCTAAAGACTCATATTTGTGTTGTGGTTCTCTGTTGAACAAACTGGAGTGTATTTGTGGTGTATTATATAGTCTACACACTATTGTATTGTAAAATTAATGATCTTAGTTCACTTATAAACAACCATTGTGATTAATCACTGCACACTATTTGTTAGAGCAAAGCAGACTAATAATTCAAATCTGCAGCATAACTTATTTATGGAAGTGTACAATTGATAAAATGCCAGGAAGGAGTAATCTTTTAAAGCACCTCTTACAAAAACCTCTTTGTCAGAATAATCAACACAATCTGCATAATTTACAATACTTACTTAGATGCATGTACAGCCTGAGCTTAAAGTAAAGAAGTTTGTTTTCTCATGTTTGTGCCTATTAGCCACAAATTAATTAACCTACCATCCGAAACCCAATTAAGCCACAAGCTATATTAATACATCGCCCATTTCCCAGAATGCAGAGGAAGTACCGCGGAAGCACTATTATTTTCACAAACATAATCACATTTTTGTTGCAACAGTTGCATCCACAAAAATGCCCGAGTTTATGCTCTAATGTATTCAGAAGCGATCGGAGGTGTTAGGGCAAAGAAGTCAAGCCTGAACAGGGAGATGGTTTTAAGTTCAAGCCGGGTGAATTATTTTCTGCCACTAGGGGGAGATGTGCTCCTCACAGGTCTCACTATGGAGAGCAATAATATGCAGCTATAAAGTACTGATGAGGCGGCTCAGTGAATACTCATGAAGAGTCCTGTGTTAGATTCACTCTCACAACCTCGGTCATCTTATTCAAAATGCTCTCGCTGCCAGTTTATAGCCCATGTATAACGACACATCCCAAGCACCAATCATGTAATTACCAACGTCTCAAACTTGAGTGTTCATTCAGCTCGGGTTGCTTCAGCCTTTCAGATTCCTCTATCCATCAATGATGTGAAAAACGTCAGCTCCTCCATTTAATATTGTTTGTTTTGTTGTTTGTCAACACAACAGAGGAGATGTGCTTTTCTAAAGCTCAGTGTTAAAGAGGCACCCCAAAGAAGAATACACACAGTGTTGCCATGGAGCCCATTGATGTGCTAATGTTTTCATTTAAATATTTTTAAGAGGATCAGCTCAGATTACGCCAAAGTTTGACAGAGATAATTCGATGGCTTGTGTAGCAGCTTTGTTTGTGGAGACCATCATTCAAGGCACGTCAGACCACCTTCACAAGCCTTCATAGCCTTTTTAATGAAGTTTACTTTGAGAAATAGGCCAAAGCTCGTATCTTTTCTTCATGCTAAGCTATATTAGGGAAATCTTCTCAGACCTTGTTGAGGATGGGTGTTTTTAGAAGTTAATATTTTTAGTTATGCACAACTGAGAAGTTTGATGAGGGCTGCTAACGACATACAGTACTGCTGGAATTTCTTGCTTGAAGAGAAGGTTTTAGTTAACACGCTCTCTCATTCCACTTAACAACACTGAGGAAAAAAAAAAAAAGCCAACGCGCTGGTATAGTAGCATCCAGCGGATATATTTGCTCTTTTTCTTGCATTATAGATAAATGCACCATGGAGACCCCCCAGTATTTGGGACAAGGGAGAAGAGCTTAAATATTTATGCCTAAGCCTCTGGAGGCCCACTATTAGTAGTAAAATGTTTTACTTTCTGGGGCTGTCACTCTGCTCTGGCTCCCATTAACAACAGGGCTGACAGGGACCTCTGGGTCAAACACTTTGAGGCAACAAAAAACCCTGATGAAATCACTCAGTGAGACCCAAATTACTTCTGTGTCATTGCTGAACAATATTTTCTCCCCAAAGCATTCCTCCTTCTGTTAACGCCATGACCCCGTCTTCTGCATATGGAAAGGATTGTTTGTCTATAACACTGGGGGATGGAGATGAGGAGAAGTTCATGGACAATGTTCCTGGCTATGTTAGTCCCCCACAAGCAGCGAGGCTCCCCTCCCTCTGTTTTGTTGTGCTTTGTGAAAAAAGTTGATAAAAACAGGTTGTAAATGGAGATGGGCAGTTGGAAATGAACATGTTGGGGTGGAGCAGTGAAGCGGGAAATCCAAATATACAAGACCTCAAAGAAAACTGCCAAAAGCAGAGAGACAGAGGAGCCCTGGGGACATGGTCTATGATACACTGATATTTCAAACTGCAGGAGCAATTGAGAAGCTTGTCCAATAATTTTGCAGTAAATGTTGAGATTTCTGGATGTGCTCTTGAGAAGAGGGATATAATATTTTTACTCAATTTAAATTCTTAAACTTTTTGACACAAAGTGACAAATACTGCTTGGGAGCCTAAATGTCTGTAAATTCATATGAATTTGTGATTGTGGTGTCATTTTGGGTGTTGATGGGGGTGGGTTGTTATAAAGCACTTCTTATGAGATCCAATTTTTTTTTTTTTTTTTTTTGTTGTGCCAAAATTCCCACTCACGATAGAAGTTTTTCGTAAGTTTGTAGAAAGTCGTAGAACGAAAACAGCTAACTGAGAGTAAAATAGCGGGAATGAGTGACAAGAGGCAGACTAATGATAAGGTTTATAAGTTTTGATAGTTTTTACGGCTATAGTATATTTTTGCTCAATTTAAACTCTTATTGAAGTAACTCAAAGACATTTCTTTCTCTGTTGTTGGCGCTCACATCAACAATAATGACTAAATATCAGAAATTTTGAATTTTGCATTTCAGAAAAGGTGCAGAAATTGTATTTGTGCAGTACACGTGTAAGTGGGAAAGTGGGATCACAGACTCTAAATTCTATATTTGATTAGGATCTGTTTGTTATGAACTTAACTATTAACAAGATCTAATAAAGTATACTTAAGATTTTCAGGAAATCCTTCAAGATGTATCAACATACACATTGTTATCATCCTAAAAGAAGATTGACAGTCGGAGTTTGCTTTCAGAAAGCCACAGAGTAACGTTAAGAGTGGCACAATTGGATGAGCTGCAAACAGTATCAGAAAGGCCTGGAAAGGAATGAGCAGGCAGGGAAGCTTCAAATCCCCTCTCAACCCTAAGTGGGTGGTCCTTTCACTGTGGGTAACTGTGCAGTCGCCAGGCATTCGCACGGAGGTTTTCAGGAGGACTGGCTCTCCAGACGCAACATTCACCGTCCCAGGCCCATACATCCACAGAATTAGATTCATGCTACACTGACTTTATTTAAGCTAAGAGTCCTGGCAGTGGCAGCATTAAATGACAGCCAGTTCTCGGGGCCTTTTCTCTGGATTAAAGGATGATTCAGGAGAGGAAGGCAGAATGGCTTAAGAAAGAATTCACTCAGGGAGAAAGAAGTCCATAGTTTATCTGAAAAAAGTAACTGAGACCTGCAGAGGTTGCCAAAGTGTATTGAACACTGTGGACATGTGTGAAGATTGACAGAGAAATATGCAGTAGCCCCACCTCTCCCACAGGACACACACACGCGCCCCTATCCTTTCCAGTTTTAATTGTAGTGAAGTTCACACATACATTAAAATACTCGAAAACAAAATACCCTAGAAATGTCAGGCATAACTATGCTAAAAATTAAAGTTTTACCCAATTTCTTGTTATTATTAATATTATTTTTTGAAAATAGAAAGTGTGATTTACTGATTATATTACATTTCTATCCAGTTTTATGATATTAAACCGACTCCTCTGGTTTCATTTACAAAAGCTGCAGTGTAATTATTGGTTCTTAAAAAAAAAAATCAAATCATAAATGAAACTTTAGCAAACTTTCTTCACTCATTTTATAAAAGTAGTTTCATTTTTTTTTAAATGTGTAATTGCCTCAATACCTTAACAAATGTTTAAAGTGATCAAAAGGTCAAAGTAGACAAATCATTGTTTGTTTGTTTTTTGATTACTATCAACAATCACCAAAGAAGAAATATATCTTAAATATTACATTGATGAGCATTTGAGATATATATTATATTTAGACAGTTTCAGCACCACTTTTTCTCCAGTAGTCAGTATTTGAGTGCCACCCAGACCTGGGAATGAAAAGCAGCAAGGCTCCAAGAGCACTGTTTAAGTTGGCCCCACAAGTCATACATTACAATGATTTCAAAGAGACCTCCAATTAAAAGCTACAAACATGCCTTTGGAATGCGAACTAACACAATTAAAAGTGCTTCATGAGTGTATTAGAGGAATAAGTTGTGAATTAGCACTTTGAATACACAATGCTGTTTTCATTCTCGAACCCTTTCACTCATTGAAGAAGCAGAGGGAAAGAGGTCTTTTTGAAGTCAGTCGGTTCTCTTTCTCTTTTTTCTCCCTCTGAGCAAAAGAAGATTGAGTCAGCCTAATCTGCTCCTTGTACATTTGAATGTCTTCGGCAAAGAGCTCATCCTGGCCGCTTGATAAAGGCCCAGGTGCAGAGACAGTGGCCGTGCCTAACTTCGTCTCTGTGGGGGCTGTAAATCACGGGGGGAAGCCCACCCTTTGAAGATACAAGCTTGCTTTCCCCACTGATTTGTGGCCAGAAGGGCCAGCCCTGCACAACACTCTCGCCAGACCAGAGAGGGTGTCAGAAAGAGGCAGACTCATAACTAGTCGATATGCTTGAGGACCCTCAATCAAGCTGTGCAACACACACTCCATGCAGGAAGAAGCAGGGCTCCCGGCTGTCAAAGGTCAAGTGGAAGGAGATTCGTGTGACTCCATGGGGATTTAGTCACAGTTGGAAAATCATATGCAAACAAAACATGTTTACTTTCCTCTCACAAGAAATATCAGTAATGACTGTTCATGAAAGTTTTCAGAAACAGCTGCTGGGAATTGCTGACAGCAACAAGAAGTTCTTTTTGGACATGTCAAGCACGAGCTATAACTCTTTTTTTTCTTTTTTTTTTTACAGAATGAAACACAAAACAAAGCTGTGAATCTAGCACGACCTTTACACTTTGTACTTACTTGAGATACTCAACGTGAATCGTAAATAAGACTGAATGATAATTCATTTCTTGCTTCAGGGCCCAGACGCAGTGTCAATCATTCTGCATTCAGGCGTTTTCCACAAGAGGATCATCATCAACTGGTGTGAATACACGCTGAATAACATGCTGCCATGTTGGAAAAAGGTATGTAGTGCATGTTTCAAAATGAAGTTGCTTTTATCGTTAGCACAATCTACAATGTCAGCAATGTTTAAGATACTATGTCACATGGAAAAGACACTTATGCTCATGTTCTTGATTCACTCTTTTGCCTTTGGGCTTTACAACAAGGCCAAAGCCAGTTATCCACCACACACACACACACACACTGGCCCTGCTTTTCATTTATCCACTACAGTGCCATCTAATGATGCCAAAGAAAAGAAATTAGCCGACCATTGCACGCTCCCTTTGACAGAGTCATTAAGGTGGCCAGTGCAGGGCTAAAGCAGAGCCCTGTGAAGCTCACTGTGACACACAGGCTTGCATTCCTCTGTTTGTTATTTAGATCCTTATTTACACTTGTTGTCAGAGACAGGCTGGAAGCACAGCAGTGGCTTCCTCCATAGGCTGGATAACAATGAGCTGTAGGGAGCAGCCCCAGTGAGGCATTCAGCCCAGCCCTGCCCCGTCTCAAGAAGAAGTGGTGAGGAAAGTTTACTGCCTGTGAATCAGAGACTTTCACTCCCCTCACACCAAACCTTCCTCTCCTGCTGATCTCTGTCCGACAGCTTGGAGATCATACTGTCAAGTGGAAGAGACTCAAGTTTGACCATTAGGTCACCTTCACAGTTTTCCCTTGACACGATTCCCTAATCAGAGATGTGGTGACACACAAAGCAAAGCTGGTCAAAATTAAGAATAAGTAACTCCAGCTAAGTCATTCCCCTCATCTGCTCTACTTTGCAGTTCACAGAAAAGAAAGATGGATGCAGCAAGCGATGTTCATTTGTGGTTCTTAAAGTGCTGCCCTGGCTCTTTCATCACATTTCATCATTCTGTGCTTTTGCTAATGAATTTAATGACCCAAAAAAAGTAGAAAATGAGAGGAACACCACTTTTTCAATGCATCATCACAAAAACTACCACACACACTGGGGCTCCTCTGCATACAGTTTTGGGGAAACTCAACTCTATATGGAGATGATAGCAACTGCGCGGGAAACCGAGACTCTGTCAAGTTAAATCTATGTTTGCATAATGGCAAGATATGATAGCATGTGCCAGATTTTTTTGTTTTCTTTAATTTCCAGAAAAAAAAAAACTGATCAACAAGAGATAAAATAATTATAGCTAGAGGAACCACAGAACCTTGAAAGCTTTCTTAATGACAGTACATTTCATCATTCATAAAGAACCCCATTTCCCAAGTGTATCGGTGACTCTTCATCACCATAACAGTTTAGATTAATGAAGTGTGCAACTTATGATGGGAGTGCACAAAAATCACAGTTTAAAAGTGGTGTTATCTGAGCCTTGTATGGGTGTGTGCGCCCATTGTAACCTTTTTGTTTGGCGACTTCCTGAGAAGACAAGCAGTGCGTTTGGAGGTATCAGCAGCTGTGTGCTACGTGCCTCTGATCCAGGCAGCTATTGACTTCCTGAGATTTGAATTAATTACTTGCTTCACAAGAGAAACTGGATTGCAGTGGAACCCCCTAAGAAGTCCACTCATTCTTCGGAAAACTGCCCCATGGACTTGCAGATGGTTTCACTGAGATGTGCTTTCCCATAGAGAACAATTACACAGGGGATTGTGGCGCTGGTATAAACCTGGAGCACATAGTCTCCATTCTGAACATTTCAAAACAGCCATAGGGGAGGTTTGTGACTTAACATAAATTAGACCACCAGGGAATGGGGAGATCTGAAGTGGCGGAAGGGCAATATTACAGATAAATGCACTGTGCTGAGAGCTTCTGCGCCACAGAAGAAGCAAGAAAATTACACTGTGACACCTTGGAATGGAATGGATAATAACCACATTAAAGCTTTTTATTGTTTGATCAACTTCATCATTGCAACGCTCTCTATGAATAAGTGTATCCTGATTCTGTGCTTGATGTGTCAATACTCTCAGTGTGTTTTCAGCCTGAGAAATGAAACAGTGATGAGAGCAATTAATGACGTGAAGAAACAATTACAGTTGATACTTTCGGGCCCTGCGTGTTAGTCTGAAAGGGATTAAGTTGCTGCCGCGTTTGTATTCTGCTTACTTTCAATTGGCTCAAGGCCTTGTGTTTGGTCTTGTTAGTGCCAGTGGCCCCCGTATCCCAGTGAAGAGTACACTTCAGCTGTGATGAAGTATCCAAGAACGCAGAGGTTACCAGTGGCTGCTAATTAACCTCACATTGTGTTCACTAACAAAGAAACAAAGGAACAAAGTGGAATTTCAATGCAGGAGATTATCACAATCACAATGAGCGTAGTGCTGGATCATGCTCTTAATAGGGATTTTCACACTGGCCATGACAACATGAGATTAGATCAAAGACAGATGAAGTTACATTAACAAAACAATGCAGCCTTGTTATGCAATAACAAGCAGCCATCTGGGCCTTCTTTGGGGTAGGAAAAGGCTCCAAGTGCACAGCTACGCCAGAACGATACGTCCTCCTCAGCAACTTCTGCAAGATTGTATTTGATTGTGAGAACTTTATTGCGGCTTTGTTCTGTCAGAGAGGAGGTAGCATCCCTCCTCAAACACATCAAGACAAAGAGGAAATGGGCTGTGTGTTCTTCGCCGGTTATTGTTGCCTCTGTTTCTGTCCCACTGGCTGAATGGCAATTACTGCTGACTTCCTATCCAGCGCGGAGCCCAGGCCCGCTGAGGGTGCCCTGACCCTGCAGTATCCAGAGGGGAGAGACAGGAGCTGTCAAAACTCACACCTCTCCCTGCTCCCGTGGGGAGCGCTCCTCCAGCTGCTGCCCCACGGGGCTCACTGCACACTCCTGCTAATCAGCTCCATCTCATCTCTGGGAGGAACTGGCCTCAAGTGGATGTAGGCTCTCTTCTCACCTCTGCTACCTAGTGCACCTTTGAAGTCCTGTGTAAGTGTTAGTTTATGGCTGGAGAGGGTACATAAGATCCCATGGAAAGGTGATAAATTAGCTTTTCGTCCCACATTTAAAAGGGGAAACAGCAGGCTGCTAAAATCCACAGAATCTGTTACAGTTCTAACACCTAACAGCTAAAGCACTTGAGAACCAAAAACATTGTAGCGTCAAATCTGTTAAGTACCTTCATTAAAGCAGCTTGTTTGTACGAGCACTTAACTGGCTTCCCACACTGAGGTTCTGTACGAACAAGCATTTGGTGCAAAATCTGACTGTGGGACTTCTTTGAATTAATAAATAAATGTAATTATCCAATACCCTGCTAGTGCAACAGATTCATTACACTAGATAAGACAAGCTGGGACAGAGCAGACACTTCTGACTCTCAGAACACACCTTTCCCAGGCATGTCAAATGAAACACTGGGGGATAATAATGGACTTCTCTGAAATTAACATAATGGAATTACACAGCTTCACTATCACCCACTTGGGCACAACAACAACAACAACAAAAAAGTCCAATCCTTATTGATTTTAATTATTTTCTGATCTGGATTTTTGTAGAAGGAGAAGCACACGTGAGTCAAATGTCAGATGTAATGGCTGGAGGTTGAGGTTGACAGGGCTGGAGCCTGAAGTTTGATGAATGGTTTTCTGTTGGTTGTCTCATCTTGTCTCAACCTGCCCAATGCTTGCACACACTCAGGAGCCAATAAGAAGAGATCCATCTCTATGTGCAGAGGCGGCGTAGTGTTTCCTCACATGCTGTAAACTGAAAACGGAAAATATGTTAGTGATTGTCACTGCCCCGTGAATCAAGTCTGACCTACGGTAAAGATATTTCATCTGCTGTTAGTATGTTAGTCAAGTCAAGTCATTTTTATTTACACGGCTGAAAATCACATGCATTTGCCTCAAAGAGCTTTACAATCTGTTCAACATGTGGTACTTTCTGTGCCAAGACACTCTGTTTGGATTGGGACAAATTCCACAAAATTAGTTAAAGTTAAAAATGAAGAAACATCAGGAAGAACAACACAGATTACTTTTTGTGAAATTGCTTTTCTTCCTAAAATTACATTTGAAAAAAATTCAGTGCTTCTTGAACATTAAATTCTTAGGTATAAAACTCTTGTTTTTCTGCTGACAATGTCAGAGTAGGAACCCTCTCATTTGCACCTCACCCCCCTGCCTGTGACAATATGCATCCTCAGCTTGAATAACAATAATCACCCCATTTCCTAGAACCATCAGATCTTCTTTACGACACTTACTTCCATTAGAGAGCTTAAAATTTCAGCTGTCTGCAGCTCAACAAGACAGTGAAAACACAATTTCTTTTTCTTTTTTTTTCCTTTTCTATTTTTTTTTTGGTGAGTTGGGATATGAGGTGAGATGCCTTAAATTTATCACGTGAAACCCCCCCCCCCCCCTCCCAAAACTTTCATCACAGTTTATAAAACAGAATCTATGGCCTGACATAACTTCCACGTAGCCACTGTCTGCTGCGGCTCAGTGGAATTTCGCTGCTGCCACCCGCTGACATAATTTGTTTCACAGTCACCACCCAGCAGCATGAATCAGATGTTGACACTCTAATTTCATGCACACATGGGTGTTTGGCTGAGCCAGCCTTGAATGCTGCTGCATTCCCCTGCCTCTCCCTCCAGCTGCCCACTATACCTGCCCTTTGCCCTCCGACACAGCCATGTAATGTATTTAGTCTGGGAGTCACACATTATGACTGATGATTTAACCATACACTCTTATAATGATGATGTGCACTGTCAGGACAAGAGTGTGACTTTCACTTGTAGAGTGTCGTTCCCACAACTTATCGTTTTTATAAAACAAACAGATGGTAAAATTTTGTAAATGATAAGATTTACTAAGCATAAATTTTATATTATTTGTACATTTGACTGTTATAAACTGACAAATAAAAATAACTGACAAAGTTCAAAAGTACAGTAGTAACTGAGTCATAAGTGTCTGGAAATAAGGATTTTAGCAGCTTCAGTAGCTCCTTTTCCACCCATCAGGAGGGCCCCATGTTGCTCTATTTACCACTAAAATAAATCTGTTTACCGTCGTCCACAGCTTCGTCTGAAAATATTTGTTTTACTTTGTTGTTTTTACAAAAACTACATGTACTTGCAAGAAATGATAAAATATAGCCACTGGCCATGTTTCAAAATGTCAAAGGCTTGTCAAAGATTGACACATTTGCAGAGCGTAATTAATGCAAGTTTTGTCTATCACTGATTATTTCGCGTCTTCTAAAAGTCAGTGCTGACAGCTTGCTGCGGGAGAGATGATGAGCTACCTTGTGTCCATGTCCTCATTCTGTCAGCTCTAAGAACCAGCGTAAACTACTTTCAACACTACTGACCAGCAGGATAACCGTGCACATCCGGTACAGAATACTTCAAAAAAATAAACTGGAAAAGAAAAAAGTGAGGACAATTCGCAATATCTTCTCCTCACAGCAGATCTGAAGTCTTCTCTTATGAGTGAGCATAAATCCACACGATAAACACATAAACAAATAAGTTGCTTGTGTACGGTGGAAGTCAGATAACAGCCAGGGTTTTTATGAAACACTTGCTTGCTCTTGACAAATATCCAAACAATAAACACATGGTAAATAACAGCACCCTGTCCGTATCAGTTCCCTACTCGAGGTTAAGTTGAGTTTATTGCGGAGGCCACTGCCTGCATGCATTAAGCAAATCATAAATTATACATGCTAATTACCTTGGGCCTCCACTTTAATGAATTATTTTAATTAAACTACAACATTGGGGTTTTGCATGTGGTCTATATTTCATCCCCTGCCTGAGATGACCTTCTTCTTTGTCTAACTGGAACATAGTTGAGAGAACAAGGACAATGCAGACTCGGATTACACAACAGAGTTCATATAGATGCAACTGAATGGTGAAAAAAATCATCTGAAATAGTAAGAGCAGATTTTATTTGTACTGTATGTACGGAAGAAAAAAGAGGCAAGAAAAACTTGAATAGGAAGAAAAACTCTGGGACCATGTTTGCAGATGGAAACATTTGTAGTGTCAGAAACAGTTCTTGTTTTATTCGGAGAACATTACGTTTTGCAGACACTTAATTTTGATTATCAGGACTGTCAGGTGTCAGAAATGAGTTTTCCGTGGCTTTCCAGTGTTGTCCTTCTCTCCCACCTGTAACATTATTTTTTAATGCAGGTGGTTTTACTGGCTCTCTGAAGGGTTCCATTCACTTGCTTATTTGTTCAGGAAAAGCTTGAAGGTGTTTATTTATTTGTAATGGAACTGAATGTCAGCCAAACAACGCCCTGTCTTCTTTTCCTGATTGACTTCATACCATTGATGTGCAACATTTCAGCAACTTCTGTAATTTCATTATCTCAGCACCATGGAGTCTGTTTTAAAACATAATTATAAGATGACAGGATGTTGCTTTTTAAATGATGCTGTCTGAATATTGCATTTCTACTTCAGAGTAGCACATCATGCAGCAAATGAAAACTTTTGGTTATTTTTACATTTCACATTAATTTACATAGAATGTTATTCACAAAAGTTCTTTTCATACATTTATCTGTATATTACATAAACCATTTAATTCTAACAGTGCAATACATATCAAATAAGACAAAGTACACTGAAATCCGAATAAACAGAAAAAATGCACAAGTATAATTGTGTATTAAATATTTGTTGTTACAGTTTTGTTTTTGTTTTGTTTTTTTTTTTACTTTTGTGACATGTGTGAGTGGGTATCATTGTGTTAATGTGCTCGGTTTAAAAAAAAAAAAAAAAAAAAAAAGTTTCATGTGTTAATGTGGTTTTAATTTAATTGTCATGGCCAGCCAGAAAAACATAAAATCTGTTTCAAAATTAAAGCTTGTAATCTGGCCTTGCAGTTTCAATACATTTAATCATCCAGAGTCAGAATTAATGTTACACACACAAATGTTCCAAATGGGGAGGAAAAAAAAAAAACTAACACTGTTGTACAAACAGTCCATGGGGGAGGGGTGGATTTAAATTCCAAAAGGGTCTCGCAGCTCGTTTCCTAGTTCCCCAGTCAGCAATGTGTTTTTGAATAATCAGTCTTTTTGTCTTGCTGAAAAAAAGGCTAAATCTACATTGGTGGCCCAGTCTAAGTTTGCCATTCTTTGCACTTTCAATTCAAGTGAATGAGGGAGAATGAAGTGGCCCGAGACCCTTTATTTGATCTACTCGATTGCATAAAGTGACGGAATTCTAATGTATTTGTTTAATACCCCGAAATAGGCTGTTGCTTTCTATAGGGGAGACAAATAAAGCGCGCTGTTTTCTTTAAATTTAAGCCTCTGACAACAAATAAGAAAATGTTAAAATGTATTTTGCGCTTTACTGGAAACACTTCTCCGTTTGTATTTTTTAAACCTGTTGAATAAAGTTCCCCCGAATGGGGGGAAAAAATCAAAACGTCGAAACAGCCAATTGAAAGAAAAAAAAAATCAACAAGATACTTTTTTCATTGTCCTCTGTGACATTTGAAATATGTAGCAATTTTAATTCGGTCACTCTGTGCAGCTTTTCTAAATGTTTATTGTTGGGCTTAATTGTGTTTAGCCTACAGCTTGATGAATGAGCCCAGTTGTCTGCGCTGTGGCCATGGCATCGCAACTCCATGCATCCTAATCGACTGCACGATTCATTTCTCTCCCCACTGCTTCTCTGCGACTCTTACACCCTGAAATCATACAGGTTTAGTTATTATTATTATTATTATTATTATTATTATTATTATTATTATTATTATTATTACTGTTGTTAAATTAAAAATTGAAGAGTGATATCCAATAAAAGTCAATTGAATAATAACAGTGTGATCAGACTAAAAATTGTAATAATAACATAGAATAATAATATGTGACCTTGTCTTAGATTAAATCTTCAGAAACATTTTTGATTGTTTACTTCACTTTTAATGAGAAAATATTTCGATGACCAGTTGTTTTTTTTCCCAATTCATTGCAGACTGTTTGCACACTTTTCGAAAGCACGCATGCTTGCAAAAAATAAACAAACAAACAAAAAACAAAGCAACAACAATAACAACAACAGTGACAACACATTTTTTTTTAGAATGCATGCTTTACCTAAAAAAAAGTACAAATTTACAGCGTCTGATACACATGGTCACCACAGCCTTTTAAATTAAATGCTTCACAGAACATTTTCTGGAAAATAGATATCTAAAACATAAAACTAAAAAGTGCATTTTACAACATTTCAGAATCAGTTATTTGCAATATTCACATCTTGCATTTTTGAGGATGTCTCACAATACTTCTTTTCAATTGTGAAAAGATTTTATAGCTCAGTTTGCTTTCTTCCTTTTTTTTTTTTTTACAAGGATGGTAAGAACAAATCTAAATCCTACTCCTATTTGGTATGCCTTTCTCCATCATTCCAGTATTAAAAGCAAACAAAAACACAGAGCCATTGCCTCGTAATTTCATTGACATTACAGTGGTCACACAGAAACGGTGCAAAGGTTTTGCTGTTCGATAAAACTGAAAAAACAAAACAAAACAAAACAAAAAAACAAATGCCACGGGAATCGCAAGCATTTCAAATCAGAATTAGTGGTTGCCCCAGACAAACTTCCCCTGAATCCCCTCATTGACTCCACTTTCAACACTCACGTTTCACAATAAACTGAAAAATAGAACTATCAAATAATTTATATTTTCAAGAGCAAATACTTCGCTGTGCGATTCTGTGCTGGACTCCTATGACACGATTTTAAAGCGACACATTCAACACACACACAAATAAATCGATATGCAACTGCAACTCGCCTTGATAGTTTCCGACGACAGAAAATATAAACTTTGGGTTTGGTAAAGGGGGCCTGGGAGCCGGCCAGCAGTTCGTTCAGTGGGACAGTTCAGCTGGTCAGTGCACAGCCACAGACTGCAGCGTGGAGGGGCTCGTCAGAGTCTCGCTCGGGGTGGCAGGGCTGCTTTGGCTCGTCGCTGTCTGTGGGGACGTCGGGCTCAGAGACTGTGGAGAGTTTGATAGAAACGCGGGGATGTGCGGAGGTAGCGCCGAGAAACCGGGCATGGAGGTCGGGGTGGGCTTGATTGGCACAGGGATAGCCGGTAAGGACTGTCCCCCGTGACACAGGGACTTGATGGGCACGCCATAGGCACTGTAGTCGCTGCTGGCCATGGAGATTGGCGCCGCCGTGTCAATCACGCTGGTGTTGTACATGTGGGGCCAGGCTGTCGTCAGCTGGTTGTGGAGCGGGTACCCGGCAGACATGGACTGCATGGTGGAGAACGCCAGACTTCCCGGGACCTTGTACTCTCTGGCGATGATGTTCTCGATGGCAAACGGATGTTTAAAAGTTGACGTCTGAGAAACTCCGAGGTTGTAAGTTGACATTTGGGGAAGGTGTGTGCCGGTGGCTGCCAGGGCGCTCAGTCTCAGTTTGGCTTGCTGCTGGAGGTAATGGGCAGCGTCCGACTGCTTACTGGGGGCCAAATGATCAGACGCAGGCAACACTTTGAACCTTTTGCGGCGTCTCAAGAAACTTCCATTCTCAAACATGTCCCCGCAGTTGGGGTGTAGTGCCCAGAAACTGCCCTTACCTGGTTGATCTGGGCGCCGGGGGATTTTGATGAAACAGTCGTTGAAGGATAGGTTGTGTCGCAGAGAGTTCTGCCACCGCTGAGTGTTTTCTCTGTAATACGGGAATCTATCCATGATGAACTTGTAAATTTCACTGAGAGGCAGCATTTTCTCTGGGCAGCTCTGGATCGCCATGGCAGTGAGGGAGATGTAGGAGTAAGGTGGCTTCTGGTCGCTGTACGTGTTTCTCCCCGGACGAGGCATCCTGGTTATTTTTTTTAATGAAAAGCAATAAAAAAAAAAAATAGTAGTCTCCCTTAATTCCTTGGCGAAAGCTTGCCGCTCTTCATGAAAACCGCCACCGAAGAAAGTTTTAAGGCAGGCAAAGCTGGAGCTGCGTTGTGCGTAAAACAGCCAGGTTGGGCGCCTCTGCTGTGTGCAGGCGGGCGGATGGTGCACATTTATGGAGTGACGGCTGCTGTAAGTCTTTCTTGCAAAGTAAGTCAGCTTGTCCCGCTTGCAGAGTTGAATGGACTTCACTTGGCGTCCTTGATAAGACGAGCTAAGTGGATGCCTCCATGGCCTTCCTCTAACCATCTGATAGTTTTATGTAGTGACATGAGCAGAAAAGACCCCTGTAGGGGCGCTCCATTAATGTGCCACCTCTTTGCTATCACATGACAATTGCCATGGGAGGAGGGGGCTGGGAGGAAGGCATAATCTGGTTTCATTTACACCTATTTACATGGACACCTTGGGCCAATGGAAATCATTTCCATCTGAAGACAGAAAAAGGGGTGAAAAGGCTCGGCAACCGGAATTGAACTGCGGTGGCACTCAGTGTGTGAAGGTATGCGCCAACACTTCTTCAGCGGACTTTACAGTTACACTTTAAAAAGTAAATGTGAGTGAGCGTGAAAATAATTCGGCATATTGTGATTTAATAATATCCTGCTGTGTTTATATATATATATATATATATTGAATTTATTTACTGAATTTGATCTAAACATGGATTTATTAAAATATTCTTGTTTGTATTCAGTGTTTTTTTTAGAGGTTTTCCATGAAATCGTATTTTTTTATGATGTGGATTTGAATGATTCTGCAGATTTTACAGGCTAAAACGCTGAGAAAATGCATTTTGATCTTTTCTCTTTCGCTGCTTTGCTTTTCTCTGATTTTGTTTACGAAATGCACACGCCATACAAAAAAAATAAATTGCCCTGAGCAAGTTTGTTGATGAGCCCGACTATTAGTTTTTCTCAGCTAATTTCGCCCAGAGCTGAGCAAAGGAAGTAGACGATATGAAAACATCAACACAATGCAAACAATGCTGTTCAAACTGAAACTTCATGAGGCAATCAGGTCTATTGTGTTTATGTAAAGAAGATTCAAAAGTACTTCAGAAATGCAAATAAACCCTTGAGGATGGTGTGGTGAAAACTGTATAAAATATCCATAAGTCAATTATATGAATGTGAAAACCAAATGGGAAGCCTATTTTGAGCTATTGCTATTCAAGCTTTTGGCCAGGGCCACCTTTCCGCTTGGAGGGTTTGCAATGCCAGGGACCACACACACGCACACGCAGATTTGCTCATAATTTATGCTAATTTCTCCCCATAAATCCACAATGCACCCCATCACCAGTCTGACGGATTACGAAAAGAATCGCATTGCGGGGGGACACCGAGCTATTTTCACCCAGAAACCAGGAGCAGGGGTGAAGAAGAAGCGTCCTCCCTGCTGCACAAGGACTGTTTAACAATCTGCAACCCTGAGTCAATACAAATAAATAAATAAACAAGACTATTAAATAGAAACTATCTAATTATAATGCACAATTTGCCACAATTTAATACTTAATTTTATGTGAGGTTGTGTATTAATCTAAAAAAATAAAAACAGGAAAAAGTCACACTTTTTTCCATAGTGCCTGGCATAAAACTTCCAGTGTGCAGTTTCATTATTTTTTTTTCCTGCAGATTGGCTTTTAACACCTGTCATTTCCCATTAATGTTCAGTTGAAAAGGTTTTGTCCAAAAGGAAGTGGCCCAGTCGACCCATCTCAAACAAAGCGGATAATGACAACACACTGCCAAGTACCAAACATCTTCTGACATCCAGCCTATTCATTCAGTCATTCGCACAAAAAAAGGAAACTTATCATATTATTGGGTCTCACTCAGATTAATATGACCTTGAATAAAGCAGTGATATCGGCCTGTGATTGACAGACTTTGTTACCTGCAAAAAAAAAAAAAAATGCTTGTGAAATGTGAGAAACTCGCACAGTAAATACTGAGACATGCAGCAGATCAGTTGAATGTCACACCGATTATTCGGTTTTATTTATTTATTTATTTAATTTTATTTACACGCGATTCTTAGCTTTACATTTCCCCCCCCCTTGAAATGACTAATCTTTGTTTTACTTTTCCGTGTTTGCGCCGCTGCAGGCTCGCTGTGGTGCCACTCTGCAAGTTAACCTGCAACACCCGCGTTAACCAGCCGAGAATCAGCGGTGGAGGAGCAGTGAGAGTTTTTCTCCTTTCTCTCCTCTCTCTCTCTCTCTCTCTCACACACACATACACATACAGACGGTTGTGGCTTTTTGAGCTTCAGGGTTATGGGATATTGGTAGGCCTTTTGTCCCTGCCGAATGCACACACTGAAAATACCACCATGACTCTGAATCTGAATAGGGTTTTTAGCTGCTCCCAAACTCCGGAGTTCAAGCAGCAGTAGATCAAGTCTGCACTATGTTTGGTCATTTGTAGAAACCCGAACAAAGGTTGGGATAAGCCAAATTGCATTGCACTTGTGAACCGTGCCTCAGTCTGAAGTATCCTTTATAGCAGGAGGGGACCAAGAACAATTTTGTGTGAGCTTTAAAAAAAAAAAAAAAAAAAAAAAAAAAAAAGAGGAGCGAAAACAAAGGGCACTTTCTGAAACATCTTAAAGTAGAGTAGTGAGGCGTGACATTCCCAGGGTGACGAGACACAAAAGCTGAGGTCATGGGGATGAAAAAGAGAATCAAACAGCCACTTTCACACGTCTGCCCTCCTCTGCTGCACCCCCGAACACAATAGGAAACAAATGTTGTTAAAAGAGGATCGATGCCATTCATCCTAAAGCAGCGAATGATAGCCAAACAATATTGTCACACTGAATCGAGTTGAGATATGCTGCCACCCAGACCTGCGGAGAGGAGGGGGGGGGGGGGGGGGGGGGCGGGGATACTGCTATTCAGGGAACGATTAAGAGAAATTTAAAGCTGAGGGAGATGCTTATTACACATGAAACCGTTTATTCAAGGGATGAGCTCTTGTGTTTGGAAAAAAAAAGATTAATTAACAAAAAATAATGATCAGGGTCACAGCTTTTATTTAAACTTTGTTGTAGACTTTTTAAAATTAATATTTTAGAAGCTAACAAAAGTGTAGGTTTGATGTCTGTGGTGATCTCAAATTCTCTGTTACTTAAGAAAAAAAAAATTATTTATTTTTATTTTACCTTCCCAGGTTCCACAGAGCACCGAGGCTTCTGACTGCAGGCGATGCACTAATCAAGCTATAAATAGACAAATCGTGTACTAGAGGTGTACAAATTCGCATTCTTTAAAGACAAACATTTATAATCCCGGTGAATTATGAGTGTAAATTAGCGCAATTTTCTCACTGAGATGTTTCAATTGTCTTCACGCCGATTATCATTAGCAGGCCCGTATAGGTTTAAAGGGATTTGTCATCCGCCTGGCCTCGGTGTTAAACACACGCTCGGTGTGAGGGAAAGCAGGTTCAGTTTGCTGTCTGCTGCACACGGAGACTCTCCAACCCAACCAATAGGCCTGTGCTTCTAATTAAGTCCTTGGTGATTTCAGCCCCCAGAGATGTTTTACGGTGCAATTAAGGACGCGCTGATGATAAGGTATGAATATTCAGCAGAATGACAATTAATTAGCAGACAGAGGGCTCTCACTAGAATCTCCTCAATGGCAAATTTAGCTTATATGACGGGATATTCACACTACTTCAAGGCCATCTTCACTCGCTGCCCACCCCCGAATGGATTTTTTTTTTTTTTTTTTTTTTTTGGGATCAGAAATAAAGATTAGTGTCTCTGGTGTTCGCCATTATTATTATTGGTGATCTCAACAACAACTTGAATGTATTTGTTGTTTATTTTATCAAGCAGCGGGATTAGAGTCCTCCTGGCAGCCCACTCCATTAGTTGTTTCTGGGTGACATCAGAAGGGAGTACCTGGAAGAAGACCTCAGGGCATTTACAACATATGCTCGGATTATGCTTAATGGTCTAATTACATAAATTAGGCATTCATTATACGGCACATCATCTGTAACTGATATCTCAATTGAACAGAGGCGGGAACATCTAATTTGATTTGTCTGTGAATGGCTTCATCCAATTAAACACTGAAAGACATGAAAGGGGGAAGAAATATTGACAATAAATATATATAAATAGAATAGAAATGAATAAATAAAAATGTAAATACAAATATATAAATATAAATATATATAATCTTTTGGGGGAATATTTTTCCCCCTCAGTAGTTTCATTCTGTGGCCATCAGATGGGGACAGGTTGTGGAGTCTGAACCAGGAGTTTCCTTGGTTATCTATTTATCTATATATAACTGATAGAAAAATGAGTCAGTTATGATTTTATAGGAGAATTTTGGATAAGCTGAAAAACATCAGCACATCTATCCATCTATCTCTACTGTATTACTATTATATGTATAAATTGTGTCTGCAGGCACATGAAAGTGAGTGCATGTAAAGTGTGTGTGTGTGTGTGTGTGTGTGTATACGCGGGGTGTCCCAGTTCATTGACTCCATATGGTGAGAAACAGCAGGACTGATGAGTGTACTACCTGAGGTCCGTGTTTGTGCTGTCGACTGTAACCAAAACAGAGGCCCCTGACCCCCCCTGCATAATTCATTACAGACAAGACAGTGCCGCTCATACTCTCATTTCATCATTTAGCTTTTGGTGACTGATGACTCCATAACAACAAATCATTCTATTAAACTACATGTGATACTTAGCCAGCTGACAGATATAAAAGGGAAGGTGCAAAGAGCAGGAAGACAAGTAGCTGCAAAGATAGTGAGACAGGAAAATGGAAATGGGCAAAGGATGAGAGGAGGAGAGAACAGAATAACATCATGACAGAGTCCATTTCAATATTGAGAGAAAAATGCAGAAGGCCTCATTGCTATACTGTGCATTGCTCTATAATGAACTAGTTTCTTATGAACAATAATCATGGAAATTCTCAGTTACTGTATATATTGTTGAAAATGAGAGAATAATGCAATATTAAGCAATGTGAGGTCATAATATATTAACAACAAACTCAACATAAGAGTGAACTTTCACTGTGAAGAAGAAAGATAAAAGCTATTGTGCAAAAAAAGAAGTATGAATTAACATAGTTCAGTCACATTACAAAGAATTACCTTTCACAGAGGATAAAAATGAGGTGGAAGGCTTTGAGATGAATAACCGCAAAGATGTGCAGCTGCACAATGAGGAAAAGATCACAGGATGAAGAAATATTAATGGAAGAATAGCAAGTTTAGGAAGGGTGGGGTTTCTCTCAGTTGAACTGTGTTGTGTCATTAAAGACTGATGTACAACACACCCAGATGACAGGCGACATATTAACTGAAGAGTACTAAGTAGATCAATATATCGGGTCACTTTAAGTGACACTACAACCTCTTGAGGTCAAAGTTGTAAGTTTAACCTATAACCCTTAACCTTTCTGTTTGCGTTTACTTTTCTGTTACCGCTTTATTGATGGAAAAATGGTAGAAAACAGTTACTCTCCTTTAAGCTTTGACTGTTTGCCCCAAATTAATTATACTACAAGTTTGCAAGGTATGGAATAATGAAGAATAAAAAGCTTTGAACTCTGGGATCAATTCTGAGAAGGTTGACATGTCCTCGGCAGCACCACCAACAAGTCTCTCCTTTGGGGGTTCGTGCATGAGACATCTAACTGAGGCAAATCCCATTTTATTGTGAGCTTGTGTGGTTGGAAGGCACGGTCCTTTGTGTGGCATGTTCATGTTCATCCAGACCTTGGCAGTGATCAGAACACACTTAACCAACTGGGACCAAATGAGGGGCATTTTGTTCTGTCTTTCATCTTATTCATCGGGGAAATGCTTGGTCTCAAAGGACGGCTAGCAGAGCCAAAGACCAGAACAACACAATACACAATAACAATACAGGAGTGTTTACAACACACATAAACAAAAACATACGGCTGATGCTGGGGACACCCACAGGGAAGGTAACGAGAGTGAAAAGGTATCAAGGAAATTTTTGTTTAAAAAGTTTGCAAACAATAGTGGACACCTGAGCAAAAGAGAGACAAATAAGAACACCCAAATTTGGCTTTGCTTTTTCTGAGCTACAGCTCAATGATGGCCTTTATGTGAGAGACAATGGCCCTCTCCTTTGTTTTAACATCATTTACTATTTGTATTTTACAAGATGGGACTGCAGCCACCAAGGCGGTGCCCAGTCCTTTGCTCACTGGTGACTAACACAATGACCAATCACCAAGTGCCACTTCTATTGATATATTTTAATTGGTGTGTGATATATGCTGCTGTAAGACCCAAATTTGCATTGCTAAGCATAAACGAGCCTCACAGTAAATCACAGAGAGCTTTAAAGAGAAACGCAAACAAGCAGTGTTGCATGGTACGCTTTGCACTGCTCCTTTATGGGTGACCGGCACAATGTGCCTCCTGCTGAAAGGTAATATGCATGACACATTTCCAGGCACTAATTCATTTGTTTAGTAATAGGGGAGCTAACCTGTGCTGAAAACACGGGTGCAGTGAGGAAAACATAAAGGTCCTGCTAATCCACGGCTAATCAAAAGGGCACAGGAAACAACCCCCGCAGAAAGATTTTGTCATATTAATTAAGGCGAGGCTTGAATATTTGTGCGTCTATAAAAGCATGCTCATAAGGCAGGGCACAGTGCCGACTCGGCATCATTATTCCAGCAGACTGCTGTGACACTGACAGTGTGAGGATGCAACCCCGAGCTAGCAGCCAAGGACCTTGGAAAGCATGGCTAATGTCTAGAGAAAAATATGTATTTATGTGTCTGAAATCCTGTTGATTAAGGGTTCTTGAAGCAGCATTGTAGCTGCTATATGTGAAGATTTATTTTTGAAGGATAGTAGCAATAGAACTGATGAACTGTGATGTTGATTACTAGACACTTAAGGGTCTACACTCGAAAATAATGTTGTTGACTCTGACCTGTTCAGGAGCAAGTGCTTCAGATGTGACAAAGCATTTGAATTATAGATGGGGAATACACACAGACTGCATGCACACAAAGGAATGCAATTACATTTCTATCAAACAAATTTAATCTTGAGTTGAGGTATTACGATGCACTGATGGAAGAGCACAGGAAGAATCCTATGAAATGTCAAGTACCGCTGCACATCAGGAAAAAATCTTTATCGGTCACAGCTACTGTAGGCACAGACAGAGTATTAACAGCCTTATCAGCTGGGGAAATGCTCAGTTCCCCTGCCTAAACCAAAGCTATTACAATCCCAAATAATTAACTTTCAGCAGAATGGCCAGTTGTCGTGACAACTAGGATGAGAAGATCAGCATGTAGAAAAATCTTGATCAAAAATGTCTGTTTCATAATAAGGAGAAAAAAACCGGATGCTTTGTTGAGTTCTGTGTCTCGCTACACCTGTGAAAACTTGTATCCTGACTCGCCACAGACTCTTTAGTTGTTTGGAATAATACACATTAAGTCAGTTTATAAAACAAACCTAATAAATAAATAAATGAATGTGCCAAGACATTTGAAAAACAGACTGGTTTCGACCAAATGTAGAGAAGATACCTGAGCCCAACCTTTTTGTATGTTTATTTATAGGTTTGTCCCAGTTGGGAAGTGGGACAACAGGTGGGAGATAATGGGTGTCAGTCAGAAAATTCTTCCCCAAAATTCACAAACCAACCAACAGAAAACTTAAAATAAAAAAATAAAAAGTAAAAAAACAACGCTGAAGGTTAACAGCCATGAATGGGAAGTAGAGAGTGTCTCTTTTAAAGTTAGTATTTCTTTGATTGAATCAAAGTGCTGAAAGTCAGCACCATTTCTGAACTGCCCGCAAATTAGCACTGTTATTTAATCATTACTCTGTTTATGTCCTCATCTCACCGACAGACTTCAACAGGCGTTAAACCAACTCAGGTAATATGGCCTAATAAATCGGGACCAATAAAAAGCATTTAATCGTGAGTGTCAACATGATTAATTGTGCACTAAAATCCATGTGAGACCTCCTAGTCATGGGGCCAGTGAAAAGGCATTTTGCATTTCAGCAGAACTGGCACCAGGACAAGCAGTGAGTCCTATCCATGGGATGGTATGAATATCAAATTAATAATTAGTCATGTAATTTCTCCTCAGGAATTGCTGTGCCTCAAACTGGTTGGTGAATTTAATTATTAGCAGCCTTTTTGTTTCCATGTCCCTCTCATTACTGTCAGGATTGATGTAACGTAAACTTCATTAAAAATTAAAGCAAGAGTCTTAATTATGAGGCTACACTGACTGAAGTTAGAATTAGCCAACTCAGTGATGTGCAAATGAGAGCATTATTTAAGAAACATGCTGGAAGTAGTTATGCTAATTTCAAGAGTTCACAGTAGCAGACCTTTTCACTTGCAGTTGCATATTCATTAAACACACTATGCAAATTTAATGTAGCAGTCTTAGTAATGCCTTGTTAATTTATTCAGATTTATTGAGTACGACTTGTAAAAAGTACCAATTTAATTACCCTATCTCCTTGGAAGGTAAGGGATATGGCCAAGGTTTTAAACTGTGTAAATCAGGATTAGTGTGGTTTGATGGAGAAATAGGGAATGAAAGGACGCTGCTGTTAATAGCCATGCTTGAAAGACATATTGATTTACTTAAGACATGATCCAAGTAAAATTCTCTAACGTGCACTCAGCCAGCCAAAAAAAAGTAAAGATGAACAGCCCATGTGCTGTTACAGCTGAGGATGAGTTCACCATGCGTATCTTGCGTATGTCATATAATGTAGCATCAGCTCCCTGTCTGGTGAGCTTGTTGTTTTTCTGTGGAATACGAAATGAAATTAGAAAGTTCCCGCCCATACTTTTTCAGAGAGGAACCTGTACAATGCACCTACAGTGCTGTACAACATCACAAAGTCTCAGATACAGTGAGAGTGAAGAGAGAGTGAATGTGCCTTATTTTATTTGTTTATCATATGTTTTGTACGTGAAATCTGCAAAGTATCTAAAGCAATGGAATAAATGTAGTGACATAGAAAGTTCCCTCTTAAAACGCAGTGGATCAGAAAAATACTCACATGAAGTACAAGTACCTCAAAACTGTGCTTAAGTACAGTACTTCAGTAACTGTACACAGTTACTTTTTAACATTGGGCCAAAGACATGTATTTAAACGCCTTTCATTCATTAGGTTTATAGAAACATTTACAATTTATTCACAAGTCTGCAACCAACAGCTGCTGCTCTCACATTTCCATGAGACAGTGACATAGTACAGTATTTTCAGAGGCTGAAACATTGTCCTGTTTTACCACACAAGTTGTACAAGCGCATATCTAGAGAGTTACTTTTTAGGTGTACAAGTACAAAAAGCCAAAAACATCACACTCGCAGCTTTTGAGCAAAAATTCTTTTACACACTTGCATCACTTCCCTTAATGGTTGCATCTACAGTAATTAAAGAGATCTTCTGGTATTTTCCAACCTGGATTTTAGTGTCATAGTTTTAGTGTATAAGCACAAACCTTACAACTGCTCTTTCAACAACAACAACAAAATAACCTCCTGTCTATTTGTCCAGGATTTTATTTGAAGTCATGATGCACGCCTAATACATCATGGGGTAAATAACTTCTTATTTTCTTCATTAAGACATCCAAATGATTGTGTTCTACAGTGGAGTTAAGACTTGGTGTGTTTAAAAGTCATCTGTGATTTGTATGTTCTTGGTCTTGTTGGAGCAGAACGCTTGTTACTGCTATTTATACAATGACTGGGAGTGAATACATTGGCCAAAATATTGAGAGTAAAATACAGTCTTGTAAAATAAAAATGCATTTTTCTTCAGTGTGTCACAGGTTAAAGGCATCAGGTACCAGAACTTCTACTAGAAATCAGTCCACAAGAGTTGAAATAGAAGTAAGAGCAGCAGCAACTGTCACAACTGAAACATTCAGCCAGCCAGCAATAGAGGACTGGCAAAACAAGACACAACCCACAGTTTTACTGAGTCTGCACTCCGACAGGAAATGTTAGCATATCATTGGTGTACTGATCAATTTTATTTACAGCAGAAAAAAACAAACAAACTAGTGAACCACGCTGCTGCCTCATCTTACTCTGTGTAATTGAGGAGCACATAAAACTTCCCACAGAGATCAGTGCCACCAAGACAAGAATGTATCATTTCAAATAAATTTGTGGACATCTTCCACTATGGAGCCCTGCAACTCCACATTATATTACCAGCCAAAGATGCGATCAGGCTCTTGTTTTGCAAGTCTCAGTGCTCACATCCCACACTGTTATTATGGCTGTGAAATCTACTGTTAATGTATTAAACACAGTAACATTACTGTGTATGATTTTTACAGTAAAATGTTGTAAAGTTTACAATAAAACCTTATCCACATTACTAAATTACAGCAGTCTATAGTACTGTAAATAGTAAACTACTGTATTTTTTAAATCTTACAGTCTGTGTGTGGTATAATATCTCACAATGAAAACATTATATTATATATATTTTTTTTACTTTTGATCAAAAATGTTTTTGTACTTTTTATCATATTTTTGACCTTTTATATTACCTTATATATTATATAATAATATTTACACATTTATGACTTTTTATCTCATAATTATGACTTTTAACTCATAATGACGTGCTATGGGATTTTTTTTATTTTATCAACCTTAGTTTTATTTCTTTTTCTTGCCCTGACGGGAATGGGTTTCATAAAATTATCCAATGAGGTTCGAGAGAGTTCAACGGTCACGCTTCGAACGGACCAGTCACGTCGTCGCAAACAGGACAAACCGCGAACGCAGCACTCGCTATTTTGACTCGTTAGTGACAGGAAAGCTCCGTGAATAATCAGTATTACTCAAATTTCGGTTCCTTACACACGGCTTTGTCTTGTGCTTGTGTTAATTGTTGTTGCGTTTGTGTGTATTTTCGTCGTCTATGTTGATTTCATTCATTTTTTGCCAGAGAGGAATTCAGCGAAAACGTATCCGTGAGAGCTCTTAGAGACACGCCTCCACAGCCATTAACGTTAGAGGTAACGTTAGCTAGCTTATGTAGTGATATGTAGCACGAACTGACCAGAAGGTATTTGTCTTTTTTTTTTTTTTTTTAACTAACTCAAGCATTAGCCAAGACAGAGACTCGTTTAAAGCTTGCTCCTGGAGAGTTTTGCCGTTTTTTATTGTGCTGTTTCGCTGTGCCAGGAGAAGATTTTTTTTCCACCCTTGGTCTCTGCGGGATTTTCCATCCTGGAATCGCGGATCCTCCACCAAATACTTGTCGGGACTTCCAGAAAATCGGTAAGTAACGTTACCATAACAAGGAGTAAAAGAATAATTTTACACTCTGTGCCTCCCTTGTCAGACTGTGGTGAACCACAGGTATCCAGCTAGGAGTATTAACCAGTTAGCTTGCCATCAAAATGAATTACTCATGCAAGCATTGTAATTTCACGACAGCTTCAATTCCTGTATTTGTTCGTCATTTGAGGATACACAGAAATCTAGCTAATTTTAGTAGCAGAATGCTTTGCCACTTTTGTGACACATGGCGCAGTTCAAAGCTGCATTGACCGCTAAACCAGGACTTGAAAGGCAAATTGATGGAGTTGATTTGTCTTGCACTGTTGAAGGCTGTAGCTTTGTGTCAGCAAATTTTTCAACCTTACGTGAACGTCTTCATTGGCATATTAGAGATGGCAAAGAAAAGTGTCCCCTATACTAACTGTTCAAAGTACTTTCGTGTCCGTTCATCCTTTGTCTCACACTTGAACCGGAAGCACAAAAAGACCTCTTGTCCTCCATGTAGTAGCCAAACTTCTACCAGTGCTAACGTCACTAGTGCCTGCGTGAATACGTCAACAGACCGTGAACTAGGTCACACTTTTGAGACAATCTTTGACGATAATGATAACGCAAGCGATGAAGTGGACACAGATTACTTTATGAACAATCTGGCCATGTTTTATCTCCGAATGCAGGCTAAAATGCTGTTACCAACCAGTACAATTCAGACCTTAATAGAGGAAATACAAGAGGTGCACAACACTGGTTTGACTCATCTTTTGAAACACCCTCTGTCACTTTCAAAGGCACTCTGTACAAAAGAGGCATGACTGTTGTAGTGGACCAAAATGACACAGGGTATCTATTTGGGAAAAGTCTGTTGATACTGATAAATGAGTCAAACGTGCATTTTGTTGTCCGTCTTTATGTTCATAAGAGAAAAGCAAAGTGTTTCATTTACAGTGAATTCCATTTGTGTGCGCTGCCTTGAAAAAATGTTGTGTCTACATTCCCAAAAAACAGAGTCAAGGAAAAAAGTGGTGCTCCAGGTGAAAAGACCAGCACATGAGGTGATTCTTTCACTGTGTTTGACCTCTGGAGTGTGACCCTTTCCCCTGACTCTGTTTTGGGGAAAAATAGACATATCACTTTGTGTACTGTGTGTAGAAGCTGTCATAGAGGTTAAGCAATAAAAACAAAGAGACTGTAAGCACTCTAAATGTGAATTACAACAGTTGGAGCATTGAAAACTATAGAATAATTCCACTTGATATAGAGAATACTTTCAAATAAGTTGTTTGGACAATGTGGCGAGACTGGAGGTTTGTTTACAACCTGCCTTGTCATCTCAGCTAGTGATGCTTTATTGTGTCCTGATCTCAGCACTTGGAGTGGTGAGTAATATTGGAATGATGGACAAAGCTAAGAAAAAAACACTGAGGTTGTAGTTTTCCTTTAAATTCCACTCTCTGCATTTATAGTTAAAGTACTCCTAATTTGCAATCTATAACTGTTGTGTCAGAGCATGTAAAATGCTGGTTCAATGAAAGGTGACTATTACATATAACACAGCAATAAACATTTGCATCTAAGAGCATGTTTACTGCATTGGACCAAATCCAAATATGAAGAATTACTGCACAAAGAGAGGGATGTTAATTAATATGCACTTTTAATTCAATATATAAACCCCCGAAGAAGAAAATAAACATGTCTGCACCCATCTGGGCACAGAGTGTTTATCATAATAAACCTCACAGCCACATATTCCTGTGGAGCAGATTTTGTATCTGTTTCTGTATTTCAACAACAAACTAACAACAAAACAATGTCTTCTCAGGTGACTTCAAAAATAAGAGAAACAGAGAAGAAAGTCTAGTACGATGTGCATCCAAATAATCTTGTTAGTTTCAAGTGGCGCGGTCAGTTGTCAGTGACTAGCTGTTAGTCCTCGGGGACAGAGTTGAAAGACTGAACCGGAGAAAAACATCCTTGGGGCGCACTAGGAAGAAGCCCAATCATTGTGGTGGTAAAAACAACCTGCAGATGAACACTGAGGGCCACACAGCTCTGACCGTGGCAGAGCAGAGCTCGCTGACTACAAACACCACTCCAGGAGATAATTACAGTGGCTGGGTGTCTATTGCTCGTGTCTGTTCATCACTCCCTGTTGTCCCACTGGAGTCCCTTGGGGCATGTGTGTGTATGTCTATGTGTGCGTGTGTGTGTAATGGGGGACCCTACACGCCGACAGGCCAATCCTGAAATCACCTCTTACTGCTTTGCTGAACAAAAATTAAACGTTCATGTGTTTGACGCAGCCATCCAAACAAAAATAAAATAGACATGAAACCCAATAAAACACACTCTGCACAATTAAGCTGCTCAGGGTTATATTTATTTTGAACTCAAGGAAACTTGTTTTTTTTTTCCTTTTATTAGAATTTCCATAAATAAAAAAGGCACTCAAAGAAGCAAATGTAAGTGCCTCAAAAGATTGCACACAGTATAAACTACTGATGTGTGTAGGCGTTAGAGCTGTACCACAAACACCTCTGAGTTGATTACATAAATATTGCATTACTCAATTATTTATGTGTTATTAATTAAAAAACATTTTACTTGAAAAGGAAAATATTTGTAAGTAGAATCAGAGGACTTTTGTTTAATATATTGAAGCATGCTTTAGCAGCATAAACACAGATATTATCATACTGGATGCTTGGGGTTAAAAATGACTCCAAATAAAGTTTTGAAATCCAATAAAACGAAATAAATGTTGTTGCCTTTCCGATACAGGACTTTACATGCATACATTGCATTTACATGTATATCTGAACTAAAATAATTTAACTGTTTAAACTTTTGTTACTATGTCGTCTATACCAAATAGATGTAGCATTATCGACTGAAATTATATAACATCTAAACTCATAACTAAAGCAGAGCTGATAATACACAGTCACACATTACCTCTGTATACTTTGGTTGTAGGAGATGGGGTTGTGAGTTTTCTGGTACAATGGCTGTAAACATTGATATTTATACTTCCGCTGCGGCTGTCTGTTTTTCCACATTACTCTGACACTCACAGTGCTGATGTCAAAATTAAAATGCTGATTGTATTCATCCCTATTGAACCTCCAACTAGGAGATGACTTAATATACATCCTCTCTCATCTTGAGGGCAATCATTTCCATTTTTCTCTCTAAGAGTGACAGATGTGAACCATCCCATTGACCATAATTAATCTGTGTTTAAAATGAACAGGCCACATAGTAGTGGCGGCATAGCCCAGGGTCTGAGGGCCCGTGTCACTGTGCTATCTGTCTGGCCCCATGCATCTCAGTGTAATTATCCCATTGCCATGAATAATGGGACAAGGGGGATCCGAGTGATGCTTTGATAGAGATGAGATTAGTTTAATCAAGTTCATTGCTTGGGCTAGGCCACCGAATCTCATCATCCTTCCTCTCAAATCACCAGACCCCCACCCCACCCGCCAAAGCTCCCTTTACGCCTGCCACATTAGCCAGAAAAATTTATGACATCGTTAGTTTTAAGTGCTACCTCTGTTAGGACAATGCATACTTAAAGCAGAACCCTATGTGACAAAAGGTTTCATATTAAACTGGGTAAAAGCAGGAGTCCTGATATCATATGGTCTGAAGGCACTTTTACAACACAGAAAAAAAATTGTGTACGTATCACAATAATTATACTATATTGTATTATAGTTGTGCTGGGAGCCTACCTATAGCAGTAAAAAGCTTCAATAAAATTATGTTTACTTTCAAGTTAGACATATGGCACATCTCAGGTATGTTATACAATCCAGTTATAACCTTGTTCATATAAGTGAAGAATTTAGCATCACATTTAGATTCAATAAAAACTGTTGGTTTTCAATAGTTTAGGCACCTCTCATTAGAAAGTCAAACATGGGATCTATCATTGTAATGGGTTGCACCCCTGAGGCAGATATTCATGTAAAACAGAAAGAACATCGCAGGGCACCCTGTGTATTTACAGACAACAAATCATGTTTGTCAAAACTTACAAACCCAGCGTGAGACAAAGGCAGTGGACTCCTATAGTGATCTTAACCAGGAGAAATCCATAAACACGTTCCCTGCAGCGCACCATCACTCTCTACAGCCAGTCTGACGTCCGAGGACGGGGCTTAAACTGTCCACAGAGGACAACAACTTTGCAAACAAAGCCCCAAGTCCAGCCTCTCAGAAGTCCCGACTTTGACTTTCTCCTAGCTTCGTGTCAACACACTGCACTGTGGCCCCCCTCCACAAAAATTACCACTATTACAGCACAATTTGGGAGTCATTTATCAAATAAGACATAGGATTAATTAAGCCTGAGGACTGAATTAGCCTCCCTCTTCACTCATCAAGGTGTACCCTTGGCCTGGGGTTGGAGATGAGGGGGTAGGGGCTCCACGCTGGCGGTGAGGGGGGGTGGGGGCAGAGATTTCATATCACTAGCTTGTGTTTAGTACAGCAAACAGTCATTCTGGGACAAAAAAGAAAAAAGAAAACCCTTTTATCCCCAATTTACATATGATGTATGACAATTTAAAAAACTCCAATGGGGAATGCTACCACAAAGCAGTTCATTACATATTAGCTTTATGACAATATATTTACCAGACTGAAAGGTCTTGTAGGAAAAAAGTTGGCCTTTTAAAGGAGTGAATAACAAAACTTATGTCCCTGCAGGTACTTTTATGTACTAGAACACAAACATCCTTCTGTTTCACATGTATATGGGCTGTTGAGGGTAATGAGTATCATACTTGAAACATCACAATGACGTTCAGCCTTTTTATGTTGTTATTTAGTTGAATAATCTCACTTCCCACTCGAGGACAATGGCGATGGGAGCACACCAGACTGATGAGACTCTTGTCTTTGTATTAAAATATGATGCAGACATGTTTTATTAGTAATGATGGCCTGTAATAAGTAAAGATTCCCTCCCCTATGTACAGAGATATGACACACATACGTTCATACCATGCACTGAGTTCATTAGTCCATAGCATCCTGTCCCTCACTGGAGAGGGTCATGCTTTTGATGAATGGACTGTGTAGCATGTAGCTTCAGGCTAAGATTCAGCACCTCAAGAGGCAGAGAGGACCCAACTCTGGTTAGAGCGAAGAAAGAGAGGAAAGAAAGGAGGAAATGAGGAAAAGAGAGAGAGAGAGCGACAGAGAAAGATGAATTTGGATTACCCAGGAGTTCTGTCTCCCCCGAGTCCTGCATCCGAGAGACATTAGGAATCTAATGTGCTATTATTCTCCATCACCCCCCTAAGCCTAAAACATCTGTCCTTGGGGTGTCTCCGGTAATAGACAAGGGCTTTCGGACCCTTCGCTAAGACAAGATAGCAGCTTCTACAAGGGCCCTTGACGTCCTGCCAACTTAATCTGCAAGTACTTCCACAAAATTGACATTGCCGAGAGAGTAAAGCAATCAGCAGACACTGTGTTACAGAGCATTTATATTTCAGTGGTGCTTCCAGAGACAGTGAAACCTGACCTTTAGGAGGCCCAGCAAAGAATTACATGTCTTGTCAGTGTTTTTTCTAACTTTGAAAAGATTTTTTTGCCATTTAAGTTTTCTCAAGGTTAGTCGTAGGTGGGTAAATGCTTCCAGTATTTCTTTTTATTTATTATAGCTGGTGGGTAATATACAACTGTTTTTTCCTCACAGTTGCTATATAATGGCTTTTATCAAAAACTAAACTACATAAACATAAACATAAACAAACATAAAAAGACTAAACTAACAATTCATTTATCCCATAAAAAGCACTGTCTGTGTGGCCAAAGCCTGATATACAAATGCTAAAGTGTGTCCTTATTACGATGAGTGCGGGGACTATAGTTTATTCTGAGTCAGTGCCACACACACCATTATGGTGCCATTAATAACTCACCTGCACAACAAATCTGCAGCTGAAAATACACACCACGACAAATACACTATTTACTTCTATTTGAGTAACATTTGATAAAAGCTACAGTGCCCAGCTACAGTGCCCAGCTGTTTCAGTAAATCATTTCAGTAAAGCTGCTTTCAACATTGAGACATACAAACATATTGTTGCTTTTGGTCTTTAAACATACACATAAAAAAAATCAGAGGTGATTAGATGATAATTAGGAGCAGAGACAAGCCATTTCCCAGCAAAACTTAAAGAGAAAAATGCTGTTTTCACTGCCACATGATCCAATTTATTAATCCTCTGATGATTTTCCTACACATTTAAATAGAGTCTGTGAAATGTTTAAACAGCGGTGAGATGATGCAGACATTATGGCCCAGAGTTAATTTCTTTCTCATCTAAAACTCATCACTACCTGTGCAATTTTGGGAAATTGCTTATACGTTTTTTTTTCTTTGTATTGTCGCAGCATCAGAGAGTAATTGTCTTCATATGGCCACAAATGCAATATTCATGATACTCATTTTTAACATGAAAGATCTCTTAATGGAGGCATAGTATTTGATGTTGTATTTCTACTAATTGAATTAAATCTAGTCAAAGAGCAGAAATATTTGTCTTAAAGGCTTTCAGAGCCCCAAGCCCTGATTATAAATGCATCCCGTTAAATGAAAAGAATATATCTTGATTCATTAACTATTGATAAGAGGGAGAAAAAAATACTATGGGTACTCATTAATTTAAGAGAAATAATGTCTCATCGTTACGCAGGATGGCATAACAACTACTTTGCTATGAGAAATACCAAATCCCAACAGATCCGTCACACAGGATAGTGGAAACCATGCAACCTGTTTAAATAGGAAGTTTCTTTGTTAAAGAGATGGTGTGGGCTGAACAGATGGCCAAACCTGTGCCTTTCACTGCTGTTTCTGTTGAGCAATTAAAAGTTTCTGGCTGTTTTTCTCCCTTCCCCCTAAAGTACAGATTGCAAACATGACAAGAGGTCAAATATCTGCAAGGGAAAAAGGAGTGGAACAACTGTTCCACCGAGCTGCTCTGGCCTCAGCTGGTGTGCAAGCGGACGAGTATTCACCTGAACGAGGACTGGTAATCACCCCACACCGAAGTGAATAATTAGTGTAATAATTACCAGGCTTAAAATGAATCTGCGAGCTGCCCTCTCTCACAGTGCCATCAAGAATAACAGGTGTTGAAAGTGCCTTGAAGGGACAGAGATTAAAGATTATTTCGTTATCCCTGGTCTCCTTCAGGCACAACTGTCTTGTGTTTTATCCTGTCATCCACAGTGAGGGTCATGTGGGGGCTCATTTTCCTCTGGCTTGGCAGTTTTGGGAGCTAGGCATTTGACAGAGAGTGAATGTTGTTTAATCTGTGAGTGTGAGCCGTCCTTGAGCTTCCTGGACACTCCATGTCCACATAACCTCCAGCTACATGGAGTTAGGTTGTACTAATGGTTATTATTAGCAGCCACAGTGGCTTTTCCTCAGAATAAAACAAATTGACACTGAAATAACATCATGGGTGTATTTTAATATAATGCAAACTAAATTGTGACAGAAATGGAAGGATTACAATCCCAGTGATAAATTACACAATTCTGCTTTTTTATATTGATGTCAACATGGTGAGATTCATGTTGAGTATTCACCCTTTCCAACAACATATTAGCCCATATTTTCTTCAGTGATAATCTAACATTTCTCATTAAAAGAGTGGGCACTACTTATCTGATTTCCTTGGCAGCCTAGTGGCTGTATGTACTCTCTGTTTTGACTTAAGCGATGAAGCAAGTGAGCCTAGGGGTGTTTGTTCTTGTAAGAATTACTTAAAGACTTGTCAAGATGCCACAACTCGTGCTTGGGTTCCCAGGCTCTTTCAGTGTTTGTTATTCAGACTTCCTGTGTGTTTTTGAAATTGCTACAGCAGGTGTAACAGATCTTAGACACAGCGAATTAAATATTTGTTTCCAATGCCTAACACGGGGTATTTTGTGTTTTAATTACAGTGGAACTGAAATAGTCCCAATAGTATTACAGGGCTATAAATGGTCATTTTATTTCCAGCATCACTATAATAAGGTGGCCAGGAATCACAGTGTTTCAGCCGCACACAAAAGACAGCTTTGTGTGGGATTCCTCAGTGTTTCCATTCAGCAATGACTAGAATATGTGAATGTCTATGCAAAATCAAGACAAATGTGAGGTAGAAACAGACGTTGGTTGATTTTAGTATCAGTATGACATTCTGCACTTTATCTTTTATCGTGCACTGTTGTCTTATAATGTTGCATCATTAGTTTCCCTGACAATGATTTAGCATTCAGCCATCTACCCCATTGACCTGTGCTGTGTTTAAATGTAACCTTCTTTTAGCCCTAGCCATCATTTGTCACTTCTGAGCTGTCAAATACACACAAATTGGCCACAACCTGCCATGGCCAGTGACAGCGAGACACAGAGGGGCTGCAAAACAGAAGCGGGGCAATCAGCTGCATCTATTACATTTACATGGTCTGGGAAGGTTAGCAAGTTGTTCCTGAAAGATTACCACCTCTAATTTCTTTGGGGAGGATGGGACCTTGGTTCTGCTGCCAAGCCTGCTTTTCAGGTCAGGGCCCCCTGAATGTTAACTAAGACCCAGGAGCAGGTCAGCAGGCAGGCCAAGGGACCAGAGGAGAGCCTGCGCCCTGCTCTTACACTGGCGGCCAGCAAGTCGTGCAGAAAGTTGCCATCCATCTTTGGCACAATGCTAATGATCCATTCTGGGAGAGGTCTGTGGTTAGGAAAGCTATCCAGGTAGTTCTCCACTGGTGCCTCCCCGCTGCTAAGTGCAACACCACTTCTGAAATCTCTGCCAGCAAAAAAAAAGACAGGCTCACTTACCAGAAGATTCTCTAGTATTTCTTCAGTAAGAGACAGAACTGTTTGATGTTCTCACAACTGCTTATCAAGCCTCTGGTTGTCTTCTTTAAGCTATGCTGCAAGAACATTTCATGTGGTGCCACAAAGGGCGCCTTCTGCTTTCAGTTTTGTAACTTTTACTTTGATCTACATTATTAAACAGTTTCAAGTCCGTCTCAAACTATGATGAGCATCGCAGTATGTTTCTGCAACTCTTGTAGCCCTAGATCATGTTTTGAATGCAACTCAGTGTTACTGTGGTGAATGTGGCATAAAATACACAAGTAGCGTATGACCAACACAGTTGTCTCAAATATTACCACACTTGTGTCTGAAATCAAACTGTCACACACAAGCAAACAATAACAGAAATTTGTATGAAATTCCAAAACACAAATACAAAATATTTAAACAATATATCTCTCTTTATAGCTCTATTTACTGCCAGCAGGAAACTAAAAATCAATAAATAATAAATTCATTAGAAAAAGGAAATTTTAAACTGACATTTCTCACATAGTATACATAGTATACAGACCTGCCATAATGTAAGTCTATATTTACATAATACACATCATAATAAGCACGAATGTTTATATATTACACAGCACAAGTCATATTGCCCAACTATAATGCATGCTCATGTTGTATTGCATGCTTACACCTTGTAGTAACTGCAGATATGTCATTTGTCAGTACTGTCAGGTCCCACAGCACTTTCTCACATTAAATCCACCCCAGAGTATATTTTAGATCATATCCTTTAGGTTTGATGAGAAAAACACAATATTATTTGTTCTGACCATATGTCACAGGCAAAGAAGACAATGCACTGTCCTATTCTTCAGTAATGGGCCCATGTCATTTTATCTAATTTGCTTTATAATGAAATAGCCAATTAAAAATAACTGCATTACTTTGTTAATAAAGCAGAGGACTGACTCAAGGGAACATTTCATTGGCAGTTAATTATGCAGTCTGGTTATTCTCAGATGTTCTCAGCAAATGTACAGTGAGACTATAAAGCTGTTATTGTGCTCTGGATCCATTTCATATTTGCATAACAGAAAGAGCACCATGTGTTTTGTTGCTGCCGCCACATGCAAAGCTTCAGCGTGTTTGGAAAATTCTGGTGATATTTGTATCTGTAGAGGTGCATTAGTAGCACGTCACACCTCACTGGATTCAGTTCCTGTGACATAAGGTAGTAATCCCTAATGTTTGATTTTCAAAATGATATTAGTTATGTATATTTATGTTGTTGATGTGCTGTAATCCGCAAGTACACATACACAACAAGCTGAGCTGTTTCAAATATCTAAATAGTCTGTATAAATAGATAAGTTAATAAATTTATTAAATTAAATAAACTAGTTTCAATTGACCTAAATCTAAATTTCTACTGCCTATGAACTCAAGTGAATTCTTTAATGTTTTTTTGCCCACCTTCATGGAGCTGTGCTGTAACGCTCTCTGTGTTCATGCCTTTCTGAGGTAAATGATGCTTGAACAGCAGGGAGATCACTCACTGTTAACCATATGGTTTTGTGCAAAAGGTCACCCATGTTTCTAAGGGTTAATATCAAACGCCCAAACACAGACAACGGGGACCCATGCATATTAATGATGGTCATTATTCCCTTGTGCAAAGAAGACCAGGTAAATGACAAATCTCTATATCTTTCTTGAGACAACTGTGAATGTGCTGTGTTCACAGTAGTGACAGACAATTAGTGAGTAAGTACTTTCAGTCTATTCTAATTAACTCACTAAGAGTCGAACTAATATGCCGAAGTCATTCTTATCTAATGGTAATATTAAGAATGGTTTTTTTTTTTTAATCAGACAATCATGTCACATTAGACCAAGACAAAGTGAACTGACTCATAAAGTTTAAATATCTAAGCTTCACAAAGAGTTACATTAATAAGTGATTTTTCCTCTTAGGTATGATTTTCTCACTTTCCTTTGTCGACATTTCTCTTTACATTGACAGTGAGCGGGATCAGTCTCCCCTCAGCCATAATAAGAAATATTGGCTTTTAACAGTCACATTAAGCTCAAGGCCATATCAACATTGTGCAGAAGCCTAAAGGGATTTATACAGAGTGTAGTTTCCCCACAAATCTGCAATAAGCACCAAAACAACTATCACTTTATGTGAGAATTAGCAAATAGTTATCATTTCTATGACATGAAAAGGTCCATGCCAACATGCACTGGAATAATAAAATATTGAAACGCCTATGAAACATAAATGTGAATTCTTGCTACATCTGTCTCTTGCTAATTGAGTTGCTACCAAGAATGTTAGTACTCTGGAGAATAATTTGTCAGTGCAAAACATCGAATGGACCAATTTATTGGTTGCTGCAGGCTGTAGAGTTCCAACAGTCTTTGATCAACCTTTTTAGGTCAGTATCTCTCGAAATACAGAGAGGAGAATTACACAGCAGAGAAAATATTTCATCTTTTTAAAAGACAAGGAAAAGTATTTTTGTAGTTACACTGTTTGGCTGTAATGGTGAATAAATTCTTTAGAGGGCTTGAAGCCAGAGTGGGAAAATAGCAGCTTCTGTGCACAATATTTATTGTTTTGTGTGGATGGTAACTTAAACATTTATCATAAAAAAGTGACAGAAAGAGTAATTATAAGTTTTGCTTTTTCTCATCACTCACTGGTTCCAAGATGCATGCACTGACAGTTACTGGGAGGCTTTTCTGACACTAAATTAAAAGGGTGCTTCAAAGAGTTTTGTGTTATCTGAGTGGCTGATCGGTCTTTGATTTTGAAAGCTTCTTGGCCCTTTGACAATGGATGCACTAAAGGTTGTTTGATAGCTCAGTCAGATGTCAAAATTCTGTTTTGCTGAAATAATATGATAACTCTTTACTGAGTTCAAGATAATGTGCTGATCGCTGAGTGTCCTCGGTGAACCTCTGAACCACTGTACACATCAAACATGTATTCAGTTAGACAATATTTGACATTAACTGTAAACATAACTAAAATTTTAACAATACAACCTAAATGACCTAAATATAGTCATTATGATGCAAACAGAATATTTTCATTTTTTTATAGGAAATGACAATAAAGGTTATGCATATCATAAAATATTATACAAACTCTAATGAGAAATAAAATACTTGTTTCAGTTGATGAGTTCATTTAATCTGCAATACTGAGAAATCACATAATAACATATCCCCAGATTTGCGGTCAGTTCTCAGAGCTGTTAATTAATTTATCAGTGACTATTACCTACAGTGTCTGGCAGAGGTAAACTTCACTTCTGAAAACAAAAATCTTTGCGGGCAGTTAAAACAAAGATGGTTAAAAAAAAAACAAACCTATTTTTCAGCTTTTTTTGTATGATCTGAAACTCAATACAATCCTGTTTTATTTATCTTTTTTTGTAAATGAATTCACTGCTCCCACTGACCACCCAAGTACCTGAGATGTTTAACAACATTTGCTCTGGATGTGCATAAAGCCTGTGTTTACTATTTGTAAAGACTCTGCTTTACCACCAGGCACCCTGGGTCTTGTTACCATGGAATCAGTCAACAAACCCTATAGTGAGTTTTTAAGCCATTTTCCCTGTGTAGCCTCATTGTGGCATTTTACAGTAACAGGTGACAGCTGGTTACTCAAACTACACTGGAATTGCTAACACAGTTCTTATACACATAATGGCATGGTGTGTTTTCTAAACATACAACATGTTTTATATGTTATGTTTTGTTATGTTATGTGATGTTATGTGATGTTATGTGATGTAATGTGATGTAATGTAATAACTTATGGGTACAGCTGGCTTTTCTCTTATTAGGCATATTTAGTTACAAAAAAAGACCAGCAGTCTATGCTGATCACTACCTCATCCCATTCATTATAGCTATGAATAGTCCCTTGGTCACATGGCTGGAAACTGCAATTATGCTGGCGGTAAAAGGAAAAATTGAGTGGTACATTTAAAAATGCTGAATTGCTTAAATTAATTTTGAAATAGTAGACTCATCTAGTGGAGGCCTATCCTCCCGTGTCCCTTCAGAAATGCTGCCTCAACACCAGGCCATTGCTTTGTTGGTCTGTGCCCACATGAATCTAAATGTAGAGCTCTCTCTTTCTTTTTCCCTCCTTTTTTTCCAGTGGTATTCAAAAAATGTAAAGAGATAGCTGCAGTTAAAAAACAGTCTAATTCATGGGGAAATCGTTTTAAATGAATTACCAGCTAAGAACAGACACAATAAACATGTTTGCTTGGAATGTATCCACACTCCATAATAGTGAGGTCATACAATCCAATTCATACTCAAAACATTTCAACAAGGCCCTCTAGATAAGATATCAGGTTGTATAGTGCGCTACATCATTAGCTCACACGTGTACAGCGTCTCAGAGGACCTTTAATTTGAGTAGGAAAAGTCTGTTCCTTCACCGTGAGGTTAAAGAGTGGGTGACAAGTGAAGAAAATCACAGCGGAATGCGTTAATTAGGTAGACCTAAAAGCATATTTATCAAAGGCTAAGCCATATGGGAATTATCTCAGAAATGATCTAATAAAGACAGGACAGGTTAATAGAATAAAAGGCCTTGAATAGAATGTGTGCTTATACATAAAATATCAACTTGATCTCACATGTAATCATTAGGATGTAACGATTAAATGTTATGGCAAGCAGATCCTGAAATGACCCTCATATGTTTCCACAGTGACGATTGGCTTCCTGTGTTCACTCCGATTAAAATGTCAAAGCCTCTGACTTAATTCATCTCGGCATTTGTAAGATTCCACATGAAATGGCCCAATATTTGCTCAGAGTGAAAAGACTGATTACATGAACTTGACTAAGCTGATTTCAAAAATAAATATTTCATGAATTCCCTTAATCAGGAAACAGCGCGCTGGTCCATAGAGGAAATAAACAGCCTACTGATTCTGTCTGAATCATCTAAATGGTGTCAATCACAAGTGAATATGGAGGGCTCCCGTCCCGGCTAGTGATGACTGATGGCCCTTCAGCGGTGACTGAGACAGATGGAGCTGATTGAGAGAGCTTATCTTTATGGTGGAGCCATGGAATTGTTAACAGGATGTGATGGCTTGCATCCGCGGAGTTGAGCTGGGAAATAAAGCTGTTGGGCTCGGACCGCCTTGCCATCATTCACAGAGGTAATGATCTCTGTCTGGCTCAGAAGTAAGTAATAGTCTGCCCACGGGTTGGTAAGGGCATGACACAGCGTCACTGACAAAGTTGAACTTGGACAGATGAGCACAGGTCAGTACACTGCTATATTTAAAAAAAAACATTTAATAGGCAATTTAATAAAGATTAGAATATATTGTACCTAAGGTTCATGAAGTTTAAAGTTAGAAGTGAGTAGCACTTGATTTCTAGCCATGGACATTTTTAGATTTTTCCTTATGATCCAGGTATGATGTAGAGTAGCTATAGAGCTAAATGACAGCAAAACTAAAATACTGGAGTTAAAAACTCCAATATTTCATTACACCATACCCTTTTTTTTGTGAACACAAAGACAAGTGTTCAGTGTGACCACATGTTGTAAAAGATGGTGGAGATGATTTTCTTCTTGAGATCAAAATGGTGGCAAGAGTATGTTGAGAGGAAGCAGTCAAAGATCTAGCTCCACTCAATTATCTTTAGCAGGATAATTAATCAATTCAGTATGCACATCCAAGTCTCAGAGGCGTCTTTGAGATAATTGTTCTCATTGACTTGAATAATTATTTGTTTGCTGATTTAATTATTTTCGCGTTTGGAAAACAAATGAACGTGTGCTGGTACATACTCCAGATTTTTTTTTTTCTTTTGATGTTGGTAGGTGAAGTTCACAAAATGCATTGTAAATGTGAGTATCAGACTGAAACTAGGATGTTATGATAAATCCTATCAAAGAATGTCTCGTGAGAAATTAACTGCAACCATATTCACAATTTATGTCATTATGTGTTTTGTTTTGTTTTTTTTTTTTTTTTCAGGATCCTAACCTCAACTTGATGAAGGTCAGTAAAACGTTTCTGCCTCGTGGCATCAGTACAAACTACACCCAACCAAAGGCTAATATTTCTCAGCTATGAGGTCAGCCCTGGGTCACAGACACAGTGTCTTTATACAACAACTGGCATGTTGAAAACAATCGTCTGAGTTCTCAGTTCACACCATTACGAGAGTGAATGAGACCTTATGGCTGCTGGAGCAAATAGCACAAATTATGAGGGCCATTTAATGACACTCACTACTATTTATCATGCTGTTTTAAATGTTTTGCTCATTTGTTTCCATTAAATATTTCATCTTCCCTTAAATATTCATTTAACTTCCTCTTTAAATTTTTTACCAGTCTCTTTGCAGTTGCTATCTTCTTGCCTCCCTTTTAGGCTTTGCAATCATAAATAATTATTCATCTACACCCAGAAAGAGATTGCATAAAACATGCACATGAATCCTTTTTGTCTTTTCTCATTAGTGATATACTTCGAGTAGCCTAAATACTTCCCGCTACCCCACTTATGGAAATTGGTTGGAGAACCTTCTTAATGATTCTGCAAGTAGGTTATGCCTCCATCTCTGATCGTAACGTTCATCCCTCCTTTCATGATGAAAGGAGGGGTCTGCAACAGAGATCTGGAGTTCCTGTATATCTTTTAAAAGGAAGAATTGGATGCATCCTGACAGACAATGCCACTTTAGATTTTATTGTTAAAACCAACTGCTAGGCTGCACTGGACTTGACAGAACAATAGCTTCTTGGTTGCACTTGATTGTGTTTTAAGGATATTAGGTAAGAGTGATGATGAGCGTGTATGTAGCACAAACTTTAGAATATTTCACTAACAGGCTAGTTTGCATTAGCTCTTGCTTGACCATGCCTTATTCTAGTGCTATTTTGCTAAACATCTCCTTATCACCATTTTTATCATATTTTGCATTTTCACTGCATCACCAAACATCCCTAGGAATAAACTTAAAAATAAAATAAAATAAAATAAAATAAAATAAGGACAAATTTCAAATCAAAAGTCATGATTACATTTCCCCTTTTATGTTTAGCTTTTATTTAAAATGTAGGGTATAAATACCCTACATTTTAAAACAATTTTCAAGAAATATTTGGAAGAAATGCTATCCCTGTTACACGTGTTAATGCTACAGCCTGGCTCAATAGATTTATCTTGGCTAAACAAGCAACATTTGTCTTAATTTGTCAGATAATTGCAACATGACTCATTAGCAAACAGCACCATGGTGGAAGGTGGAAGGGAAGCATAAACTCTCAATTTGACTGGATTATCCTTTTGTGATGAGGCCTAATGATCCAACAGAGTAAATAGCAATGTGTTAATTAGAAATCACACTGAATGATCCGCTGCACACACACGAGGTATTAACCAAGCAGAATCATTATATTAGATCTATAGCTGTCTTTTCTTTTTCACCATGAGGTCTGATAGTAAAATGGCAATTATGACTATCCTCAAATGAGAAATTATAGTGCATTTGTTGCAGTTGATTCACTTCAGTTAGGAAGTGAGTGTTGTTGAAAGCTTGTGAAACTAAATAGACTAATATGCCATCTTCTCAACAGAAATATTTATTGATAAGGGCTCGCTTGAGGGATAACTGCAACTATACACACTTAAGAATATCACTATTAAAACAAGTGTAATGAAATATGATTGTTTCTCAATTACATGGAAGATACAACAGTGTCTCATTGCTAAATTCAGGCAAATAAGGTTTCCAACTGAAAAGTTCAAAGCTGGTTCTTGTAATTATAATCACAATTGCAAAAATTTCTCCTTGTTACATCTCACACTGTTTGCTTTTCACAAGGGTTTGAGATGTGGCAGATTTTCTTTTACCAATTAAGAGCCTCAGACTTCAGTATTTAAGTGAGCATATGCCTCCACCTAGTGGCAAAGATTAGACACAGACAGTAAGGCTATGACCTTTTGAAGTGAATAGTGTAACCTTTTCAAAATCGGACTCAAATCCCACAGGTGGAAACAATTATAATTAAGAACACATTATATTACAGGTAATCAAACAAATAAAAATCTAATATTTGTTGTGGTCTTAAACACTATCAACATATCTGTGCAATGTTTAACAGAGGAAATAAGTCCACACACTTATGAAACTGTTACAGGTTTATAACTCCAGCCCAACTGTAGGAATACACTGAGAGTGTGACAGTCCTACTGCAAACCAGTTGTGGGTGAAGCACTTCTTTTTTTTTAACTTAAGTGGCAAAAAATTGATTGGACCCTATAAAATATTTTATATTATTGGATTATTATTATGCATTCATTGAATGAAAGCAGCATGTTAATGTTGTTACAATTCAAGGTATACGGTTGGGTTGTTTAACTAACAGAAATGCATTTTATGTTACAACTGATCACAGGTTTTGTAATCTGTAATCTTTAACTTCTGTTAAATGTAGCTGAGTAAAATGTACAATAAGTCTCTGAAATAAAAGTTAACAATTCAAATAAGCAGTCTACCTAAAAAGTGTACTTGTGTACATTAGTAGTTGAGTAAATGTACTTACGTACTCTCCACTGCTATAACAGATTTACTACCACAACTTACAGTAAGTACTACTCATACTATGGATATTCCTCATTATTATATGGAATCAAACTTATACTTTTTATTTTTACAGATTAAAACTGGAAATTTAATTTTTAGAACCCACTGCTGCCCTAAGCACCCAGAGGTAAATCGATGTTTTGATATACAAGCCTGGTGCAGACATGAGGCAGATTCGGTATTGTCAAACTTTTTTAAAATGGTAATTTCCACTATCAGCAGAGGGCAGTGAAACCTCGCAGAAGCAGTGACACCTCGACAGTTCACGGAAGGACCAAGACCGGCAGGGATGCCAGGTTTGCTAATTTTGAGCAATCAAAAAATATTAAACTCATATATTGTCCATTAACCTATGCCAAAGCTTCTAACTGCAGTTATGTGACATATTTTAAAATACAGCTGGGAAGGAATGCACTTTATGAACTCTTTTTTTTTTTTAAACCGTTTTCACTTGTGAGACACTGAAAATACGTGATATCTTTGGAATATACTTTCTACAAAGCAAGATGAGGTAGCTTCCCACTTAAAAAGCGAAACAAAACTTACAGCTATTATTCAGATGGAGAAAACAATGCATCACAATAACAATATACAGTAATTTTGTGTAGTTTCTGTTTGGTTTACGCTTGAGAGTAGAAAGTTTTGATACGAAGCTGGAGGAGTCACAACTGGCAACTCCATAGAAGGCTGACTACAGTTAGCTAGCGTCGTTAGCAAACAACAGTTTTCTACCGTTAAATTGCTGATATTATTAGACCCGGCTAGTTAAATCAGCGGATACAGACTTTGTACTGTACACGGATCCATGGAACGGTTGTCCTAATGTTTTGTCGTAGTTGACAACTGTCTTGTCTTGATTTTATGTATTACAACCGGCGTTAAGTGGACAACACTAGCTTTTCTTTTGCTGTGGCTAAATTCGCTAACTTTAGCTCACAAGCTAGCGTGATTAACGTGTGTTACGTTCGCAGGAGACCACTCTGACTTGGAGGAAGGAAGGAAGGAAACTGATAAGTAGGATCATTGCGCACCGCTGCTTATGCAAAGCTAGCCCACTTTTTGGACTCCAGAGTTCACATCGTGACGCATTTAGAAAAGGTGACTATCTGTGCACCCTGTGTGACATTTAACACTATTTGGTTAATAAGATATGCTGTTAGTTGGCGTAGCTAGCTGTCAACAACAACAGTTCCCCCGGCTAGCTGTACAGCGGGAAAGAGCTAGCACGCTAGCCACAAACTTCTAAAGAAGTTGTGTAAGTCAGATTTAGGTATCTGACTGGTTTAGGTAACAAGCAGAGGGGTGTTTCAAACGTTTCATCTACGGACTCTTTCACTCTGATCCGCTCTAGCAACAGGACAAACCTATGGCATCGGATGTGATTGAGAGTGAAGCGGGACTAAAGGGTGTAAGTGATATGAATTTGAACAATAGCAGCCCAGATTTTGTCACACCCAGGAGGACTCATGAGGAGCAGAGAAACAGACAGACTTCTAGTCCCTCATCTTCCGGAGTGTCGGGAGAAGGCGATGAGGAAGAATTAGAGGAATTACAAAACAGCACAGCTTCTACGGTTGAAAATGGCGAAGAGGCGCTTCAAGAGAGCCTAACCAAAACAAGAGGTACGCCACAGGGAAGGACAACTCCAGACAATGAGCAGAAACAGCCGGGAGCAAGAAGCTCGACCCCAGTCAGTCTTCCCCAGCCACGCTCACCATCTGGACCCACTGGAAGGTCAGTGTTTGAACATTTTAAAGTTTGGCCTACGTGTTGGTAACTTAAAGCTATGAACTGGTTTCTGCTTTCATTTCTTCATTGCAAGAAGAGTTCTTCCAGATTCTAGCACCTGACCCAAATGACTGCCTGTGTTCAAGTGTCTCTTCAGTTTTTTCCAATGCACTGCATTTGAAATTTATTTGACAAGCCAGTGATCCTCCAGCGTTATGGCCAATACCAGTGCTAATTTCTATTATTTGGGGTACTGTACCAGAAGAGGAAGACATATCCTTTTAAAACTATTTGGCATTCCCCGGTTGTAGACTGGCCAGAAAAGCATGTAAAGTAGCATGCTAGACTGAGGTTGGTATGACATTTATTTCCTGAACATTACAGAGGGGGTGTACACAATAACAGGAATCCCTGTGCAATCTGATGTTATTTTGTCCAGCTGCGAACAAACTAATAGGCTCAAATGCAATGCAGTACAACAGCAGGGCAGGCAAGGACATATAAAATGACTACCGAGTTAAATCAGCACTTCTCTGGCACAAAAAAAGGAAAGAAAGAAACTAAGCTTTAGAAATGTTGCATGTTGTAGGGTTAGTTAGAGCAGTATCACATACATGGGCATACAGGGCATCACTTTTTTTTCCCTTTGAAAGCCATATTAAGCCATATCAAGAAGATAACTTTATTATTGTTAGTAAACGAGCTGAACTTTCCTTAAGGTGCAAGGTTAGAATATAAATAAGTAAATGAAAAGGGTAACAGCTGGACAGAAGTACAAGCTGACAAATTTGATTTAATAAATGAAGATGACATGTCAATATGGTATCATCTCCTGGAAAGGCTGTCTTTGTTGGTCTGTGTTTGAAAGGATACGGTGGTAGTATGAATTGTGCCTCTACCTTATTGACAGAAGGCCACTCTCTATCAGACAAAAACAAATTTTTATATTATAGAGATTTTTGTGAGTATATTTGAGAACATAAGAAGAGTTTTCTGGGGGAGACAAGAAAGTAGATAAGAAGAGAATTATTTTGCAAAGGTGTTAACAACAAATAATATTTATATATTTCTGTTAAGATTGATAAAATCATCATCATGAAAAATTGCTTCTCATTAAACATGGACATCTCGTTGCAGAGATTTACTATTATTCTGGCTATCTGACTATTATTCTTTAAAGAAATTAGCATGATTAGCATTTGTGTAATATATGAACTGTTTTCATGGATTTAATTTATTTTTCACTTTTCCATTTGAGTCTCTGATGTGACAGATTCCACTTACGTGCAGCCAGCTCCCCACTACACTTTGATTTTAAGGCTTTGTTTTCAGGAAATCACATTCCTGTGGCCCTCGAACCTCTCTCAGTTGGATTTGAAATGTGATGTTGGGATTAGGGCTCTACATAAGCAAACAGCTAAACTGATACGTTATGAAATGTTGAGTACCAAATGCCCAGAATGTTTTTGTGTCTGGGAGCACAAATACAGTCATGCATGTGATTAATGCATCAAAAGGAGCTCTGTACAGCAAAGATACAGATACCATGATCAGCATTAGTAAGTAGCCTCATGGTTTATAAACTAAGCCCTTAACACAAGCTTGTAAGCTTTTCAAGAAGCCAGTGATCTGATTATGTGGCCAGCTGCAAGCCTCCAGAGGAGACACTCGATCAACATGCATGACAACAAATCATGTAATGTTTAGCACTGCAACACAAAGCATCTGTCCAGTGCTTGGTGCAACCAAGGTGTCATGGTTCCGATTCTACTTAGTATTTGAAGTTTACAATTTAGCCAAAGACATTTTCTCCCAAAATGTGGTTATATGTTCAGAAGTGCACTCCAGACAGAATTTCGTCAGAACTATACGTTTGACAAGATGTAAAGTTGTGAAGCTAAAACAACCCAGGTGAAATAAAAAAATGTGTTTAAATGTTGTAAAAAGCACTTGATTGCAAAAATAACATGGAAGATGGTCATTGGTATTATCTTGTGCATTGTGACTAAAGTCTTTCGTAATGTAAACTGATGCAAATTGATTCTGCATGTAACTGAAAAAGTTGTCACTGAACTACATGAAACACGGTCTCTTACCAACAACTTACAAAAATCTGTTGAATCACATTAAAAGATAGAATCTGTTTACAATGATTTGTTAATAATTAGTTAAGCTAAAATAAAAAAACATAAGTTTAAATTTTGATCTACAAATATAAGGTCCATTGAGAGACAAAATGTGACAGTAGAGGCTGCTGTTCGCCTACCAGAGGACATGAACAGAGCATATAATTATACACTGAGACAGTTTTAAGCGTGAAATGTCCTTCTTTTATTTTAGAAATGTAAACCTTCTCTGCCATAAAATCAAAAATCTCATTTGGATCTTTGTCATGTTTTGTGTATTGTTTATGTTATCGTATTGATAACATAAAGACCCCTACCCTTGTTTTCAGAGGTTATCATGTGCTTTTGTAGTCCAGTGTGTCCATCATCTTTTAATATTCCATCACTGTTCGTGTCCATATCCAGTAACTTTGCAAAGGTTTTTGTAGTTGAGATATTAACTCAAGAACAAAAATTGCCTTTGACTCTTGGTAGTTCAATAGAACTTCAATGTCTCCCCCATAATCCTTTGAGGATTGTACAAGTCACAAGCAAGTGTTGACAGATAACCAATTGTATGTGTTTGGATTTTGTTTGTCATGGATAATCTTTGCCCGTCCTGCTCTTGATCTTAGTACATTAGTAGTACAAGAGAACCTTTTAGTAATTAGAGATCATTAAACATAAAAGATGGCATAACGTTTTTGTATTTTCTTTCCCAGCCTCGAGCGCCAAGAGTCAGTTGCCACAACAGAGGCCCGTCTAAGAATGGAAGGAGTTGAACTGAAGGAAGAGTGGCAGGATGAGGACTTTCCACGGTATTGTGTCAATCACTCATAATGTTGTAATTGATCATGGTTTGTAGCTTTGTATCACATGTTTGTATTTTGAAAGTCACATGAGCTACAGACCTACTGAAAAGATGATCATCTCCTGTTTGATTATTAGGCCCCTACCAGAGGAGGAGGAGCTTGAAGATGAGCTTTTTGCTGGGACATCTGAAGAGAGAGAGCCTGGTAATTAAAAACAGAATAGCATATGGTACATTACTTCAGTGGCATGTGACAGTTTTAAAGGACATGTTCAGATTTTTTCAAGTCTATCTTCAAACTCACGTGCCCCACATGCAAGTTGAGAGAGGTACTGTTTGTGCAAAAATGCATTCAAAAGTTCAGCCGAAACTAATATTAGGCCTCAGCCGTCTGAATTAGCCAGATCAAAAGAGTATCTTTCAACCTTGTCTTTTAGGTCAGAATGGGCTTAGACAGTGTTTTCTTTGCTTAGCTGCAGTGCAGGGAGAGTGACACAAAGAGGGGATTTCATAGTAAAAGACCACCAGTGGAAGATAGCACTTGATTTTTGAAGCCTCACAAGCACTTCAGATTTTTTCCCAGTCTCTTAAATTAGAGATGGGCAAGGAAAACTGCATGAGTATTGTATTAAGATGGAAAAAAAATCTGAACCTGTATAACAAACAGTATAACTACTAATATTTTGATATCTACCCTAGGCTATGTAATGGACCATAGCAAGAAAGTAAAGAAGAAGCTTGCAGCTCCAGACATCAGTCTGACACTTGACCGCAGTGAAGGTTCTCTTCTTTCTGATGAGCTGGATGAAAGTACAGAGCTGGACCTCGACGACATTGACACACCCTCAGACAACAGCAATGAGTTTGAATGGGAAGGTAAGGACTATATATCATGCAGTTGCCGTTTCACTATGTTAAATTACCTTTAAAACCTAGTTGTTCTTGCTTGCTTTAGAATTTTCACTTAAAGTTCAAACAGTAAAGTTTAGAAGGTGGGAGGTGCAAAGGTACTGTCAAATTTCCCAAAGGTGAAGTCTGTAGAGGTTTAGTTTATCTATGAAAAGATGGGTTTTTTCGTTGGCTTGTAACACAAAAGCAGGTGTGTTATCAAACCAGTCTTCTGTGTCGTGGTTCTTGGAGCCACTGGCATTTTCCTCCCTTGATTTTAAAGGTTTCGAAAGGCAGCTGTCTGCCTAAAGTATAGTTAAAATATGCTTTGTTGTTTTTGTGTTTCCACACTGCTGCCTTCCTCTTTTTCACTTGGAAGAATTGTTTCCGTTCTCTGCCTGGAAACAGGCTGCAGGCCAGCAACAGGTTTCTCTCTTCCTTGTGGTAAGGTCTCCTGGACAGCGCCTGTTATTATTTATTTTTTTTGGTTTCCTGCCAGCCATGAGTCAATCAACCCCTATTGTCCAGATTATTTTCTGTCTTTAGTTGTTCAAAAAAAATCATGGGGTGTTTCATGTTTCATAACTTTTCATTTTCAGTCTGTGTTTTTGTGCATGTTATTTTCATGCATGTGAATTTTCCTGAGTTTGAAAAAAGCAATCAATCAATCGCAACTTGTCGGCTAAGAAGTGGTTCAATGAGCACTGTAATGGTGCAGTTATCAGATAGGAGCCATTTTAACATTGCTTTGCTGTTTGATTATTAGTCATTCAGTGTGTCACATTTTACAAGATATCACAAGAAAGTGCACAATAGATTAATACTTTATAGTATAATAAAGATGTGCATTTAACAAATTCGGCCTTTAATTTGAAACACATTACATTTATCATTTTGCCACTGGAAGCTCACATTATCTGATTTTTAAATGATTCATTTGGTAGACGATTGAAAAAAGGATAAGCATGTTACCGGGCATTTTCAGTATAAATCAATATATGTTGATGGCACAGTTCACACAAGAAGAAACACAGATCGGATGTGTTTGATTCTTTATATTTACAAATGGGTCACTCAGAAAGATCTGACGTATTGGTGATCAGAAAGAAAACGTATTGGTGTGATTTGGTTGCATTATTTCCATATTTTCAATTCTGCTCGTTGCATGCTTTATATACATGATCATTTGAACACTTTGCTACACGCCTTCATGATGTGCAGAATGGGTCGTTGCGCGGATCATTCAGCTATACATCCAACTAAAGATGCACAGAATTCCTCAGGTATCTCAGCAGTGGTGCATCTCTGTGAATGGAAGCCTTTTACTGTCACATTTATTTACATTTGTTATATGGTGACATGTCAGACTTGCAGCACAATATAACTGCAAGATGTCTCCAATGAAATTTAAAATTATTCACTAGACAAATGTTGACCTTAAGATAATAAATACCAAAAAATTAAATGTAATGTTAATGTGCGTTGATTAAATGCATGTGATTAAAACGGTAAATGATGAGTAAAATGACTTATCTGAAAATTATATCATTCATTTGATCAAAATAGATATAATTGGATAAAACCAGACAACCTTCAGATCTAGCTGCTACAGTATCCAAGCCGTGGCTTTAAAATGCCTGTTCTCCTTTAGACGATCTCCCTAAGCCAAAAACCACAGAACTACTACAGAAAGGTGTGGAGTCAGTCCAGGAGTACTCAGCCTTGGAGGAAAGGGAGGAGGGTAGACGCTGGCGGGTGTTTCGTATCGGAGACCAGGAACACAGAGTGGACATGAAGGCCATTGAACCTTACAAGAAGGTTATCAGCCATGGAGGTCAGTGGCATTACATTGTGATGTTGGCACAGTCGCATAAAAAAACTGTAATTTTAAGTTGTGTGTATGTTTTACATTTGTGTTTCATATGAATTGTTAAGTCTGTGTTGATTGAAAATGTGAATTAAAAAAAGTTCTGATAATGAAAACAGTGTTTTGGTACTGGAACATCAATTTTTGATATTTGATTTTTCACTGCAGGTTACTATGGAGACGGCTTGAATGCCATAATTGTGTTTGCTGTGTGCTTTATGCCTGAGAGCAATCAACCAAATTACAGATACATCATGGACAATTTATTCAAGTGAGTGTTTATTTGAGTTCCTTCGGTCTTGTGAGCGAACATTTCAGAGCCATCACTAATGGGATTTTCCTGTTGCAGGTATGTCATTGGCACACTGGAGCTTTTGGTTGCTGAGAACTATATGATTGTGTATTTGAACGGGGCGACCTCTCGGAAAAAGATGCCGACTGTCGGCTGGCTCAGGAAGTGTTATCAGCAGATTGATAGGAGGTCAGTCTGAGTAGAAACAGCATCATTATATCTGTGATGGGATCAAATTTGTAACGGCTCATCTCACTCTTTTTTCACAGGTTAAGGAAGAACTTGAAGTCTTTGATAATTGTCCATCCTTCTTGGTTTATTCGCACCCTGCTGGCACTCACAAAACCTTTCATAAGGTAACTGGGATATTTTCGGTCATTAGAATAATAAAATAAAGATTGTCGTAGGTAACCTTGAGATTCTGACATTTTCTCTACTTCACAGCTCTAAATTTAGTCAGAAAATCAAGTATGTGTACAGCTTGACAGACCTCGCAGAGCTGGTTCCAATGGAGTATGTGTCCATACCAGATTGTATCAAACAGTAAGTATGTTTCACTCAACCACATCAGCACTATGGAAGTTAATATGTATATATACTGTATGTCGGTTAAAATTAAATGGGTGATATAAAAAAAAAACCCTGACATACTGTTTCGATCAGGGTGGTTCCTGGCTGAGGTGGAATCATAGCATTAGTTGTTTTATTTCCACATGTGAACCTAGTGATTGGAGATTTTGCAAGCTCTGACTGGTCCTACAAAATTTGATTGCCTTTTGCCTGTAGGTGGAGCTATAGCAACACTCTTCCTGTGTGGCCAGTGACAGGATGTCAGTGGTTATGAGTCTGGCTCATAAGAAATTTTGCACATTTAATCTTTGGATGACTTAAGTATGTTCCATTGCATTGTTTTAAGAATTGAAGAATTGTTATTGTCATACTTATGTATGGCACTACATGTATGGCAGAGAAGAGATCCAAGTGCAGACTACAAATATCTATCTCATTTTATTTTGTAGAATAATACATTTAGAGCATAGTATAGCCTTGATGGGAGCGTGTTTTCAGGTGTGAACTTTTGCCGATATGTGTATCCACTGAGCTCATGCTGAGAAATTACTCATGCCATGTTGTTTCATGTTGTGGCTTAACTTGAAGCAGATCTTGTATTCTTGTGGCATTTGAAAAGACCTCAGCGCAAATGTTCATCTTACAAAATGTTTTTGCTCTTTGGGATGTTTGGTTGCTGTTGGCTGTGTATTTGTCCTTTCCTTAACTCCGTTTCCCTGCCCCTTCCAAAGGTTTGACGACGAAAAAAATAGGAAAAGCCGTAAAAGGTATATGCACTTTCACTCAGGATCAGTCTCAGCATTATGATTTTTATTTATTTATTTTTTTTGTTTTTGCATTTCACAAAACTAACAACGAAATTATCCGTTGGCTTGTAGAAATGCATCAATACACCTCAATCTGTCTGGTGTTTTTGTATTGGATGATACCTTCTGGCCAAAACCCACTTTCCTCCTCAGTGTCCCACATTTCCCTCTGAGTAGATTTAGGACATTCCTAATAAGCAGACTGAGTAGCTGTTTGATTGCTTTCCAAAAATAGGTGGCTTGGTGATTATTTAACCAAATAAATCCCTTCTCTGAGCCAATTCTGTGAAGTTCAGCTCAAAGCCAACTCATGTCATTTTCTTTCTTCTGTTATTACCTAAAAACAATGTCAGCTATCTGTATGTGGTTCAAAACATACCAAGTATATCTTTTATTTATTTATTTATTTATTTATTTATTTATTTATTTATTTATTTATTTAGCAAGAGACTGTTTCTTCACTGTTATGCTGACTCATAAATATTTAACTCATCTCAAGATGTCAGTTTATTGCATTTCTGATGCTTTCTGATGTAAAAGCTGAGGAATCAAGTAGCACTTACTTGCATGTGTTTTTTAAAAACCAGGTTTAGAATTTGATGTTTGTTGTTGGGTAAGTTTGTTTTTTTTTTCAACTGAGGGGGGTGGAACTACAAGGAAGTAGTTTGTCTTAGTCACTGTGGTGTGTGGTTGCACTGTAACCATGTCCTCACATGGTTCCCCTCAGTAACTCGCCTTCACTGAACACCCAGCTTGTTCACTCTCACAGCTCTTTGCATGACTTGTGCATTACCCACTCCCTGCTGATGTTTGGTAATTTCCACAAACCTTTGTCAGCCTTGCTCACGCACACAGAAATATTCTGCTCATTGCTGATAAGTAGTGAATGTTCAGTTGCTGAGGTTATTAGTTTGCAGATATGTCGTGGGATGATAGAACATTAGAAAACTATAATGACCGTGCCATTTTAGAGGGCACATGGGATTGTAGAAGAAATTTGGTATTGTGTGTTTTCTCAGGGTTTTAAACCACTGCCACAATTAGTTGTGCTTCTGTTCTTAGTTTCTGAGTTGATTGGCAAAGTTGCAAATCAAATGCACTAAAACCTCACACATTACCATGTACTTAAAGCAATGTTTTTCTTGCAGTATTAACACAATCGGAACACAGAGAGCACAGAGAGTTTAAACCTTATACAATCTAATCACTGCATTAGATTGTCCACAGATTTGCTTATGATACTGTACTTATTTGAAATTTATATGAAATTAGTCATTTAAATGAAATGTAATTCTTTTTGCAGAGTGTGCTGCAGATAATGAAAGCAGCCTGTACACTTCACTATATATTGAAGTACTCATTCATTTGTCTTACAAGGTTTCGAGGGAAGAACCTTGTAGTAATACAGCTGATATTGATGGTTTGTGGTACCCATATATTTTAAGTGTTTTAAGTCAGAGAATAATATGGATAATATGTTAGTGAAGTTAAAATCGGAAAAATATAGACAGACTTATTATTGAATTTGTTAATCAGTTCTGGTAAGTCTAAAAAAATCTATTTACATAAATATTCTCTCAGAAAGTATTCCCTTTGTAATAATGTACAGGCAATGATCACATTTCAGGATGTGATTATAAGAGTGTGTTTGTGGGCAGTGTAGTAGCCTGTTATTACTTTGATTATCAGTTATCCCAGCCCTGTCTGATGGGATGCCATCCCAGTGACACACACGTCTGATGACGATCGAATCTCTCTGCAGGATCGACCAGAACATGCACGGCAAAGTGGAGATGGCAGCTGCTGCTGTTCCAGAGTGACCCCGCTCACACTTTCAGATGTCGAGGAGGAGAACGATGAAGAATGTTTAGAACCGCAGCCACTCGTATGTTTATGTTCTGGGCAACGTGACTGGAGACTTAGCTCTTTGCATCAGGAAAGTGCCTTTTTGAAACTATGCTGCCTGTTACATTGTGGAACTATTTTGCTGTATTTTCTGTGTCAAGCAGCCTGATCTTCAGCATTTCGTCCACATGCTGTCTGAAACGTTTTTAATCCTTTTTATTTACAGCTGGTATATCATGTCAAACTTAGTTTATTGGTGTTCCCTAGTTACTGTTGTATCTACACTTTATTTAAGGCACTCTGTTACAAATGGTTGATGCATGCTTTGCTTTATTACATTTAAATATGTATTTATATTCAAAAGGTGACAAAGGAGAGAAATTAATATATTTTTATGGTTGGTCTGATTTTAAACTGCATTTTAGGTCTCTGACCCAGTGGCATTTCATAGAACAAGTTTTGACAGCACCTTTTTCACTGTTCACTGCTGACGTTCTCTGTTACAATCCTGCCTGGGGAAAATAAAGTTTTATTTTTTGCCCCTCACTTGAATGATAAATTCCCATTTTAAAGTCAGGTTAAGTTCCTTATGTTCTGCCTCCATTGGGCTTTTAAAAGTAGGACTCTTTCAGCTGAGTTTACTTCTTTTTGCTCACATTATCTCAAACTGTATTTTGTTGTTAATTGGACCAACAGATCATAAAGATTTCTCAACAACCTGCATGTTCTTTAAAATCACATTTATATCAACACTCTTTTATCATAAATCTAAGAAAGCAAGACATAAAACATGTTAGTCATGATCCAGCTAACTGTCAATAAGCCACACTTTTGTAGACTTGAGCTTCAGGGCTTGTTGCTCTGACTACAACAGGTCTAGATTTATTTTTTACCAGCTTTATGTCAAATCATCAACTTGTTTATTCACGAATGAAGAAGGGGGACATTACTCCACATCATTGTTTTATGTTTTTGTTCAATGTAATGCCAGTTTTCCTGTGGCACCAAGATAGCACAAAAACTATGTAGTGACCAAATGGTTAGTATATTTGACAAGATTCAAATAATAATCACGTACGTTAATTACTACAAGTAATCTACAGAAAGTACAGTAAAGTCCAGACTTCATTGAAATCATAGAAGTCAAGTCATAGAATATTATTAGAACTTTATAACAAGATCCATATCAATGACTTGACAATAATAATAAAATGCACAGAATATTTGAAAAACTTACACAAGAACAGCCACAGAATATTTTGAAAATTCCTGTTACAACACATAAGGTTGTGAAAATGAACAGTACATTTCAGTAGCTGCTTAACAAGTTTGACAATAAATTAATATGACTTCTATACAAACATAATATAACTATGTAGCATTTTTAAATATTATATTTTACCTTTCAAATGACTATAAGCATTAAAACGTGTCAGAAAATTGATCTGTTAACAGTGGGTCATGGCCTAAAGCTTTGAAACGCAGTACCGTCTCCATACATCTAATGGCAATATCATCAATCTCAGGATCAAACTTATTTGCAAAGAGGTGTTGTTGTCTCAGGAGCCACTGGAGGTCACCAGCTCCGTACACACAAACAGCTCGTCTGTAAACACCAGTGCAAGGATAGTATGGGGCTCCATTTTTCATGTCACCTGCTAAATAGCTCCACTTCACCACACGTGCGAAGGCTTGCATGTCTGACACATCATACTTGTTGTTGACAGGCACTGATCCGGGCACAGAGGGCATCCTCTGCAGAGTGGCCCACAAGTGCTCGTCAGGGCTGTATGTGTCCTTCTCCCACTCTAGAAATTTCTGAACCTCTCTGTCCTGAATCACGTGTTTCACAAAGGCTCTTGTCGCCACAAAATAGGCATTCCCGGAGAACATGGGACTGCTAATGGGTGGGGGACTTTTCCTCACATTTGTCCGGCTGATACTGTTGGTGACATTGTAATGATACTGCCAGCGGCCTTTCTTGTAGTCACTGGTGGCCTCAGACTCCATGCTGTTTCTTCCGTTTAAGGCCTTCAGTGCCTTAACCATCTCTCCATTGGTTTTGATGGGGAAGTCTGTCCCACAGGTGTTGAGCAGGTACCTCCACTGGATGTGTGAGTTCAACAGATCTTTCATGCAGTTGAGGTCTGCCTGCACACGGGACCACGAGGCATACACCACCTTTTCTAATTTACTGGCTACAAACACGTTGGGAAAACATGAAACAATAGCCTTCACAGCCTGCTGAAATTCTTTCGCGGATTTTTGGTCCACATGCACGCAGTATATGTTCTGAGGAGCGTAAATGGCTCGTAGAAGTCGCTCAAACATCTCAATCTTCTCGTGGATCACCATGGAGTAGGCAATGGGAAAATCATTCTCCTCTTCACTGAGAGGTACCGAAATGAAACCTCTCTCTTCAATGTAAGCTGGACAGTCCTTTGTCGCATTCAGGTAGAAATCCTCAGACAAAATTTTCTGCCTTTTCCTGGATGCCAGAAGCACTTCTAATTCATGTTTCTTGCCCTCTACGTCTCCAGTGAGGATAGCTGAGCACCCGGGCAGGTCAATGGAGAACTGCTGTGGTATGCTGAGAGCAGACATCGACTTGCTCCTGGAGCCAGTTTCCCAAAGGAAAAAAGAAAGGAACATACCCATGAAGATGAGACAGAGGGCCCTCAACAACATCTGGCCCCTGAACAACCCTGCCAACCTTGCAAAAGCCATTTTCTTGATCAAGGTCTCTTAGAGGTGCTTACAACACAGGCAGCCTTGTCTTCAGTGCCGGTTACAGATTGACCAAATGAGGAGAGGCTGCAGTGCTTCACACAATAAAGGAACACAATCTGAATCAACCCCTTAAGTAGGTGTGTCAAATGAAGGTGTGGAAGGAATTTCTGCCTTCCAGTACTTCCTCAATAGGATCTAATCTTTTGTGTGTCCTGGAGGATATTTCAACATATTTTTTTTGCATTTGTTTGCAGACACATCTCAAACAACAAATTAGGTTGAGCCTGTCTTTACACGATGACAAGTGACTTTTTTAAATCGAGTATTGTTCATGAGTTGTTGTTCATGTGTGTTGCACGTGATATTGGTGCAATCTCATTTTATATATCATTTTATGAGACTATAGTGTGAAGTTACAGTAAGGTTCAAGGATCAAGGATCAAGGAACTTTTATTGTCATACCAGTACATTTACATGTATGGTACGAAATCAGGTCACAGTTTAAGCCATAAAAGAGCAATAAAAGATGTAAACGAGCAAAATATAAACGTAAGGGCAATAGAATATAGACATGAGAGCAGATATTGTCGGAATTACACAGTAATGTAGCCAGTATTTAAAGTGTACTGAGGCTGTTTGGCAGAATTTATTTCATTTGAATTTCTGTTTACAACAAATCATGCAGATTTCAGTTACACGTGGTAATTTCACTATTACACAAATACCTCTTTAATATCAAGTAAAAAAAGAAAAAGTCCTATACATACATATGCACAAATATATGTATTTCTTTCTTTCTTTCTTTTTCAGTCACAAATGCTTCAATCTAAGAATGTGCATTATAAAGGTACAGGCACTTTGTAGAATAAAATAACCAGAACTCATAGAGAAACACACCACTACATTCTCTTCTAAACATTAACTATGCTTCTTTGAATTCACCTGTCAGTCTTTATATTGTGGGCATCCACAATACATTCCTCAGTTACTGTAAGCTCTGATTTGGATGTATCTAAGACTGATTGAGACAAGTGCTTTCATCCACACCCTGGTCTGCATCAGTGTCCTGTTCTTGAATGAAGCTGTAGCGTCGATAGACGGATCCACCTCTACTTGTGTACACCACGTCCACCTCATCTCCGCTGTCCGGCTCAGGCACGCCGTGGGGCATGTTGATATTGGCACTGCCACTCAGTCTTTCATAGCTTTGGCTCCAGCAAAGCCTTTTCCTTGAATAAGCTTTGACCAAAGCAAATACAGCCAGAGCCAACCCCAGTGCCAGCAGCAGGGAAATAGGTAAGGCAGCTGAGGTGTGATTTAGAGCTCTGGATGACATGTTCAGGTCTGTTACCTGGTCGTCCCCTGACTTGGGTTGGGGGGCCTCCACACACAGAGCTAGAAGGAAAAAAATGCCTTTAGTAGATTGTTGCATCCAAATAATCCTACGTTTCCTATGATAGGATGATCTCTACCTGAGCGGCTGTCACAAACACAGCAGTCAGTATCATTCCCCCCTGCCTGACAGCAGCGGGTGCAGCGGTTCTCCACAGCATGGAGAGCAGAACCATGGTGACAAGTCAGACACTGGTCAGGTCTGGGGCCGGTACAATGTCTACATGAGCTGTCACATGGGTCACAGGTTTCCTGCAATGGCACAATTTCACATATTATTGTTTTGCACTACTAAAAGAAAAACAGGTGTAGACATTAGGTAAGTCAGCAATATGGACTGTTGGAGCAGAGAGAGACAACTTATTATTTACAAATGTGCCTTTTATTGACAACTGTTTTTCTGAGTTGTAGCATCTTTCTGCACTTTGTATTGCTTGTTGTAGACAATTGCTACATGAGGTAAAAAAAAAAAAAAAAACCCTTGAAAATTTGATTTCCAATCTTAAGTATTAGTTTATAGTGTTAAATTTTCTTTACAAACTAAGCAACAACCCAAGGTAAAGTTTGGAAGTAAGATCTTTAGTTATTATTTCATTAAAGATTTAACACCCATTTTATCCTGATAAAGCAGATTTGCTTTAACACCTCAACTTTCATCTAATATTTCCACGTCCTGATTGGTGCACAAAGTATGTGACATCCCATTTTTTCCAGCTGAATCCTAAACTTCAAACTACTGTAAAGAGCCCAGGCAAAAGCACAAATATGCAAACGTAAAATGTAAAATTACCAAAACTAAACTATTCCACTTCCCATACATTAACAAGCTGAATGGAGAAACAACTGTCTGTTGTCAGGGCCTTTAATTATTTACTTAAAAAAAAAAAAAAAATCTTATGTTTGAAGTGCATGTAATGAACATCATAAAGTTCTCATTTATAGATATATCAACCACTCTACATCCACTTTTATGATGTATAGTGTATAGTGTATGTATAGAGCACCGATTACTTGAAAAATCTGTGTGAACAATTTTCGCTTTGTATTAGATGAAATTAAGAGGGAAATACTTTCGTCTTTTATTAATATTATAATAATTAAAGGAATAGGGTACATGACTTGTAGCTCAGATCACACCTCATCTGAAAAGTACAGCCCCTCCTCACAACGTGGATAGCAGACTTTGTCCTTTAGAGTGCTGCCCCAGTCACACGTCAGGCAGCTCTGAGGCGAGGCATCTGCAAACACACCATAAATACACATAGTCTGACAGCTTACGCAAAGTGAAAATGAATGAGCACTGCTGGCAAGATATGGACTGTAGGAGGATATTAGGCAGATGCTCACTGATATCAAAACAAAACAAATTCTGATTCTGTAGAAAAGCTGTACCTGTGCAGGTCAGACAGCTGGTGTGGCACTGTTGGCAGATGTCATTGACTCGATAGAAGCGGGGTGGGCAGCGTTCAACACACAGCTTGGTGCCTTTCAGCTCCAGAAGAGGTGGTGGACAGGCCCTGCAGGACTCAGGTCCTGGTCCCGTACACAGCTCACAGGACTGGTCACATTTCTCACAGCGAGACCCTTCTTTGTAATACCTGAGGAAATGCATGAAGTTATCAGTGTAACATAGATTTTTGATTCCTGCAGACACTCAAAACTAAAACTCTAAATTAAAAATGGTAATTATCAGTAAACTTTAAAATGATCCAACATCAGCTACAAAGTCATATCAAGGGGCAACAAATACAACCTCTTTTGCAGAAATAATAACAAATTGCAATATTGTTATATAGGATTGATAACAGAAGTGCTGTGTGCATTTTTTTGAATGACAGAATAAAGGGTGGAGAGAAAGTCAACAGGCGATTAACAAAGGTTACGTTGCACCACAAAGATTTCCAATCCTATGACGGAGCTTTCATCTTTGTACCCTGAGGGACAATGGGTGACACAGAGTTCAAGAAGGCGCAGGTATCCTGGAGAACAAGTGAGGCAATCTCTAGGCGATGCCCCAGTGCACATGGAACAGACGTGGTCACAAGGCAAACAGAATCCCAGCTCCTTTCCGTCTGCTTCTTGCCGTGTGTTGTATGTACCAGCTGGACACTCGCTCACACAGGTGCTGTCTGGAAAACAGCACACAGACACAAAGCTCAACTGACAATTTATGAGTACCCATTCATGCGTTCCATTAAACTTCTTTATTTTTCTCTCCTTTCATTCCAGACATTTCCTGGCACCCAACTAATACCACACATCTATCATCTATGTTCTCATGAGCCTCTTTTTAATGCAAAAAGTAAAAAAATATAGTTAGAATTTTAGATCCCTTAACTGATCAGATGTCCATAAACTCACTTTTTGTTTTTCTTTTTTTTTTAACTTGCACTGTTGCCTCAAAGTGAGAAAGTTCTTGGTTCAAACCCCACAGGGCAAACATTCCTGTTGGTTGATAATGTTCCTGGCAAAAATAGTTCTATTAATAGTAATCACATAATTAGTAAATCTTCAACTCAACTGACTGGCACCTCGACTCATTTCATTGCTTACACTTCAATAACAACAGTTTTTCCTTTAAAATACATCCTGAAGGCTACAAAATTTTAAATTTAAAGGACTACGTTTCTTTCAAATGCAAATTTCCAAGTAATCAAGAAAATGTAAATTTGGCCTTACACGTCTACTCCCATTGTCAATATATCCAGCTGTTGTTGTTAAGTGGGTGCCACTGAAATTGCAAAATATTCTCAGGAAAGCCATCACTGTGCAGCCAGTTTTCATGGTGAACTTTGGGCGTAAACTGCAAACACGAGTAGAGAAAATCTATGGCTCATATTCCATTAGTTATCAAGGTTAAAAATAAGACTGTTACCAAAAGCTGATAGTTTGGAGATATGCAGTTTTACTTTCTTGTGTGGTTGCACAATAATATAAAATCATCTTCTCTGCTGATTTTTGTATACTTCCCTCCCTGAGCCACCTCTGTGTATGCAGTTGAACACTGATAGAAAATGCTCACTATGAAGGTATCTGGGGACGGCACATGTCTGGCATTCATCGTTCCCCGGCCCCTCGCAAGAGTAACAGTGCCGGTGGCAACCCATGCAGGTGAACTGGTCATCGTGTAGGTAGGACCCCGGTGGGCAGTCTGTGTCACCTGTCACCCCACACAACAATGTGTTTGGATCCAACACGAGTCCCTTCTCGCACTGAGTGCACTGGTTTGCATCTGGGCCGGAACAGCTCATGCACGTCTGGTGGCACTCTGCACATAATCAAACAAGTCAGACTGCGTCAGTGAAATGTGATACCTCTACATTTACAAAAGAGGGTGTAATCACCACCCTGTGAATGATTATCATTTTAAATAAATACTTAAATAAACACTGTTTAATCATCACTAAGCTGGAACGAGAAGTGACGCTGTTGCGGTTATAGGTACTGTGGATTTAGTACTTCCTGCATTATGTGCGTTCTGTCATACAATTGTAAATGCCTTTATCAAAAGTCCAGCTGTACACTTATACGGTAGCACATCGTTGGTCCCGGGATGTCCCAGTTATTGCTAAAGTGAGAATTAAGATTTAAGTCACTTGGGCCTTTGTTTTCATAGGATGCACAAATCACAAAACTGGCTGTTAAAACCTCTGTATGCACAGATGTGCATTAATCTTCAGTTGTGTTTATTAGTCTCCACTTAGAGTTTATATTTCTTTAGTCTATTAGCTTGTCAGTTACCTGTAAAGCACTTGAAATAACCAGTATGAAAAGTGCTGTACACAAAGTTTGATTTGAATTGCTTTGATTTTATATTCTTTACGCAATTATATTTCTTTTTATGCTATTTTCTCACTTTATTAGTTTATTAGGGACATACCAGGACCACAGGTGTTTTTTTTTAAACATCTGGCTATAACTAATGTAGTCTAATACAAAAATCCTGCAATAAATCTTGTCTTCCTAAAGGTTATAATGTTCAGTTTTGTTTGCAGCTGATATAGAGATGTGTTGATTCAAATGTCTGATCATTTTGGAGGCTGCAGCACCACAAACTACATCCTCCAAAACAATCATTAAAATGAACCAACACCTCTCTAAAACAGCTTCAATAAAAACCGAACGTTAATGGCTTTATTACTTTAGCTAGGTGTATCTAATAACTGGTAATTGAGGGTAGTTCTCTTATTGTGAATTTTTTTTTTTTCTGCGTTGTGTTATGATCAATGCACATTCACCAGTGCTTAAACATCTAATCCAGAGGCTCACCTTGACATTCCATAGCTTCAGTTTCATAGTAAGTACCAGTGACGCAGTCCTTTGAGCATGTACCCTTGTAGAGTTTTGGGCTAAACGTTGAGCACGTCTCACAGTCATCTGCTAAGGGCCCTGAACAGCTGGCACAGGTAGGATGGCACTGACCACAACGGCCCTCCTCCATATCCTCATAATAGCCCATGGGACAGCTAGCTTTACACGCACCATTCAGCATCATGTAGAGGAAACTACATTCTGAAATGATATGGACGACGGGTTAGTAAAGTTGTAACAAGAGATTTCAGAATGCGATGCAATTTTTCACTATTCATTTTGAAATGTCATCAGTTAGGGATAAATTTCCTTTTAAAGCTTAGTTGCCCACAAAGCCGATAACTCACTGAAGCAGGTCCTGTCATCTGAGCAAATGTCACAGTGGGGAGGACAGCGTCTGCAGGTACCATCATCTGCAGGGTATGTCCGCAGTGAACAGTTGAGTCTACACGTACCACCCTCTAAGTAGTGGCCGTCAGCACAGGACAGACATTGGGACTTGGTCCCATCACATGTCAGACAGGAGCTGTCACAGGTTTCACATGAACCCTCAGCTGTCTCAAAGAAACCTCTGAAAGTAAAATCAGGAGACAGTTGATAAGACATAAAGAGGGACATACAGTAAACACAGCTTTTTCTTCTTTCCACTGTTTAGGTTGGCCAGCTTCTTACTCAGGGCAATTTGACCAGCATCTCCCGTGGTGGAGAAAAAGTTTATAGCTGCCTTTGGAACAGCTGATGCAGTTATCACTGGTGCCCATGCAGGCCTCACAGTTTGGTGAGCAGTCCTCACACAGCTGAGTGGCAGAGTTTGCATAGGAGCCGGATGGACACTGCATTACACAAGAACTATCCTGGTCCAGGAAATATCCTGTGACACACAAATGCACACACGCAATTAACAGTAAGATCTGAGAGAGTGACTCAATCTGCTGGCATGACTGATGGTAAATATTTGTACCTTTGAAGCAAGAAGAGCAATCTAGTGGTTGAGGGCCAAAGCAGGTCTTACAGGATGCATCACAAGTGTGACATTCACCATATTTCCCTGGAATTATTAAGAACACAGATTCTGTTAAATCCTGTTAAAACTGAATGCAGAGTTCATAACTTTCTGTTTTACCTCCCTTCACCGCTAGAGGGAAGCACAATAATCTGTAAGCATAGTGTTTCTGAGTCACAAATAATGGGAAGTGATGAATAATAAGGTGTTTGGTGTCTCAGCGCTGATAGAGTACAGTGCAGGGCTTGATGCTGACCTGAAGTAGGAAAAAATATAGATATCATATTGCTAAAACTACATGTTTGTGGCAATAAAAACATACTGCATTGTAAATGCAGAACTTGGTTACTCTTTAAATGCAACAAAATGTTTTGAGGTTAAAAAAAATCAACTGAAAATAGTTGTTTTTACTTAGTAGTGTAAAAAAATACGCGGCTCAATGACAAGTGCTCCTGACAATGAATGCAAGACTGACTGCTCCACACAAGGATGTAAATAATCAAATCAGTTAGGCAGAAATGTAAATGACTGGCCTGGAAACCCTGTATGCTTGTTAACAATAGACTACTGTACTCCAGTGCTGTTGACACAGACACCAAATAGGGAAGCAGGTGAAGAGCCCAGTGCTTGAGACAGAGGAGCCTTCAGAAATTGCTCCGATAAAACGGCTCTTGAGTGAAAGGTGACGCAGTACATGTGTGGCAGGGTGACACAATGAGAAGGAGATTGTCCTTGAACCTAGAGGTCCTTCAGCGGTGTTCAAGCCTCTGTCTCAGCAGCTAGCATCCACCACGCTAAAATGTCCTTGAGCAAGATATTGAATCCCTCCAAATACCTGGGACACCGTGCTGACCTCTGCTCTGACCTCCCATTGGAGAAAAGCAATTATTTCCATCAGGGAATTAACCAGTCAAGTATCACGTTACTCAGTATAATCGCTAACTCCACTGTCACCATGTTTGCAACTCTGTACTTTGCTCAAATTGTTTTACTGTACTTTACTAAAATACAGTAAATCGCATTTTGCTCACAAGCCCATAAATTTACTTCACTGAAAAGGAAAAGGAAATGTTCATTTTCTGTTTTTATAAAAATTAACATGAGCTAAAAAATAAATAAATAAATCGTTGTTACTCATACCGTCAAAGTATTGTCCCAATGGGCAGTTAACCAAAGGGCACTGTCCATGTAGAGAAGGGTTCCCACCAAGACAAAGTTCACAGTCTGTCGATCGAGGTCCGTGACATGTCTGGCATGAACTGTGACAAGGCTGGCAGCGCCACCCACTGGAGTCACTGAAAGTTTGCTGTGGACACTGTTTAATACACTCACCTCCTGACAGGGTAGAGCAAGACACAGAGGGAAATTACATTATCTTCCAGTATAGCACTTCATCTGTATGAGCAAATAGTCGTCTTAAAAAACCTAGTAGACACAATATGGTCGATAATGTCTATTTTATTATGATACTGTCTTTCTAACCTGTATTTTTAAAAAGATTTGATGTGGTTTCAGAAAGTATCTGCTCATCTCTTCATTTATTTCAAAACTGTTGAAATCCTTCTCCTCTGTCTACCCTTCCAGGATCTCTCCCTCTCCAAATTCCATCCGACTGCCCAGGCACAAATTCAATCACCTAAGTCTTTTGAAACTGGATGTTGTGGATAGAGAAGATAGAGGCTGATTGTCCATGATAGATCCCGCCTGACACAATGTACAATTACATGCCAATGAAAACACGTGCCTGAACATGTTAAAATCATTTTCGATAGTGTGTTTGAAGTGTGCTTGCTATTTTTTTTTAAACAGCTAAATGTTTTATTTAGAATCTCAAAGCTCTTACTCCGATGCTCATGAAGAACACAACCTAACATCATACTAATTCCTTGTTTGCATGAACCATACATTTGCATATCTCATGTTACAGATTTGCTGACACGGACATGATTTGCAATCCAAATGAAGACTCAGAGCGCCATCACTTGTCTTTAACAAGAATGATTGATTACTCTTGCATACACAGTGATTTAAGAGTCCATAAAACACAAACTCTACTAATACTACGTAGGACAAAATGGTCATCTGAATGCTGTGGCAAATCAGCAGTGAACAAAAGAAATAAAGAAAAGATTAGTCATTGCTACTGGTACCATTGAGGAAGTAACCAGGCTGGCAGGCAAGGCAGCGTGTGTTACTCCTGCAGTCTGTGCATGGTGCTGGACAGGACAGACACACACCCCTGCCCCAGTCCTCATAGGTGCTTTGGGGGCAGTGCCTGCGACACTGGTGTCTGAAACTGCAAAGGGAAAGGTGAACTCAATACTGAAATCAAATAGGATTCAAAAATATTTATTGATAATCCATAAGATTTAGCAAACCATTTGTATAAAACTGGGTATGGTCAACGTGTGTGAAATCGGTCAATAACGTGTTGGCTTAAACTGGCTGTCACAGCTATTAAACAAAATGAGGCTCTTTTTTTGTTTTGTAAAGCAAACACACAGAACAAAGCTGCTGAAATATCAAAGGCCTCATGAAGACTATAGTGATTTAATAGCACTTTCAAAGCTTTACAGTGAAAGAAGGACGCTGTTGCTGCAGGCAGCCTCTGCCCAGATGGATGACTCTGAGGCTAGATCAACTGAAACCAGAGAAAAGACAAAACACACCACATGCAAGAGGCAATCCCAACATGCACTGCGTCAGTCCACAGCACACCTGCAGCGGTATTGTTGACTTGAATGCACACTTCGGCCCAAAAGGTGCTCTCAATCAAACATCCGTAAGGATGAGCAAACAGAGATGAAAAAATAATGTAGGCTGCTTTTCTTAAAGCTTATCGTGCTTCTATTCTGTTCTTAAGGCAGAAAATTAATTGGTGTTTTATTTGTAGCCCAGAGGCATGGGGAGATTTCTGTCATTAACCTGTCCTATCAGTCCCTCGGGGCTTAACTGAGCTATTAAACATGAGACGGCTGTCCTAAAAAAAAATCTAGCCTGAAGCAGCTGAGATATTGAGTTGCAAAGATGTCACACATAAAACATAAAAGCCAGAATGACTCCTACTTTGAACATTTACCGTTTTAAATGAAAAAGGCTAAACAGCAGTATGCCCCTAACTTTTATAGTTCATCATCTTCTGCTGCCTCCTCTGTCATCTTCCTATATGAGAGAATCTGACCACTGACAGCCCAAGCTGCACTTCCTACTGCGTTGCTGAGGATTTGGTTCTAAGATGTGGTGGTTGTTTGAGGGGGAACAGCTGGAGGCGCCACACAGCATCCATCAACTCACTCACAATAGCAGCTGGCCTGGAAACAGTACGCTACTTAAGAATCTGCGGGATGTTTAAGAATCCCTCTGTGCAAATATTAGACTATCCATTCCAGGAGAGCACATCAGCATTTCCAAAGCAACTTTTGTTTAGGGCTTTTACTCGCTGAATCAGTTAGGAAAAGGTGAACATGTGCTGTAGGTAGAGCCTAAAGTTAAGAAAGCTTGAGTGAATTGACAGTATAAACCATACTGAGAATAAATCACATCGCAGCAATTTTTTTTTGTTTTAGCTGAGCTTAGTTCCTTGGAGAGGGAGGTAAATGTCAATAAATACCAAGCATCCATCATGCTGTGACTCTTTTCAATAGGCTGTGTTTTATGTGAGTGTAACACTGGCCCCACAGATTCACAGTTATGCCAAAGCTGTCTAACTCTACCATTTTTCATTACTACAAGTAAAACCTCAAAGAATGGAATTTCTATAAGAAACTGTCACAATCTATCACAGTCAGGCTCTTCCTGCCGTGCATGAGCAGCCCATGCTCTATTGGGTTTCTTGTATTGGTGTTTGCCTCTCTCGGTAGATGTAATAAGTACCGCAGCCACAGAAATTATTGTGATGACCTGACGTTCTCTCAAACCGTAACTATTAAAGTAAAAGTTACACAAGCAGATTCTCAGAAGAAGACTGAGTATCTCACTGCACCTGTGTAACAGCAGTAAAAGGAGGCGAGTGCAGTGAAGCGGTGGATTTTCCTTCAACCCTCCTCTGCTGTGATTCACACGAGCAGTCAGAGAAGTCAAGATGGTGCACCCTATATAATCACACCGTCTTCTGGCTATGCTTTCCACTTAGACTTGCTCTCTGTTTTTCTTTTCTCTTCTCCTCACACATAACAAAAAAAAAAAAAAAAACACTCTCTGTTAAGAGGCAGACCACTGTTCAGATCTCAAACCAAGGCTCAGGTAACAGTGTATGACTCAAAATGGAAGGTAACCTGACTCACACAATACCAGTGGGCCTAAACTCAAGGGAGAGGTACACAATTGGAGGTCTGTTCTAGCTCTGTAACCTGTGTTACACGCTGGGTCCGAGTGATAAGCTGGTGTAAACAGAAATGCAGGTGAAATGTAGCTTTTTGTAGCGTGAAGAATAACAAACCAAATTCTGAAAAACAATTTATGGAAAGGCATAGTATATCACCCAACATCCTGCTTGTTGAATTACCCAAGTCTTTATCTAGCATGACAATGGCAAATGCAAATAAAAACAATCGCAAGGTAATTTTGAGGTTAATTATTTCTTGGCAGCGTATTTAATGTCCATAATGTAAAAGTGCTAGAAAAACACTACATTAACTGTACTGAATAGAGACAATCAGTCAACTGACAAACAATCTACAACAATATTGATGATTTGTTAATTGTAAGTCAATTTTCTAAGCTAAAATGCTGATTCCAGCCTCCCTGATATGAATGTGTGCTGGTTTTCTTGGTCTTCTATGATTGTAACCTAGATGTGCTTGGGTTTGGAGTATTGGTCAGAAAAACAAGCATTTTGTATATGTCAGCTGGGGCTCTGGGAAATTGCACTTGGGCATTTTATAAACCAACCAATTTGTCAGTTGACTGAGAATGTAATAGATTATTCAGAATAACTGAAACTGCTGGTTGCAGACTTAGTATTAAATGTTAGGTGTCTAAAATAATACTTGAGAATTATTTTTGATAAAATAGCAGACAATATGGGAAGGCAGAATAATAAAACAAGAAAAAAACACTCACAGAAAGTAACCTTCAATACAGCTGTTGCAGATTTCAGGGTCTTCTGTGTACAAGTCAGAAAAGGTGATTAATTAGAATTCATGTGGGAAACCAAACTGCACTGTGCACCATTATCTCCAGGGTTTGTTGATACTTGTTACATTAGACATGAAACTGTGTGGTGATGTTAGCATGATACAGGAAGCACTTACCTGTGGAACATGCTTTGCAGCCCACCTCACAGTTGATGCACTCCCCTGTATCAGGGTCCTGCACCTGCCCTGAAACACAGACACCCATCATAATGAGCCACAGTGTCTTTCTCCTAAGTAACAGCTTGCTCACAAACTCTGCTTTACATTTACCTATGTCACAGGACGCCGTTTGGCAGACCCCATTCTGGAGTTTGTAGTGTTCCCGACATTTGGCACATATGTTGCCATCTGTGCAGAGTTCACAATTGGCTATGCAGGGCAGGCAGGCATAGTGACCCCTGTCAGGATAGAGTCCCCGGGGGCAGTGTGTCCGACAGCGACCTTGGTGGAGGAAACGTTCCTGTCCATCTTCATCTGATGAGGAGGAGGAGGGCACAAAGGACTTGTTAACATAGAGCCTACTCTATTTTCTCCACTGATAAAGATGCCACTAGCCATATGGAACTCCTGCCAGGAAACTGCTTTTCCAAAAATCTTGACTCTTCTGGGAGTGAAAATCAATGAGCTTCTCATAATAGATACAGAGGTAGAGCCAAATGGGCCCGACGATTACATGGGATGAAGAAAAGATGAAAGGACATGCTGCCAACTGTGTGAAAGTTCAGGGCCCACAGCAGATTACAGCATTAACACATATTGCAGAGATCAAATTTGTATGCTGGAAAAGAGATAGATGTCATGTGGCTCAGCATAGGAAACGGAGGATTCATGCAACAATTCATTGCCCATGCAACCTTGACAAAGACAGAAAATGCATGTTGAACATCATAAACTGATGGCTGCAGCCCAGCATGTTGACTGTAGGCCTGCAAATGACAGATCACCGTATGAGATCACTGACTGATGATGCTCCAACTAATGTAAACAAGGGCAATCAGAGGCAGATGAGAGATCAGAGCTATGGGCAGAGACAGACTCTTGTGTTGGCCTTGATGATTAATATTCTGCCACCTGCCACTAGCCTAGCTGTGACACCTGAGGCATCTCCGGAAGCAGATGAGTTACAGCATTGTCTCATCTGCTCAGCGCTGCACAGAAGATGTGTGAGACAGGGAGGAGAAGGGCCACAAGCTGTTGCTGCTGCTGCCTTTCTAACCCTTCCACTTCCCAGAGACATAACCACAGCACGCACAGAGAAATTTGGCTTCTACATGACAACAAACCACAGAGCATGAAGAATGGGGTACAGACTTTCACGCCAGGTTCAAATGCTACCCACTGTGTACTACACACAACAAACAACATCTGCAATGTACACTGAGATACAGTCAGCAAGTAGTAGAAATACATGACTGTGGCAATGTCAAAATGCATATATACAAAGAAAGGGATGTGTGTGAGGGAAAGAGAGAGAGAGACTTGCAGGTTTTGCAGGTTAAGCCCAGTGAACTGCAACAGTAATACTTCCAGCCCGAGGGGATATTTTCCCCTTTCCCTCTGATTAACAAAGGCCCCATTCTGACATGATCAGATTACACTGTGAAAACTCAGGAGAAGAATGATCACACCTTCATTTCTTACCTATTTCAAAAGTGCCCCTGTGACAAAAAAAAAAAAAAAAAAAAAAATCAACAAGTTCTACAGCCAGTCTCTTGATTGTTTAAGAGTAAATGGTAAACCAGAGCTGAATGGTCCTCCTCTAAAGCGTTTACACAACAACATAAAAATTCCACCTCCCTTTCAACTGGATTAATGAGTCTGTGACATGGTTTTGTGTTAATCTGGAATTTGGTGGGCCAAAAAAAAAAGGAAAATTATATCGGCCTGTGGTAAACTATTTAATGGCAAGAAAAAAAGGAGATATACAGACGTGAAATTTGTCAAAATATTGTTTGACTTCGTTGACGCCTGTTCATCCGGTGATGATTTATTTGTTATCCTAGAAACTATATAAAAACATAACTTTTTAAACCCCCTCTTGGACCATTCAATAAATGCATCGTATTGTAAATTGTTATATGATTAAAATATCAATTCGCCTTTTCCCTTATGAGATGCATCCATTATTTTAGCTTGAAGTACGCACATAGGAAATCTTACTCACCAACTCCACAGGTAGTGCATTCAAACAGCTCATGCCCGTCGCACTCAGAGCAGGTGGGATGGCAGAGGACACACTGGTTCTTCAGCAAAAACTGTCCTCTCGGACAGGGCGGCGAGGGTTTGCATGCTATAAATCCGACACAGCAGAGAAAGATCAGGAACGCGGTGACGGACCTCATGGCTATGCCCGAGGACTTTGTCTGGAAGGGAGGAAAACAGCAAACGGTCAGAGCTGCCTCCAAAAGACGCAGCGTCCGTGCAGCAGGTACGCTGGCAGATCGATATGGGGCTCTGAGACACCAGCCCTGAAATAACTTGCTGGACCAGTTCGTTCAAGTGAAGCACTGGACAATGAGCGTGGACTGCGGTCAGCATTTAGTAAATGATCCTAAGAAGAAAAAGAGAGAACACCCAGTTTCTGTGTCACCACAGATAGATAGATAGATAGACAGATAGACAGAGTTTTCTGTGTAACTTTCTTAAATCATAACACCAAATATAATTTACCCAAAACATTTAACTTTGTTTACAAAGCTTTTGATGCCAATGTTTAGCCCTCTGATTTAAAAAAAAAACATTAACGGTTCCAATAACACCTGACTCACCTGCGACTGTAATAAGGTAAAATCTCGATATTTATAACCACCTTGAAATACTGCTGCAGAATTTGTAGGTTGTCCTTTCAACAAGTCCGCAGCTCTATACTGACTTGAGGGGGTCTTCCTAACGAATTTAAGTCCTGGTAAAGTGCCATGCAGGAGGAAGATTATTCATAACCTGGCAACCCAAACGTTGTTGTTATTATAAAACCGATCTAATGGCTTATAACTGATCTATGAAGCATCAGTCACTGATTTATCCATCATAAATAAAGGCCCACATCTGGAAAGACAGGTTAAGAATTCTAAAAAATAATTGTATAAAAAAATAAAATAAAAGGATGTAATGTGAATGTGTGTGAGGGAACCATGGTAAACGTTTTATGTTGACAGGAGAATAATGTAACAGTCAGTTGTAAAACCAGTAGTGTTTTGTGTAGTAATATGTATTTCAGATATTGATTGCAGGTACCTGGATTTTTTTTTCTCGACTAAAGAGAAAACTTTAATCTCAAAACGATTTAACAAAACAAACAGAAAACATAATTTACAGCCTACTTCTGCTTGTTTTATGAACTATTTTTGAAGAACTACGTTGCATGGCGGAAGAATATTGTCATTTATAATTGCTACTATCTTATTATGTTATCCATAGCTATCTTAACGTTCATTGCGGTTTGAAACTCAGTCACCGGGAGTATTTGTTTCCCTAATATTGCCCTTTTTTATTTGCTAAGCACCAAGTGGCTTAATTTAAGTGAAGTGTCTTGTTTTTGCTCAGACACAGCGGCCTCTCGCGGCTCCTGGCCGGACGTGAATCCGAGGGCGTGTGCCAACGCTCCTCACCGGCTGACGTCACGGCGCTGTCGGAGGAGGCGTGGCTTTGTTCTGCTGCAGCGGAGAAATATGACATGGGGATGAGCGAGAGGGAGAGGGAGAGAGTGAGACGGCCTGATAGGAATTAACGGTTCGTCAGAGGTCTGGACCGAAAACGTTACGATGGGGAGTAATGACTGAAAAGAGAACGGTAAGAGACAGACCTGCTTTTGTTTATTTATGTTCCCCCCCCCCCTCGTCACATACAGCGCGACGGGCCGATTCATGGCTCATTTGATAGTGAACACAATGGGCTGCCACTGCAGACAGGTGCACCTGCCTTTATGCGAGTACGTGCCTCGATGCATTCAACTTCAGGTTCCGTGCGAATACCTTTATTTTAGGTCGAAGGCGAATACATCGAGGCCACAGATCTCATCGACGGTTTGGGATGAGACGTTAGCCGGAGTCTCACAGTTTAATGCTGTAAACATGGATGTGTATCTTGAATCTGTATGCTTAGTCACAGACCTTTGTGATTCTGATTCTATAGTAGCTATATAATCTGAAACAGATGAGTGAATTTTGTGATGCTAGCTTGTCTTATAACAAATAGCCCATTAGCTTCTTGAGGCTATGAAGCCTTTAAGGCTATAGTTCTTTCTACAGACATGGAATATTAATCATCACAGTGTATTTTGGGCCAGATGGGTTTACATGTAGATGATGAGGAAATACATAACAGCTACATGTTTCATATGGTAAATCTCAGCAGTCTCTGTTAATTCTAAAACATAGGAAGCTGTACAATAACTGCAGATACCACTGTCTGGTTTAAATTCTGGTGGCCACATACGTTTCTTTTATTGTTGGCCTGGTTCACAATATCTCCCAACTGTGCCTGTCTGTAAAGATGGTGAGGGCACTAATTCATCGCTATGGTATTTTCAAAAGCACATTTATATCCCCTGACAAAGACCTACATGATAAAACCTTTAATCTATCACTAATATCAGCTTATATTTGAGCTGGGTACAACACTAGTGAAATAAAGTCTGCCACAATTTCCTCTGGGTCATGTGTAAGCTGATGATTTACATCAAATCAGCTTGTTTGCTGGCTTAACTTTACAACTTATTCAGCCACCTATTACCCCTATCTAAATTCTTTACTCAGGTTTTTGAGACGAGCAGCTGACAGTAGTCGAGTCTGATTTGGAGACAGCTCGAATAGACGGGGCAAAGCTACAAAGCAGGGCCCGTGGCTGCCAGGCCAAGCCAGGCCATGCCAGCTCCATAGAGGGCTTCAGTGCAGCAGGGCACTGGGGAGAGGGCGCTTGGCACCTGATCAGTAACCACAGTGAATTCTGTTCCTGTCACTGGCATTTTGCTACAGAAAAGCAGAGCAGAGATGACGGTTGTTGTTGAACTCAGTTGGGCTTTCATGTTACTGTAGCGGTGCCGTTTTATCAAACTGCTTTTCGACTGATACAAAATGACATTCCTTTGCAAACATCTGTGCCGATTGTGCGCTACCTACTTCAAAAACCTCAGCAGAGAAATTACCCTCATAAGCTTTCACTGTTTAAAAAAAACAAGAAAAGAGAAAAAAGATTGCTTAATCAAAACATTCTCTCACTTTACATTTCTTCACATTTTGCAACAGGGCTCCGAGCAGTAATATTGTGTTTTTCCACTGGTATCATTGGGCAGGGATCTAAAAGAACCATCAAAATAAATCATCTGGACCCCTGAAAAGCACCTGCAAAGGGGGCTTAAATCTGCTGTTTCCTTTCAAAAGAATTCCATGTCTCCATGCCTGATTCCCCCAAAGTTTAGTCCTTCAGAGGAGATGAAATGAGTCAAGTGCCCATGGTAATCACGGCCCAATCACTGCAGGGCTTTGAAGTGGGCCCTGTTCCTCAGACATCTCTACAGGTGGGGAAGCAATGTTAAGTGTTCTGTCTACAGGCGGAGGGAGGTCAGCTAGAGGCCATGGAGCCAGCCAGAGGGGCTCCTCTCATGCATACATCAAATTAGGGGAGGGTGGAGGGGTTACTGGTCACCCTCCCAGAGTCACTGCACTGAGGTCACATGTGAGTCTGTACACAGGCCTAGATGTTGGAATTTGTGTGTGAATGGAAGTATGAGCTGTCCCCCCAAATCACAGACAAATTAAGTAGTAACTTGTACCATTAAGCTTTAACAAATCCTTACACTAGTATTCCCTTTCATGCTGTGAAAGAGGCTGCAACCACATATGTGCTATAATACGCTGACTGCAGAAAGCATTTAACCATGATTTATGAACATTTTTATAGAAAACCTAGACTTAACAGTGTTTATCCGCAAGGTTAGAGATTGTGTTTCTGTTTGTCTGATGTTGATGTCTGAATTGTTGGAGGCTGTGGCTTGTAACCGTAGCCTTTAGGGAACTATAGACCTGTAGGTTTCTGAGGAGATATTTGGAAGACTGGACCTTAGCCATGTCAACTTTGGAATTTACTGAAGCTAGAAAATCCTAATTTGAATCACAGTAAAGAAACATTGACGAGGCTGAGGTGGGAAGAAGAAGTGGCAACCACCCTGGCTGACTGTCAACGGCTGAGACACCTGTCAATCAAGCACCCTCCAACAAACACGGTCCTCTTTCACCCTTAACGCTGTGCTAATGAACGCAGTTTTTTTTTAAATAAACAAACACAAAAGGAAGTGACATGAATTATAAAGAGAGAATTGAGGGGCTTCCCCATTAACATGGAACACAGACAGTTTTCTTTAAGGTAGTATCTAACAGTCAGCATTGCTGTCTGATATCTAAAACTAGGAATAAACCTGTCAGGGCTCAGTGTAGTCCTTTTATCTGACACTGACACAAAAAAATCAAGTTGTTGAATCCAGATGCTGAAACCAGGACCTGTTGGTTTAACACACAACTGAAAGCCATTGGATTAAATGCTGTTTGATTATTACAAACATTTTCTTTTGCCAAATTTGAACTGCATGAACTTTGATAGCATATGTGCGGATTAACACCTTTATGATTAATTTCAAGGGTTTGAGGCTGAATTAAATGAGGAAGGATTATTATTATTATTATAAAATGTATAATGAGGAAGTATAAGTATTCCCCCAGGAGACGTCAGACCTGAATTTTTTACATTATTGTACCATAGATTGCGAGTGATTATGGCGTCACAATGGCAGTTGAATTTCCCGTTAACTCTAAAGTTTTGCAACGGAAAATGTTTCTGTGGAACATTTTATGACAACCAAAGCTTGGTGTTTTGAGGGCGTGCTTCTTGGATTAAAACAGTGACTTATCAACCGTGTTTGCCCGGCATTCTTGTTTTTCAGTTACACACAATGTCCAAGATTGAACTGTCTTCACCGATGAGAAGGTGCTGTGATCGAGGCTGAGGGTGTGACATCCTCAGAAAGAAAGAGAAACCACAGGTTGTGTGTTTGACAAAGAATTTTCTCAGCCGTCATCCAAATGTGACACAAGCAGCAACAGGAGTTGGATGTTATGTTTTGCCAAGAAGACATCCTCTGTGACAGCCATAGCCTGTGTGTGTGTGTGTGTATGTGTTGTACACCCATGTGTGTGTCTGCGTCTCTGGCACCTAATTGCATTTGTGTTGCTTCGCTTGTCTGGTGCTCAGTCTGGGAGCAGGCGGGCTGCTGGAGACATCAGCCATTGTAACAATCTCGCCACAAGGCCCGGTGGGCACAGCCATCCCCTGTCCTGCCTCGAATCAGCAAGGGAGCAGTTTCTAAATCAAACAGAACACTGTTGCACAGGATACCCTTGGTGACTCAATTTAGATTCATCCAGGCCCACAGTGTAGGTCATTTTCATTCATTCAGAAAAAGAGGTCAGGCCTCCTTTTCTCTGCAAAACCCAGCTGCATTTGTTGGAAACTCGGTGTATCTCCATTTTGTCTCGGTTTATTTTGGTTGAAGAAGATATTAGAAAGAAAATGCAGGTTAGACACTACACCTGAAAAAAGTAGAGCAGCAGCGCTGTTCAACTTGCTTTCCGCGTTATTCATTTTCTTAAGCAGAGAAAACAAATGCTCTGCTGTTTGTCACTGTCACTGCCCTTACTTTCATCTTTTCTCCATAAGATAACAGTGCATCTCATCAAAACATTGGGAAGTCAATTTGCCTTTTCTTTCAGCCATAGTAATATTTCCTCCATCTTTGCTGTTTCCTCTCCGGTGAGATGAAGAAGAGATCTGAGATGACTCAAGAGGGAAGTGAAGTAGAGTTGTTTTCTGGACTATATTTATCTTATGAAGATTTGCAGGGAACCTATTTTGACGTCACTGTCTGTTACCAGTCATACTGTTGCTCGTACATTCAGATTAGTATTAATTTTGGTGGAGGTCTGCTCTGATTATTTACAGTGCCGCTTTGTTCCTCCCACGTTTTTTTATACCTCTTCCACACACTTCACAGTCATAGACTTATGTGTGCCCCCCACCACCGACATTTCATACTTTCCCTACATTAGAGAAAGCCCCATGTGAGGTCTACATGGATATGTAGATGGGTTTGCTGGGGATTTCCAAGAAGCTGATAACTTAAACTTAAGGACTTAAACAATAAATAAATAAATTAATATGTTTTAAAATAAATCATCATTCTCTGTAATTGCTGTGCTTTTGTGAACATTTTAGTACCTTAAAGTTATAATCCTGAAGGTTTCAGTCTTGGTTGATTTAGTGGTGCCTGTGGTTGGTAGTTGTAACAGCAAGTGCAGTTTATCACTACAGGTCCCAAATTTCTGGTGGCAGCAAACACTCCTTGAAGTACCCACTGAACGAGCTTCCAGGTTGACATTGAAAATGTCAGCCAGAAATATTGAAAATGAGAACTGAACATTGAAAATGTCAACCAGAAATAGTATAAATAATGGGGCTGGATTTAATAAAAATTTGAACACTTTGAAATTGGGTTGAGGGTCTGAAAAAGCACTGCACAGCCATAAAAAAAAAACTTGAATTTGAACCTGCACTCTTAACAGTTGTTTTGGGGTTTGTTCCACAGCTAAACAGTGCCTGGTTAATGCCACATCAGTGACTAAATGTTATTCCAAACATATGCTCAGCAAATCCACAAAGAGCTGGATAAGCTGCTGACTTTGTACCGCGCAGATTACTCCAGCTGTCACATCAGAAATTATACAACGATCAATAATTTAAAAAAAAAGGCATACTATGTTACATCTTTTTTGGCAATCTCCTAAAAACCCTGTAATTAAGAACTTCTATCAGGAGCTTAATTGGCCTAAACTGGCCACTTAAAAGTGTATATAGTGAATAACAAAAACGGTCTTTGAAATAAATCAGACCATGGGCTGTACAGTGCCAGATCAATCAATCACTTAATCTAACCAGCTCTGTTGATTCTAAAACCCTTTTTTTTTTTTGGTGTAAACCCTTTGAACCATAAAGGGCAAACACTTGCATACATGTATCATCCGTCATTACAACATAATCAAATGTCAGTAGCTGTTACTTGTCTGAGTATGATGCATCTTTCCTCCACAATGCACCCACGCCCATTGAATGCCCTCTCTGTGGGTGTACTTGAGGCCAGTTTTGAGAACACGCATCAGACAAAGTTACTTAGCCCAAGATTTATTTTTTCATCCAAGAAGCCAATGTAAAAGTTTATATCGCAAATCTTTGCAGAGCTTGGATCCATTAACCTCTCACAAGGATAATTGTCCATCCTGGCCTTGGGTAATGGGAATAAATAATGGATCAGATTCATAATATCTGCACTTCTTTTGCAGTCTCCATCAATTGGTGACTTGGGCTCTTGTCAAGTATCCTCGACAGGCACAGCTCGGGTGTCAGATAAAACTGGCTGTTGCAGTTAGCAGGAGTTTCATTTCGATAGCTAATCGTTGTTCCTTGAGCTGAACTGACCACAGTAAACTGCAGTAAGCGCTTGGGGGCCTGTTTCTCAATTCAGGGTCATTTGTACCTTCCTTCAGTAGGTTTACAAATGCCAGATGACTACAGTGAGCAGTGCATTCTGTCCTGCTCTCCTCTTTTTGTGCAAGTTTTTATGCCTCTGCGTCAGTGCCAGCTGTGGCTGAAGGCAATAAGTTTTCGGGTTGTCCGTCTGTTCGTCTGTCCCATTCTTTTGAATCTGATATATCAGGAACGCTTGGAGAGACTTTCATCACATCAGGCACAAACGTCCCTGTTGTGTCGATCTTCAGTGCTGCCGGGTTGTGAAGCATCCATCAGAATTTGTAGCTTCTTTGCAGCAACATCCATATTTGAAGCATTTTGTACTGTCATGGCTACAACTTTGTGTTCTGTCAGCTTTACTGGCCGAGCATGTGAACACAGACAAGGAATTTGACTTGAATACTCATACCCACTCATAACTACAGTATTTTGCAAACAAGACTGTTTTGCCATCAAAGAGGAATTAGTTAATTCCATATTCAGACATTAGTGTCGCAACTCAAGCTAATTTTACACATATAGTATAATGTAGGTGGCAGGAAAGGTGACTAACTTTATGTCTAATTTATTTATTTATTTTTTGAGTGTGGGGTCAGCTGACTAAAGGAAGAGCTCTACCCTCTTATTATTTGTGGTAATTGATAACTAGCACAGAAGTGGTGATTAGATCACCATTGCATTCTTGTGGAATAGCCAGAATACTTCAGGATCCAACAGGGTTATCGGTTTTAATGTCTTTTTCTTCAGATACTAAATTAAGAATAAGGTTATGTGATATTGGCCCTTCCACCTACTTGAATGTACATGCATAACTATGCAAGCACCCACACACAGGATCAATCCACTAGTGGTGCCACAGTGTACAATACGGGTATTGTGAGATGTAGAAACTGAGATATAACAGGTGTCAAAACAATCTCTTCTAGTATTTCCTTTTTTACTGGAGTTTCTGTGGAGATAATGAAGTTGGAATTTTCAGGGCTAATTGTAAAACACGTGACTGCTCTGTGATTGAAGCAGAGTTTCAGCTACATACCATTATTTCCTTGATATTTCTGTACATTTGAGATGCTTGTTTAAAGCTACAGGTGATCTAGCCAGCGTGACATTGTGCAGTGCTTTGCAGTAAATGCCTTTTTCCTGTTTTTTTTTTTGTTTTGTTTTGTTTTGTTTTTCCCATGGTACCAAAATGAAGTAATCAGGTTGACAAGAGAACATGAAGTACTGCATATCTGCTTAGCTTACCTATATGTGGCTCTGTGTGTGTGTGTGTGTGTGTTTATATATCAAACTGTAAACATCCCTTGGGCTTAGATGTAAAAAAAAAAACGTATATCCCCCCAATTATCACATATCTGTAGGTGATGTCAATAATCTGTGCAGATGAAGCCAATCCACCATCATATTTACAGCAGAAATCATCTAAAGATGTTGTGTGTTCACACAACTCAGCACAAGCTCAAATAGGAAACACCAGCTGGTTTCAGCACGTTGGTCTGTTTATCTCACGTGGGATCAGAACATTCAGATTCAGATAATAAGCAGTTCTTTATGTCTCTTCTGTATATTTCTTACATCTTTGCTTCCCTGCTTGAAACACAGGCTGCTAAGCGTGTAATTTATATCCACGGCATACTGTGGATAATTCTCCGCTTTCTTTGGCATCTCCTTCAAATCAACAGAAAGTCAGGAACCCTCTGCTTTGGTAAGGCCTCGGCCTGTCACAGCTGTCTGCTTGTGGCACTCTGTCGAAAAGAGGTACTGGCCGCTGTGGTAGGAGGGGGGGCTGGAGGGATTGACATTTTAAGGGGTTATGATCTTGTTCTGTGCCTCTCAGCAACCAGTTCTTTGTCTGGGTGCACGCTCGCTCTGTTGGAACTATCGAGTCGATTTGACTTGACTGTAAGGTGAGGCAGAAGAATTATCGGTTGCTTTGTTCAGTGGATTTATTGCTTGTAGTGTAAACACTGATCATATTTTTGGTGGGGCATACATGATGCGCAGCCTGTCGTTTTTGTGTCTGTAAGTAATTGAAACCACAGGTGAAGCAGTAAAATTTACGACCGTGATGGTAAATTTAAATTCTCATTCGGCTGGCTCATAGCCCGAGCTTCTTAACTTTTCACAAAGACTGAATTTTTCTAGAAACACTAGTCTGCCTCAGGTATGTATACACAGCTCAAAGCTCATGCTGTCCACTGCAGCATTAATCCAAAATTTACCTCAAATATTAATGTGATGATGCATTAAGTCCAAATTGACAACAACTGTCTCCACTCCATGCATATGCTGCCCTGGCAGTGTGCAGTGCAGGAATGAGATGTAAAGTGACATTATTGCTTCCAGCAGCATCTTTCTCACAGCATGTGAAAGGCTGCTGCACAGAAGCTGGCGTGTTTTTTTTTTTTTTGTTTTGTTTTTTAAGTTTAGAGCAGGGTTAAGCAAGTGAAAGAGAAAGTATTTATGTGAGTGTTTGTGCACGGCTTCATTACAGACTCTGTCTATAAGTCACGACTTAAGAGTATTACACTTCCTTTCTGCTGTGCATTAAACAGGAGTGGTCAGTCCTTCCACCTTCTTGGCGTTCTCTCAGATGGTCTGTCCGTCTTCTTGTCTCTGGAAGTGGGGCTGAGTAGTTGATTTCTCAGGGTGTGGGGGTGATCTGAGGTCACAACATAGCTTTCTGTGGGTCTTAAAGGCAGGGGAAAGTCCCACTAGTGAGTACAGCATAATGGAGGGATAAGGAGGAACTCAGCACACTCCCAGGTGGTGACTGGAGAGAGAGAGAGAGAGACAGACAGACAGACAGAGATGGAGCTCTCAAAAATCAAAATGGCTAATCTTGATGAGCCTGAAGAGCCCTTGCTCGAACATATCGTCCCAGGCACTGATTGAAACGTGTCACACATTCCACAGGCTGCCTATGATGTTGTCTGGCATGCACACACACATGCACACATTTGCTGTCCCTGTACGCTTCTTACTGGTAATGCGCATACACTATCACTGCAAATACAAGCTTGCCATTGTGGCTGCAGGAGGAGGAGGAAGAGGAGGAGGAGGAGGAAGGACTCAGATTGAGGCTGACTGACTGATATGAAGGCTGAATAGCAAGTGGTGCTTCCACTCTCCATTGAAATTCACTGATTGAATCTTGTGCTCTCAAGCAAGGACTTTGAAATAGTGGAAGTGCTTAGTTTGTAGTTTGGTGAGACATTATAATATCCCATTACATGAATTTCCCATGCCACTTAAGTGTGCCGTGTTATGAGTTATGCTAATGGATTGTGTTGGTTATTCGCTACTGATGCAAGGTGGAAATGATCTGTTTGACTGGACTTGTGCTCATTTGTTTTTCCAGCATGCAGTTACCCCAAGTCTAACATAATGGTATTTTCCATTGCTGTATCTTTCCGTTTCTGCCTTTATTCATTGAGTTACATCAATAATAGCTGTGCATCAACACCGTTTTGAAACTGCTGTCTGGTTTCACTGTTTCCATCTTGTAGTGTATTAAAATAACAGACTTTTTTTTTTTTTTCTCTGACTGAGAGGTTTGACATTTTGCTGTGCGCAGGCATGTGAATAAGTACTGGATAAGAATGAATGCCATCTTTTATTAGCTGTCTTCTGTGTTTTGGCAGCCCTTTGCGGACGCACTTGTTCTGTTAGCTTTGAGATTGATGAACACACTGAGGGGACACTGAGCAGTGAACATGCACTGATTAGTGTTTTTGCATACACACACACACGTGTTTGTGTTCTCACACAGTCACGTGCTACAAGGCTGAGGATCATAGGGTGCTGAACACAGCAGACACAACCTGTTCCTGTTGGTGCTTGGAGCAGGAGGAGAAGGAGGAACTATTTGGGGTTTAAGAAACTTCATTTGTGTTTAACCAACAAGCCCACATCTTATGTCTGGCCCTCGCAGGACTGGTCTTTTGCCACTATTTTGTCAACCAGGCTCAGGTTTTAGGTTTCAGAGGCCCTGTTGACACTTTGGACTATTACCGCCTACTGTGGTGGGGAGCTGTGAAGTGAGTTAGTCCTTGAAAATCAGATGGCGTTGAATCAGTCGCTGAGATTAACTGTGTCATTCATAAATGTTGTTGAATATTGTATATACTTCCTTTTTCTCATGTCACATTTATTTACAACAACAAACCGACAAATCTGCTGTTTGTGCGGGCAGTCTTTATGAGAACGTACTGTATGTGGCTTTAGTGAGTTATCTTTTTTTCAGAGGACATATCATAGAAACAGCAATTAGCCGGGAAATGATTACACATGAAAATAAAAAGATGAATGCGTTCAAGAACAACATATTGCCCAAATCAGGTGGTACAGACCCACCAAAGCAAGATGTAGGGCAGCTAATGACTATTTTCATTATCGATTAATGTAAAGATTTGTTTTTGATTATTCTTTTAATATTCATTCTATTAATGTCAATGGTAATGTCCTCAAATGGCTTGTTTTGTTTAACCAACAGTCCAAAACCCTAAAATATTCAGTGCACGAAGATTAAGATTAAGACTACGAATAAGAAAAAGAGAAAAAACAGCAAACGCTCTCATTTCAGAAGCTGGAATCAGCTATAGATATATATATATATATGAGATATATATATAAGGCATATGTACTGTATGTGTTAAAAATATTTCAGCCCTTAAGGTCTATATTGAATAATAATAAAATCAAGAAAACCCTCCTCAGGTGCTGGGCCTCCTCTCCTCTCCTCTCCTGGCTGGAGGTGGGTTGGAGGCTGACACCAGATGTTCTGCCACTGGCAGGTTCTGCAGCAGCTTGTCACAGTGTGACATCCAGTCTTTATAAAAAGGTACAATTCATCCACCATCATCAGACTAATCAATTTTACACTTTGTCAAGTCAGGACAGTCTTGCAGCAGGGGGAGGGCATGATGAGACTCTTTCTTCGTGACAGGATTTACTTCACGTTCAGTTTTCTTCTGGCTTAGTGCTACGGTAAATGTTAGAGTTTGTTAGGTGAAAGAAGCATCATTACATTTTATAATTCAGTGACAGCCTTTTTGTTGCTGTTTACATTGAGGAGTATAAGATAGATACCACTTTAGATAGACTTCATTTATCCAAAGTGGGAAATTTGTTTCCATTGAAGTCTTCACACTTAAAAAAACAGATTAACACACAAACACTTAAACACTAATAAGCTAATATTGCTGAAATGTTTTGTATTACTGGACTTTTCCTAGTATAGTAATTCTACAGTTATAATTTTGAGTAGGACTTTATTTTAAATGTACTTATATCGTAACTAGTAAGTAAGAGATACTAATTTCTCCAATGACAAAAGCCTCAATCACAATAGTGTAGTAAAGTAGTGCATCATATTGTTTGGTCTCTCTGTGTTGCCCCTCCTCAGCTCAGTACACTGCATGCTTTCCCTCTGAAGCAAAGGCCTTTACGGTTGTTATAAGGGTTCTATGAAGTCAGAAGTCAAAGCAGACAACACAAGTTTATGGAAAATGGAGACAAAAACATAAATTATAAGACTCTTGTTATAAATATAAATGAATGATGCCTAACAGAGTGTAAAGGACAGGGTTTCCCCTCACAGCATCAGTATTTTATGTTGTAGCATACAGTCCACTTGGAGCACTCAAGTGTACTCTGACATCTACATAAATTCACATTTGCAAAATATAAAAATCTAAGCCAAAGCATAACTGCTAATGTATACACTCTGTTTAACCTTGATGCACACGTATCGGATTTACTGCCGGACCATTGTATTCTAGTTCTGGAGGAGATGTAGCGCAAAGAGTAGAGCATTAGTGTTTGCACGGTATGTTCAACCTCCCACCTGCTGTGTATCTGCCTTGCATGTGGGCGATCACCTCTCACTATGGAGACAATTATCTTAGTTATAACTCATCCCATTACGGTAAAATTGCTACATACATGCATGTGCATCATGGAAAAATAACCTGTAGCGCATTTAGTTGTGGTGGTGGAAAAGGTAATCTGTATTGAATGACTCTATGTGGAACCTACTGTGCATTGTCCTTCCTGTGTTTTATCTATATTATACTCTGAAGTATTCACAGAGTAAATCCCACAAGTCTTCATTGTTAAATTTTGTAGATTCACTCCCACCAAGTCATTTCACACTTTATAATCAGCCAACTGGTTTGCTGGCACTTTAAAGTAGTGAACCTTCAAAAAGTGTTAAACATTAAAAAAAAAAAGGAAGTAGTGGGTGGGAAGCTAATGTGCGCTATAAGCATGCATAATGTAGGGTGATTTTGCATTTAATTATATTTGAGGTTGAGTTTTAAACAGCTGTGTTTGGGAGATTTTTAATTGTTTCACAGGTTAAGTAGTGATACCATATTTCTCCTCTGAGAAAGGATTAATTTGATTTAAGCACCTATAAAGCCTCTCATCTGAAGAGTTCACACAGGTAGGTTTACTGTCTTGTGGCATAAACTGTCAGCTGATAATGATTGATTTTGTATGGTGGTAATTACTGTTCTAGAAGCTACAACTTAAACGCCACCTAAGTAAAAAGGGGTCTTGTCTTATGGTCCTTAAATCCTAAACATCAGCATTGTACTGCTCACAGTGGGTCAGATTCAGCAGCTTCCCAGCTGGCTCCTTTGCATAGTCTGTTTTTTTACAAGGCTCGGTCCAAAGCATGACTGTATTTATTTTTTTTTAAAAAGTGTGTAAGCTTACATATATTAAGAGGGTGTTTCAGTCATTTATATAAAATTTAACGCTAAAGGGTACCTCTGACGGAAACTGAGATTAAATTAACCAACAATTTGAGACTCTTTGATTTCACACTTGTATTGCCGCAGTGTCTGTGCTGGTGAATACTGTGGCGTTGGAGGATAATTAAGAGGACAGTCGTCCCGTGTTTGTGCAGGTAGAAACAAATCCTTCGTCTCTGTTTTTCACTATCTACAAACGTGTCCTTGTAAATACGGAGGGACTGCGGGCAGAATGCTCACGGGTCAGTGGACCATAGGATGCAAACAATACAGTGTGTGTTTGCCTATAAGGAGAATACACAACTTGACTCTGTTCTGTTACTCAGACCTGTATGTCTGCTCCTCAGATGTATAATATGAAGTGCTCTTGTGGGTGAAAATAGCTGGTTGCAAGGCCACTCACTTCCCCCAAGGTTTCAGGCTCAAAGTGTTTGTATTGAAGCCATAAGATCAAAGATACAGCCTGTGCTGAACATTGCCTGTTCATCTCTGACCTAAATACACAGTGCTAACATACACACTCTGAATGATTTCTGCATGTACAAGTTTGCAGTACGTACTTTCAATATTGTGAGTCGGTTTTTTTTGTCAACTCTAAAATCTGTTGTTCTGCTTTCATTAATAGATTTTTGTAAAATTAAATATCATAGCCAACCAGTTTGAGGCACAGCAATTCCTGAGGAGAAATTACATGACTAATTATTAATTTGATATTCATACCATCCCATGAATATTATGTATTATATTAAGTAAATTTCCAAGTACTTTGAAAATGAAAGAATTCAGTGATGGAATAAGTGCCGGTATTCAGACCAGTATAAACACACAGTATAAAAAATACTCCATTAAATTACAAGTCTAGCATTAAAAACTTTACCAGAGTAACTTAGAGATATTGGCAAAACATGTACTTAAAGTAACAACTGTAGAAGTACTCATTTTTCTGCAATGCCCCCTGTCATTGTGTTGCAAAGCTGTATAATTGGATAATTATTAGTTTAAACATTTTGAAAGCAGAACACATGTTTTACAGGTCGAATCTGAATCTGCAAGGAGTTTTCTCTTGTAAAGTAAAAGTATAAAGTAGCATATAATGAAAATACTTTCCACCAGTGAAAGGATTTGAGCGAGGCCTGTGCCATAGTGAAACAATGAGGAGAATTTGGTCATTTGGTCGGTGAGGCGTACTCATACTGAAATGTTAGTTGTGATCCAGGATGAGACGTTTGTAATACCAGGACAAACGCTCTATTTTAGAACTTCTGCTTAGTTATTTTTCAACACATGTAATTTCCCTTGTACTTATAGTCAGTATTTGTCAAGGAACTTCTGCCTCAGTTGAACATCCTTGTACTATTTCCAGACCTGCTGATTATTAGTCCTTCTTTTAAATATACATGTTCCTTTCTAACAGCCATCAGTAACTACGGCTGAAGTAGGTATAGTTTCTCCACAGTTGTTTGTCATTTTTCAGATCAAACTGCATCAACTAACATATTAGTAATGGTTAAACCCACTGATTTCAATGCTGCACTTTGATTTCTATTATTTTAAAGATGAGATCTGTCTAATATTAATCACACGGTGCTGTGGACGAAGTTGCCGGAAGAGACTGTACAAATAAACAGAGGACACGTCCAGTTTATGAACCTTTTTACTGTCTGCTCATGTGAATTATGCATGACACTGAAGTATATTTCAGTCCCACTTAGGAGGGCTTTGACACTCACTCCTCAGCACTTGCCAGTATTCTGCTGAAAGGGTGGTGTGATCCACCAGGGAAGATGGCAGAATATCCACCGAGTTTCCACTGTGGCTGCTCTCACACTCTCCTCTCACAGTTTCCATGTGTGTATGTCTCCACACACTACATAATCACATCTCTGCCTGCTGTGTCATGCAGGATCATCCTGGAACACAACAACCCACCGGTGACCTTCTCTGCCTTTACCGGCATCAGCATGTTATAGCATTTCATTACGTAAAAGCAGAGATCGTGAGACTAACGCTGCACTTTCTTTACCACGTTGGTGATGGTGTCACATACACACCTGCATCTTAGTATGAGAACCTGAAAATGTGATTACGGCAATGTAAATAGTTAGAAGGTGGGGGGGTCGTGGGAAATATGTACTGCTTTCAAGTGCTGCTGCCCCCCAGACTTCAGGTTGTTTGTAGCTATTAAATGTTTGTGAGCATCTAAGAGGAAATGACACTGCTTCACTGAGACTTTACAACAGCTGTCGGGTGTCATTACACACATCTCAAAGCCACATTTTATTAAAGAATTATGGAGAGCTAAGAAATAAATCTTTGCTTTTCAGTCAATAATCTAGTAACAATGAAAGTTTAAGTGTTCACGGGTAATACTCTGTCAGTTGGATGATCACTGGGTAGACAGAGTGGTTTCTAAATGACACCTGATGAACGTAATGACTTTAGGGGTATTTTTTGATTAGGGTGTTTACTCAAATGTAGTTGCTCATGTGTGTCGGTTGGGTGTTTTACAGTCGCTTCAAACTGAACTCAGCCACTCAGAACTGAGGGTCATAACTTTCTGTTTCAGGAAGATCACTTTCAGTGTTTCACTGTGCATTTCAGGGTTGTCTGCATCCCCAGTGTCTTCCTCTCCGCTGCTGCCTCTGAAGCCATGGACTAGAGCTGCGTATGGTCCTCACAGTCCTGTGGTCATCAGATGGCTTCTCAACAACTGTCAGCGAAAATACAGAAAGTAAGTGTGTTAAAAAAAGAAACAACAAAAATGTTGATTTGCAATAATATAGTATACATTATCACTGACAGTGGCTAAATAACACTAAAAGGATCAGGGTGGAGGTATTCTTCATTTTCCTGTTATCAAGCATTGCTTGTGTGGCCAAAGCTTGATTTCTAACGCTATTTCATAGACCACTGATATCAAAAACTATTGAAAACACAAAAATCAGCAGCACTGCTGCATGGGGGGTAACATCGTCCTTCATTGTGATGTACATGGGCACTGTAGTTTATTTCAGGTCACACCTGCATATGCCCTCCTGGTCAGTTTTCAGATGTTTTACTTGAGTCGAAGTCGAAATACAACATTGCAAAATGACTCCCTCATAAATAAAAGTCATTTACATTAGAAATCTCACTAGTAGAAGAAAAGCAGAAGTGTTATTAGCAAAATGTGCTCAACGTATCAGAGGTAAAAGTATTTGTTATGCAGACAAATGGCACATACTGTATTGACACTGATGCATTCATGCAGAGGAAGTATTGTTGTGTTGTACTGTATTTGGCTGAGCTGGAGCAAATATGAACTACATTTTATTCTGTTGAGTAGTTTAAGATAAGATAAGATAAGATAAGATAGACTTTATTCATCCCACAACGGGGAAATTCAATTGTTACAGCAGCATATAGAAAAAGGTAGAAAACGGCAGTAACAGAAAATATAAAAATAACAATATACAATCCAAAAACACAAAGGAGAAAAACAAAGGCAAAAAGTACTCAGGTTATAAATATTATATACTATATACAAAAGGTGCTTGAGTCTTTGTAAAGAAAGCGACTGGTGATGTATGTAAACAAAAAAACAGAATTTTGGCAGTGCAGAGCAGTAGTATATGTAACATGGTTTCATTATGTGTTGTCATGGTACAACCTCACAACTGTTGGGATGAAGGACCTGCGGTACCTCTCCTTCTTACACCGCGGGTGTAGGAGTCTGTCTCTCCTTCTTACACCGCGGGTGTAGGAGTCTGACACTGTGTCAATGTGTCAATAAACACTGTGTCAATAAATTAAAAGCTTATTTTGCTGTGCTCTTTTCTGTAGTTAAAATCTTCAATCAGCAAAGTAACTAGTATCTGTGGTTGACAAAAATATGTAGTGGGGTTGAAAGAACCATATTTTCCTCTGAAATGTGGGTGGAGCACAGGTGCATAGTAACCTAACATTAAAAAAAAACCTCAAGTGGAGTACAAGTACCACAAAACTGTAATCACACACCACCACTGGTCCTGTTGTATTAATATTCACTGGTACACCAAGTGAGTATCAAACATAGTATTTCCTCCGGTTTTGAGAAATGTTTGTGGATAACCACAGCGCACCACTGTGTTTGGAGTTTTTTTTTCTTTTTCCTTAAATAAAACTATCTAGTATTGACTTGTTTTTGTACAATACGTACACAGAGGTTTGTGGCTGAGACCAGCAGGCATCATAGAGTTGTTGGAAAGTTTTAATAGATGGACTGACACATTGTTGGTTCTCGTCTTTTCATGGAATTAGTTAAAAATAAAGAAAATAGAGACAAATAGACTAATCCTTACAAGCAGATCTCTCTCTAGTTCCCTGCCTGTCAGTGTGTGTCATAATGCTTTCATGTTTTGTAGAAGCATGATACATTATGTGTGACAAATATGGTAATTGTGATTATGAGTAACAGGAAGCTGGACAGTCCCAGCTTCTTCTGGCCCACATGGTTTTATGTCTGATAGAAAAACATCCATTAGGGTGTTTCTGAGTCATAATTACCTCCCACAGGGACAGTGATCTGATTAAGGCTGTTCTTAAGGGAAAAGATGAGGTCATGACTTATAATATTCAGCTATTTCTGTGACTTGCTCCACAACACTAGACTTAAGGCTTTTTGCCCCGCAAAGCAATATTGTGATTCTCACTTGCAGCCTATTATTCTGTATTAGGGCTGGAGTTCAGTGTTCATCCCTAGAGAGTAATTATGCACATATGGTGTCTCTTTGGTCCTCAACGAAGGCTAATACCTCACACACTGACTTTCATCTTTCAGTACTTTTCAATTGAAAGGAAGTTTGCCTTTTGGTATTAAAAGCAAACACATTTTTTGGATCAATCATAATCTCATGATCTCTGACAGTCTTTGGTAGTAGCCGACCACCCTGTGGTTCCTGTAGTTTACATGTGCTTAGATTCTCTCAGTACGATAATGCACATGCAACACAATACAAATGGCTGACAGTAACTAGGTCAGCTAAACTACTGCTTAAGTGCGGCTCTGACTCATTAATAATGCATATGATAAAGACTAAAGTTGCTTGAACAAAGATATTTTTCTCTCTGATGCTAACAATTAAGCAGTGCTCAGCTGTCTTTTTTAATGTCACGAGCCTTTTAATTTTCTTGTGACCATAATACTGGTTGAGATGACATTTCAAATCTGAGATTGCTCTGTCGTGGTCAGTAAAAACTATGCTGTGATGTCCTGTTTATCCTGCTGTCAGAGTAATCCCCTAATATTCCTCAACCTCAGAATCAGGAAACAACGGCATTTGTTTTGCGTCGGCTCTATTTCCAGAGCGGAGTGTCTGTCAGCTCATAACACTGAGCCAAAACCTGATGGACAGTCATGTCACGTGGGGCACACTGAGAGGTGGAGCCTCTCTCCTGCTCTCTGCTCATAGACGTGGGCAGAGTATCTGGATGTCTCCAGCGTGCTCTCGCTCCTCTATAGGCCAAAGCCAGGGACATGACCAGCCTCCAGATCCCCGGTCCGCACACAGAGGCTTGGTGTCAGAGCTGCAAACCTGTGGGTGTTTGTTTCTTCACTGATAATGCTGTGACCTCTGTTTCTGGAATGAAAGCTATGCATGGACTCATTCATTCCATGGGCCGAGGGAGTGAACGCATGTGGTTATTAGAAGTGCTGTTTATGACCTAACAAGGCAATGCTTGTTGATTAATTAGGGCCCTAGTGTTATATAGCCATGATGTAAACATGCTCTCCAGCTTGCATCATACAAAATAACATCACACTGAATCACAGCGCTCCACAAGCGGTCACCAGCCATCCTTCCTCGCTGTCCAGCTCGGAGTATTGATGTGGTTTAAGACACTGGATCATACCCAGAGAACCCCGGTTGACACTCGGTGGCAGGAAGAGGGTCAGCGTTGTTTTGATCACGGGCGGTGGGCCAAAGGCTTTGGAGATAGGCAGGTGTGTCCTGGATACGACCCCTGGCTGTGTTGTTGATATTACATCTGTGCTGCTGGATGTTATGTTATGACTGTTAGCAAGAGCTGGGAGGAGCACTAGGAGTGGAGTGCTATTCACAGTGCGATGAACTATCAGCTGTATGAAGCATTACACATCAGTACAGGCAGGCTGGGGATACTGGCTGGGATTGAAATAAGACAGAGGGACATTTTCTTACAGGGGTTACAGTGAGTAATGTTTTTGGGTTGTTTTTTTTTAAAGCGTGGTTGAAATGGACTTACTGTAAAATTACTGTACTGTACATTTAAGGCCTGTTGTGTTTCTCGTTGCTGCTTTTTCCAGATGAGAACGTGAAGGCTGGCGTCCACCAAGGCCACCGCTGCACCTTGGGCAGCGCACACACATGATCACATGACTCTGGACATGGACGCGGTCCTGTCAGACTTTGTTCGGTCCACTGGGGCAGAACCGGGTCTGGCAAGAGACCTGCTGGAAGGTAAGAGATCACTGCGGTACTGAGAGACACTGTCCTGCACCTTCAAGAGCTAAACTATCATGTACAAGACTCGAAATTTGGGAATTTCTGTTTTGATCAGCTGCTCCCTGTTGTGCTGTGGTTGCACCCAAGTGAGCAGAGGAAATGAAAGAACAGAAGAGGAGAGGAAAGGAAAATAAAGGAAACAAAGGAAGGGAGGAGAGGAGTGGGGCTTGCAACAGTGAGCCAGCTTGCTGATTTAGAGGCCAGTGTGACGGTTTTACGAGTGCACTCCCTAGAGAGAGCTTTGTGCCCATTCATTGGAACTCATTGAGGAGCAGAGTGCTACTGGCACTTGTATAGCTTACATACAGTGCCGCTTGGAAAAAAAAAAAAAAAGACAACACAGGAGAGCAAAAGTGCACATAGCAACAGAATGCTGGTCTGTGGGATTGGATTCGATATCTAGAGACGCAATGTTTTTTTGTGGTTTTGAGCAGACCAGAAGCACGCGCATTCCTGTAAAGAAATGCAGAACTCTAACTGCAGATACAGTCCTGTCTGCTTTATGGGAATAAAAGCAAGCACCACACTAATCAGACTTCCATTAGGGGATGAAATCCTCGTAGAGTGTTTGCAGTACCTATGTGTCCTGGAAATCTTTTTTGTCGGTGTGTGTACATAATGCAGCCGCTGTCTGGTCTGATAAAAGAATTAAAGTGTTGAGTGTCTGTCTCTTCCTCCCACTCAGTCATTTTTTGTTCTGATTCTGCCTTGGCACAAAGCCACAGGGGCATACGTGTGACACTGACAGACACCAAACAAGACACTGCACTCAGACAAGACAGACATGGGCCCAGATGCCCTATTTCAGTATCATGCCTGCTGCTTTGTTCTGATGCTAGGTTAGCTCACCAGACCTGCATCAGTCAGCTGCTCCGTTAACCTCTGGTCTGAGTCTGGGTGACGTGAGGGGACGGATAAACCGACACAGAGACGACAGAGAAATATGACAGCACCACATGAGGTGCTTCCCTCTAGAGGCAGCTACGCCGTAATAGCAGGCTAATGTGGAGGCATTCAAAGACCATGCATTAGGTGCTGAGTGGCTGTGTAGCTGGACCTTAAGTTGTGTTCCTGGATTTATGGAGTTCAAGGCGCCCGAGATCCATACAGTGGAATCATTTTTGCATTGATTGACATGAGAGATGGTGATTAGTGGTGCCATGTTTCATGTTCAGACTGCTGAGAATAATCATGTCTGGAAGTCAGGGGAAGTGAGGACAACTTCCTCCAGGTCTCTTACACAGGGAGTCCATTAATGGCCCCTGTTTCACAAACATGCTCAGGTTACATGGAGACAGACACTCAGCCCCCTGAACGGTTTTGAAGTTGAAGGCATTTATGTGAGTTTTATGAAGACTGTTTTGCAGATAGCTCCTGTGGAATCGTGAGAAGGCACGCTGAGATATAATAAGACTGAGGCTTGACTTGTGTCTCTTAAACCTGGGAGGGATTTCTGTTCAAGAGACAGTACCCAGAGGAGACAAGTGTGTCTCTGTGTGGGTCCCTCCTGCACATCAGGATATTGCTGTCACTCTGTTAAAGGATCTGTCTCCCCTCACTATCTTCATTTTTTTGTGGCACCAACCAACCTCAACCTCTAGATATTCACCTTATAGTGCAGCATGTTTTACTGAGACAAAATCACTGTACGGCATTGTTCCATATGGGCAATATGTATCATTATTATGGGAGTTCATTGTGTAAATATTTGAGAGATCTGGGAATATACCGGTGTTTAATTAAAATATTGAAAAAGACAGTAAACCAAAAATCAGATAATCAGAAACACCCAGCGCATTGATTGTTTTTATCAAACAAGGAATTTGGCTTACCTGCAGGATTTTTACCCCAATCTCTCTTTATACTTTCTGCTTATCTGTAGGATTTTCTCAGTTTTTCTTCACAAGATGATCCTGTTTACTGTAAACTACAGCGAACAGTGTCGTATTGCACCAGGAATACAGCAACTTTTTGCGTGGGAACGTAACATTGGGTGAAAATTGAATTTAACACCCCCCCAGTCGATAATAAACTTATGACTGCCAACATTTATCCTGGATATTCATTATCATTATCATTATCACTTTTAGTGTCTGTGAACTATCAGCCAGACCTTTGTTTGTGTCCTGCAGGTAAAAACTGGGACCTCAGTGCTGCTCTAAATGATTACGAGGAGCTCAGGCAGGTCCACACTGCCAACCTGCCGCAGGTCTTCAATGAGGGCCGCTACTACAAGCAGCCAGAGACACGTGACACGCCCACCCATGTCAGCAAGATCGACAGGCCGTGTGCACAGAAGCAGGAGGACAATGCACAAGGTAGCAGGGCCACCTCAACACAATGTTACAGCCTTTTCCTTTGTCTCTGCTTGCTTCCCACTCATCCGTTCTTCCCTCTTTTCCCTTTGTAGAGAAGCGTCTGTCCCGCGGGATCTCCCACGCCAGCTCTGCTATCGTCTCCCTGGCGCGGCTGCAGGTGGCCAGTGAGTGTACCAACGAGCAGTTCCCTCTTGAGATGCCCATCTACACATTCCAGCTACCAGACCTCAGCGTGTACAGCGAGGATTTCAGGAGCTTCATAGAGAGAGACCTGATAGAGCAGTCCACCATGATGGCTCTGGAGCAGGCTGGTGAGTACTGCGCGATATAATATGATATAATCCATTCAATTATAGTACTCTCCTCCTACTGATAAGAGATATGTAACAGAATCTTGTGCACTTCACTCCATTCTCTATTTAGATTACACTGAAAAGCAGAAGGCCAACAATGCAGCAGCAGCAACGAGAAGTGAAAGTCAGTTATGTAGACAGAGAAGTAGAAGGTGATACTGAGATACTGAGACAGAGCAGATGAGACTAGCAAGATGACAACAACTAATTCAAAGCATCCTCGGTCCCAAAGGGATTCATCTCTCAGCTGAAGCTTTGAAATAATGAAGAGAAACTAGTTAGTGAAGTTCCAAATCTTCCAGCCGAATTCCCCACACAGAGACTGCAGAGATCGTAAAGCCTTTCTCACCTAATTCTGTTCCAGATCTGAGCATAGTCAGCCAAGAGGAACGTTGGGTCAGTTAACCATTAACACATTAATAAGAGAGAGGCTGTCTTAATAGTCTTATAGATACATTTCTGACAGTGACTCAGTCCCAGCTGGAATATGTGTACCTTAAGAAAAGGTAAAATTCTTAGGCAAGATAGTCCACGTGCACTGCCTATGGATCATTCTGGAATGTAACGCCACTAAACACACTGGGACGGGTTAGCAGTCCATCCTTCCAGACAATTAACTTCAATATGCAAAGTGAAAAACTGAAGTCAACAACTGCAAAGTGACAGGAAATGCAAAGACATCTGCATTTTGAGCCTATCTAGACTGAAGGGTAAATCATTCAGAGCCTCTTCTGTGTTTACTGTTGTTGAATAAATGATGCAGTCAGATGAGCCCAGGCTCAGAGCAGTGAGGCTGCCTGCAGTAAAGCAGTGTGCAGTGCCCTGGGCTGTGAAGCCGTCGTTTCTCCCTCGGGGACGTGGGCAGGGCGGTGATGGAGCAGAAACTGGAGATACAGTAAAAGTCAGACTGAGGAGGAATATATTCACAGTGTATTTTCTGGGTGGGGGTGGGGGGGTGGAGGTATTGCTGGGTAATTTAGGGACAGTGCCAGCATATGGCCTGTGCTAATCATTGCCTTCAAAGTTCAGCTATCGAGGCTAATTATGCTTGTCGGCTAATTGTACTCAATGGGCTGTTACTGGTACCTGCTCCAGTACTTGACTGAGAGACATCAAGTTACATTTAAATAGCGAGGTTCATGTGCACAATTGAAGGCCTCTGTTAAGTATCTGTGACACTGTTGTTTTTTTTTTTCAATCTGATAGAAGGAGACACAATTTTAATATCACTTAACAGGCAGGAAAGTAGCAATTTTGCAGTCTTTCTACAAGATTTACACAGACATCTCACGTCTAAAGAAAAAAATAAAATAGTGATATAATCTGAAAATGACATGAATTCCTTAGATGTAACACTTCACCAAAATAGATGCTCTGATAACACCATCTGAGCTGCCCGTTCACTTAGCCGTCCTTACATCTACACCCACACACGTATCACATGTAAATTTGACTTGCTGTTAGCTTAGTGACGGACAGTTTTTTCTTTAGTTATTGTGACTGCCTTTTTCCCAACCTATGGGTCCTGTTAGATTTTTGAGCAATTTATTCCATGGACTAAATGAACCTTTCTCAAAAAAATTTTTCACCAGTCACAAAAGCGTAGGTGGTATTGTTTTCACCTTGTGAGTCTGTGTATGTATGTATGTGTGTGTGTGTGTCATCATGGCAAAATGTGGTATTAGAGACACCCACTGTAGCAGGAAAAACCACAGAGGTGGTTTTGACTAATTTGGCAGGTATTTATGTACCTGACTGTGGACACATTTTGTCGCTGCAATAGGTGTGTAGTTCAGATAAAAATGAAGGATGACGTTACAGCTGGGTTAGGAATCAATGGTGAGACATTGTATTGGACCATACAAATAAAATGGACTCTGAAAGCTTATCACCAGTCTTTTTTGTGTTTCAGTTTGAGCACATTAAGACAAAACGAAATTGAAAATAGATTGATGCGAAATACGATGGGTGTGTTTGCTCCTCTCTGTTTCGCGGTTTTGTACAGAATTTATTTATTTATTATATTGTGTGTGTATGTGTGTGTGTGTGTATATGCAGGTCGTCTGAACTGGTGGTCCACCATGTGCACCAGCTGTAAGAAGCTGCTTCCTCTGGCCACCACAGGGGACGGGAACTGCCTTCTGCATGCTGCCTCTTTAGGTGAGCTACTCATGTACACTTCAGTAATGTTTAATACATACTATAACCATAATTTCCTATATAATCTCTTGAAAACAGCTTTAAACATCATGCTTGGCGTAGAACAACTGCGATTTGGTGTCACAGCTGTCTAATAACAGTGTCAGTGCTGCGACACAGCTGCTGAATCCAGAGAAATGAGTGAGAAAGGAGGAGAGATGAAATAAGCAAGGAGGGAGGTAACTGACCTATACATTGCAGGAAACTGTAAGCTGCAGAGTTTGCAGGGTGGTTCAGGGAATGACAGAATATTCAGGTCTTGTGCTGAAGGAGACGGTTGACTCCCCAGTGTGAGGACTGCTGGAGCAGCAGAGGGTTAGAGGCACCAGAGCTAATGTAATCTGCACTGACAGTCAGACAACTAAGGCCCTTTGATGAGTGATGAAAGACGTTTTTAGTTAAAGAGCTGAGGTCATCTCAGAATGATTTATCAACATAACTGTGTGGCTTGGTACAGTTCAACTATATACGATGGCAATGTTCTTTTTGTCCTCAATCTTAACATGCAGTAACTCTGTTGTTTGTCTGTGTTGTTCAGGGATGTGGGGCTTCCATGACAGAGACCTGATGCTGAGGAAATCCCTGTACACCATGATGAAGAGCGGAGCGGAGAGAGACGCTCTGAAGAGGAGGTGGAGGTGGCAGCAAACCCAACAGAACAAGGAGGTTGGGAGAGTGTCCATCACAGCACACTGCGCCGCCTAAATGCATCACATCCTCTTTCACTAATGACACATTAATATATCCAGGGATGAGCCACTCATAACCTCTGTTAATAAGCGCTGATTTTAGCTTCCTTGCTGGGCTGCACATTTGGATTTTTACTGCAAGGAGTGTGTGTACAATGTGTACATTAGTAGCAGTGCTGCTAATACTGTCAAATCCTCTGCACTTCCTGTCCCCTTCTCTTGATGTTCATGGATTAAAGTGTTTTCCAATCTATTAGAAAAATTGTGTCACCAAGGATGGCTCAGGCAAAGAAGTAGTACAGATGCTCATGTTTTAAAAATGCCTGGGGCGTTCTGGTGGCCTAGTGATTTAAGACACTACTGATGTAAATGCAGCGTCCCAGTTTGAATCTGGGCAGGGACCTTTGTTTCATGTCATCCACCTTTCTCTAATTACCCACATTTCCTGTCATCCTCTTCTGTTAAACCATCCTTTAACAGTTACAATATGGAAGTTACAAAAAAAATGCCCACATGTGCAGATGCATAAAGCTTCAGGAGATATCCTTGTAAGATGCAGATGGAAATAGTGAAAATGAATAACAATAGGAATTGTGTGGGTGAGCACCAGCATGTGCTTATCAGAATTTCTATGTGTGTGTGTGTGTGTGTTTGCAGTCAGGGCTGGTGTACACTGAGGAGGAGTGGGAGAGAGAGTGGAACGAGCTGCTGAAGTTGGCCTCCAGTGAGCCTCGCACTCACCTCAGCAAAAACGGCAACACCAGTGGAGGGTAAGCTGTTTGACTCACATACTATTACAGATTTATCCCAGAAAAAAAAAAGCCTGCAAGCATACACACTCTGGACCTCCCAAGACACAACACGTATTACATTCCTTTAACCAGAATCCAGCAGTGTTTGCTCTGTAATCATTGTATAAGATGGAGAACAGAATGAAACAGAGCAGCAGTGCAAGTTGTGCAGCTTTCATCCCACATCGCACATTACAACTCTCCTGCTGTGTTTTAATGCCTTGTGCGCTGAAACGCTGCAGGATGCCCACATTGAAAACAAAAGTGACCTTCTCGCTAAGATGGATTTGTCAGGGAAACTGTTCCCACTCGGACTGTTGCTCTCTCAAATTGCTTCTTTCATTTAATAACATTGGTGAAGCTCACATGTGAGACTGTGCCATCTACTGGCTGCCTTTAGTATTAATTATTTCTTCCGGAACAGCCTCCCCTGAGCTGGGGTTACTTTCAGTTGGTGCAGGTGATGTGATTCACACATACGCACACCCCGCCCGGTTTATAAACAAGTGTAAGAGTGGGTTTTCTCAGGCTACAGAGGCAGATTGGAAACTAACTCTGGTTTCCTCCTCCTACGCACAGAAACCTTGTGGTTTTCTCTGTTTCCATTTTCACTGAAAAAAACACGAACATTGTCATATACTCGCTAGGTATAGCAGCTGAAGTGGTGAAGGAAAAAAATAGCTATGACGAACAGAGGACCACATAAAATCCGCCCACTTTAGATGCATTTAACTACAATAAATGTACATACACATGTACATTTTCTTTTTACATTTTTACATTCACTGTATTTTCTCAGCATCCACTTGTCCACCACAAAGCTTTCTATCACCAAAATATCCCATTAAAGAGCATAATTTACTCATTTTGTCTGGTGGTTTTAACCTCTCATTGAGTTTGACTGTAATACAGTAATCAGGTTAGGGATGTTTGATGGTCCCAGTGTGAGATGAGCCCCTAAATAGGATGAGTGGGATTCACATATTAAGAGGCTCTTTATTAGAGTAAATTTGGCAGCGTGGCTGTTTGTGTGGCTGACAACTTAATTGTTGCACATCCTCTGGTTCCCTGGTGGTTGCATGCCTGAGAGCTCTACCACTGCTTTTTCTCTCCATCTCTCCCTGCTTCCCTCCCTCGTTTCTGTCCCTCCTGCTCTCTTTCATTCAAACCCGTGTATGAACCGATAGATCTTTGTACACTGTTGTCCTGCAACCAGAAGGCCAAATGGATCCAAGTGGATCCGATTAGATTACGCAGGCTCATGATTAGCACATACATTTACAATTTTGACTGCAGATGTTTTTTTCTATTAGTCAGTACCAGTTCAGGAAATTGTCAGGAGTATTATCCCACGATCCATCAGTATTACATGTGTTTTATTTTTTCTTCTTCTTCAGTGTGGATAACTCTGAGGATCCGGTGTACGAGAGTCTGGAGGAGTTCCATGTGTTTGTGCTGGCTCACGTGTTACGCAGGCCAATTGTAGTGGTGGCTGACACGATGCTCAGAGACTCAGGAGGAGAAGGTAGACTGATTGTATCTTGTAACAATCCTCTACAATACACTAGGCTAAGCAACGGACTGACACTAAATCCAGTGCTGTAACTGAATTCCAGCATTTGCTCCCATCCCGTTTGGAGGGCTCTATCTGCCCCTGGAGGTGCCTCCAAGCCGCTGTCACTGCTCCCCTCTTGTCCTGGCCTACGATCAGGCTCACTTTTCCGCACTGGTGTCCATGGAGCAGAGAGACCAGCAGCGAGAGCAAGGTAAGCAACCATACACTGTTACAAAACCACTTACATACTCTCACTCTTAACAGAAAAAAGCTGGGAACATTCGCAGGCTTGAATTCTGGGATATTAACCTTTACTTGACCTCCTGTTTTCTAAAAATCCAAAGTTGCACTTGCTGTAATGTGGGATAGTTAGGCCATCTTCACTTTTAACTTAGAAGATCTTAGCAAGATTGAAGGCGAGTGGTCTGCCTGTCCTGCTAGAGGTGAATAATGTATAAGACAGCAGTCTAATTACGTGTGATCCATTATTAAAACTGGCCAGTTGGCAGCAGGAACCAGGGAGTGGCCAACACAGAGGAAAAATGAACAGCAGGGTCCTTCTTCTGACTTACTGAGCATTTTCCAAATGATTCAGGCCTGTATGTTATTGTAAGTCTACATTTTTCCCTCTGGGGCCACTGTCAGTTGAATGTAGTTTGTCACAGTATGCGTGTCTGTTTATGCCAGTAGTGTTCCATCAGGACAAGCAAGGAAAGTACTGCTTGACCAGTTAAAACTAAAATAGACATCGGTTAGTAGATGCAGTAACTTGAAGCTAGATTGACTTTAACCGTTACATCAATCATTTCTGACCGTTTTTTGGGCGTGTCCCGTTGACAAAGGTTGGGGCTTGTTAATCAGAGGAGGGAGCAGCCTTTTTTTTTGGGGGGGGGGGGCATTTGTTCCTGTGCATTATGGAAAACCCTGGGGTCTTTGACGGGTGACCAGCTATAGCTAGCTACAAACAAGTGTGCTTGTCAAGCTGCCCTTGATTCAGCTTCCACTGTTCTGAGATCAGTTATGATATTGCATCCATTATTATACAATTACTTCAACAGTCTTTTCTTCCTAAGAATTAACAGGTATCAGTAGCAAGTAAACAAGCAAATTACACTGTGATTTGTCATCTCAAATCAGTATCAGTTGTCTTACTAATCACCTTGGTCAGCGTGTGATAACGAGGAATTAGGGTTGAGGCCCATTGAAGCAGGAAAATATAGGATTGTATTTGCATTGTCACGGGAGTGTGTCATTTCCAGTTAAGGGTAAATATTAAGTAAGGTCATAAAGATGACCTTAGAAGTGATTTTTAGGTATTTTCCCTCTGTACTGCACATTTAATATGTTTGCTGTCAGTTCAAATGAATAATGCTAATACTTGTTCAGCCTGGAATGTATGCAGAAAGGTGAAGATGTCGGGGCAGAGTGCAGCCACATGCAAGAGAGAGATTCTCAGCACAGGAAGGACAGAAAGCACACACTCATGAGACATGAGAACTTAAGAGAGATTTGCTGTTAGTACTGACATGGAAAAAGTATGTTTTCATCAGTTGACCACTATGGGGTGTAGTTGGTTCTTCAGCTCTGCTTGCTTATCTGCAAAAGTCACCACATGTCACTGCTTTGTGCCTCATTCACAGGAATTTGTGATATGGTGCTGTGCAGAGCATACTGATTGTGTTATGTTGTGGCGAGAGAGTGTTGATTTTCCGTTGTACTGAGTGACTCTTGTTTTTGTCTTGTTTTGCCCGTGTAGACGCCAGTGCTCCCACTCCGGATGCATTGCTTATTTTCGAGGTCAGAGTAATCCTCACATGGAGGTCCTCTAATTGACAAATAGAGTAGATCTCCTTGACAACCAGTCTTAGTAGTCACGGCACTCTTCTGTATCTGACTCAGTGGGTGGAACTCACTTGTCATTTTGCGTGGGCAGCTGGCCAACTCCGTTTCTGTCTCTTTTTCTCACCCTCAAATACAGATACACTTACGCAAAGTGTTTCTTTCTTCCTCTCTCTGTGTTCCTTCTCCTTCACTCCCTGTCTCTGTTGTGCTTTTCTGAGTGTGTAAGGTCCTATTCTCAGCCTATAAACACAAACCTAGTTATTAAGTCAGGGTATGACCACTGCAGACTAGCAGACAGACATGATTACTAACCTGCCATTCCTGCCCTGAAGTCAGCCCCTTTAGTACCAGCAGCACATCAAAGCCAGCCTACTCCACAGCCCATAACTATTCAGCACTCCTACTTTTAGGTGGGTGTTTTAGTGTGGCAGAGGGGGTTCTCTTTTTGTCCACCAGATGGTGCATATGTCCAAAGAACCCGCTGTATCTTTATCACAACACCACTGCATGACTGTACTTTTTTATTCTGGTACACTGTGTCCTAAGATAGGGTCAGAGTGCGTTTTGTCTGCAGTCTGTCTCCAGGATGTTATGAAAACACTTGAACGCTTGGCTTGTTGTGTTTGTATGTCATGTGATTAATCACATTACGCAGTAGTCATACAAATTTGGTCTGGCTCTGGTAATGTTTTTGTGCATTTTTATGTATTTAAGAAGTATAGGTTTTATGTTTTGTATGATATTATGTTTTTTTATTATTTTTTTTTATTATAGAACTGGGTGATGTTCTTATCATTTGTAAATTTCAAGAAAAGCACAATGCTGCCATGCTGGCTCATGTCTGAACAGATGCCAGGCAGGGAAGCAGAGGGTCAGACAGACCTAATCTTCCACTGCCAATTAGGGCAGAGTAGCCCCAGCCGGCCCCTAAGCCCTCACCACATCACCACATATGGGCAAGGTCCCGAGCTACTAGGGCCCCAACAAACCAACCCTCTCTCCTGACAGTCAGGCCACTGTGTGGACGTCTCAGGTGGTGGGCTGCTCTCAGTTTCCCCCAGCACAGCGAAGAGCATCCGAGGGGCCGTTGGCCCTGTGTGTGTTCAGGTGCCAGAGGCTGGGTTAGAATACTGGCTCTTTCTTCAGCCCTCTGTATGGAAGATTATAGTGGAGTCCCTCCCAGTAACCTGATTCTAAATCACACTGACACATCATGCTTACTGCCCCTTTTATGGCCTGCTTGCATGGCTGCTGGGGCTGTATTGATGGTGGATGGTGAAAAAACAACAAGGGAGTGGTGACTGAAGTCAGGGTATTTGCTAAGGATCTAAACTTTCTTTTCAATTCTGTTGTTTTTTTTTTTTCTGGGCATATCCCAAAAGAGCAAGTGGTTTTTGGGTAAAACAGTCAGGTGAACCCAGAGTCTTGCACATGGGTTTGTTTTCTGTCAGCCCACTTACTGCTCACCTGCTGTGTGATAATGACTGGCTCCTCAGTAGATGCCGCCGGCCATGTCTTTTTATCAGCTTGTTTGTGCTCCTGTGGTTAAACGACGTACGAGTGGAACTGGCCCTCTGGAAAACTCTGGAGTTATTTCAAGCTCTGGTCCCAATACCAAAACACTTCCAGGTTTTCTTTGGCATCCCATCACCAACCCTCTGACACCCATGTGAACGAAGTAAATGGTCATCTTTTACACAAAGACCACCTACAAAACAGCATGGTGCCAGCAGCTCTGGCAAGGTTTCACTTTTCTATCTATTAAAGACGCCCTGTGTATTACTCACTATGCATTTGGTGTAATTAAATCAACGTGGCAATCAGAATTTAAATTTTATTTGTTGTGGTTTTATGTGTTACTTCAAATGTGATTCTCTTGTAATTACCACCATGGTTCCGCTGTTAAAATTGGTGTCAAAAAAGCTTAGGCTTGTTTATATGCATGACTGCTGTTTACTCTGGTGAATTGGGCTCTTTAAATCTGCAGCTGTGCAGAGTGACCAAAGTCAGGAATTCAAATTTGTGCATTTTCCAGACAGTACAAATTGTTCTTGAATCGTAAAACAGAGGAAACATTGGCTCAGTGTTCCTGCTGTGAATCTAAGCTTGTAATGGGTGACTTTGTTCTGGGAAGGGAATAAAAGAGGAGGGAGAGTTCACTCTCAATCCACTCTCATGACACATGGCATGATACACTTGAGGTGCTCATTTTGCACAAACTAAAAAAAAGGCAAAGCAAAAGATATTTATGTCCAGTCAAATCATGGGAATAAATGCTTCGAAGGGTTATCTACCTAATTTCCAACAGCTGTTTCCTCACAGGTTACACCCAAGTTTCCTCCCCCTTCTCTCTGACCGTATCCCCACATAATCAAAGATGCAAACTGAGCAAGGCGAGGCAGGATAGCAGCTATGTTGCTGAGTACACAGCATGCATACCACAGAGGGCTACAGTATGATGTCATCCATGCATAAGCTATGGGAATCAGTCATTCAAGGACAACAAAACAAGGCAGGCCAACGAGACCAACCGGGATAGTAAATACATTACAGCACGCTTTAGCCCCCGAGAGCTCAATTGGCAGTGTTGAACTTCTGAATCTGGACCAGGCCCAAGTGGGAACAACAGCACACACAGCACTTTGGAATGGGGAGAAAGGAGGACAGCTGCATCGTGGGAGCCTGGACGCCACCTCACAGACCTCCGTTGCCTGCTGCATGACCTGAGTGGGAACTGAGTGGGAGCTGGTTCACTGTCTTCACTCTCTCTGTGTGTTTGTGTGTGTGTGTGTTAGTGATGATGACTGAATTTTCCTGGGCATGAATCTTCTAGGAAAGACTGTTCTTTAGGAAAACCTCTTTTTCCCCCTCCCTGTTTTCAATGCTGCCATTAGTGTTTGACTCTGTGACTTCAGGTATTAGTCATTTCTTTATATTTTTTTTTTTAGGTTGATGGTATAAAATCCATTCTAATTGGCCAGTATGACGCAAAGGCAAGCTTGACATTTTAGGACAGATTTCTGGACAAGCCTAGTTTGTCAGCAGTGCTGTTAGTGGTATGTTTACTCAGCTGACGGAATTTGTTTGCTTAGCGACTGATGGTGTCAGATACAAATAAGTAATCATGTTAACAGAGCTAAATGTGCTAGCGTGGGTGGGGCTGCGCTAATTCTGTTTCAAGAACTGAAAACATCATCACAATGCATGTAGCACCAGTATTTTGGCACTTGCAAAGTCCTTCATCGTGTACTTTGCACCTAAGCAGAGGCACCCAGAAAGAGACACAAGGGGGCTCACAGAGTGAGGATTTGACCTGCAGTTTCATCCGGGACACAGGAGGGGCAGTTGCTGCTGGTGTCAGAGTCTCTGTGAAGCCTGCAGAGCAGAGCAGCCTATTGGCAGTGGAAGAATTGATGAGGCAGGGAGGAGATTGTATCTTCCATCTGGGGCTGACAGTGAAGGCTGGAATGTCCTCGGCCTGAACAGCCTGCCTCTCTCTGCTGTCATGTGGACAACAGCCCCTACACTAGGTAGCCTGAGGAGAGCTGTCATGTGGACCAGTGGGGTCTAGTTAGTCCTCCTTGCACTCTTGTTTTGAAAGGCAGCCATGCACTCACACACACACACAAACACGTACACGCCTGCACTGCTCACTCACTGAAAGCACGCCTCCCACGAGAGGAAGCCCGGGTGGGTGTCTGTTTTATGTTCTGTGTCCAGTGATTAGTGTTGAAAATATCTTCCTGCTTGTAAGTAGCTGATCATATCAGCGGAGGATGAATGAAATTATTTCAGCACTCCTGCTCTTATCCTGTACTGCTGGGTCTGATTGCACTCTATTACTAAACCAAACCATCACGTACAACCCTGATTAGCTGCAGAACCACTCGGTTCAATATAAATCTAAGCAACAGTCTCACCGTGCCAAATTTAGATTAATATTTCCCTTATTGTTAGCTTAGGGATAGTTCCAGTTTACTACAACACACGGGCCAAGAAACTGGAGCAGTCACATGATCAGGCAGTTTGCTGTCTCAAGCAGTACATTGTAAACATTTGTCACAGTTTAGAGACTGACTTCCCAGTTCAACTTTCACATCTCATCCATGTCGGTTCCAACGTTGGGGCTGAAGTTATGTCTTGACCTTTGACTTCACGAACAGTCTCATCACAAGGTCCGTTTAGTATCTCAACAGAAGAGATATGACTCAAGTTGTATCACTCTAGACCAGACAGGCCTTGTCTGGTCTAGAGTTCCCTTCCTCAGAGACCCAGGGACCAGCCTGTGTCATAAAGGAAGGAAGCAACCAAATTGAAGCTTTTAAGAGATGTAGCTGACTGAAGCCCTTCTCTGTCTGGATAAGTCAGTATGAGCGACGCTCACTGGTCACGTTTCCCTTCTCTGCCTAAAAAATAGATGGCAATAGATGGCAAATAGAATCCACCCCTAGTATCCTTTACCCCACGCTGACAGGCATCTGGGATAATTAACATGGCATTATTCTAGTGTGCCATTATGGTGTCACTTTAGCTCTGACAAAACTCCGGCTGTGTGGGAGAATGGGTGGCGTGCGATGCAGTCTCTGGTGGTAAAGCTAGACCAAACTAACCTTTTGATAATCTCATCTCTTCCAGCTGTTATCCCTCTGACTGACTCGGAGCACAAGCTGCTGGCGCTCCATTTTGCCGTGGACCCTGGCAGGGACTGGGAGTGGGGGAGGGATGACAATGATAATACCAAGCTAGCCAAGTAAGTCCTGTATAGTATATCACAGGGTTGTTGATGCTTATCAACAGACAGAGGCACTGACTATGATAGCAGCCCCACAGAAGAGTGAGAGAGGAAAAAAAAACAAGAAAAACTGCAGGACAAGACAGTTCTGTTAGCCTACACACAAGGCTGTATGTGGGGGATTTAACTTTGATTATAGGCTCTGGGTTCAGGTTACTTCAAAGAGAGAGCAGAGAGAGAACAAATTGTGTGTCACGTCAGTCATCCATAGGGTTTCCCAGGAATGGCCTCACTAAAGCAGCAACACCCTCTCTGAGTTTAGCAGTGAGTTTATGTAAGGGTTTCTGTTTCACATTCCTGCCAGTCAGGGGGTTAGCGTATCCTTGAACAAGCTGCGGGATGAATAATGCAGATATACAGAGAAAAGATGCTCAAGCCACTTCCTAATACCACCACTTTATATTACCCTTAATGCATTGCGGGCACTGTTTATGTAGGGTTTCTACTTTATGTAAATGGTACAATGCAGAAGGTTTAATCTCCCTAAAATAGGTTGACAGAGTTTTTAAATTCATGTTACACTCGTCGTGTAATCTCACTGTAATATGCCATGGCGTTTTGGTAAATAACATTTGTCAGATGTCAGCTGTGTTATACCACTGCTTGTTTTTAATCATGGATGCATGTTCTCCCACAGTCTCATCTTGTCCCTGGAGGCCAAACTCAACCTGCTGCACAACTACATGAATGTAACATGGATCCGAATTCCATCTGAAACAAGGGTAACTTCTTCTTGCATGTGTGTCTTGTTTGTCATGGTTAATTTAGCTCTGGAGAGACTCCCACATTCCAGATGTTCTTGAAACCACAGAGTCCAATCAATCAGTTTTATTTACTGTCAGAATGCTATAATCTCTGGCATTTATGTGTGTACTGAATGTGAATCTTCAAAATGCAGGCCACTAAGTTCTTGTGTGTGTGAATGTGTCTGGGGTACACTGGGAATCTTTTAAATCTTTCTTCCACTTCACTAGAAATTCTTTAAATCAAAATGTCATCAAATTATCCCAGAGTCATCATTGCTTCTGCTCTGTTCTGTGTTTTCTTCATTGCTGTGTGTGTGTGTGTGCGCGCGTCTCTGTGCAGGCTCCCCTGGCTCAGCCAGAGTCTCCCACAGCCTCTGCAGGTGAGGATGTCCAGTCTCTAGCTGAGTCCATGGACTCTGACCGTGAGTCTGTCGGCAGCAACTCTAACGTCAACACTGGCAAGCCCAGCAAGGAGAAGGACAAAGACAAGCAGCGCAAGGACAAAGACAAGAGTCGGGCTGATTCTGTAGCCAACAAACTAGGTAGCTTCAGCAAAACCTTGGGAATCAAGCTGAAGAAGAACATGGGAGGTCTGGGTGGCCTCGTGCATGGCAAAATGAACAAATCAAACTCTGGCTCAGGTCGTGGTGGGGAGAACGGAGGGGAAAAGGCGAAGAAGAAGGAATCTAAGACAACCAAGGGAAGCAAGGAGGAGTCAGGACAGTCAGCCAGCTCCACCTCTTCTGAGAAGGCCACTAGTCCCTCTCCTACAGACAGAGACAGACCCTCTAGCTCCTCCCCCACCGAGAGACTGGACAGTGCAGGGAGAGTCTCAGGGGACAAGACCATGGAAAACTGGAAATACAGCACTGATGTTAAGCTCAGCCTCAACATCCTGCGGGCTGCCATGCAGGGGGAGCGCAAATTCATTTTTGCAGGCCTCCTGCTCACCAGCCATCGACACCAGTTCCACGAGGAGATGATCAGCTACTATCTGACCAACGCCCAGGAGCGATTCAGCCAGGAGCAGGAGCAGAAGAGGAAGGAGGCTGAGAAGAAGCCCCCTGCTACTAACGAGGTGGCTGTGAAGAAGCCTGAGCATGAGAGTGTCTTCCAGAGGGAGAGATCGGACAGCTCGCCTCCGGAGAGCTGCTCTCCCGTCCTGCCCCACCACACCCACACCTACAACCACAACTCACAGCCCCCGCTGGGTCTCAAGATGCAGGGCAGGAACAGTCCCACTCCTGCAGCCCCTCTCGTCTCTGTCCCAGTGCCTCCCCTCACGCCACCAATAGCCTCCCACCATGTCTCCCACCCAGCCCCTGCGCCTTACTCCTCCCCTAGTATTGGTGCTAAGAGACCTGGGCCTGTTCCTGTGTCTGCCCACTACAGCCATACACCGCCCATCCAGAGGCACAGCGTGATTCACATACAAGATGTCAACATGCAATCCTCCATCTTCCAAGATGACCCCTATAAGCCTGTGGTGGGCACCCTAAAGACATGTGCCACCTACCCCCAGCAGAACCGCACACTCTCATCCCAGAGTTACAGCCCTGCTCGCCTGTCAGGGGTCCGCACTGTTAACACCATAGAGACCCTGTCCTACAATATGCCTGGCGAACACAAGTCCCACACCTACACCAATGGATTTGATGCGGGAGACATTCAGGACTGCCTGGAGTTTGCTGATGAGGACAACTCGTCTCACACCTGGCTCAACCAAGACAAAACCAAAGGGCGGAGCTCTGGAAGCCCTTTGTACTGCTTTCAGCAGCGCCGCTGCAAGAGGGAGAACTGCTCCTTCTACGGCAGGCCAGAGACAGACAACTACTGCTCCTACTGCTACAGGGAGGAGCTGAAACGCAGGGAGAGGGAGAGCAAAGTGCAGAGGCCTGCATAGCCAACACCGCCACTTCAGCCACTTGTCAGCAAGGCCGCGGGAGACTTGAGGGAATGACCCCATCTGCACTCTGCATTTAGAATAAACATGACGGCAAACATTTTCCTATTTTGTTGAAGAATGCTCTTGTATTCCTGTCACCCTTCCCTTGTTGGTAAAGATTATTACTTTATGATGGGGGAAGCAGAACTTGAAACAGTGAGCAGCTTTGGCCAGATATTGTGCTATTCTGTTTTATTTCTGTCTCATTGAATTTAGTCTTTTACTTGTTTTAGAGTAAAAGTCATCTCTGTGATTTAACTTTCTGTATGTGAGGGAAAGTTCTTTATTTTTCAAAGTTCAAAAAGATTTGCATCTTATCTGGAGGGAACATTTTAGCTCTTTTAATCAGTTTGAATGCAATACCTCTGCTTGGTTCTTCAAAAATCTCTGTGGAAAATTTGTAGTTGTTTTGCAATCAAAAGAAATTTAATGGGAGATTAATATTAGACTTCAAAGCAATAAATTGGTGATTTTTGCTACACCCTCTCCCAATTTTGTCTATGCACCAATAATATAGTTACTGTAGGTTAACTGTGTCTTGTAAATTGTAAAGGATTGTCACGGTGTGCTTTTGTAAACAATTTGAACTACAGGAATTAAAATATGTAAGCATTATATATTGTAATGTTGGATTAGGATCAAATGTAAAACTCATTTGTTAAGTGTACCTTTGTTCTTATCGCGGTTCAAGGGTTTGCTGTGTCAGAATTGGACTCAAAATATTGTGTATCATTTCAGATTTCACATTTTTGCCCATAGCCAACCTCCGAAAGACCACAAGCACTGCCAAACTGGCTTCTCTTTAAAAAAAAAAAAAAAAAAATTTGATTCAGATATCCAAAAATGTTTTTTGTGCCAAACACTGAACAATGTGCATAGGACAAATTGCTTCTCAAATATGCAGTGTTTATGGTGTGTTTCTCTGAGTCACCTGTTAACTACAGTAAATGTGTTAGATGAGAAGAATTGTGGGTAGTGAGAGCAGGCCGATGCGTATTTGTCTGAAGTGTGATTACGTGTCTCTTCCCCTCTACACACTCTACACGATGTGCAATCATGCTATTAGCACTATGTGGTGACCTGCAGTATAGATGTGTCACCGATCCAGTGTGAGATTGTCTGTTCTTCTTCCATATCTAGAGGCCGTTAAAAGAAGCACCTGCTGCTAAGAGCACCTCAAGCCTTTGTGATCATCAGTGCTTTAACCAATCAGTGGGTTTGTAAAACCCCAGGCCTCCAAGTGCTTTCTGCTCATTCGACATGACTACTGTAAAGACGCAGTGTTTGTGTTGCTGTTTGTTCTGGTGATGCTTGGATAATGTACCATGCTGTCCTTAACTAAGTGTGTCCTGGCCAAGGATGTCCACTGCTCCCTCGGTTCGCTTCTGTCTCTCTCCTGTACACACTGCAGTGTTGCTCCTCTTTGTTTCTATGTGACCAGTTCATGGACTCTCACCATGTTAGGACTGTAAGATATGATTTTGTATTCCTTTAAGAGTTTTACACTACTTTAAATTATTAATTTGCACATTAGGTACAGATGTAAATATAAAAAAAAAAATAGTTTATTGTTACAAACATGGTGTGTCTGTGTCTTTTTTTTGTTTTTTTTATTCTTAGGCTGTGGAATATTTTTGATCAGTACTGAGAGTTTAAAGGCATTTCATAAGAATCGAGGGAGCTCTACAAGCACTACAGTGCACTTTTTCACTTCTTTCTTTTTTTCTTTTAAAGGGTGACATTAGAGTATTAGTGTACCAGAACTTACCCAGACTGAATTGTGAAGTTTTACACAACAAACAATGAAGACTGTCTTTCTAGGGTTTTTTTTCCTGGCAGTTGTAATCAGTGCTCGGAGTTACCCAGCACATCACTATTGCGTTTCAATAATGCTGGGTTGACGTATGAGAGACAGACCAAAGATGCACAGATTTTACACATAAAATTATTTTACACGTAGCCATAATGAATAGCACTATTCAGCCTGTGAAAATGTCTTACGTATCTCTAGACAGGAAGTCTGAAACAAGCCTCATTTAACAACCCTAGAGATCATGAGTGTTATCTTCAGTTAGACTTGAGGCTTCAGCTATTAAAAAAAAACTGGGTGTATGGAGTTTGAAAGATGAGTTCTTTAACAAGTAGGGAAGGTTTAATAAAAGAGTCTATTAAATTGCATTATACGAGCTAAAAGTCAGGATAGTTCGGCCTGATGTGTGAAGTTCCCCAGCCTTCATGGAAGTGTGATACTGAATCACCGGAGTGTGTTTGTTTTAAAATAATTGTCAAAACAGATGCAGCTGAGGCTATAAGATGCAGCTCTATAGCATCTTATAGCATCAGTTTTGATGTCTCTTAAACTACATGCCTTCAATTTGCACACAGATGTGCAGGCTTTCCATAAGGCTTTCCATAAGCCTCAGTAAGCTGCCGGCAAGATAACCCTAATGAAACCACCATGATATCACTAAAGGCTTTTCTTTTTTTTTTTTTGTCAGTCTAGACAAAGACAAACATTTGACCAACAAACTGATCTCTATGTGTAAAATCAGTGCAGTGCTCCTTTAAGAGACTGTCTGAATTTTCAGAATTGGACACACACTGATTTATAAGACTCAGCATTAATGGAAAAAGGTAATTAATCTTGGGTCAGCTTGTTGAATGAGACAGAACTGAATGAGGGAAAAATTCCCACCAAAATCGGTCTGAGGTTACAGAGTTGAGATTCTTAGGAGGGAACTGCCAAGTAGGGCAGCATTCCTGACTGAGAGCTGTTAACTCTCAGCCTTATTCCTCCAGAGAAGCTCGTTCACTGACAAGAGGATTGACGCCAAGCTGCGAAACAGGCCTTTGAAAAGCAGCAGAAATTCTGCAAGTGCCTTCACGTGAAGTGTCTTCTCCATCACGACGATGGTTGAATCTAGTGAGAGCTCGTCACACGTCGAGACAAATGGTATCAGACTTTGCGTAAACATGATTTAGAGGATATTCAAAGAGAGCTTTAGTCATGTATTTGTCACCATGCATATGTAAGGATTAATTTACTTAAAGCTTAATTTAATCTTCTAATGCAGAGCGAAGGAGCAGCTCATGAGAATAGCCCAGTAAGAAGGGTTTCATCCTAGTGCTTTAAAAGCTGTTTCCAAAGGCTTCCAGTCAGATTATCATCATTGATTATGCACAAGAAGCCATGATTTTTGAAAATATAAAAAGTCTTTAGCCTCATTAGCGACATGGCACTAGAGATATTTAAGTCCACTTTTGTCAGACTGAAATAGCTTAAACAGTTAGTGGGATCTCCATGAATTTTTTTTTTACAGTTATTCACGGTCCCCAGTGGAGGTCTAAATTTTGAGACATCATATACTTGGTTTATGACCAAATATCTGCAAGCAAGACTGTGACACTTCCCTTCTGCCACGCTTGTGCTTTGTGTTTAGTACAAATTAGCGAGCATTAACACACTAACACGTTAAAGAGGGTGAACAGGATAAACATTTTAGCAGCTCCACATCAGTGTGTTCACATGTTAATGTTATCACTGAGTTCAAAGTAACACTGTGCCAAAGTACAGCCTTACAGAGCCTGGCTGTAAACTCTTAAGGCCTTGTTAAACCATAAAAAGCACCTACAGATTTTAAAAAGTGAGGAGAGAAAGTATGGCTTGCGACAGCCAAGAGAAGTGTAGACATGGTAATAAATCAGTCTGTGAGAACTCTCAAATACACTCATAAGCTCTTTTTTGTTTTTTTTTTTGTCTGGTAAAATTAGTCTTTGCGTTTTCAAGTGTGCGCTGTCTATTCAATAGCAGCAGGCTGAGTTGGTGGAGTGAGAGTGAGGGGAAGGTTTGCTCTGTGGGCAGAAGCTTGTTATGTGTGGGATGAATTGCATACTTCTGACTGAGCGTACGGTCTCGTGACTGGGCTGCTAGAGACGACAATGTGGGTTAGACTCACTTCTCCAACTGTTGCCTCATGCTTCAGGTCACAGTTGTGGACTGCGGCTGCTAATAATATGGAGTGACTTGTTAAGTTTTGAAGATGAATTACATCTCCACGTGATGCCTAATGTTAGTCACACAATGGCGCATGAGGGCCTCTTTCTTCACAGCAACATACCCCAAGCTCTTGTATCCTGCGTCTTAGTCGCACTAAATGAGACAGAGTGCATTGTCTACTTTCTTGGATCCCCTTTTCGCAGAATTTCCTTTGAATTTTCATGAGGGACCTCCCTTTGCTTTTCAAGGCAACAAAGAGCTCTATCAGGCATACAGCAGTCGTTTGGCAGGCCTCTCATCCTCTCGAACAGTACAGCACAGCCTCCATGTTGTCAAACTCCCTCATTTCTAACCAACGCTCATACTGAAATCACCAGGATACAGTAATTTTTAACTGCCTCTTATTTCCCTTTCAGATGCATCTGTCTCCTTCCTCACATAATCAGAACCCATTACAGGTCTAAACATAACACGATAGTTCATAAATATTGATTTCTATGGAAAGCAGTTGCCTCATTAAGATGGTGAAATTAAAATGTGGGACAATTACGCATGTCCAAGGGTATAGAAATTGAATATTTAGATCCACTTTGCACTATTCTCCTCAACTGTTCTCATCAGCGAGACTGTAAGCAACTCTACCTGACAGTATTTACAGTGCTGTTGTGTTTTAAGCAGGATTGCTGCCTTTGATGCCTCTGCTGCAGTGAGTGGTAATGCCAACCCCCTCCCCACCTCCCATAGCTAAGCCTTGTTCTCAGCCAGTGCCAGCCTCCAATATCTGAGCTCATCCCACCCGCTCCGCAGGATCTAGCGCCAGCCCTGCCATGCACTGCACTCGAGAGTGGGTGGCATCACATGGCCCTTCAGCCTGCCTTCTGGGGCTTGGCATGGAGGAAGAGGGACATAAACACACACACGGGCCTCTGTGTGATTAGGACCACGGCTGCTGCTGCTGCTGCTGGCCACATCACTCCTTCTTTTTCTGTGGATTAATTCCACTGAATCTCAAAGTCAGCAATGCCCACACACCTCAGTGGAGCATAGACCCTTTTCCAGCCCGCAGATCCTCCCACACTCTAGAGTGTGTCTAGCATGGGTGCACCAATCAGCGACGGGTAACACCACCTATCCACCCCCTCATCCTCTTCTTCCATCTCTCACACACTGTACTGTACTTTCCCGGAGACAATGCATTCAAAATAACTCATGGTTGAGGTTCTCGCCACGCTGTAAATGCCTAAGTTTATTCTGCGTAGAAAATTTCTCCTGGAGTTTAGGTGCTCAGGAGCAGATAATCCAAAGAAAAGGTGTGACTGAAGTGATAAATCAGTCAAACTGAAACCACCTCCTCTGCCCCCACATCCTGTCTGCTGGGTGATACCAGCAGAGATGTGCTCCCACTGCTCATATAACTGTTTGTACATCTGCATCTGCAGCAATGTAACTCACTACGGAGGAGAAAATGTGTCATCTTGAAAATACACAGACGATTGAAAGACATGCAAACCAGACAGAATATGTACCACACCCACGCAACCAGTAAAACTCGAGGTGTTTCTTGTAATACAGCAAGATGTATGTGTGAATTAGCTCAGTCAGTGGTCTGCATGGGGACTCTAGTGAGTCTCTCCTGTTGCATGACCAGAAGCAAGACAGGATTTGTATATTTAGGAGCTAAATTTTCCCTGACAACAGCTCCCTGCCAACATGCAAAGCTTAAGACAATCAAAAAAAAAGGGTTAAATATACACACATTAAAACTAACTATGCAGAAGCCCCCCATGTTGCCGCACAAATATGAAAACAAGCTCTGGGAACATGCCGGCTGTGATGGCACATCAAGTTGTGTGGTTGTGCCAGGGGTGGCAGCTTGTCTGTTTGTGTAGCATGGTGTGCTGGTATCTCCAACCTGCCTGGAGACAGGAGGTGTACAGATTGAGCAGGGAGAACACCAGGCTCCTCATCAAGAATTTTAATGCCTTCGTTCTTTCTCTTCCTTCCTGTCTCACTCCATATCGCGTGATTCATTGTGAGCAGGAAAGGCCACGCCTGTGATCTCTGCTGGTGTTGGTGGGCACACTTGGCTTAAGAGAGGAATAAGCACATTTTGGCAGTGATTCTTCACAGGGTCAAATGCAGATGGAGTGAGAAACATGGATTAAAAACTGACTTTTCACGGGGGACTGCAGTTTGTAGTGAATCATCCAGTCTTCTGAACTGAGCAAAGGCACTGGGTATGTACAGGAAACACAATTTATCACTCTATTTGGCCTGAAGCACAATAAGGAAGGAAGGAGTACCCAGCATTCGGTGCCCCACCCATTGTTGATACCCCAGCAGTTACTGTAAATATTTGCATGGGGGAACAAGGTGTACTTCCTGTTGCAAGAATAATACTGAAGCACACGGCAGGCTTATGAGAAAAAGCCATTTTCTGTGGTTCCCTGAAGTAACTGTAAGAGCCTGCTACAGGGTTTGAAATGTTTCATAAATGTAAATGAAGAACTTCAAGGGGAACTGACCCACTCCTGATTTTAAAAAAAGAATAGGTAACTTTTTAAAGAAAAGAAAACCCATTATTCCAAATGTAAAGTTGAATTAGCAAGCAATAAAACAGACCCATGCTAAGTTCAGTACACTCAGGGATTTCTTTCTCTCTACTATGGTATGGTTATGGCAGCTTATCTTAGCTAATGTAACTGACATCACTCATTCGGTTCCCTGACTCCCTGAATAGGTTGACGTTTTGGGATTCACCATGAGTTTGATGAGAAGATTGATATTACTCTTATTTCTGTCCAGTAAATATAAGGCTACAGCCAGCAGTCGGTTAGCTTAGTCTAGCTTAAGGAATGTAAACAGCTAACCTGGCTCGATCCAAAGGCAATAGGTGGGTTTCACGTGACGTCACGACGCAGCGACGCGCGGGCGCCAAATTCAGATGGAAGGCAGGAAGTGTTTCAGCCGTCAGCTGATTGACACACTGAGAATCTAACGTGTGTAAAAATACCTGTTTTGTGTAGTTTACCTGTGCTCAAATCGTTCCAATAGAGAAAAAGAAAAAAACTATTATAGGGTACCAAAAGTAGTCACCCACAAAGTTGAGAAATATATATATATATATATATTAAAAAAAAAAAAAAAACGTACAGAACAACGCCGTAAAAGGTGGATCTTAAACCTACGTCTGCGGTCGGGAGGAGCAGTCTGCTAACGCCTGTATCTGCAGTGACCACTTCGTAAAAGGTATGTTAGCTATCTAACTTGGTTTTTGTGGCTGTGTTTATAACATTAGGTTGTCGCTTAATGCTCATTTGCATAGTAATAATTATTAAGTTGCCGGTAGTCTAATATGGACTTCATTGGGACTTTTTAGGCTGCCCTAGCGTTTTAGGGGACGTTGACTCATTAGTCCAAATGCTATTTCGCTGTCATGTCATAGATTAGTATTTCTATGCAATTGACAAATAAACCCCCTTGTATCCCTGTAAGATGTGTTTGTTGACATTATAGCCGCTATTGCTAGCTGCTAGCTATACATAACCAGTATAAGAATAAACACTCTCCCTGGCGAAGACCAAACGATAATCGTCTTGGAGCCGTTTGGTACCAAGGTTGTGGACCCACCCGCTCACAAAAAAGTTATATGCCTCCAGGCTTTTGTAGGATTTCATTTGCTGTTTTGTATAATAAGAGGTCTGAAGTATGAGATAATTGGTGATGTCAACAGCCTCGATTGTCGGCAAAACTTTAACCTCCGTTGAAAACGCGCTCATCTTCATGAGGTACGGGTCACGTCCAGCATATTGTTTAATTGTGTGTATCTCCGTCTCGACACGGGATCTAAACCCGTACAATATGGACTCTGCTAATATTTCCTCCATTGGCTTTGACATGTACTTTCTGCCCTCCGTGTAAAATTGCGCCGCTTACGTGCGTCATCATGATCACGTGACTGAAACCCAGCTGTTCCATTTCAGCATCAGCATCAGTATCAGCATCAGCATCCACCTGCACTTCGCTGGTTAGCATGTTCTATCTTGTTTGTCTAATTCATACAAAAATCAAAGTAAACAACAACAGGAACACAACTTGTGATTTTTTACAGTTTTAATTGTTTTTTTTTTGTTTGTTTGTATTTTTTTTGGGGGGGTGGGGCGTAAATGTTAAACTACTGCTTTAATAACTTCTCTTTTCTTATACTATCTTATGTTTTAGCTTTTATTACTCCTGTCATGTGTCAGTTAATTGTGGTCAGACTAGCCGCTGTTCATCAAAAATCAGTGTCTCCTCAACAGAAAAGGAAAAGAGCACAAAATTTTAGCTGCTTATTTTATGAATTTATTTCCAAATGTAAACTTCACTATTTCATGCATACAAGTTATGACAACATACATTATTCAACAATCTGTTATTTTTCATATTTGCATAGGACATAGTCACAATATATTGTCTAACATGTAAAAAATAATGCCATAAAAAGGTACAGCAGAGCAGCTAAGACCAGCACATTAAATTTGTGTAGAATCCAAGGAACTGTACAACTGTAATACTTGAATGTAGTGATTTTGGTTTGCTGAGAGAGAAAAAAAAATGACACCTGAAGGTTAGAGTGAGGTCATAGGAGAATGTACTGGCCATAGCTGAGTCAAGAGTTATTTACAGATTAGATTTTATTGGTGCTGAGAGGGAGAGCAGCACCATGGAGTCACTACAACAGGCAACTGATGGTGATGGGCAGAGGAAAAACACACAGAGGTATCAAGAGAGCAACATTACACTGAGGAGGTACATTGAGGACAAACAGGTACAGGAAATAGAACCAAAAGGCCCTTTGTAATCAAAGGGAGGTGACTGACAGCACTGTGTGCTGCATATCTTGGAACAGACAAATTCTTGAAGGGCAAAAATATCCAAAGCTTGAGTAAAAGACTTTTGTCAGCGTGCTTTTATACAGTGGAGAGCAAACTCTGCACAGTGTCAGTCCTGGCAGGCGAGCAAGACCACATGGTCAGTGAAGGGTACAGACAGATATGATCTGCTAGTCTGTCATGCTGCATGTTCTTACTCACTCAGTCGCTTTTGTTTCTTGTCTCTTTCAGAATTTGTTTGCTTGTATGATTGAATGGATTTTGTTCATTCAAGTTATTTTTATAAAATGAATAAAAATAAAAAAAAGTTGCTTATTTGAGATGTAGAAAAAGGTCCATATCAAGCATAACATCCATTGATCAACAGTTAGAGCATATAAAGTTGAACCCAGGGGCCCAAACTGGGTTGGATTCAAAATTAATGCAACATTCATCTTTCCCTTCAAAAGCCTTTGGTAACAACTTGTAACTGTGAAGCCTCCGATGAGCTGTGAGAACTCAGAGCCCCGTCTCACTGCTCAAGATCCACTCTGTCCTTTCATGGCTGTCTCTTAAACATTATCCCCACCTTAAAAAGCCTCAGGCCTTTGTCATGAGGGAAGACATGCTCTGTATGTCCTTGAATTTTAAATATTGCATGTATGGTTTTCATTCGAATTGGCTTAGCCTACAGAAAGAGCCTGCAGAGTAGAAAGGAGAGATTAAACCTGGGAAATGTTGACAATGAGAAACGTACCTTGTGCACAACTCACAACGTGTAAAACCTCACAGTCAAGACAGACTTCTATTCATAACCTACAAAAATGCATCGGGTCGATGTAAGCAGCACATTTATAGCAAATGCAATTTTCAATCCTTTGGAATGGTTGGGCGTTCATTATCATTAAGATTGTTTATGTCAAAAAATACCTGTAATAAGCCATTATACATTGCTTGAGTATTATACAGCAAAAAAAAGAAGAAGAAAAAATTAAATAACAAGAACCAAATGAAAACAAAGCTACACAATCATAATGTTTACATTAAGCAGAAAAAGAAATATTTACCTTTGAACACTTGCATATCAAATATGCAGAGTTGCTTCATTAAATCCTGTACATAACATAAAAACATGTCACACTTTATAAAACTGTACAAGTTTGTTAAATGTCCGATAATAGATAGTTTTTTTTTTTCCTTTTATCCTCAACATTTGTATCATCTTTATGAAGTTACCATTATGGTTTTGGCACACAATTGCATCAATCATGCTTTTACATTGAGATCAGTCACAAAGATTTCAGCTGAGATGGTCTCATCAGTGATATATTCATGTCATTAATATGAACTTTTTTTTTTTTTTTTAAATAAGATTAAGGTTAGTTCTTTACATACTAGGCAACAATTCTCTTAAATGTATTTTTACAATTAGAAGAAAAAAATATGAACTGGTACACTGTTAGCATCTTGTAGAAACGTGTATTTCCATAATGTCATTGTTCAAAGTCCTTGTCGAAATCTGTAATCTTACTGGGATTACCATCATAAAATTGGATTTTAAAAAAATGCTGAAATGGAATTTCATACCAATTTACAGTTGACATCATCACTAAATATTCAAACCAAGACAAATATGTGGAGCTCAGTAGGGAAGAGGTGGTTTAAATATTTTTGTAACATAAAATAATAAAAATATGGTTTCAGTTTTTTCCCCGGAAAGATTACTTTTTAAACGTACAAGGATGTGCAGGACCCCGACAACATGGGATGATTATATAAAATGTAGCCCAGTGCTTTTTTTAAATATTTTGTTTTTGTGGGTTTTTTTTGTTTGTTTTTACAGAAAAAAAGTCTCTCTTTCCTTCCTTCTTCATTCAAGTAGGGACAAATAAAACCACCAGTTATTTGTGCTACTCATCAAGCAAACGTAAGCTACATGATGGATGCTTTGAAAAGATATGAAGGTACAACAAAAGTCAAATATTTGAAGAGGTATGATTTTTGAAAAAACATACAAGCTTAAACAGTTTATATGAGACAAAAAAAAGCAATAATAAAAAATTATGACTACATCGCTAACTCACAATGCTGTGGTCTCTATTTTTATGGAAAACTTTCAAAAGAATCTAAATATTAAAAGGAAATAAATCACTCCATCTGAAATTGACGTACGCAGAGGTCAGGAAGTTTCTTATCGTGACCCCAATCACTCCCCAAACAATCCTTTCATTTTCTACCTTTGAAGAAATTTTGGATAACAGGCTAACTGGAATAACCTGCATCCTGACATCAACAGAGTAGTAAGTGTTTCTGATTAAAGGGGTGAACCCCAATTAATGGGATTACAATTATGCTATTTAAGCAAAAAAAAAAAAAAATGGTGCCTTTAAACAGCCCCAAACCTTAATGCTGTGATAAATTCAGAAGAATTGCTGAAATGACCTGAAGACAATGGAAAATCTACGAAAAAAAAAGAAGAAAAAAACATAAAACAAAAAACAGACTATACACCTTTCTCCAGAGAGGTTAATAATTATTTGACAACAAAAGCAAGTACAGTGAAAATGGACATGTACAAAATTGTGTTCAATGGCCTTTTGTGTTGGATTATTCAAGTAGATTTGGTACAGTGAGAGTAAAAGTTATGAGACACTTTGCCTGTGGAGGCCTATATGTCACTGGTGCAGTCTGGATGGATGGATATAGACTGGGATGTTTTACACTGTCACAGTTGGTTTATTTTCAGATGGTAGGAGCTTCCTGTTGCCTACTGTACATTAAGTCCACTGACACTAACGGTCAAAGGTCTTTAAAGGGGCATTTCATTTCACTGAAAACAGTGTCCAGAGTGCCCAGTGCTTACTAAGGCGTATAGCAGGACTGTTGAATGTTATGAGGACATAATAGGCAGGAGCTGGGCCCGTACAGAGGCATTCCTGTGTTTCCAGTGTGGTCGGACACTGACCAGCAGTGAGCACTAAGCACCCAGGAACACCGTGGGAGGCTGGCAGACATTTCTGTGCAGCAACTGATGTTACAACAAAATCCACAAATTGTCCCATATCTGCTTTGCGGATGTCGACCCTGAGGTAAATGTGCAGATTATGGATTAAGAAGTGATTCATGAAACGTGCTTTGAGGGTGAGGGCCACTCAGATTTTTTTTTTTTTCTTGCAAGAGAAATTTACACTACAAACCAAGTCAAAAATTGACTATAATAATAAAAAAAAGCCATGGATAGATACCACAAAAAGCTGCTCAACAGCAATTTGAAGAAATTGTTTGTGAAAATCAAAGTTTTTTTTTCAGAAATGGTAAAAGTAAAAACCCTCTCAGTGCTTCTTTCACTGAGAGCTGCTGATCAGTGGCATTCAAAGTGTCGTCTTGCAGCCTGGAAACTGACTTTACATCTTACAGAAGGTTGTTTTTTAACATGTCGTGTTTTGAGGAAACTACTGCATTCAATCTAAATCTAAATAAGGGATGTTTTCTTTCTGGAGGATGTGACAGAGCTGATTCTTCACAACTTTAAAGAGAGATGGGTGCTGTGGAGAGCGAGGGACAAGGCCTGCCATTCATGAACTTACACCTGCCAGACCGCCTCAAAAGCCATCTACGCTTTCAGGGTGAAGTTGTTAACATGCATATAGTGTGAAGCTGTGGGGTTAGAGTCGGACGACTTCTTGGTAAGATGAAGCTAGCACATGCAGTTCATGATGACAACAGTCTGGAGGGGTCTGACAGGACCGCACCACATGGGTGAAACTATTTCCAACCATAGTGCTGAAGCATTAAAAGAAAATGTAGGCATAACACAGACTGGCGGGGCTGCAGCAGTTTTGATAGTGGTGCCCGTTTCCATGGAAGGTTTACTGTGCCTTTTGCCTGACTTATTGAGGCATGTCTGTCTAGAAAACACAAGTCAGCTTTCTCACGGGACATCTGAGCTTCACAGGCAGGACAACGTGAGGCTGGTGAGCACTGCACTTTGCTGATATGTTCATTTTGGTTCCGATGTTTTTACAACAGTTTAAAAGCCCCCCTGTTGCGAGAGAGAAGTTTGAAAGCAGCTGTTTGAGAGCTTGGATTTATTGGTGTGAATCTGGAGCAACGTTTTCCTTGGCAATTGTGAAATCTGACTCTCCAGCAAGAGTAGATGATTTCTCCCTGTGCTTAGGATGAAGCTGGGTACATCCCACCCACACTGCCAGCATTGTCTAGGTAGTACTGTTGTTCATACACTTCTCTTTCTACTCTTAACCTACAGGTTGGATCAAACCACTAATTACAGCCATTTTTCCGCTCATAGCTCCTACAGTTGGAGGCAGGAAGGGAGGTTTTTTTTTGGAGGAGATGGGGGTGTCTGCGACTGGGTGTCTCCTCCTCTGTGCTGCTCGGCTCATGATAAACCTCTCCTCTTTTATCAGGGCCTGCCCTCTCTTGCCTGTCTATTGCAGATAGCTGCTTTGTTCCCTCTCTGTTTCACCATGTTGCAACCCAGCCTGGCTCTGCCCAACGCTCTGGCCTACATTTGACCCCCCACCCCCACCCGAGTTAGCCGACCTTACGCAATTTGGCAGGCCTGGCGCTTCACCGCTCTCTGACAGGACAGGTAGAGCCAAATGGATGAGAGAGGACTCCCTGGGAATGGCATGTTAGCACTCCTCCTGCAGGCTGTGAATAGCTTCTTGAGGGATGCAGCTGTTTCCTCCAGGGAGGCCGCAAAAAGGCAGAGCCAGAAGGGGGGAAGTGAGCAGGCTGTCTGGCTCTACCTGTGATACTGCCAACCACCAGCCCCAGGCCTCAATGAAGGGCGGCTTACAAGACTGAGTAGAAAGCTTTCTTTCACTCTTGTCTTTGGTACTTTTTCCTGTGTGCTTGAGAGATGGATAAACATTGTTTCAACTAAAGTCCCTTTGTGTCCATTTTGCGTGAAATACTGGCTGATGATACAGCACTTTTATTTAAAAAGAAAAAAAACATGAACAGCTGCTTTGAAACTTAACTGTCTCTATTTAAAGGTTCCAAAGTTTCTTTAACTGAGTATATTTATAAAAAACTGTTCACCCAATATAATCCCTATCCTCCCACAGTGCAGATTTACACAGTATATACTGCACACTGCTGTAATACATACTGTATTTAACCCAGTGTAATGGCAACTGAATATTAACATTGCAGTGGAGGAACAGATGTATTTTGTTTACTGAGGTGGGGGCTTGGGGATCGATTTCTTAACACACAGCATTTACATTACATATGAATCCCCAGAACACAAGGGAGAACAGAGAATGGGTTTTGTGTACGATTGACCGTATGACCATAGGGCTAGTTTCCTCGAACGTGAAAACCAAAAACCATAAAAAAACAAAAAGAGTGCAAATTGTGTTGAGTGTAAGGCTGCTATATATGTACTGTATGTTTCTCTTCACCGTGTTCATTCTTTCAAGCTAACAAGGCCATCCCTGAGCAGGGCGTAAAATTCAACCCCTGTTGAATTTCAGAGTAAAGTGATGAGTATATTGTGCAGTCAATGTGAGTACTGTTAAGTACTGTGGTATTACAGAAATAGCAACTGTCTTCAATCCTGAGGTGTGTGTGTACCCCTCCTCCTCCCCTGTTCGAAAACCAAAACAAAAAGCAAAACAAAAAAACAAAAAACAAAACCAAAAATTTTTTGATAAGACTTGTCTGGGTGTCTGTTTTTTTTTCTTCCAAACCTTGTTTAGCTGACTGCAAACGTACATTGGACAACTAGCCATCTTCAGAAGCTAAAAAAATACAGACATATGGTACAGAATGTAAATATTGCCATCTGGGAAAGGCATTACCTTCTTTTAGGATCACACAAGTAATTGCACTACAATAAGCACTTATGTACAGTATGGTACACCACAGCAAGCGCAGGAATAGCAAAGGGGGGGGGGGGGGGGGGGTTGCTGACAACTGTGCAACACAAGTGTTATGACAAAAACACGGGCCTCGCAGGTCGGAGGCGGAAAGTGCGACTGGGTTTCAGTTTAAGGCGAGTTGGCTGGGCTGAGGGTGGGACTGAGAGTAGGGCTGGAGGCATCTGAGCGGCTGTAGTCGCTGAGGGAGCTGGGACGTGTGGTGTTGCTGCTGCTGCTGCCGTGAGGCTTCTTCAGCATGCCGGGCTGGAAATCTGAGTGGCGCCGGGCGTGCTTCATCAGGTGGTCGCTGCGCATGAAGCGCTTGTCACAAAGTGGGCACCCAAACTTCTTCTCCCCCGTGTGGGTGCGGTAATGGCGGGCCAGCTCGTCGGAGCGAGCGAACTTCTTACTGCAGTCTGGCCAGGTACACGGGAAAGGCCGTTCTCCTGCAAAACAGAAAAGGAAGGAGAGATGTCAGTGTCTGATCACACAAGAAACACAGGACAATAGCAGCATGGTTTTGAGGATCACAGCAGTGTGCACGTTTCAGCTCGTTTAGTTTATACCATTTCCTTTACATTACTGCTGACCCTTTTTTCTCAATGTTTCTGCAGCATTTCCCTATGTTTTTTGCACGTTTTGGCCCATTTACCAGTTCTACAGATCGCGTATGCTTAACATTAGGCCTGTCCATTTTTCAAAGCACACAAAAATATCTCTGAACTTGTTTTTCAGGCCTGCCACTGTTTTCCGTTGATTTTTAGTCTGATATGAAAATCAGCTTGCAACGATGTGAAAGGGCTTGCATTATGATGGATTTCCTAACTCAGGCTCATTTCAGTTCTTCAGATGCTAATTTGAACTCCCAACTGAAATGAATAGAAGTCTGAAAAGACCAACAGAATGCAATTTTTTTTTAAAAAGTTGTTTTTTTTTTCAAACAATTCTTGGGAGAATGGTGGACAGGAATGTAAAGTATATGTGATTTGTGTTAAATGAGCCAAAACATGCTAAATCCACCCTAAATGCTTTAGGTTTTAGTCCTGTTCACAATGGGAATCAAATATTTACAGTAAGACTTTTCAGAAATACTGATAGTGTCAATGAGTGTAACATATAGCACATCGCATAGCACTTCTGCATTCTGATCACCACACTGGCGCCACAGTAGTGACTCATTATTAGGTGTTTACAGGTTAACAAGTCATGAACACTGCCATGCACAGCAAACAGACATTTTTTTTTTCAGAGAAGACAGGTCCTGCTGAACAAGCCTGTGCTGTTTTCTGTACATGGTCGACTGAGTCATGAAGGAATAACGAGCACAAGGTTACTGCTGGGTCTCATGGGCCAGTAAGGGGAAGGATATCAAAAACCACCCAAGATATCTTCAAAATATAAAAAAAAAAAAAAAAAACGTGAGGCAAAAATGCTGTAGTGAGCCATGGGACTTGGGGTAAATCACCTAAAAATTGGCGCTGTGCTGAAGGAGCAGAGACATTTTAATTATCTAAGCTCCAGATGCTAATCACAGTCACAATGGTTGCCCAGCCCATTTTCCAACATGCAACTATCTGTGACTCGGCACATGGGAAATTACACCCTTCCCCCCTCCATCAGGCAATAAAAGTGGGCTTTGACACAAATATACTCAAAGCCAGATGGTACTATATATCTTGTGGTTTCCTTCCATTCTGATGTGGAAACAGTGTGCATGGAGCCTAAATGCAGCGTTCTGCATCCACTGGCCAACATGTCTAATACTGTACTCCTTTTAGTTCCATTTCACTGAGTTTCTGCCTGACAATAGCTACATCCAGCATTCTAATTTTACCAGCGTGACCTTGCAGTATCATAGCAAAGGGCGGGACATATTCTTTTAATGTTATGGTTCTTTCTTGAGAATGAGAGTAGCTTATGCCAAGGATTTAAAGTATGAAAAGGAGCAGACAGTGAGATACGTTAATGTTTATTGGTAGCATGACAAATGAACGCATAAGAACAGGCACGTCGAATACTTTCTTTGTTCTGTGGTTTCCCTCAGGGCCACAATGGAAACAGCGCTGTTCAGCATCAAACACTCATATGCTACCTGATACCAGTGAGTCTCAAAAACAAGAACTCAGTGCACTACTAGTCTTGATCCCTCCCCCCCAAATACTGCATGGTTACAAAACAGGCAGACAGACAGAGCAAGTCTAGACAGCCCAGTCTGTGTTCCTGCCTCTGACGCCTCACCTCAGCTCCAGACAAACTCAGTCAGCCCTGCCCACTACAGTTCCTGCGGGCTCCTACAGGGCTCAGTGTATGTAAACTCTGTAACTGACATATGTACATTTGCATATAGTCTACACACTGGTCACAGCCTAGTCTCTTTTTTCTTCTGTGAAATCGCTTTACTGTTCTCACTCTCCTGCTTCAGTTAAGACAAAAAAAAAAGAAATGCACTGATCTGTCCTCCATGAAGTTAGAGTTACCGTTCACAACTGTTTGACCCCTGAGTTTACACCCTGCTTGAAGCGATGCTCCAGCAGAGAAGGGAAGCAGTGTAACCTTTAAGGCACTAATCTCTTCGAAGAGACTCATGATAGTCTGATTTCATACCTTATTAGCAAGAGAAGCAGCCCGTGCTGCCACCTGGCACTGCAAATTGCGTTATTGGCTAAAAAAGAAGAGCTAAGCTCTGTATGCTGCTTAAGGCTCAATAACCAGTGTAACGGATCCAACAACATTAATATTTAACCAGACACCAGAGAGCTAGGCTGAGATATCCATTCTAACTGCCCTGATACAGTAATGCAGTCATAGTGGAAGCATCAGGTATCCAGCAACCAGCAGCAACTCAGCGAGACGCATCAAATTATTTAGAGCTCCATGACTTCTTAGAAAATGCAGAATTAACTTATACTCTACCCATTTTCACCTCCTGCTAAACTGCTTTTGGCATTTAGGTCAACAGTATGAATATGCATTAAAATCCCGCTGCTCTAATGTCAGCCTCGGAAGATTCACTTGCACAAAGATAAAACACGCAATGTCCCAATTAACTGTTGTGCTTGTTTCATAACATGAGGATAGGGAGGTTTAGGGAACAGACACTTTGCTCCTGACTGGAAACAATGATAGGGGCTATTACTCTGTTGTGGTAGGAGGATGTCACTCTCCAAGATATTTCAATAGGCTGCAGCTATTACTCAGCATCTCTGTTGAAAAAAAGAATGCAGCAAGCTACTCCCCTTACCCCGCTGTTCTTCCCATCTAGTTCCAGTGTTGTCACAGCAGGGCACCGTGGTGACCATGACGCCAGGCCCCACCGATTGGTTATCCCATCTCTGGCAGAGTGCCACATCCAGGGTGTGGTTTGTCTTTCTCAGAATGTGTCAGTTGCAGAGGGCGAGAAGGGGCGTGCGTGTGTGTGTGTGTGTGTGTGTGTGGGGGGGGGGGGGGGGGGGGGGGGGGGGGGGAGGGGAGGGGGGGCGTAATGAGGGAAGCTTTTCCCTAACGAACACAGTGACCCAGTTACCCGTAAAGTGAGTTACATCATGCACACAAACTGTACCTCTGCTAAGCACTAGTGTCCCCCCTCCAAGGCGATGCGATTATGTCACAGGTACTCTTGTTATATAACTGTTCTCTCCGAGGCCACTGGGTCAGTAAATAAACAGCTCATCTCTGCTCCTCTCGCTCCATCCTCCTCTCATTCATATCTAAGAAGTGTGGCTTCTCCTTGGCTTCTCCTCACTTTCTGTAGAAATGGTTAAGAGAAATGGAATCTGTCTCCCCGGTGTAAGAGATGCTGTCTGCAAAGGTGAGATCGAATCTCTTTTTGACGTGAGCAGCAGCAGCAGCACAACTCAACCCGGTCACCTGCTCCAACAACAGCTACCAGCATTTCAAACAAGAGTAGATAACATTCCTGGTGTGTTCTCAGGCATGGGCCAAGCTCACACAGTGTACAGCTAAAACCTCCACGTGAGCCTGCCATAAGAGAGCTAGAGTAAATAACTCTGTAGGGTGAGAAGGACGGAAAAAAACGCAGCTCCTGTGGATACATCAGAGATCACCTTGAAGTTGACTTTGTTCTGCCTGCACAGTGAGAACCAGAACAGGAAATATCTTTTACAGAGCTCAGAACAAAAACAAGATGCACATGAAAACCTGTATGGACTTTTACAAGCAAACAGCGAGACAAAGAGAAAGTAAGACTGGAGTCAGACTGTAGATCGCAGCTCATTAGAACTAGAGCTACCTCACTTCAGTGCTGGCTTAGTGGCACAGCCAGCTTGGCAACATGAAATGAGAGGGACACCACTAACTCCAGTGGCAGGGCTCAGCACAATCCTGTAATTAGGCTGCATGTTTACAACAGAGTATGACCTGTAACCAACCAGGAGCCAGCTACTCTGCCAGGAGACGACCATTCATGGGATTCTGGGTAATACTAAAATGACTACCGAGTCCCTCATCAGCATAAACCACTGGTGCAGACAGGGTTAACCCAACCGTGCCCAGCCTCTCCCTCCACACGCACCGTCACATGCCAAGCTGACATAAACACAAACATGTGTGAGCAGAACAATAAATATACATTAAGGCCTTTGCAGCTCCTCTTTTCATTGTTCACACAGCAGTATATGCAGGCTTCGCTTGTGCAAAAATAACAACAAAGGCTCACAAAGTTCTGCGGTCGGTAGAAAAGAAAAAAAAAAGGACACTGCTTGATTTGAAACACATCTGAGATCAGAACAACTGTTTACGTGGCTGTTTGTCTATGAAAAATTAACTCTGTGGGAGGGGAGTCAGATTACTGAGAAAATCAGTCACTCGAAACATGTTTTCTCTAAAGCTCCATTCTGAGTTTGTGGCAAACAAGAATAAGTCGTCTCTGCAGGAGTAACAAAGGACCCTTGGGTGGGTCAGGTGCTCGCGATGAGGACCAGCTCAAGCTTGTCAGGGGAAAGCTCAGGAAAAACAGGGAGCATTTGATCTATTATCATCTTTTGTCTTTATTGAGAGGGACCTTGCTTGCCGTTGAATAGCCTTGCTCCCCTTGTGGGCCTATAGCTGTCAGGTTGTGAACAATAGCAGCAGCCTCGCTCCCAGCAGGAGAGGCACTCCTGTAATGCATTTCAATCAGACAAGCTGCGCGTACTAACCGTAACTCACTCCCCTTGGTCTGCACTGCACAGGGCTATTGACATTCACCCAGACACATGCAACGGGGTCGAGTGTGACTGTCTGATTCCTGCACACACTTAGCCATACATTACTTCATCCCCTTAACTCTTTAAGGGAAGGGCCGTGATAGCTCGCCTGCACTGACCAGCTCATCACATTTGCCTCAATTAGTGAGAGTGGGCACTCTCTTTCAGCCTTGAGTGCATGCTAAAACAACCTGCAGCCTTGATGTGTTGCAGGCGGTCTCCTTATCTTTTAGGCCCTGGTTAACTAAGGACATGCAAACAGCTGCAGCTTTTAATGGGTGTTTACAGTTATAAGCAGGTGGGAGCAGGGATGCCCCATCACCCGTGACTCTCACTCATGCAGCACACTGCCAGCTCATTCCACTGATGGAGTCTGACACTATAGCTCGTATGAGATAGACATCCTTACTACCCAGTGCCAAACAAAGAGCCCTGCTAGATCCTGAGAGGCCTCACCACACTGCAAATGAGAGGAGATACAGGCTGGAGACAGCACCAGCTGTCCCAGTGTTATACCTGATACTCCGATGGAGAGTGGGAGAGGAATATTTTCATGCCTCACAGGGAAAATGATTATGCCCTTTTTCCCCCTAAGACTGAACAAAATACTCCTTATTTTGCGCCGAGGGCCACACCCCTCTGTGTCGTGGTCTGCCACAGTCTGATTTATCATGCAGAGAAAGGGGACACACCTTACATACCATAGGGAACATAAACAGCTCAGCTAGAGACAGAACACTCCCTCTGACATTAGCTCCACAGCAATTTTCAGCCATTCCCCTCTCATTCAAGCTGTGCTGAAGTGGACGCAGTCAGAGGCTACCTCTCAGATGGGACCCTGAGAGTGGCGGGATTGACAGGGGTGTTCTCTGCAGCAGAGGTCACAGCCCTTCAAACGTTAATCAGATTAGCTGCAGATGCAGCTGAATAAATGACCTACATCAATGGAGGGCATTGACAGTGAATATCCCGCTATATAACCCCACCCCCACCCTGCCACACTGTATATTCTCCTTCTTTGTACTGCAGAACCCTCCCTCGCGTGTGAGATGCGGTTGGCGGTTTCTGAACAGTAGAGGTGAAAAATGCACAATGTTCCACAGGTCTGTATCCCTCTCTTCCTGCCGCCGGTAATCAACACCACGCCACAAGCCATGGCCGGGGCTTGGCCTCGCAACACAACACGCTTCAGCACCTATTTTGCTTTGCAAGCCAGAGAAGGGTGGGAGGGGCCGGTGGGGGGAATAGACAGAGTAGCTTTTATAGTAGAACTCCCGAGCTAACTAAAGAATACATGAGCCCTGTGGGCCACTGAAAGCAGCACAGCCAGGGAACTGCCTGACAGGGGCCTTTCAGTATTATGAGTGTCCACCGTGCATGCTTTGCTGCTTAATCACAATTAAATCTGATTTATATTCCAACATTAGTGAGGAACTATCCTCCAGCCAGCTTTACATGTCCACATGTAGGATAGCATATGGACAGCGTGTGCACCAGAACATGCCTTTGTGGTGTCTTTCATGGAGCAGCAACCCTGCACCAGAGGATTAGAACAGGCAAGATGGTGGCTCCACTTTGGTTTTATTTACATCCCCAGGATCAAGTAGATTTAACTAATACCTTGTTTCCACTGGACATACTGTATACTGTGCTGCTAAATGTGGGCCAACCAGATTTCATTCACACAAGCTGCTTTTAGGAAAATGTCTTGTCCCACAGCAAAAGAAAACACAAAAATCTGTGCATCTGTAAATTTATTAAAAAAAGACTAAGAGTCGTCAGCCATGCTATAGGCTTTGTGAAGCTATACTTAAAACGCAATGCTGCTTTGAACTGAAATGACACCAACTAATAGGCTCACATTGACAATGCTAACATGCTCCGGATAAGCAGGTAATATGTACCATGTTCACCATCTTAGTTTAGGGTGTAGGCATGCCAACATTTGCTAATTACCACTAAACACTGTGCTGCTGAGGTTGGTAGAAATGTCATTAACTTTGCAAGTATCTGGCCATAAATGAGACGCTGTGCTTGAAACTACAAATGTCAACCTCCTCGTGGCTCTAGAGGAAAAGTCAGATGATCACCAAAGTCATTAGGATTTATGATTGTCTATAAAAAAACGTCATGGCAATTCATCCTACAGTTGTTAAGATACTGCAATCCAAACGAAAGGCACAGACTGCCCTACACACCGCTAGCATAGCTTACAACATCACCAGAATGGAGACAAATGTAAACTGGTGAGGATCTCCTGACTGAGGAGTCATCGTTTCATTACATGTCAGGAGAACTATGGCTCAAATGGGAGGGATAGTGGAAATCCTGCCGTGTGGCAAGTAGACAGACTAACCTCTTGTGCCCCAGTAGAGTTTTTGCATAATGCTGTGCCAAGGTCAGGCTCAAGTAAGGGCAGGAAAACCCCATCTCCACCCTGCTACCTCATCATTGCCACCAGCCACACAGAAACACTGTGCACTCTGTGCAGCAGTGCTGCCAAATATAAAACCACTGGCAGAGATGCAGTATATACAATCAGAGACTCCTGCTTCTTTTTTTCCATGTGGAACTAGGGATAATTTCACGTTTAAAAAAGTGTCATTAACCACAGTTATTTGACCGAAAATAGAAAGCATGCATGAATAACTGGGTCTACATGGCGGTGGAACTGTACTGCCAGGTGGTGCCACTTATTTTTTAGGACAGACAGTAAAAGGCTTTACAGCCATCTCACAGTATTAGAGGTACCCCCAGCACACCACAAAAGAGGTCTAGACAAAACATCAAACCAACTGTAAAATATGTCATTAGGCTCTTTGTCTTTGAGAAATATTGACCCTGTTCTTCCCCGTGATTCAAATAGTTTTCGAATAGGTCTCATACACTGACAAGATGGCCTTTTGTGAGGCCCAGCTGTGGGGGGCACAGAAGGCCTGGGTTGTTCTTTCTGAAGAAGACATGACTTGTAATGAGCTTGTCAGGGGCCATCTCTCCTTTGGAGATGGCCGTCTGCATGACGTGACCAAAGCAGAGTAATGAGGCTTCACAGAGAACACCGTGTACTCCATGACCGCAAGACACCTTTTGGGAAAGTGGGTCTTCATCGTTAAGAGTTCGTTATACTCTTAAGAGAAAGAGTCTGGGGAAAAAAAACTAATGAAAAGAAATCAATTGGTGCTGAGAAAGTCTCAGAGATAATCAGAGGCAGTTTTGCCTTTACGGCCCTTCACTTGTTCCATTTGACTATAAAACTGAGTTTATCTGTACATCAGATGTACATGACTGCATTTTCCATACTGCAGGATAAGTATATGTGTCAGAGAAAAGCCCCACCTCCCACACCAGGAGATCAGACAAAAGCTGTCTGGTAACCTTAGACCCCTAAACTGCTGTGGATTCCTCGCCATCAAACTCAATGCAGTATAATGAGCGATTTAAATTCAGCGTGTACTCCCATGTCTGCTACATCCTGGTTGTCCCTCTTACACTGTGTTAGAAGAGACAAGCTATGTTTGAAAAGAAACCTAAAATGAAACCACTTTTTCTCTGGTGAAGAGACCTTTAACCGGGAACCTTTTAATACCATTAAAGAGATAAATTTCCCAGTAACTTGGGATAACATAAAGGCCTTGCTGTGGACAGTTTTCCCTGCCATGAAAAGCACTCACGGTGAGGTTTGTAAATGATTCTGAGCACACTGTTAAAATACACTGCTACTGAGTTTTTCAGGGTTTTTTTTAAATGCTTAGAGCACTGTAAATCAACTTTTATTCACCTTCATTGTGCTGGAGTGGCAACAGAAGTGTCATCCATCTCAAAAATTAGGCAAACAGACTGAAACTATTTCTGTAGCTGAGGTAATTGGTTATTTAGACTGACTCTTAAATATTTTAGTAGTTCACAAAAGGCAATAAAATACACTGCAACATACAATATACTGATACTGATTCTGAATTTAACTATGTAAGTAGCAGGCGGTGATATTTCAGTTGCTGAACAATAATAGTAATGAGTAATATGACGATGTCAACAGCACTATCAAAACAGAAACTAAAATATGAAAATATCTTTGCATGGATTAACATAAAAATGATGATGCCTCTTCTAAGACATTACTGTCGGGTCAAGTTCATTGTGAGCTTGTAATGGGATTGATTTATTATGTACTGTAGACATTGCATAAGAAATACAACGTAGCTCAGGTTTCAGCTCCTCTTACACTCTGACAAATCACACACACAAGGATTGCAAAAGCCGGGATGATGAGGCTTTGGGCGTTAGAGAAGTCAAGTAAGGACGCCTTGTCCCTAGCTCTTTGTTTAGTGTCTATAACAGTGTTTCCCCCCTCAATTAGATAGCGGTGTTTGGCTGGGGACTGACTGGGCTGGGATCCATTCTCTCTTGACTCTGCTAGTAGGGACTGTAGGGAAGCACACTGCTAGTCTGGCTCTATGAAAGCACTGCAAGGTTGGCTGAGGCAGCCCAGCTGAACTCAGATGACCCACATTCTGAGGCTATCCAATCAAATAAGCAGAAAGAGTCATTATTATCAGAATTTATGGGACACAAACCAATCGTGAAGCCAGACGCTGGAGCATATCCAAACAGAAAGGCAGGCGAAAGGAAACGCTTAATAGGCAAAGAGACAAGGGCAGGGCTAATACAGAGCAATAAAACTGCTCTAAAAACACATGGTTGGGGCTGAAGGGAAGCACACCGTGTGCTGGAGGCTGGCACGCGGAGAGAGCGATGCTGCAACTTTGACTGAGACGAGGCAGCTAAACCGAGATGACTCACGTTTTGAGACTATCCAATCAAATAAGAAGAAACCATCCTCATTATCAGAAATTATAGGACACAAACCAATCACAACGCCAGGCGCAGGAGCATATCCAAAAGAAAGGAAAGGCTTAATGAGCAAAGAGACAAGGGCAGGGCTGATATACAGTAGTAAAACTGCACTTAAACACACTGTGCAGAAGACACTGGCATTTATTATTAGTATTATGGAACCCTACCTTATGCACATATATAAGCCAAATCATTCTCAGCTTGTTTTTTGTGAAAAACGCTGATTATACACCTCAGCTGTCAGCACCAAGCTGCACCACCAACACAGTACAACCAACCATCTACAAGAAAAAGCACCATAAAACAGCCGTATAGTGTCTTATAGTATGTACTTGCAGCTTTAAAGTTATGCTTTGATATTTCAATGGCATATGGCATCCATATGAAATTATTCTAAAGGATGATAAATCTAATTATGGCACAAACCAGTCACAAAGCCAGAAAGAGGAGTGTAGTATCCCAGCAAGTAAGGTAGAAAGAAAAGCTTCACAAGCAATGAGACAAGAATTCACCCCTGTGAGAAGAGTTATTCTAAAAAAAAATCTCATTGTCAAGAAGGTGTCCCACATATTCAGAATTTTGTGCTGAGTTGGGTGTTTTTTCTTGCTCAGATTTCTCATGTACTCATAAACTCATTATGTCAAGTTCACACAAGGCGTTTCTTATGGGATACAGAGAGGTCTGTTTTGTTTCTGGTCTGTCAGGCTGATGTGTGTATGTGTGTGCGTGTGAAGAATGGAGGATAACGGTGGGAAGAGGGAGCGTGAGCTGCAGTCTACAGAACAGAGGGGAGGAGAGGCTCCTCAGTCGAGGCTCAGCTAGCTGAGTCTGTTGCTGGCCAGATCAGCTGGCAGTCTGTCTAGTGGGGGTGTGGCACATCACAACAAAGGGCTCTGGGCAGACAGACGAAAGCACAGCTCTTATCAACCCCCCAATTTGAGTCGATCTGCATCTTTTTCCCTCCTCTCAGTAGCCTATCCTGCGGAATGCAAAGCGCAAATATGGATGTATGGTCCTTCTGGAAGGTCAAACGTAACATACCGCTGATCTGGAGCGCATTTGATAGCCTGTCTCTCTGCAGTGTGACGGTACACTCAGTCTGTGCTGGATTGATCTTGAGAACTTTTTGCATGCCCATATCAGTGCACACTTAGTTTGTTCTGTGATGTGCACATTACATGTTGTCGAAGGATGTTTTTTTTTTTTCTCATGTTGCTATGAAACAAACAAGTTTACTGTTATCGCTGTGCGCAGAAAAGGAGGCTCGGAATCTGATCTGTGTGATTTGTTTCTGCGTTTGCACTGCAGTTTCGGTTTGTACACACTGTCCAATGCAGGGGAGGTTGCACAGAGGAAAGCCGTGACAAAGCTCGGAGACTTGAGTGGGAGTGGCACTATTTCCTCCTCCCTCCCTCTCCCCGAAATTAAAAAAAAGGACATTTCGCAAAGTTCATACAACTTAATCAAACAATGCAAATATTCAAAAAATAGAAAACAAATCTGGCTTTACTTTGCAGAAGGCGCTGACTATTTTCATTTAGGGTGGACCCGTGAATATTTACGCATATGACTCGGTGAAACACGGCAGTCAATCACCCTCCTCTGCACAAATATCGGTTTGAATGTAAGAGAAACCACACTGTTTTTAATCAGTACTTTCAGTTTTAATAATCCCATCCGTTCTCACAAGGGCAAGGGAACCACAGTAAGTCATGTTAACAGCAACAAACATTTGCATCCATTGAAACTGACCTGTATGTGTCCTTAGATGAGCTTTGAGGTGGGATGATTTGCCATAAACTTTTTCACAACCTGAATAGTGGCATTTGTGCTTTTTCTGAGGTGATTCTTGCTCAGTTCGACCTCTCGATCTTTTGCCTCTTTGTTTGAGCGAAGGATCGGAGATGGTGGTAGGTGTGGCAGAGTTTCCATCATCTATGAGGTTCGGCATGCTCTCATCCTTTATTTTTGCCTGCTCGGCAACATTGTTGGGAGTCTGCTGGTTAAAATCCGCCAGAATCCGCGCCACCACAAAAAGAGAGGAGTTATCTTTCACCAAAGGCTCTTTAATTTCCTCCCCGTTCTTGGAGGAGGACGGGATTTCTGGTTTAATCTCCCTATTCCCTTTAGGAGGGTGAACAATTGCACGACTGGACATTGAAACAAGGCACTCTGCTGCAAAGTGATCCATTTTGTCTTTGAAACAGCCCCCTCTGCTTCTTAATGACATTCAAAAAATAAAATAAAACGATGGCGTGTGAGGAAAAAAAGTACTTGTTCCGTGGTTCCCTTTGTGTGGTGGTGGTGAGGAGGAGGAGGAGGAGGAGGAGGTCGATCTCATCGGAGAGAAGTGACTTTAGGATCTTACCCGGCTTTCCAGTATCATCAACATCCTGTGAGAGAAACGCCTCGGACAAAAATGCAGACAAGCCCCCTCAGAGGAAAAAAAAAAAAACACAACAACACACACACACGTACACACACAAGAAACCCAAAGTCTTTGTTTAGTGCAACGACGCTTGTATCAGGAACTCTAGAAACTTGGATGTGTTAACTCCCATCGCGGCTTCAAACACTCTCCAGCATAGTGAGTGCGTCTCCTGAGCGCCTGTTCCTGCTGGTTGTATCCTTGCTGGGGGCGTGTCGACCGGCAGCGCTTGGCAGCATCGTCAGAGTAGCCGCTCATTCATTGGGCACTGCATGTCCCCAAATGCACCGAACAAAGCGAGTTTACTTGAAAGTTTCACCACAGGTTGTCTCCATGCATTCAGATGACGCATCTCACCGGCGACAGTGTGTGTGTGTGTGTGTGCATTGCAGAGACCTTTAGGGAGAATACGCGCAAATTAAGAATCTAAATATTTGTATAGTAGGTGGGTGGGATGGCTTATTCTGCAGCATCCTGTCTGACCCTGCATGCGTGCGCTGACATGTTTTGTAACGTCTGCACAAAATAAATAAATACATAACTGTATAGGTTATGCCCGATTAGGTTTCATATAATTTTGTTGATTTATCGATTAGAAAATAGTGAGAAACGTCAACAACCATTTCCCAGAGTCCAAACTGATTGTTTTATCTCACCAACCGTCCAGAACAAAAAATATTCAGTTTCTAATGATATAAAAAGCAGCAAATCCTCACATTAGAAACCATAAAGTAATCATATAAAAGATGATAACGTGGCTGCAGATTGAATTCCTGTGATCTGACATTAACTGGTTAAATATGTTTGCTTTCTAAGGATATGACCTGATGGGAAATCAGTCTAGAAATATTAAATGGGCACAGTTTCCTCTTTAAACACTGAATGTGCAACATTTTTTGCCATGAAGTAACCTGATGATGTTCAACTCTGAAGCCATGATGCCTCTGACTTCCCCTGTTACATATACAAATGACCAATCACAAATGAGGAAACAATAAAGAAAAACACACTGTGCGATCATTTAGGTAAAGTGAGTTTAGTCTGGAAAGTAGGCTGCAGTTCATCCTCAACAACATGTGCCCGATTCTTTGAATATTATTGTGTCACCTTCTTGGAGCGATCAGCTCCAGCTTCCTGTTACCGGTGACTCCGGGGCCTCTGGCCAGCGAGACAGTGCACTAGCATTGAGCTCAGCTGCTTCCAACTCCCAAATTATTGGCTTAGCCTGCTGAGATTCCACACAGGGAAAATAATTCTTCTTCACAGCCTCTCAAAGGCTTTTAATTACATTCTAGTCAAAGAAGGGACAGTGGTGTAAACATGACTGGCAATAACTCTTACAGTTGCTCAAATACCTGTCTGACCTGTGAATTAAACCTTCTGCTTTTTAGCAGATTGCAGCCTTTACCAGAGTGCACTGTTAGCTTCGTAGAGTGTGATTACTTTGAATGTATAAGTGAAATGGAAAAGTTGCTTCATAGTTGTACTGTGGCCTTGCTGACTCAAAAATGGCATTCAGGAGTTGTTAGGTGTTGTGATTATGATCCATTTTAAAGTGTAATTTTTTTTTTTGCTAAATGCAACATCCACAGCTTGAACACTTTCTGGCACCCTCGTGGCGGCTTACTTTCAGCAAAATAGAAATTTACTTCAAAACCCTCCTCTGAGCAGCTCTGTGGTCTCTGCCAACTGAAATCCAGCCAGCCACCACAGGCAATGTCTTCTTCAATTTATCCTCAGGCAAGAGACAAGTGACACCATTGTGGGGAGGAAAGAGTCAAGATACAAAGCTGTGCGAAATGAAGGTTTTGTCATTATTAGACAGCTGTTTATTAGTTTTCCAGCTAATCAGTCTGAACATATTTCCAGAAACCTGGAATTAAACACGCTGGAAAATAGCATGTCACCAGTTACAAAGTCCTGGCAGAAAACAAACCAGCTGATACTATTGATTAGCAGCAAGGACACACTTGAACGTCCCTGTTAACCTCATGCACCCAAATTAACCCCACCGTTTATAACAACATTTTTTTTCAGGATGTATTTGTCTCAGATAAGGAACATGACAAAATTCTGCTTTGTACATTATGTCCCCAGTGATCAGTGCCTGCTACACTGCAGCTTTTTCATCTCCTGTTTATCCAGCTTGCAGCCCAATTAACAAAAAAATGGTTGATTTAAACACATTTATTAAGAATAAAAATAAACACACACTCCACTGATACAGGATTAGACCTGCTTCCCTGCAGCAGCTGATGCTCTCCTGTGAGAATGAATGCACACTTTCAGCACTGTGCACAAAAGCCCACACTAGAAAGTTCCCAGTGTTCAGTGTGAGCAAGGCGATGTGGCATTCAGAAGGCCATCTGGCTGTATTATTTTACATATTCTTTCACCACAAATACGTGGTGTTCTTGTGTTTCATGTGGTGCTTTGGCGATCTGTTCTAACGAGAGCACGTCAAGAGGGTTTGGTTCCTCTTTCACAGGGTTATTTCCCAGAGCTGTGTAGAAACTGCAAGTGTTTATCAATTCCCACTGGGTGTCAAGCACAAGAAGGCCAAAAGAGACAGTGAGGAAATCAGCTGCAGCTTATATACAACTTAACCTCTACAAAGGTAGGCTGCAGCAGTGGAAGTCTTTTTCTTTTCTTTTTCTTTTTTTTTTTTAAATTTCACTCAGAGGGAAATAGTGAACTGTCTTTCTCTGTAGCTGCAGCAATCTGATGATTCAAGAGACCTTTTGTACGTTCCCAAATCCCTGCACCAACCCCCCAGCGTGCAGTGTCCAAACAGCACACTGTCTGGCACTGACATAAAGTTCTCAGGCAGGAACAGCAATTTGATTGGCCACTTCACTTCTGTTTGTAATAGGAGAGATCCTCTTTAAAGCACAGCCTAACCACTACAACTGTCTGGCTGGCCTGTCGTGTCAAGACCAGGCTCTCAAGGACGAGAAAAATTCAAAGAACTATAAAAGCACGAAACACCACAAGTAGATTTAGATTGATGAGATTTCTTTTCTTCGCAGCAGGCAGTGATGCTCAGTGGAGGGCGCAGACCTCTGGCTTATGACCTGAGTCTGATCCCATAGTTTTGGTAGAACATTGTCTCAGACACCAAACTGTCATCAAGTCCTGGCAGTGTACTATTTTTTTAAACTTTACTCAGTGAATACACACATTCACTGGACCAGACTCTTTCATATTCATGACAAAATATTTGGTTGAGTTATGCAAAGTTTGAAGAAACAACAAAGAACCCCATTTATTCTGTATTGTAACACAACTACAGCCATGCTAGTGGCTCTGTGAGGCTTTGATGCTTTGAGCTACATGCAAACATCAGCATGCTAACATGCTTACAATGACAATGCTAACGTGCCATGCACACCATCTCAGTTTAGTGTTTTGCTGCTAATTAGCACTAAACACAAGTTTTGGTCATAAATCAAAGTATGGGACAAGATAAGTTTTGACCTGATGATGGCTCTTGATGAAAAGTTAGGAGTTCACCACTAACAGGGCTTAAAAAAAAAAAAAAATCTTATGCTGTTTTTCATTAAAACGCACCTTTTCTTGTAAACCTGATCATTTATTAACTAAGAAGTTTCCACTGGGTTTCCTTATGTGCTTAAGTTACCTTGTCAGACTTCCCTGAAATGAAAACGAGCCAACTGTTATCAGAACATAAAAGTAATTTTTAAGCACTTAAGGGTGTTTTACTGCGGAGCCAGTCTTTCTAGAAATGTCATGTGTCTTATCTACTATTGACTCATAAAAGAATATTGAACTTGGTGGTGGTTTCAAGTAAATCAGAGGCACTAATTCACTGATCATAGCTCCAAGCTATTTCAGCGGTAAGAACTGATACAGAACATAAGGTGTGTTGTTGTGTGGGTACTATGGATTCTCTCTTTTCTGTTGTTGTTTAACAAAGCTTAGTCATCCTTTGTGACACAACAGCAGTTGGGCCTCATGACTAATGATCACAAAACAGGCTACGATTTCACCTGTGCAGAAGAAAAGAGGATTAGTCACAGAGAGGATGTTACATAGGTGTTAAAGAAAACATGTTCATGTAAGTCAGCAGCGGGTACTAAGTCTAATATCCACCCTTTGAGTCTCTGTAACAATGGACCACATGTGCAATGTTCAGTAAGCCACATGTAAAATCTTGTCCCTTTGACTGAAGAGGGAAAAGAAAGCCAGATTACACACAGCATATATGAATGCAGTAATCACATGAGGCCAAATGAGTCAGTCAGGTGTAGCAGGGACGTGTAAACAAGTCCAAACTATGTGTTATTGTAACAAAGTGCGACCTGCCTGCTGTCTAGCAGGATATACTGGTTACAGTGTTATTGGGTCCTTATCATCAAGATTCTACTGTCATAACATTACCATTAGACACACGGAGTACTAACACGAGACTGAACAAACACAACTGACTGTTCAGGACAAGAGTGAAAGCCAAATACTTACTTGGCACTTTGCACAAATAAGATCACATGTTCCTGCTCCTTTTCCATGGTATTCTCAAAAGTCATTGTGTTTTATTCAGATGGGCTTCAGTCTCAGATCTCTCGCAGGAAAAAAAAAAAAAAAAAACAATACGGTGCCAGTCTTTCCCATTTTGGCTTGATTCTTACCATCCAAAAGAGCGACGTCTATCAGTCAACATACTCTGAAGTTTTTTGTTGTTTTTTTTTTTTACTTTGTAAAGTCTGTCAGAGGTAATGTTGCGTGGAGCTTAAAGGAAAAGTTTGACATTTTGAGAAAAACATTTATTGCTTCTCTTTCTGTGAGTTCAGTGAGAAGATTACTACACTTCATATGTCTGTATGGTAAATATGGTAATAAGGCTACAGTCAGCAGCCAGTTGGCCGAGCTTAACATAAAGACTGGAACCAGGGAGAAACAAGCAAACCTGTCTCAGTCCAAGGTAACACAATCCACCTAAAAGCACAACTAAAGCTCAGTAATTAATACATTCCCTATCTTGTTTGTTACCTCTGCCAAGGAGGTTGTGTTTTTCAGCCGTGCCTGTTTGTTGGTTTGTTTATTTGGTTCATACAAAAAGCACTGAACCCATTTGCTCCGAACATGTTGGACAGATGGGGCATGGGCCTGGGAAGAGCCCATTCAATTAAATCCAGATCATGTACTATTTTTTTTTAGATTTTTTTTTTTCCTCCTAAAGGCCGGTGTATGTTGTTTGACATTGCCTTTAGCAGAGGTCTGTGCTCTCTGGGTTCCCTTCAAGTTTCATCTGTAATTTACTGTACAAAAACTGTAAATTACATAATATAAATAAATAAATAAAGAGGACAAGTGTGATTTTACGTGGGGTTATGTGTGGGACTATTTCTTAGCAGGGGCATGTGATTTCCAGGAGTCTCAGCTGGTTGCCTGGCAACCTCACCGCGATGACAAGACTCCAAGAAGTCACTGCGCTCAGCCAAAAAGTAGTCTAGTACATAACTCCCTGTAAAACCACAAACTGTCATATACACATGAATTAAACAAACAATATAATGTTTTAATTAGTGAGTTCACAGACAAATACGAGAGTAAGAAGAAAGTGAATAATCATGTTTCCCAAAATGTGGAACTATTCCTTTAAGTAGCTAAATCTTATATTGTCTTCAGTAGATTTGGACATGTAAAACATTCACATTAATAACATTAAACACGGTCATATTTGCAGTTCATGAATGTCTCATAAAAGCCTTGTGTAAACAGCGTGCATATTCAGGCATGCTCATGCCTGTAAAGGCTGTTCATGTGGAGGAAACATACATACGGTTATGATTATGTGCATTGAGATAGCAGTGACGTGCATCGGTATGTGCAGTTAAGATAACATGCAGATGAACCCACAAAGGCAGTGCAGGGCAGTTTTCATGCAGGTGTTCTTCTCTGACAACAAGAAGTAAGTTGAGACTGGGAGGAAGATGAGGAAGCATTGCAAAGTCTAAGGGCACAAAAGAGTGCTCAAAGGTGCCCTGTGAGGCAACCTTGCACGAAGCGGGTGGAGCCTGAAAGGGGGGTCACTACATCAGTTCAGAGAAGGGTGGGAGGTGTTGTTGAAGACGGAGTTCAATTTGGTCGTCATCCTCCCTCTGCCTGTGCCTCCAGGCTGTCCATGTTCAGCCACACAACAGAGGCAGCCTTTTTCACCAGTATGTTAATCCTGCCTGCCTCCCCCGCTTTGGTGCTGCCTCCCCAGCACACCACCACAAAGAACAGAGTGCTGCCCAACACTCATTGACAGAAGAACATGTTGAATTGTCTGTTGCATAATATGAGAGAAGAGCCTACTAAAGACATTTACTCCATCATATGACGTGGAAAGTGACGACTGCCATGCATGTAAACTCGAGTTCATAATCACAAGCTAAAATCCACGTCATACGCTTGACCCTAGGCTGACGCTGAGCCATGACTATGTATTGCCATCATTGTCCCCTCACATCACAGCGCGGTGGCTTTGTCCACTCCACATAATACAGCTGAAAAGAGCAAAGTGAAGCGGACACAGTTTTGTTTTTGCACCCATTTGCTGGTCAGAAGTGGCCCTATTCAGAAAGCATTGATCAGTGCAGTGACTGGGGAGGGATGTGCCTCGCAGGCACTGGTGTGGGGAACTGACTCTGAAATACACCATTCAGCTTGTTGGTGAGTCCGCAGGCGCTGCATTAACGTACTGTGCTGATGCCATAGTGATGAGGTTTTTTTTTTTTCTTTCTAAGGCCATTCAACAGAAGCACTTATATGGCATGTTATCCATGAAGAATGAACCTGGCCCATAGTGGAGTCTATGTACGACTGCAAAGAACACATTGCACTGAAAGATTGACCTGATGTTAAACAGGGCTTGTTAAACATTAAACATCATGTTAAACATTAGGGCTGCAACTTATGATTACATTCATAAGTGACTGATTTGCTGATTACTTTTTCGATTGATCGTTTAGACAGTGATAAAATAAAGTAATAAAGTAAAATTAAACAATTTCCCAGATTCCAAGTTAATGTCTTCTTTTTTTTCTGACCAACAGTCCAAACCCTGAAGATATTCAATGTATAAATCAGTTAAAGCAGCGAATCATCTGGAACCAGTGATTACTTCACTTTTTTGGCTTGAAAAGTGATAAATCAGTTGAAATGATTTTGTGTTGATCGACTCATTGATTAAACCACTGCGTCACCTCTAATAAAACATCAGCACTGAGTGTGACAGTACAGTGGGTTCTGTTCACAGATGAATAGATACAAATCTACTATATACCCACATATACTGACAGTCTGACCTCCTTTGGTGTTTACACCACAAAAGACAGACAGACAGACAGACAGGTAGATAGATAGATAGATAGATAGATAGATAGATAGATAGATACATAGATACATAGATACATAGAAACTTCAGAGAAGATGCTCAAAACTGATTGTGTTTTGGAAAATGTTTAACTGAGTTTGTGTGTACTTTATGCTCGACTTCCAATTAGACCACTGGGTGACACAAATAATCTTGTACGCCCATGACTATTTGTGATGTGCCCTCATTCCATCTTTGCAAGTTCATTTACTTACTGGCGCAGCGTTTGAAGCAAATTCTGACATTTCTTTTCGTCTTTTCTCTCATTTGGGTCCGCTTCGATTTTGACTACATTATCAAACTCGCTCGCACGGTTACGGGCCTGTAATTTGGATCGAGTAGATTTGAATTCTGTGTGGTGAGGAGAGAGAGAGAGAGAGAGAGAGAGAGAGAGAGAGAGGAAGGGAGTTCAAAGGGGGAAAAAAGGCGAGGCTGAATTTCAAAACATACGATTTCCAAAGAGGTACTCTTACATCACATGGCTGTTTTCACCGCTTCGACCAGAGTGTGCTCTAAAGTCACCGGGTTCACTAGTGGGCGAGGCTTCACACAGACTGTAGCGGTGCACAACCTCAGCTCGGTGCATGAACCGGGCTGACCGCGGGGATGCGCCCGGTGTGAAGGGGGCGGGGTGAGGTGCGGTGGGAGAGTGAGTGTAAGGAATGAAATGGAAGAAGTTGCAGCGTCTCTTTTTTAAACTTCCCCGCGTACCGTTTCGTCGCGCTCTCCATAACGACACCGTCTACAGGGGACGCACGTTGTTTATCCTCGAATGACCCCAATGCTGAAGCGAGAACATCCCGTTCCTGAGATATTAATAGCTCTCCTTGCGTCACCAAACTGTGGCGGACCGCTTTGCTAGACACGCAACGGAGCCACAAACTGTGCCAGCAACACATTCTCCTCCAAAGCAAACACAGTTATAAAACAGGTAGTCATCATTCTCCACCAGCTGACTGCGGGTGTTACAGCCAATGTGATTACCACTTGTTAAGTGTTACGCACGTTGTTATTAAGGTGGTGAGAGCTGACAATAACTCAGCCAGTGCACATTTAGGGAGTATAGTGTCAAACTGAAGGTGCGACGTGTTTGTGTTTATGCATAAACATAATATGAGTCGGTCTTTCAGAAAACGAACACAGTATAAAAAATGTATACTGCACAAAACGATGCTGAGCAATTTTCCAGCCCAACAATCCCAGCACAGTTCTGTGCCAAGAGGAGAGCCAATGTTGATGAGCTGAAAGCCATAGCCTACAATGCACAATAAGCCATATGTTAACTCAGTCCCTTCCCCCAATCCTGGAGCCAAGTGGGGCTGGAGCTACAGAGCCTGGCCTGCATAGCTCCAGGGGGAGGGAGGGAGGGGAGAGAGGTGGGAGGAGAGTTTCTGTTGCTATGTTCTCTGGGAGTCTCCTATCTGGAGAATCTATGGGCAGGCTGATTTTGAGGGCTGACATGGCAATGCTGTATGTAGGTCAGCAGCAGTAAAACAACTTAGGCAGCCCAAAAAGCACACTGGAGGAAAAGTGCTCATGCGCGGTGCCATAATGTAAACCTTTACGTATCACTGTACACAGACAAACCGAAAGTCTGGGATTGTGCCTCACCCAGTCCGTGCAACCAGTCATACCAGACATAACCAGGGTGGTTCTTGTGTGAAGCCTGACATTTTCCAGTTCCATCCCTTCCATACCATGACTGCGCCACGCTGCCGCACCTGCATCCACAAGCAGAAGGGTTGAGGCGTTCAGCCCTGGACGATGCATGTTTTCAGATGCCAAATAAAACATCCTGTGGAATTAGTGAGATAATGCTTATGTGTGAAGTTGCAGCACTTCAAAAGCTCAGCGTGTCGAAAAAGGAATATAGCTGAAAAAAAAAAAACCTCAATGCAAGATGTTTTTTTTCTGGAGTTTGGAAAGAGTTTCCTCATCAGCCATCAAAACAATTAAACTTTGCATGATTTTGAAAACATTTAGGACTTCCCATCCATGTTGACCTAGAATTTGAGCTTGCAGGTTCATTCTTAACCTCACAAACAACAACAAACATGATCTGCTGATGAAAACCATGTGATAAAGTGGAAAGTAAATCCCCCTTAAGTCAAATTTACTTTGTCATATCTGCTGTTTCCAAGGTTGAGAACAAACTGAGCTTGTACAAGCAAAGAACTGATTGTGTCCTGTGCTTAGTTTTATCTTTAAAAGGGGGCAGTGCTGATTTTGAGTGAAACTCCTAAATCTTTTTTTTTTTTTTAGGTGCTTCATGTAGAATCAGCAAGGTACACGCTTTGCTGCAGGGCGTTTCTGTGTTACATCAACTCTGTCAAACCCTGCTTCCTGTGTGGGTGTGAGAAAACGGTTTGTTTTTAAGGGAAATGATCTGATTTGTACAGACTTTAAGAAAGGTACACCTGTACTTGCTGCTCAAGATGAGAGCATGTAATAACCTCAGAATAACTTTGGGACCCTAATTATTCCCTGGCTTTGAAAGATGCTTGGATTCACAACATGAGCATGAATGATGGCTGAGTGCGGCGAGGTTGACAAGGTCAACGAACTCTGAGAGGACATGACTTTGTGTGATTCAATAGTCAGTGGCATTATTGGAGTAATTGCATTTCACATCCTTGAATTTCATTTCAAATCCATCAGACAGCATCACATTTATAGCTGTTACTGAAAAGGTTTCCCTGACAATATGTCTAGAGAATGAAGAAGCTGTAGTGCAGATTGACTAGTCCTAACTAGATTCAGTGATTTCAGTGTTTAGCCTCAGTCAGCTCAGGTCTTTAAAGATTTGTCTGCTCCCGCAGCCTCAACTGATTACCTTACTGCCGTTTGCTTAGTCTCCCGCCATCTGTGTTTCAGATCATCCAAGGCAGTTCTAATTACGGTCACAGGCAAGAGCCCATAGATAATGACAATGCTGCTATGATCAGCAGGATTAGACAGGTGCTTGTCGACTTGCTTTGACCTGGGCTTTTATGGTCTGTAACACACCCTGGACAATCAATGAGGAGATGGGAACCTCAGTGACTCTTTGTCTCCTGCTCAGATACACCAACAATGCAATTTCCTTTAAGAAACAAGTGCTTCTTTTCTGCGTCAGAGTTGCAGAGCTGTTTCTTGTCGCAGAAACATAAAATTACCGGTCAAAAGTTTTGATGATGTAAATTTAATGGAAAACAGGCAAACAATTCCTACAGGTGACCCAACCTTTGCTGGTCACTTACAAACCCTCTGTCTGTACAAAGAAATAATTAAAATTAAAATTCAATTTAAATTCCATGATTCTTTAGTTTTTTTCAATCTTTATTATTTGTATGTTCTATGCTTTAATGTCAGAGTACACAGAGACATTACAGGATGTACATTTGAGTAACAGTTTGTGATGGAAAACTTTTGACTGGTAGTGTAAACATGATGATTAGGGTTGCAATTTAATTATATTTAATGATAACAGTTTTGAAATTGTATTCACACATGCCATGCTGGTCTTCCAAGTGAATCAAAATGGAGTCTGTTAATACCACCCTGAGTGTTTGTCAGTCGCCATTATCATCATTAGCCAGGAACATGAGACCAATTTCAGCTGTTGAAAAGTCTGTCTCATTCAGTGCTGAACTGAGTGAGACAGTCTACAAGACTGTAAATAGTCCTCTCTGGCGCAGAGGCACAATAAACACTCGTATCTTTTCATCCATAAATCCCTTATTGGACCTTCGCCACTCTGTATAAAATCTATGCTGGACTCTATCCAACTCACTCTACTGTCTTATGTTTCTATTCCCATGTGTTCGATCTGAACTTTTAAAATCTGCCTTTACTTTTTGTGCATCAACGACCACTCCACCTTGGTGTGTAATTATTTTCTCTGAGTATTGTCCTCTTTTGAATTTTTTAATAACTCTTTGTAACTGTGTATTTCACTGTATGTCAACATCACTGTAAATGAGGGAAAATCTCAATGATATTCCAGTCAGTCAGTTTTTTCCATCCAGGTTTTGAATTGAACTGAACTGAACTGGATGTACAGCGTATGGTTGTGACCCATCAAAACATCTGCTAAAACAGTTTATTTGATAATTTGTTCAAACAACTAATCAGAATCTAAATGAATTATTGTACTGTATACTTTAACACTGATTCTCTACTCTGAGCCACATCCATGTGCTTTGGTGATTCCCAGTATTTAGCTTATGCACATCTGCACTGCCTTGATGTTTTAGTCACTTGAGACTGGAACAGTCTGAAATTGTCCGAGCCCATTGCTTTCTCATGCCACATAATACTGGGTTTTATGTATGACCCAGTCATAGAAACAACTCTGTGGATTATACAGAGCTAGCATGACATTAACAACAGTCTGTGGCTCAGATGAAGCACTGAAAATATTGACTGTTTTTGGCTCATAATGCTCAGTAATCCCGCTCACAGCAGTTCTTTGGCTGCAGAGGTAATCAAGCAAGCACAGCAATGACTATTGATTTTGCTTGTTTACATCTGATTCTGACATTAATTTACATCCATTAAACTGCGGTTGTGGTCTGACACAAAAGACAACTGTATCATGTGGCTTCGGTTCCCGGTGTGAAAGTGTTGATCAGCAGTTCTGTGCTTTTTGTCTGTCTAGCTGTCTGTTTCCGTTTCGCATCTCCAGAGTGTTAATGCAGGGCAGTTCAAATAGTTCTTTGATCACATGTCAGTCCCCTAAAAGGTCAGGAAAAGTCTACGGAAAAGAAGGCTTTTGAGTGTGAATCCCACATCTGGCTGTTTGGATGTTGGACGATAAGTTGATTCTGGAAGTTTATGCAGCTGAGCTCAGGACTCAGCACCCTCCTCCAGTGAGAAATATCTGCTGGGGTAGGGCTTATGTGCCCCCCCAGTACCCCACCCCCCGTCTGCACAGACACTACAATTACAAACAAGGAGGTTTATGAAATGTCTGTGATCAAAGGAAGGGGCTACTGTTCAGTCCAGTATGACATATTGTGAAATGGAGTCAGTGGTTGGAGTAACTTCCTGCAGGTCAAGAGAGCTGCAGTTTTACAGCCCCACTGCAGCATATGGATTCCCTGTTAACCTCTGTGTGGGCCCCAGGTCAATCCTGGAAATGCCTTACACCAGCATGTGCTCACTGAGGAGCAGAATAGAGGTATATAAAAGCCCAGCCATTTAGCTGCTCCAAGCAGGAGATTCATGGAATGCATTTCTCCCAGGGGACAGGTTTCCAGGAACAGTTTTGCTCAAGTGGTGTGCAGTGAGCCAGTCCATGAGCAGAAGCAGACAGATATGGGTGTGCACAAGCCCCGGCCCTGGTGTTCACCAGAGAAGTAGTAAGCCACAAGCAGACCGATAGCCTGCCACACCTCCTTCCTGCCTACTTCCCTAAAATCCATTTTGTGCTGACAGTGGAGTACAGAGGGACCACTCCTCTAAACATATGCCTTATCATCAGTGTTATCCTCATAAGCTTTAACCTTCAGGAAGACCTAAGGCCCAACACGCCTGCCCATGCAATTTTACCCTTCACCCCATTCTGTCCCCTCTTGAGCCCCAGACATTGTAAACATCCTTTTTCTGACATCAGTGGACTCCACTGAGACTCCACACACTGCAGCTCTGAGGCATCACCCACAGAGGGCTTCCTGCTTCACTTAAAAAAAAAAACTCCATATAATTTACACACATATATGTAATTTACATTACCTGCTCATTAAAACAGATTTGAAGAACAAAATTATTATTTTGACAGGAAGAACCCTTGTCATTTTTACCTTGAGAAGAATTAAGAGCACTGCTGCGTCTCCAGCTCCGGGATATTCCCAGAATCAACTTTAATCTTCTTGTGCATCTTCAGTTGCAAGGTTGGATAGTTTAGACCATTTTCCTGCAATACAGAAAACATTTGTGGACTGTCATATTGTCATCCACATTCACTAGGAGATTAGACTACTGGATTATACTTTATTGGCAGTGCACACAACCTGCAGTTTGGCCTCTAACTGTATAATCAATGGAGTAGTGATATTAAGAAGGGATGCAGTTCTGAGCAGTGAGTAGGTTTGTAATAGGTACAGTGTAAAAAGTAGATAATATGCACAGTTGAATATGGTAAAAGAATAAAAATTAAAAAGATGCCAAGACATAATCTGAGATATCAATCAAACATTAAAAAATACAGGTATTATTGTTGACCAGTACAATTTTTGTTTGCTAAATCTATAAACAAGAATTGCCTGTAGATGCATGGCTTTAAAAAACAACTCGTAGATTTGTAGTTGAATCTTGTTTTTTAAATTTTGAATAACCAGTGTTAAAGCGAGCCTTAAAGATTTTGCTGATCAGCAGGAAATGGAGCCATAAGTGACAATTATGGGAAAAGTATAAATGCTAAAACATAGTGTAACAGTAGCACAAGCAGGGAAGAGTCAGCAGAATGACTCAACAATGTCATTTACACTGCAATATCTATATAAAATTTACTATCATCAGCCACCATAAAAGACTAGTCATACAGGGCTAAGTAAGGCTGTAGCAGTCAAATGCCTGAGCTTGTTGAAGGGCATTTTATTGCTTATGAATTCAACTTTCCATTTGTAAGAGCATGATTGTCATCTTTCTTTTTTATATAGTCTGGCTTTAAATGGTAATTTAACAATATCAGTAGCTTATAATTCAGATTTTGATTGATGTTCAGGACTCTGCTCCACACCTATGCCCCTCAACTGGGTTTGAGACATACAAATAAAGTTTTTACTGTGTCAAGTCTAATAAGTGGTTATTATGAGGGGAGCTCAAGGTGCAACCCGTAGACATGCAGAGAGCAGAGAGAACATGTCCTAACATGACCCACTCCTAACAAACCACTAAAGAACATTTCCTGCCCTTAAGTTCAGGCAGAGTGTTTGGTCTGTCAAGAGACACGGTACACACACATCCACACACACACATCCTTGTGGCATGTTATCTCTCTCTACTCATGTAATGTAGTGTTCCATTTTTAATCTCTCTGTCCAACTGTGTGCATGTTATTATCAGCTGAGTGTGTTTGTCCTCCCCTGCAGTACTGAGGGACTGAACACACCTGAAGCACCAAGGCCTCAGGTGAGGGTGTAGTCCGTTTCCTTAGCAACCAGGAGAAACACTGGCTGTTCACTGAGTCAAAAACACACAACATTTATTGTTTTGTTACCGTAGGTCACTCCAGATCACCTTGATAAAAACCAGCACACACACAAACAAAAGCAGACGTAAATGCCTTTGTTTGGTGTTTTTCACCCGCAGGTTTGTGCAGTACTCCTGTTCCGTACATTTAGATGTTTGGGTTTCCTTGCCAGGGGTGGTGCCTGTAAGCACTTCACAGTAACAAAGGAGGTCTTCCACAGCTCAGCTGAACTGCACAAACTAGAGACAAATCCTCTTCGTTGAACAGTGTCTCCTTCCAGACCATCACATGTGGAAGTCGTTTCAGTCTAACCTGCTTCCCAGCTGTTGGCTTTATCCCATCTGGCTTAAGTGATGAAATTAGTCACACAAGACATTTGCAAATTATCAAGTAAAACAACTGAAGGTAAATTGATCTTGATGCAAAGCAGGAGCCCCAAACAAAATGTAAAGTATAGGGAATCAAGGAACCTTTTTCTGTTTGTTCCGAGTTTGCAGATTTCTGCTTGTGGTTCTGGCTGAGCTGATGGCTCTGACATAGAGATAACCTCTGAGGTAACCTGACAGAATTAAAGCACAAAGAACTTCTTACAATCACTCCCTAAACCCTTGGTCAGAGTTAAGCCAAAGTCCATGGCCATACAAACGTTCAGAGCGCCCTCTTGTGGCTGAAAATTTACACAGTGCTCTCTTCAGGCACCTGTGCCCACAGAGATTTGTTTCAAGTAGACAGGGTACAATGTGTTCTCCAAGGAGATACTGTTAGATCTCCTTGCTTTTAATTTACATAAAGCTGCCACATGAATTTTTACAAATGAACTGATCGATGAACTGATTATTTGAACAAAGTGAATTAAAATTAGCTTCATAAGGCGTCATTTTCTAATATACATTTGGGCACAAGGGAGATCTATTTTCTGTCTGCTGACTGGAAGGCAGTCACCTCCTCTGCCAGCAAAAGCCTGTTCAATGATGCATTCATGTCAGGTTGGATTTACTTTAAATATTACCTGCCACCTGTGAAGAGAGATTGCAGTATGTCAACATCCTGTCGCTTTTTTTTTTGGGGGGGGGGGGCTCCAATATCTTTTATCTCAGGTGTCACAGACTGCAGAAGTGTGTGACTGCAGTGACAAACTTTGAAGAAAATCCACTAGCATCAGCAGTCCAGCATAAAAAAAAGTCAAAACTACTGACCACAGTTTTTTTGGCAATGACGCACTTAAAAAGCAAGTACAGCTTATCAAATGAATTTATAGTTGATTCTTGAAGATACATGCAACACTTTAAATGTGCATTGTGACAACAAGGGTCATCCAGTTATTTTGCTTCTTTTGTTCTGTCAAAGTAGCATGTGTGTAGAGTGTCTGAAATTTATAAAGGAGCAAGGTTGGCAGCTTTTCAATTAACTGTCTATTCAGAAAGGTTCTGTGTGTCTGGATGTTTGTCTGAGGAATCTCCGAATCAAAGAAACTAAAATTGAATGTGAAAAATCTTTGAACTTTATGAAACAGTTGCTGATTAATGGTCATCTTAAATCACAATTGCAGTTTTTCTTCAGTCTTCAGCTTCACATGTACTAGTAGTTTTATCCATCTGTTTCTGATCTCAGAGCAGGTAGCGATAACTTTCTCAATATTTTTAAATAAATATTTATTTATTTATTTTTGGCCCTCTTTACTCCTCAGTGCTGTAGCTTCAATTGGAGACAAGTAATCTCCTCCACTGACACACGCAAAGCCACCAACAGATGATAAAGCTCATTTGTGTCTGCTTACTAGGAGAAATTACGCATTATCCACTCTTAGAGCCAGACAACACTGATACACATGGCTGCAGTGGAGGAGAAAAAAGGAAATCATCCATTCATGGTTGGTGTTTATTATTTGAGATTCTGACCTCATGAAACCGCTTTGCTTCACTTACACGTGGCTTTGCTGTTGTTTAGTTTGCTGCAATGTGCCTCTGTGAGCTTCCATTACAGTACAGGAAGTGTTTTGTTTGTTATCTGGGCCTCCTTTTTCATTGTAAGACTAGTATTCTATTGGGAAGGCTGTCATAGACAGTCCCTCTTTGAGAAGTAGGGTATTTCCAAATGCTTTCTTGACACTTTTCTATGTTGCTATGGAAATTTTCCATATTTCCCCTCCCCGCAACAGCTCAGTTTAGTATCCAGTAGAGGGAGTTGCTGGATATCTAATTTGTCCATCTAAACTGATCTGAAACATGACTCTTTTGCCATCTGTGGCTCAGATGGTTGCTTTTAGTATAATTTTTGGATTATTTATAGAAAGCTGTCTTTATTTTTTTTAATGTATGTAGCATCCCGCAAGAGATCTGCTACACACAAACATACAGCTAAGATAGTTAGATGTCAAGGTTGAGGTGCATCAGAATGTGTTTTCAGCTCGACATTCAGTAGACATAACAAATAATAATAACATTGCATAACAAGTTATAGTTGGTCTGAAGTAAATTCAAGTATTAAAGTAATTTGGTTTCTTACAACCAATGCTTTTAGTTTTTTTATTTTCCTGGCTTTGTTAATGAATAGCAAAATATTTGCTCTTATTTGTTAGGGCTGGCCAAATGCAATGTGGAATTAAGCCATAATAGTTTTATTTTCCATTAATTTTGTTGGTATTATGTAACAGGTGAAACTATTAACAATACTTAACATGAAGCTGCTCTAAATCTGTGTTGTGGCTCTACTTTGTGTGGAACAAAACCACATGTAAAATTTTGCTATCAAGTAGAAATGAGAGATTAACTGCACCATGCATTATACTCTGCTCTGTTCTAATAGTATCAAAACCATAATAACCATACAGAGCATTTAGCCCTGGTATTAAATAAGAGTTGAGTGAATGAGTCTAGCAACATGATAGAAGGTGTGCCTCTAGGTGACTCAAAGTATTGTTTGCTGTGTGTTAATTCTGGCCTTTGCCTCTGCCTCACACTTTGTATCAGTTCATACCTTTCTGTTTGCACCCTGATGGGACACTCCTGTCTTCCCCCATCAGACACACTGAGCCTCATCTGGTGGGACAACCTTTGGCTTTCGGCTGGCTAACTTTAGCCTCACAGCTTGCATGGTTTCTCTAAGCCTTTTTTGGGGTTGTGGTGTGCCAAAGTAGATTTACCTTCAATAACCATTTATTAAATCTCTATCCATTAGACTCTGAGGCTTCGTAAGAGCTGGCTGCATTAAGCCTGATTATGGGATGCCCGGCAGAGGAAAAGGGTCTATGTGTCAAGTGTGTCATCGAGTGATTTATATCCCTGGCTGGGATCTCTGTCTTGTCAGTCGGGAGTAAGCTGCAGAGAGGACAGAGAAGCACCGCAACCTTTAATGATGGCGAAACTTTGATACTTTTTACCTGTGGCTCCAGGGGCTGCCTTGGTTCTGCCGTGCATATCTAGGGTTTCTGTTTGTCTCTGATGTTGGCGTGGCTGCTGAACCCTGACCTGTCGCTGCTCTCCAAGGATCCCTGTCGAAGTCAGTTTGACTTAAATTCTTTTCAACAGTCTTCAGCATGGACACCAAGGGCCCGAGTGGCACCTTTAAAAGGTCGTCCCTCAAACGCAGCACATCTGGCTCACAGAGGGTAAGACGAAACCTGTTACACAGCATCACATTCAACAGGTGATTCAGTATTACCTTACCGAGTTGGCTGCAAACTGTTTTAATTTGTCTTTAAAACTTTGTTTTATGACATCCTGAGCTTTTTCTTGAATTATGCTTTTAATGGCAAGTAAGTTTAATGTTAATGACTGACAACTGCCGTTTATCTTAGATGCTTTCAGTGAACTTTTGGTGCCCAGAAACCATTTGATTATTCTCAGAATGACTTGTGCTGCACAGCTTGTGTCACATGAAACCATTTCTATAGCCAGAGTCCATATTAGGACCTGACCAATCATTTTAGAGCCTCTATGTCCGGTATAATGACATTCATCATTCAGGACTGCCGGCTGTATATTGGTGAGCGCATGGTCGGCACACCCGGCCCTGCAAACTCACCGCTAAGTGGTGTTTGAAGCTGAGCAGCCGCTTGCTCCAGTACAGCAGTTTAATCCTTCATAATGGTCCAGTATGGATGACCACAACCATGACAGATTAAGGACTTTTATATCATTCTAATGTCTGCTTTCATGTGATTAACACACTCCTGTTAACATGTCCTTGAAAGCAAGAAAGATTTTTATATACATGTACGCCTCCACTCCCGGTCGAATGAGCAGTGTATGCTGGGATTAGAGCGCGCGCACACACACACACACACACCTAAACAATTTTAAAAGCGTCTAGTTTTCCTGAAAAATATGAAGACGGAAAATAAACTGAAGTATAAAAACACAACATAAAGAATTTTTTATTCATTGTTTCTGGATGACATATAGTCCATATCCAGGATCAACATCAGATATTGTACTTTTTTTTTAATACCAAGGAAAATTGTTTACTGTGTGGATGACCAGCCCAGCTCCTGATGTATTTTCCAACAGTATATCTGACAATGACATCCTTAAAAGAATTTAGTGTGATGGGTTTCTATACATTACAGCAGGCATTATTTGATGAGATTAATATTCTTTGTATAATCCACAGCCTTTTTTTTTTTTTTTATGAGGTTTTACTCTGTAAAGCAATCAGCAATGTCATGGCTCTCAGTTGAATAGTGCTGCACTTTTAATAAGATCGGAAATGTTGCTAAATATAAACTCATTGGCTGGACAAACCAGACGGCTGAGAAATAATATTGTCCTTTTTTCTGATCATGCATATTTGTCATGTAGTTATGACAGTCTTTAATCATGGATTTAACTGCTATATTTAAATCATAGGCGTATACTTCACTATTTACAGTGGGTGATGGTATGAAGGAGGATTTATTTTTCATCCATGGTATATTATATCAGAATAGAGTAAAGGCAATATCTCTTTGAATTGTTTAGATGGATGACCCTTGATTAGAAACGAGGGTAAAAGTCATGCTTGTTGTGTTCTCCAATAGAGGGCACATTCAGTTATATGTTCACGTGATATTACTCAAACCATAAATGAACTTTGTAAAGAGGTCACGTCCATCTGTGGAGTCCTAACTACAGATACAGATACACTGTTCACCCGCAAACAAGCTGACTCTACTGCCCTTTCACTACTTTTACTGAGAAACTGTAGGTTACTGCTCAATAGCGAGGAAAGAAACATACTAAAAGCATCGGTGGCCTGATGAGTTTGGTGCCTGGACCCTTATAAACCAAATTAACTGTATCAAAATTAATAAATAACTGCGAAAGCATCAAAATCAATACAAATGCGATTGAGAAATTCCACAATTTCCACACTGGGTTGGCGAGATCATATGACTGTGATGTAAGCGTCAGGCTCAGGTCAGGTGAGGGCTTAAAAAGCTGTTTAGACTCAGGTCAGGGTTGAGCTTAGGGGAGGGGACCTCTATGTGTGAATGGCTGAGTTTGTTAGGGTTGTGAAAAATAAAAGTTAAATGAGTAAGATCAAATGTTGCAGCATTTGCTGCTGACTGGCCATAAGCTGCCTCCATATTTATGCTACAGAATACTGCAAAGACTAAAGATCATATCGGTCAACTGAATGTTGCAGTTTGTTTTAAATGTAATATGGCCTATAAGGCTAACATTTAAATATAACCACTGTCAGAGCGATTACAACTAATGTGTGACCTGCTGTCAAACTTTATAAGAGTTAGAAATTGTTACCTGTTGCGTTTTCTACAGACGCTATCTTTATTCCGATTCCCTGATTTTAATTTTTAAAAATTCCATTTGGTCTCTTTTCCTGTCAGACTTTCCTTTGGGGAAAACACAGAAAAACAGCAGCTTTAAAACATGTCTTATGACTCCCTCAACTCTCGGGGATAATCAGTGACATGTTGGACTCATGTGATGGCTAACTGGATTTTCAAACCCAGGAGGACAATGAATGCATTTACAAACAGGGCTGACTGAAAACAGTTAGCTTCACAGTTAATGAAAATTTGCCTATCCAGACTCTATAACTCTGTTGTGTTGCTTTGTCAAAATATCTTTCCCCTCAAGTGAAAATTTGAAAAAGGAAGCTTGTTGTTTGGTCCACATGGGATTGACCATGAGTCTGGAATATTTTTTTAGACAGTAAAGGAGTCTACATGGGTTTCCTTCCTGTCACACTGCATCAAACTCTACCCACATCGCCATTCAGCACCAAAGCCGAGCAATTAGTTGCTTTTATCTTCAACCCTGGTGACATCACATTCCTCATAGGACCCCCAAATCCTTTCTGATCCATTTCACTTGTGCTGATGAGGCTTTTGTTGTGTGAATTCCATCATATTAAAATCAATATTCAGAGTAAATGGTGTGTCATTTGACACATGTGGTTTTTACTCAACTTTACAAAGCCACACACTGTAAACAAGTATGTGTTCAAAAATGTTCTGAACTAGACCAGGTCAGATGTCAACGTACAGAAATACAGCCGTCATTATACCTTTTCCTTATGACTGCTTATGACTCCTTATGACTGAATAGTCCATGTAATTGTATCTGAACTGGAACAAATTTGCTGTGATGTAGCTGCTCACTAAGCTGTGGGTCAGGAGACCAGGACCATGTGATTCAAGCACAAAAAGGCATGACTGTATGGAGTATACATACTCTGTATGTATACAGAGCATTGGGACTGTAGATGTCTTAACTAATCAAAATACGGAATCTGCAACATTGTGGTAGAGGTACTTATTCTTAGAGAGAATTAGGACAGTAGAATATGCATATCCACCACAGCAGTGGTTGCGGTCTCATACAATAGCCAAATTTTAAGGAAAAGCATCATTGCATCAGTTCAGCTAATTAAAAAAGAGGTCAGAAATATCTTTTCTGAGTCCTCCTCAGCAATCCAGCAGTTTTAATTTTCATCTCACACAGTTGTTTTTTGTTTTGACCGATCATTTCCTCAGAAAATTCTGCATGTTGGAATGAATGTTGTTTATTGTTCCGAGGCTTGTCCTAAGTCTTGTTAATTTGCTTGGTGTGACACAGTCTGATCCTGCAGTATCTAATTCTTTAAGGTTTTTGTTGTTAAGTGCTCAAAGGCAGCCCTTAACGAGGCAGCTGGTTGCTGACTGGATTTTGGTTTTAATTGCTGTGGTTAATGAGTTTAAGTAAGCTGAAATAACTGCGTCATACTGGCCAAACCCTTCTGGAAATGCGCTTTGTTTTCTTCAGCTATAATTAACAGTGGACCATGTGTGTGTGTTTTTTTTTATTTTTTTTATTCTGAAGCAGGACCAAAAGGGGGAAGTTGGGGGGGATGTTAGGCTCCTCTCTCTCTCTCTCTGTGTCTTTCTGAGTCATCAACCACCAACCTCCCTTGTCTTTTTCATGGAGAGTTACAGTCAGGCTCAAACTGCTCACTTCAACCATAAAAGGAGTGATTATCAAACCACTTCACATGAGGAAGGTTTTAAATGAATGTCCACGACTTTGTGCTTTTTAACGCCATCTCAGCTTCTAGCTCACTTAATGCCTTCCTCTGCTTATTTAAGCATGCACCGGAAAGCCCTCAACAACTTTAAATAGTTTTAATTGAATTACTACCGTGAATGATAAACAGAATTCATTTTAAACTCGCTTAAAAATCTGATTTCACTTTCCCCTACCCAAACAGAAGTCTAAAAATCCCTTTTTCAGTTTTAGTCTACACTTTAAAATGTTATATGTCAAACTGCAGTCTGTAGGCTAAATGTCATTTTTAAAAACAGAAACAGCCTGCACGGAGGCTATATATTATACAAGGTTTAAAATGCAAATCAACTTAACACTAACAAAAATTAAAAGGCAAGCTTGAGAGAATACTGAATGGCAGGTCTGCTGAGTTTTCTTTTCTTCCACAAAAACAAGGTGGGTGGAAATAGAGATTAACTGCAATTAGCATTGACTGACCTTGCCCCCAACTGGAGACCAGTCATGTCTTAACAAGGCGCCTTCCAAAAGAATGCCTGCATCCAATTCTCTCAATTATGCAAATTGGGTTGAAATCAAAGTAGTTGGAGGGGGTGAAAATTTTCAAATGAAAAGTTGGGGGGCCACTGAACGAGACTGCAGTCTTTTTAGGTTGGCCACTCTGCTCCGTCTTCTCACACAAGCTAAGATCTTCCACACTCTGAAGTGAACACAAAGAAAGGAGTTTCAACAAATTGGGAGATTAGGGGCCAGTTATCAAAGTAGATTTATTGTGCCTTGTTCAAGCGAAGGATGAAAATACCCTGTGGGCATGGAGAAGGGGTCATGGGACTCCCAAAAGGATTACCTTGAACTGGAGTCATGAGACTTGGGCGAACAAAGACCCTGCTCACATGCTCATCATATTAAGTGGCCCTCATAAAGTGAAGAAGTTTCATGTCCTGTGGGATTCAATGAGAGCACTTGACTGGGAGTGCAGCACCAGGAGAAGGCTCTGGTAGAGGGGCAGCAGACTGTAGACTTCCCCTCTGCTCTCTAGGCTTAATCTCCAGCAGCCTTAGAGATAGGACTCCGCAGCTCGGACAGAAGATTAAGTGTAAGTGTATCTACATTCTATAACTGCAACTTTATTTAATCGCTTTTATGACAGAATTAGTTAGATACTGTTGAGTGGCAAGAGATGTGGTATGAATTATAGACCCTCAAATGTGAAATTATTTGTGGTGAATGTGAGCAGGGCAGCACTGTGTGAGTTGGGAGTGCTTAATGATGCATGATAACACTAAGATGGAAAATTGCCGAGCAACAACTACACTATGCCTTAGACTTTTTGAAAATACATCAGGATGGAAATATTTTTGCAAAAACCTATAGGTGGCAGGTTGTATTTGTAATTTACCAACATGTAGGTTTGTCTTCATGCAACAAACAGTTTAACATTTTAAATTGGAAAATGCAAAAATTTCTCTAAATGGTTTTAAATAGGAAAAAATGTGGATTTTAAAAATTAGATTAAGCTTCACAGTTTAGCATGAGACTTAGTGATTAAATCTGCTCAGCTAAATCATTATCAGATTACTGTTTTTGATTAAGACAAATCAAAATGAATCTTTAATGAGTCTGGTGCAAAAATCAGTTCAATGTAGGCTACTGGCAAACAATAACGAGAGTAGTTACAGCTAATGAAAAATAATACATATGCGTGACATTAACAGGTATTTTTCTAGGCCATAGATATTTGTTCATAGTGTGTAGACAGGCTGTAAAAAATTATTAACCTGGTCAAATAATAACGCACAGCACTGAATCACATGAGGATTAGATGGTACCATGAGGGTACCATACCAACCAAAATCTCTACTAATATAATCCAAATATTTTTGTAGATATCGAACACACATGCTACACTTACAGAAAAAATTATTCTTCTTTTTTATTCTTTGAACACTTTTTTTTTTTAATGCATAACATACACCAGACAGTCTAGGATAGTTTGCAGTTTTTCTGCCACCCTCCTGCAGTACCTCCTGGGTGAGGCTGAGGCCATTTGAGCAGATAAAGAGAGGAGAGAGAGCGAGAACAGTAACTGTACTGTGTTATTGGCACTTGTGGTTACTGGTCACTAGACGTCATTAGAACTTATCCACGGTCTTTTATTTATGCTCATATGACTTCTTCAGACTCATTGGTAAAGTTAAAATGGAGATTTTAAAAATATGTTTTAAGCTGTGAATGCTGTTAAATATTATAATTCTGTTTTGCCAATTAACTTCTGAATGTTTTCTTGGAAAGATTTACTTCCAGTGCTTCAGTTTTAATTGGTCTTTCACTGTCAACAATGGCCCTCAGAGAAACTTTGCTTTGAACTCAGGTTATTTTTGCTCAGCACTGGAAAAAGATCAGACAGCAATGTGATGCTTTTCACTGGCTGCTTATCAAATTTGAGCAGACAATAGAAGGTGTCTAATTCCACAGTTGTTAGTCACCATCAATTATCCTATAATAATCTCAGGAATAAGAGAACGTGCTCGACCGTACCGTGTGATATACAATGTTTTTCCCTGTTGACACTGGTCAATGTGCAATATAAACTGTATTTACACCTCTCAGCAAAAACATTTTCCCTTGAATACTTTTTCCTGCTTTCTGCCATTTCTGGTTTCTTTCTAGAAAGTCCTCATCTTTTAGCCAGGATTACCACTAAGAGGATTTTGATAGTGAAACTCAGGGAAAAAAAATTCAGATATCAGCCAGGATGATCTCCCTGTGACTGTGGTATGACAGCATGTTATGTCAACTAACACTTTTTTTTCCTTTCTCTTTATAGGCACAGAAAGCTTGGATTGAGAGGACCTTTCTTAAAAGAGAATGTATTCACATATTTCCCAGCAAAGACCCGACCAGGTAATTGTGGTCTTTAAATGGTTACTTCTCACTTACGGCGAGTAACATATGGCCTTAGGCAGCAACGGCAGCTATGTTATGACTCCAAAACATTATCAAGACAACTTTGTCTGTCAAATTTAACTGAGTTTGACTGATAGTGTTGCACTGGGACTGGCTTCCATACCCTGGGACCGGCACTAAGCTGCACTTTATTATCACTATACTTTACTTTGTGTTTATATTTTTCACAAGTGTTCTTTTTTAACTTTTTGTGTTATTTATATGTGTGCCTTTAAGCCCGGGAATCTTACTGTTTCAGCTACAGCTTACTATAAATAATTTTCATTTTACTCAAATTTGTTGAGTAAGATGTTAATAGAACATGAGTAATGTTTTAAATAGATCAGAAATCATTTCTCCCTATTAATTCATTCACTTACTAAATCACGACACTTATGACAACAGGTTATCAGACATTTACAGAGATTAAAACTGATTTTTCAGAGCCTATTGTAGGACATGGTTACTATCCTGAGAACAGGCTCAGACAGGCAGTGAAACCCTTTGTTTGTCGAGGCATGTATTTCCCAGAGATGGGCACTGTCACGGAAGAGCCTGTGAGGTGTGTGTTTCGAGGAAAAGACACAGCCCATATCAGCAAACAAAACAACAGTGTTGGACTTAGCTCATTCATTTCTAGTAATGGTTCACGCCCTCGGCAACACTGGATGGTATTTTGCGCAGGGATTTCTATGAACAACCAGCCTAGTTTTTCAGTTTAGAAATCAGGGGCCAGACCACACAGACACACAGGGCCAAGTACTGATGTGTTAACATCAATGATTCTTGTTCTGTGATTTGTCTAGATGTGCCTGTGGTCAACTGACAACACAGCATGTGGCCATTCCTCCTGGTGCCAACTCAATAGAGGAAGCACACCAGCTGGTGCAGATTGACACCCCAAAGGATAAATGGACTGTGATCAAACACACCAGAACATACCCAACCAACGCCTTTGGCATAATCGAGTTCCAGGGCGGAGGATTCATCAACAAGGCCATGGTGAGTCTCAGCTACTGAATGTAGCTGTTTCTCTAAGAAGCTACAACAGCATGAGAGAAGTGAGTGGATGTGATGTGTCTTCAGTGGTGGTCTTTTCACATCTGGCCCTCTATTGAAAACATTTAGAACTTGCAGCAGATGAAGTGACTGTGTAGTCTGATTAGAAACAAGTTACAATACTGTGCTTTTCCATTCTTTACTTTACTAGTATATCCGGGTTTCCTATGACACCAAGCCTGACAACCTTCTGCATTTGATGGTGAAGGACTGGCAGCTGGAGCTGCCCACATTGCTCATCTCTGTTCACGGAGGTCTCCAGAACTTCGACCTGCAGCCCAAACTCAAGCAAGTGTTTGGCAAAGGCCTGATCAAAGCCGCCGTCACCACTGGAGCGTGGATCTTCACGGGTGGAGTCAACACGGGTAGGGCGCTGACAGCTCAGGATAATGCTTTTAATGTTCCCTTAACAAATAACAATTTGTGACATTAGAAGATTACCTTTGCTCTAAAATGTCATTACATAATACGTATTCTGCAATTTCCTGGGGAGATTTGACCAACCTATTGTCACAGGTTTAAGCAATATAATTAGAGCTTCTGTGGAAAAATTAATCGCAAATGAAAATCTGTGTGGATTTCGCGTGCAGTAAACACAGTGTGTCCCATGGTGCAGCTCCATTAGACAGTTGAGAGGGTCATTATTCATGAGGCTATATTTTGCTTATCACAACTTAGGGGTGATCCGTCATGTCGGAGATGC